>NC_081364.1:51980651-53180651 GCF_030684315.1 Stegostoma tigrinum | reverse complement strand
TTAAACCCCATCTGTCACTTCTCTGTCCATTCTGCTGGCCTATACATTCCAATTTATATTATACTCACTGGTGGGTAGTCCTCCAAGTCTGGGATCATCAAATTTTGAAAACTCATTCTGTATTCTAAAATCCAAGGAATTTTTATATAGCAACAACAGCTTTTGTTGTAGCACTGACCCTTAAAAAACACCACTGCCCTTTGTTTAGCACACTGAAGGGTGAAGGGCAATCACCTCTCAGGACTCAATGCTATTTTATTCCACTGGACACTGGCCTTGCCATTCCATAAGCCTCAATTCTGTTCTATCAGCTTTCTATACGATAATTTTTCCAAATATTTTCATAAAATCCAGTTAAAAGCATCATCACATTCCCTTTTTCAACATTCTATATTTCAATTTGAATTCAAATTCAATTAGATTACATAGGCAATATCTGCTGTAGTGATTGGAACAATGTCAGTCAGGTGAACCTCATGGGATGAGTTCCCAGATTGGGGCTATTAACCTGGCCCAATCGGGGAGTCCCGGCTGACAGAAATAAACAGAAGTATCAGGGGTTCTACTCACTCCAAGAGCTAGCCGGGTAAGTGTCATGTATAATGCCTGCATAAATAAAGGGTGACTTGGTGAGAGGATACTTGCCTTCATTGAGTTATTTCAGTAGTGACGGGGGAAAAACATACCCCAAAGAGATTCGCTCGTAACAGTCATCTTTCAATTGGGTTAAGCATTTCTGGCATCTTGCTGCTATTTGGGAAGCTTGACTCATTGGATCCTGCCGTCAAATACTGGGCCCAGTATGTAGAAGGAATATTTTATTTCTTCTGGGAAAATTATATTGGGGCAGTCGAAAAGCCACAAGTAATTTTCCTGACAAGAAAAAAAATGATAGAACTGCAGATGCTGTAAATCAGGAACAAAAACAAAGTTGCTGAAAAGATTCAGCCAGTCTGGCAGCATCTGTGAAGGAAAGAAAAGAGTTACCGTTTTGGATCTGATGGCCCTTTCCCAGAACTGTTAACAAAACATGAACTCTGTTTTTTCCCCTTCACAGATGCTGCCAGACTGGCTGAAATTTTCTGGACACCATGTGACCTGTAGCTTTTTGGGATATTCAGAACTTAAATTTTCCCCAGAGGTACCAGATACTAAAAGCTTTCAAGAGTTGACAGATTTAGTTGAGCATATTCGAGCCCAAGCCTCTAACTCAGACACTAAATGGTTTTATCCTTCTAAAAGGTCTACGCCTGAAACGTCAGCCTTCCTGCTCCTCTGATGCTGATTGGCCTGTTGTGTTCATCCAGCTCTACACCTTGTTATCTCAAATGGTTTTACCCAGTAGCTTGAGAACCAGGAGAAGTCCATAATCAAGATTGTTGATCAAGTTAAGACGATTGGAAGAGGCATATGATTTTGGTTTAACCCTAAGTGAGATGCTGAGAGACTCTGGGATGTGGGATTAATGATGCAACCAAACAAAAGCACTTCTTAACTGAACGCCAGCTGGGCTTCACTAGAGGCACTACAGATGACTTTGTCATGGAAAAATGCAGCAATTGGAGCTTATGAGTTGCAGGATGTTGATCGAAGCAGACTCCTTGGCATGCCATCTGAGCTTGGGGATTAACACTCAAGTGAAGGCTATTATATGGCCTCACTCAGGACATATCTTCAACAAAGGGACTCTAGGTCAGCCCACAGTAAAACCCCAAAACAAAGCCAAGCCTTGGCCAAACGGTTAAAGCTTTCCCAAGGATCTGGGCCGTTAGGCCATTGCAGTTGCTGCCAGTATGTGGACTCAAGACTGTAAGAGAGTCTCGGAAGGCCTGAACTGAGTCAGAGAACCCATAGACCAGTATCCTGGAGAGTGCACACCCTGAAAAGTCCATCTAAAGTTGGTTTGGAACAATTTCATTGGTTCTGATTTGGATGTTGCTAAGCAACCAAAATAAACACCTGGTTAAACCAGTTCTAATGAAGGTACCACCCCAGATGTATCAGTGATTGCCGAGCCAGTTTTTAACAAAATTCAGATTGCAGTCCGACTCTTAAGTCTGCCCAAGACCTTGGCCAGGCTGAGAACCCCCAAAGCCTAAGGGTAAACTTCAGTTCCGGTCTGTACAAGAAGCAGCTTGATCAGTTACCACTGATTATGGTAACAGGCTTGGGCCCAGGTTTAATGGGATGAAATTGGCTCAACATTTTTCAATTAGAAAATGGCCACTGAACAGAGTCTTAATTAAATAACTGGACATTTTTCAGGGAGGTATACGGACTATCAAAGGGTCCACAGGCATCTTACATGTTGACCAAGAAGCAATTCCATAATTCTGCAAGGCTCACCCAGTGCTTTTTGCCTTAAGTGCAAAAGTAGAGGCATAAATCAGAAGGGTGGAAAGCAAAGGGATCATCAAACCAGTGCAGTTTGTAGAATTGGCAGTACCAGTCGTACTGA
Organism: Stegostoma tigrinum; assembly: GCF_030684315.1. Taxonomy (NCBI): domain Eukaryota; kingdom Metazoa; phylum Chordata; class Chondrichthyes; order Orectolobiformes; family Stegostomatidae; genus Stegostoma; species Stegostoma tigrinum. The sequence continues at coordinate 53,178,193 of NC_081364.1, read as the reverse complement.
TTGTGAAGCCCAACGGTTTGGTGTGTCTCTGTGGGGGTTTCAAACTATTTCTTGTAGTTGGGTAAAAACCAAATCCCTCACATAGAGGACTTATACACAAAATTGGTGGTTGCCGTGGAGGTGGTGGGGGCAGTAGTGCGAGAAACTCCGGGTCTTCTTTTTTTTTTAAGGGCAGAGCGTAGATATTCCCCTTCCTTGTCCACCTTCCACACAGACCCATTCTCTCCAGGACACCCTGTTCCACTTTTCCTTCATTTCCCACAGCACTCCCCACCAACTGGCCCCACCCATAGGACCACAGTACCTTCCCCTGCAACAGCCAAAAGGTGTAACGCCTGCCCATTTATCCCCTCCCTCCCTAGTATCCAAGGGCCCATACATACTTTCCAGGTGAAGGAGCACTTTATCTGCACTTCCCACAATCTAGTCTACTGCATTAGCTGCTCACAATGTTGAATCCTCTACATCAGGGAAACAAAATGTCGACTGGGTGGCCACTTTGCAGAATATCCACACCCTGCCCGCAAAAAAGACCCTGAGCTTTCAGTTGCCTGGCACTTGAACACACCACCTTATTGCTTGGCCAACATCTGTCTCAGGCTTGCCGCAGTGTTCCAGTGAAAGTCAGCACAAGCACCTCATTTTCCACTTGGGGACACTGCAGCCTTCTGGGCTCAGTTCAATAATTTTAGAGCCTGAGCTCCCCCATGTCCTAGCCCCATACCCCTTACACTACCAGGCCTTATTAATCAAATAGCTAGTCATTACACACTACGTATTGTTAGCCACTAACAGTCTCCATTAACAGCTCACCAGTCTCCCAGCCAGATCGCTATCCACTCCCTTGTCTGTCCAACTGTTCTCTTTGGGCTATATCCCTACTTATCATTTACTCCTTAACCCCACCCCCAACCCCAACGCTATCTCTGCGTATAAACAGACATTTTCTTATCTACCATCAGTTCTGAGGAAAGCTCACTGGGCCTGAAACATTAATTCTGATTTCTCTTCAGGGACGCTGGACTACCAGGACTTCATGAAGACCTTTGACAAGATACCACACCAGAGGCTGAGTGAGATAAGGGCCCACCCATTGTGTTAGGAGCAAGGTGCTAGCATGGATAGAAGATTGGCTGTCTGGCAGAAGGCAGAGAGTGGGGTTAAAAAGGTCTTTCTCAGGATGGCAGCTAGTGACAAGTGACGTTCCACAAGGGTCAGTGTAGGGACCACAACTTTTCACTTTATACATTAATGATCTAGATAATGGAACGAAGGGCATTATGGCTAAGTATGCACAAGATACAAAGATAGGTAGAGGGACAGGTAATATTAACACGGCGGGAAGGTTGCAGAAGGAACTGGGCAGGTTAGGTGAGTGGGCAAAGAATTGGCAGATGGCATAAGGTCATGCATGTGTTAAGAAGAATAGAGGCATAGACTATTTTTGAAATGGAGAGAAAATTCAGAAGCCTGAAATGCAGAGAGACATGGGAAGTCTAGTCCAGGATTCTCTCAAGGTAAACTTGCAGGCTGAGTCAGTAGTCAGGAAGGCAAATGCAATGTTGGCATTTATTTTGACAGGACTTGAATATAAAAGCAGGGATGCACTACTGAGGCTCTATAAGGCTCTGGTCAGGCCACATTTGGAGGACTGTGTGCAGTTTTGGGCCCCATATCTCAGGAAGGACGTACTGGCCCTGCAGTGGGTTCAGAGGAAGTTCATGAGAATGGTCTCAGGAATGAAAAGCTTAACATATGAGGTACGCTTGAGGATTCTGGGTCGATATTCATTTGCGTTTAGAAGGATATGGAGAGATCGAAATGAAACGTACAGAATACTGGATGGTCTCGACAGTTGTGGACAGACTGGATGTTGGGAAGAGGTTTCTATTGGTAGGACAGACTAGGACATAAGGGGACAGCCTTAGAGTAAAGGGAAGACCTTTTCTAAAAGGGATAAGGAGAAACTTCTTCAGCCAGAGTGTGCTGAACCTATGAAATTCACTGCCACTGAAGGTTGCAGAAGCCAAGTTATTGAGTACATTTTAAGACATAGATACTTAGGTTCTTCATTGTCAATGGGATGAAGGGTTACAGGGAGAAAACAAGAGAATAGGGCTGAGAAACCGATCCATGGTAGATGCTGGTCTTTCATGCATATTTTGTGAATAACTAGTCTCTTCAACACTTTGAGAAGCTTCATCTTGGAGATGAGAATTTTGAAAACATAGATTTTTAAGCTTTGGGCGAGTCACTTGCAAAGCGTGCATAAATCTCAGATAACATCTGTCTTGACACAGCCATTCTGGGGTGGGCTGAATGGCCTAATTTCTGCTCCTATGTCTTTTGGTCTTATGCTGCCAGACTAATTCTGCTTTTCCAGCATCTTCTGTTTTTGATTATGATTTATAGAATCCACAGTTCTTTTTAAATTTGTAAATAAAGTGTGACTAGGTGACGGGACACTGGCCTTGTGAACTTATTTTATCTAACTTTAACAAATCCATGCTGGCTCTCCTCAGTAAACTCAAACCTCCCCATTTACAGTGCTGTCTGAATTGAATGGTTGTTTATTCACAAAGATCTGTCCACAAACCTTTCCATCTTTCTGTCTGAAGAGTCACAGAGGTTACAGTTAATGAAGAGCACAAGTAAATAATTAAGCATTCTAATGTTATAGTCCACCATGAAATGAGTAGCAATTCTGTTTATACATTGTATTCAGTAGTACTGGCTTCATTCAAAACTCTGTCCACAGCCCAGCAGATTTCAGAAGCTGAGAAGTCATGCAATGCATGGATTGGAAGGGAATATTTCTGCTTCCAATGCAAAATAAAAATCAAAATTGCAACAAAAATGATTTTCAAAAACGCAAACAAACAACTATGGCAGTAGCCTACTGACAGATGTATTATGGTTTATTGAGTTGCTTAATCTGCATTCAATTCTTTAGTCTGTCAGTTTAAATTACAAGCAATAAAAATGAAAAACCTACCTACTGTCATTAAAAAGACAAAATTTGCCTGCCCCCATTGTGAAACCTTGCCAAATTCTACATGGGCTGTTAAGTGAAATTTTTTTTCCCCCCTGAGAAAATAAAAACAAGTACAATCAGATCCATCCATTAACAGAATCACAGACAGAAGATGTCAATATAATTAAAATAATATTAAACCAATTAAAAACAGTGAAAACTGAGATAGTATGTTCAATCCACTATGAATTCATGGCTTGCGTTTACTAGTCATGTAATGAAGTCATTAAACTAGTCATTTTGAAAAAAATGTAACATATTCTATCTTCTGAGTAATGTTAATAGAAAGGCAGAGGATCATACTATTTCTAAAATAAGACTCATAAAGCCGACACAAAAATAAAAATCCTCCTCTTTCCAACAGATCCAGATACATAATTTCCTTTCTCCCATTAACCGGATTTCTCTTTCCGCCACAGTATTTCTATGCCTGAGTGTATTAGTCGTGGATTTCTGCCCATTCAATATTTTGTTCTGTCCCATTTTGACTGTTAGGTTGAGCTTCTGAATGTTAACAGTACCTCATAGATTGGAGGCTCATTACATAGGAGAAAGCTACCCTAACTGTCCAGGAGGGTCAGAGATCCAGTACAGAATCTGTTGGGTCTTTTGAGCATCTTGTGTAATTATTTCAAACACAGTATGAAGTATACTACGTGGAGCAAGATTGAAGTTGGAAGGTCTCCAAACTTTTGGGGAAATTTGAGATTTTAATTCCAATGAACCAGTTAATTTTTTTTATGATGATGATTCTAGACTTGGATTTGTCTCTACTACATAGATTGGGGGTTGCAACTGGTTGAAATTCTGAATTGCGTTTATCACACAAATGGGAAAATTAATTTTCTAAAATTACCACAGTTCCACATCAGATTGCATTCAGCTGTGGTCTACAACCTGTAACTTTCACTTGTATTTTAAATGGACCCGAAACCAAATAAACTTAAATAATTCATTTCTTTCTTATGTATATTGATTAAAAAAATGGATTTTCATTCCAAAATTAAGTTTTTCATTTTGCTTTTCAGATTTTAATAATTTGCTTCCAACCTTACCTGCTTTGAAACAACTTTCTTATTCTTCAGTAGTCAGCATCACCAAGGAAACACTTTCAAATCACGATTTCCCATTTATAAAATAAAACTGTAGTATTTAAGCCCGTCAAGACAAATCAATTTAACTCGTCAATTTTGCATACACGTGACTGCTTGAAAAGTCCTTAAGTATTTACTTTCTCAAACCTTTTCAGATCAAAACATTAGTTTCCTTAAGTTTACTGCTACAAAGATGACGTTTTTAAGCTGGCTAAATTAAGGACAAGAGTCCCGAAATACAAGGTGAAGCGCACGTGGGTATACGATTCATTCTGAAATCGCCTAACCACAGGTCTGTATAATGTGGCTGTTAAAGATTAAAGTGATGCACGGGCTTTTTTGCTGGAAAATAAAGGTGTATGGTGGTCACATTAGGAGACAATACCAATGGCATCTATGTTTGCTGCAGTTAGATTTCTAATCTTCACAGTCTTTGGAAGGCATTGAGAATGTCAAGTTGGAAACAGATACGTTTTGGAGTGTCCAGTTACTTCCAATATGGAATAAAGATGGACTAATCGCCATCTAAATTAGGAATCAAGACTGGGGTGGTTCAGAGATAGTGAGGAAGTTCTCGCTGGGAAAAGAAAGTAACGTCCAGGGAGCTAAGAATCACATTAGACTGATTCTGGTAGGATGGAGTGTCTATTTAAGGACATTGGAAAGAACATTTTCACTGGGGTACTTTATAATTATGTTAAAGGCAAAGTTTTCTTTTGCAATTTAAAATGCAAGTGGGCACAATTATAGTGCATCGTCAACAGTGCTTTTGGTTTATTGGAAAAAAGTATTAAAATGCTAACAAATCTTATCACATTATCCTTTCCACTATTAACTAGAAGTTTGAACTGTCTTCTGAAAGTTAATGGCCTCTGTGGGGATTGTAACATAATCAATTGAGTAGTTTAACCTGAACACGTTTTTGCAGTTGGGGGTTCTGAAGTTCAGTTTGTAGAAATAAACAACCTTGCTGCCATAAATGGACAATCCAGGAGCAAGGGACCTCGAAAGGCATCACTTTGAAGTATCAGAGCATGCAAGCCTCTACACTGCATCAAGGTGTAGAGTCGAGTGACAACTGCTTGCCTAACACTAACTTCCAGAAGGTTCTAATTGAATCACCCTGGATGGGGGCCACGCCAGAATGGGCATGTCAAAACAAATGTTACCATGAGATTTATTACGCTTTGTACATGACTCACCCAAAGCTTAAAAATCCATACATTATCAAAATTCTTGGCTCCAAAGTGAAGCTTCCCAAAAAAGTGCTGAAGAAACTAGTTATTCACAAAACATGCATGAAGGGCCAGCATGTACCTTTTACTGTCCATCATTGGCCTCTACCTTTAAGCTATTCTGGTGGACAATGGCCAGTAATTTATTCTTTATTATCCCAATATCAAGCAGAAGGCATGGTTTGTGTATAGTGCAACGGGAATAGAATATAGTTGTAGAGATGTTTTGCCTGGTGTTATTTTAAGAAAGGATGTCAATATGTGAGAAGTAGTTCAGAGAAAGTTCACTCATCTGATAATTGGAATGAGTGGATGGGGTGGAGATAGGCCTGAATCTTTTGGAGTTTAGAAGAATGGGAGATGATATTAGTGAAAAATATAAGATTTTGAGCGGACTTAAAGTGATGCAAAAGAGAAAGATTATTCTGTTTGTAGGAGAGACTAGAACAAGCAAACACAATTTTAACATAAAGGGTCAGGCATTTTAAGAGAAACCAGGAGGATTTCAATAAAAAATTTCAGGATTTTGAACATTCTTCCTCAAAGTGCTGTTGGTGATTAGCGAATACATTTAAAAGAGAGATAGATTCTTGACAAACAAGGGGCTCAATGGGTGGATGGCTGGGGGAGGAATGTGAGTCGAGGCCACAATCAGATCAGCCATGATCTTATTCAATGGTAAAACACCCTAGGGAGGCTAACTGGCCTATTCACACTCCTAATGTATATGTTTGTGCCTACTGGCCTTGACCAAACTCAGTTCTTGTTCCAGACAACATTTGTACAATTGCACTTTTGATTTCACCAAAACATATGCAGTGCACAAAGGTTCTGTCACTTTGAGGAGAAATTTACTTTCTCTCAAGCTAATACTCAAAATATTGTACAGTAGTTATCAAGATACTGCTCTGAGATGGTGGGGCAAAATGGGGTACGTTTCAAAATGATAATATAAAATGAGTACCCAAAATAAAATGCGATTATGTTACTACTCAGAATCCCAAAAAGGAGTAAACAATTTACATGGTCATATAGATAGCCAACGAGGATATGGCATTATAGGTAGAAAATACATGGAACAATTAAAATGGATGAAAATCAAAAAAATTTAACAATAAAACAACTTGTAACTAAATAGCACTTGCAAAATAGAAATGGTATCGTTATAAATCAGACAACAAATGCATGGCATAAAAAAAGTGGAGGGATAGCAGAAATAATGAAGTAAGCCTTTGGAATTACTTCATTCCAAAGTATGGAATGAAGTAATTCCAAAGGCTTACTTGCCTTCAATGAGGTGGTGATGAGGCAGGCAAGTTTAAGAAGGAGATTCCAGAACATGGGGCCTGAACAGTTAAAGGTTGTCAATGACATGACTACAGGAAGAAAAGAACAGTTGCACAAGAGACCAAAATCAGAGGAGTTTATATATTTGAAGGAGTTTTAGGACTAGAGGACATTATAAAAGATATGGACAGACAAACCAAAAGCAATTTTAATAAAAGGCTGCAAATTTTAAATTGGTGTGTACGACTGTGAATTAATGTAGATGAGTAAAGAAAGGGGTAACAGGTGAGCAAGATTTAATGTGGAATAAGACTGAGTATTGGATGAATGCCCTTTGGGAGTCTTAATGACTACGACCGAATTTAAATAGATGAGTCAATGTGACAGAAACATAGACGAACGTTTCAGCAACCAATGCACTGAGATAGGAGCACAGGATGGCAATATTATTGTTACTTAATTCCCTTGCTTGAGTTTCCTATTGAGTGACTCTTTATCCTGTGAATTTCCTTAACATTTCAGGTCTACTTCTCTTCTCTGCATTGTCTCCCCAGAAATTATTCTATTTTCACAGCTTCTCCTTCAACCTGGCCATCTCTTATGTCCTCAATACATCTCCCATAATCAATACCACTAACCTATTCCTTGTATACTTCACTACCTACATCTGTTTGTCATCTTGCAATACTAATTCCTTCCACACATCTTTAGGGAAAAACTCACCCCTCAAATCACATCAAAACTGCAATTTGTACTTTCTTAACAATACTAGCCTTTGCTCTCCATTTCCATAGAGTCCCTACAGTGTGAAACAGGCCCAACAAGTCCACACTGAGCCTCAGAGCATCCCACCCAGACCCAACCCCCTATACCCACCTAATCTACACCTCCCTGAACACTACAGGCAATTTAGCATGGCCAATCCACCTAACCTGCACATCTTTGGACTGTGGGAGGAAACCCACGCAGACATGAGGAGAATGTGCAAACTCCACAAAAACAGTTGCCCGAGGCCAGAATTGACCCCGGGTCCCTGGTGCTGAGACAGCATTGCTAACCACTGTGCCACCATGCCGCCCCTATTTTCTACGGTTTAGTTAACCGTCTCTAGTTTTGATGTCCATGTCACTAGAAATACTCTCCTGATGAATGCTACGGCAGAAGTGGGTGTATCATAGTTATCCTCCTTGGCATGGCTCCATTTTCATTCTTTCCACTTTGAAGGACTTTAGAATTAAACATGATGCACAATTGGTTTAGCCTTGCTTCACCAATCTTACCTGCACCAAATCAGAGCGACATCACCTTCCTGTCCTTTGCAAAAAACACTCTATATTCCATTTCTTTAGATTAGATTCCCTAAAGTGTGGAAACAGGCCCTTCGGCCCAACAAGTCCACACCGCCCCTTGAAGCATCCCACCCAGACCCATCCCCCTATAACCCACACACCCCTGAACACTACAGACAATTTAGCATGGCCAATCCTCCTAGCCTGCACATCTTTGGACTGTGGGAAGAAACCCGAGCACCCAGAGGAAACCCACGCAGACACGGGGAGAAAGTGCGAACTCCGCACAGACGGTTACCCGAGGCTGGAATCGAACCTGGGTCCCTGGCACTGTGAGGTTGCAGTGCTAACCACTGAGCCACCGTGCCGCCCAATTATTCATTACTTTCCTCAGACCCATCTCTTCTTACGCTCCAACCCCATCAACAAGTACAAGGAGCTCATAGACATGTCTTATCAATGAGGTTGCGCTATCCATTAGAGCTCTGAATGTGGATTACAACCTAGTTTCTCTTTTGTGTCTTCACTGATTCCATATCTTGTGCTTCTCGAAACCATGATCCAATGATCTTTTCCCTTCTTAGTTCCTTGCTAACTGAAAGTGTAATTATTTTTCCTGTCCACAAGTAATATCTCTCCCCTTTTTCCATGAAACATTCTAAAGCCCTTCTGTAGTCCCAAACTTTCCTTTTTTGCTTAAATCCTGAGCCAACACAAGTAAATGCTATTTGAATTTATCCAGGTTTAGGTGTGTCAAAGCACTGAAGTAACTAGCAAAAATAACAAAACAACATATTTGGTGTCTAAAAGAAGCAGCATATTATTGTGACTTCACTGCAGCCTTTGTACAGTGAACCATGGCACATTTCTCAGACATCTTTCCTCTATTTTCTAATTTTGTGCACTCGGTCTCGCTTATTCCCACGCTTTACTATTTGATTTCAGCCACACCGTCTAGATCCATGGCTTCTTTTCCCTACATGATTATCCCCAGAGTCTCTCAAAATGTTTATCCTTCATCCCCTCCTTTTTAAAATCACCTACTTTCATCCTTCTAGCAACACGGTCAGCAGATAGGAAGCTAAATTGGACATGTATACCAAAAATGGTGAGCTACATATTTTCACTACTTCTTGTAAGTCCTCTACTGCATACATACTGTCATGTGTCATATTGGATAGTAAAAAAAAAGTCAATTTACTATGAAAACATAAACTTTTAAAAAAGTGTTAAAGATATGACTTTTGCAGAAATATCCGGTAGAGTCTCGTTGGCAAATATCAAAAAGTACAATCAAATGCATTTAAGTCTGGATTCTCTCAACGATGTCTTTGCACCAGTTAATGATTAAAATTATACACAGCCTGTTGAAAACAAAAATGAAAGTTATTTTTGGATAAGAACTAGAAGCCACATCAATTTCATTCAGAAATATGCAGGCAACCATTTATAAATACATGTTCATAACTTCAAACATAAGAATATACAATTCTATACCATAAAAACTTATCATAAAAATCTCAGTGTACTTAATTTGGTAAACGATCCAAGTACTGATCTCACAGTACAACCTTTAACCTCAGTGTTTGTAAACTACAATAATTCAACCAGCTATAAAGTGAAAAAGTTCTGATGAGTCATGTTGGACTCCAGGTATTAACTATTTCTCTCTCCACAAATGCTGCCATACCTACTTGCTTTTCACCAGCACTTGATCTTTACTATAGTCATAAAGCAAGATTAGCTTATGCTATTGCATAATGTAAAACTTAGTTTTACATTAATTCGGAATAGAAACTTCTTAGTAACCTCATTCACGGAGTTGCAAGCAAATTAGGTTTACCTTGACCTCCCTGGACAACCTATCCTCTCCCTAACTCCCCACCTACATTCACCTTCACTGGCTCTAACCCCGCCTCTTTGACCTGCATGTCTGCTCTGATCCTGCCTTCTCCTTTATCCATCTTCTATCCGCTTCCCCCACACCCTATTTACTTCAGAATCCCCTCCTCCTCCCCCATTTCTGAAGAAGGGTTTTGACCTGAAACATCAACTTTCCTGCTCCTCTGATGCTGCTTGATCTGCTGGGTTCATCCAGCTTCAACCATGTTATCTCCAAAACATTAATTCTGATTTCTCTTAACAGATGCTGCCAGACGTGCCGAGATGTTCCAGCAATTTTTGTTTTTCTTTCTAATTGACAGCATCTGCAGATGGGTGGTGGGTTAAAGGGTGTCAATGGAGGCGGGGAGGTGGGGTAGGGATCGGGAGGAAGGTGGGAAGTGGGAGATGGAGATTTACAGCATCAGCAGAGCGAAGGTGGGGATAGGGGATGTCGGGAAAGGGGTGGGGGATGGGGTAATATGGGGTAGATTTCGGAGGAATGGGCGGGGAAGGTGGATCGGGGTTTGGGGGGAATGGGGCGTGGACGGTGGGGTCAGGGTTCGGGGGTAATGGGGCGGGGAAGGTGGTGTCGGGGGGAAGGGGCAGGAGGATTTGGGGGAAAGTGGGTTGGGGATTGCGTGAAGGAAGGGCAGGGATCGCCTTGCCGCCCCTCTTCCCCCCGGCCCACTCGCCCTCCCTCCCTCTATTCGGACCTGCCCTCTCTCCCTCTCCTTCCTGCCTCCCCATCTCCCTCCCCTCCCCGCTCCCTCTTGAATCTGCCCCACCACCTCCCCCCCCGACTACCCCGAAACTACTTGGTGCAAAGTGGAAATGAAGAAATATTAGTTTCTCATAGCGCCAGGGGCCTGGGTTCAATTCCAGCCCAGGGTGACTGCGTGAAGTTTGCACATTCTCATGACTGCATGGATTTCCTCCCACAGTCTAAATGTTCAGGTAATGTGGATTGGCCACAGTAAGTTGTCCATAGTGGCCAGAGATGTATAGACCAGGTAGGTTAACTATGGTAAATGCAAGGTTACTGGGTCTGGGTGGGATGCTGTTTAGAGGGTTGGAGTGGACTTGATGGGCCAAATGGCCTCTTTCCATACTGTGAGGATGCTATGATTTCTTAACATAGAACATAGAACATAGAACATAGAACAGTACAGCACAGAACAGGCCCTTCAGCCCACAATGTTGTGCCGACCATTGATCCTCATGTATGCACCCTCAAATTTCTGTGACCATATACATGTCCAGCAGTCTCTTAAATGACCCCAATGACCTTGCTTCCACAACTGCTGCTGGCAACGCATTCCATGCTCCCACAACTCTCTGCGTAAAGAACCCGCCTCTGACATCCCCTCTATACTTTCCACCAACCAGCTTAAAACTATGACCCCTCGTGCTAGCCATTTCTGCCCTGGGAAATAGTCTCTGGCTATCAACTCTATCTATGCCTCTCATTATCTTGTATACCTCAATTAGGTATGTTTGTCACATTGTTTTTCATTTCTCAGTAATTGCTGTATAGGTTGTCTGTTTTAACACAGGAGGCCTAAAGCATGTGCAAGCCAGGTTGTGACATCATTATGGGAAGCAATAATGCCTTGTCTATAATGTGACTTAACAACTGAAGTTTACACCAAGATGCCTCAAAACAACATCAGTGTGGAGCAAACAGCTCATGGGACCCACCAAAGTTTGCCACACAAATGTGTGCACATGACTGGGATATTTGAAAAGGAAGGTGAAGCTACCATGGAGCGGAAGAAGAAAAAGAAGAAAGAGCCAAGACCAGAGTCAATTATTATCTATCGCACAGGAGGCGAGAAGATGGAAGAAGACCAGCATGACCCAGACACCACAGCCAAGATCACAGAGGAGCAGACTAACTTTCTGTGTCCTCCTAGTGTAGAAGGTACTGCAGATAGATTCTAACTGCACCTGCATCCTCTGTTTTCAAGCATAGTTTGCCCATTTGGTCTCAAATAGGCTCACATTTCCCCCCTCTTGCTCTTAATATACTTGTAAAATGTCTTGCGGATTTCCTTAATCCAGTCTGCCAAGGAGATTTTTTGGCTCCTTTTTGCCATCCTAAATTATTTTTAAGCACATCTACCATAGCCATAGAAAGGGAAAGGAGCAGTAACCGGGGAAAGATATTTAACTGGGAAAAAGGAAACTATGACGCTATCAGGCAGGAGTTAGGAAGTACAGATTGGGAGCAATTGTTCCACAGAAGGGGCACAACAGACATGTGGAGACTGTTTAAAGAGCAGTTGTTGCGAGTGATGCATAAATTTGGTACTCTGAGACGGGTAAGAACGGGTAAGATTAAGGTGCCTTGTATGATGGGAACAGATGTGCTTCTCGTCAAAAAGAAAAAGGCAGCTTACGTAAGGTGGAGGAAGCAAGGGTCTAGCACAGCTTTAGAGAATTACAGGCTTGCTCGGAAGGAGCTCGAAAGTGGACTGAGGAGGGCCAGGACGGGGCACAAAAAGGCTTGGCAGGAAGGATTAGGGAGAACCCGAAGGCATTTTACTCAAACGCGAGGAATAAGAGAATGATCAGGGAGAAGGTAGGGCCTATCAGGGACAGCGTAGGGAACTTGTGTGTGGAGTCTGAGCAGATAGGGGAAGCCCTAAATAAGTTTTTTTGCTGCAGTTTTCACAAAGGAAAGGGACCTTGTTGTGAATGAGAACTTTGAGGAGCAGGAAAACAGACTTGGACAGATTGAGATTGAGGAAGTTGATGTGCTGGAAATTTTGGCAAACATTAAGATTGATAAGTCCCCAGGGCCAGACCAGATTTATCCTAGGTTGCTCCGGGAAGCGAAAAAGGAGGTTGCTAAGCCGCTGGCAAAGATCTTTGCTTCCGCACTCTCCATGGGAGTCATACCGGAAGATTGCATCTGTGGTCTGCAAGGCTTTGGAAAGAATTCTGAGGGATAGGATTTATGACTATTTGGAAAAGCATAGCGTGATTAAAGGGAGTCAGCATGGCTTTGTGAGGGGCAGGTCATGCCTTACAAACCTTATTGAGTTCTTTGAGGAGGTCACGAGACGGGTTGACGAGGGCCGAACGGTGGATGTGGCGACTGCTGGACATGCACATGGACAGCAGTGAATTGAGGGGAATGTAGGTTAGGTTATTTTATTTTTGGATTAGGATTATTCCACGGCGCAACATTGTGGGCCGAAGGGCCTGTACTGTGCTGTACTTTTCTATGTTCTATGTTCTAATTAACGTTTAAGTCCCAAAGCTCACATCTCCTCATAACAGAGGGATCTGGTTCCAAATAAACTGATGAAAAAAAAGCTTTTTCTGAAAATCTTTATAGGAAATTTAACACTCAGAGTCTCATCGGAATATTCTTGCCCTTCTCTTCAAGATATCGACTAATATCTGGATAAACTTTTTACATGCACCAAAATTCAAAATCAAAATTCCTGTATTCAATGATCATCTATGAAGTCAGATATCATGTCAACTGTTCTTTTTTTAAAAATATCATTTCAATTTTGTTTCATTACAAGTTCAACTAACATCCATCCTTTCCAGCTGGGTGCACCAGGCATTGGACAGAAATAGTTGCTGTTTTTCCCCTCACCACTCGAGAGGTGAAGTTAAGATGCATTTCACTAATTTGCTACCGGACATATATCTGTTAAGTCAGCAAGGAACAACTGTGGAACTTGGGAATTTCCAGTCTGCATGACTCAACAACATACCATTTCTTGACATGCACCCACTCAGCCAAAAAACACTTCTTTAAGGACCGCAACTTTCCCCCCACGGTGATTGAGAACGCCCTTGACCGCGTCTCCCGCATCTCCCGCGACACATCCCTCACACCCCGCCCCCGCCACAACCGCCCCAAGAGGATCCCCCTCGTTCTCACACACCACCCTACCAACCTCCGGATACAACGCATTATCCTCCGACACTTCCGCCATTTACAATCCGACCCCACCACCCAAGACATTTTTCCATCCCCTCCCCTGTCTGCTTTCCGGAGAGACCACTCTCTCCGTGACTCCCTTGTTCGCTCCACACTGCCCTCCAACCCCACCACACCCGGCACCTTCCCCTGCAACCGCAGGAAATGCTACACTTGTCCCCACACCTCCTCCCTCACCCCCATCCCAGGCCCCAAGATGACATTCCACATTAAGCAGAGGTTCACCTGCACATCTGCCAATGTGGTATACTGCATCCACTGTACCCGGTGCGGCTTCCTCTACATTGGGGAAACCAAACGGAGGCTTGGGGACCGCTTTGCAGAACACCTCCGCTCAGTTCGCAACAAACAACTGCACCTCCCAGTCGCAAACCATTTCCACTCCCCCTCCCATTCTCTTGATGACATGTCCATCATGGGCCTCCTGCACTGCCACAATGATGCCACCCGAAGGTTGCAGGAACAGCAACTCATATTCCGCCTGGGAACCCTGCAGCCATATGGTATCAATGTGGACTTCACCAGTTTCAAAATCTCCCCTTCCCCCACTGCATCCCTAAACCAGCCCAGTTCATCCCCTCCCCCCACTGCACCACACAACCAGCCCAGCTCTTCCCCCCCACCCACTGCATCCCAAAACCAGTCCAACCTGTCTCTGCCTCCCTAACCGGTTCTTCCTCTCACCCATCCCTTCCTCCCACCCCAAGCCGCACCCCCAGCTACCTACTAACCTCATCCCACCTCCTTGACCTGTCCGTCTTCCCTGGACTGACCTATCCCCTCCCTACCTCCCCACCTACACCCTCTCCACCTATCTTCTTTACTCTCCATCTTCGGTCCGCCTCCCCCTCTCTCCCTATTTATTCCAGTTCCCTCCCCCCATCCCCATCTCTGATGAAGGGTCTAGGCCCGAAACGTCAGCTTTTGTGCTCCTGAGATGCTGCTTGGCCTGCTGTGTTCATCCAGCCTCACATTTTATTATCTATTCACTTAAACACTCTCCTGTTTAAAAGAAAAAAATATTTCTATGTCTTGATGCTAGGGTCTTATAAACAACATCAGAAAGTGTTGGAAAAGCTCAGTAGGTTTGGCAGTATTTGTGGAGCAGAAACAGAGTTAATTTTCCAGGTCCCTGACTCTTCAGGACCTCACTGGACCTAAAACATCTACTCTGCTTTCTCTCCACAGATGCTGCAGAAAACACACCTGAGAGTTTTTCCAGCAATTTCTATTTTTTGTTTCTGATTTCCAGCACTCTCTGTTCTTTGGTTTGTTTTGTTTCGTTTTTAAACTTACTATGTTTCTTGTAATTAACTTCAAGGTGCTAAGAAAAACTAGCAAAATTAAAAATACTTGATCGGATTTCCCCCCTCCAAGTTATGGTCTTTACCTTCCTGGCAATACAGTTTAGATTGGTAATCCCTTCACCTTTTGTTTTTTAAACAAAAAGTGCATTCAAGGGATAAGATCAAAATTGGCAAAGCCAGCATTCATCTTATCTCTAATTGTCCTTTAGAAGGTAGTGAAGAGGCATCTTCTTGAAAAGCTGCAGTCAGTTCAGTGCAGGTAGATCCACAGATAGGTAGGAAATTCAAAGATTTTGACAATGACTATGGAGAAGTGGAAAAACATTTCTCAAACAAGGAAAAACAAACAAAGAACTCAGAATACTGAATATCTGAAACAAAAACAAAAATTTTTGAAAAACTCAGCAAGTCTGGCAGTATCTGGAGAGAAGGAGGGTCACTGAACCCAAAACATTAACTCTGTTTACTCTCCACAGATGCTGCCAGACCTGCTGAGCTTTCCAAGATCGCTTGTGACTGCAAGAGGATTTACTCGTTGTAATAAATCTTAAGAAGTTTCCACAATGTCCCTATAAGTCATTCTAAGTTATTTGAAAGCAAGTCGAGATATGATTATTGCCATGTCCCAAATTTGTCTGAGACTTCAGTTCTTCATTTATAATCAAAATGACATTCAAAAAGATGCTAAACATGGAAACTCTTAACAAATGGTAACCAGTTTAGATGAAGGGTCTAGACCCGAAACGTCAGCTTTTGTGCTCCTGAGATGCTGCTGGGCCTGCTGTGTTCATCCAACCTCACATTTTATTATCTTGGATTCTCCAGCATCTGCAGTTCCCATTATCACTAGAAAAAACTTGTTCTCTTTAGTTGCACATCCTCGAGAATGGCAGATTTTAAGTCATACTTATCTTGAATCTTAGTGAAGATAATTGTATATCTTATTATTTTTATTGAAGTATAGCCTATTCTTTAACTAAAACCCGATTTCAAAATATTAGTTTATTTTAAATTGTTTAATTGTAGAAAATGGGATGACATTTCACAAGATATTTTCAAACACTGCGCATCATCTTCAATTTAGTTAATAGGGAACTTGTTTTAAAAAAATTCTATTTTCTCTTACCTAAAGCAAACAGACTTATGAAAAAATCTTCTACACACTCAGAATTCTGCTGCAGCCAGAAAAATTATCTTATTCAATGCATATACTTACAATTGTATTCAGATACTCCTTTTCTCTTTATAGGTTCCCCATACAAGGCATTACTTCTGGTCAAGTATTAGACAAATGTATATCAAACATCTAATTTACTATCCTAAATAGTAAAATTGTTTATTCTTCTCTCACATAGCATGGTTAAAAAATGAGAAAATGGGTCAAATGGCCTCCTTCTGTATCGTAAAATTCTATGACGCTATAACTGTCAAAACAGGATTATGGCACAAACTTGTGCTATATGATTCAATGACAAAGCCAACAAGAAACTTCTACGCTGCAACACAAACTGAGAGAGTCAGGTCATACAACATGAAACAGACTCTTTGATCTAACTCGACCAAGCCAAGTAAGTTTCCCCAAACTAAACTAATTCTATTTACCTGCATTTGGCCCATATCCCTCTAAACCTTTTCCATTTATGTATCTGTCCGTATGTCTTTTAAATGCTGTAACTGTATCTGCATCTACTACTTCCTCTGGCAATTCACTCCACATTGAACCACCTTCTGTGTGGAAAATGTTAACCCTCAGGTCCTTTTTAAAAACTTTCTCCTATCACCTTAAAATTATGCGCTCTAGTTTTGAATACCCCAACCCTACGGAAAAGACTTTTGCTATTCACCTTATCTATGCCCCACATGATTTTATCAACCTCTATAAAAGGTCACTTCTCAACCTACTACACTCCAGTGGGAAAAGTCCCAGCCTATCCAACCTCTCCTTATAACTCAAATCCTCCAGTCCTGGAAAAGTCCCCATCCAACTTGCACGTGTTTTTAAACACTATTTCCGCTCCTCCCCCCCCACCGCCACCGCCATTCACTGAGCTAAGGGCAGAACCAGAGAAGTTCAATGCGAATAACTCTAAATCAGTATTTACATAACAGTAAATAGGAGAAAAAGACAAGTGATAGGTTCTTGTTGTAAATGATTACAAATGATACAAAGCTATCATATACAAAAGTGGGAAACAGGCAATAAATCGCAGAAAAGTCAGGACAGACAGATTAGCTAGTGATTACGTGGTTACATAAAAGTCAATTACAACACAAAATGACACCAGTTCAAGTTAGAGTTTACACTGCATGATGTAATGTTGACACTAACCATCGACCTGAGCAGTGAAGTTTCAAATTCTCCTGCTTCAAATATTGTCCCATGGTCTAATCCCTCCACGACTGGAAACACCTTGCAGCAATGGTAAATTCTATCAAATTGTCCTACCGATTGTGTTGTTTCAAAAGAAAAGAAATTATTTTTAAGTGTTTCATCATTTTAGTAATTCTTCATTCCAGACATGTGTTGCAACTGTCGCACGACCTCTCGAGCCTCAATATTCCTCTTTGTGTGAAGCTCAATAATGTACAACAGAACTTTAAGGACTTGTTAGGATTAACATAGGCTCATCATTATCTCTTGGCCTTCATATTAACTCTTGGGCTAAAACTAAACTGCATTGCTTTACTTGCAGCCTTATAAATCTGAAGTGTTGCTTCTAATATTCTGCAAACCTGTACACCCAGACTCCTCTGCACTGACGCAGCACTTTTAGAGTCCAATTATTTGTTTTTAAAAATCAAAATGCATCAGTGCGCACATACTAGTAGGTAATTTCATTTCAACTGAATTCCTTATAAGTTTGATGTCCATTCGCAATTTCACTTGCTATTTCGCAGAACTATATATTTTCCCTTGGTGTCATCTGCAAACTTTGCCAACATCTATTCATAGAATCATACAATACAGAAGGAACCCTTCAGCACTTCAAATATGTACTGCTAAAAGTATCCTAAATCTACACTAGTCCCACTGTTAAGCCAGGCCCATAGTCTTGAATGTTATGACACTTCCAGACCTCATCCAAAGATTGCAAGGGTACCTGCCACAATTATACTGCCAAGCAGTGCATTCTGGATCCCTATCACTCGTTGGATGAAACAATGCTTCATCAAGTCCCCGCTAAACCTTCTACCTTTCACTTTAAAATTATATTCCCTTGTTACTGAATCTTCAATTAAGGGGAACATCTGCTTTCTATCCTCCATGGCCATGCCCTTCATAATCTTTTACACCTCAAATGAGGTCTCTGTCGAGCTTTCTCTGCTACAAAGAAAACAACCCAAGATTATCCAGTCTCTCTTTGTAGCTTAGATGTTCCATCCCAGGCAACATCCTGTTAATTTTCTTGGCACTCTTTTCAGTACAATCACATCCTTTCTACAGAATGGTGGCCAGAGCTACACAGTACCCAAGTGGTCTACCAAAGTCCTGTACAGCTCTAACATTATCTCCCTATTCTTATAATCAATGCCTCAACTGACAAAGCCAAGTGTCCCATATGCCTTCTTAACTATCCAATAAGAATTAGGCCATTTGGCCCCACCAATTTTACTGCGCCATTCAATCATGACTGAGCTTCTCAACCCCATTCTCCTGTCTGCTCCCCATAATCCGCGATCCTCTTATCAATCAAGAACAAATCACACTATTAAACATGCTGAATGACTTAAAGTCCGCTGCCTGCAGCAACGAATTTCACCACCCTCTAACTGAAGAAATTGCTCCTCATTTTGGTTCTAAAGAGTCAATCCCTTCACTCCAAGACTGCATCCTGATGTCCTAACTCTCCTACTAGTGGAAATATCATCATATCCAGTCTGATCAGGGCCTTATACAGCCTCAGCAGCACATCCTTAGCCTTGTATTCTAGCCCTCTCATAGTAATGCTAACATTGCATTTTTATTCCTTATTCCAAGTGAACTTGCATGTTAACTTTAAGAGGATCCAGAACGAGGACTCCCAAGTCCCTTTGTGCTTCAGATTAACAAAGCCTGTCCCCATTTAGCAAATAGTCTATGGCACTAGTCTTTCTACAGAAAGACATAACCTTATACTTTCCCCAGTGTATTTAATTTGTCACTTCTTTGCCTACTATCCTAGCCTGTGTAAGTCCCTATTCAGCCTCCCTGCTTCCTCAACTCTACCTGCTCCTCACACTCTCTTTGTGTCACCTGCCAAATAACAACAACAATGCCTTCAGTTCCCTTGTCTCGATCATTAACGTAGAGCATCAATTGTTATAGTCCCAACGTGTACCCTTGTGGAATTCCACTAATCACCAACTGCCATCTTGAAAAAGACCCCCATATCCCCATGTTTTCTATCAGTTACCCAATTCTATATCCATATTAGTCCACTGCCCCTAACATCATGGACTCTCACCTATATTAGTAATCTACATATTACATTAGTGTGGTTTTAGCATCTAAGTTCTATCTCTACCATAACATTTTTGAGAATTTTGAACAATAAAATTACAACGTATAGGAGGCAGATTTTCTTAATTCAGAATGTGTTTGGATTAGATTTTAGATTAGATTCCCTACAGTGTGGAAACAGGTTCTTCAGCCCAACAAGTACACACCGCCCCTTGAAGCATCCCACCCAGACCCATCCCCCTATAACCCACACACCCCTGAACACTACAAGCAATTTAGCATGGCCAATCCTCCTAGCATGCACATCTTTGGACTGTGGGAAGAAACCCGAGCACCCAGAGGAAACCCACGCAGACACGGGGAGAATGTACAAACTCCGCACAGACTGTTACCCGAGGCTGGAATCGAACCTGGGTCCCTGGCACTGTGAGGTTGCAGTGCTAACCACTGAGCCACCGTGCCGCCCAATTATTCATTACTTTCCTCAGACCCATCTCTTCTTACGCTCCAACCCCATCAACAAGTACAAGGAGCTCATAGACATGTCTTATCAATGAGGTTGCGCTATCCATTAGAGCTCTGAATGTGGATTACAACCTAGTTTCTCTTTTGTGTCTTCACTGATTCCATATCCGGTGCTTCTTGAAACCTTGATCCAATGATCTTTTCCCTGCTTAGTTCCTTGCCCATCACCCTATACGTAAGAATGATTTTCCTCACATCCCCTCTATTTTGTCTGCCACTTAGTTTTAATATGCGATCTCTGGTTTTTGAACTCTGCAAAATGTAATACAGTAGACAGAAGGAACTTATCTGAACCCCTTGGTGTTTTATATCCCTCAATCATATCACCCCGACCCTTCTCTTTTCCAAGGAAAGCAACCACAACCTCTCCAATCTCTACACATGGCTACAATTCTCCAGCCCTGGCAATATTTCAATTCTCTACATTCTCCGTCCTTCCTGTAGTATGATGACCAGAACTGCACAAAAATACTCCAGTTGCAGCCTCATCAGGGTCTAATATCCTCTGGAGGAACAGCAACTTGGTAAACAGAAATTTTTGGATTCTCAAGTTCAACTGCACCACAGAACTCACTATCAATTTCACAAGGCAATGAGCAGAGAATACTAGAGATAACACAGTGTGACGCTGGATGAAAACAGCAGGCCAAGCAGCATCAGAGGAGCAGGAAAGCTTGACATTTTGGGTCAGGACCCTTCTTCAGAAATGGGGGAGGAGAAGGGGATTCTGAAATAAATAGGGAGACAGGGGAAAGGTGGAAAGAAGATGGATAAAGGAGAAGATAGGTGGAGAGGAGACAAACAGGTCAAACAGGCATGGTTAAAGCCAGTGAAGGTGAATGTAGGTGGGGAGTCAGGGAGGGGATAGGTCATTCCAGTGAGGACGGATAGGTCGGCGGGGTGGGGGGGGAATGAGGTTAGTGGGTAGGGGATGGGGTTGGGGCTAGGAGGTGGGAGGAATGGTTAGGGAGGCTGAGACTAGCTGGGGTGGTAATAGAAAAAGAGAAGAGAGAGTACTAGCTGTTGTTTCACTGACATGATGACCCTAAAATCTGCACCAACATCTTTTTTTAGTTTAACTAAATTACATAAAATGTTCTTGGTAAATATAATCTTTCCACTCTCAACCACTTCAGAATTCATCTCATTTCCAACATTAGCTTAAAGTATTTACTAAATACCCCTGTTTTCTCTGCTCATTTTTCTGTTCTCACTGGAACCTCTCTCATTTCCTCTCAAACAAGTGCAATAATCATAACTTCATCGGTAGCAGTTAACAGTCTACTTGTCAGTCGAACACAAGCAGATTTAATAAATACAGCAACGGACAAATTACCTGAATTAGAGTCTGGAAACGATAAATAACAAATACTTGTTTTCTGAAAAACAAAGAAATAGACTTGGATGATATAACTGCAACTGTTCAAAATAAATAAAAAAGACAATTTACATCACCATTTATACTAACCTCTTTGTCTGATAGCTTTGCATGAGGAGGATATATGACCTATAAAAAGTAACACATTGTGGAAGTAATATTAATGTTTTTACAAGACATGCTACAACTCTATTGGTAAAACAGGTCGAAATATGTTACTTCATTAAAAATGCATATTTTGAAAGTGAAGAACAATTTTCTGATATTAAGAATAAGTATTAATAGTTCCAATACCTTCCTCCTGGAAATAGTAAAATGAAGCAAATTTTTTTTTCCATTCACAGGATGAGGGCATTACTGGCTACACCAGCAGATATTGCCCATCCCTCATTGCCCAGAGGGCAGTCAAGGGAACCACACTGTTGTGGGTCTGGAGTCACATGTAGGCCAGGCGACATAAGGATGGCTGTTTCCTTTCCTAAAGGATATTAGTGAAGCAAATGCGTTTCTCTGACAATCAATTCATAGTCATTACTAAAAACTCTTAATTCCATATTTTGTATTGAATTCGACCATCTGTCAAAGCAGGATTCAAACCCAGGTCCACAGAGCATACTTGGATCTCTGGATTAACAGTCCAGGGATTATACAACTCGGCTGTCACCTTTCCCACTATGAAATACTTTACCTTATTATAACGTATCTAAAAGGAAGGCTACATGGCAGTGCACTGTACAATAAATACTGTTATGTAGCCTGGCTCCACAATACAAGTTGTGCTTCTAATAGCAGATAGAATGTGTTAAGTTGAAATAGTGATGTGGCTTCTGTAGTTAGTACTGAATTAACAGCACCTATGTTCATTATGCTTATAGCTGTCCAGGACATTTCTGACAGCATTTACATTATGCTATGTATTCATTAGCCAATAAAAACTGTAGTCAGTGGGCTTACAGCATGTATGAACAGGGCAAGCACTGGTAGGCCAGTATTTGGGCACAATGCCATTAGGGGTTTTATCCCACTAACACTTAAGGTATGGTGATATACTTCAAACTCACCACACTATTTCGGAATCATATGGATGTTCCTTCAACTGTTGCTGGTCAAAATATAGGAATTCACACCAAATGGCATTCTAGATCTTACTGAATGAAATGGGCTGCGGCAGTCCAAGAATGCAGCTCACTATCAGCTTCTCCAGGGCACCTAGGGATGGGTAATAAATGTTGGCCCAAAACTAGGACGCTCACATCCCAGGAATGAATTTTCAAAAATATATCTGTTTAAGTGGATTGAAGTATCCACAGACATTCAGAGCCATTGCAGCACAGAAGATATTTATTGCAAACGAAGAAATAATTACTATATTATACCTTATTGTGTGTCTGTGATGTTTAATAGCCATCATGCAATCACATTCATAATGTGAGTCTGTAGAATTCTTCACCATAAAAAAAGCTGTCAAGGCTGCACTATCAAGTATATTCAAGCCTGAGGTAGACAGATTTCTAATCATTGAGGGAAATCATGGGTTATGGGGCATGGAAGGAGAGTTCAGGATTATCAAATTAATCATGACCTTGTTGAATGGCAAAATAGATTTGATGGCTTACTTCCAATCCTATGCGTTCTGATCTTTCTCTTGATTTGTTGTTACTCAGCCATATCTTATCCATGTTACTGGTTTCTGATTTATTCCATGAGCTATAACTTGGGTTAGAACTCTGTTGCACTGCACTATACCAAAAGCCTTCCAAAGTCCATGTAATACACAGTAATTGCCTTGCCATCATCATCAACTCTCTTAAATCTTGAAAGCATCTAACAAGTTGGTTAAACAGGATTTTACCTCAGGAAATTCACATTAAATATATTTATTCAGTACATTTGCCCAAGTAAAGTCACTTAGTGTCACAGAGCATGGAAACAGACCCTTTGGTCCAAGTTATTTACGAGGACCAGACATCCCAATTCGACCTAGTCCCAACTGCTAGCATTTGGCCCATATCCCTCTAAATTCTTCCTATTTATATAACTATCCAGATGCTTTTTAAATTTTGTAATAGTACCTGCCTCTGGCAGCTCATTCCACCCTCTGCATGGAAACGTACCCCTCAGGCCTTTGTAGCTTTCCCTTTCTCACCTTAAACCTGCATCCTCCAGGTTTGGACTCCACCAACCTGGGAGAAAGACCTTTGCTATTCACTCTACCTATGCCCCTCATGATTTTATTATCCTTTATGAAAGCTTTTTCCTTCAATTATTCATTCTACAGTCTTCCCCATCAAATTGAAAGTTGCCATAGTCCCACAACACCATACACTGCTGTCTCATGAGAAAGAGGCTGGTGGTTGGTTTTACCCAAGGGTCACCCCCATCTCACACCAGATTCAAGATCAAGAATTTGCCACCATCATGGTGAAACTGAACCCATTCTGTAGCCATCATTTGGCATCACAAAGCAGCCATCTAAAGTACAGCAAAATCACCTACAGTTGTTTGGCATGTCTTCACATCATTTTTGAACATTCGTAATGTTTGCAGTTCTCAAGGCCTCTGGCACCACACATGCCTAAAGAAAACTGAAACATTATAGCAAATGCTTCTCCAAGTTCCACTCCCAGCCCGGAGTATCTTTGGGCATCACGGTGCCCTCTTGAATATAGGGAATACGTCCATCCAATACTCATTAAGGACTCATTTACAGCTTGCACAGTAAATGCAAATGATGGTAATTAAAATAGCTTGTTATTTTAAACAGCATTTAAAAAATATTATTAGCATTAAAATTACATTTTCTAAAAATACAATTAACATGTGAAAACGAGTCGTTAGTGTGTCATTTCAATTGAAAAATCTTATCTTGCTTTTTGTTATTTAGTAACATTGCAACTCTTTAGACACTAACTGTTTTCTTTCAAAAAAGGCTTCTTCAGGCTGTTGATCGCAGATGTTGTGTAACTGATTCAAAATAAAGCAGATGCAGAGAAATTGAAGCGATGCTTCATGAGGACTTCTCAAATAGAAAAACAGAGCACATGATGACAGTGACATTTTTGGCTACAATGTGTTGGAATAATACATCTAATTATAGTCAGATCATAGAATGTAATAAGGTCTTTAAAAATCTCAACAGAGTTAACTCGAAATTGATTTTTTTGTCCAAGCAGTCACAAAATAAAAGTTTTCAATATTCTTCATTATGTTAATATTAAAGAAAACAAAGTGGCTTAACATTTCAAATGTTGATGTCTTGTGCGCTATTGTATTGCTCAAGATTCAAAACAATGTGCTTTTGGAATTAGCAAATTTTCGTTGATTAGATTTTACACATTCTACTGATCAAATTTAAAAGTTATGCACTTCAATGCAGCCATCTCAAATATCTCAGTTTAGGAAGAATTATTATGCACAGCGGCTAATTAAACCAAACAGAAAGCTCTTTTTGGAGATAACTAAGTATGGAGCTGGATGAACACAGCAGGCCAAGCAGCATCTTAGCTTCTGTACTCCTAAGATGCTGCTTGGCTTACTGTGTTCATCCAGCTCCACAATTAGTTATCCCCGGATTCTCCAGCATCTGAAGTTCCCATTATCTCAGGAGCTCTTTTTGATATTGCTTCTGACACGTTAAGTATGAAAATGGGCACTGGGTATACGTTTCGCTTCTCATTAAAATTGTTTCGAAATTAACCGCTCCGATAGATACACATCTACAAACGTTGCACTATGGATTCACATAGCAAAAAAACTGACTTCAAAACATTTAAGATTGTAAATACAGACAATTAGTTGCATTATTTTAGAAATGGCCTTGACTTTTGGTGGCACAAAGAACAGCGTCGGCTCCGTTGCAAGACACACGGTGGCCTTCGCATCGAAACAAAAGCAAAAGTTAAAAATGCAATTCCCATTGATCGCCAACGACCAATACCAACTTCCTACTGCAAGTAATTACCTCTTTCTTCTCCTTAAAACACACATATATTTACAATTTCTGGGATTTACAGAAACTCACTTCGACAGCCTGCCCCAGCTCCAGGTCGAACCCGACCACGCAGATACAGTGAACCCAGGCAGCGAACCCGTCCCATGGCAGTGATGGCGACCTGTCAGGACTACACAGGTAATCCTTGTCGGGAATGACCCTCTGTAACAACGCCTCCAGATCATCACAGTCACCTGTCAGAGCTTGAAAAGCCATGTTTTCCGCTCAACACTACCCAGACCGAGGGGACGACGTTAACTCGCTTTTGGCGGCGACGTGATGATGTAACCGGCTGCGTGTTACGTCAACCAAACGCCCTGGATTTGTTTGACGGAGTTGAGGTTTCCCCAACTGCCAGTTTTTGAAATGATTTCACCCTTTATCAGATTTGTGACACACATGATGAAGCGATGGTGATACATAAAAGTGAATTTAATTAACAACAGTGAAAGAATTAATGACGGTGACAACATGCACTTGAATCTCGGTAAAATTGCCGCGATTATTCCGATTTTCCCGGCCGATTTACCCGGTACCTTTGGTTGGATCGGGTCGCTGTTCCGCCTGTCTGGCTAAATCTGGACGGCTCACGTTTCCCACCTGTTTATGTTTGGTTCATTTTCCGCGTCAATCAACCGCCCAACACACCCACCGGCTGTCTCAGCTGCCCGCCCAGCGCACACCTCAATTGGCTGTCCGCGGCCTACTGTCTTGGCCGCTATTGGTTATGTTGCTTGTCAATTAACGGCGGCCGGTGCTTCCGCTGTCAAGCTATTGCCTATGCGGTGAAGCTATGGCGGCTTCAGTGACTTGTGGGGGACGTGTTACAAGCTTGGGTTCGGTGGAGGGCAAAAGCACAGGCGAAGAATAGTTCCTATTTCGTCCCACAACAGTAACGGCTGCAGGTGTCGAACGAGCTTGTCTACTTCAGCATCAGTTGTTTATCAAAGGGGGGGGGGGGTGGCTTCCTTCAGCTGTGGATCGGGAGCTCCTTGAATCGTGGTCTTTGATCGAAAGGATTTGTTTTGATTTCGGGTCATAAGTTCACGACTTTGGACTCCGTGATCAGGATTCAGTCAGGCCTCAGGCCTAGTTGTTAACTCTGCTTCCTTTGGCTCTGACAGGACGTGCTTTTGAGAAGATAAAGTGGCGGTTCCATTTCTTTTTTTCCGCAGTAACTGTCGAGGGCCTCCCCCCCCCCCCCCCCCCCACCCCCAACACCTTGCCCACAAGAGGACTTGCGATGTGCGAGTTATTACTGTAAGACCAGCTTTTAATGTGTCCGACTCAAATTCGGCGATAACCTTGTCGGGCTAAGAGGGACAAAAAAAAGCACTAATTCTGATTGCACACCGACGATTTTATCTAAGTCAGGTGCCCGTGTCCTTAAGTGTCTGAGACTGATAAGTCTTCATTTTTTTTACCGTTGTAAAAGCTAGATGACGGTATATAAGCACCGACCTAATGGACTAATCTCAACGGACAGATCTTCAGGCAAGGACAGAAGATGCGTCGAGTTATTTCTGATTTATTGAGATGGGTGTGTTAGCGGATGAAAGATGAATCTCTCATTTTGTACAGAAAGAGCTTGCGGATGTTGTGTGTAAATATTCTCACTTATATATAAAAGCAGGTTGTTTTACATTTCTAATATATTTTGAACGGACATTGTCGCTCTGGATCAGGAAGTGGATCAAGGCGAGTTTCCCCTCTTGACTTTGACTGAGACTCGTCACCAGTCCCATATGCCTTCAGCACTAGCCATCTTCACCTGTCGGCCAAATTCGCACCCTTTTCAGGAACGCCATGTCTACCTGGACGAACCTGTCAAAATTGGTCGATCGGTGGCACGTTGCAGACCAGCCCAAAATAACGCCACATTCGATTGCAAAGTGCTTTCCAGAAACCATGCTCTCATCTGGTTCGACCACAAAACAGGCAAGGTAAGGACGAACCACCTTTTTTTTTATTTGATTAGATTGTAAATATCAATTATTCTGAACAGTCTTTCGCAGTTCTGTTGAGGGAATTTTTTGATCCCGTTCCTGTTATCGATTTAACAATTTTTCATTTTAGTTTCGTGTTAACGCTTTTATTGAGTTAAAACAAATTAAATTGTTTAATTTAAGGCTAATTATTGACTTGACTTTTTCTTTTAGTTTATCAGTTATAAAACCTGGATGTAAAACTGTCTGATCATTTTAACTACATATTGCAGCAGCGGTATTTCCAGAATCAAGTTTTTATTTTTAACATTTTACTTTCAATTTTAGTAATTGCATTTATAATTCATTTTATTGTTTGTTACAATAGTTATTGCATTTAGGTTATCTTTTATCTATTCATTCACCTTTTGAGTGCAAAGCCAAAGCAAAGCAAGTCTCTGTATAGCCTGAATGGTGACTGTGGTCCTGTTTATCTGTGTAATGGAAGTTGCATAACCTATGGCAAAAAAAACACAGTACCTTGACAGCTATGCTTTGTTGCTTTTTTTGCTTTTTACTTTTTTGTCCGTGACTCTTTGTTATCATTAATTTACAGCTTATTATATTTACAACACTCCTTCCCACCCGCCCTCGCCACCCCCCCCCCCCCCCCCCCCCCCCAACCCCTGCCAGTACCTTCTCTTGTAGCTCCTCCAGGGTCATTTTAGCACTGGGTCAGGTTCTTCCGACTCTGCTTCTGATATGGGTGACATGCAATACCCAGGAGTTTTGACTCGTACACGGAGTGTCTCTGAGGATATTCATTCTCTTCCTCAGGTGGCAAAGGTATCAAGGTGATGACATCTGCCATATCCACCTAAGATTCCAAGCTCTCCTCAGTGCATGATGGAGAGGGAGAGCCAGCCTTTCTGACAGTTCTGAAGTGCCTGAGTTGACTTGCCCCGGCCCTGTTTGCAAATTTGTGCCTTACATATGGCCCACATGCTTGTTCCAGACCATCATACCTACCTAAACTTTATACATCACTGGACTTGAGTCCTTGCGATGACCATGCCCCTTACCAATGCATGCCCATTCCTGTGATTCCTACACCAAACTATTTCCCGTCAAATAAACAGTCTGTCTCACTTAGCAGAGTCATGTATCAAGCATTGGCATTCCTGATGCCATTCCACTCACTCTCACACGCTCCCACCCCATTCCGGGAATTTCAGATTTAACCTGGCTTGGAGTCTTCTCCCTGTTAGCAACTCTGCTAGAGCTATCCCTCTAGTTCCATGAGGGATGGTCTGATTATCAAATAGAAATGGGGAAAGTTTGATATCCGGCGAAGTTGTAGGCTGTTTCTTTAATCCTGGCCTCAAAGTTTGGACTGCTGTTTCTACCAGACCATTGGATGCTGGATGGCATGTCGATTCAATTTCAGGAAATGACTCTAATTCCCTGCGAGTGAACGATGGCCATTATCTATGACCAATACTTCTGGGAGTCACTGTTATGCAAATAATGTGCACAGTCTTTCAATCATTGACCCTGTGTTTGATGAATGAATTCTAAGCATGGCCAACCACTTCGAGTGGCTACAATGACTAAGATTAGATCTTGTGAAAGAACCTGTATAGTCACCTTATAACCAAGCCCAGTGTTTACTTGGCCATCCCCATGAAGGTAGGGGAGCTGCTTAGAGTTATTTTTGTCCTTCATGGCACTCTGAACACTGCCACAGCAACACTGTTTGCATTCAATCCTGGCCACAGGACCTCTGGATGATGATTGTGTAGTTCAGCCAGTATCTGGTGGCAGTGTTTGTTCAGGATAATCACTCGAGTGCAGCATAATATTATGCTGTACTCTACTCTGACCTGATCTCTCTGGACTTGAAAAGGTTTCAGTTCTGGTTGTGATGGCCCGTTGGTTTCCCTTATTACCTTATTATGTTTTAGTTTTGCCATCACCGGATCTTTGTGTCTACAGTCTGATATTGTGAGCTGTGACTGGAAGTGTGTCCAGAAAATTTAAAACAGTTCAGAGCTCTGGCAGTAACGGTACCCTGGGCAATGTTTCTGCCAGTGGGAGGCTGTTCTTTGGAATAGAATATCCTTTATTGTCGCTGCATTTGCACCCGCATTTCTACTTAGCTTTCTGGACGGTGTTCAAACTTAGTATTAGAGCCCACTGTTGATTTCAGCCTGAAACTGAGCGGCACTGCCTTGTCCTCTTTAAGCAAGTCTAGCATGGCCCATTACTGTTACAAATTTATTTCTAAAGGTATTAGTGTAACTTTCTGACTCAAATGACAACCAAACCTTTGTTCTCTGGGTGTACTTGTGCTTTGTACTAGCCAAAGTCCAGGATGCATAAGCTATTGGGCATTCCTCTCAATTCAGCCATTTATGACCTAATACTACATAGATGCCTTATGGGGAAGAATCGCATGTTAATACCAGATCTTGCTCGGAATCACAGTGTGCCAATACCTTAGAGAATAATAGCTGTTTCTTCACTTTCCTGAGGAGCTATGAATTGGCTATGTGACTATTTCCAAGGCTGACACTTTTTTCACTAGTTGATTTAAATGTGGCAGGATAGAGGCCAGGTTATGTATGACATCCATAATAATTCACCATCCCAAGGAAAGACCTAAGCTCTGGTCGAGGTGTGTGAGATGGAATACCTTTGATTATCCTCACTTTATTATCCAACAAGTGTAGCCCAGTCTTGTTGACTGAAGCCTAGCCCAAGCAGTTCTCTTGAGGTTCCTGGAGCATACTTTTCCTTTCTGCATACATGTGCCTGGTGGAAAAGTTCTGTAGGTGTTCCTATTGATCTAGATTGGTCTGTTATCTAGATATATGGTGATCTGGGTAGACCTTGTACAATGTTCTCCGTTGTCCATTGAAAAATTGCGCAAGTTGATGATACCCCAATGGCAGTCTCATATATTTGTGCAAACGCTTATGGATACAAGTTGTAGCACACCTCTGGGAATCCTCATTTAACTACAAGTGCAAGTACACATGGCTGACTTCCAGCTTTAAGGACACCTGCCCCAAAAAATAGAGTTTTGCATAATAATCCTCTATGCAAGGGATTGGGTATTTATCCAGTAGCGAAAAACAGTTTACCATTTGTTTAAAATCCCCACAAAAAGGAACCAACGCATCGGACTTCCACAGTTGATATCACCGTTGCTGCCCGTCCACCAACTGTACCGGTTTGATGAATCCTTCACTTTCTAGCATTCTGATTTCTGCCTTTTACTTTTGCCCATAAGGTAAATGGCAGTGGATGGGCCTTGCAGAATCATGGAATCGCTTCATGGTCAACATGCAAGGTCGCCTTGACTCCTTTCATAACCCCTGTATCTTTCTGAAAAACCTTCAGGCCTTTAATTAACACTTCATTCAGGCATCCATTTTCTAATTGAAAATTCTTCAGCTGGTCGAAGTGAATTGTTCTCAAACATCTTCACTCCAAGTGAAGGCCCAAGCCTTTTACTATCATATGGTAATTGATCCATCGACTTCCATTAAGAGACCAGGGCTCAAGTCCTGCTGTAAAAGATTCTCGGGCATAGTTTCTCAATCTAGCTAAGGTCTTGCACAAACATAAGGATTGGAGCAAAATTTTTTAAAGACTGGTTCTGCGATCACTGAACAGCCACGTCCATTAGAACCAGTTGATTATTTAACCAGCCATTTATTTTGATTAGTTCTGATTTGGATGTTGCTAAGCAATGTAGCTGTTTCAAACCAGATGTTGATGGACTTTCCAGGGCGTACACTTTCATGGACACCAGCCTATGATTTCTCTTAGTACGTTTAAGACTGCTGGACCTCTTGCTGTCTCAAGTCCACATACTGGCAGCAATTTCAATGGCTTGCCAGCCCAGATCTTGAAGAAAATTTTAACATTTTGGCCAATGTTTGGTTTGATTTTGCTTTGGAGTTTTGCTGTGGGCTGACCCCTCGAGTCCCTCTGTTCAGTATATGTCCTGACTGTAGTAATGCAATTGCCTTCACTTGAGTGGTGTTCTCCAAGCTCAGTCAGCCTAGCAAGGGGTATCCACTTCCATCGGAATACCCTGCAATTCGTATGGCCCAGTTGGCACATTTTCCAATGATAAAGCCAGTTGTAGTGCCTGTTTGAATGCGGTTGCATTTCAGCTAGTAGGGACTTTTCCATGGCTGCATCATTAATCCCACAACCAAATGGGGTCTCAGCATCTCATTAAAAGTTAATCCAAAGTTGTATGTCTCTGCTAGTCATCTCGATTTAGTCAAAAGTCCCAATAAGGATTCCCTTGATTCTTGAATTGCTGAATAAAACAGAGAGCATCTCAGAATTGGAGGAGATTTGAGGTTGTGGTATTTCTTCAGTAAATCCATCCACTCTTGAAAAGGTTAAGCACCTGATGCCTCAGGAAAAGTTAGATTTCTAATAACTGAAAAAGTTGCAGGCCCACAAGCTGTCAGGACAATTATTCATTGCCGTTTGTCTGATGCAATGTCATGTACCCAGTAAAAGTAATGCATTCTTTTCATATAATGGGCACGGTTGTCAGCAGGATTGAATGAGTCAAGCTTCCCAAATAATGGCATGATGCTTATCCCAACCCACTTTGCAAGTGAATTTCTTCAGGAGCATGTCTTGCTGTCGTTACCAATGAAATAATTCCATAGAGGCTCGTATCCTGTCACCAAGTCACTCTTTGTTTACGCGTAGATGCATACCCTATGCATTATGTATACCCTGCATATTCTTCATAAAAATAATGAATGTCTATCTGAATTTGTAATTCAGTGGATGCAACTTTTATATTTCATATTTCGTGCAGTCAGTCTGTTTGATTTTAATGACTTGAGGCCAATATCATTGAATCCCTACAGGTGTGAAAACAGACCCTTCAGCACAACAAGTCCACACTGACCCTTGGGGCATCCCACCCAGACCCTTCCCCCATAACCCTCCTAATCTACACATCCCTGAACACTACAGGCAATTTAGCATGGCCAATCCACCTGCACATCTTTGGACTGTGGGAGAAAACCGGAGCACCCAGACGAAACCCACGCAGACGTGGGGAGACGTGCAAACCCCATACAGACGCTCACCCAAGGGTGTAATTGAACTTGGGTCCCTGGTGCTGTGAGGCAGCAGGGCTAACCATTGAGCCACCATGCCATTATTGTCAATCTGATCAAGAAAATAATATCCTTATCAAGATTTTTTTTGGCAGTTTTGATTTCCAGAACAAGTTTCAGTTTCTTTTTGGCAGTAGCACATTTTATAATTTTAGCCTGACACCAGAACTGACACCACTTCTAGTGAGACCTTTGCTGGGTATTAAACATTGCAGATAATGTTATGTAAATTAATCAGAAAGCAAAATACTGGGATGTCGACAGACTGAAAGAACATGATGAAAGCACTCAACCTGTCGGGTTCTTGTGGACAGAGGCAGATGTAACATTGCTATTGAAAAACACAGAACATTCGTGTAAAATGCTTTTTAACTCATTTGGAGGTGTATTGACTTGAGATCAAGATGACTTCACTACTAAGGTGGGGTAGTAGGAGAGGCTACATTAACACAAACGTGCATGTAAATCATGAGCGTGGGCTGCATAAAGATCCCTATTTTCATCAGTTCTGTTCCACCCAGCACCATTGCCTTTACCTTGATTACTTACAACCAGAACCAGAATTGTGGGTACAACGTAAAGGATATTGCTTATGGTTCATCCTCAGTTTTGCTCAGGGCATTTTGATATGAGACTAGACTTGTTCTTCTGTCAATTGCTGTGAACCGAAAGGATTACGTAATTTTCTTTAGGAAGTACAAAACCTTGACATTAGAAGTTCTGTGGTTCTTTTCAACCCACTTTTTAAATATGATTGGAGACCAAACATTTCCAAACCGCCTTTTCAACTTGTGCACGTCATATTCATGAATTTAACTTAGCAAAAAGATGTTTTTCTGGTGTTAATTAATAATGATCAGTTAAAAATTAGATGTTACTAATCAGTAAAGCAGAAAGTTGATTGTTCTATTTGAAAGCAGTGCTATAGATTGTGTAAACAATTGGACACTGAAATTAATGTCTTAATGACAGGTGATAAATATAGCCCAAAAATCTGTCTAATAGTACATTTGCATGAAAGCTGCCCAGTATAGTTTAGACAATTAAATATTTTAAATGTATCAATTTTGTAGGTAAATAAAAATCTGTTCCATATTTCCTTCTTCATTCTGTCAACAGTTGGTAAAGAGCAAAGGAAAGTAGTTTGCCGTTGTTTCAGTTAAGCAGTTTTTATGCAACTGATTTTGGAACTAATTTATTTTTTTGATTCACTCATTTATAAACTCTCTTCACATCTTGAGAGTAATTATGAGCCTCCTATCTTGATAGGAAACTCCAGGGGTGTTTCCAGTGTATATTGTTTTGCTTTTCTCCGATGATCAAAATTACTGCTCTTGTTGAAATGTTATGATTTTGTCTTGGTGACCATTCAGAAAACATAGTCTGCACCCCAGTATAGTATTTGATATGAAGGTTTTTCTCACGTTCAGAAAGTCAGGACTTGTATTTTCATCCTTGATTCAAGTCCTTTGATTGGATTGAAAGGGTTTATTTAAAAGGACACATTGTCTTAACAGTGTAATTTGTTGACATCCTCTTTTCAATTTTCTTGAAGTTTGCAAAATGTTAAAAGTAGCAAAACCTAATGCTGCACTGTCTGTGCAAGCATTTAAGTTGGAATTTCAATTGCTTTATATGATTTGAAAACACAAAGGAGGCATTGATAACCTACTGGAAACTGTTAGAATACATCTCACTAACTTGGCCAGTAAACATTTCCATCTTTCAAAATAACTAGTGTTTTATTCTAAGTATCATTTCTACTTCATTTTCTACTTCCCAATTAATAGCCCAGTCCATTAATTCTTGCTATACAATATTAATTTCAATACTGCTCTTCTTTCATTGGATATCCAATCATGAAATAACTATCAATCCATCTTTCCACTTTAGGCAAAAATATCTTTTGGGACAGGCGGAATACAAAATTTTTTCCTGTTCATCATGTTTGGGTCATATTCATATCTAATTTATAAAACCATATTCTTTAGAACATGGCTATGTTACAAGGCATGCCAAAAATGTAATCAGTCACAATGTCAATGTTATTCAATGAGTGGCTTAACGCATCAACTCAAAATAGTGCACAACCAAGTGTTTTCAATAAACTGATTAGTGAAGAATAATGGATAAAACTGATCATTCTCCAGGTATATTTTTGACCCAGATTTTACAGTCATCAGTGAAGGCACAATGCTTTATGCTCATGAGGCATGTAGCTGTTGAGCAGCAGCTGAGTACTGAGATATCCTTTACAGTGCAAGGATCTTGGGCATGTGTGGGTCAGGTAACCAAATGGATTAACAAATCCTTCTGCGACCTTACAAGTATTTAATAAAAATGTATTCAAACTATGGTCAGGAAGTGATTTAAAGTAGGAATGAAATATGAAGTTAAAAGAGAGACAAAGAAATCTTAAAGAAACTTTTTGGAATAATACGAGACTCTTCTGAAATTACATTTCCACACGCTGAGAGGGAGTTTTTAATAATTAAAATTCATCACAACATTAAAAATTCGCTGGCACCTGAATTTTCTTGCATATTTAGTGTGCAACGAGAAGATAAGTACTGCACCCTCAAGCTGCTCATGTGCGTTAATGCTAAGTCCATCAGGGGATATTGGTCACAGAGTTGGTGGAGAAGCAGGACAAATCAGACAGCCACGTCCAAATTTCTGGTTTTAACTGTATGTCTAGAAGATGTTAAATGATTTTTTTTGTTTTGGTTTATATCATTTTGGTGTGCACTGATCATCTCACCACCTTTCCAGATGCTACATTACAACATATATTTTT
This sequence comes from Stegostoma tigrinum, assembly GCF_030684315.1. Classification (NCBI taxonomy): domain Eukaryota; kingdom Metazoa; phylum Chordata; class Chondrichthyes; order Orectolobiformes; family Stegostomatidae; genus Stegostoma; species Stegostoma tigrinum. The sequence goes on along the minus strand of NC_081364.1, from coordinate 53,142,877 downwards.
GTCTCCAGCTTTTGTATTTGACTAAACAATAAAATTCTGTGACAACCTTTTGACCTAGTCACAACACAAAAAGAAAAAAAATTATGGTGGAATCTGTCGGTTTAAGAATATTTGTTGAAAAGGAGGCTGAAGATTTTACATCAATTGTAATATTCTTGGATAATAAGAATGGGTCCATGTTATCTGATGACATTTAGTTGAAAGCAGTACCATCAAAAATACAGTTAAGAAAGATGTTGTGTAACGGATGTGAAGGAGAGCTAAATACATAAGAGAAAGCTACATGTAAGAGGAGCTGAGGGTTGAAGATGATCAGTGTACATATGCAAACATACAGAGAGCCACTGAAGGAAATACACAGAAGTTTTGTGAGGAAAAGCAGTAAATGCCTCTTGAGGAGGTGTTTGCCTGCCTGTTTTGCAGGAAGGGAGACAGGAGCTCTTTTCAGAGGCAGGTAAAAAGGTGTTGAACCTGGAAAATTGTGTCAGTAGCTTGTAATATTTCAGGGCTGGGTGTTTCCCAGAAATGACCACAATCGCTGAACCGTATTGCTATTGATCAGTCAGTTACAGAGAAACTCTGAAAAGCTACTCCATTGAGACAAGACGTGAGGGAAATAAGATTTGTAGAAATCTGTCTTGCTGATGATAATCATACCCAATCTCTAAACGCAAGCTGTTGATGAATAGAAGGCCTGAACTACTCTACAAAAATAAAAAGAAACTGCATTGTCTGGAAGTAGCTACATATTTATGAGGGGAGTGATGTGAATGCTTGTGGTTGTATAATATGTATCTTGTTTTGATTATTTTAAGTAGGCTCTACCTTTTCTTAATTTGTAGTATCATTTGACTGTTAATCCATGCTTTAATTTACATTTGGTTCTGATTAGTGCTTAAATAAAAGTTGCAAATAATGAACTTTTGTTGGTAATTTCTTCATTGGGGATCATTTGGTAAACTTTGTTTCTAGTTTACAGTAAAGAATTTGAATAATTTTTAAGTGTAATTTATCACCACTTTTAGTTTATGTATGACATCAATTGCTGCGTGTAAAGAGCATTTGCAATCTTTATTCTGTTCCTTCTTGTTTGCATATTATATTGTCATTGCTTATATTGTGCTTTTATATGAAATGCATATGTTGATTTCTTTTAAAAAGAGGGAGTCTGTCATCGTAAAATTGGCATCCCTTCAGACAATGAGAGCTAGTGGATGTGGGAACAGGTGATGGATATATAAGGATTAACTGAATGTGAATTTGTTACAGAAATATGGGGAGCTGATAATCAGTGGGGAGCATTTTATGTAGTTAACGTAAACAAAGCTCTCTCTAAAAGCATGGATTAAACTTTTTTTAAAATCCCCATTTGTACAACAGTGTGACATTACTCCATTGATAGCTGTAACTGCACTCAATTATTTAGTTAGACTCTTAAAGAAGGCAGTTAAATTTCTTCAAGTCAGTCATGACAAATGTAACCTGAATGACTTAATCCATGTGAATGGAGCTTTATCTCATCCAAGGGTATTTAAAGCTATGTGTTGTAAACTTAACTAGAAATTTTTTTTTCTGGTAAAATAATCTGCAGTTGGGGGTTGGATAGTAATATTTGAAGTTGAAATTTCACTTGGGGAACAACATTAACAATTAGATTAATGTTTTGCAGCTCAAGTGTACAAGATCCATTTAAATTTGGTAGACTACTGTATGATTCTATGATACATTCTTGGGATCCAGTATCATTGACAAGACCAGCACTTATTACCCTGATAGTGAGCTAATCTGTCAGATACAACTGAATGGCTTGGTGGACCATTAAGTGTCAACAACACTTCTCTGGGCCTAAAGCCATATGCCAAATAAAAGCAGCAGGTTTAATTCCCTAAAGGACATGAATGAATCAGAGAGGCCTGTGTAATAATTCGGGCGTGTTACTATCATGAATGTCAGCTCTTTGTCATGCATTTATTTTATTTATTGAAAGTAAATTTACATAGCTTCTAAGGTGGGGTTTGATCTCCTCTCAATATCATTAGTTTAGACCCATGAAATACAACTGATGTAGCATTTGTAAAAATTTAACAGTACTCTGGAAGAGTATTTGTGAGAGGCTGAGTTGATTTTGGTTTATTTGCACTTTTGTGTTTGCCCTTCACCTTGAATTTAGAGAATCAAATGCAAGTGTAACTGTGGCTTTCAATGAGTAACAATAAAATCAAGTGGAGGGTGATAAAGAGGGCTTATTTTGGCGAAACATTCTTGACCCATGTTCAAATATTCTTTTCTTGAGGCAACACTATCTTTTTGTTATGCACCTTATTTGCGTAATGATTCTTAAAACAGCAATAGTTTTGTATCTGTGTCATGCATTGAATATAGAAAAATGTCATTCGGTTCTTCAATGAAGACTAATCACACGCACAATTACATTGAGACCAAGAAGCAGATATTGGGAGGAATCGCTAAATGCTTGATCATAGAAAGTTTCAAGGAAGGTTTTGAAGAGAAGAGGAAAATGGAGCAGCACAAAAATGTAAGGTCCTAAGTTTTGATGTTTGAGAAGTGGAAGCTGATGAACTTTCAAATAGAGAGAGTAAGCTTGGAATCTTGAATCCGGGTCAGTTACTATGTTGAGGTTTAGAACTGTTTAGAAAGTGGTTGTGAGCAAGTTTGAGAGTTTTAGTGGACTGGATCAGTAGGAATTTCTATTTTGATTCTACTTTTGCCTAATTTCTATGCCCTTTTCCATTTGGAGGTGTTTTGAATCAAGATTTAAGAACGGGAACAGTGTGAGGCAGGGTGGGAGTTTTGGACTCAGTTCTTACCTTCTTATTTCTAGCTCTTGGAGCCCTAAATTATATCTTGCATTCTTGATTTGAGTGAACTTGGTTCTATCTATGTTGCAGTGCTCAAATTGAAACTTTTAGCTTCGGGGCATCTTTTTGACTAGTTATGCATTGCGTTTACATTGAACTGACAGGGGATTGGCTGCACTTTTAAATAAAACTTCCATAAGCTTAACACTCAACCATCAGACCAAGCATTGACCTTCCTTTTGAGTAAAAAAAACTTGTCTATAAATTTCACCTCTAATTGTAAAATATAATGAAATTAATAATTTTTTTGAAGGGAATGCAAACAAAAAATTAGTGGTTGATCTTATGATATTTTAGTCATCCTTCTTTCTTTTAGATAGTGCAAAATACTTCCGAATAGGATATCGAGTAATGAAGGCTTGAGAGTTTCACGAGATGAACTGAGACACGATTAAAGTTGGGTATAATAAGGCACTGAGAAAAGCCGATAGATAGTGGATTAAATAATTCTTGCATCAATTTTGAATCTCTAAATTTGTGTTCAAATTTTTAACTTTTTTACAGCATAGTTACTGCTCAAGGGGGGTTCGTTAGCTCGGTTGGCTGAACAGCTGTTTCGCAGTACAAGTTGAGGCCAGTAGTGCGGGTTCAATTCTCACACTGGCTAAGGTTACCATGAAGGTCTTTCTAACCTGTCTTCTCTTGAGGTGTGGTGACCGACTGGTTAAAACACCACCAGTCATGCCTTTTTAATGAGAGAACAGCACTAAAGTCCAGTAGGACTGTGGTGACTTTACCTATCTTCTCTCCACTGCTCACTGGCATCTCCAAAAATGCCATTGTAATTCATTGGTTCATCTTGAGGTACAAATTTATAACTGCTGGAAGATCTTCATTTTGATAGATCACTGAGCATGGCGCCGAACATCAAAGCTGAATCAAACCTTTGCATATGCTTAATATGTGATGTACATGATATGGTGCACGTCAGCCATGATCCCATTTGAATGGTGGAACAGGCTTGAGGGGCTGAATGGCCTACTCCTGTGTTCCTGTGTATTAACAGGATTATTGGATGGCAGATAAGCTGTGACTTGTGCTCTTCTCCCCTCCAAACACAACATTGTTGTTTGTAGCTTCCTTCATTGCAGTTCTATGGGAAAATATTGGCAAGTTACCACGAGTGTACATATACATATAAAAGGAATATATTGTACCAACCTGTATGCATAAAATCTGGGCATTATTTTGAAATATCATTTCAGATATATACAGCTATGTGTAGCTTCCTATCAGTAACCATGGTATCCTGCCAATTCTTTGAATGCCTTTAGTAATCGCAACAATATCCTAGACACTTTACCTTCATCCCTTTAAGAATTCTGTTTCTGTTTTCCTCTCCCACTTCTGAAATTTCTGGGTGCGTAGGGACAGGAGGTAGTTGATGCACGCAGGCTGTGCTCTGCTTGATGTGGAGTAGGCTTTGTAGGGCAGTTGATGGTTGCCTATTCCTTTTCACCACACAATAGAGTATATGTTTTTTCTTTTCAATTCTATATACTCTTGTTTTGAAGTGCTGCCAGTCTTGCCACAGAAACTATTTGGCTTTAGTAATATTTCAAGAGGAACAGGTTTTGTTTGTTGATCAGATGATGACACATAAGTTAAATTGGCCACTCCAGATATGTGTTCGTTCTTAGGAAGCACTTGTAGTCTCCTGTATCAGTTAACTAAACATAGCAATCAAGTTTAACTATGTATCTGTATAATTTTCAAGTTCTAATTCCAGCACCATGGCACCAAAGAAGTATAAATCAGCTTTGTCAATACAATCATTTAAAATTGGTGATACTTTAAGACCACAGGACGTAAGAGTAGAAGTAGCCTATATAGCCTGTCAAATCCACATCATCATTCAATATGACTATGGTTTATCTGATAACCCTCAACTCCAATTTCCGACTAAACCCCGTAACCCTTGGTTCCCTTAATGATTAGCAAAAATAATAAGGAATTAAAGATGGTAGGTTTTTAAGAAAATGGAGCATGACTCACATCCATGGTACATCCCAGCGAGGATGAAGAATTCTAGGAACGGGTCAAACCAACAATGATTAACCAGGGAAGTTAAGGATTGTATTTTGTATATTTCATTTTGATGCTCTGTGGCCAAGATTAGCAGTAAACGAGAGAATTGGCAATGTTTTAAAAGCCAACAAAAGGCCTTTGAACAAAATAATAATTTTGAGGTAGAGATTAAACGATGGCACACGAGCAAGCAACAAAAAAGATTGTAATACCTTTAAATATATGAAATGGCAGAGAGAGGCAACGTAGAACATAGGCCTCTTAACGACAGAGTCTAGTAAAATAATGTTAGGGATATGACAGAAGAGTTGTATCAGACTTCACATTGGAGGGCACTATTAGCATTCTAAATACTAAACCTGTGAAGACGCTAACAGAGACAGTGGGAGGAAATGAACACAATATTATCATTGGTGAAAACAGTGGGGAAAGTAATGAACCAATAGGCCAATAAGTCTCTTGCACCTGATGGACTGCATCCTAAGAAGTATCTGGTGGAAGTACCCAGAGTAATCTTCCCAGAACTCTTAAGCTCTGGAAAAGTTGCAAATAAAATTAATTGCCAGTAATAAAATTGCCAATGTAATACTCTTATTCAAAAGTGAAGGCAGATATAAAAAACAGGTAACGATAAACCAGTTAACTTGATATCTGCTGTTAGGAAAATGTGAAGATCTTATTTGGAAAAAATGTAACAGCAGAGCATTCAGCCTCACAATATAATCAAGTCAAGTCAGCATGGTTCCATGAAGTGGAAATTATACAGTTCTATGAGGAGAGAAAAAGCAAAGTCTGTAATAAATGTAACATATTTGGATTTCTAAAAGGCGCTTGATAAGGTACCACATCAGGCTACTTAATGGCTCACAATATTGGGGCAATATGTTAGCATGGATCGAAGATTGGTTTAATTTCAGAAACCACGCGTTTGGATTAAAGGCAGCATTTTCAGGTAGCAATCTGTAACTAGTCAAATGTTGGAGATAATCAGTGCTGGGCAGCAATTATTCACAACATACAGTAATGACTTGGGGTAAATGAATGTACTATCGCTAGATTCGTGGTTGATACTAAGATAGGAGGGAAGCACATAATTAGGCTTACTACAAGAAGTCAACAGAGGAGATCAATTGAGTAGAAAACATTGGCAGATCCAGTATGATTTGGTAAAAGATGTGGTTATGCAAATTGGCAGGGCAAATAGAACAGCTCCAAAGGACTGGAGAAGAGCCAATGTTGTCCCATTACTATCCTTTTTAAACAGGGACAATCCAGGAAATTACAAACTAGTGAGCCTCTCGGTGGTCGGGAAGTTTATTGGAAAATACTCTCGGGGACGAGATCTATACACATTTGCAAGCAAATGGACTTAGTAGCGATAAACACCATAGTTTGTGCAGGGGAGGTTGTATCTCACTAACATGATCAAGTTTTTTGAAAAGTGAAGAAGATGATTGATGGAAAAACCTTGCTATCATCTGCATGGACTTCAGTAAAGCCTTTGACAAGGTCTCTCATGGCAGACTGTGGGTATCAGGGTGATTTGGCAAGATAGATACAGAACTGGCTTAGCATTAGAGACAGAAGGATGCTTTTTGGAACAAAGAATTATGCCTAGTGTTTTTCCACAGGGATCAACGCTGGGACCTCTATGTGATCTACATAAATGATTTGGAACAAAAGATGGCTGGTCTAATTTAGTAAGTTTGCAGACTGTATAAAGAGTGGTGGAGTTGCAGATAGTGAGGACTGTCTGAGGATACAGCAGGATTTTGATCAGATGGTGTTTAATCTAAATAAATGTGCAGTGATGCATTTTGGAAGGTCACGTGCAAGTGGAAATTACACAGTGAATGGCATAACCCTTTAGGAGTATTGATGTGCAGAGGGATCTGGGTGTGCTGCTTCACCAATTTACTGAAGGTGGCAGCACAGGATGTTTTTTTTTAAAAGTGACTTATGTCATGCTTGCTTTCATTGGAAGGAGCATCGCCTATAAAGATAGGCAAATTATGCTGCAGCTTTATAGAACGTTAGTTCAGCCATACTTGGAATATTGCGTATGGTTCTGGCCACCACACTACTAGGAAGATGTGGATGCTTTGGAGACAGTACAGAAAAAGTTTACCAGGATGTTGCCTGTTATGGGGGATTTTAGCTATAAAGAAAGGTTGGGTCAACAGTGTTTACTTTCACTGGAACCTCAACCACGACGCAGCCCCTCCCTATATTCAGTCTGCAGTATCTCCATTGCCTTTTTCTACTTACATCGTTTGCACCAATGTTACAATGACCTCCAACTGCTCATGCTCCCTTTGGGAATTTGACACAGCCAGCTCAAAGACATGCTTTTCCTTAGCACCAGGGAGGCAACGCCACCATCCTGATGCTTGCTTATGCCTAAGAAATGTCTAAATGTGGCCCAACTATATGGTACCCTCTCACAATTGCTTGTTTGGACTTTGCTTTGTATCAGACCCAGTTGTGGTGAAAAAGACTAGGCTACTGCTACTACTTTCCCCATAAGAGGCTGTCCCACCCAACAGTATTTAAAATGGTCGACTTGTTTGAGAGGGGGACAGCCACAGGAGACTCCTGCAATACCTGCTTACCTCTCCTGGTGGTCACCCATCATCCTGATTGTACCGGTAGTATGACTACCTCCATCATATTGGACACACTCTCTGCTTCCTGTATGCTCCTCAATGTATCCAACTGCTGCTTCAACTAATTCATTCAATCAGAGAGGAGCTGCAGCTGAACACACTTCCTGCAGACTTAGTAACCAGGGATACTCAACTCCTCCCTGATTTTCTACATCTGATAGGAGGAACATATCATTCCACTGAGTGCCGTCTCTGTCCCTTTTAACAACTAGTCCACTTGGAGGGGGGAAAGAAAATTGACCTTGTCCTTGATAACGACGTGCAGAGCTGGATGAACATAGCAGGCCAAGCAGTATCATAGGAACAGGAAGGCTGATGTTTCGGGCCTAGACCCTTCATGGATTTCTGATAAAGGGTCTAAGCCCGAAACGTCAGCCTTCCAGCTCCGATGATGCTGCTTGGCCTGCTATGTTCATCCAACTCTACACCTTATTACCTCGGATTCTCCAGCATCTGTAGTTCCTATTATCTCTGATACAATTTTAACTTCACCTTGTCCTTACCTTGTTGCTGCTCACCTTCCTCAACAAAGCCCAGTATTCACCTCGGCCCACATTTAGATCGAACCAGCAGTACCTCACCTCAAAGCAGCCCCCCTCAAAAAGAGCCAGAACAATACACAGCAATGCCTCCCTCTCCTACTTTCCTCAACTCCCACTCTTCCCACTCTCTGCAGTTTGTATTCCTTGGGCTGGCAACACTTTACACTTTGTTTCTATATTATATGGCCTGCTCTGCTACAAGAATCTGATTTAGCCAGTTTACCTAATTAGCTGCCCCCAATGTGGCTACAGCACTAGGAGAGCTTGTTTTATCTTCCTTAGGCCTGAAAGAGTTTTTTTAAAAAAAACTTCAATGTCTACCCTTCACTTACCCACAGTTTGCCAGATCTTAACAAGGCAAAAGATGAAAATTTATACCCTTAAAAATCCCAAACCTAGCTCAACTCCCAGTGTTTTCACTTTCTATGGTTCACACAGTGTCTTATTAAGTAGCCTATGAGTGATGCTTTATTGAAAGCCTTTTAGAAATGCATATACACTACATCTACTGGTCCTCCTTTGTTTTCCCAGCAGTTGAATTCTTGCAACTCAGCTGAATTACCATCTGGTTTGCATTACTGGTTTTCCAGCTTCAAATGCTTTGCTATTATCTCAATTAAATCAGCCTTCCACACACTTACTTTTAACTCTCTAACCCTAATTTCACAGTCAATTCAGTTAACCTAATTTTATTTACTCATAGTAAATCCTTTAGGAACAAAATCTTTCCTTCCCAGAAAATTGTCAGCATCTGTCAAAGAAATTTTCATCCAAGAATTCATTTATATTTGCTATTTCAAATAAAGCACATCCTCGTAATGTATCTTCCTGCAACCTGCTGGCTTTACATGACCACTGAGGCTAGGTACACAGTTGATCTAGTCCTGTATTCCTGGGCCATAACATTTAAAAAAAAACTTTTCTAAATGATCAATTAAATGCTTTATCAATAACAGATTTTAAACAGAAATCTATTTTTCAGGTTTTCTCATATGATACGGTTAACAAGAATACAGTAGTGTTTTCACGCATATGCAAATGGCTAAAACAAACCCCACGCATGTAGATGGTGGCATGATGTCAGCACGCTAAGACACTTCGCAGAAACATCTCGTGTGTGTGTGTGTCTGTGTATTTTGTGCATAGTGACATCAACAACACATGCAGAATTCTTCAAGTGAAGTCACATATGCAGGAAAGGCTGAGACGTGGAGGAGTAGGTCTTTGCTGTCGTGCCTCCCCACCAGGGAAGAGCACTTTGTGGAACTGAAAGGTCTTGCCTAGAGGCCTGGGTCGGTGCATGTCTGGAACCTACAGCAGGTGATGGTGAGGGGGAGCAGCAAATGAAGAACAGGGACTGCAGCAGCCTGGCTCCCTGGCAGCACCTCATGTCTCTACAAAGTTCCCCCCATAAGTGGCAAGACAAGATAGGATGAGTATGGTAAAAGACAACTGGCATGGAAACAACATCAGGAAGGGAAACTGCAAATTGGATCATTTGAGTGTCAGCACCATATACTCCACAAAAAATATTTCAATCAAAATATTAATTTCTGCTTGGAGAGGAGTCCTTCATTTGAAATGTACATTTTGACAATTTAAACTTAAGGTTTTAAACGGCAGGAACGGCGGAACCATTATTTTTAAACCTCCACTGAGTTGGGGCAAACACAGAACATACAGTTGAAACCAATTCCTCAGGACTCACAACAACGCTACTTTCAAGAATGGCAGCTCCTTTTAGTCACTTAAGAATGGTGTAAAGTGGTTAAGTGTACATGCTCTTCCCACCACCTGGTGGTGGTATTTGCAGCATACGCCTCCACCTTCATAAACCCTAATATGGGTTTATTATCAAACAAAACAATACAATAAAGATGTGATTATTGATTTAATATAATGTAAGCAATATAAGTGCTTATCCTACTAAATATCTTTCAAGCAAATATACACAAAAACCCACATACATCCATTAGAAAAAGATATTTAAATAAAAACTCTTTCTCCCTACTAACTGGTTTTCTGAATAATTATGCCGAAGCTTATTCTTGAAAGCTAAAGGTTAAACTGTAGGATTTTCCATTGTCTGTTGCTCTTGTACATGTTATCAATTCACGAACCATGCATGTGGTTTCCAATGTCTTGCAGGGATATTTGGCTCAGGAAGTACAATCTTGACGGGTTCTTTCAATCACTCAAAAGAACAAATTAGTTCCCCAAAACTTGACAAGATAGTTTTCTTTTCAGAAATGAGATAGATCAGCTAAACAGCACGTTCTTCGCATGAATTCCTCCAACTCAGCTTATTCTTACCAGGCTTTCTGCTAACTCAGCTGATTTCAGTAGGTCTTCCTCCAACTGAATACGATTTAACAAAAAGAACCTTCCCAAGCCAGTCACTGTTTAAAATAGCACCACTGGTGTCACTAGCAAAGCAAGTAGTTATCTTCAATCATCCGATTTCCAGTAAGTCTTATTAATGCTCACTCTCCATTGACTAAAAATTGGAAAGAAAAGACTATGCATACCAATACCAGTGCTTCACTGAATTTGTCAACCTAAATTGATCCTGTTGCAACAAAAATTTTAGTTTTCATGAAAAGGACAATAAATTTGAAACCATGTTTTAGTCAAACAAATGAAGTTGCTCTTTTAGCCAAAGCTGCTTTGATCTGGAAGCACAAAGGAGAGGGCATTTCAGGATCTTCAACTGGACAGATATAGCTGTGGCGCACCACTGAGTCACAAAGTCAGGATAGTCTTTTATTTCAATTTCTAGTCCATGGCAAGTTAGCCAATGCAAACAGCAATGAACTAGCACAATTAACTTCATGACCTTCAAAAAGTTTTGTTCATTCCCTGAGCATTCTACAAACTTGTCTAAATATATGTGTAGGAAACACATTTGCTCATATATATAGAGAGAGAGAAGTCTGAAACAAGAAAACAAAAAATAAAGACTACTTAAAAATACATGTAAAGTATATTAATTGAGCCATTAAGAAATCCAAATGGTCAGCTACATGGCTGTTTGTAATCAGCTTACTAATATACACAAAGTCTGTGCATTTAGTATAGCAACTTGAGTGATTAAGGTGGTTGCAAGTTCCCATGAAATCATACCACAGTCAGTGCATTTATGAGATTTTTCACAAATTAAAAAAACTAAGTCCATGTTGTCACAGAAAATTTTAGGATTATGAAGGACAGTTGGAAAACAGTATCAAGCTATGCCTAGGCCGAGTAACTAGATGCAATTATTTAGATTTTAAACATCTTCCTATGCAACCTATGCTAGTCACATTCCCTCATCAGAGTCACATACGACTGTTCAGCCTAATGGAGCTATAATTATTGTAAATACTGCAGCTATTTATAGCTGATGTAGCTGCATTGTAGTTTGGACTGATTTGGTGCATTTGCTGCATTTGAAAAAAGTCTAAAATCTTCAATTTACATAAGCCTAGAGTGTAATTGGTATCTTGCTAGAAGAGAAGTTAAATGTTTTAAATTCTCTGGTTGTAGGTTTTCAGCAGGGTTGTTTCAAGAGGTGTATTGAAAGAGTAGCTTGATTAACTATCAGTTGAAACTGGATCCTCATTAAGTAAGTGATAATGGGAACTGCAGATGCTGGAGAATCCAAGATAACAAAGTGTGAAGCTGGATGAACACAGCAGGCCAAGCAGCATCTCGGGCGCACAAAAGCTGATGTTTTGGGCCTAGACCCTTCTTCAGAGAGGGGGATGGGGAGACCGCGTCTCCTGCCTTTCCCGCAACACAACACTCACACCCCGCCCCCGCCACAACTGCCCCAAGAGGAACCCCCTCGCTCTGACATACCACCCCACCAGCCTCCGAATACAACGCATCATCCTCCGACACTTCTGCCATCTACTATCTGACCCCACCACCCAAGCCATTTTTCCATCTCCACCCTTGTCTGCCTTCCGGAGAGACCACTCTCTCCGTGACTCCCTTATCTGCTCCACACTCCCCTCCAGCCCCACACACCTGGCACCTTCCCCTGCAACTGCAGGAAGTGCTACACTTGCCCCCACACCTCCTCCCTCACTCCCATCCCAGGCCCCAAGATGACTTTCCATATTAAGCAGATGTTCACCTGCACATCTGCTTAATGTGGTATACTGTATCCATTGTACCCACTGTGGCTTCCTCTACATTGGGGAAACCAAGCAGAGGCTTGGGGACCGCTTTGCAGAACACCTCTGCTAGGTTTGCAATAAACAACTGCACCTCCCAGTCGCGAACCATTTTAACTCCCCCTCCCATTCTTTAGACGACATGTCCATCATGGGCCTCCTGCAGTGCCACAATGATGTCACCCGACGGTTGCGGGAACAGCAATTCATATTCCACTTGGGAACCTTGCAGCCCAATGGTATCAATGTGGATTTCACAATCTTCAAAATCTCCCCTCCCCCCACTGCATTCCAAAACCAGCCCAGCTCATCCCCTCCCCCCACTGCATCCCGAAACCAGCCCAGACTGTCTCCGCCTCCCTAACCTGTTCTTCCTCTCACCCATCCCTTCCTCCCACCTCAAGCCGCACCTCCATTTCCTACCTACTACCTCATCCCGCCTCCTTTACCTGCCCGTCTTCCCTGGACTGACCTATCCCCTCCCTACCTCCCCACCAATACTCTCCCCTCCACCTATCTTCTTTTCTCTCCTTCTCCCCCCACTCCCTATTTATTCCAGAACCCTCTCCCCATCCCCATCTCTGATGAAGGCTCTAGGCCTGAAACGTCAGCTTTTGTGCGCCCGAGATGCTGCTTGGCCTGCTGTGTTCATCCAGCTTCACACTTTGTTACCTCATTAAGTAAGTGAGCTTGGCATTGTGTGTTGGGAACATACATTAGTAACCAGTACACCAGTGTGACTGAGCACTTGAGTGTGATTACAAAAGTGCAGCAGTTAACCATCACAAAGAGTGCAACTTACAATAAAGTACAGAAATTAAATGTCTCAAGGAGTTCATGGAAGGAGGTGAGTATTTGGCTCTTGCCTCAGTTGATTGCCAAGTACTTGTTATCTTTAAAGTGAATGTAAGATCCTGTTCTGTTGTTATCAGATTAATACTAGTGTTAAAAAAGGTAAATAATACAACATAAAATGTGAGGCTGGATGAACACAGCAGGCCCAGCAGCATCTCAGGAGCACCAATGCTGACGTTTCGGGCCTAGGCCTGCTGTGTCCATCCAGCCTCCCATTTTATTATCTTGGATTCTCCAGCATCTGCAGTTCCCATTATCACTAAATAATACAACAAACTGGTAAGTACAAGGATTATTTAACTGTATATACCAGGAATACAGAAGTACAGAGTGATTTTCATTAATAACTTAAAGAAAATACTACAGAGATGTCAGATTGGTAACAAATTGCAGCTGCACCATATGGAAGTTGCTGGGCACCAAGATGATCCACAGCGAACACATGTAGCAAGTGTTTACAGCTGCAGCACCTTAGACTCCAAATCCTCAATTTGGATCCGAAGGACTGGAAGAGATAGAATATACAAGCATAAAAGACAAAAGGGTAAGAAAAGATAAAAATGCAGAATAAATTGTTCTTAAATTTGTACACTATTTGAGGAGAAAAAAGTTGTTTAATGGCACAGAGATCATTGGGTGTGACCTTAGAGCCATTACAGAAACAGTTCTTGAAGCTGGGAGCCAAGTATTTGGAGTTATATGACCTTTGAAAAGGCAGGCAGCAAGGATGTATGGGTAATTTTATTACTGCAAGATGGACTAAATACATTAGAAAGAAATCATCTCAAATCGTATAATGTAGAGTCCATTTAGATGGACGTAAGAGAAAGAGTTAGGCAGAAGGTTAAGAAGCAGGACCTCCCAAAGGTAGTAATCCTAGGATAACCGCCACTACCGTGTGCTAGTGAGAGTAAGAATAGGAGGATATGTCAGATGACTGCATGGCTGAGGAGTCGACGCAGGGGGCAGGTATTCCAATTTTTGGATCATTGGGATCTCTTCTGGGGAAGAGGCGAACTGTACGAGAGGGACACTTGAACTGGAGGGAGACTGATATCCTGGCTTGGAGATTTGATGGAGCTGTTGGGAGGGTTTAAACTAATCTGGTTGGGGGTGGGACCCAAAACAGTAATGAGACAAATGAGAACGTTGAGGCTCGTGCTAAAGTTTAAAGACTAAGTTAGACCAGGCAGGCAAGAGCACAGCAACAAACAAGGAAAGGCTGATGAATTAAACCTACATTTATTTTAAGAGGCTTTGCAAGTAAGGCAGCTGCACCCAGGGCATGGATGGGAACATGGTACTGGGATATTATTGCTATGACAGAAACATAGCTGTGTGAGAGACAGGACTGGCAGCTCAGTGTTTGAGATGACAAATGCTGTAGGAAGGATAGAAAAGGAGGAAAGAGAGGAGGGGGAGTGAGGTTTCTGATTAAGAAAAACATCACGGCAGTACTTACAGAGGATATTTCTGAGGGATCGTCCAGTGAAGCTAGGAATTGAGAAATAAGAAGGGGATGATCTCTTTGTGATTGTACCCCCCCCACTGCCGATAGTCAGCATGAAATTGAGGAGCAAACGTGTAGGGAGATTGTAACTAGGTATAAGAACAGCAAAGTTGTAATAGTAGGAGATTTTAACTTGCCAAATGTAGTCTGCATCTGCCATAGCCACAAGGGCTTAGATGTGGAGGAGTTTGTAAAGTGTGTTTAGGAAAGCTTTCTCAATCAGCATATAGATGGCAATACCAGAGAAGAGGCAAATCTCAGCATCCTGTTGGGAAATAAGGTGAGGCAGGCGACTCGGGTGCTAGTGGGGGAGCATTTTGGGATCAGTGACCATAATTGTATTGGTTTTAAAGTAGTTATGGAAACAATAGATTTGATCCACCAATTAAAGGTCAGAATTGGTACAAGGCCAATTTTGATGCTATTAAACAGAAACTTTCAAAAGTTGACTGGTGGAGTCTGTTCATGGGTAAAGAGACATCTGGCAAATGGAAGGCTTTCAAAAGTAAGGAATGATAGTTCAGGGTCAGTATGTTCCTGTTAGGAAAACTGGGTGACTAGAGATATTGACACTGTAGTCAAGAAAAAGAAGGATGCACATGTTAAATATAGGCAGCTGTGATCAAGTGAATACCTTGAGAAGTTCAGGGAATACATAAGTACACTTAAGAGGGAAATCAGGAGGGCAAACAGGAGACATGACGTAGTTTTTGCAGGTAGGGCAAAGGACAATCCAAAAATACTACAAATATACCAAGGGCAAAAAAGTAAGTAGGGAGAAAATAGAGTCTTGAATACCACAAAAGATGGGTGAGATCCTAAACAAATGTTTCTGGTTAGTCTGGTCACCATGGAGAAAGACTTGGAAGCTAAGGAACTAGGGGAAATAAACAGTGATGTTTTGAAAAGAGTCCACATTACAGAAGAAGTATAGGCGATCTTAAAATGATAATTCCCTGAGACCTTATCAAATTTATCCCAGCACTTTCTGAGAAACGAGAGAAGAAATTGTGGGGCCTGTAGCAGCGATATTTGTATCATTGACGGCCACAGGTAAGGTGCCCGGGGACTGGAGGGTGGCTGATGTTGTGCCTTGATTTAAGAAAGGCTGCAAGGAGAAGCCAGGTAATGACAGATCAGTAAGCCTGACAGCAGTGCTAGGTGAATTGTTGGGGGGTCTCTGAGAAACATAATCTGCAAGCATTTGAAAGGTAAGGGCTGATTAGATATAGTCAGCATGGCTTTGTGCATGGGAAATTGTGTATCTCAAACTTGATTGAGCTTTTTGAAGAGGTGACCAAAAAGATGGATGAAAGCAGCGCGGTAAACATTGTCTACATGGACTTTAGCAAGGCCTTCAAGGTTCCACATGTTAAACAGTTTAGCAAAGTTAGATAACGTTGGGATTTGGGGGAGCTCGCCAGTTGAATACAAAATTGGCTTAATGTAGAAGACCTAGGTCAGTAGTAAAGGGTTATTGTTCAGACTGGAAACCTGTGACCAGTGATGTGCCATGAGGATTGATGCTGGGTCGGTTGTTTGTCAATTTATAGAAATAGAGAGAGAGAGAGGCAAATGTAATTCCTCTCTTCAAGAAAGGAAATAGGGAAATCCCCGGCAATTACAGACCAGTAAGTCTCACGTCTGTCGTCTGCAAGGTGTTAGAAAGGATTCTGAGGGATAGGATTTATGACCATCTGGAAGAGCATGGCTTGATTAAATGTAGCCAACACGGCTTTGTGAGGGGCAGGTCATGCCTCACAAACCTTATCGAGTTCTTTGAGGATGTGACTAGAAAAGTTGATGAGGGTCGAGCTGTGGATGTGGTGTATATGGACTTCAGCAAGGCATTTGATAAGGTTCCCCATGGTAGGCTCATTCAGAAGGTCAGGAGGAATGGGATACAGGGGAACTTAGCTGTCTGGATACAGAATTGGCTGGCCAACAGAAGACAGCGAGTGGTAGTAGGAGGAAAATATTCTGCCTGGAAGTCAGTGGTGAGTGGTGTTCCACAGGGCTCTGTCCTTGGGCCTCTACTGTTTGTAATTTTTATTAATGACTTGGATGAGGGGATTGAAGGATGGGTCAGCAAGTTTGCAGACGACACGAAGGTCGGAGGTGTCGTTGACAGTATAGAGGGCTGTTGTAGGCTGCAGCGGGACATTGACAGGATGCAGAGATGGGCTGAGAGGTGGCAGATGGAGTTCAACCTGGATAAATGCGAGGTGATGCATTTTGGAAGGTCGAATTTGAAAGCTGAGTACAGGATTAAGGATAGGATTCTTGGCAGTGTGGAGGAACAGAGGGATCTTGGTGTGCAGATACATAGATCCCTTAAAATGGCCACCCAAGTGGACAGGGTTGTTAAGAAAGCATATGGTGTTTTGGCTTTCATTAACAGGCAGATTGAGTTTAAGAGTCGTGAGGTCTTGTTGCAGCTCTATAAAACTTTGGTTAGACCGCACTTGGAATACTGCGTCCAGTTCTGGTCGCCCTATTATAGGAAAGATGTGGATGCTTTGGAGAGGGTTCAGAGGAGGTTTACCAGGATGCTGCCTGGACTGGAGGGCTTAACTTATGAAGAGAGGTTGACTGAGCTCGGACTTTTTTCATTGGAGAAAAGGAGGAGGAGAGGGGACCTAATTGAGGTATACAAGATAATGAGAGGCATAGATAGAGTTGATAGCCAGAGACTATTTCCCAGGGCAGAAAAGGCTAACACGAGGGGTCATAGTTTTAAGCTGGTTGGAGGAAAGTATAGAGGGGATGTCAGAGGCGGGTTCTTTACACAGAGAGTTGTGAGAGCATAGAATGCATTGCCAGCAGCAGTTGTGGAAGCAAGATCATTGGGGACATTTAAGAGACTGCTGGACATGCATATGGTCACAGAAATTTGAGGGTGCATACATGAGGATCAATGGTCGGCACAACATCGTGGGCTGAAGGGCCTGTTCTGTGCTGTACTGTTCTATGTTCTATGATATGAATGAGAATATAGGAGGCCTGGTTGGTACGTTTGCAGATGTCACCAAGGTTCGTGGTATAGTTGACAGTGAAAAAGATTATGTAAGAGTATGACAGGATCTTCATCAAATGGGTCTGTGAGCCAAGAAATGGCAGATGAAGTTTAATTCAGATAAATACGAGGTTTTTTTTTATTTGGCAAGACAAACCAGGATGGGACTTACCCAGTTAGTGGTAGGGCTCTGGAGTGTATTGTTGAACAGAGACACCTAGACATTGTAGGTTCATTGTTCCTTGAAAGTGGTATCACAGGTAGACAGGGTAGTGATGAAGGCATTTGGTATGCTTGCCTTCATTGGTGAGAGCATTGAGTACAGGAGTTGGGATGTAATGTTACAGCTGTACAAGACATTGGTAAGTCCACATTTGGAGTACTGCATGCTATTCTGGTCACCCTGCTTTAAGAAGGATATTATTCAACCAGAAAGGGTGCAAAAATGATTTGCAAGGATTTTAGCAAGCCTGGAAAGTTTGAGTTATATGGGTAGACGGGGATTTTTTTTCCCTGGAGCGTAGGAGGCCGAGGGATGATGTCATAAAGGTTTATAAAATCACGAGGGACATAGATGAGGTGAATAGCCAGGGTCTTTACCCCAGGATGAGGGAGCCCAAAACTGAAGGGCATAAAGTCGGAGGGGAAAGGCTTAAAAGGGACCTAAAGGGAAACTTCATTATGACAAGTGGTGCTTACATGGAACAAGCTGCCAGAGGAAGTGAGAAAGGCGGGTACAACTTCAACGTTTAACAGATATCTGAATGGGTACATGGTTAGGAAGGGTTTAGAGAGATACGAGCTGAAAACAAACAAGTGGGACCAGTTCAGAAAATCTGGGAGGCTCAGACTAATTGGGTAGAAGGACCTGTTCTCCTGCGGGATGACTCTAAGATAAAAGTACACTGGATTAGGTAGTGTATTAACATCGATAGAGGATTGGCCATCCATTAGAGTACAGAATGCTGGAGAAGGGTGCCATTCTTCAGGATGGCAACCTGTAAATCGTGGTGTGCCACAGACATCGGTGCCTGTGCTATAATGCACTAATTACCAATAACCTCCCCCCCACTTGCCGGGGACAAAGACTTGGGTATCAGTCAGCATTTAAGCATACGGCAGTCTTTATTCAAGCAATCACTGTATTTCCACGGAGAAGGCCCAGACTCCCCCAACCATGCATCCCCGCCCCCTAACTTGAAGCTGGCCTCAACATGAGGTTGCAGTTATCCCCCAGTCTTGATCTCAGATCAGAAGAGAAGTCAATGACATTCTAATTTTCATAATAGGATACAGTACTTTTATACATTTCATTACAATAATCACATACAGCATGGCTATAGTGCCCTTCCCCTTATTCTATATTTCCAGTACTGTGAAGCACCGAATCAATGCTGTACATTACTGTGGACAGCCCTAGGTTCAGCATGATCTCATGATGTTTAACAGGCATTGTAGTCTGCAGGCCTTGGGATCTTTCCTTGCATCCTATTTAATTCACATTCCAAAGTCACTGGCTGTACTCCTTTGGACATGTTCTGGACATACTTATCTCCAAAGACTGCTGGAATTCTATTGTTCATTGTATTCATTTGTGATTTCTATCAAATTCTGTTATTCCTCATATTTTCCCACTGTCCTAATTATACAAAAAAAAGACAGTTGATTCTTCCTAATTGCTATAAGATTCCTGATATTAATTCTATTATAAAGTTTTATATGTAAAAAGTTTTTATATCTACATCTGCTGTTAGCACTCTTTTTACCTAATGAATTGTGGGCAGTTTGTTTCTTATAGAGTGTGCAAGGCATTCCTTTAGTGATAAAGGACTCTCCCAACCTGAAATGTCCGTTTTCCTGTTCCTGCCTGGTCTACTGTGTTCCTCCAGTTCCACACTTTTGTTATCTCTGATTCCAGCATCTGCAGTTGTTGTTATCTCTTCCTGAGACTAATCAACTTTCACATTTATATTTAAATCTTTTCCCCTCATGCTTTTAGTGGTCTTTGCACTTTTTGGTTTATGGGTGTATTTATAATAACGTTGAAATCTATTTCTGTGATTATCTGAGGAATCTTTAACTAGAACCTATTTCTTAATATTGTAAATAATTTCAAAGAAACAACTAATTGCTGTAAAATGCCATTATATGCTGTTTTCACAACTACATGAAGAGCTAGGCTGATTGACTTCAGGGATTATTTACACCTCTTGTCCTAACTAACACTGTTCATCTAATGGGACAACATCCTTTCACTAATGAGATTAAATTCAATCACTATCATAAATTAATGAATTTGTTTGATCCTCTAGAATTTTATGAACTATAGTCCCATTAGTTCATCTGTATTTGTTATTGCAGGAGTTTACTTTGCCTTTCAATGCTTGTCACAGATCTTCAAGCTGCCTCTCCTTGGATGTTTTGTACTAAACTGTGTCTAACAAATTTCCTTGCAGCTGTTTGTCTAAGGCACCCTTTTGCCTAAGAATAACCCCTTCTCAAAGGTACCATTATAACTCTGTTTAAGCATTTGTCAGCCATTTTGTGAAGGATTAGAGGGACAGCTTAACTGCCAGACATCTTGTATCTCCCAAATATGGACATCCCTAACAACAAGCAGAAGAGCTGAATTCCCGAGATGAGGTGAGAGTGACAGCCTTTGACATCCAGGTCGCATTTGACCAAGTATGGCATTAAGGAGCCCTAGCAAATGAGTTTTGAGAAGATTTGTAGCTCGGGTTGAGTTTCTGGATGTGAGTTTGCTCGCTGAGCTGGAAGATTAGTTTTCAGACGTTTCGTCACTATTCTAGGTAACCAGGAGCTCCCCTCAGATCCTTAGTCTCGCTACCTGGAACACCAACCTACAGATTAGCCAAGGATCTGCACCAAAGACTAAAACACCTAGTAGAAGACTCACACCACTCCATTCACTCCACCCAAGGTTTCCTGAACACCATCAAAGACACCAAGATAGAAGAGGATCCTCTTACTAAGACGGCTTTTTCAGTGTCTGTTAATGGTTGGTCAGATAAGTTTTTTTTAATCCATGCTTCTGTGTTGTTATTTTGTGTGAGCTTGTCTAGTTTTTTCTGCATGTCTAGTTTTTTCATTTTTTGTGTTTGCCGTTGTCTAATGTCTATGGCTCGTTGTACTGTGTCTGTCCATTCATGGGCTGTCACGTTAGTGAGTAAAGTTTTTTTTTTGGCGTGAAATTTCCCGCTTGTATTTATGGAGTCTGTTCTGGGCATCGTTGATCATTTCTCTAAGCATTTTGTGGCTGTTTTGCTCAGCTATTCCTTTGGCTAGTGGGGTGTTAAGGGGAGGTTTGTATTTGAGACATTTCGGTAGTACCTGCTTCCTTAGGCATTCATGCAGGAAGTACAGCTGTTCGCAGGTGGCACTCTGTGGGATGGCATTGGTTTCCCATCTTCGGGCCAGTTCTAGCATATTGCGCCCATAGGTGCTAGTGAGTTTTGAGAAGATTTGTAGCTCAGGTTGAGTTTCTGGATGTGAGTTCGCTCGCTGAGCTGGAAGGTTAGTTTTCAGACGTTTCGTCACCATTCTAGGTAACATCATCAGTGAGCCTCCGGTGAAGCGCTGGTGTTATGTCCCGCTTTCTATTTATGTGTTTAGGTTTCCTTGGGTTGGTGATGTCATTTCCTGCTCTCGCAAAGCTGGAATCAATGGAAATAAGAGATCAAACTCTCCGCTGGTTGGAGCCATACCTGGTATATAGGAAAAAGGTCATGGTTGTTGGTCAGCCATCTCTGCTGCTGTTCAGTTTTGCAGGAGTTCACCAGCATAGTGACCTAGCTCCAACTATCTTCAGCTGCTTAATCAGTGACATTCCATCCATAATAATGTCAGAAGTAGGGATATTTGCTGATGGTTACACAATGTTCAGAGCCATTCACAAGATCCTGAAGCAGTCCATGTCCAAACCCAACATGACCTGGACAATAACCAAGCTTGGCTGAAAATTTCCTGGCATTTATCTGGTGAGAACGGTACTTACCATTGACTGTCTCCAATAAGGGAAGACCAAACCATTGTCTCTTGACATTCAATAGTGTTACCATCACTGAATCCCTGACTACAAACATCTTCGTTACCATTGACCAGAAACTCGCTGGACCCACCATATAAAGATAGTGGCAACAAGAGCAGGTCAGAGGCTAGGAATACTGTGCCGAGTAACAGTTCCTGACTTCCCAAATCCTATCTGCTATCTACAAGGCACAAGTCTGGACTCTGATGGGATACCCCCAATTTGCCTGGATGAGTGCAGCTCCAACAACACTCAAGCAGCTTGACCCCATCAATGACAAAGCTGCTGGCTGGATTTGGTATTGTATCCACAACATCCACTCCGTCCACCAGTAGCTGCAGTGTATACTATCTACAAGATGCACTGTAGAAATTCATCAAACTTCCTCAAACATTGTAAAATACGTCGGAACACCACCGCCTACAAGTTCCCTCCAAGCCACTCAGCATTTTGACTTGGAAATATCTCTGTTCCGTCGCTGTCACTGGGTCAAAATCCTGGAATTTCCCCCCAAACACTATTGCGGGACAAACCATAGCAGGTAGACTGCAGCAATTCCAGAAGGCAGATTGCCACCGCCATCTACTCAAGGGCATCTAAGGGCAGACAGTAAATGCTGGGTAACCAATAATATTCATAATCCACGAATAAGTAATAACAACATCTAAAATAAAACGGTGCATTTAGTTGATGTTTTGTTTAATACTGTTTGAGGCGCTGCAGCTTTTGTCAGCGCTCCGTGGAAAGAGAAACAAAGTTAATATTTCGACTCTTCATATTGGACTCAAAACACAATCCTAGTTTCGCTCTCCGCAGATGGAAGCCTGCTGAGTGTCTACAGCTCTTAGTTTTCATTTTAGAACCCTAGCACCTGTAGTATTTTGCTTTCAATTATGACAATGGGAAGTGTTCCATTTCCTCTCAGTGATTAGAAGGTGATGTGAAATTGGACACTGGCACAAAAAGATCCCTGTTTCATTGCTTTACAATTTTTTTCCTTTAATTTAGTATTTCTATCATCAGTTTGTAGCTATATTGTAATAATATAAATTGTTGATTAATTATGCCCTCTCCAGGCATATTTTAATGTGTTAAGCCTGCATGTATTTTTCAGGAAGAATTTGTAATTGAGGTAAAAATGGAAATTTATTGTAGAAATAATTGACTGGAAGCGCAAACAGTTGTAAGAGTTTTCAAAGATAATGTTATATCCTTTCTTGTCTGTGATATCATGCACATTCGTTTTTATTGTCTTAAGTGAAGATAAGCTGGAACTTGGTTCAATTTTTTGTGCATGGCAGCTGGAGCATTTCTGCTCAGATTACTTGTGCCTTCCCTTGATGCAATTTAAAGTACATTTACCTTCAGAACTTAAGGCCACAGCTGTTATGAGAAAACTTTAATATGTTTGTTTCTTAATAAAATGCGATCAAATCTTTCTGAGAGTTTTGTTTTCTGGAATTATCATTAAAGAAGCTTAAAAAATGCTTTTTGCAATGTGTGTACACGTACCTCACAAAAAATGAAGGAAAGGCAGTTAGTTGTCATACTGCACTTCAACTGACTGAAATTGAAATCCGAGAAAAAAATGATAGCGATCTCAGTTGTGGAACTTAAGTATGTGGGTAGCAGTGCTATCTTCACTCTGAGGAGAGAATCTTCTAGCCTCTCAACACCTTTGTATTAGCATACTTGGGCTCAGTCTCAACTTTAACAAGATTCAAATTTTTTTACCAACTTGTCCAAGGTCAAGTTTTGATCCATCCCTCCATTAAGGAGTTGGAGAAATCCTCCCAAATGTGGAACATTTTCCCTTGGGAAAGCCACCTTTCATTTAAGGCTGACACTGATACTGATACAAAAGTTCAACATTACATCCAGTCTGTGAACTTAGATGCCTGAGGAAGGGAACTTCAATGACCATGAAATCTGTACTGATACCATGATTCTTGTGTATAAGACAGCCATCTGACTCTTCCATAGGGCTCTGAAGCTTGTGCTATGTAAAGGTACCACCTCATGGCCTTTGAAAGTAACATCAATGCTGTTTTGAAAATTTTCCACCTCAGCTAGGAGGACAGGCATAACTACATAGCATCCTTAAAACAACCAGTAACATCCACTTTGAGGGCATGTTCATCCAAAATCAACTTCTCTAGGCTAGCCACATACTTAGGTTGCCTGAATTCCATTTGCCAAAGCGGGCACCCGAATGTGAAGAGGACAAATGAGAGCTTTAAAATGACCCCTGAGGGCTTCTGTCAAGATATGCAGGATAGATGTCAGTGTGTGGGAGACTCTTCTTTAAAGAAACTGACTTGGAGGAATCTCCTGAGAGAGAGGATACAATTTTTTGAGAGCACCCATTGGCAAAGGAAATGATTTCAAGGCCAAGAATCAATTCCATCTTCTGGGACCACCTGCCAAATGTGTGGTTAGAGATGCAACTCTAAGATCAAGCTCATCTGCCACAAAGGACCCATAGAATCCATGAGGACTGACTCAGAATTTCCTAGAGAGACGATCATCCTTGGTAGTGATTGATTGCCACTGCCGACTGCATTCTTCACGGTTGCGCCCGTTAAATGGAAGGAGTTTTCACAGTACAGGGAGCATGGAAAAGAAATAATGTTCGAATTAAGTTGAACTTAGGAGTAGTGATTTTTCTTTCTCTCTGGTTTTCCCTGAATAACACAAGCTCAGGGATTTTGGGGTATTTTTTTCTTAGTATTTACTGCAGTATTACCATGTGGTGTATTCACCTAACAAGCCATTAGAAGAAGAAACTTTAACTTTGTATGACTTATTAATTGAGACTTAAGTGTTTGTGTTAATCCATTGCTGATTAAGCTACTGGGATTTAAGAACGTGCAAGTTATGATTTGATGATTGAACTTGAACTTAGTACTACTTTGCAGAAAACGGAGTAAACCACTGGGGAAAAATATAATTATCTTGTTCTTATTTAGTTTAATCCATGGTCTGTGCTGAGTAATCTAATGTCATTCAAAACCATAGCTGGAGCTGCATTTTATCTTGCCCTTTCCTGATTAGCAAAGCAGAAAACTTGCATGTAAATTCTCAAATCTCCTAATTTTGCAGTGATCCCTATTAGAATATGCATGTGTGCAAGTCCAGAACTGTTGGTTTTCTCTATGATGCCCTCAGTCACCATTTTAGAATGCCATCATTCCTGAATTTTCATGAGGAATAGCAATTTGAGTGAAGTACCTGTACTTGAGGCCTGCTGATATTTGCAACATGCTACCAGAATGACGTCTTTAGGTGAGAAAGGAAGAACATTGTAGGAATAATTCCAGAAATGTTAACTTGTTGGATACTTCAATAGTTTAATGTGTAATGCTGCATCATATCATTCAAAACACACCTCCACAGATTCTATTATTGAGGTGGGCCCTAGGCTCAAGATGGAAAATTTAAATACTGACTTCTTCTTTAAAAAAAACCTTTTGCAGGATAGAAATACTGCTGGCAATGCCCAGCACTTATTGCTTACCCTTACCTGCTCCAAAGAGTGATAGTGAGCCACCTTTTAGAAACAGTGTATTCTATACCAGGTGTAGGTATACTCTCAGTGCAGTCAGGAAGAGAATTCTAAACTTTTTTGAACCAGCAATAGTAAACAAAGGATGGTATACTGTAGTTCCAGATGAGAATCGTATGGATTGGAGTGGAGCTTATTGGTGATAGTCCCATGTATCTTTAAAGTTCCCGTTTATGGATGGTAGAGATTGTGGAGTTGGTAGATACTGGAAAAGGGAGCTTAGTGAGATCCTGAAGTGCATCTTGTATATGATGCATACTGCTGTTAATTCATTCGTGATGAAAATAATATTTACTGTTACAGGGTGCCAGTAGGTTGCTTTTTCTGAAATGTGTTATGCTCCTCTGTGGTGAAGTTACATTCTTCCAGGCAAGTATTCCATCAGACCTAGACTTGTGCTTGTAGACGGGAAAAAGTCCCAGACTTAGGAGGTAAGTTATTTTCAGGAGAATTCCTAGCCTCTGAACAGTTTCTTGTTGTCACATGAACCGTACCGTAAGACCAGTTAGGTTCCTGGTCATGGTAGCTTCCCCCTGCACATTAAAACTGTAGAGATTTCAGTGTTGGTGGTGCTCTTGAGTACAACGGAAGATGGCTAGATTTTCACTTGTTGAGGATGGACATTGGCTGTCACTTCTGTAGCCTGAATGTCACTTATTTCTTTCTGTTCAAATCTAAATGTTTCCAAGGCTTGCTTCATATGGACACAAATTTCTTCAGCATCTGCTAGATCATGAGGGCACTTTGATCACATTTAAACATCCTATTTCTGACTTAATGAAGAAGGGAAGGTCATTGATGAAACAGCTGAAGAGATTGAGCCCGAGGAAGTCATGCAGTGACATCCCAGGAGTGAGCCAACTGTAGTTCACAGCCATTTTCCTTTGTGCTAAGTCTAACAGCAACCAGCGGAGAGTTTTCTTTGCATTCCCATTGGCTTCAACTTTGCTTGGGTTCCTTTGATACCTATCAAATTTAGTCTTGACATCATGGGCAGTCAATTTTATCTCCAGTCTGGAGTTCAGCTGTATGTACATGTTTGGGGAAAAGGGTTGTAATGAAGCCTGTAACGGAGTTGGTGGGGAATATAGTTGCAGTAATTGGCTGGATTGGATTACCCCTGTTATTTGTGCATAAGACATAGCCGGGCCATTTTCCATGTTGTGTAGGGAGTTGGTGTTGTAGTTGTACTAGAACAACTTCACCAGGGGCAAGGCTAGTTCTGGAATACAGCTGTTCAAGACCAAATCTGGGCTGTTGTGAGAACCATCCGCTTCAACTGCATCCGGTACATTCAGCCATTTCTTTATATTACACGCAAGAGGATTGAATTGGTTTGAGATTGATATCTGTGATATGGGGGACTTGAGGAGAAAGCTGAGCTGGTGCATTCACTCTGTCTTCTGTACTGATGTTGTTAGATTCCCAATCAATGAGAATGGGGGTATTTGTGAAGTCTCCTCTCCCACTTACTAATTTATCAGGAAGAATGATGGGCAGTAATGTGCAGAATGGCAAAGCTTAGGTCACATCCTTTGGTTATAGAATTGCTTAACTGTGAGTATCGAATGCTGCATCTTCTGTTTAGCATGTGCAATTGTGTTGTAGCTTCACCAGATGTGCACTTTTTTTGATATGCCTAATTTTGTTCTTGGTACACAGTTGTAAACTCTTCACTGAGACAGGACTGATCCCCTAGCCTGATGACTATTACAGAGTTAAAGATAGGCCGGATCGTGTGGTTATAGATAGTGGTTGAATATAATTCTACTGCTGTTGAGTAACTATACTGCATTGGATGCCAAATTTTGAGCTGTTAAATCTGTTCTGAATAGTTGTATTTTGCAGAGTGATCTAATGAGGTCAGACTGCTTGAGGACTGTACAGGTACCATTCTTACCAGTTCTGCCATGGAAAGATGCATGTGCAGTGGTAGATGGGGAGGATGTGGTGTAGTCAATATTTCCCTCCTGTTGGTTCACTCGACACCTGCCACAGCCCCAGGCTTCATTATATGGCTTTTAGGATTCAGCCACTACTGTCTAGTGTTAAGTATTGAGGTCCTTCAAATAGAGTATTTATCCCTGCCAGCTGCTCTCAGAATCTTTTTGAAGTGGTGCTCAACAGGGAGAAATACAATTTCAACAGCTGTGGGAGCATGATAGTTGGGAATCAGAAGTGGCTTTCCTCACCTATATTTGACATGATGCTTTGAGACCTCTAGGTTTGGAGTAATGTTGACAATTTCCAGGTGACGACTCCTTTACTGTGTAAACAAGCATAAGAACATGAATTAAGAGCGCAGGTAGGCAATAGTCGAACAATTAATACCGCTACTGGAAGGCAATGGCCTAGTGGCATTATCACTGGACTGTTAACCCAGAGACCCAGGCAATGTTATGGGAACCTGGGTTCAAATCCTGCCACAGCAAATGATGGAATTTGAATCTAATGATGACCATGAATGCATTGTCGAAAACCCATCTTTTCGTTAATGTCCTTTTAAGGAAGGAAACTACCACCCTTGCCTGGTCTGGCCTACATGTGATTCCAGACTCTCAGCAATCCGGTTGACTCTTAATTGCTGGGCACTTAGGGATGGGCAATAAATGCTGCCTAGTCAGCGACTCCTGCATCCCATGAATGAATAAAACAATTTGACTGCACTTCAAGGCTGCTATAAGAACTCAGCCTTTTTATTTTTTTGAGTGTTAAGAAAATATAGACTGCAAGGAAAAAGAGGGATTTGGCAGGATGGCTGCATAATGTCACATCCAAGGGATTTGTTATCTAATGTGAACTGTTTTTGCGGCTGTGCATTCCTGCAAGGGAGCCAAGGAGTTGATTACAAGTGAAGCTGATTGAGCAGTTTGGAACAGGAAAGCTATCAGGGCAGACGGTGCAAGATGATGCATTTTGGAAGATCTAATTGAAGAGCGAACTATATGGTAAATGGAAAAGCTCTGAGGAAAATTGATGCACAGAGAGATATGAGTGTTCAGGTCCATTGTACCCTGAAGGTGGCAATGAAGTTAGATAGAGTGGCCAAGAAGGCATATGGCATTCTTTCATTCATCAGACAGGGTATTGAGTACAGGAGTTGGCAGGTCATGTTATAGTTCAACCACATTTGAATACTGCACACAGTTCTGGTCGCCGTGTTACCAAAAGGATGTGGAAGCTTTGGAGAGAGCGCAGAGGAGGTTCACCAGGATGTTGCCTGGTATGGAGGGCGCTAGTTATGAAGAGCGGTTGAGTAGATTAGGGTTATTTACATTAGAAAGACAGAGGTTGAGGGGGGACCTGATTTGAGATCTACAAAATTATGAGGGGTACAGACAGGGTGGATAGCAAGAAGCTTTTTCCCCCAGAGTGGGGGACTCAGTTACGAGGGGTCATGATTTCAAGGTGAGAGGGGAAAAGTTTAAGGGAGATATGTGTGGAAAGTTCTTTTCGCAGAGGGTGGTGGGTGCCTGGAACGCGTTGCCAGCGGAGGTGGTAGAGGTGGGCACAATGGTATCATTTAAGATGCATCTAGACAGATACATGAATGGGCAGGGAGTAGGGGGACAAGTTTAGGTAGAGGATATGGATCCGCACAGGCTTGGAGGGCCGAAGGGCCAGTACCTGTGCTGTCATTTTCTTCTTTGTTCTTGACACACAGAGAAAACGCACGAGTGTTTTGTTCTATTCACAGAAGCTTCCCGTTCTCTGCAGGGAAAAAAAGTCCATTAAAAATTTGAAGAAAAAGTTATCTTTCTTGCAGCAGTTCCTGTGAACTATATCTTTTGAATTGAATTGAATATTTCCTAATTGAATCTGATGTTTTGCACTACTTGCAAGTTACTGGAAATTTCCAGACAGAGGCAACTGATCACCCAGGGCCTGGCTACCCCAAGTACGATCAGCTCATCATTAGAATCCGGAAACAAAGGCCACTGAACCGACTTTGCAACTTTTTTTTTTCGACCCCCCCCCCCGCCAATATTGTATTTTCCCTGTATGTTTATGGGAGTACATGAGGTTAGCATTATAGGCAGTGTTGTACACTGTACACTACTAATGGTTTTTATCTGTTTACTTATAGCTATAGTTTAATAGTAATTCTTGATTAGTACATGCATCTGCTCCATGTTTTCTATCAACCTTGGTCTAAAAGTCGGGTTAACTGGGGGTAGTATTTGCACTTTTTTTTAAATAGAAAATTATAAATGGTATGACCCCAGGAATAGTAATGCTTGATTTGTGGCAAGCTAACAGGGTGGGCCATTAACACACAACAATTCAATAATGTCATAGCTGGCCTGTATTCCAAATTTCACAAGTACATCTATTCCTGATAACCCTTTGATTCTTTTGCCTGAAAAATATCTACTGCTGTCTGCCTTTGAATTATTCAATGACCCCATCTCTACTGCTTTCTAAGGCAGAAAATTCTAAAGTTACGCTGTATTCTAAGAGGAAAAAACACATCTCCGCTCTAAAATGGCAACTCCTAATTTTAAATTTGAAAGGCATCCCCTAGTTCTGCACTCTCTCTCATAAGAGGAAATAGCATTCTCCACACTTATCATGTCAAAGCCATTCAGAATCTTGGAAATGTCGATCATGTCAACGCCAGCCTGTACAGTCATTCCTCATTGGACAACCTGCTTATTCCATGTATCAATTTAATTTTATAGTCCTCCTTTCAACTGCCTCCAGATGTATTTCACATTGAAGGAACAATGAAGAGACCAAAGCTGTACTCAGTTCATCTCACCAATGCCCTGCATAATATCATGTCTTTATTGACCATAAAAAAGCTTAGCATCACATTAGCCACCTTGATTACTTGCTATAGCTGCATACAAATTTTATAAGATCACCTGGATTCCTCGGCAGCATGAGATTTAAGATCATTCACCTTTTTAAAAAAATATTCCTGTCAAAGTGAACACTTCCTCAGTTCGGCACATTATACTTCATCTGCCAGATTTTTTTCCCCCCACTCTGTTAACCTAAATTGATGTGCATCCTCGTGATGTAGTCTTCATAGCACACTTTCTACCTATTTTGATGTTATCTGCTGATGTAGCCATCATGCATCAAATGCCCTCGTCAAAGTCACTTGCTGCTAACATGAAATTTAGTTTTATTCTGTTTTTGGTAAGCCAACCAATCTTCTAATGTTACTTCCTATACTCTGAACACCTACTTTGCACAACAATCGTTTCTGTGGAACCTTGTCAAATGCTTTCTGGAAATCCAATTACAGGACATCAACAACTCCCCTTTATCCACATGCGTGTTACTCCTTTGAAGGATTTAAGAAAGCTGGTTAAACAAGATTTCCCTTTCTCAAAACAAAAGTACTCCTCTTCTTGGTCTGTACTGCCCGTGAGACAGATCATTCTAACACGGTTGTGGAGGAGTCCAGAGCATTAACTATAAAGTATGTCTCAGCACAACTAAGTTCAGCTGTTGCTTAACTAGTTTTTGGGAAAACTGTCTCAATTTTGGCACAACTACCAGTTATTAGTAAGGAAAGCTGTGCAGGTTCAACTGGGTAGGTGTGACACTGACTTTTCTGATGGCTGGTCAGTCAATTTTATTCCCTTTTTGGCTTTACTGTAATGTTAGACCAATTCAGATGGCAGTTCTGAGTCACCCAATGAAGATGCAAGTTGTCTACACTGGGTAAATTAATTGCCACAATGTGTTAGCAGCCTTGCTATTAAGGCTTGAACAATTTGCTGTCCAAGCAAACTTGATGCTGAAGTAGAACACCACAAAGCCAGCCTGCAAGGATAATAGCTGTCCTGATTACATCATTTCTGTCTATAAATTGTGTAAACTTGTGAATGACTGTCAGTTTGTCACTTTTTTGGTCCTGAAAACTCCCCATCCCTCAGGTTATCTTCAATATAAGATGTCTCAAAATTTTGAGCAATAGTCTAATCCAGCTGTTTCACATTACTACTATACTCAGCATAATGCCCTGACCAATCAGAGCTGACCTGCCTACTTTAAATTTTAAACCATGCTTGAATGAAAACTGGTAGTCATAATTAATTGGTGCATTTGCAACGGCAATGCCTCGGCCAACTAGCATTTACCTGCTAATCAGTAAGCTGTCATACGGTATGAATGTTGGTTTCCTCTTTAATATTCTTGTGGATTACCTTGAGTATGAGACACAAAGCTTCGGAAAAAAGCAATTTTTTTCAGCAGCAGTAAGTTTCATGGTCATGGTTACTGAGACTATAGCTTTTAATTCCAAATTTGAATTCAGTTTTAAATATTATCTTTCATGTTAGGATTTGGTCTTCTGTCTGAATAATTAGTTGGAACCTCTGAATTGCTCCTCTAGCATCATTTCCCACTTGTTTCGTGTCCCCAGCATTTCATTGACATCAACTAGCCTATGATAGCTGAGTTGAGGAACTTGTTCGGACTGTATATTTTGTTTATCATAGTACCTTCTTCAGAAGTGAATGTGTAATTAACTTAACAGTTGTCAATTTATCAGAAACAGGCAATAAAATTTGTTTTGCCAGCCCAAGTTAGACTAATGTGTAAAATAGTTAATTCTCAAAAGTTCTTGTGTGAAAATCTTTTGAAGACGATCATTTAAACAATGTGACTATCCTGATGAAGGGTCTAGCCCGAAACGTCAGTTTTTGTGCTCCTAAGATGTTGCTTGGCCTGCTGCGTTCATCCAGCTCCACACTTTGTTATCTTGGATTCTCCAGCATCTGCAGTTCCCATTATTTCTGGAATATCATAATCCATTGCTTTGCCTTGCATCGTATAAAGCAGGTTTCAGTTCTTTTTTCTTAAACACAAATCTGGATCTACACTTTGCACCTGTTTGCCCTTAGTAATGAATTTTATTTTAGTGCACTGTACAGCCTGTGTACATTTGAAATGTTAAGAAGGGTTTCCTTTTCTGAAGAAGCTGTTTGTTTGTGAACAGAAGAGCATTGATGACTGGGGTATGGCTACTTAAAATGAACTTTCTGTTGGATGAAGCATTTGCTGAGTGGGAATAATTCTTCCATTAATACATTATTAATGAAGTCACAAAAAACTGAAAGTAATGCACTGCAATTTCAGGAAATAAAAGTTGAATTGTTCACAGCTACTGCATTTGTTTTGCAAAATTTTTGAACTACACCCTTATATTTGTCACAAATTCCTTGGAGATTATTTTTGTTTTTAAAGAATAAACTGCGGTTCTGGCTGTCTGCTGTAAGTTTTAACTAGTTAATAATAAGGTAATGAGATTTGCTTGCCTGATCGTTAAGAAAATGAATATGTGCACCGAGATCCCAAAGCTAAAAGGAAATGCACTTGGAAATTGTTAGAGTAGTAATTTTTAAAATTTCCACTAATTGGCAAGGTTATTTGGGCAGTATATCTCTGAGAGAACCATTCTAGTACCCCTACACATTTGTTTGCATATTTTTAAGTAGGGTGGACATCTTTATGTGAAATAGCATGAATAATATGATGAACTGATGATCTACCAGCTCATCTGATGGTTACTTAGGACAGCTCCAATAGAACATTTTGTCTGTGCACATTTTAGGCTGTGATGAGAAGTAATATAGTTAACATTCAGTAATATGTAGAGGGCCTCAATTCTGTTTGAAGTTGGAAAATTGTAATAAGTGAGAGACCGTGTTTTATCAACGGATCTATTGAGTATCCTGGATCTGAAATCAAATTGAAAAACAAATCAAACTAAGACTCACTGCTTTGCAAGGCCAAGCAAGATGAAAAGATGAGTGATGGGCACAGTTAATGAATTAAATGAACATAATGTTTCCCACATAACAATAAACTTTTAGGAATATCTATTCTTCCTGAAATTGAAGTTTCTTGAAGATACAGGAACCCTCTTGATATTTGATTTGTTTCCAAAATGGAAGCTGATTTTAAATGGGATTTGGTACTAGTATTTTAAATATTATTTGGTTGTGCAGCATTTAGAGATCAAAAGGCTTCTTCTATGACAAGATAACAAGGTGTGGAGCTGGATGAACACAGCAGGCCAAGCAGCATCTTAGGACCAGAAAAGCTGACGGGTCTCGGGTCTAGGCCCGAAACGTCAGCTTTCCTGCTCCTCTGATGCTGCTTGGCCTGCTGTGTTCATCCAGCTCCATACCTTGTTGTCTCAAATTCCCCAGCATCTGCAGTTCCTATTATCTCTTCTATGACAATACTATTTTATATTTCAATTGCAAATACTAGCTAAATTATACAGAGAGGTGCTGTTTTGGTTATGATTGAAGTCTTGGCTGTTGGTCACTGCTGTGTTAATGGAACAATTATGGGTAAGACCTTGAGTTTGATAACTCAGTTGTCATGTTTTGATGCAGTTTTTTTTAACAAATTCCTTATACTATATTTTATGTTGTATTTTTGAGTTTGGTTTTATTCACTAAAGTGTCACACTTTTTGAAATCAGTTTTGCAGATCTGTGTCAGAAAAACGATCATTTGAGCTTTGAAGAATTAATTGTGGTATTTGCACCTGCAAGACAAAAGAGATTTAACCTTTAGAATAGATTTACTGATGAGACTAAAATTCCTGTTTCAATTTGTGCAGTATGGCCTGACCTAAACTTTTCACAATTGATTTTAAACACTTTTTTTCTTTATTCATTCATGGGGTGAGGGTGCCGCTGGCCAAGCTTCATTTATTGCCCATCCCTAATTACCCAGAGGGCAGTTAAGAGTCAACCATATTGTTGTGGGTCTGGAGTCACACGTTGGCTAGACTAGATAGGAATGGCAGTTTCCTTCCCTAAAGGACATTAGTGAAGCAGATGGGTTTTTTCTGACCATCGATAATGGATTCATGGTCATTGTTAGATTCTTAAACCCAGATATTTATTGAATTCAAGTTTCACCATCTGCCATGGCAGGATTCAAACACAGGTCTCCAGAATATTATCAAGGTCTCTGGATTAACAGTCTAGCAATAATACCACTAGGCCATCGCCTGCCCTATATTTTGTATGCAGATACATGTCACACAATGTTATGAATATTTACATCCCTCAAACATAGGGGACCCCAATGCATCTGCACAAAAAAAGGCAGAAGCATTTGTATCCAACTTCAGCTGAATGGATGACCTATTTTGGCCACCAGCTGAAGCCCGCAGCATTGCAGCAGACTTCAACCAGCACCGTTCACCCCATGTGATTTCAAGAAGTCACTGAAGGCACCTGATACTTTGAAAGTTAAGGGTCCCACTAGCATTGCAGCAAGAGTATTGTACTCATCATCCAGTACCAACCTGGTCTTCGAACCAAACTGTTCAGGACAGCTACAATATTTGTATTAACAGGTAATGTGGAAATTTGTGCAGGTATGTCATATGCATCGAAAGGAGGACAATCCACCAGTCAATTCCTATCTGATCAGTCAGCTCAGTCATCATCAAAGTGATGGAAGGGTCAGTCATCGTAACCAAAAATAACCTATTGTCAGTCATCTGGGTTCTGCCAGGGATGAGGAGGCGTTGGGATGGTTGTGGTAATGGGATGTGAGAGTCATTATTTTTTATATTAAAAACTTCTGACCATGTATGCCATCAAAGTAGCCTTCACAAAACTAGAATCAATGAAAATCGGAAGAAATGCTTATTGGAGTCTAATTGGAGTCATTTGTTGGACAAAAGAGATTTGGTTGTTGGAGGGTATTCATCTCAGTCTATGGACATCGTTGCAGGAATTTGAGGGTTGTGTCTCCTGTCCAGTCATCTTTAGCTGCTTCATCAATGACATTATGACATTTCCTCCATCATTAGTTCAGAGTGGCAATGTCCAGACAGTTCTCAGGTACTCAAACATTCAATGTCTCTTTCCTGCGAGACCTAGACAACATTCAGGCTGTGTCTAAAATGACAGGTCATAATATATATTATTCAAAAAGGAAGTGTCCCCAAGATGTGCATTGTGTAAAGGCCTTTTCCTAAACCTATTGAAAATTAATTAGTTAACTGATTATTAGCTCCAGGTGAACGAGGTTGACCGCTGTTGCCACAAATGCTGGTATATGCTGACTGTCTTTTCTCCAATTCCTCAGTCATGTTTGTGCCCAGGTGTCCAAGGAGAAGGAATGCATTGTGTCTATCAATGGTCTTAATTTTTTCGAGAGAGATGGACACCATGAGGGATACAGTACTTTATTTCGCCCTTGTTTTGATTTAGTCTCTCCCTGCTCTCACTACCTAACACCTAGCTCTTCCAACTCCAACACCACCATCCTCCTAACATATAGTTTGCTCATAATGGGCTTAGCTTGTAAATACTCTGTCGGATAAACAGATGCTTTTGCTCATGGTGGCTGCTAGTTCAAAAAGAAACAAAAAAAAGTTGTGATTTTGGTAGAAAGATGCTCAGTTATGTTATAACACTTCTGGGTTGAAAAATATGTTAGAATGATATTGACTTGTAAAAGCAGTTTACTTCTAGTCACGTAATAAAGACTTGTGTTCACTTCTGGCAGGATTGATAATTTTTTTTGTTGTGTTCTTTTACAGCATGGTGATTGATTTGGCAGTACTGTTGCCTTTTAAATCGGGTAGACTGCTGCTTCCCAAACACATCACTGAACAGACACTTAAGTGCCCAATGATAAAGAAGCTGTATTATAGTATTATAGAATCACAGAATCCCCACAGTGTGGAAACAGGCCCTTCGGCCCCAACAAATCCACACTGAACCTCAGAGCATCCCACCCTGATCCATTCCCCTAGAACCCACCAAATCTACACATCCCTGAACACTACAGGCAATTTAGCATGGCCAATCTACCTAACATGCACATCTTCGGATTGTGGAAGGAAACCAGAGCACCCACAGAAATCCATGCAGACACTGGGAGAACGTGCAGACTCCACCACACAGTCACTCGAGCCTGGAGTTGAACCCAGGTCCCTGGCACTGAGGCAGCAGTGCCAAACTCTGTGCCGCTCCGATATGTTGCTGGAGGCTCTCCCTTTCAGTTGAGATGTAAATTGAATGCCTTGCATGTTGATATGGTAACATTTGAGCAAGGAATTTCCCCAGTGTTTTGCCAATATTTCTTTCTGACCAACTGTTGGCAAAACAAATTACTGTCTTTAGTCATTTATCTTTTCGCTAAGTATGTTTACTGCAACAGTGGTGATGAATCTGTAAAGCACTTGGGCGCATTTTGGAAAAAAATACAATGTTGCAAGATTTTTTTGTTCATTCTCTGGTTCTTATTCATTCTCGCACTTTTGTTTTGTACCTGCTGTTAATCCCCTTCTAAGTGAAGGAATGTTGCATATGTCCATTCGGAAATGTCAGTTTGAAACTTTGATAGCCACTGACATCCTGTGAGGTCCATTACCACCACCTGCAGCCTATTTCTCTAAATTGTGTGATAGGAAACATATATTTTCTAATCAATCTGTTCAGAAATGTTAGTAAGTACGTCTGGAAAAAGTTGTATTTGAGCTTCCGAAGATGTATTTCCATGGCTTTGCTCAGCACCTGACACCAGACAGATATACCTCATGTGCGTGGCTTGGATGAAAGGGTCTTCCTCTGGTGAGAGTGCATAGTAATCATATACGCAACTGCAGTTGTAATCTGAGGTAGTGCTGTAGCAGAATTAAATGCTGACCCCATGCTAATGACCAGCCTCTGTAGTTGTTCTTCAGGCAGTAGATTCTAGATAAACCCCCTGCAAAGTACGTTAGGCCAGAGGGGCTGCATGCACTGGTGCAGACAGTGGAGGTGTGTAGGCCACCAGTGCTGCAATCACACACGCTTTAGAATGTGTCACTTCCTCCGCCGAGAGACTGACACCCTGTGTAATGGTAAGGCAAAGTGAACAGCTCAGTAATGGGGATAATAAAATGTGAGGACATCCTGTGAGGACAGCCTGTCTCATGTCTTATGCCTGCCTCTTTGTAGGTTACGTGGAACAGTCTCTCTTCCGCACCTATACAGGCCCCAAACCCCACCTCTTCCTTCGTTACACTGACTGTATCGGCGCCGCCTCTTGCTCCCCAGAGGAGCTCGAACAGTTCATCCACTTCACCAACACCTTCCACCCCAACCTTCAGTTCACCTGGGCCATCTCCAGCACATCCCTCACCTTCCTGGACCTCTCAGTCTCCATCTCAGGCAACCAGCTTGTAACTGATGTCCATTTCAAGCCCACCGACTCCCACAGCTACCTAGAATACACCTCCACCCGCCCACCCAACCTCCTGCAAAAATTCCATCCGCTATTCCCAATTCCTCCGCCTCCGCCGCATCTGCTCCCACGATGAGGCATTCCACTCCCGCACATCCCAGATGTCCAAGTTCTTCAAGGACCGCAACTTTCCCCCCAACAGTGGTTGAGAACACCCTTGACTGTGCCTCGTGCATTTCCCGCAACACATCCCTCACACCCCGCCCCCGCCACAACCGCCCAAAGAGGATCCCCCTCGTTCTCACACACCACCCCACCAACCTCCGGATACAACGCATCATCCTCCGACACTTCCGCCATCTACAATCCGACCCCACCACCCAAGACATTTTTCCATCCCCCACCTTGCCTGCTTTCCGGAGAGACCACTCTCTCCGTGACTCCCTTGTTCGCTCCACACTGCCCTCCAACCCCACCACACTAGGCACCTTCCCCTGCAACCGCAGGAAATGCTACACTTGCCCCCACACCTCCTCCCTCACCCCTATCCCAGGCCCCAAGATGACTTTCCATATTAAGCAGAGGTTCACCTGCACATCTGCCAATGTGGTATACTGCATCCATTGTACCCAGTGTGGCTTCGTCTACATTGGGGATACCAAGCGGAGGCTTGGGGACCGCTTTGCAGAACACCTCCGCTCGGTTCACAATAAACAACTGCACCTCCCAGTCGTGAATCATTTCCACTCCCCCTCCCATTCTTTAGATGACATGTCCATCATGGGCCTCCTGCAGTGCCACAATGATGCCACCCAAAGGTTGCAGGAACAGCAACTCATATTCCGCTTGGGAACCCTGCAGCCCAATGGTATCAATGTGGACTTCACCAGCTTCAAAATCTCCCCTTCCCCCACTGCATCCCAAAACCAGCCCAGTTCGTCCCCTCTCCCCACTGCACCACACAACCAGCCCAGCTCTTCCCCTCCACCCACTGCATCCCAAAACCAGTCCAACTTGTCTCTGCTTCCCTAACCTGTTCTTCCTCTCACTCATCTCTTCCTCCCACCCCAAGCCGCACCTCCATCTCCTACCTACTAACCTCATCCCACCTCCTTGACCTGTCCGTCTTCCCTGGACTGACCTATCCCCTCCCTACCTCCCCACCTATACTCTCCCCTCCACCTATCTTCTTTTCTCTCCATCTTTGGTCTGTCTCCCCCTCTCTCCCTATTTATTCCAGAACCCTCACCCCATCCCCCTCTCTGAAGGGTCTAGGCCCGAAACGTCAGCTTTTGTGCTCCTGAGATGCTGCTGGGCCTGCTGTGTTCATCCAGCCTCACATTTTATTATCTTGGATTCTCCAGCATCTGCAGTTCCCATTATCACAGCTCAGTAATGGGCATTGAGGTATGTGCACTGTTCCACTTTCCATCAACTGGCTACCTGTGCCCAGATTAAGGCAAGAAAAGAGGCATGACGTAGATGTGGCCTGTTTGCATTTTTAGAAAGTTTTCAATTAAGTCCTATGTAGGTGATTACAGAACAAAATTACAGCACTTGGGATTGGGAGTGATTATCTAGTATGGATTGAGAGTTGGTTAACAGCATCATTTTTCTTCAGCTATATGGACCTGTGAAGACTGCGAATTGTAGCGGGTTCCTGAACTGAAAGTTATTGATTTGGGACATTGATTCGTAACCACATCCTTCAAGGAACTTCCCTACCGTGCTGTTTGGAGTGAACTGTTGTTAACAGGTAGCGAGTAGGAGTGGTTGGGTCATTCTCAGGCTAGCAATCTGTTAACATTGGAGAACCAGAAGGATCAATGCTAATGTTCCAGCTGTTCATAATATATATAGATCTGGACATGAGAACTAGTTGTAATATTTCCAAACTGACAAATGACGATGAAGCTAGATGGAAATTTAAATTATGAACAAGATCATGGTAGACAGAAAATAGTGGCAATAAATGTACAGTTATCAACTTTCATAGGAAAATAAACAGAATATTTCTTCAATGTTGAAAAATTGGGAAGACACCTATGTCTTTGTTTATGAATTACTAAATGCGAGCATGTAGTTGCCACAATTAGTAAGGAAGGCAAATTGTATATTGGTTTTATTGCAGTAGGATTTAAGTATTTAAATATGCTATTGAGCCTTGGTGAGATCACAGCTGGAGATTCTCTCCACTTTCAGTCTCCTCATCTAAGGGACAAGATACTTGCCACAGACTGGGTGCAACCATGTCCACCAGCCTGATCCCTGGGAAAGTAGCATTGTCCGATGAGGAGCGATTGAGGGAACTATGCTTGTACTCTTCAGATTTTTGAAGAATGTGAAGTGATCTTATTGAAACTTAGAAAAGTATTAAAGGTCATCAAGAGGGTGAATGCAGATGATATGTTTGACCTGGCTGTAGAGTCTAGAAACCAGAGGACATAATCTCAGAAAAAGGAGAAGGTGAATAAAAACTCGTTTTAACCATGGAGATAGTCGGAACTGCTGATGCTGGAGAATCTGAGATAACACAGTGTGAAGCTGGATGAACGTAGCAGGCCAAGCAACATCAGAGGAGCGGGCAAGCTTGACGTTTTAATGTCATTTCAAATGCACATTACATCTCACTGTGGCATTTTAAGAAGTCATCTTGTGCTGGAAGAAGCTGGACAAAAGTTTTATTAATCAAATATCCATTTGATAGAAGGTGAGCAAATCAAAAATCACCTTTAAACAAAGATTACACCAATGTATTTAAAGAATGCCATAAAGTTACTATTCAAAAACTTACTAGTATCACACGGTTAGTAACTAAGTTTACATGTCCTGCTTTCAAACACCAGTTTCTTCAGTCACTAAAGTCACTGCACACAACACCAAATACATTCTTTAAAGATGTGCATATTGATTCCTAATGAAGAGTATCCAGACTTGAAACATTAATCCTGCTTTCTTCCCATAGATGCTGCCAGACTTGTCCATAAATTTCCCTTACAAAGTTTGGTTTCCGATCTAAATTCTGAGGTTTAATTAAATCCTTAATGTGCTTTTCACACGCTACTGATCTGCATCTGTGTTTTTTCGAGTATGTTGTATTCTCAAAGTCATAATTTCTTGTCAGCAGCAAACTAAAGAACTAAATAAAACCGAAAGAACTGTGGATACTGTAAATCAGAAACAAAAAGAGAATTTGCTTCAAAAGCTCAGTAGGTCTGGCAGCAGCTTTGAATAGAAATCAGAGTTAATGTTTCAGGCCTTGTTCTGAGGAATGGTCACCAGACCCGAAACATTAATTCTGCTTTCTCATCACAAGATCCTGCGAGACCTCCTGAGCTTTTCCAGCAAACTCTGATTTTTGAAACTGAAAACTACAATGCTATGACTGCCATGCAGAAAATTTGTAAATATGAGTAAGGTGAATAGATTAAAGTATTAGAATTAAAATCGAAAATCTGAGTCCTAAAGGTCTATGAAAAATGGCCCTGTGACCTGTTGAATTTGCACCTGTTAAAAATAACTACCTGTCTATTCCAAGATAACTAAGTGTGAAGCTGGATGAACACAGCAGGCCAAGCAGCATCTCAGGAGCACAAAAGCTGACCCCAGGCTCTCTGATGAAGGGCCTAGGCCCGAAACGTCAGCTTTTGTGCTCCTGAGATGCTGCTTGGCCTGCTGTGTTCATCCAGCTTCACACTTAGTTATCTTGGATTCTCCAGCATCTGCAGTTCCCATTATACCTGTCTATTCCAACACCATTTTGCAGCACTTCACCAATGGCCTTGTGTACCTTAGCACCCCAAGTGCG
This sequence comes from Stegostoma tigrinum, assembly GCF_030684315.1. Lineage (NCBI taxonomy): Eukaryota > Metazoa > Chordata > Chondrichthyes > Orectolobiformes > Stegostomatidae > Stegostoma > Stegostoma tigrinum. The sequence goes on along the minus strand of NC_081364.1, from coordinate 53,101,630 downwards.
CACCCAATTTCTAAAATGTTGGGTGAGTTTCTGCAACCACATCCGTCCAATCAGTGAATTCCAGATACCCACAACCTTTTTGAGTGAAAATTATTCCCCCCCCCCCGTCCCCACCACATCCCCAGTAAACTTCTCACCCATACCTTCAGTCTATAACCCCAATAGTTGATCCCTCCACCAAGAGGACAGGTTCCTTCCTGGCTACTCTATCTGTGCCCCCATAACTTTATACATCTTGTCCATGTCTCCCCCTTGGTCTGTTGTGCTCCAAAGAAAACAGCCCCAGCCTATCCAATCTCTCTTGATAACCAAAACTGTCTAGTCCAGGCAACATGCTGATAAATTTTCTCCGTTCTTTTCTCCAGTGCAGTCACAGCCTCCCATATGTGGATTCCTGAAATGCACGCAATGTTGTAGCTGTGCTTGGGGCGGCATGGTGGCTCTGTGGTTAGCACTGCAGCCTCACAGCACTAGGGACCCCGGTTCAATCCCAGCCTCTGGCGACTGTCTGTGCGGAATTTGTACGTTCTCCCTGTGTCTGCGTGGGTTTCCTCCAACCGCCCAAAAATGTGCAGGCGAGCTGGATTGGCCATGTTAAATTGCCCGTAGTATTCAGGGGTGTGTGGGTTATAAGGGGATGGGTCTGGTTAGGATATATCAAGGGGCGATGTTGGACCGAAGGGTCTGTTTCCACACTGTAGGGAATCTAATCTAATCTAACCAACACTTTTATACAGTTTCAGTATAATTTCCCCGCTGTTAAATTTTGTGTCTTGGCCAATAAAGGCAAGTGTTCCGTATGCGGCCTTAACCACTTTACCTAACAGTTTCTTTACCTTTAGGCACCAGTGGACATGCACAGCAAGGGCCCTACTAACGTTGGTGCTTCCAAGGTCCTATCATTCATCTTATGTCACCTTGCCTTATTTGTCCTCCTAACAGTGATCAGGACCAGGGGCGCAAGATGCACCAAGAAATAAATAGGGCATGTCAGAAAGGCAAGGTCATGGTGATCATGGGGGACTTCAATATGCAGGTGGATTGGGTGCAAAATGTTGCAGGTGGATCCAAAGAAAGAGAATTCATGGAATGTTTGCAGGATGGCTTTTTGGAACAGCTTGTGATAGACCCCACAAGGGAGTAGGCTATTCTGGACTTAGTGCTATGTAATGAGCCAGACTTTATAAAAGACCTTAAAGTAAGGGAACACTTAGGAGGCAGCAATCATAATATGGTAGAGTTCAGTCTGCAGTTTGAAAGAGAGAAGGCAAAATCGGATGTAATGGTGTTACAGTTAAATAAAGGTAATTACAGGGGCATGAGAGAGGAATTGACGAAAATCGAATGGAAGCAGAGCCTAGCGGGGAAGACAGTAGAGCAACAACGGCAGGAGTTTCTGGGTGTAATTGAGGACACAGTACAGAGGTTCATCCCAAAGAAAAGAAAGATTATCTTGGGTGGGATTAGACAGCCATGGCTGACAAAGGAAGTCAGGAAATACATCAAAGAAAAAGAGACAGCCTTTAAAGTGGCCAAGAGCACTGGGAAATCAGGAGATTGGGAAGGCTACACAAACAGAGGATAACAAAGAGAGCAATAAGGAAGGAGAAGATCAAATATGAAGGTAGGCTAGCTAGTAATATTAGAATTGATAGTAAAAGCTTCTTTCAATACATAAGAGACAAACAAGAGGCAAGAGTAGATATTGGGCCGCTCCAAATTGATGCTGGAAGGCTAGTGATGGGAGATAAGGAAATAGCTGAAGAACCTAATAAGTACTTTGCGTCAGTCTTCACAGTGGAAGACATGAGTAGTATGCCAACAATTAGAGAGAGCCAGGGGGCAGAGTTGAGTACGATAGGCATTACAAAAGAGAAAGTGCTAGAAAAGCTAAAAGGTCTAAAAATTGATAAATCTCCTGGCCCCAATGGGCTACACCCTAGAGTTCTGAGGAACGTGGCTGAGGAAATAGTGGAGGCTTTGGTCATGATCCTTCAAAAGTCACTGGAATCTGGGAAAGTCCCAGATGATTGGAAAATTGCTGTTGTAACTCCGTTGTTTAACAAAGGATCAAGGCAAAAATGGAAAATTATAGGCTGATTAGCCTAACCTCGGTAGTTGGTAAAATTCTAGAATCCATTGTCAAGGATGAGATTTCTAAATTCCTGGAAGTACAGGGTCTGATTAAAACAAATCAGCATGGTTTTAGTAAGGGGAGGTCGTGCCTGACAAACCTGTTAGAATTCTTTGAAGAGGTAACAAGTATGTTAGACCAGGGAAACCCAGTAGATATTATCTATCTAGACTTCCAAAAGGCCTTTGATACAGTGCCTCACGGGAAGCTGCTGAGAAAGGTGAGGGCCCATGGTGTTCGAGGTGAGCTATGGGCTTGGATTGAGGATTGGCTGTGTGACAGAAGGCAGAGAGTTGGGATAAAAGGCTCTTTTTCGGAATGACGAGTGGTGTCCCGCAGGGTTCAGTGTTGGGGCCACAGCTGTTCATCTTATATATTAATGATCTGGATGAAGGGACTGGGGGCATTCTGGCGAAGTTTGCCGATGATACGAAGATAGGTGGACAGGCAGGTTGTACTGAGGAGGTGGGGAAGCTCCAGAAAGTTTTAGACAGCTTAGGAGAGTGGTCCAGGAAATGGCTGATGAAATTCAATGTGAGTAAATGTGAGGTTTTGCACTTTGGAAAAAAGAATACAGGCATGGACTATTTTCTAAACGGTGAGAAAATTCGCAAATCAGAAGTGCAAAGGGATCTGGGAGTGTTGGTCCAGGATTCTCTGAAGGTTAACTTGCAGGTAGAGTCTGTAATTAAGAAAGCGAATGTAATGTTGTTGTTTATCTCAAGAGGGTTGGAATATAAAAGCAGTGATGTGCTTCTGAGGCTTTATAAGGTGCTAGTTAGGCCCCATTTAGAATACTGTGTCCAGTTTTGGGCCCCACACCTCAGGAAGGATGTACTGGCCCTGGAGCATGTCCAGCGGAGATTCACACGGATGATCCCTGAAATGGTCGGTTTAACGTATGATGAACGGCTAAGGATCCTGGGATTGTATTCATTCGAGTTTAGAAGGTTGAGGGGAGATCTCATAGAAACTTACAAGATAATGTATGGTTTAGAAGGGGTGGACGCTAGGAAGTTGTTTCCGTTAGGTGGGGAGACTAGGACCCGTGGGCACAGCCTTAGAATTAGAGAGGGTAAATTTAAAACTGAAATGAGACGACAGTTCTTCAGCCAGAGAGTGGTGGGCTTGTGGAATTCTTTGCTGCGGAGTGCACTGGAGGCCGGGACGTTGGATGCGTTCAAGGCAGAGATCGACAAATTCTTGATCTCAAAAGAAATCATGGGCTACGGGGAGAGTGCAGGGAAGTGGTGTTGAAATGCCCATCAGCCATGATTTAAATGGCGGAGTGGACTTGATGGGCTGAATAGCCTTACTTCCACTCCTATGTGTTATGGTCTTATGGTCCTGCCCAGTTGCATCAGTTCATGCCTATTCAGACATAATTCAGTTTAGAAAGGTGAGGGATCTCATTGAAATTTGTAGAATGCTGAGAGGCCCGGATAGAATAGACGTGGAGATGATGATTCCACTGGTAGGAAAGTCTAGGTATCCAGGACACAGCCTTGGGGTGAAGCACCAACCCTTGAGAACTGTGATGAGGAGGAAAATTTCTTCAGCCAGAGAGTGGTGAATCCGTTGAAGTTATTGCTGCAGATGGCTGTAGCTGGCAAGTCATTAAGAGTAGGGAAGACCAAGGTAGGTAGGTTCTTGTTTAGTAAGGGCATCAAGGGTTACAAGAGAGAATAGTGTTGAGAAACAGATCAGCCATAATTGAATCATGGAGCAGACCTGAGTGGCTGAAATGGCCTAATTCTGCTCCTGTACTTCATGGTCTAATAAAGTGATGTTTTGGCTTCGTATTAGAAGTGAACAGAACACAAAATAACTCTGTCATGCTCCCTGTAGAACCTATTATACTCTAAAATGGTATTTGAATTTTAGTTTTATTACTTTAACTATAATAAACTAACAACTTCCTTTATCAAAATAGTATTCTTGTAAAAGGCAACTTGTACAAAAAATTGAATTTCAACTGTACAAAAATCACCGTCAACAATTACAGTTTAATCTGTTCTGTAAACTAACACCAGGAGTCAGTCCAAAGTATTCAAAAAATCCTGATGGTTCTTTTCCTGTTGTCCTTTACCAGCTTAAAATAACTTTCTCAAACTTAATTTTAAGTGTTATCCCACAGATGTTTTCCTTCAACTCAAAACTAGAGGAATCGTCCAACCCAATTTAAATCATTGTAGCCTGGCCACTTCAGTGTGAACTCAAGCTCCCACCGGCATTCAGTATGGTGACCAATAGCTGCCTCTATTCCCTCACTCTTTCTTTTGCTCCCTTTCCCATGTCTTCTCTCTCATGCTTTCTTTTCTTTCTGGTCTATTTCCCAAAGCTTATGTAATCAAAAACATAAAAGCTTTGTCTCATGCCAGTCTACGATAATGTATGCACTGTCCTTGGAGTCAATATGTACGCAAATAAATATGGGCTTCTCCAGTACACTGTTCAAGTTGAAGCTAGTCTGAGTACGTTGGAACTCTCTGGGAGTATACCATGTACAATATGAACTGGATTCAACAGTGATAGGGCAATAAATACAGTTGCATGCACATGTACTAGTGAGGAGTCGATGGTGTAGTGGTATTATTGCTGGACTGTTAATCCAAAGATCCAGATAACATTTTGGGGACCTGGTTTGAATCCTGCCCTGGCAGATGATGGAATTTGAATTCAATAAATGCTGTATCTAGAATTAAGAATCTAATGACTGTTATAAATCCATTGCCAATTGTCAGAAAAACCCATCTGGTTTAGTAGTGTCCTTTGGGAAGCAAGCCCTAGGATGGGCAATAAATGCTGCCTTGCTAGTGATGCCCTCATCCTGTGAATGAATTAAAGAAAAAGTAGAGTTTTGGCTTCGGGCTCATTTAACAATCCAACTACAAGTTTGAACTAGTTTACTTGAAGTGATGTTAGTATTCAAGTTTCCATTCACCGATCTGCATATTTACAAGGGAAAGTCTTTGAGTCAACACGATTGGACAGTGTTTTGGATTAAGGAAAGATAGATTTGATTAGGAAAGATTCAGCAAACTTGACTTGGTTAAATGTAAGAGATAGCAAGAACTGCAAATGCTGGAGTCAGAGTCAACACAGTGTGGAGCTGAAGGAACACACCAACCCAGGCAGCATGAGAGGAGCAGAAAAGTTGATGTTTCGGGTCAGGACCCTTCTTCAGAAGTCTTTTTCTGAAGAAGGGTCCTGACCCAAAACGTCAACTTCCCTGCACCTCTGATGGTGCCTGGCCTGCTTTGTCACTCCAGCTTCACATTTTGTTGCCTCTTGCTTAAGTATAACTTTGTGTTTTTAAATTCCCACGAGCTTTAATGCTGGTTTGACCAAGCTAAAAGAAACTGTAATCCAAAGATTTTAATTTGTGACTGGCAGAACCAACACAACCAACATCAAAAAGGTGGAGCACACAAATTATATACTGCTGACCTATATAATTTGCAAAACTACCAGCATGAACTTGTAAGAGCGGTAGCCAATTGCTAACTGCAGTTTGCATCTGTGAAAGCTTGGAAAAGCAGCCGTTTAATTATTAACTGTTTGAGAGTCAGAATGTCAGTTTTTTTTTGGCTTTTTCACTTGCGAGATTGTATTTACGCAAATTTTACTTCTGAACTGATAGCTAATGAATTGATGTTCCAGATTTATTATATGCTATTATCAACCAGCCCCCTAAATTGCAGCGTGCCATTCATTCGTGGAATTAGAAACTTGGTTTGTCACATATAAAAGTAGCACAGTATGCCAACTTGCAGATGTGACCAACAGTGATCGTGATATCACTTGACAGCAAAGGACCAGAATAGGTGGACAAGTGGAAGATGGAATTTAATTCAGAGAAGCATGAGGTGATGTATTTTGATACAGAGTCAATACCAGAGGTCAATAGACCATGAGAGTGGATGTGATCGAAAAACTTTTATATTGAATGAGTAGTTAGCAAATAATATAGGATTTTGGGCTTCATAAGTAAAGGAATTGATGCAAGAACTGGACCTTCTGCTGAACCAACATGAAGTTCTATTTAGGAAGAATGAAACATGGCATCTGAGAGTCACGGTTCCCTTGATAGCATCTTCTAACCCCACAACTTCTGCGTTTGGCCTTAAAGATAGTAGCAAATACATCAGAACCTGTTCTTTTCCAAACATATACTACCCGGACTTGGAACTATATTGCTGTTCCTTCACTGTCGGTGGATTAAAACACAAACTGTCTCTCTTAGCAATACATACATCGCCACACTGAAAGGATTGGATTGGTCCAAGAAGATGACTCCCCATAATTTTATCAATCAATGAGGGACTGTCAAAAAATTGATTTTTGCCATTGATGCCCACATTCTTAGGTAGCACATGAGGGCACTTGAACATAAGAAATAGGAGCAGGAGTAGGTCTCACAAACTTGCCTATCATTCAACAAAATTTTGATGTTCCGCCCTGAGCCAGACATACTCTTTCATGCTACCTCCTCATAGCCTTCAACTCTGACATTTCAAAAATCAACCTACTTCCTCTTGAAATACTTGCAATGATCTAGCCTCAACAATATCTGGGGTGGTAAATTCCTGACATACACCTCTCTTGCAAAAGAAATTCCTCTGCATCTCACTTTTACTTAAGTGTCCTCTTATTCTGTAACTCTGCCCCCGGTTCATGATTTCCCCATTAGTGGAAATATTGTCTCAACATCTATCCTCTCCGAATCTTGTATGTTTCAATAAGGTGACCCCTCATACTTCTAAAATCTAATGAATAAAGGCGTTGCTGTTCATCCCAGGTATCAGCCTCGTGAATCTCTTTTGAACTGCCTCCTTTGCCAGTCTAGCCTTTCTTAATTGGGGATCAAAATAATGCACAGTTCTCCAGGTGCAGCTTCACCAATACCCTGTACCATTGTAACAAGACTTTTCCTATTTTTAAAATCCAATCCCCAAACAATAAACTCAGACTCAACCCAAGCCAAAATTCAATTTGACTTCTTAATTTCTTAGTGTACCGGCATCCTAACCTTTTGAGTTTCATGCTCAAAACACCCAGATCCCCCTGTGCTGCACTTTTTTGGAGTCTTGCTCCATTTAAATAATGTTATGCCTTTTGACTGTTTCTTGAGAGTGTGCAGGGATTATTAACCAGAATGGTCCTGGGACTAGGGATTTTGGCGGCAAAGTTAGGTTGGAGACAGTGAGATTTTTCTCCTTGAAGCAAAGTTGATTTGTTGGGAAGAGATTTGATAGAGGTGTACAAGATTAAGTCACACTTTTAAATTAAAGAATATCAAAGATAAGCTGTTTCAATTTGCTAATTGTATAAGGACCATTGGACTCCAGTATAAAAACTCAATGAAATCTTTTAGAAATAAATAAAAAAGGGCCATCAGCCCTTTGGAGGGTAAGACCTTGGAATTAATAATGGGGAAAGAGGTCAACAACAGAGGCTTTGAATAAGTATTCTGTATTTTCTTTACAGTAGAATGCACAAAAAAATTTCCAAAAGTAGTAGAAAAACAGGGAGCATAAGTAATCATCGTCATTAGATGAAAGATGCTCAGAAGTCTAGTGATAGCAAAGGGTTACAAGTACTTTGGACCAGATGTCTTGCAACCTAGAACATTAATGGACAATTAATCTCTGGAATGTCTAATTATTGTTTGTACTCCTAATAGATTGTAATCATTATTGATTATGCTCGTCAGTCATTGATTGCACATCGATTTGATTTATGAGTGAATAGCATTAACACTTGTACATTAGGCTTCAGTTAGAAGTTTGTTAGTTTTGACACATTTTGAAGAAATCTTTCAATTTTGCAGATATTGTTTACACATCCAGGTCAAACACTTTTTCTCCTGAAGAAGAATTTATTGTTAAAGATAGGTTACCTCAGTGTAAGATGTTTACTTTGAAAGCTCTGGAACTGAAGTGTTTAATTAAAACCCTGCAGGAGTTATTGAAGCTCAATTGTGCTTAGATCCGAGGAAAAGATGATCCAATTCTTACAACTGGAAATTGAAGCGTCAATTATGTTATGACAAAAAAGGGAATTCGCTCTGTCTGAGAACTGCAAAGGGGTGCTGTTGAGATTAATATGCTCATAGTTTACCGTCTGATTTAATGATCTTTAAACCTTTTGCATGTAAATAGCTTGGTTTATACTATTTTATCTTTTTATTTGCAGAATAAATTCTATTCTATTGTCAACACCAAATTCACAGCATTGATGGTCATTTGGTGAAAGACTACTTCATTAATTTTTTTAAAAAATGATTTATCAAGACAGATTTTAGTCTGGGATCTGACTTGTTAAATAATAATGTCAGCTGGGTTTGTAACACCACCAATGCAGAGCAGTTAAAGCAATGATCAGTGCAGGAGGTCATACCTGGAACAGTACAAGGCGCATTTCAAAATGAAATGTCAACCTTATGAAGCTCTAACACAACAATTTGTGTGCCAACCAGAATGATCAGAAAATGCTGCTTAACTCTGTAGTCCTGCCATATCCAGTCGTGACTGATGGTGGAAATTAAGCAGCTCACTGGACGTGGAGACTCCTACAAATGTCCCTTTCCTCAATGATGAGCGAGTCCATCACACTGGTGAAAAACAGAGGGCTGAGGCATTTGCAACAGTCTTCAGCCAGAAGTGCTGACGGGTTAACGTATCTCGTGTAGATCTTTGAATATTTTGAGGGCTGAGTCAGAGATTTTTGATTTGACAAGGGAATTATGGGGGAAGGGAGAAAAGTGAATCAAGTCCAATTAACCATGACAGAGCCATTGAGATATACAGCATGGAAACAGAACTTGTGGTCCAACTCATCCAGGCCCAACCAGATATCCTTTTAATCTCGTCCAATTTGTGAACACTTGGCTGGCCCATGTCCCTTTAAACCTTTTCTATTCATACACCCAACCAGTTGCCTTTTAAATGTTGTAACCGTACCAGCATCCCCACCACTTCCTCTGGGAGCTCATTCAATACTCACACCACCCTCTCTACGTGAAAAAGTTGCCCCTTAGGTTCCTTTTATATCTTACTCTTCTCACCTTAAACCTGTGCCCTCTAGTTTTGGACTCCCCCACCCCAGGCAAAAGACCTTATCTATTTACTATATCAATGCCCCTCATGATTTTATAAACCTCTGTAAATTCACGCCTAAGCTCCAATGCTCCAGGGAAAGTAGCCTGTTCAGCCTCTCCTTATAGCTCAAACCCTTTGACCCTGGCAACATCTTCCTAAATCTTTTCTGAATCCTTGGTAATTTCACAACAACCTTCTTATAGGAAGGAGACTAGAATTGCATGCAGTACTCCAAAAGTGGCCAAAACAGTATCCTGTACAGCAACAGCATAACCTCCCAACTCCTGTACTCCATGCATTGACCAATAAAGACAAGCATACCAAATGCTGCCTTCACTATTCTGTCAACATGTGGCATCCACTTTCAATGAAATATGAACCTGCAATCAGAAGTTTCTTTGTTCAGCAACACTTCCCAGGACCTTACCATAAAGTGTATAAGCAACACCTCACATTTATTTAAATTTAAACTCCATCCACCACTCTTTGGCCCATTGACCCATCTGATCAAGATCCTGTTGTAGTCTGTCCTAACCTTCTTTGCTGTCCACAACACCACCAATTTTGGTGTCATGTGCAAACATACTAACCATACCACATGTGTTCACATCCAAATCATGTATGTAAATGACGACAAGCAGTAGACCCAGCTCTGATCCTTGTGGCACACTGCTGGTCTCAGGCCCCCAGTCTGCAAGGCAGCCCTCTGTCTTATTAAATGACAAGAATTGGCTTGATGGGCCAAATTCCAGCTCCTGCATCCCACAGATTCTCATGGTCTCACAAGATTTCAGGTTTTTGAACAAGAGATTCAGGAGGAATGAGACAATAAATTTTCTATAAAGCATTGGATCTCGTTGCTTATGGTGGTGGTGGGAGCAGCAATATCAAGAATTTTCAAAAGGAAATTGGATAGGTACTTGAAGGAAATAAACTTGAAAGGCTGTGGGAATAGAGCAGGGCAATAGAACAAACTGAATTGCTTCTCAGAGCCAGCATGGACTTGATGGACTAAATAACTTCCCTGTGAAGTATAACTATCCTCGCTCGTGTCGTTGTTTGTACCTACAGCATATGGACTGCAGCAGTTCAAGAAGGCAGCTCATCACTTCCTTCTTGAAGGCAGTTAGGAATGGGCACTAAATGTTAACCTAGTTATCAACACCCGGGTCCCACGAGTGAATAAAAGTAAAACTCCAGTACTAAACCTGTAGTACATAAAGTAGAATTTCAGATTTACACAGGTATTAAGATGAAGCCATGATGTTCTTGAATACTTTTCACTTTTGAATGTAGTAAAAGCACTTTTTTTTGGGAGTGAATGAGTTCTATTGTTTAAATTAAGAAATCTACCATATTTATTTTAGTAGCATTGTAGGATTTGAAGGTATCATTATTTATTTTGCTTTTTTCTCAGTTCTATCTACAGGACACTAAGAGTAGTAATGGTACGTTTATTAACAGTCAGCGTTTAAGTAGAGGATCAGAAGAAAGCCCACCATGTGAACTCCTATCAGGGGACATCATTCAGTTTGGCGTAGATGTGACTGAGAACACCAGGAAAGGTAAGGGTACGAAGCCAACTTTTTTTATTTTTCCCTTATCCCAAAATATTAACTTGAAGGCTGCAGATATCCAGTTTGACTGTTTTGTATTGCTCTGTTGTCTGTTGACTTATAAATGTTTATGTATGTTTGTCTGGTGCTGTGAATGGTGCAACTCACCCTGCCACCATAAGTGCTAGATTTGTTTTTATTGTTGAAATCATATGTTGTTCCTGATTTAGTACTTTATGGACAATTTTATGTGTGTGTGTGTTTTTTTTTTTAAGAAGCGATTTCGTATTCTCTAAAAGACTTAATTTTTAAAAAAGTGAGTTTCTACTGATATGTTAAATCAACTGGCCTATTAAAATTGAATTCGGTAATATGATACACATTGACATACTGGATGGTTATCTGACTTTTTTAAGAATATATAATTTTGTTGTTCAGGAATGTTTATTAAAAAATTTAAGGCTTCCATTTCTGTCACTTGACTCTTTCCTTCTTGATTCGTTTTTTTAATCAGAAGGTCGACATACCTATTGTATCACAGTTGATTGGAACTTTCAAGTTTCCTGAAGCTGAATCGCATGATTTCGACTAAGTCAGTCAACTGCGTTATATATTATTGCTGTTGTATTTTAGCTGACTGTACGAGGAGACTAAACGCCCTCTGAAAAGCTAGTGCCAAGAAATGGCTCCCAGTTTGGTCATTGGTCATTGTTTGTTGACCGTAAGCAGCTGTCAGGCCACTTTTTGGTAGAGATTCTTGATGTTTTAGTGTTTCTCCAACAATTCTTTGGAGACTACAAACACTGAATCAGAAAATAAGAGTTGAACACAAATATGCCATAGCTGACTGTAAATTTGATCAGAAAATCTTATTTTTCATTTTTATTCATTTTGTAAAAGTAGACATCGCTGACTTGGCTAGCATTTATTGTGTAGAGAGAGAGATAATGGGAACTGCAGATGCTGGAGATTCCAAGATAATAAAATGTGAGGCTGGATGAACACAGCAGGCCAAGCAGCACCTGTTCGCTGAACCAGTGTGTTTGATTGCAGATGTTTCATCACCCTGCTAGGTAACATCATCAGTGTGCCTCCGGTGAAGTGTTGGTGTCCTGTCCCACTTGTTATTTATATGCTGGGGCGGTTGATAGCACTTCGGTTTTGCTTTCAGTTGTTTGTATATCGAGTCCAGTTTTAACATGCTTGTTGACCGAGTTCTGCTTGTAATGACAGGCCTCCAGGAATTCCCTGGCATGCCTCTGTTTGCCTTGTGCTATTATGGATGTGTTGTCCCAGTCAAACTCATGTCCTTCTTTGCTAATGTGTATTGAGACCAGTGAGAACTGGTTGTCTCTTGGTGGCTAGTTGGTGTTCGTGTATCTTTATTGTCAGTTTTCTTCTAGTTTGGCCTGTGTAATATTTCTCACAGTCTTTGCATGGTATTTTGTATCTCCTGGAGTCCTGGCATTCCAACCAGAATTCTGTCAACATACGCATTGAACTAGATCCAATATACAAACCACTGAAAAACAGAACCGGAAATGATGCCACCCACTCCAGCAAAGTGAAGCATATAAATAACAAGCGGGACAGAACACCAACACTTCATCGGAGCCACACTGACCACGTTACCTAGCAGGGTGACAAAAGGTCTGCAGACAAACACACCAGCTCAGCAAGTCTACAACCTCATCCATAACCCAAGCCACGAATCCTAAAAGCTTTGGCATTTATTTTCTATCTGTCATTGCCCTGCAGTCAGTGGTGTCAACCACATTACTATGGAATCTGACATCACATGTAGGGATCTCAGATTTCCTTCTGTAAAGGACTTAAGTGAGCCAGATGTATTGTTGAAGATTGACAAATTAACAGCAGCTTGTAATTCGATAGTGCCTTGAATGTCCTTGGGCTTTCCACTGACACTTAACTGAATATGTAGTGCTGGTTTGGCATTCTGGATTTACCCCTCCAAATTAGTCTGATACAATCAAGCAATTTTATATGTTACCTTTTGAAAGGCAGAGAAACCTTTGCCTGGATTTAGCTGGAAGATGTTTACTCATATCTTGCATTGCCACTATCTCTTGCTACAACTGATGACCATTTTCCACAAACAAGATACCGCATAAATAGGGTAAAAGCCAATTACTTCTCTACTTTATAAAACTCTGGAAACAGTATTAATCATTTTATTCAACTGGTAACATGAAGGGTTGGATTTTCTGAGGAGTAGCAATTACAAGAATGTTGTTTTGCTTGTATATTTTTAAGATAAGAAAGTGTTCTGCATTTGTGAGAAGATTCGGTTTAGAACTTCTTCAGAAATGCAAAATGTAATTTAAATCTGACAGATTCTTTATAGAATAGAATAATCAGGAAGAAGTCAAGTACGGTTGCTGTCTCCTGTGATTTAAAGGTCCACTATCACTACTTTAACAGCTTATTGGAAAGGGTAGGTACGTAAGGTGAGAGTTTAGGATACCAGCTGAGTCCAGTGGCGAGGGAGTGGGCTGTGTCAAGTTCCAATGGGAGGGTGTATTGTCAAGTCAGGCTGCAGGGTGTAAGTTCAGTAGATGTAGGTTAGGGAGTATAAGTGGTAAGTTGGAAGCTCAATTTTATAAAGAACTAGGTTTTTAATTGCCTGATGTTTCCTGCATAACTATTTGTTTAACCGCAGCAAACCCCTCCAAATTATTGAATTTAAATGGATACTTGTGGAGACTTCTAGGCACAGTGTAATTTCCCATTCATTGTCTTCAGTTTCCTGGGAAATTCCCTCAGTTTGCTACCCAGGGAAGTCCGCAGGGTCCTGATATATCTGGACATTGAAGAATCTGGGGCCTGATTTCTGGACTTTAATACAAAATGCAGAGTTCAGAACACCTTGGATTTTTATTCTGTTAATTAGGGAGATCTGCATTTTGCAATGTTATGTAATCATTTCTGCACTTAAGCACTTCTTATTATTGAACGTATAGTAAGAATTGTGTGACAGCGGTTATGAATTATTAGCTTTAGTAATAAGTTTATATATAACATGATCACAACTTGCTGCCATAATTTTTGAATAAGCCATTTTTCTATCTAATCAGACAAAAATGGCTATTGATGGGGTGTTAGAAAGCATCACCAAACAGATGATTTTCCAGGAGGGTTTTTGAGAATCATGGAGACGTTTAGGAAGGAAATTCCAGAGTTTGGCTTTGAGTAGCTGAAATTGCAGGCAGTGTTTGGAGGAGATTGGAGTCATTTCAGAAGAAGAGGAGAATATGTATATGGTCAGTCTCAAAGGAATTATTGAATTTATGGGGATTTTTTATGGCTGTAGAAAGTTGCATTGTGAAAGAATGACGCCACTAAGACGTGTAAACACGCGTGTGATTTTGAAAATTGAGTCTTTTGGATTTTTGTGAAGCACTGTTTTTCGCTGGTCATAAATGAATGAAAGGAAAAAGGCTTATGAATGTGCATGCAGAAACTGTCATTCCTCACCTTCATTAAGTCTGTACAGCTCATTTGTTTAGCGCAGCCCTTCGGAACAACTCTGTCCAATACTTTTTTTTCAGTTATATGTTCACCTATCTTCTTGCTTTATGTAATTCTACACGGGCAAAGATTTTAGCAAGGAGATGCTATCCAAATTAAATAGTGTAGCATAAAATTTATTTTGAGCTGTATTACGTTATTGTGATATCACTGGAGAATGTAGTTACTTAATCACAGTGGGTACAGATATACATAATTTACTGCTTAGAATGGTGGCCGATGTAGAACTGAAAACCATGTTAAATCAACATGAACGAAGCTCCTGAGAAACATCCATGTGGAATTTCTGTCTGTATAATACAATGCCTCCCCGTAAAGACTGCCACATTTATTTAAGTCAGAACAGCAAAGGTGTAATTTAGCCAGACCAAAGATTTAGAGTAAGTATGCACAAAAATTAATTCATGGGATGTGTTTGTCACTGGCTTGGCCAGTATTCATTATCCATTCTTAATTGGCCAGAGAGGTGGATAAAGTCAGGTGAAGTGCTCTGAAAGCTTGTGATTTCAAATAAACTTGTTGGACTATAAACTGGGCTTGTCCACTCCAGCCCAACACCACTACCTCTACATCATAGCCAGAGGGGTGTGAAGAGCCAATCACATTGTGCTGGATCTGGTGTCATGTGTCGGCCAGAGTAGCCAATGGCAGCAGATTCCCTTCCCTAAAGAGAATGAGTGAACAAGGTGAATTTTTCTGACAATTGACAATGCTTTCACAGTCATCATTAGACACTTAATTCAAAACTTTTATTGAAATCAAATTCTGCCATCTCTCACTGTGGGCTTCTGGGGACACTGGCTTCTGAATGTTAAATGTGGATTACTATTTTAGGGATAATTCCCCTCAGCCATTGCTGTCCTTTGTATAACGTGTTAAACTGAGGCCCCTGCAGCCTAGCAAGTGAACCTCGAAGATCGCATGGCAGCAAATGGAATGAGAAGTGGGATTTCCATGGGTTTCTGGGACAATATTTATCCTACAATCAATTGGATAATTGGGCCAATTATGTCTTGATAATTGATTGCTGCATGTCCTGCATCACACCATTGACTGCATTTTGAAAGTAGTTCATTGGCTTTGATATGCTTTGGGACGTCCTGAGGTCATGAGAGCGTTGTATAAATGTATTCATTTATTCTTTTCCTAATATTTATTTAAGTAACTAAGCTTCATGCTTCCTATGCGAGGGACATTGGCCCAAAGTGTTACCTGGAGCTAAATATGAAGAATTGCCAAAACTAGCAATAAAGCAATTTCTTCACCTCCTGCAAGAACATGATTGATCAATCAGTCACAGTCCTGACCTGAAATTTTAAAGATCTGCCTGGTGCAGAACATTTTACAGTCAATCATAAATTAACTTAATTCTGAACTTCTGTCACCAGACTTGTCAACTTGGAGCCGTTTTGATAACCAAGAGATCCTGTTTATCTTTATTCTCCCACTAATCTCTAAGTCATCTGCGCAGATGTAGGACAAAGCATTTGGAAGTATATTTCATAAATGACATCCTAAAAGTACCAAACCTTTGTTCCAGTGGTGTAAACACAAGCTGAAGGCAGAAATTGTAATACTGTCAGAAAGAAGACAACCCCAACCTCATACTATTCATCTACGATAAGCAAATACTTTCTTTTTATGATAAAATTGTTTTGCAGTTGGAACAATGTTAATATCAGCTAATAATGATACAAAATGCTGCCTGTTTTTAGATCAGGCATATGGCCCCAAATCTCTGCCATGCTTATGCAACTAGAATTCTGTCTGCCCCACATGACGATTGCCTTCCAAACATTGATTTTTGTGACTTAATGAAAGAGTGATTTGTTCTGTCACTGGGTCAAAATCATCATTAGGAGCTCCTTTCTGAACACTGAGAAGTGCTTTACAGTTTTTAACTATTTTTTAGAGTTGATTTAAATCAAGAGTATTTCCCTGTCTGCTTTGTCCACTGAGTTAGAGTCTGTCACTCCCACTGGTGCTTACCTTTTAAGTCTGTAGGATTTGCACAATTATTTGATGGGAAGAAATTGCCCAAATATGTTACCTTCCTCCAAATAACCTGATCAATTTTAATAAGCCTTGGCTTTACTATAAACACACAGATGTTTGAGTCAGGGTTTTGTCTCCCTCCAGAATATATACTTTCCCAGTTGAGTATATTGAATGTAGAATTTGTTTCAATTGTAACAGAAAAACTTAAACAAGATAATTTTATAAATTTTATGAACAGAAAAAAAACCTGATAAAATCCAATTGTTACTTATAATAACTGTTCAAGAATATTGAGGAGCATGTCGGAAAATATTAGAATATGTAAGAATAGAATATCTAACAATATTCAAAAATGTTGTATCTATCCACATTTCAAGTTAGGTTTTGCCTTTAAAGCGCCAGATGATTAAAATATCTTCTGGTGGAGAGAGGAAATATGTTTTGGGACTTACTTTCCCGAGTTTCCAAATATTTCTGAAATTTCGGTGAAAGCATCTAGTTTCTATTTTGTTCAGGCCCCTCCAGCTTTGCAAATGGGTGGTAATCGCTTGTGTAAGTTGCTTCTGCCTTCATATGATGCTGCATCATTTACCATTATTCCTTAATTATTCAGGGAGTACTCCTGAGGAACAGGAGTAGGCCATTCGGCCCCTTGAATCTGTTACAGCATTCAGTGAGATCATAGTTGATCTGTGCCTGACTCCACATAGCTGCCTTTGCCCATATCTCTTTATAGCTTTGCTGAACAAAACTGTATTTATCTCAGTTTTAAAATTAATAGTTAATTTCACTGCCATTTAGAATCAGAGTTGTAAAGCACAGAAACAGACCCTTCAGTCCAACTCTTCCATGACAACCAGATATTGTAAACTCATCTACTTGTAGTTGCCAGCAATTGTCCCATATCCCTCCAAATCTTTCCTATCCATATACCTATTGAGATGCCTTTTAAATGTTGTAATTGTACTTGCCTGCATCACTTCCTCTGGCAGCTTGTCCCATACATGTACCTCCCCCATGTGAAGAGGTTGCCCCTCAGGTCCTTTATAAATCTTGCCCCTATCACCTTAAAGCTGTGCCCTCTAGTTTTGGATTCCCTACCCTGGGGAAAAGCCCTTGGCTATTTGCCCTATCTATGCCCGTCACGATTTCATAATCCTCTGTAAGGTCATCTCTCGGCTTCCGCCTTCCACTCTTCTCAAAACTTGCTAGCTCCAGGGAAAGAAAAGCCCCAGCCTATTCACCCTCTCCCTATAACTAAAATTCTCCAAACCTGGTAACATCTTTGTAAATCTTTTCTGAACCATTTCAAGCTTAACAGCAGGTTTCCGATAGCAGGGAGACTGGAATTAAATGCAATATTGTAAAAGTGGTCTAAACAATGTCCTATACAGCCACAACGTGGCTCAAGATACTCCAAATGGACTATAACCTGGGTTTTGTATAACTGCAGTATAACCTCTGCATCCTCGTACTCCTGCCCTCTAGGTGCAAAGATTACATCACATTAACTTTCTTGATCTGTTTTCTGCACCTATTTGGGCACCTGAAACTCCAAGTCTCTTTGGATGGCCAATGTATTTAACTTCTTCCCATCTAGAAAGTACCCTGATTTATCATTTTTCAGACCAAAGTACCTTACACTTGTTTATATTGAATTCCTTCTTCAACAGGTTGGACCATTCATTTAGTCTACCAATATTCCTTTGTAATTTCATGCTATCATCTGCAGTGCTGCCTGACTTTGAGTTATCAGCAAACTTGCATTTGTGACTTTCAAAGACTATCCATGTTGTTAATAAATAATGTAAATAATTGAGGCCCTAATACTATTTGGAGGCCATAGTTCATGGTGAGTGGGGTAAGATTTTAAAGGGACCTGAGGGGCAACTTTTTCACACAGAAGGTGGTGAGCAAATGGAACGAGTTGCCAGAGGAAGTGGTAAAGGCAAGTACAATTGCAACATTTAAAAAACACTTGGAAGGTGCATGGATAGGAAAGATTTAGGGGAAATGGGCCAAATGCAAGCAAATAGCAGTAGTTCAGTTTAGGAAACCTGATTGGTACAGACAAGTTGAGCTGAAGGGTCTGTTTCTGTCCTATACGATTCTGTGACTCTACAATGCAGATCCTTGTGAAACACCACTGGTTATGTCCTGCCTTTCTTTCGTACACTCGCATTGGCATTCCTTTTTTTATGTCACTTTTTTTTAAATCCTAAAAGAATTGTTAATTGTATATATTTCATTTCTCATTCTTTGAATGTTGTCTAGTGGTATGTATGTGATAAAGACCTTTGCCATCTCTTATCAGTTGGATGGTTTTAGTATCCCTCTTGCAATTAACATCATACTTTCTCCCTTAGGTGTCATGTTACCATGTCTTTCTCCAGTGATTAAACTAATGTTTATATGTTTTTGTCAGGGCCAAGTACTACTAACTAACAGCATATTTATGTCATCTCCATATCCCTTTCTAAATGTGGCCTAATTTCAAGACAGTCCTTTCTGGTTTTTCCTACCAACTGCAGTGGTGGTTTTAATTATTAAGTCCGACATGAATCTTTATCTTTGTGCCAATGCATGTCCTACCTTTATTAGTTCTACTTATTTCCCAATCAAACCTATATTACAAACCAAGTATCATTACAACAGCATTGTGGGTGCTCTGACACCCTGAAGAACTGTGCCGATTCAAGTCAGCAGCTCATTATCACGTCCTCCAGGTCAATGAGGGAAAGGTGGTAAATACTGGACTTGCCAGCAGCCCCCACATCTCATGAACAACATGAAGAAAAATGTCACCTCTCCTGTACATTCTGGCTGTTGTATTCGATCTTGCCTTTTGTTTACCTTTGGTCCCCTTTGGCTGCCTTCTCCTGTCTCCCCCCCTTCTGATGGCTTGAAATGTCTCCTTTTTATTTCTCCTGTAACAGGTACTTTGTATCTCTTTGATCCCTACCCACAAACATTTTTACTATTATCTTCCACTCGCCGTACCACTGTCCTGTTTTGAATTCCCCTTAGCTGTGTACCAAGAGCCTCACTAACGCAGTTGATGTATTTTCAAAGTGCTGAGTCTCTGAAGCAGTAATCTTCTTCAATCCAATTTTCCTATCCACTACGCCATCTGAGTTAATTTCATGAATCTAATTCCCTTTCTGCTCTGAGGACCTGGCCTCTATCACCTGATTTTCAAGATTGCATCGC
Organism: Stegostoma tigrinum; assembly: GCF_030684315.1. NCBI lineage: Eukaryota > Metazoa > Chordata > Chondrichthyes > Orectolobiformes > Stegostomatidae > Stegostoma > Stegostoma tigrinum. The sequence goes on along the minus strand of NC_081364.1, from coordinate 53,082,080 downwards.
AATTGTACATTCAGACAATGAAGGCCATCAGTTTAACTGGGACAAAGTAACCCTAGTAGCCCGAGCCAAACGTAGACACGCACAGCAATTCCTAGAGGCATGGTGCTCTACCCATACTTCAATCAACAAATGTATAGCTTTGGACCCCCTGTATAAACCCATACAGATCAAAACCAGAATTGACAGTAATCACTGTCACTCCAAGTGGAGTAGAATAACATCACTTCAGCGGCAGCTCTGTTGATGATGTCACCTAGCATGGTGACAAAATGTCTGAACAAAAACAAGCTGGCTCGGTGAGCAAGTCAACAAACTCATCCACGACCTGAGCTACAGATCTTTGCCAATACTTTAAAGTTCAATTTTTTTCTTATACAGGTGTCGCTAATCAAATTTTGAAAAGGAAAAGGTTTGATCCAACAGTAAACATGAATCTCAAAAAAAAAACAAGCAATAAATTGATAATTTAAAGAACCGTGTCATTGCTAAAGCTGTTTTTAAAAAAGTGCAAGTAGCACTTCCTCAGTTAAGATGCAAAAGTAGAGAAATAGACAAGTCCCCAAGTCCTGATCCCCAGGGAAAGGGATGAGAACTAGATCAAGTTAAAGAGATGGAGTTAATTAATGGTGACCTTGTGCACACTTCAAACTGACTTCAGCATAATTTTAATGAAAGCCTGGTCAGAGATGAATTACCTTTCAGTCCAAGTTTCCTCTTATAACAGCCTGAATTGCTAAAACATTTTTAGGGAGGTGGAGGAGGGGATGTGTAGGTGTTGCCTGGCTAACTGAATTAGGCTCATGTGTGAATAGAGTCATAGAGATGAACAGCAAGGAAACAGACCCTTCATCCCAACTCGTCCAGGCCAGCCAGATGTCCTAAATAATCTGATCCCATTTGCCAGCATTTGGCCCATATCCCTCTAAACCTTTCCCATTCATATGCCTGTTCAGCTACCTTTATAGTTACAACATTTGAATCAGCCTTCACCACTTCCTTTGGCAGCTCATTTCCATACATGCACCAACGTTTGCGTGAAAGAGTTGCCCCTTAGGCCCTTTTTTATATTTTCCTCTTGACACCTTAAACCAATGCCCTGTAGTTTTGGACTCTTTCCCCCACTTCAGGGAAAAGTCCTTGCCTATTTACCCTATCCATGCTTCTCAGGATTTTATAAATCTCTATTCACCTTCTCATACCTACATACACAAGCTCTCGCCTCATACTCATTCTTCCACACTCCGTTTCAATCTCCCAGATGCAATCTCTCTCGCTCGCCACACTTTCACTCACATTTCTGTGCACAGATCTCACAAGCTTACTTTCACTTCAATATAAACTCACTCTTGCATGCTTTCTCTCACTCACACTTCATACTTGTTCTCATTCCCACTCTTAGACTCTGTCATGATTTCACCCACTCAGGCTCTTCTGCTGTCTCACTGACTCCCACACATATACACAGAATCTCACTCCCACATACATTCTTGCTCTAATTCCTTCACACAAGCATGCATTCATTCTAACTCCAACCTTCACATGTGTTCATTCACTGTCCTTCTCCCCATCGCACAATCATTTGCTGTCGCTCCTGAACACACCATCAACTCTCGTTCCCCTTCATATACGCATGCATGCATTCTTCCCTGCCTCTGCAGTCACTTTCTCCCTCTACCCTGATTCAACACTTCCACATGTTCTCTCTCTCTTTCAGTGTCTCACCCATACCTTACTCACACATACAGACATTTACTCACACTCCTGCGCACACCTTCTCTAACTTGCTCCATTTCCCTCTCTCATTCTCCCATCTGCTCACTTACTCTCTCACATGCATACTTGCTCCATCCCTCTAACTCACTTATTCTTACTCTTTCACTTAATCACTCTGACACCCTCCCTCTCATTGTCTGTCTTACCCCGTCTCAGTCTCCCATTCTCCCTTTCACTCCCTGTGCTTCATTGCATTCCTCTGTGCTTTCTCCTGAATTCCCCTGATCACTCTTATGCTTCCAGATGGGCTCATTCTTGCAAGAGCACACATTCACTTGTGTAAACCATCTTACTTTCTTGCTCTGTTTCTCACTCTGTCCCATTCTTTCTCTGTCACTCACTGATACTAGATTGTGAGCTGTCAGACTTCGGTTTTTTGTTTCTGAGGGTATCCATAACATGCTGTTTTTCTGTATAAAGTTAGAATACATCTAAGAACATATTTCTACTTTGTATTACTTCCTTAATGTGAAAAGTTTTGCTGCAGAAGTAGCAAAGCTAAAATCATTGGCAGTTTCACATAAAATGTGTCCTGTAGCTTTTCACTGGACTTAATTTTCGAGGAACTGTCTGATGAATTGCCACTGGGCTGTTTTCAAGGTTTTGATGGGTTGGAAAGTAACAGTTTAGATTTTGTATTTTCCCCAAAATGCTTTGCACCTCAGTGGTGTTCAGCACATATCTCCCTCTTGACTTCTGGGGAAAAAGTAAGTTTTCCATTTGTCGGAGAGGCCAAGAAGATGAGCTGTTATTATATCAAAGTCAGTATTTATTTCTTTGAATAAAATAATGGAGGAACACGGCTATACACAGTCACCCACCCAGTCAAGGCAGGAATTTTCCAGACTTGCAGTTTACTTTTGAATGCGTAAATTCTTTCACACCAGGAACAAAACAAAAGTTGCCTGACCTTGCATAGATGTATTTGATGTGTTCATTTCGAAGAATATACATATGCAAGTTAATTTCATTACACACCATTCTTTACTTTTTGACAAATTCTGTTTTATTTTATTACCAAAAGATGTCCCTTCCCCCAGAAGGAAATATATGACAAGTATACTGCTTCTGTCTAGCCAACTTGGACATGGGCATGGAATTGCAGTCTGCATTTGCTTCTTCGCAAAGTGGGAAAAAGAAATGCTGGCATTCATTGCTGAGTATTTGCTAAAATTAGGATTAATTAGTGCTGTTGTGGTGCAGTAGTGGCGTCCCTACCTCTGGACCAGGAGACTTGAGTTCAAATTCAGAGTTCTCCAGAGGTGCAAGATGACAACTCTGAACAGTATGATTAGGATCATTAACATAGTGTTGAGTGCATTGCAAAGACCTGGTTCAATATATTTTGCAACTGTTGCATCCTGGTTGAAAAACAATGTGTCCAAGCAACATAAGGTATGGCTTTTTTTTTGGCACCATACCAGAATGCATTGTAGTCAGTGCTCCAACCTATTCTTTCCAAATTGCATGCAGTTTGTCTAGCTCATTTCTGATTATTCAACACTTCAAAAGTGTTGCCTGACGTTGTGTTGTTTTCACTATTTTGCAAACGGAAATGTCTTTTATTTCCTATTTCCTACATGCCAAATGCAGGTGAGCAAATGGAACCTATTAATTATTTGTGGATTCAAAGTCATTATCATTTAGATGTGTGACAGCGCATTGCAAAACTATCTTCTGACATCAAATCAGTCTGCTTGATCGTCATCTGACTGTGTTTTCCCCAGTTTCCTGACTTTGTACTTTCTAAATATTTCCTTTTTGATTTAGATGGCACAGGGTTGCATACTTGATAAATTAAACCACTCTAATTCCAAGATTAATTGTACAACATTTGTGCAGGAATAATACACTGCAGTTGAAGTATGTCTTCTGTCATTAAAAAATGCCAGAATTCAATTCACATCTTCATATTTCCTTAATTTTGACAGTCTTATGTTTTTAAAACTTGGACTTCCCATCAAAGGTGACTTTGTCCTTTGGAATTCAACTGGATGACAAAAGTCATTGGACGAGTAATACAGCTTGGTCAGAGTGAGTTCAAGTTCCAGGATCTGTACCTCACCATTAGCAACACTGGTTGATTGACTGACACCACTTTAATTTTGATTTCAAGATGTTCTAACTTACTCTGTATCATTGACTGGCCTAAAGAAGTAGGTGCATCACATATGTGAAAGTAGAAACCAGTTTAGGATAAGCTTACTAAGAGAAATCTGTCGGTGCCAATAATTTGTAGAGACGTTAGCTGATTTATGTTGCAAGTGGAATCCACCAATGGAAAATCCTGCATATGCAAAATCTTTGTATCTGAGACAATTCCGATTGCCTCACTACACAGGAAGATTACTGATTAGACAAAGCAATTTGCAGGCTCCCTGAACCTTTTTCTGGACTTTGAGAATGCTGGGATGCAAGGTTGTGACCCCTAGCACAATAGGCTATTGGCTGACCACAGTAAACTACAGGATGAAAAGGGATGAAAGGAAGATGGTACTTAGAGATCACCAGCCATCCTCACTGCAAATTGGAATTGATATTAAATGATCTCCAGATCAATGTGTGAATATAAATTGAAACTATCTGTGCAGTTGCCAGTTTTTGCTGTCATGCTTCTGACTGACTAATTGATCGGTAAATAAAATGTCCTGCTTTTGAACAGTAAGGCCAATAATATTTGTGTCTTCCTCCACCATTAAAGCAGCAGCATACTCTATTTTACTCAGCACTGCTAATACAGTTTCACAAGCTACTTCAAAGGAGTGCTGTGAATTAAAATCTGACACTTAACATCTCCCTCTCAGGTTCAGGCAGATGACAAACATTTGGTGAAAAGATTTGATTCTAAGGAATACCTTGAAAGAGAGTTAGAGGCAGAAAGTTAATGAGGGGTGTTCCGTACATTGTACCCTTGGCAGCTAAAGACACAGCCATAATGGTGATAACATTAAAACCAGAGATGTTCTGGCGTGATCGGAAAGGATGGGATTGTTAGGTGACCAGGACATTTTCCGAGCAGCTCCAGCTCCCTTGCCATTCAATCCATTTTGATGGCCAGCTGTTTACCACCCCAGGCTGAATTAAATGGTGTATAGTTTTAAGCAAAGAGAGTTTTAAACTCTATTTCCAGTAATTACTGGAACAGTTTGCCTCAATCAGCACTAATTTGGTGTCTACTCCCACCAACTCTGTACATCTGTACTTTTGCTACTGCTACATTCTACATAAATTATCTACTTACAAACTCTCCTCCTTCTCCACTATTTCTCCATATGGCACTATTTTATCTTGCACTTGTTATGGATCCCATCACCACTTCCCTTACTGGTCTTCAAGAGAAGAGAAACAGTGTAGACATTAAATTTAACAGTTTAAGCATTCTCTTTAAGATGCTGCATCATGCTTCACTTGTTCCCTAGCCATCCCACAGACTGTTTATAATCTCCTTCAGTCTCATAAAAAAGAAATAACCTCAGATCCACCTGTCCGAGCCATCTGTTTTGCATATTCTCTTTTTTGAAAGCCCTCCGCCGCTTTCCATTCTGGGAATCATAGTCATTTTGTATCACCGAATTCAAGTTCCTCTTAAAACATTTTTTTTCTAACCAAGATTTACATCTGCACTAAATCATAACCCCCCCCCCCCCCCCCCCCCCATCCTTCCACCTGACCACTGAAATCAGTATTGGATTCTTTTCTTTCTGCAGAGTTCTTGAGAATCTTTTATTACCTCCCTTTACTTTTCCTACCCTGTTCTAAAAGTGACTGCAATCCTTCAGTGACAGGAAGGAAGAAGAATGACCATTCTCTGTAACTAATGCAATATAATAAAGAGGAAATAAGTGTTACCTAATTTCAACTTTGTGTTGATAGCAAGTATCTGTCTATTAGGCAAAGTCACTTAAACTGCCAATTTTAATTTGCAATATCAAAGAATTCCCATATGAGTAGTACATTTTATTTCTTATTTATGTTTTGGTACTCTGTTCTGTGTTACTGTACTGATTTTTAAATGTTTGTTTTTAGTTACTCATGGGTGCATAGTATCGACAGTCAAGCTCTTTATGCCTGATGGTATGGAAGGCCGGCGAAGATCTGAGTAAGTGCACCCGAGAAGCTAAGGGTGGGAGGGGTGTGTTTGCATTGTTTTTGCATTAAGTCTTTTTCAAAGCACAGCAAGTGTGTAAGCTCTGTGTATTGTTCTTCTGTTAGCTGTATTATTTTAAACAACTTGATCCTCTATCCCTTTGTTTCCAGCACTTCTTGTTTTCGATGTATTTCATCTTTCAAAATATTTGTGCTTTTTGCATTTCTGAAAGCAATGTTTGTTTTGCCCATATTAATCCAGCAGTTACAGCAAAATAGGTTGCCTCAAATTTTAATTCTAAATTTGCTTCTTAGCTGAGCAACAAAGCTTATGTTATTATTCAATATATAGTTTGATCATTCTCTAAGAAAGTTGTATTTAAATAATGTCTTCAAGTTGCAACTTTTAATTTCTAGAGATAATGCCCATTGCACTAAAGAGGAAATGTAAAAATAATCATCACCCCAACTACACCCACCCCTACAACCCTTTAAGAAAGATGTAATTGTTATTACATGTACATTTTAAAAGTGAATTAATTGTTTATGTTCATAATATTGGGTATCATCTTACTCTGACTTTTTAAGTCATGTTTCCAATGATTCCTAATCATAATGGAAGAGGAAATCTTTGTCGACTGAATGGTCAGTGTTAGTGTTCAAATGATCACTAGGGAACCTAATTTAATTCTTCTGACTTAATCCACTGAATAAATATTTATCTATCTCTCCAATGTCCAATCCATTTCACACATTGTTGCTCTCACCCCTACCCTTCTGTCCCAGACCAGTTTCCCCTTCCCTTTATCTTCCACATACCACCTTCTGTATTCAATGGATTGCCAGCTCCAGCATGATGCAACCACCAATTACATTTTCCTTTTCTCTCTCTTTTGAGAATTCCATAGGAACTGCTCCCTCTACAGCACAGTCAGGCCTAGTGACCCTTCTCTTCTCTTCTCCGAGGTATCTTTCCATGAAAGCATAGGAGCTGCAGAATCTGCCCTTTGACCTTTATTCACTGTCCAAGGCTACAAACGCCCCAGGTGAAATGGTCACTTTCTTTCAATTTAGTATATTGTATTTCTATTCCTAGTTGAGTCTATTCTGAACTAGAGAGAGCAAACAGACTGTGTGTACCTGCTTTACAGGCCACTTTTTCACATAGTTTGTGTCTAAGACACTGAGCTTCCTGTTGCTTGTCGTTTTAATTCTCTCCTTGGTCACATGTTAATTTTGATTGTCAATGGCCTGTTACAGTATTCTAATAAAGCTCCACTTAAGTTCAAGGAACAGTACCTTTTTATCTTTGTGATTCAACTTTTATATATCCATTCACTATTTTGCCCTCTTGTGCATTCAGCAGAGCTGGATGGTATCTTACACGTGAGCATAACGCATCAGCTTTAAAACTATGTAATGAGCTAACTTGTCATTGATCATTGCCCATACTTATGCCAAAGTCTTTTTTGAGCTATTTTTCTCCCCATTAAGATTTTACATTGTCAAAACTCATTGCCCTGACTGCGACCCATGGTCTGTCTTAAAATGACCAAAACATGCCATCAAGGCTCATATTTACAGAATAGTAACGACTACATTTTTAGGTTACTCAGAAAATTCATGACTGAAAGATGCTAATTTCAAACATATCTGAAAGGGATTTGTTTTGCTTTTTAATTAAGACATGAAGAGTTGTATCAGAGATAATGGGAACTGCAGATGCTGGAGAATCCGAGATAACAAAGTGTGGAGCTTGATGAACCCTGCAGGCCAAGCAGCATCTTAGCACAAAAGCAGATGTTTTGGGCCTAGACCAATGATGAAGATCAGATGAGGGAGGATCTAAGCCTGAAACGTCAGCTTTTGTGTTGCGTTTTGTTGATAATTGCCTTATTTTGGTACATGTACCTTTTAATTGCTTGGAACTGATTATACATTCACCAGAAATTAACTTGTGATGTCCTATCACTGTGCAGTATACAACATTATTTTAATTCCACAGGAAACAGGACATGTTCTAGGCATTCAGTATGGAGACTGGAGTTTGAATTGTAGTAATTCAACTTAATGCTTTAGTTAGTAAATGCTGCTACGTAAAGGAAAACACGACTAAGTGAGTGTTGTATAGAAACCATGAAGCTGAAAATTAGGTTTATGAACCTTTTCTGAGCTGGAATTCCGTGCACATTATAGTTATACATTCTCTTTTTGCTCATTAGATACGAGGAGCAGTTAAGGACTGGGTCTCTGCTCAGTGGAGTTTAGAAAGATGCAGGGGGATCTCATTTAAACTTGAGAATACTCAGGCCTGAATAGATTGGGTGTGGAGCAAGTGTTTCCGCTTGAATAAGAGACGGGCACCCATGGGCACAGCCTCAGAATGAAGCAACAGCCCATTAGAACTGAGATTAGGAGAAATGCCTTCAGCCAGATGGAGGTTAATCTGTGGGACTCATTGCTGTACAGGGCTGTGGAAGTCAGTGAGTGTAAAGACAGAGCTCGATAGATTCTTCATTAGTAAGGAGATCAAGGGTTACAGGGAGAAGGCAGGAGAATGGGGTTGAGAAACATAACAGCCATGTTCAAATGGCAGAGCATAGTGGGCCAAACTGCTCCTATAGCTTATTTTTATGGAAGGTGAGGGTCGCTATACAGACCAATATTTAATGTCAGTCCCTAGGCTGATCAGAAGGCAGTTAAGATTCAAACACATCATTACAGGTCTGAGAGTCACATGTATACAGATAAGATGGATATGGCAGATTTTTTCCCTTAAAAGACATTATTGAAAGTACAAAACAATTCATGTGTCAAACAGCATATGTAGCAAATGATAGAGATAAGTGATCTCACTACTAACAAATGAAAGCTAAGATATGCAGTCCTGCCACAATAATTGTGAATAGTGGTAGACAATCAAACAACTCAGTGGAGGTGGAGGCTCCCAAATATCCCCATTCTAAATAATAGGAGAACCTAGTACATCAATGCAAAAGAGAAGGCTGAAGCATTTGTAATATTCTTCAGCCAGAGTGTCAAGTGAAAGAACCATTTTGGCCTTCTCCAATAGTCTCCAGCATCAGATACTAGTCATAAGCCAATTCACTTCACTCTACCAAGAGTGCTTATGGTCATTGGATACTTCAAATGCTATGTGCTGTGACAGCATTCAGACAATATTACAAAGACTTGTGCTCCAGAACTTGTTGCGCTCCTGGTCAAGCTGTTCCAGGGACATCTGCATTGCCCAAGTCTGTCCAGTATACACAAAGCAGGACAACTCCAGCCCAGCTAATTAACACCTCATTGGTCTCCTCTTGACTGTCAGTAAAATGATGTGAGATGTTATCAACAATGGTGTCAAGCAGCACCTGCTCAGCAATATCCTATTTTCTGATGCCCAGTTGGATTCCGTCAGGACTGTTCGGCTCCTGATGTCATGGTAGCTTTGGTTCAATCATAAAAGAGCTAAACTCCAAACGTGACGTGTGAGTGATTGCCCTTGACATCAAGGCTGCATTTGACTGAGTGTGGCATCAAAGAGCCCTCACAAAATTGGAGTTGATGTGAATCAGTGGGGATAATCTCTGCTAATTGGAGTCATACCTGGCAAAAAAGAAGGTAGTTCTGGTTGTTGGAAGTCGATCATCTCAGCTCCAAGACATCTGTGCAGAAGTTCTGTCAAGGTAGTGTCCTAGGCCTAGCCATCTTCAGCTGCTTTATCAATGACCTTCCCTTCGTAATAAAGTCAGATGTGGGGATATGTGCTGATGATTACACAATGTTCAGTGCTTTTTGCAACTCCCTCAGATATGAACAGTCCATGTCCAAATTCAGCAAGACCTGAACAATATCCAGGTTTGGCTAAAGATTAACTGACATTTGTGTGGTGAGAAAAGTACTTGCCAATGACCATCTCTACTAAGAGGGGAACCGAAAAATAAGGGTAGCAGGTATGAGCAAACACTAATGCCTGTACGATTCCCTTCCCATTGAGGCTTGGAAATGCATTGCTGTTCCTTCACTATTGCTGAGTCAAAATCTTGGAAGCCCTTCCATAATAATGAAGAAGGTGGCTCACCAGCTCCTCAAGGGCACCTAGGGACAAGCAATAAACACTTGCCCAGCCAACAATGTTCACATTTCATGGAGGAATCTTAAAAAACTGGGTTTTTATGATGGCAGTGGTTGCATGTCACTGTTTGACTAACATTTTGTTTGAGTTTTTTTTTATTAAGTTCAAAATTAGTCATGTGCCATGATAGGACATGAGCCAGTGTTCTCAGAACAGCCTGTCCCTGAGGACATGATTAAGCACCTGTGTACAGTGGTGAAAACAATCTTTGTTTCTTTATGAATAAAGTAACTATTTAATATGAAATTTAAACCTATTTAAGTAACTTTATTTTAGTGAGCATTGCATTTTTTTTCTAAAAAGAAAGTGGTCATCGACCTTGACAGTGCCCATCGTCATTGGCATCATCTCCTTTTTATGCTGTGCACTCACAAAACGGGAATGATGTTCTGTGGTTAACCAAGAAATGTTCTTTCTTTACATGTTCCTCTTGGAGAGAGCCTGCAACAAATATCTATTAAAATGTTTTGGCAGTATGATTGTAATGACATATTGAATTTCAGTTGTTGTCTGCAGTACATCTTACACTGGCACAGATAGACATTTTTACTGAATTAGAAACAGGAAGTGCTGGGAAAAAAAATCTCAGCTGGTTTGCCAGCATCTGCAGTTATAGAACAGAGAGACCTAAGATACCTAATTCTATGAAATTTAAGTAACATATACAGGCCGGGTAAGAAGGTGTTGTAACATGCTCTGCTTTACAGCTCAGACCTTTTGAGTGTAGGAGCTTGGGGTGTCATGTTGAGAGGTTGTGCAGGATGTTGGTGAGGCACTTTCTGGAGTACTGTGTGCAGTCCTGGTCTTTATAGGAAGGATATTATTAAACTGGAGAGAGTTCAGAAAAATTTTACCGTCTGTTGCCGCGAATGGAGCGTTCGAGTTACAAAAATAGGCAGGATAGGCTGTAACCACTTTCACTGGATCACAGGAGGTTGAGGGGTAACCTTCTTGAGTTATAAAATCATGTGGGGCATAGTTAGCGTGAATAGCAAAGGCCTTTTTCCTCAGGTAGGTGTGTTCAAAACAAGGGGGCATATTTTTAGGATGTGAGGAGAAAGATTTCGAAAGGACATGGGGCAATGTTTTCACACAGTGGTTAGTGTGTGGAGTGAACTGCCAGAGGAAGTGGTGGATGCAGGTACAGTTAAAAGACATTTGAATAAGTACATGAATAGGAAGAGTCTGGATGGATATGAGCCAAATGCAGGCAAGTGGGATTATCTAGTTTGGGAGCATGTTCGGCATGCATAAGTCGGACCAAAGGGTCTGTTTCCATGCTGTATGACTGTATAAACAGAATAAATGTTTCAATCCAAAATGATGACTCTTCAAGGCTGAAGTGAGTAAAAACATGAGTTTTATATGAGAAATCGGGGAAAGTCAGCATGTGGACCGGATTATAAAATGTGCCTCAGAGCAATGGACAAAGTGAGGACAAATCATGATAAAGAAGTGAAATGGTAGGAGTTAATAGCACAAAATAGTTTAGCTCTACAGAGAACAAACCCACGCAAGCAAGGCACTGGGGTGGTAATGGGAATGAAGGACAGAGTTATGAATTTGTTGAACTTCATGATTCCTTGAGTGCTGTAAAGTGCCTGAGCGAGAAATGAAGTGTTGTCCCTCCACCTTGCAAGGGGCTAGCTGGGACACTGCAATAGACCTATCACAGAAATGTCAGCGTGAGTGTGTTGATTTAGCATTTTTATTGAAGTGTGTTTTTTCTTTGTCAATTGCAGTTTAGTATCTGCCGTGCTCTTCACGTTCATTTGCGTGCACTTTTAGAGTTCAAGATGGAAAATTATTCAATGATAATGATGGCCTCACTAATATTTTTAATTATCAGACTGCTGCTTTATAACGTCAGACAACGAGTGCTGACATTTTTGTCTCTAATTTGAAGTGCTTGTTTTTGGACTGATTTGGGGAACTTTCAACTATGCCTGTTTTTACCTTCGAAGCTGATTTTTGTCTTACTGTAATTAATTGCTCTTGCACCAAGAGGGAGCCATTTCCTGCTGAACAAGTACTGCTTATGAAGGAAATAGACCAATAATTTTATAGTCTTTCTGGGATTTGGGTGCATTTATTGACTTGTTTTGAAAGTTTGGCTCCAAAATTTGTGCAGATCTTCTACATGATCAGCAGTACATCTCTGCCGTTGTATTCTAGCCCTCTAGAAATGAATGCCTTCCCAACTGCCAGCTGAACCTGCATATTAACCTTAAAATAATGCTGAACGAGGACTCCCAAGTCCCAGATTTCCAAAATCTTTCACTACTTATAAAATAGTCTATGCCTATATTCTTCCTGCCAAAGTGCATAACATCATGCTTTCAATCTGCCACTTCTTTGCCCATTCTCCTAACCTGCCAAGTCCTTCTGCAGCCTCTCCATTTTCGCAACACTACCTGTCCCTCCACCTGTCTTTGTTTCATCTGCAAACTTGGCAACAATGCCTTCAGTTCCTTCTTCCAAAGATCAGATGGGCCAATAGGTCGAGGCATAGCAGATGGACTTTAATTTAGATAAATGTGTGGTGCTGCATTTCAAAAAGGCAACTTGGGGCAGGACTCATACAGGACCAATAGCTTAATGGTTACGTCCTGGGGAGTGTTGCTGAACAAAGACACCTTCGAGTACAGGTTCATAATTCCTTGAAAGTGCAGTCCCAGGTAGACAACAAAGTAAAGAAGGTGTTTGGTATGTTTGCCTTTATTGGTCAGTGCATTGATTGTAGGAGCTACTGTAAACATCATAATTTAAAAAGGGAGGCGGCTACAGATCAACCTCCTGTGTGGCACTTTGTCAGGAGACTTCCAGATAGATCACATCCACAGGTTCTCCTCTGTCTACTTTATTCATTGCCTCCTCAAAGAATTCTAACAGATTTGCCAGCATAGCCGTCCCTTCTCAAAGACAAATGGACGTTGCCCTATTTTATCAAGCACATCAAATACTCCACAATCTCCTCTTAGCAACAGACTCGCAAATCTTACCAACAATCGAGATCACAGTAACCAGCCTATAATTTCCTATTGTCTGCCTCCCTCCCTTCTTGAACAGAGGTGTTTATAGTACCTACTTGCGTACTCAAAAGTGAGGCAGCTTGTTAGTAGTGATTAATCCAGTGTGGATTTTTTGCTGTATGCACAGTGATACCTCAATCTCTCACAAACAGCTCTGTCTATATGGCAATTTCACTGCATGATGCTTCAAATAAATGACCATGCCTCAAAGTATATAGGGTTAGTTTAGGAGGATTGTTGTCAGTGGCTGCCAGTGCAGCCAGTCATGGACAGAGTCCATCCCTAGTTCAGGCGTAGGGCTTCAGTCAGTTTTCTGTGGCACTCACAGCCAAGATCTCGACCTGACTACAGACCAAGGATTGGTCTATTGCAAACAGCTAAGGGAATCTTGTAGCATCAATTGGGGAACAGCAAACAGAATGCACAGGGGTCTACAGTAACTACCTGGAGCTGTCCATTGAATTTATTCAGGTTGCTGCAGAACAGTTAATCCTTGTTAGATCCTTACACTGGGAGTAGGGAATGGAAGTTGGATGGAAAGGGTTGCTCTGTTGCTATTGAGGATGGGGCTCTGTGCTCAAGGAGGCTGTTTAGTTTGAAGAGGGAACAAGGAATGTGACAGGGCAAAACCAAAAGTATGGGACAGTAGAGAATGGGAGGATATGGAAGGCTACAGGAAGGGGTGTGACTTGCAGCAGACACCACCAATGACTTCATCGGGGAGTGGCATTCAAAACAGTGCCAAGGCTCAGGAAACATGGATAAAAATCGGAGATGGAGTTCATTATGGTGAGTGTCCATGTGGTTGGTCTAGTTTGCGGTAGAGTAAGGTAAATCGGGCATGAGTATGCAGCTGACAATAGCCCAATACTGTGGATGACAACTGCAAGCAAAAGTCACTGCTGTCATTTTCCAATTGTTAAAAACAGCTTTCAACTGGAAAATGGATAAAGTAATGCCCATGGTTGGTGGAGTTGGTTAACCTAGGTTAGTTGAGTTAACCCAGTTGAGTTTATGTTGGAAAATTGGTGCCATCAATTTGGGATTGCTCTGTGGTTCGCACTGCTGCCTCACAATGCCAAGGACCTGGGTTCAGTTCTGCTCTCAGGGGACTGTCTATTGGAGTTTGCATATTCTCCCTGTGTCTGCTTAGGTTTCCTCTAGGTGCTCCAGCTTCCTCCCACAGTCTAAAGATATGCAGGTGAGGGGGATTGACCATGCTAAATTACCGACAGTGCCCAGGGATGAGTCCATTAGGTGGATTACCCATGGGGGATGCAGGGTTATAGAGATGGCGTTGGGGTGGGTCTGGTTGGCATGCTGTTGGGAGGGTTGATGTGGAACTAGTGGGCTGAATGGCCTGCTTCCACACCTTAGGGATTCCATGATTCTCGAATAAGTTGTCAAATGGAATATGATGTGGGAAAAGTGAACTACATGCAGTTAATTTTGGAAGGGAAAACAAAATAAACAGTGTTACTTAAATGGAGAAAAACTGCAAGAAGCTGCAACAGAAAATGGGATACTTGTGCACAAAAGCACACGTAGGTACAGCAGGTAATCCGGAACGCTAATGGAATATCAGCCCCTATTTCAAGAGGGTAGCAGTGTAAAAGTAGGGAACTCTGACTGTAACTATACAAGGTGCTGGTGAGACCACATCTGGAATAGTGTTTTGATCCCTTTTTTAAGGAAAGGTATCATTTCATTGGAAGCAGCTCAGAGATCACTAGGCTGATTCTGAGTATTGATGGTGTTGTTTTAGATGTAAAGTTTGAACAGGTTAGGACTCACTAGGTTAGACTCACTAGGATTTAGAAGAATGAGAGATGATCTTACTGAAATGTATAGCGTTCTTAAGGAGCTTAATGGGGTAAATGCTGAGAGAATGTTTCTCCTCATTAGCGAGAGCCTCGGACTATAGGGCATGGCCTCAGAATAAAGGGAAACTAATTTAAGACTAACATGAGGTGGAATTTCTTCTCAAAGGGTTGTGTATTGGAATTTCTTGCCACTTGGAGAGCTAAGGGGGCAGACTGCTTGCATATATTTAAGGCTGTGATAGATATATTTTCGATTTATTAGGGAATCAAGGATTCCAGAGAAAGGGCAAGAAAGTGAACGTGACCAATGTTAGATCAGCCGTGGTCCTGTTGAATGGCAGAGCAGGTTAAAGCTGAACAGCCAACTCCTGTTCCTATTTCTTATGGTCTTAGGGTTATGGTTTTATGGTCTTAATATGGTCTCATGGAGTCTTATGTAATTTTGATAGACTAATGCATGAGCTTTACTTATGCTTGACAGGTAGCCATTGAAGGGGCAGTTCCATGAATGAAACTTTGCACATTGCAGCTTCATATCATTTACAATCTTATCATTATGCATAATACATGCAGAGTACAATTGTTTGGGATGCCAATGCCGATCACAAGCAATGATCCTTCTAAATTGCAGACAGAAATCTCAGAAACAGAAATTATCAAACAGACTTTAATCGAGACAGATATTAACCACAACCAACACAGTTCTTACTTGACTTTCAGGGTGCTTTGGGGCACAGAACTGAATCCCTCACTTGTATGTATTAAATTATATGCAATGATAATTTTTGTAGTTGATGTGGGCTAGATGGGAAGGATTAAGCACTCCTGCTCTCCTGCTCTGTGTTTGTCACCCAGCTGGTGGTATTCTTCTTTGAAGCCATTTCCTTTGGATGAACAAGGAACACTGTCATCACAAGTTCTGTATGTTGCAGGACACTGAATAAATTTAGCTAGCTGCTGGATCAAGATCTGCAACCTTAAGTAGTTGGGGGCCATTCTGTCTGGTGGCTCCAAAGTTGACAGCTGTGTTGAATTGCCTCCTTCCAGAAAATGGTGGACTGTGTGGGAACCTCTGTCATCTACCCACAGATGTCTCAAGGCAGTGACCAATACCTTATGCACAAGATCACACTGGTTCATTGTGTTTTCCCATATTGAGACCAGTGACGCAGCCCAGGCAGCACCATTGTATTTGGCAGCAGAACTGACTTCCACCAGGTACAGAGTGCATTGACTGCGCACACATTGCTCTGAGAGGGCCATATCACAACACAAGAGTTCATTTGGAATATGCTCAAGTCCAGGCTGCGTTTCATGGTTCAGATGCTTCACAAGGCTTGTTCCTTCGTCGGCCCACCTCAACTGTCAGATGACATCTTTGCAGAACCCACCAATTAATGTGCACCACAAATTCAAAGCCACCCATGTTTCAAACAGGGACATGATGGAGTGAATGACAGGGCTCTGAAGATGCAGTTCTGTTGCTTGAACCAGTTTGGTGAGACCTTACAGTGTACTCCAGATAAAGTATGCCACATCACCCTCGCATGCTTTGCTCTGTACAGTTCCAGCAGACGAAGAAGGGCTGTGTTGGATGCTGAGGAACTGAGAACAGGAGCTACCTTTGGTGGAAGACAAGGACACTCGGGTAGAAGAAGCTCAGCTTGTGCATGAAGAACTCAACTGTATCATGTGCTACAAGCTAGACAGGACTTGCTTGACACTAGCTTCAGTAGACAAAAACTGAATGCACTAAATGATTATTGACTGTAAAATAGTTATTGGTCAACAGACCAGTGATTTGATTGTATTTGAAGGGTAAACTGCAGTCACAGGGTCATATGGCATAGCAACAGGCCCTTCAGCCCACCAGGTCTATGCCAACCATCAAACAATTGCAGTAATCCCACTTGCATCCATTTAGCCTATAGCTTAATATGCTCGAGCATTTTAAGTACTTCTCTGGATACTTATTAAATATGGCAAGAATGTCTGCCTCCACCATACTGTCAGGCAGCATGTTCCATATTTCTACTGCTTGCTGGGTGAAAAGGATTTTTCTCCGTTCTCCTAAATTTAAATTTACGTGGTCTTATACACATCTGCGCTCGGAAACGGATTCTCACCTTTAATCCTAATTACCTTTGAACTCAATAGCATTGCTAGACCACTACGGGAGTTGGTTAAGAATCAACTACATTATTATGGATCCTCTTCATTTAATTTATTCATGGGATGTGAGCCTCACTAGCTCAACTAGCAATTATTGCTGATCATGAGTTGGCCAGAGGGCAGTTAAGAGTCAATCTCACTGGAGTCTCTTCCATACCAGACCAAGTATTGACAGCAGATATCCTTCCCGAAAAGCATTTATGAAGCAGATGAGTTTTTCCAATAATCACCAACAATTTCATGGTCATCATTAGACTCTGCCATTTCAGGATATAAACTTAGTCCCCAGAATATTACCTGGGTATCTCAATTAATAGTCTAGCAATAATGCCACTCGGCCATCACCTGCGTTGGAGTTGCAGGTAGGCTAGACCTGATGGGCATGTCAGATTTCCTTCTCTACAGAACGAGATGCGTTTTTTACTCTTAGAACTACACAACATGTTACATTTTATTACTATGCTAAGTGGAATAAAGTGAACAAGACTATCAACGCCAGTCTGGATAAACATGAGGTGCTGTGGGTCATCAACTGCAGGAGAATTGTACTCCAACACAATCCGTAACCTCAGCCTGGCGTATTCCCCCATTCTAGTATTATCAGTAAGCCAGAAGGCACACCCTGTTTCAATGAATAGCGCAGGAGGGTATGTCATGAGCAGCACCAGGCGTTCCTAAAAATGAGGTGGCAACCTGGCGAAGCTGTGAGAAACAAGACAGTTGCGTGGCAAACAATAGTAGCAAGTGGTGGTTATAGCTAAGTGGCTCTATAACCAACAACAGATTTAAGCTTTGCTACATCCAGTCATGAATGATTGGTGGCAGTTAAATAACTCACTGGATAAAGATACTCATCAAACATGCACATCCTTCATAAGAGGGCAGCTCAACACATCAGTGCAAAAGTTAAGGCTGAAGTATTCACAATAATCTTCAGCCAGAAGTGCCAAATGGATGATCCATCTCTGCATCCTGCAGAGTTCCATAACAGGTGTAAGCCTTCTGCCAATTGACTTGTGGTATCACAAACAGCTGGAAGCACTAAATAATGCTGTTCCAGTCCAGCCAGAATACCAGCAACTGCCCAACAATATAGAAAATTGCCCTGGCATTCCTGTACACAAAAAGCAGGACAAATCCAACCCAGCCAATTAACACCACATGTGTCAGTAAAATGATGGAAGGTGTCATCAGCAGTGCTATCACGCAGCAGATGTTTAACACTCGCCTGGTATCTGGCACTCAGTTTAGGTTTTGTCAGGATCACTCAACTCCAGATCTCGTTCATGCCTTAGTTCGAACTTCAATATAAGAGCTGTATTCTATAGGTGAGGTGAGAGTGACCACTGTTCATAGCAAGGCCATGTTTGACTGAGTGATGTAGCAAGGAGCCTTAGCAAAACTGGAGTCAATAGGAACCAAGCATAGAGGTATTGGTTGGAGTTATATCTGGTGCAAATGAAAATGGTTGTAGTTGCTGGAGTTAACCTCAACTCCAGGGCATCACACTGCAGGAGCTGCTCAAAGTAGTATCCTCAGCCCAATCATCTTTGGCTGCTTCATCAGTGACCTTCACTCCATCATAAGATCAGAAGTGGGAAAGTATGCAATCAGCAAAATGCTCAACAATTTGTGACTCCTTAGACAATGAAGCTGGCCAAATGTAACAAGACCTACACAGTAACCAGGCTTGGGCTGACAAATGAGAAATAACATTATTCCACACAAGTGCCAGGTAATGACTGTCTCCCACAAGAGAGAAGCTAACCATCAACAATTGAAATTCAATTGCATAACAATCAAAATAACGACATTGGAGAGTAAAACAAAAATTTTAATGACTGTATTAAGGTAATGTCCATTAAAGGCAGATGTAGATGAAACTTTAATGGACACCGAGCAAGGTTGATTTTGTGAAATGAATACTTGAAGAAAAAATTGCTGTTTGGAGAAATTTAGTTCACGTAATATAAGTTTTCAAGAAAATGCCATGAATAAATTGAAAAAGCTTCAAACCTCCAAGATCTGATGGTTTCTATTCAATTTATTATCAGAAATAGATGTTTAAGCTGCAAATGCATTAATTATTTTTCATACTTACTAAGATTTAGAAATCATGCCTCTGGAGTGGAAATTTTGAATTTTATTTTCACAATTTGCACAGGAAAAAAAAATGAACAATTTGAGCATGAGCAGAAATGTTCTGTTAATTTGCTAGTCTTTCTTTTGTTATTCTCTCTACCACTCTGTCCTGTCATTGCGTGCTGCACTTTCTTCCCAGTTCCTCTTTGTGATAGGTAGTCTAGAGTAAAGCCATTGCTAGGTTGAATTCAAATATTGATTACTCATAGGATCAACTGTAATCAACTTGGATGAGTGTATTGTGTAATTATCAAAATATAACTTTGTTTTGAAGTATTTCTGGATATAGTCATGTATTAAATGTAACTGCAATAAGTATAGTTTTTCAGTGTTTGAAATCCATATTTTAAAATATAATTTATTAAATGCGTTCCATTCTGTTTCTCTGATTGAAAGGCAGAGAATGGAGAACAAAGGTCATTGATGCATTTGTTGAAGATTTGCATTTTCTGCAGGGCAGGTTTACCAGAGGCAAGTCTTTAATGTGCTAAGCATTCACACACATTGCCAGCAGTATTATATATTCACCAAAATTGCCCACTGATGAGTTGTTTTTACTTAAACTCTCTTGTTTTCAGGTACATTCATTTCAAAACCCCACAAGCACAGAGCAGTTTTTTTTATAAATCTGACCTTGATAATTTCACAGGATTTGTCTTATATGATACTTCTTGTCTTTTAGTGTCATCCAGGCTCCTCTACCACTTCCTGTTGAAAAGGTAAGTAGCCGTTTAAATTTGGTTTCTTCCCATAGCTGATGTATTGAAATATATGTCTGGTTAGTGTGTGGTTTTAAATATTAACAGCCTAGAGTATTAAATTGTATGTAGTGATATGTCATTCAGTTTGATTTGATTTAAACCTTTGTTTCCATAAATGAATACCACACCATTTTAAGTAAAGTCTTCCAGTTGAAGAGTAGTAAGTTATTGGCCAAGCAATTCAGTATATAGAACTCTTCCTATTGCTTTCAAGTTGCCACTTGCAATTTAGTTATAACTAGAATGTAGAAACCCTTTTGCGAAGACTCCCCTTAAAATTAAAATGGCAGAAATGCTTTCCTTCAGAGATTGCTGCCACGTTCTTGTGTGGATATCAAAGGCACTTTCGAAAGAGCACTGAACAAACTTTTAGTCCCAATCATCAGGTGATCAAAGTCATCATATAAAAATTAATATTAATAATTGAAGTCTTGACACAAGAAGCACTTCATTGTGCTGAATGTAAATGTAAATCTGTTGAAGGAATTGGATTCCCTTCAGACATACATTCCATGTTTTTTAACAAGGATCTGTATTTATATCAATTGAATATTTCACCATTCTGCAGTTTACATGTTGATGATTATAAGTGTCACTAGATGGCTGTTGGCAGAGTTAGCTGGGATCAAAGTTGATTGCTGTTTGCTGTGATAATGGGAACTGCAGATGCTGGAGAATCCAAGATAACCAAGTGTGGAGCTGGATGAACACAGCAGGCCAAGCATCATCTCAGGAGCACAAAAGCTGACGTTTTGGGCCTAGACCCCTCAAATGTCAGCTTTTGTGCTCCTGAGATGCTGCTTGGATTGCTGTTTGCTGTTTTGTTTTGGAAACAAGTAGTACTAATGACGATACATGGGATCAAAGTTGTTAATTGTTGTAAGGTTTTTTTAAAAAGTGGTACTAAATAAGGTACCTGTGAACATAGAGCTGATCAGTTGTTTGGATGTTTAGATGAATAATTTATGGTGAGTTAGAGAAAGTGTAGAACCATTCTATTGTTAATAAGTGAATAATAATTGCAAATGTCTGGTTATCAAAGTCATTTTTGACCTTGGTAATGAAATTAGGACATGACATTATCAGATACTAAAATGGGCTAATTGGGACCTACATTCTTAGATCAGCACTTCTGTGTATGGAAAATTAAAAGTGTATGGGTTTTTTTTCTTTACAATAGTCTGGAGGATTTTGCCCTTTTGTAAGATTATTAAACTTATTTAATCTTGTGAAAAAATTGTCACATGGAGGTACATGCCTAAGCATAGAGACAGTTTTTTCTTGATTCCCTTCCAAACAATGGAACTGCTCACCCAACAGCTCCAAAGCTTTGTGTGTAAGAGGAAGTCTTGAGAAAGTGTCACAATTGGTAAGTACTTCCATGTGAAACTAATTTATTTTGCATAATGAATATTTCTTTAACTTATTTGTGTAGTGTTTCTTTTAAAAAAAACAGTGACCTACTTTGTGGTTTGCCTTTAATTGTATGATTTGATCATAGCAAGGCTGTAAAGGAGCATGTTTAGTGGAAAGAAATGTTCTATCTTTTAGAAAACTATGGAAACAAATCAAGCCAAACAGAAGATACTTCATCACAAACAACTGGAGCATTTTTAGTTTATTGCCTCCTAATAATCTGTTATTCAGGCTTTTATTTTGGAGATTACGTCCAGCTAATTTGCTTGATGTTGACAGTAGTACTGTGCTTGTAATATTAGATTTATCTAATACCTGGCTAGGTCTTCTGCAAATTTAGCAATTGGTGTTTTCTATCGAGTGAGTTTTGCTCAGAATCATCAGTGGTGCTTTAAACTTTTTAAGGAAAGATACATTGGCTTTCAAGCAGTCATGATTTCCAATTGTTCTTTGTATCGATTTAATTGCATTTGAAGTATAATCATAATTATTTTGAAGGAAAATTTGGTAACTAATCGATGTACATCAGTGCCTTTTAAACACAGTAACTTTGATCTGTTTTAATGGTATCAGGTAAGGAAAGAATGTATCCAGCATACTGTAAAAAGTCTCTTGATCTTTTGAATAGTGCTGTTGAATCTTGTATTTTCAACTGTGTAGGTGGATCCCTGTAAAAGATGAGACATTGAATATGTTGTATGATTATGTGGAAATACTCTGAGCTCATGACCAAACAGTGGTCAACGTGAACTGTTAACTGTTTCTTCTTTCCATCAACATTGCCAGACTCTGCAATTTTCCAGCATTTTCTGTTTTTTGGTTTCCAATATCTGCATTTTGCTCTTACATAATTTACCTAACTGGACATAGATTTATCTCTATAACATTTAATTCTCAGCAAAGATGGTTCAATTGCTGTGGATATGTTATAGTGCAGATATTTTGTTGCACACCTGTCAAGAATATTTGGAGACCGCCTGTTTGAATGACCTTTTTTGGCAATTTTGCTGAGCTTGAAACTTTAGGTTATAGCTGTGATACAAGTGTCATTGAAGTCTTTTTTTTCCCTATCCTGTTAGGATGTTCCATGTTGTTACATGCCCTGCATGGCCCAATACATTATCAAAAGATGTTATTGTCCCAAAAGATGAACAGATTTCATGATTAAACCTCATCTAAATCAAATATTGCATCACAGACAACTAATACATGGAACAAAATGCTTTCACATGAACTAACTGACACAATCTAGAGATAGGAGGAACTGCAGGTGCTGGAGAATTTGAGGTAACAAAATGTAGAGCTGGATGAACAAAGCAGGCCCAGCAACAAAGCTGAATTTTGTTTATTTCTGAATAAGGGTCTTGACCTGAAACGTCAGCTTTCCTGCTGTTCTGATGCTGCTGGATCTACTGTGTTCATCCAGCTCCACACCTTGTTATCTCAAACACAATCTAGACATGGCTTATAACTGTTCTTTGCTGTTGGCGCACTTCTGACAAATGTTTAGCATTATAAAGATTATAAGTCTTAATAATGATAACAGTGGCATGATTATTGATTTGTTATACAAACCTTTACTGGTTTACAAATATCTTTAGGCAAAAGAAAACTACGGTCTTTACCTCATTGGGTCTACATGTGACTCCGGATCCTCACAATAATGCAGTTAACTCTTACTTGCCCTCTCAACTGACCTAGCAAGGTACTCAGTTCAAAGGCTGTTTGGCATGGACAATAAATCCTTACCTTGCCAGCAACATTCATGTCCCATGACAGAATATAAAATAATAGTCAGCAGATGCACCTGACTGTCCAGTAGGCTAACTCTCCCCTGCCACATGAGTTCAAAACTTCCAACATCCTTCAAAAGCCATTCCATTCAGCCTGAGTGTTCCTGACTTGAACTTCACCATCATGCACACCTCAGTAACATCCCTAGTTTGGGCTTCCGCTTTGTGACCATCTATCACCACCTTGGTCTTCCTCTTATCTGGTATGGTCCATTTCCACCTGTCTTGTGTGGCATTTCCCTTAAGCTGGCTATCTTACTGAGTAATCAAACCTAGGTACTTCAATTCAGTCAGCTGACGCACTTCTGTTCTGGTGACACACTGTTGCTCCCACTTTGGAATTCAAAGAGGCGTGCAAGTCCATGAATGTCCTGCAGCATATCTTCAGCCGTGTGCATTTGAGATCATTTTGTCATCAGCTTACACCTGCCTCAAGATTTACACACTTTTGGCGATGAGTGTCATGTCATGTCATCTGCATGCAGCATGTTCTGAGATGGATCTTATCTGATCTTCTTTGATGTCAGAGTGGGCAGATGGCAAACAGGAGAGCACTGAAGACCTAGCTGTTGAGCATCGCAGTTTTTACTTTTTAATTTTATTGAGTCACTAACACAGCTGTTCGCTGACTACCAAGAATCCTTGTGCTTGGCTTCAGTAATTTTGATGTATGTGTCTCTGTCTTGTGCCTGCACTCTCCCTCCCTCTCCCTGTCTCGCCCGCGCCCTCCCTCTTCGGCCATTCCCAGGTCTCTTTCTTTTTTGTCTCTTGTCATTCACTTGCACCTGGTCAAGGAAGGCTGCGTGCAAATTCTTTTCTCCCTTGTTGTAGCTCTTAATCATTGCAAAAATTGAGCTTGTGGCTCTTCTTCCTAACATAAAGTCAAATTGTCTCATTCTTAGGCAAGAGTCAGCCACATATTTCCATACTTTGAGTGTAGAGACTTTGGCATCACCCCCTTGCTTGTTAGTTAGTATTCTACTTGGCTGCTAACACAAAATAGTCATATTGTCATAGAGTCATAGGGATGTACAGACCCTTCGGTCCAACTCGTACATGCCAAACAGATATGCGAAATAAATCTAGTCCAATTTGCTAGCATTTGCCCCATGAACGTTTAAACCCTTCCTATTAATACACTCATCTAGATGCCTTTTAAATGTTGTAATTGTACCAGCCTCCATAACCTCCTCAGGCAGTTCTTTTCATACATGCACCACCCTCTGTGAAAACATTGCCCCTTACATCCCTTTTAAATCTTTCCCCTCTCACCTTAAACCTATGCCCAGTAGTTTTGGACTACCCTACCCTGTGAAGACACCTTGTCTATTTACCCTGTCCATGCCCCTCATGATTTTATAAGCTTCTATAAGATCACCCTCGGCTTCCAAAGCTCAAAGGAAGATAGCCCCAGCCTATTCAGCCTCTCCCTATACTTCAAACTCTCCAACCCTGACAACATCCTTGTACATCTTTTTCTGAACCTTTCAAGTTTCACAACATCCTTTATAGCAGGGAGACCAGAATTGAATGCAGTGTTCCCAATCTCCTGTACAGCCTCAACATAACCTCCCAGCTCCTATGCTTGATGCACTGACCCAATAAAGGCAAGAGAACCAAACACCACCTTCACTATCCTACCTACCTGTGACTCCACTTTCATAGAACTATGAACCTGCACTCCAAGATCTCTTTGTTCAGCAGCACTTCCCAGTTAAGTATACACTTAACTTTAAATGTATAAGTCCTGCCCTGATTTGTTCTACCAAAACATAACACTTCATATTTATCTAAATTAAACTGCACCTACCACTCCTCGACCCATTGGCCCATCTGATCAATATCGTATTGCACTCTGAGGCAACTTTGCTGTCCACTACACCACCAATTTTGGTGTCATCTGCAAAGTTAATAATGATACGTGCTATTTTTGCTTTGTTTTCTGATCTTCTGAGCAATGAGATTTGCCTCTTTCTGTGTAGCAGCTCCATGTTTGAAAATTAGCGCGTTATTTTAATAGATTTTTGTTTGTGTTTCACTGCCAGGGCAGTGAGACCACATAAGAGTGTCTCCATTCTAGGATGCTTCCAGCATAACCAATTCAACATTTTGAAAAAAATGATCATCTTGTAAATTCCAGCAAGTGTAACTGTATACCCTTTCGCAGCTTCTTCTGCTAAAATGGATATCATCCTTCATTCTAACTGTATGGCGACTTTAAGGAAAATTATTGATACTACTCATCTGTCATTTGTTTGTATAGTTGCACAGTTATTTTAGGGACTATGTTTTTAATAGAGGTAACGTTTGTTTATCTTCTTCAAAAACTGTATGTGTTATTCCTTTCGACTCATCCCAATTTTCCCAATCTTGATGTGCACTTATTTTTGAATAGCATTTCACAGGAGTTGGCATATCCCAAAAAACCTCTTATATTAATGTAAGTTTGAGAGTTTATTTGGGGGCTGTTGAGCTGTGGGTTTTCTGCTTTGTCCTCGCATACACTTTTCCATCTTATTTGGCTGGAAAGGAAGTTGAATTGAGTATAACTACGTTTTTTTTCCTTTCCTTATCCCACAACCACAGGGATGATCTCTCTTTTGTTCTCATTCTGTCTCGCTCGTGCTCTCCCTCCGCCGCGCTCGCTCGTGCTCTCCCTCTTTCGCGTTGTGTCACACATGCACGCACTTGTGGTTTGAATAGCTCAGTACCATTCATGCCAGTACAAACTCTATGTGAGAAGGCAAGGGAAATAAAAGCAGGAATAGGCCATTAGGCCCCTCAAGCTTGCCCAGCCATTTGGGACGCCTTCCCTGGGCTTCGGCTCCTCCTCAGCACAACAGTCACCTCCCTGATATTTCAACAATAAGTCCACCTGCTTTCAAAAAAAATTTGTCATCTAACCTCCACTATGCCCCACGATAGAGAATTCCAGGCATTTATTACCCTCTGAGAGAAGAATTGCTTTGCATCTGGGTTTTAAATAAATTTCCTTAATTCTGTAATTATGTTCCCGAGGTCGACACCCCCTAACATTTGAAAACATTTTCTCAACAGCTCTTCAGCCAAGCCAATAAAAATCTTGTCTATTTCAATAAGATCACCGGTATCTTCTAAACTCTAACAGAGGCCTAGCCTGTTCAATGTTCTTAATAAGTCAAGAATCACCTGTGAATTTCTTTTGAACAGTCTCCAATAACAGGATCCTACCTTTTAAGCTAAAGGGCCAAAACTGTATGCTTACTGCAGGTGCAGTCTGACCAATATCTTGTAGTTATAAAAAGACTTGCTGGTTCTTAGTTACCAAATCCATAGCAATAATGGCCAAAATTTCATTTGCTTCCTTACTATTTGTTGTATTTGCATGCCAACTTTCATGTTTCATGTACAAGGACAGGAGTCCCTCTCCATTAAAATAATAGTCTGCCATTTCATTCTTCCAATCAAAGTGCATAATGTCTCGCATTGTTATGTTAAACTCCATCTGATAAGTTTCTGCCTACTGACTCAAGTAATCAATATTTCTTTACAGATTTCTATCCTCATCACAATATTCCGTCCCATCTATTTTTGTATCATCAGTAAATTTGGATACATTATATTCTGGTCCCTTCTCCAAGTCATTTAAAGAGATGGTGAAGTAATTGAGGCCCTTGGATCAGCTTCTTTCTAATTTTCTTAACAGCATGTAGGCATCTGAGACCTATGTGTAGCAACGACTTCTGGAACGATGTCAATGCCAGAGTTGGCATACCAAAGCAAAACATCGAGTGGTTGTGTGCGTGCACAGCCATGCAGCTTAAATGGAATGTTACCTAGATTGAACCTTGTACCCAACTAGCTACATCTTTTCAATCTGATAAAGCCACATTAATCCTGACTAGCAACTACTCATTAATTCATGCTAGTACATAACCCCCATTATTGTGAGCTCCTGTCTCATGCAGTAGACCTTTATGTGACATTTCATTAAATGTCTTCTGAAAATTCTAATATCCAATACCTACCAGGTTCCCTTTGTCAACTCTGCTTGTTATATTCTCAAAGAACTCCAAATTTGTAAAAAATTATTTCTCCTTCACAGAACCATATTGACTGATTTGTCTCCACCTGCTCCTGCCCCACCGAACTCATCTCCAGCTGTCTGGACTTCATTTGCTCCCCCTTGATCCAGGAACTTCCCACCTACGTCCGTGACAACACCCACACCCTCCAACTCCTCCAGAACTTCCAATTCCCCGGTCCTCAACACCTCATTTTCACCATGGACGTCCAGTCCCTATACACCTGCATTCTCCATACACATGACCTAAAGGACCTCCGCTGCTTCTTCTCCCGCAGGCCTGACCAGTCCCACTCCACTGACACCCTCGTCCACTTAGCATCCTCACCCTCAACAACTTCTCTTTCAATTCCTCCCACTTCCTACAGACAAAGGGGGTGGCCATAGGTACCCGCATGGACCCAAGCTATGCCTGCTTCTTTGTAGGTTATGTGGAACAATCACTCTTCCGTACCTACACTGGCCCTAAACCCCTCCCATTCCTCTGTTACATTGATGAGGAGGAGCTGGAACAGTACATCCACTTCACCAACACCTTTTCACCACAACCTTAACTTCTCCTGGACCATCTCTAACACTTCTGCCTCCTTCCTGGACTTCTTTGTCTCCATCTCAGGCAACCACCTAGAACCCGATATCCATTTCAAGCCCACCGACTCGCACAGCTACCTAGAATACACTTCCTCCCACCCACCTTCCTGCAAAATTTCCATCCCCTATTTCCAATTCCTTTGCCTCCGCCGCATCCCAGATGTCCTCGTTTGTCAAGGACCACAACACCAACCAGCACCACCACCCCCCCCCCCCCCCCCCCCCCGACCCCCACAACCACCGCCAGTGGTCGAAAACACCCTCGACCGTGTCTCCGCATTTCCCACAACTCATCCCTCACATCCCCTCCCGCAATAACAACCAAAAGAGAATCCCCCTTGTCATCACATATCACCGCACCAACTTCCCAGGCCCCAAGACTTTCCACATCAAGCAGATGCTCACCTGCACATCTGGCAATGTGGTATACTGTTTCCGCTGTTCCCGTTGTGGCCTCCTCTACTTCGGGGAAACCAGGAGGAGGTTTGGGGACTGCTTTGCAGAACACCTACACTCGGTTCACACTAAGCAACTGCACCTCCCAGTCGCAAACCATTTCAACTCCCCCTTCCCATTCCGCAGACAACGTGTCCATCCTGGGCTTCCTACAGTACCCGAGGGTTGCAGGAACAGCCACTCATTGCGATTGGAAACTATGCAGCCCAATGGTATCAATTCACAAGCTTCAAAATCTGCCCTCCCCCTACTGCATCTCAAAACCAGCCCAGCTCATCCCTGCCTCCTTAACCTATCCTTCCTCCCAGCTATCCCCTCCTCCCGCCTCAAGCCTCACCTCATCTCCTACCTACTAACCTCCTCCTGCCCCGTTGACTTGTCCGTCCTCCCTGGACTGATCTATCTCCTCCCTACCTCCCCACTTACACTCACCTTTACTGACTCCACCCCCGCCTCTTTGACCGGTCTGTCTCCTTTCCACCTTTCTTCCTCTCTATCCATCTTCTATCTGCCTCCCCCCTCTCCCTATTTATTTCAGAATCCCCTTCCCCTCCCCCATTTCTGAAGGAGGGTCTCGGCCTGAAACATCAGCTCCCCTGCTCCTGTGATGCTGCTTGGCCTGCTGTGTTCATCCAGCTCTACACCTTGTTATCTCCAAAATGTGATCTGATTTTCAAAAGGAGGATAGGGATAGTGCTGAGTATTCTGGAACTCTTTCTGCTCCAATTAAGTACTCCTAGACCTCATTGTTAATTAGTTCATGAGCAGGCCCCAGGAACAGCTTTGAATTTCTAGCTGTAAGGCCATAAGATATAGGAACAGAATTATTCCATTTAGTCTTTCATGTCTGCCCTGCCATTCGATCATGGCTAATATGTTTCTCAACATCATTCTTCTGTCTTCTGAACATCATTATCCTGTAACCCATAATCCCCATAATAATCAAGAAACTATCGATCTCTGTCAAAAATACAGTAAATAACTTGGCCTCCACAGCCTTCAGCACAATGAGTTCCACAGTTTGACCGCCCACTGGCTGAGGAAATTCCTCCTCATCCTCGTGCTAAAAGTCATCCCTTCGCGCTGAGGCTATGCCTTCAAGTCCTAGTCTCTTCTACCATTGGAAACATCTTTTCCATGTCCACTTTATCCAGGCCTCTCAGTATTCTGTAATTTTCAATGAGAATCCCCGTCTTCCTTCTAAACTCCACCCAGGACAAACCCAGAGTTCTCAACTGTTTCTCATAACAAGCCCTTCATACCCAACATTATTTTTATAAACTTCCTCTGAGCCCCTTCAAAGGCCAACACATGCTTCCTCAGATATGGGTTTCAAAACTGCTCAAAATACTACAAACAGTCTGACCAGTGCCTTATTCAGTGTCAGCAATACATCCTTTTCCTTTTGTATTCTGGCTCACTTGAAATGAATGCAAACATTGTATTTGTCTTCCTTACTGCCAACTGACCCCATATGTTAACCATAAGAGAATCCTGAGGTTGTACTTCTATGTTCTATCATGCTTCAGATTTCTGAAGCTTTCCCTATTTAGAAAATAGTCAACCCCTCCTTTTTTACCAAAATGCATAACCTCACACTTTCCATCTGCTACTTCTCCGCCCAGTCTGCTACCTTTCGAAGTACATGTGCAGCCTCCCTGTTTTCCCAACACTGTCTGTCCCTCTGTCCATATTTAGTAAGAATACCCTCATTTGCTTCATCTAGATTGTTAATGTACAACACGAATAGTTAGGGTCCCAACGATGACTCTCTTGGTCACTCACTGCCATCCTGAAAAAGCCCCATTTATCTGACACTCTGCCCTCTGCCAATCAACCTGTTTTCTATCCATGCCAGTACCTTGCCCCTAACACCTTGAGCTGTTATCTATCTTAGCAGCCTCCTGTGTGGCACCTTGTATGGGGACTTGCGGAAATCCAAATAGATAACGTCTGCTCATTCTCCTTTGTCTAACTTACTCATTACTCCTCAAAGAATGTTAACAGATTTTTCAGGAATGAACTCTTCTTGACCAAGCAGCGCTGGCTCAGTTGTCTTTTACCATGAGCTTGCAAGTGCTCTCCAATCTTATCTTTAACAATGGATTCTAAAATCTTACCACCAAGATCAGGCTAACCAGTCTAAAATACCCTGTTTTCTGACTCTCTCCCTCCTGAAACAGAGGCATTACATTAACTATTTTCCTGTCTTCTGGCACCCTCCCTGATGTCAGTGATTCCCGAAAGATCACTATCGGAGCCTGCACAATCTCCTCACTACCTCCAGCTGCTGAGGTGTAGTCCACCTCATCTCGGTGATTTATCCACCTTCAGAACTTTCAGCTTCCTCAGCATCTTCTCCATAGTGATGGCCACTACTCTCGCATTTGTCCCCTGACTGTCTTGAAGTTTTGGTCAGCTGCTGACTCTTTCAACATGAAGATTGATGTAAAGTGCCTATTCAATTATTTTGCCATTTCTTTGTTCCCCATGACCACTTCAGCAGTGGTCCAGTATCCACTAATGGATGGGCTGTTGTGGCGCAGTGGAAACACCCCTACCTCTGAGCCAGGAGGCCTAGGTTCAAGTTTTCCCCGCCCTGGAGGTGTGTAATACCTTCTGTAAACATGTTGAATAGAAAATATCTGAACACTAATGGATGGCCTGGTCAATTAATTTAAAAGCGGCAGAATGAGGTTTGTCTGCTCAGCCAATGCCACTGAATTGCTGGTGTTGAAATGTTTGTGCTTATTGCAAGTGAGGGTTTGGCATCCTTTGAAGATGTCACACTTCTGTCATCACTTAGGAGGAAGGGTTGGGACATGAAGTTCTGCTGAACAAATAAGATGCAGTTCTTGGATTAGTGATTGCAGCAGGTTACTTTGATATTGGATACAGTAGCAAGAAAGAACATCACATCTATTCTAATTAGGAAAAGACTAGAAAGTCTTCAAAACAAGGAAGATTGAAATTACTGCACAGAGGCCAGAATCCTGTTACCCACATGACCCTGTATTTACGTGTACCCATTACATAGACTCTGACCGGCCAACATAGAGCATTACGTTTGTTAGCCAGGGATCTCTGAATCACGCAGGTTAACAGCCCCATTTAAGGATCTCATAGTGAATGAGACTCAACTGGCTCTCATTCCAATCGCGACAAAGATGGTACCCAAAATCTTGTAACTCCGACAAGCTGCTTATTTGCAACTGACAGAACAATGCCAAAAAAGCTGTGTCTGTTGAAGCATTTGGTTTTGAATCTTTTTCTCTGAAATATCCATGATCACCATCAGTGCTTCAAGAGCCATCAAAAAACCTTGACAACACTAATTAATAACGGCCTATGCTCAGTTCTACCCATGAACACAGTCCTGCAATATGACGTCAGCAATGACAGGCTTATACCTTGAAACCTTTTGAAACAGTTCTTGTTTTTTTATATTCCATCATCAATCCACACACGGCACCTCTTTTTTGGGTTTCTAAATCACAACAAGTCAATTACCTATTTTGCATTTGGAAAATAGCCTTATAACACTGGCACTGACGCATGCTAGTGTCAGGCATTGGAAGTTATCTGGATGCCTGGTACTTGAGGTCAGATTGAAAATCCAGACCAATTTCACTTTTTGTTTTCATTTCTACACTTTAGTATAAAGAACCTAAGAAAACAAACTTCTTAATAATTTTAATTTTTTTAAAACTCTACTGCAAAATGGGGAATCAAGTTACTTCTGAGCCCAGCATGCTTTAGAAAGAAACAAAATGCCGGAAAGCGTCAGTGGGTCTGACAATATCCGTGGAGAGAGAAACAGAGTTAACGTTTTGAGTCCATTATTAATATTTTTCAGAACTGAAGATTCTCTAGCATTCTCTGTGTTTGTGTCAGATTTCCAGTTTCTGAAAAATTTTGTTTCTATTCGACATACTTTTAATCTTGGATGTTCTTCAAGATCTCCCAAGAATGTAGTTGTTTTCATTTTGTCACTAATTGACTCTTCATTGATCCCCTGGTCTCTGCCCTCCAATTGGCGATTTCTCTCATAATTCAGACAGATGGGACAATTTAGTTCTGGAGATCTTTACTGTTTTGTAACCTCATTTATGACATAATACTTTGGAATGATTATATTGAGTAAATGTATATTTCAATTTGCCAGGTGGCTGCTAATTCTCCAAGTATGTACTCTCAGGAACTATTCCAGCTCTCTCAGTATTTGCAGGTAAAGTCTGCTGATGCAGTGACTTTTTCCTGTTTTGGTGATACAGTTCATTTAACTGTGTTTAATTAACAGTATTTAAATGTATAGTTTTTTTCCTGTTCACTAAATGAACCATTAGCCATCAATGTGTTCATTTATTGCAGGCACAAAATTTTAGCTCACAGTTCATTATATATTTAAATATGCAGCTAATGGGGTATTATTTTAAAAAGACAGTAAGGCGAGGTGCAGACTAACAAAGATGGACTGATGCTTTAGTAAATATTAATAAACAAATAGTGATCATTGACCAAGATGCAGAAATAGGACACACAAGTAGCGTATCAAAAATAAATAAGTTTTGACTGAAATCATGAATGGTTATAGGCAAATTCTAGAAGAAAATATATAAAGTTAGTTAAACTGCTACCACTGTCAACATAAGAATGTAATTTGAGCAGGAGTGTACAAAGCAGAAGTATTTTAAGTATACACTGATTTGCAAATCTCAAGCTATTAAACTAGACAGGGCAATTGTATTTGTACAGGATGAATGAATGGCTGCATATAGTAGCAAAAGAAATTAAGTCTGTGATGACCCGGAATTACAGTCATAATGGAGATAAAACTGCCTTTTGGCATTTCTTGTCAATCATCAGCTGGAAATTATGAATTTGTGAGATTTATGAATTTGAATTTGTGAGACAGTTACTGCAGCAAGTATTTCAAATGTTAGTATTCTTTAGGTGAAATAGAACGACCAGAAAAATTAGTTGAGTGCCTTGCTTCTAACTACCTACTTCTGTGACATGGACCAAATTGAATGCTAGCTCACCATATAGTTCAGGTGACTTTTGTTAAGCTGTTTTTGATTTAACATTGTCTGTTCCACTAATACATTGAAGCATTTTGATTTTCTGAATGTCAGGAGGCCTTACATCGAGAACAGATGCTGGAACAGAAGTTGGCCACCCTTCAACGATTACTCGCCAACACTCAAGAGGCATCGGATAGTAGCTGGCAGGTACTTTGAACATTTAATAGCATAGTAGTTTAATCAATTCATTTTGAAAAGAATGAAGCTCATCATTCAACCAGTGAGGAATTTTCGTTTTGATGAATGAAGACAGAGAAAATTAAGTTTACCACAAAGACCTTTAAGGTAGCTGTGGTTATTAGGCATTGGTTGTAATTCCATGTACTTGCGTGATATTTCAAGTCCTCAGCTCTCCAAATTCAATTTTTAGCTCAGCGTTGTAATTCTGTTAGCTGAATGCTAAAGTATGCATTGTATGCTGGTGGACCTCAAGAAAATTTTCTGTAAAACTATTAAAAACCATGTCTTCAGCCTCTAATAATATAGTTGGTTGATTTTCAAAGTTATTTCAAGATTTATTCATATTAAAGGACAAACCAAATAGCTTTAATTGTATAAATCTTATTTTCTGTTGGAGACTGCTGTATGTTTGTGTTGACTTTTGAATCAACCTGTTCAGCGATATTATTACTCTCCTCTGGAGCAGGTGGGACTTGAACCCAAGGCTCTTGGCCCAGAGGTAGGGACGCTACCACTGCACCACAAGCCCCCTTTACGTACTTCTGTAAAACAGAAACTAATACAACCAACGCCTGTGATAGGTTTTACATGTATTTGAATTCTAATCAATTTATTTTTCTCGGATTCATAAATTTAAAAAAAAATTATTGCAAGCAAAATGTTGGTTTTTGTACTTATTTAAGAACACTTTTATTCTTGTGCATTCTTCTAATTTCCCCATGCTATAGCCCTTCTCATCTTGTCATCTGAAACTCCAAAATAGTGCAGACTTGAACAAATTTGATGAACAACTGTTACAACTGTCCATTAAAAATCTGACTGGATCACATCAACTCTTGCAGATGTCTCAACTCTAGTATTCAGTCGGAGCTAAAGAAATCTTCTAATATTCCCATACTTCCCAGCTCAGCAGTGTTCTCTCTGGAGTTCCCTAAGATCTAGCTTTTAGCTCCTTCCTTTTCTTTATCTCCTTCCCTTGCTCTCATTGCCTGTTTTCTTTTCTTTCATTCTTTCTTTCTGATAACTCTGATTGACATGACATTTTCTGTGTTTTATTGTTTTAATATAGGCTTTAATAGATGAAGACAGGTTGCTGTCAAGGCTAGAAGTAATGGGAAACCAGTTACAAGCTTATTCAAAGGTAAGTATTTGCAAACCTTTTTATTCACTTGGTTTCACTGGAATTGCGTCAAAAATATTTTTTCTTGAAATAGTGAAGGTTAAGAGAGTTATAAACATATTTTCAAAATTTATTGCTGAGAAAAGGCACAGTTTGTTGAAGCTTTATGACTTGTGCTCATCAGGACAATTTATAACAATATCAATTCAAGGGAGAGCCTAACATTTAATATGCATAAGTAGAATAGTGGTTATTATTGACAAATAGGCTCTGATTAGTAGAGACATTGTCATGGAGAATGCACAAATTAAGGTA
This sequence comes from Stegostoma tigrinum, assembly GCF_030684315.1. Classification (NCBI taxonomy): domain Eukaryota; kingdom Metazoa; phylum Chordata; class Chondrichthyes; order Orectolobiformes; family Stegostomatidae; genus Stegostoma; species Stegostoma tigrinum. Next base: position 53,047,135 of record NC_081364.1, on the reverse strand, counting down.
TTGTGGATACTGGAGACCTGTGGGGGGGAATAAAAAACGAAGTACTGGAGAAAGTCAGGTCTAATAACATCTACTAAGAGTAATAGCGTTAATATTTTGAGAGTTAACTGCTGGACTTTGTTTAAATTTTAAACTAGACATGATGAGGTTTAAACCAGGTTGACTCTGGTCAGCACACTACTCTAAGAAATGAACCAATGAATGGTTGACACCTGTTTTGTTGAGTTGAAACAGGCACAGTATATGTACACAAAAACAGAAAGCTCTGGCAGATGCTGTAAATCAGGAACAAAAACACAAGTTGCTGGAAAAGCTCAGGTGTGGCAGCATCTTTGAAGAAAAGTCAGAGTTAATGTTTCGAGTCTGGCGACGCTTCCTCAGAACTAAAACAGTATGTGTACATTTTCTCTGCAAAGTACAAGGCTCTGTGTATTAATGTATTTAGCTTCCAGTACCTGCTGACGCGTCACACTGCGAGCCTGACTGACAATCTTGGATTGATTGTCAGCATAATTCTTCGCACACTCTGGATTGTCCAATAAATGATGTCCAATTGCACACTTCCATCTAATGTTGGATATTATATTGCAAATTTTGCAAGTGCAGATTGATTGTGTGCACTCAGGAAAAAAATTTGTTACAAACAGCTTAAGGAATGCATCTCTTTATACAATCCACCAGTTTTTGGGACCTACAGCTTACATACTTGGCATCACATTGATACGAAAATTCATTTACCACATTCCCCATTGGCCTGGAAAATGTCTTTTGGCTTATATTTTGTTAGTGGGGAACATCTATGTTTTACTACAGTACAGTGGCCTGAAACATTTGTTTCTGAAACATTTGAGATACTTTACCCTTAATCTAATTGTAGGGCCAAAGACTGCTCTAGGCCTTGCATGAATTACTTGAAATTCACCAAGTTATCGTATGGTCAGCACAGCCATTATCCTGAAAGATAGCTTTGACATGCCCTATTTCAGCATTAGGTTTGCAGGATGCACAAATGGCTGAGGCCCTATTTATGAGGTTGCTGATAAGACTAATCCTAAAAATGTAGAACTGTAAACATGTATTCTGATCAGTACAAGTAAACTTGCGATGAACAGCTGTGAAAAACCTCCTGGCCAATTTATCAATCAGAACAAGGAGGAAAGGGAGTTTTATTTCACTGTCCCATTTTGAATGTGAATTAGGGTGCAAGATGGAGCCCATTAAGACATAAGAAAATTCTTGCATGCAGCTATATATTCAAATGTGACAAATATGTCATCTGTCTATTAGAAATATTGGGCCCAATTTAGAGCTAGGCCTCAGACGAGCCATGATCTCATGGAATGGCAAAACAGACCTAAGGGGATGAATGGCTTAATCGTCTTATTCCCCCATGTGAGGCATAGTAGATTAGGGGTCATTGGATTGAAGACACATTTTTCATGGAATCCTGTAACAGTGCTGTGAGCACTGGAATCAGTGGGAATTCTAAGGCAACATTGTCTGCTTGAATTTACATAACTGGTTAAAACTGAACTTAACCTGCGTGAGTTGCTGAGTTCAGAAATTCAATGAAAACATGAATGTATTGGTAGCAGATCTAGATCGCTATCATAAGGTGTTGCAGTACAGGTGATTGGCATCCCTAACAGGTTCATTGGTAAATAGGCTTGTATTGTCAAATAAACACGTGGGCACTGCATTGTTGTCAACAGTTGCCATCTTTGCAACTATGAAAGCATCCTATATAATGTAAGTAGAAAACATGCTCAAAACTAGTTGCACCAACCATATAGCCAGCTCAGATTGTACAAAAACAGCCATAGAAAAAATGTGGTTTAAAGAATTTTCTATATGGTGTGTCTTGTGAAGCCTGTACAGATGTGGTTACAATGAGAGAGTACGAACTGCAGATGCTGGAGAATCCTAGATAACAAGGTGTAGAGCTGGATGAACACAGCAAGCCAAGCAGCATCATAGGAGCAGAAAACCTGACGTTTCGGGCCTCTACCCTTCTTCAGAAAAAGAACATTGTTAGTGAATTACTTAGAGCCATGGAGTCATACAGTATGGAAACAGGCCCTTCTGTCCAAATGCCTTTTTTTAAAGCTAGGAATTTTCACTGTAATCAGTCTTTTACATTGGTATCACATTTTTACATATGTAACTTAAAATTAAATTTCAGACTGTTGTAATTTAGTATTGAATATATTTCTTAAGGTAAATACGTAGTTTGAATATCTCACGCTGTCTCGTGTCCTTTCTGTCAACAAGCATACAGGCCCAAGAACCATTCTAGCTGGTACCGGGATTGAACTAGCACCATTGATGTTAACCCGTGCCATACCCTAACCATCTAGCCACTTGACCTAACAGATCTGCACTGCAAATGTTAGTTTCCTATATGCAGTCAGCTTATTCGTTGTCTCTAATTGCATGACTGCAATTTCTTGCCGTCCATTTTCCTCCAATTCTTCGATAGTCTCACTGCTTCTTTTCTTAGAATCCTAATTTTGGCCTTCATGACCTAAATAGTTTGATTCTTCAATATTTTCAAAGAGGATTACTCCTGAGAATTTAATGTAATTTAGTTTTGAGAGACTAAGGACAGTACATAATTTATTTTGATGTACCCATGATTTTTTTTTTCAATCTACCATTCAGCAAAACTTTATTTCACCTACAGAAACTCATGGTTGAAACACAATTGATTTATGCCTTAATATAATGTATGAGGGGTAGAATGTTTCATTGATCTTTCAAAGATTATACTTACGGAACAATGCAAAACTGCTTGTTTAGTGTACAGAAATGTGCGATTAAATCAGCCATCTGTAATTTCAAACAGAAAAACCTGGAATGTAATGTAAATGTTTAGACTGGACACAACACTCAACTTTACCAGCTCCTATAGCTTTCCAGAATACAGCAAGAATTTTAATTTTTACAGCACTACTGGTATGAAGTTTTAATTCTTTAATGGTTAGTGGATAAAAGCAAGGCAAATTGAGCAGTATTAACAAAAGGAAAATGTGTTTAAAGGAGGAATGTAAAACTTTGAACAAGTAGAAAGGCTTCTCAGTGATTTTAAAGTCACTGAAGGATGTGACAGAGCAGAAATGCTTAAGTAATGCCAATTGATAGGCACCATGGGTAAAGGAGCATCTTTCAATGGTAAAGCAGGAAATAAGAAATAATTTGCTGTCAGTAACATTGGAAATGCTTGAGGACATGGAGTCAGAAAGTGTTGTTGAGGTTGGATTAGGCAAAGATATAAAGAGATTTGAAAAGTGGAATCAAATATTAAAACTAGTTAGCAGGAAAGTTTCAAACTAGTTGAACTTGGCCAAGATAAATTAAGGGGAAAGGAATGGTCTTATCCGCTAAGACACAAGACACAGGAGCAGAAATTAGGCAATTCGGCCCATCAAGTCTGCCCCGCCATTCAATCATAGCTGACAAGTTTCTCAAACCCGTTCTCCTGTTTTCTATCCGTAACCTTGATCCTCTTGATAACCAAGAGCCTATGTATCTCAGTCTTAAGTGTACTCAGTGACCTGGCCTCCACAGCCTTCTGTGGCAGTGAATTCCATAGATTTATCACACTCTGGCTGGAGAACTTTCTCCTTATCTCTGTTCTATTAGGTCTTCCCTTTACTCTAAGGCTGTCTTTCGAGTCCTAGCCTCTCCTACAAATGAGAACATCTTCCCAACATCCACTCTGTCAAAGCCATTCAATATTCTGTAAGTTTCAATTAGATTTTCCCTCTTCCTTCTAAACTCAATTGAGTACAGTCCCAGAGCCCTCAAACATTCCTCATATGTTACGCTTTTCATTCCTGGGACCATTCTCATGAACTTGCTCTGAGCCCGCTCCGGGGCCAGTACATCCTTCCTGAGATATTGGGGCCCAAAACTGCACACAATACTCTAAATGTAGCCTGACCGGAGCCTTATAAAGCCTCAGTAGTACGTCCCTGATAACAAGATGATGAAAGATCTAGGCCCGAAACATCAGCCTTCCTGCTCCTCTGATGCTGTCTGGCCTGCTGTGTTCATCCAGCTCTACACCTTGTTATCTCAGATTCTCCAGCATCTGTGTTTCGTATTATCTCTATCCCAGTAGTACATCCCTGTCTTTTGTATTCCATCCTCTCAAAATAAATGCCAACTTTGCATTTGCCTTCCTGACTACTGACTCAACCTGCAAGTTTACCTTGAAAGAATCCTGGACTAAAATTCCCAAGTCTGTTTGCGCTTCAGACTTCTGAATTTTCCCTCCATTTAGAAAAAAGTCCATGCTTTTATTCTTCTTACTAAAGTGCATGACCTTACACTTTCCCGCGTTGGACTCCATCTGCAACATGTTTGCCCATACTCTTAACCTGTCCAAATCCTTCTGCAGCCTCCCCACCTCAATACTACCTGTTCCTCCACCTATCTTTGTATCATGTGCAAATTTAGCCAGAATGCCCACAGTTACTTCATCTAGATTGTTAACGTATAAAGTGAAAATTTGTGGTCCCAACACTCACCGTTGTGGAACACCAATTGTCACTAGCTGCCATACTGAGAAAGACCCTTTTATCGCCACTCTCTGCTTTCTGCCAGACAGCCAATCTTCTATCCATGGTAGCACCTTGCCTCTAATACCATGGGCCTTTATCTTACTCAGCAGTTTCCTGAGCGGCACTTTGTCAAAGGCCTTCAGGAAGTCCAGGTAGATAACGTCCATTGGCTGTCCTTGGCCTACCGTTCTCCTTACTTCCTCAAATAATTCTAGCAGATTTATCAGGCATACCTCCCCTTGATGAAACCATGCTGACTTTTTTTGCCCTATTTGACCATATACCTCCAAACATTCAGAAATCTCATCCTTTGTAATGGACTCCAAAATCTTACCATGACTGAGGTTAAGCTAATTGGCCTCTAATTTTCCATCTTTTGCCTTGCTCCCTTTTTAAACTGGGATGTCATATTAGCGATTTTCCAGTCCTCTGGGACCTTCCCTGACTCTAGCGATCCCTGAAAGACCACCACTAACGCTTTCACTGTCTCTTCGGCTATCTCCTTTAGAACTCTGAGGTGTAGACCAGCTTCAGGTCAATCAGTTTTACTGGCACCTTTTCCTTTGTGATGGCCACCATACTCAGCTCTGCCACCTGACTCGCTTGAATTTTGGGAGATGACACTGTGAAGATTGATGCAAAGTAATTGTTCAGTTCCTCAGCCATTTCCTTGAACCCCACTACTGTCTCTCCACCGTCGTTTTCCAGTGGCCCGTATGTCCACTTTTGCCTCTCTTTTGCCCATTATATATCTAAAGAAACTCTTACAGTCTTCATTTATATTACTGGCTAACTTACCCTCCTATTTAATCTTCTCCCTCCTTATTTCTTTTTTTTGCCCTCTGTCAGTCTTTTTAAGCTTCCCAGTCCTCTGGTTTCCCACTGCCCTTCGCCACATTATACGCTTTCTCTTTTGCTATTATGTTATCCCTGACTTCCTCAGTCGACCATGGTTGCCTCATCCTCCCTGTACCATGCTGCTCTTTCCCGGGATGAATTTTTGCTCATACCTCTGTAGTCACCTTTATTTAACTGTAATACCATTACCTCTGATTCTATCTTCTCCCGCTCAAATTGCAGAGTAAATTGTATCATCTTATGATCACTGTCTCTTAAGGGGTCCTTCACCTTAAGCTCCCTTATCAAGTCTGCCTCATTGCACATCACTACATCCAGAATTGCCTGTACCCTTGTGGGCCCCACTACAAGCTGCTCCAAAAAACCATCTTGTAGACGTTCCACAAACTTGTGCTTTTGCAGTCCACTACCAACATGATTTTCCCAACCTGATGTGAAATAAATACTAGTTCAGTAAATTGTAGATTGTAGAGTATGAAATTGACAAGGTGAGTATTTGGGAGAAACAGAGGATAAGAATAATAAAGACATGATTAGGATTTGGGAAAAGGAGGTGCAGCAGGGTCAGGGATAGGCCAAACAAGGGGAGGCTGTTGAGCTGTGATTTAGCAGGCATGGTTACTTTGGTAGGAAGAATAGGAGATTGATTACCCGGAGAGACGGGAATATAATAGTAATGTGACAACGAATTCTAAGACTTGGAAAATAAAGAGATAACTGATGATTGATTATTGGAAATAATTGAATAGACTAAAGGAGTAGATAACAGAGCAGATTGCATTTTGAAAAGTATCAGTGTTGTAAAATATTTTGATCAGCTACATTTAGGCAATCAAACGGTGTTATCACCCTCTATGAAACAGACATTTTAATAGTGAAGGCACTCAAGGCCTATGGTACAATTAAAGGTATTAGCATAGCCTGTGGGGAGAGTCGGAGTGATCTGACAAACTTAAAGTAGATAAATCTCCAGGGCCAGATGAAATATGTCCCAGGTTGCTGAGTGAGGCAAGGGAAGAAAAAGCAGTGGCATTTGCAAAAATATTCTGCTCCTTTTTGTGACCATTGGAGTTAGGTTTTAGGACTGGAGGACAGCCAGTGTGGTAATGTTACTCAAGAAGAGAGCAAGAGATAACCAGATTACTACAGGTTAGTCATTCTAACCTCGCTGCTGGGTAAACTGTTGGAAGCAATTCTGAGAGACAGAACTTAATCTGCATTTGGAGAGGGAGGGATTAACCAAGAAAACAAAGAATTGTTAATTGGAGTTTGACCGACTTGATCAAATTTTTCTAAGAGATGATCAGATATGCCGATGAGAACAACACTTTTGATGTCATCTACTCGGACTGCAATAAGACTTTCAATAAGGTCGCTCATGAAAGACTCGCAGCGAAGTTATAAGCCCATGGGATCCAAGGAAATTTAGCAAATTGGACCCACACTTGGCTGAGTGGCAGAAAACAAAGTGATAGTTGAATGGTTGAACGCCTTTGACCGCGTCTCCCGCATTTCCCGCAACACATCCCTCATACCCCGCCCCCGCCACAACCGCCCAAAGAGGATCCCCCTCGTTCTCACACACCACCCCACCAACCTCCGGATACAACGCATCATCCTCCGACACTTCCACCATCTACAATCCAACCCCACCACCCAAGACATTTTTTTCCAACCCCACCCCTGTCTGCTTTCCGGAGAGACCACTCTCTCCGTGACTCCCTTGTTCGCTCCACACTGCCTTCCAACCCCACCACACCCGGCACCTTCCCCTGCAACCGCAGGAATTGCTACACTTGCCCCCACACCACCACCCTCACCCCTGTCCCAGGCCCCAAGATGACTTTCCACATTAAGCAGAGGTTCACCTGCACATCTGCCAATGTGGTATACTGCTAGCGAGTTTTGAGAAGATTTTTAGCTCAGGTTGAGGCTCTGGATGTGAGTTTGCTCGCTGAGCTGGAAGGTTAGTTTTCATAAGTTTCTTCACCATTCTAGGTAACATCATCAGTGAGCCTCCGACGAAGCTTCGTTGGAGGCTCACTGATGATGTTACCTAGAATGGTGACGAAACGTCTGAAAACTAACCTTCCAGCTCAGCGAGCAAACTCACATCCAGTGGTATACTGCATCCACTGTACCCCGTGTGGCATCCTCTACATTGGGGAAACCAAGCGGAGGCTTGGGGACCGCTTTGCAGAACACCTCCGCTCGTTCAAATTAAACAACTGCACCTCCCAGTCGCAAACCATTTCCACTCCCCCTCCCATTCTTTAGACGACATGTCCATCATGGGCCTCCTGCAGTGCCACAATGATGCCACCCGAAGATTGCAGGAACAGCAACTCATTCCGCTTGGGAACCCTGCAGCCCAATGGTATCAATGTGGACTTCACCAACTTCAAAATCTCCCCTTCCCCTACCGCATCCCAAAACCAGCCCAGTTTGTCCCCTCCCCCCACTGCACCACACAACCAGCCCAACTCTTCCCCTCCACCCACTGCATCCCAAAACCAGTCCAACCTGTCTCTGCCTCCCTAACCTGTTCTTCCTCTCACCCATCCCTTCCTCCCACCCCAAGCTGCACCTCCATCTCCTACCTACTAACCTCATCCCACCTCCTTGACCTGTCCGTCTTCCCTGGACTGACCTATCCCCTCCCTACCTCCCCACCTATACTCTCCTCTCCACCTATCTTCTTTTCTCTCCATCTTCGGTCCACCTCCCCCTCTCTCCCTATTTATTCCAGAACCCCCACCCCATCCCCCTCTCTGATGAAGGGTCTAGGCCCGAAACGTCAGCTTTTGTGCTCCTGAGATGCTGCTGGGCCTGCTGTGTTCATCCAGCTTCACATTTCATTATCTTGGATTCTCCAGCATCTGCAGTTCTCATTATCACTGATAGTTGAATGGTGTTTTTCCAACTGGAAGTCTGTGCCAGTGGGGTTCAAGTAGGATCAATGTTTGGGATTTTGCTGTTTATTGTTAATGTAAGTGATTTAGACTTGAATGTGTGAGGGTTGATCAGCAAGTTTGCAGATGTTACAATAATTGGTGAGGTAGCAAATACTGAGGATAGGCTTGGACTGCAAGAGAATATAGACGTCTGGTTAAATGGGTTGATTACTGGCAAATGGATAAATGTGAGGGGATACACATAGGCGGAAAAACAAGGCAAGAATATATTTGTTGAACAGAGGACTCTGGAAATCACTGAGGATCAGAGGGACCTTGCATGTACACGAATCCTTTGAGTATCAGGACAGGTAGATAAAATGGTTAAGAAGGTATATGATATACTTGCCCTTATTGGTCAAGGCATAAAGTTAGGGCAGTTATGCTAGAATTGCATATAAAATTGGTTAGGCCACAGCTAGAGCATTGTGTGAAGTTTTGGAATCCACATGGTAGAAGAGCTGTGACTGTACTGGAGAGGAAGCAGAGAAGATTTACTAGGATGTTGCCTGGGTTGACGAGCTTTAGTCATAAAAGAGATTGGTCAGACTGGAGTTCCTTTCCTGAAAGGAGACAATGATTGAGATGTGTAAAATTTGAGGGGCATAGATAGTCTATACAGGAAGGAACCTTTCCCCTGAATGGGGATAATTGATCAGGCAGTATAGATTTAAAGTAAGGAGCAGAGGCTGGTTGGAATCTGGAACTCATTGCCCGTAAGGATTGTAGGTGCAGCAGCCGTCATGATATGTAAGAAGTATATAGATGTACACTTGGGATGCCAAGGCTATAGGCCAGTGCTGGAAAATGTGATTAGAATAGTTAGATGCTGGTCTTTGGCTATCATTGACTTTATGGGCTGAAGGGCCTTTAACTGTGCTGTAGATCTCTATGACTCCTAACATGGTAACAAAATTTACTCGAGAAAAGAACAGAAAATGTATTGACTTGTTTAATTTTTCCATCAAATATCAGGATTTGGGTGCAATTTCATCATTGAAAAGTATTAATACATATCGGAGAGTAAACATTTTTACCATTTTTCTGCCTTTAATTTCAATCAGTCAATTTTAATCCAAAATCTTTGCACAAGAGAATTTTTATGCATCAACCCAAGTGATAGTGTACGTTCCAGCATTAATTTCACATATATTGTGGAAGTAAACTACCAATTTATATAACACGGTGTGAAGCTGGATAAACACAGTGGGCCAAGCAGCATCGCGGGAGCAGGAAAGCTTGACGTTTTGGGTCGGGACCCTTCTTCAGAAATGGGGGAGGGGAAGAGGATTCTGAAATAGGGAGACGGGGGGGTGGGGGGAGCGGATAGAAGATGGATAAAGGAGAAGATAGGGTGAAAGGAGACAGACAGGTCAAAGAGGCGGGGTTAGAGCCGGTGAGGGTGAATGTAGTTGGGGAGTTGGGGGGGAGATAGGTCAGTTCAGGGAGGATGGACAGGTCGGGGGATGGGATGAGGTTCGTGGGTAGGGGATGGAGGTGGGGCTTGAGGTGGGAGGAATAGAACAGGATGAACATGTTGTCCTCATCCAACGCATCATCCTCCGACATTTCCGCCATCTGCAATCCGACCCTACCACCCAAGACACTCTTCCCTCCCTACCCTTGCGTGCTTTCCGGAGGGACCACTCTCTCTGTGACCGCTCTCTCCGTGAATCCCTTGTCCGCTCCACACTCCCCTCCAGCCCCACCAACTCCAGCACTTTTCCCTGCAACCAAAGCACGTGCTACACCTGCCCGTATACCTCACCCCGATCCCAGGCCTGAGAAAGACTCTTCACATCAATGAGATGTTCACCTGCACATCTGTCAATGTTATATACTGTATCCATTGTTCCCATTGTGGCCTCCTCTACATCGGGGAAACCAAACGGTGACTTGTCAACCACTTTGCGGAACACCTACACTCTGTTCGCACAAACAACTACAACTCCTAGTCATGAACCATTTCAATTCTTCCCCCCCCCCCCCCCCCCCCCCGCCTTGGATGACATGTCCATCCTGGGCCTCCTGCATTGCCACAATGATGCCACCCAAAAGATGCAGGAACAGCATCTCATATTTCGCTTGGGAACTCTGTAACCCATGGGTTACAATGTGGATTTCACAAGCTTCAAAATCTCCCCTCCCTCGACCACATGCCAAAACCAGCACAACTAGTCCCCGCCTCCCTAACCATTCTTCCCACCTCAAGCCCCACCCCCATCCCCTCCCCACTAACCTCATCCCGCCTCCCTGACCTGTCCGTCCTCTCTGAACTGACCTATTCCCCGCCCAACTCCCCAACTACATTCATCCTCACTGGCTCTAACCCCACCTCTTTGACCTGTCTGTCTCCTCTCACCCTATCTTCTCCTTTATCCATCTTCTATTCACCTTCCCCTGTCTCCCTATTTATTTCAGAATCCCCTTCCCCTCCCCCGTTTCTGAAGAAGCGCCCCAAACCGAAACTGTAAGCTTTCCCGCCCCTCTGATGCTGCTTGGCCCACTGTGTTCATCCAGCTTCACACCGTGTTATCTCAGATTCTCCAGCATCGGCAGTTCCTACTATCTCTATAATTTATATAGTTCCCCTTTCATTTGCAGAACAATCCCTAGTAGGCTAAGTATCCCGTAAATAACCAATTTAAAATAATCAAATTTATTTGATTATGCTTAAACCTTTTAGTAGCCACATACATTTCAAATGCAGGGACCTTTCCTGAATAAGAAAGAAGATATTTATACTTTGCATCCTTTCTCTATGACAAAACTTTGACCAATCAGAGTCAACTTATTAACCAACCCTTTTCTCATGCAGGATAAATTATTGTTCCCTTTTTGAAGTTTGAATTCTTGCACCTGTCCTCATGAATGCAAGACAAAAATCTTCAACAATATGTCTCTCTTTTAGCAATATTTGCCCTTTCTGTTTGTACCTAACAGAACCAAACTGAAGATGGCATAAGGAAAGAATTGGTAACATTACAAGAGGACAAACACAGTTATGAGACAACAGCCAAAGAGTCCTTGAGGCGGGTCCTTCAAGAGAAAATAGAAGTAGTCCGGAAGCTCTCAGAGGTGGAGGTAATTACATTTCTAAATATTCCCAATGATATATATAGAGTTGCTTTGTTCAAAATAAAAACCTTGGTGTGATAATTTGGAATACTGCATCTAGCCAAAACATTTAGTGGATTTGCCTGTCCTATTTTTCGGTGGAGATTTATGAAGACATTTGTGTGTTCTGACAGACAATAGGGTTATAAATATTTTCCCAGACTAGTAGATATAAAATGCCAGTCAAAAGTAGCATGTGCCATGTAAATTAATTTCTCAAAATAATTCATAAATTAAGGCAGATGTGCAATTTACTGTGGTTACTAGATCCAGTATTTGTGAAAAAGTGTAATGGCATCTGTAAAATACAGATGATTAAATATCACCTTTTGGAAATTTTGTGAATATATATATATATATATATATATATATGGTACTATAAGAATGCGTTTGCTGGAAAATTTTTATATAGAAGTCCTTTGGTTTTGGAATGTCTTCAAATGCTACTCCAATTGCGTGCTTTCAATACTGCCAAGTAATTGGAAAGAAATTGGTTAAGTGTGGAACTTTATGTGGAGATGCCAACATTTCAGCAAAAATAAATTGTGAATATTCTGTTTGGGTTAATTTTTTCAGTTTACATTGTTTTAAATCTTATGAAGCACAAATAACAACTAAATCTTGATTTTCCCAGTGAGTTTAAAAGTAGAGAAGATGCTATTCAGATCTGAAGACATCCCAGAATTAATGCATGTATTTTAACGTTATAGCGAAGTCTGAGTAACACAGAGGATGAATGCACCCATTTAAAGGAGATGAACGATAGAACACAGGAAGAATTGAGAGAACTGGCCAATAAGTATAATGGAGCTGTGAATGAAATTAAAGAGTTCACTGACAAATTAAAGGTGAGCTTGAATGAATTGCATTTTAAGTAGACAATGTTTTAAAACTGGCATTTCGTTTGTGAGACTGTGTATTTTTTTTAGAAGCAAACTAAGACAGTTTCAGAATTCAACTTAGTGAATTTTAGCTTCAGAAAGCCAGTTGGATACATTGTGATTTTAAAGTAATTTATTGAATTGTTTATTCAGAAGCAACAGTTTTAATAGAATGCATAAATCAAATCACTTCAATCCCGAAGAGCTGCTCTCACATGAGAGAGATGGCTGGTGGTGGCTTAACATGAGGGTCACCATGCCTACAGCAAAGGAAGAGGCTGAGCACGAGAGTCCTTCATAGTAACCTCAGCCAGTTGGATACCCAGTAGTCGACTGGATTGCAAACCAGCTGTCCAGAGTGATGCCAAAAGTGAGGGTTCAATTTCTGCACTGATCAATATCCTGCTGATACCAGGATGGACTGTCCTTTTCAACCTCTCCCATTTGCTGTGTACCTCATTGACCACAGGACCGTAAGATAGAAAAGTAGAATTAGGTCATCCATCGGCCATTCACATCTCATGAGAAAACACTCCATGGTCAGGTAAAACTATGATGAATTTACTTGTAAACTAAACAGAAAATAAGTAGCCCAAGACAGGTGATAACAGGTTTGTTGACAGTCTGTTATTTGTTTGTTTGCAGAAGCAGGCCCATCTTGTCTTTGTTTCTTTGGCCAGGAACACTCTTCGCCGCGCCGCCCCCCCCGCCCCGTCATCTTATGCCTGTTAAGGACTTGCCCCATCAATCTCTGAACATTCATAAGTATATTTCATTTCTAAAGGCTGGTTCTGAGCCCAATATCAATCCTTTGGTTGAGTAATTCTAACCAGTCATTACAGGAAAGGTATCCACTATGCCTACTGCTTGTCCATCATTTGGGCTTTCAGCCTGAGAGTCCTGGATAAAGTGGACTTGGAGAAGGTGTTTCGATTAGTAGGAGAGACTCTGACACAAGGGTATGTCCTCAGAATGAGGGGACGATCCTTCAGAAACGAGTTCGAGGAATTTCTTCAGCAAGTGGGTGGTAAATTTGTGAAAGTCGTTGCTGCAGAAGGCTGTCAAGGCCAAGTCATTGTGTGTATTTAAGATCGAGTAAAGTATATTCTCAATTAGTAAGGGGCAAAAGGTTACGGGAGAATGCAGGAGAATGGGGTTGAGAGACATTATCAGCCATGATCGAATGATGTTGATTCAATGGGCTGAATAGCCAATGGATGGCCTAATTCTGCTTTTTTGCCTTATGGCCCTGTGGTTGAATGAGGTGCACAAGGTGTCACAAGACTACCAAAGTGCACTGCCTTTGTGGCCATTATCTTTTGTTTTGATCGACTGCTGGAATTGTGTTTTTACCAGAGAGAGGGAGGTAAAAAACAACTTAACTGTTGAGTGGCTTGTTGCTATGCCTGTAAATTCCATAAGAATTCAGTAATGCTCTGCAAAGTATAATTTCTTACATGTTTTTCTCTAGAACTTCAATTGAACTTGCATTTTGCTCTTGCAATTCAGTACTAAACCCCGCTGAATCAAAAAAAAATTCACATTATTATCCGCTTGAAAGCTTGGACATCAAATCCTGCATCATGCAGCAAAAGCATGTACAAGATTCATTTCTACCTTTCCACCTGAAATGCCACATGACTCCTAGTTCCCCCACTGTTCAAATTATTATAACAAAATTTAAGACATAGCATTTGCATAATTATCTAGTTGCTTGTTGGGACTTGGCAGAAGAAAAAAAAATATAAAGGCCCATGTAAGCATTTGTGCACAATCTGTAGAGCTGTGTCTGTGTTGGGAAAAGAAATTTTCAACACAAGATACCTTTATGGAAATCAAAAATATCCTGTATTCTGTAACATGGTGTGGAGTCGGAGGAACACAGCAGGCCAGGCAGCATCAGAGAAACAGGAAAGCTGACGTTTCGGGTTGGGACCCTTCTTTAGAAATGTTTTGCACAGAACTGGAATCTCAATATTTTTTCTTCCGTTGAATGATTACAGCGGGTTCTGAGCTTACATGTAGGCAATTAGCAGATTCCTTCGCTTGCCCAGATCCACAACAATCTGACTCTTAACTGCCCTTGGAAAGGCCTGGCGAGCCACTCAGTTTAGGTATGAACAATAAATGCTGGGTTTGTCAGGCACTCCCACCTCCCAGGAAGCAATAATGAAAAAATTTCCAGGTTTATTACTTGAATTTAACTTCTATCAGCTGTCATGATGGGACTTTTGCTGTGTCCCCAGAGCAATACCTTTAACTTTTGATGATGTTCTGACTTTGCTGCTGTCATCCCCTTATTTACTCAATCGTTTTTTCTTGTAGTAGCCTTTTGATATTTCCATCCCATCCACTAACCTTGGTACACACTTTCTTTTTGTATGTTATTAAAGTTTCTCAATTAGCATTTTTTAAAATGACTTAAAATTTTTAAAATGTTTCTTTTATACAAACGATAATCTTAAAAACTTAATTTTCTAGTATTCTGCTCAGAACACACAACATTGAGTAGCAGTATTGCATTACAGAAAATTGGAATATCTTTAAACAAGATTTTTTTTTAAACGATTCACAATGCCAGTTTTGTCTGTGAACAGCATGCAGAAGGGAAACAAGAAGAGATTCAACAGAAGGCCTTATCTGAGAAGAAAGAATTGCAGCACAGAATAGATGAAATGGAAGAGAAGGAACAGTTACTTCAGGCAAGAATTGAAGCCTTACAGGCTGACAATGATTTCACCAATGAACGGCTTACAGCTTTACAAGGTAAATAGAACTTGCAGTCCTTCATAGATTATTGCCTAAGGGGAAACTGTGGGCAAAGAACAAAAATACTGAAAGCTAAATTATAAATCTGCCAATATTTTTAGTATCAAACGGATCTGATGTTTTTGTGATCAACCTACAATTTAATGATTATTATCTAACAAAAGTTTAGCTTAGTTTCTTTTCTTATAATATTTCACCACCACCTCTAACTGCCCCAACTTTACACTACATTGCTCCAACAAACCATTATTGGCCTTATTATAAAAGCAAAATATTCTAGATGCTGGAAATCAGAGTTCTGTAGAAGAATTGTACTGGACTCAAAACATTAACTTTGTTTCTAGCTCTATTTCACTGATGCTACCAGGTCTATGGATATTTTTCCAGTATGTTTTTGTTTGTCCTTGCCCACCTTGCTTCTGTCTTTGCCACTTTGGCACACTTTTAAAAATGCCTGACTGCAACATGCATGTTTCAAGCTTCTAGGTATTCTTTTGAGTTACTTTTTCTCCCATAACTAAATTTGGTTCTTTCCCTTATCTTTTTACTATCACTTAAAGGCTGTCAGACTGAGACAATGAGCAGTTTCATTCACAAATGACTAACCTCAATCGTTGCAGACCCACAGATGTTAAGCTGAAGAAGGTCATCCTTTTTTAACAAGAAAATATATTGCAAATAATATACTTATGTTTGGGAAGGATTGGGTGCTTACCTCTTTTGATTGAACTGTAAAATCAAATCACAAAGATGCAGTGTAAGCTAATTGAGAAGACTATCAGTAGCTTGAAATAAAGCCACTGTTCGAGGGATTATAGAATGGAATTCTAGAATCCCAACATTGTGGAAACAGGCCATTTAGCTCATCTAGACCACACCAGTCATCTGAAGAACATCCCACCCAAACCACCTCCCCAACCTATCCTGATGATTCCACATGTCCATGGCTAAGCTACCTAATCTACACATTCCTAGACAGTGGGCAATTTTGCACGGCCAGTTTACATAACTTGCACATCTTTGGACTATGTGATGAAACCAGAGCACCCGCAGGAAATCTGTGCAGACACAGGGTGAATGTGCAAACTTCACACCGATAGTGGAATCGAACCCAGGTCCCTGGTGCTGCAAGGCAGCTGTGCTAACCACTAAGCCACTGTGCCACCTGATCAAAATATATCCCAGCTTTTGGTCACTAAAGTATAAACGATATATTTTTTAAAAATGTTCTTACAGTTGAAATGCTCACCCAGCAGCCATTGTAATGTTTTTGTTCTTAGTTAGTGTTAATACTGCTTATAATAGAAAGCTCACTACCACTTTCTTAAGGTAAATTGGGGATGGGCAATAAATGCTGGCCTAACCAGTGATGTCCACATCGTGTGAATGAATGTTTAAAAATCTAGATGTGGACAATGTGTATAATTATTTATACTTTGTTTCTGTTTTTCAACTTTTCCACTTCAATGTACATTTTCATTTTTGAATTTATAACTGGAAAAAGAAATCTAAATGCTTTTTATTTTAAACACAGTACGGTTAGAACAACTTCAGGAGAAAAACATCAAGGATCACAATAGTATAGGTGAGTTTAATATAAATGATTAAAATATATCTGGGCTATATCTGAAACTGCAGTACTTAAGAAAAAAAAATTGAATCCATGATAATGTTGAATAAATTTTATGTTATAAAATATATTTTGATACACGTGATACATCAGATGTCTAACTTGAAAATAGTTTGTCACATCTTCAGTTTTAAATACCAAGAAAATTTGTTCTTTGGGTTTGGATTTATAAAATCACTTTTAAGTGATGATCCACATGAAACTTTCCGGTTATTTTCAAATCTAACATTCATTTGATATGTTCGTGCTTGGACAAACTTGATCATTTGTCTAAAACAGACTGCTTTTAAGATTGCATCTATCAGTGCATGGACAAATCATTTTTGTTTTATCCCGTCTGAAAAGTTCCTCCCAAGGAACCCACCACTGCTGAAATTAAATTTATTGCCAGTTGTGCTGCGATTGGCCAATTCAGCAGAATGACTGCAGTTTTCCTTTAGTGGCTGACTGAACAAAGGAAAGGGATAGGAGGAGAATGGTGTTCTGCACTATGTCTAAGGTTGCAGACAAATAAAGAATGAAGAGTGATAATACATCATGAGCAATGTCATGCAAATTATCTACTACTTCCGTTAGGGCCTTTCAGTGCTCTTGAAGGGATTGAAACCTTTTTGAAGAGGTTCATGAGTGTAGCTGTAGGAAGAAAATGCAAGAGTTTGGGAGATGCTAACACATTCAAGTACTTGAAAAATGAAGGTGAGACGGGCAATGCAAGAGGAAATAGATACCAAATCCATAAATACTCCCTTGTACGCCTTATCAGTGATGACCTCAAGGTATTCAGATAACCTGGCCGCATGTCTGTTGATTGACTGTGATCAACTCATACATTTTCATGTGCTCGGTTGCCCTGTCTTCGATGATAGTTTCTGTTCTAGTTTCCAGAACAGATGTTCTACAAAGTATGTAGATACCTGCATTCTCCCTGACCTATGTGGCATTGAAATTTGCAATTTTCTAAACCAAATAGAGCTTTAGAAAATTAAGATAGCCCATGTAGAATTTCCTCCTCATGTGTCCTTTATTTGCTTTTTGTAAAATAATCATTAGACCCTCGTGATAATCTACCTTAACACCACTATTTCTTTATTGTCTTCTTTTACCTGTTAATTGCACTAAGTTTTCCCCATTTCTTATTTTTTGATTCCCTTGTACTGTTGGTGGTTTGTCCCTTTACATTGAAGACAGATGCAAATGATAAATTTGACAATTTTGCCATTCCCTTAATTCCATGTCCTTTTCTCACCTGTTCCTATTTATAATTACCTGACAATTAACCATTTCGTTACATATGAAAAAGGTTTTAACTTTGATATCTCATGCAATTTTTTTTGTTCGTGTTCGCATTAATTTTCTTCAATTACTTCATTGTCTTTTAAATACTGTTATTTTGTTGGATTTCCACTTTTCCCTTGTATTTATGTAAGTATTTAACTTAATATTATCCCTTAACTTGTTTATTGTTCATAGTTGCTGAGCTTCAGAAATTAAATTTTATCTTTTAATGGCATTAACTGGTTTCACATTGAACCTGATTCTTCTGGAAAATTTCACATTGTTTGGTCGTTGTTTTACCCATTAACAGATCAGGTCAGTTTACCATGACCAGTTTATTTCTTAGTACATTTATATTTCCTTCAACTAATTTTTTTAAAATGTTGTTTATGATTCATCATTCTCTGTTTTACAAGTTCAAATATGATGGCCACAATTGATAAATCAATTTTGGTATTCATCCTTAACCTACTATAATCTCATCCTTTGTCAGTTCTACAACAGGTCATTGTCGGAATTGTCCTGATTGTTTTGCAGAAATTCACTTTTTTTTACTATTTGATCTATTTAGGCCCTCCAGTCTGTGTGAGCATTCAAATTTTGTATTTGTTTCCGGCACATGCTTACCTGATTTCCATACTTATACTTTAACTGCAGTACGCCATCATGGTTGTTAGGCAGTCTGTTGTCAACCCCCATCAGTGTTGTTGTTCTTTAATTCTGTCTTCATCTTTGATGGCTGCTGCTGTGATTTTTGGCATTTCTATACTGTACACATCATAAATTAATAGTTTGTTACTTGTCACTTTCACAGTGATACAAAATTGTTAGCAGATAGGATTTATTGACTCGTTTTAGCAAAATGATAATTTATATACATATGTTTATATCTACCTGGAATTTTATTCATCAGCAAAATGCATGTTCAGCATAACATTTGATTTGTAAATAGTAACTGAAAATTAAAGAGGACGTTTTATTTATGTATAGTCCCACGTTTTTGCCATCTGTCAAAACACCAACTTACAATTTAGTGGCCAGCAGAGGTTGCTGTGTCCCTTGGGATATTATTCTACTTTGATTTTATTTTTTTCAACTGAGGAACACTCGCTTTTGAATCTGTTATTTTGTAAAACTGGATGAAGGACTGCTGGTGCTTCAGAATTCATTTTTTGAAAAAGAGTTGATAAAATTCAAATAAAAATTTTTGTATAACTTTCTTTATTCAGAGTTTACAGGTGACATATGTAACAAAGTTTGCTAATCAGCAATAAAGTTCTTGCATAAATGGTGACTTTTGTTCTATGTGATGTTAGTTCCCTTCAGCAAATACCTATTTTTCTTCTCTATTTTACTATTTTCAAAAGCCTCATTCCTCCATCTTTTAGCTACCATTTTATCCTTTTCTCTTGTTTAGTTTGTGCCTTTGTGCATCCTTTCTCTTTGCTTGACTTCTGCTCTGCTTGCATCCTTTCTTTTTCACTGCTCACTCTCTTTTGTACAAATCGTTGGTGCACTTTCTTTTCTCTTTATACTGCCTTGCAATCTCTTCCCATTCCCATGCTCCCATAGTTAGTGCAAGTCAGGGTATGAATAACTGATTCTAATCTTCCCTGATTTGAAAGTAATCTGAAGTACTGGGGTTAATCGTGTTCGTAGACGGAAAAAAATTCTCCAAAAACCAAGGATCAAACTTGAGTTCTTCTTCGTCTGTGTGGCTATCTTGATTCACAAAGATGAATAGAGAAAATCAATCATGTTATTTTGTGATTCCTGGATTTTAATTCTAGTATTATATTGCAAACATTTTAATACGGAGGGAATTTTTTTGTTAAATAATGTTTGTTTTTAAAATGGATATTGAAGGTTTTATGACTCTGTTAAACCATTCCAAGCCCTGAGTTAGTTCCAGTTTCCTTTACATTTGACATTTGTATTTATCTGGAATGTTGTAACAAGTATATCATGTGAATTCCATGGTGAAATTATCCAGACCATTTTTAAGAGGAAATAACTGCCCATAGAAATTGTTGAATTTTTAGTGTTCAGTGCATTCGCTTTGTTGCAACAGTTTTTCCTCCTATCCACGTTTCGTTACGCGTCTTTTTAAGGTACTCATATCTGTTAGCATGTTAATTTTTAAAAGAGAAACTCAGCAGAATTGGAATTTCTTTTTGAAGCATGACTGTTGGTAGCAGTTGTGAAAAGAAATTGTTATATTGCTACTGTTTTCATAAATTTATTTAGTCACAACAGAGCTTATACAAAGGTAGACGTTATTCATTTATTATTCCTAGACAGTTGCTCACAAGTGTAGGATGTAGATTGTTCTTTTCATAAATGTGTATTTGTCTAAAACATGTACTTGACTTTGGCATTGTGTATAAGGTTGCTAAGAAATTGTAGGAAAGAAAACTATTTTTTCGGAATATGTAATTGTTTACAGCTCCGTTTGTTCACAGCCCTTTAACAGGTTTAATCTCCAGTGATCTTTATTTCTTTCAGTGCATCAGTTTGTTACAGAGTAAGTTGTTGGCAATAACTGCTGAGGTTAACAAGTTTGTAGGTGCCTTAGAATTTTATGAATTTTTTTCTCATTACTTACCTCTTATGATTCTAAGCAAATTGGTCTGCACTTTAATCCATGCCACTTTCAAATTTTTTTAAAATTCTAGTCTAGATGAATTGCCTTCGATTCAAAGGCAATGGAAATATGTGGTAATTGACGTGGAAGAAATTCAATCATTTGTAAGAAGCCATTCGTTACAACTTGGTTCCATTGTTTGTATAAATTGCAGTCTGTTCTTTAGACTGTGCCCTACAATGCAATCCCTTTTTTAAAAAAAAATCATTTGCGTGATTTTAGATCAGATCAGATTCCCTGTAGTGTGGAAACAGGCCCTTAGGCCCAACAAGTCCACACCGCCCCTTGAGGCATCCCACCCAGACCCATCCCCCTCATTCCTGAACACCCCTGAACACTACGGGCAATTTAGCATGGCCAATCCACCTAACCTGCACATCTTTGGACTGTGGGAGTAAACCGGAGGAAACGCTCGCAGACACAAGGAGAATGTGCAAACTCCACACAGACAGTAGCCCGAGGCAGGAATCGAACGTGGGTCCCTGGTGCTGTGAGGCTGCAGTGCTAACCACTGAACCACCGTGCCTCAACCACTTAAACTGAAAGATCTTTTAATTTGAATTCAAGTTCTCTAAGTCTGGTGCAGTTTGAACTTCTGTGCCTCTGGATTACTTGCCGAGTAACGTAACTTTAGTGACAAAAATGTAAGCACAATATAACCTACTGTGTGCATTGGTCACTTTGTGACTAAAATAAAACTTGTAGGTGGCAATGATTCAATTCTGTTGGTTCAGCTTTGCAACACTTTTCATGCAATATCATTCTGTCGTATTTGCACTTTATATTGATATAAATATCAACAAAGGGCAAAATTTCTACAGTAAACCATTTTCAGATATAGTTTTGAACAGACCTGTCTGTTTTTTTGTTCTTATTTCTATCAGCCTGTTGTCTATATTTCCTCTCACTTGCGCTGTCTCTGCCTCTGTGTTCCAAGGAGTTTGTGTGTTGCTTTGTGGATAATTCGATATTTCAAGCGAACAGCTAGTGAGTTTCAGTCATCTTGAGAAAGATGTGATATCAAAGAAGTGACGAAAAGATATAAATAATTTATCTATCATGGACATGTTGAGGAAGGCAGGGACAGAAAGTTGTGGAAACTTACTTTGAAATGAAAATAATTAATGTAAGTCCTGCAACGCAGATGTTTTTTTCCTGGGCATCTTGTGGTGTCAGAAATCTTTGCACATTAGCCAACGTTTAATAAAAAAAAGCTGCTCGTTATCTTCTTTGAAACCAAGTCCTGTGTTTTGCATGTGTGATATACTGGAATGTGGCATTCACTTAGTTACCTAAACAGTAGTTTGTTTTACAATATTGATAGCATGAAACAAACATTCAGCTATTAGAACTAAAGTTAATTTTTTGTTTTGGTAACAATAGGAATCCAAGTTGATGACTTGTTACCTAAAATTAATGGAAGCACAGATAAAGGTAGTGTACCAATGCAACATTTCAAACACTATGAATTTAAACTGTCAAATTTATTGATTTAATTTCTGTGCAGTACATCTAGCTATTAATATGAACACAATTTATATTTTTTACATTTTTCCCCTTCTTGGGGAGAGGAGTATTTATGTTAGGGAACTTCCCAATTTCAGAAATCCATTATTTGTTTCAAGCACAGGTTAGTTATAAAATGATCATCTGCAACATCAAATTCTGTCATCAATATGCTGTACAACCAAACCTCAGAAGAACAATACCCCACTAAAACAGCCACCTTCTGCCCCAGCCTTGTCATCTTTTAGTAGGCAGAAGTTAGATTGAGATTTTCATACTAGTTTTACATAGGTCTCTTCCAAACTTCAGAAAAATTTGTGGCCAAGATTCAAGTTCAGGACTCAAACTTTAGAAATGCAAAGATAGCTAAGACAAAATCATTTTCAGCATCTTTTTAAAATTATTTCTTATCTTTCATTATTTAGTTGGTTCTCATGGTTCTAAAATTATTCATTTTGATATTAATGAGCAGCAGAGCTCAATGAATCTTTCTCAATATTGTGAAAATTAAAATGTTGCTATTTTGTAGCCTTTTTTTGGATGCCTGCTGAAAAATATTTGGGAGGGATGAGAGAGAGAGATGTGAAAGAGGAAGAGGCAGAATTAAGAGAGACAATGTAGTTTAAAATCAAAATAGCTGTTTCCCATAAGTAAATGGATCTATGAAAGATAAAGAATGTTGAATCTCCAGCTCTCAAGTTATTTTGTCAATTACAGATCAATTGTATGAAATTTAGTGTGGCATGTAAACTCCAGTTTTAAGAATTTTGTTGGACAAAATAAAATACCCATCTGCCTTATTGATTCCATGCATTTTCAAGCTAGTTATTCAAGTGTTCCAAGCAGGAACCTAACTAAAACAAATACTTAATTCAAGATTCTTTCTTTCTAATAGAGCACTTTCTATTAAAGAGTGGAGGGGACTGCTCTGAGCTATTCCAACAATTCATTGAGTGCAAGAGTGAGTACACTGTATAATTTACACTGTCTAAGAGACGCATAGGATGTTGATAAACATACACAGCATCACAAAGAACGGGGTAATGTTCTACAGTTTTAGCTGCAAATCAAAATATCGGAATAAATAGAAAAAAGGAAACCTCATGTATGATTTGAGTCTGAAGGATTATTTTTATTCAATTGCAAAGTAAAATTCCAAATTTTGATAAGGAAAGTTGGGTTTTCTGATCTAGATTGCTTATCTGTTTTCCTTTCCAAAATGTGGTAGTTGGAAAGTTAAGAGTGCATTGCTACAAGTTAAATGTTGTAATCAAGGAAGTTGCTGGTTTCTTCCTTAAACCTGTATTTTCAAATTCTATGCAGTAGTGCCTGCACTTGAAATTCTTATTATGTTGTGTTACAAATCATTTTTTTTTCTTGGGACATTGCATTTTCTTATGTTTTGTTAAATAAAAATTTAGCCTGTCTTATTTTTCAGTGCTTTGTGAAAATGTGCTTTTTGTTAAACTGCTATAGTTGTGGCTACAATATAAAGAATGTACATCAGTCAGTGCTAAATTGAGTCATCAATGAATGACTTAAAATTAACTTCATTGTGCATTGTGTAAACTGTTATTATGGCCTTCCCTTGCTATCTGTTGATCCCCAAGCATATGAATGTATTGAAGAAATTATTTAATTACGGAATATGATTCAATTACATTTTGTGGTGATGAATTCCTTTTTCCACTTGCCCCCTGTGCAAAATAATTCAAGCTAACTGTACTTTTAATTACTTTTGCAGCTTAGTTATGCAGTGCTGCTCATATTTGAAAATAGTCAGTCGATATTTGTCTCACTTATAAAGCATTACGGTCTTAATGGCTTTTATTAAGGTCACCCCTTTAATGTTCTCAACTGAGGTGAAAATAATCCCTAATTTTTAGGAGTCTCTTCATAACTTTCACCCCTTATTTCATGTAACAGTCAATGAATTGATGCTTTTTTTACATCTAACTTTTTTTTGATAAAGTGCCCAAAACACAACGCAGTACTCCAATTAGTGTTTGAATTTCTTTTTGCATCTGTTTTATACCCTCTAAATAGGAACCAGGGATTTTATTTGCTTCTTTTATAAATCTTGCTACATGTGCACCTATCTGCACACCAGAATCCCATCATATTTGTAGACCAGCATTTCATTTCCCATATTCTTTTTCCCAAATTCATTTCATTTATTTTTACATTGAATTGCATCTATCAACTTACCAGCCCATCTAGTTTGTAATACTGTACTATCATGTTTGATGTCAATAAATTTATTATTGTTCTCTTAATTGTAAAATCCAGGTCACTTACTTTTATAGTAAATTAGATTGGCTTGATAATAGCCTACTACACCGGTTTCAACAGCCTGACACAGTCATACTAGTGAACCATGTCCCACATAGCACCATCACCATTTCTGGGTATGTCCTATCCTAAAGGCAGGATAGACTGGCAGAGGTGGCAGCAGTGGTATAGCAGTCAAGAGAGAGTTTCTACCGGAGTCTTCAACATTGAATTATGACCCCATGAAGTCTTTTGGCTTCAAGTTGAACACAAGTAAGGACATCTCCAGCTGATTACCATGTATTGTTCCTCCATGTTGATCATTACTTTAAGGAAGTGCTGAGAGTGGCAAGGGTGCAAAATGTTCTCTTTTTGGGAGGATTTCAATGTCCACCATCACGTGTGGCTCAGCAGCAGCATTACTGACAAACTGATTGGGTCCTAAGGGATATTGCTGATAGACTGGGTCTGCAACAATGGTGAGGAAACCAACGAGGGAAAACGTATTTGACCTCATCCTTACCAACTGCTGGCTGCAGAAGACTCGGTCCATGACAGTAACAGTAAGAGTGGCCATTGTTCAGTCTTGTGGAGACAAAATCCCACCTTCACATCGAGACTATCCTTCATTGTGTTATAGAGTCATAGTCATAGTTATACAGCAGAGAGGCAGACTCTTCGATTCAATGCGCTCATGCCGACCAGCTATCCTTAACTGATCTAGTGCCATTTGTCAGCATTTGTTTCAAATCCCTGTATACGTTACCTTTTGTTTACCCATCCAGATGCCTTTTAAATGACGTAACTGTATGCATCTCCACTACTTCCTCTGGCAGGCCATTTCATACATGCACCACACTCTGTGTGAAAACGTTATCGATCAGGTCCCTTTTAAATCCTTTTCCTTTCACCTTAAACCTATGCCCTCTAGTTTTGGACTCCCCTACTCTGGGGGAAAAAGACCTTGGCTATTCACCCTATCTGTGTCCCTCATATTACATTAACTTCTATAGGGTTACCTCTGAGCTTCCAGTACTCCAGGGAAAGACAGCATCACCCTATAGCTTAAACCATTCAAACTTCATTGTTAACTTTTTCTGAACCCTTTCAAGTTTAGCAACAACTTTTTCCCTATAGCAGGGAGACCAGAATTGAACCAGAACCAGAATTGTGGCATAATCACTGTGATAAATGGGATAGACTTCAAACAAATTTAGCAGCTCAAGACTAGGTATCCATGAAGTGCTGGGGGCCATCAACAGCAGCTCAAACATACTCGAACTCAATATGCAGCCTCATGGCATATCCCCCGGTCAAACATCAAGGCAGAGAATCAGCCCTAATTCAATGAAGAGTGCAGGAGGGCAGGCGAACGGCAGCACTAAGCAAAAAATGAGCTGCAGAAATTCATCAAAGATCCTTAGACAGCACTTTCCAAAACCCAAGATCACTTCCATCTAAAAGGACATGGGTAGCAGATAAATAGTTCACTTCCAAGCCACTTACCATGCTGACTGGGAAATATACCACTATCTCTTCACTATTATTGGGTCAAAATCCTGGAATTTCCTTCCTTAAGGAATTATGGGTCTACCTACAGCACATGGACTGCAGTGGCTCCTGAAGGCAGCTCGTTACTACCTTCTCAAATGCAACCAGCCACAGATGATAAATGCTGGCCAGCCAGCAACACCCATGTCCCACGAGTGAATTAAAACTAAGCTCAAACTACAGAATGCAGAGCAGCAAACCAACAATGTTCCTTCAGCAACATACTCCTGTGACCTCTTAAGCCTGAAAAGATAGAGTACCAATATTACCATTACCCTAATGTTGCACACTAACCTAATTTGTATATGGGAGGTAGATTTTATGCAGGCTGTCACAACAGGAAATATACTGGCCGAGGCCCTGCATCAGTCTCCCAGCAACAACAAACTTCCCCTGGTTTAGTCAGAGGGCAAAACAGACTGACACATGATTCTTGGCCACTAGTAACAGTGTGTCAGTTAGACTCATTAGGGATCCAGTTGACACCATTTTTGCAGAATCCACCATTTTGTGATGGCTCGGGGATTAAGTGGGAACTAAATGTTATTCTCATACCCTCAGGCCACCAGGCACCACATTTGCCAGTGGTATGCTAGGGCAAGGAGAGGCCTTTGTAGTAATAGACTCTGCCTAAACAAGGAGAGTGATGACAGCCTGAAAACCATCCCCTGCCATTGCCTCTGACCTATCTGTGACTCCCACCCATGAACACTGTCTGATGCCAAGTTGTTTGGCAGACTGATATCCCCATGATGAGTTAGAAAGCAAACAACTTTCAGAGATTAACAAGGGTTTTGTTATAAATATATTGTTTTGCACAAGTACCAGCTTCCCTTCTGGAGCCTTTCTCTTTACCAGAAGCCAGCTCCCCATTGGGAAGAAGCCAGCTGGGTTTTTTTTTCTTTTCATCACTACCTGCAGTTTGACCCAAGTACTTGGGCACTTTTTTTGAGAAATGGATGGAATTGAACAAGTGAAAGTTGAAGTTCCATGCGTTTGGTACTTTTCATTTTGAACTATTCTTTTTTATGAATAAACGCAATAGGCTTTGTTATCTTTTTTAAAATGCTGGAAAGAGGAGAAGGATGCCCAAGGACAAGTTGAAACATCCAGATTCTCAGGAACTCAGCTTCACACGACGATTCACCAGAAAATGTTATATGGTTTCTTGCTTTGTCTTCATGAAAAGTTACCAAATCAACTCATGAGCCAGTCTTTTCATACATAACCTTATTACTACATGTGATAGTGAAATCATCTGCTTTCCATATTTTATCCAAAGCATAAAATTTCTGTTCACTTTCTGTTTCAATTGTTTCTGTCAGCATGGCCACAATTCTCTTAACTTTGTTACTATTTCCCTATCTGCTTGGCTCCCATGGTATGTTGTTCTCTTTTTGAAAATGTGGATCAGTTGTATTCCCTGCATTTTCTTCATCTATCCTCAATATTTTCTTCAGATCTTTAGCGAGTTCATCTGTATTATTTTGCAAAAAATCTAATCATCTAATCAAATATCTATTCTTTCCTGCTTTATGGAACAACAGAATTTTATGACTGAGGAGACTGTGCAGTCCATTATGTACATTCTGCTCTATAGTAAAATAAACTAAAATGGTTCTATGTTTTATAAAGTCCTTTTTTGCAGCTTTACTACACTTCTCTCCTGGTGTGGGATATTCTGTTTGGAACCGTATATTATGCCAGTGGAATTGGGAGCAAGTATTTTTCAATTTAAAACAAAAACAGAAATTGCTGGAAAAACTGAACAGATCTGGCAGTATCTGTGGAGAGAAATCAGCGTTAACTCTTAATTTCAAAAGTATACTTTAATCATAATAATACCTATGTGTATAGTCACAAAGGCAAATTGGTTCTGAACAGTTACATATGAAGAAAACAAATGTTGGAGTTTGATTCTATCCAACAAATAAACCAAAGGCATCTCTTACTTTGCATTATTATATTTGCATATATTTGAGGCACTGGGAGGGTCCAATAACTGAATAAACCCATATTTAACCTCGGCAGAAAGACCTCAGATAGAGGTCACATTTCCGGTTCAGTGACCCTTCCCCAAAACTGATTGTAGCTAGAAAAATGTTGGTGTTTATGGAGACAATAGCTGGAGATAGAGCCCAAAGAGAGAGAAGAACAGTTGGACAAAGGAGTGGATAATGATCAGCCTGGGAGAATGAAATGCTATTAGTGGACAGTTGATGACTAATGATGGGTGTCATGTAATAGCAGACCATGTCATTACAAGGCCTAGTGTGTGGGAGTTAGGGTAAGCACATGGGAAAAGATGCCTCAAGTGCTAAAATTGTTGAATTCAATATTGAGTCCAGCTTTCTGTATTCAGTTTTATCAAGGGTTTTGTCCATTGCTAAAGGAGCTATACTCTTATAATTTCAATTGAGGGCAGTAACTTTTAAAAGAAATTCAGCCTCCCAAATATTAACAGAGTGACACCACGCTTTAAACAAAAACATTTACTATATCAGTCATGTTTTTTTTAATTCATTCATGAGATTTCAGCATTGCTGGCCATGCCTAACTTCCATTCTGCTATGTGGCATGCCAGGCCAGTTCAGAGAGCAGCCACATTGCTGATTTGAAGTTGAACTTAAGTTTGACCAGGTGCCCATGGTGCGTGCTAAGTAAATGAAATATAATTAACATGATATTTGGTAAATGCTTGTATTTAAATCTTGAAAGTTTCAACAGAATACTTAGCGTTCTACTTCTGTTTACACCTAAGAGTTTTCCTACACTATTTAATATCTTGGATGTTCTTGCACGTCTCAACCAAACCAACCTGTGCCACAGCTCTTCGGAATTAATGTTGATGCTCCTTCACGTCCTATCAAATCTTGGCGCTATGAAATTTCTTGGGTGTCCTTTCACGAGTATCGAACTGTGAGAACTTTCCAATTCAGCCTCAACAATCCATGACTGTGACCTCCGCAGCTCAAACATGGCCTTCATTGCATTCTTAGTGACTCAAAATCAGAACCACTCCTAGTGCTGCCCTGCTGCTCGTTTCAACGGTGTTCCAACTTGTAATTATATGCCTGTTACAAATTTACATCCGTAAAGGTACTAGCGGAACTTTCTCACGTCAAAAATGAACACCAAACCTTCCTTCTCTATCTAAGAGTATCTTCGTTCAGCATCAAAGTTTGGGAAGCATATGCTATCTGGCACTGTCCTCGGCTGGGCCACCGATGAGACAACGCCACGCTGATACCGTATGGGAGGCATCGCGTGTCATTACCACATCTTAGTGAGCCAACACCTTAGGCACCTGTAGCTGCTTTTTCACTTCCCTAAAGGCTACATCTTGGCTATGACACCATTTGCAAGATCACCCTTCTTCAGTAGCAAATGTGGGGTGCCAGTATGGAGGCCAGGCTACATATGAACTTCTTGTAAAAATTCACCAATCTGAGGCAAGACCTAAGCTCTGCTACAGATGTGGGAGCAGGGACACCTTTGATTGGCCTCACTTTATCTTCCCATGGATGTAACTCAGTCTCGTCATAGGTCACTTGGGGTGCCTGGAACGCGCGATTTTCCTTCCTAAGGTGTACTACCACAACCTTTGAAGAAACGTTTGAGCACTATGTCCAAGTTCTGGTAATGCACTTTATTTGTCTTCCAAGTTATTTGTACATCATCCAACGAAATGGTGACCTGAGGTAGACCTTGTAAAATGTTCTCCATCATCAGCTAGAAAACTGCACAGGCTGATGATACCCCAAAAGACAGGTTTATGTATTGATGCAAGCCCTTATGGATGTTCATTCTCGCATACCTCTGGGAATCCTCGTCTAAGCACGATTGCAGGCAAACATTACTCATGTCCAGCTTCATGAAGAACAGCACCTCCCCACCAGTTTTGTATATAAGTGCACTGTGCAAGTGATTGGGTATTTATCCAGCTGCAAAAAGTGGTTTACCATTTGCTTGAAATCCCCACAAAGGAAAACAGTCTGTCCAGTTTCACATTCAGTACAACTGGTGCTGCCCACTCTGCAAACTGTACAGGTGTGACGATTCCTTCAGTTTTCAACCGCCAGATTTCAGCCTTCTACTTTTGCACATGAGGCAAATGGCAGTGGGCAGGCCTTACAGAATCGTGGGATTGCTTCTTGGTCAACATTCAAGGTGGCCTTGGCCCCATGGATAGTCCCCAGACCTTCCTGAAAAATGCCTGGGTACTTGATTAGGACTGCATTCCAGCAGCCATTTTCTAATCGAAAAATGTTGTCAATCAAGTTGAATCTTTCTCGACCAATTTTGCCCCATCAAGCTTGGGGCCTGTTACTACAATCAGTGGTAACTTATCCAGCTTCTTCTATACCAGTCTGGAACTGAAGTGGCACCCTTACTCTGTAGGGGTTCCCCAGTAGAGGTTCTCGGCCTGGCCCCGTTCTTAGGCGAACATCAGGGTTAGAGTCCAGAGTGAATTTTGCTCAAGGCTGGTTCCATGATGACTGACAGCTGTGCCGGTATCAACTAGGTGACCATTTAACCAGCCATTTATTTTGATTGGTTCTGATTTGGATGTTGCCAGGCAATTTAACTGTTCCAAACCAGCCGTAGCTAGACGTTCCAAGGTGTGCACTGTCCTGCATACCGGCCTGCGTTCTCTTATTTAGTTTAGGCCTAGTGGAACTCATTTGCTGTCTCAAGTCAGCTGGCTTGTTTTGGGGTTTTGCCATGGGCTGACCCATAGTACCTTTGTTCAAGGTGTCCTGAGGGAGGCCGTGCAATTGCTTTCACTCAAGTGGTGTTCCCCAAGCTTAGACATCCTGATGAGGGTGTCCATGTCCATCACACCCTGTAACTCCTAAGTTCCGCTTGCTGCATTTTCTAATAACAAAGCCACTTGTCGTGCCTGTTTGAAGTCCAGTTGGGCTTCAGCTAGTAGGCACGTTTGAATGGTGATATCATTGATCCCATATACCAAGCGGTGTCTCAGCATCTCACTTAGGTTTCAACTGATATCACATGACTCTGCCAGTTGTCTTAAGCTCGTCAAAAATCCTGATGTGGGCTTCCCTGATTCTCCAACTGTCAAGTAAAACCAATGGCACCTCAAAGGAGGATTTGGGTCATAAAATTCCTCAGCTAAATCTGCCAACTCTTGAAAAGTTTTACTATCTAGCGCCTCAGAAAAAGTGAGGCTCCTAATGTCTGAAAAAGATACAGATCCACACGCTGTCAGGAGATTTACTTTTTGCTTTTTGCCTGCTCTAATACCCAATGTCATTTGCCCAGGAAAAAATAATGCTTTCTTTCCACATACTGGGCCCAGTCTTCAACTGGGGTCGAACAAGTCATGCTTCCTGAATAGTGGCATGAAGTCAGAAATGCTGACACCAAATCAAAGACAGTTGTTGCAAGTGAGTCTCTTTAGTGGCATGATTTTCACTGGTTGCCATTGAAATAACTCCACACAGGCCAGTACACCGTCACCAAGTCATCCTTTGTTTATACATGCACAGTGTATGACCCTGACCCAGCTAGCTCATAGCGAGCAGAATCCCTGACACTCCAGTTTATATCTGTTAGCCAGGACTCCCCAGTTGGACTAGGTTAACAGCCCCAATCAGGGAATTCATATTCAAAGAGGTCCACCTGCTGATCTCGTTCTAATCACTACACCCTGTAAATGGCAATTATGGGTCAGAAGTAGCCTGTTTTTGCAGAGTCTGAGGATGAATCTTACAATGTCAAATATGAGCTGATCTTGCTCTAATTGTTTGTTACTTTGAAAGGGACACCCTCCTTGACCCTTAGTTCAGGTACAGACCCTCATGATAAGCAACTTCTGCACTACTCTTTCCCAGACCCTGTCCTGTGCCATAAACTCTTTTGTCATTTAATCTTAACTGTTTTTCAGCCTTTCTAGGACCCTCCCTTTGCTTTCCAACCTCCTCCCTCCTTTTACTTGCTTCAAACTTATGCCAGCTCTTAACTTCTTTCAGTTCTAATGAGAATTAATCAACTTGAAATGTTAACTCCACTTCTTTCTCCACAACTGTCAGTGCTACAAGCATTTACTGCATTTTGTTTTTTTGTTCAGATTGCCTGTATCTTCTTTGTTTTGTTTTTTATGTTTTGTGATTTCTATGTTCTCATATTCCCTGTCCTTATTTACAAAGTCCAAGTATCTTCCACAGTTTGTTAGCTTGCACCAACTATAAACATTTGTGAAAATGTACCTCCAGTCCTTCTACTTTTGCTCTCTAGAAATTTGCTACTATCATGCTCACTAAATATCGTCTACACACTTTTTGATATTGAACTCCGAACACACACATCAAGGTTATTTACGTACAGGAGGGAAAGCAGTGGTCTTAATAACAATCTCTGGGGAATCCCATTGTCCTTCAGCCAATCATATATCTACGTTGCGCATTGGGAAGAAAACCTGGAGCTTCTACCATCACTATTCATAGCTCCAGACTATAACAGCACATAATAAATGCATGTTGCCACAGTAACTTGAAGTCCCCGAGTAATTTGTAACATTCACACCATCAGGTTTCTGACTCTACATTCATCCTGGCCTCTCCATGTTCCTCCTATCAAAATATATCCCTCCACATCTTATTCCATTGAAATTAAGCTACCACTTGCCATTCTCCTATTTTTCTTCTTGAAGACTATCACTATCATCGTAACATTTAACAATACATCCAAGTTTGTGTCATCTGAAAAATTTGAAATTCTGTCATTTGCAGCCAACTTGAGGCCAATCATATGTGTCAAGAAAAATAGCAGCCCAAGTCCCAGTACTCGGGGAACCGCACTGTATACTTCGCTACTGTTTGTAAAAAAAAAAGTCTATTCAGCATACTCACTGGGGGAAATGTTGTTCTCTCCTTTGCGGCAAATTTGCAGGGGGGGAACATATTTAATCAAGCGAGAAGGTGGCATCTGGGAACTCTGCTAGATACTTGCCTCCACTCTGATTAAATGAATGGCCTTCCTGTACCACTTCCAATTGAGGCCCTTATGTGGACAACAAATGCTCACTACGGGACTCAGTCTAATGCTGCTGTATTAATCCAGTGTTGGGTGGGGGTTCATCATGAAACTAGTGCAACATGCAAATGCTGATGTTTGAGTTGGGCTCCCAAGGCGGGTCCCTCATTCAAAGACACTAAGTGGCTGATGGAGGGACCCAGCAACTGGAAAAGGACAAGAGCACAGAAAGCTCCTCCTGGCATCTCCCCTCATCCTGCTGCCAATGGATGGCCTGAGAGTCACAAGGTACAGCATGCCTTCTCTAAAAGAGGCATCAAGGGGGTCTCGCTGGCTGTTCAGCCAATGGTGGAGAGCCCCATCATTTCCACATAATTCTGTCCCCTGTTTCCTGTATCTTAGTCAACTTAGCAGTGATGCTGACATTTTCCCTTTTATTCCATGGATTCAATTTTGTTGGCGAGTCTGTGTTTTTGAATATTCCGTAATAGGATGTGAATATTTGCCTTGGGAAGTGATAATGAGCTACCTTCATGAACCACTGTAGTCTGCTGGGTTTAAGTATAACTAAAGTGCCGTTTGAGAGTTCTGGGATTTTGAACAAGTGACATTGAAGTCATGGAGATATAGTACCATGTCAAGATTGTGTATGGATTGGAGGGAAACTTGCAGGTGGTGGTGTTCCCATCATATCTAAGAAGGCTTTTTGAGCTACTGCAGTACATCTTGATGGTACGCAGTGCTATATGACTGTGTTGGTAGTGAAGGGATTGAATGTTGAGGGTTGTGGATGCATTGCTGGTCAAGTGGGATGCTTTGTCCTTGGTGGTATCAAGTTTCTTGACTGTTGCTGGAGGTGCACCCATTCAGGAATGTGAAGAATATTCCATTAAAATCCTGACTTGTACCTTGCAGATAGTGGACAGAAATTAGGGAGACAGAAGTGAGTTACTCACCACAGGATTCCTAGTTATAGAGATGCTCATGCTGCTACACTCTATGCTTAAACCAGCCCACTTCAGTTGTGTTCAATGATAACCCACAAGATGTTGAGACTGGAGAATTAGGTGTTGGTTGTTAGGTTGAATGTCATGGCACAGTGGTTAGATTCTCTTTTGTTGGAGTTGTTCGTTTCTTGGTACTTGAGTGGTATGAATGTTACTTGCTACTTATAAGCCCAAGGCTGGATGTTTTCCAGGTCTTGCTGTACACATACGATGACTGCTTCAGGATTTATGAATGGTACTGAACAGCATGCAATTATGAGTGAACATCCCCACATCTAACCTCTTGGTGAAGGGAAAGTTATTGATGAAGCACCTGAAGATAGTTGGGCCTTTGTCATTAATTCGGAAGAGGGTAGCATAGTGGGAGTGTGACGAGACTGGTATTCCAGAGTCCTTGCTAGTGGGTTCAAATTTCATCATAGCAACTGGTAGAATTTATAATCAGTTGATTGATTAAATCTGGTTGTAGTGGATGTAGCCTTTGAAATTATCAGTGATTGTTGCAAAGAGCTGTTGTGGCACTGTGGTGGTGGATATACCTCTGAGCCAAGACATCCAGGTCAAAGTCCACCTTCAAAGGTGTGCAGCAGCATCCCTGAACAGGTTAATTAGAAAGTATCTACCCTGAAGAATTCCTAACATGATGTCATTGTGCTGAGTTGACAACCTCCAGCAACCACAGGCATCTTTCTGCTCAGTATGACTCCAGACAGCATAGGGTTTTACCCTGATTCCCGCTGAGCCCAGTTTTACTCTGGGTCCTCGATAGCCTACTCAGCCAAAGGTTGTTTTGGGGAACATCTCCAGCGTTGAGCTCTTTTGTCCATTTTTAGGCAAAGGCTACAATGAATTTATAAGCTGAGTGGCCTTGATGAAACCCAAGGTGAGTGCCATTGAACAAGTTATTTCTTTGCAAATCACCCTTGCATGTTAGTCACAACCACTTCCATCATTTTACCGATGATTAAGCATAGACTGATAGGGCAGCAACTGGCCAGGTTTGATTTGTCTTCCTTTTGGCGGACAGTACTTATCTATACAATTTTTCAAATTGTTGGGTAGATGTCTTATGTCCCATGTTTTGGAAGTACATGTGTACACATTAGTTGAATAACCCACATCACTGCCATTGTTATCTCATCAAAAACATATTCAAATTAGTTAAATATAATATATTTTAAATAAGTCAAAATAGAAGTTGCTGGAAAAGCTCAGCAGGTTTGGTAGCATCTGTAGAGAGAAGTCAGAGTTAACATTTCAGGCCTACTGACCCTTCTTCATAACTCCAGTTCTGAAGAAGAGTCAGTGAACGTAGAATACTAACTCTGATTTATCTGCACAGATGCTGCCAGACCTGTTGAGCTTTCCCTGCAACTTCTTTTATATATTTAATTTCCAACATGTGTAGTTGTTTCAGTTTTTATGCTATTTAATAAAGAAAGGCTATCTTTAAATTAACATACTATTGTCCGAGTGACTGTTAAAAGATTCCAGCCCCATACGTAAAGCAAAAAGAATAGCCTATCTGTTGATTAATAATGTTGTCATGTATTTATTTTAGAAGCTCTTTGCTGTCATTGTGCTTTTTTTTCCTTTATCTTTCCTATTTCATATTTGGCTAATTGAAATCCCTGAATTATCTGAAATTTGCTTTCCAGCTTTCTCCTCTAGCTCCTCATTTTTTTGACAATATGTGTTGTTGCATAGTAGGAGCAGCTCCATCCTATTGCTTATCTCTAATCAAGAAGTACATGATGTTGGTATTGCATATCTAGAATGGTTTATTTCTACAAATGAACTTTGTCTTCCCCAGTTATCAAGGTCTTTGATATTTGTTGTTTTATTAATATTACGTTGGATGCCTGGTCCTGAGCAAAGAATGTGTTTGTCCTCCATTGAGCATTTTTTAATTGAGATGCATTCTTCCTAAAATGCTTAGAACTTACTGGGTGAGAGTATTTTTAGTGAAACTTCTCTGACATAAACATGCATGGATAATGCATGCAACTTGTTGGGTCGAAGGGCCTGTTTCCACACTATAGGGAATCTAATCTAATCTAATTTTAAGCATTCAATAAATGAAGCAACATTTCCTCCTCAGCTGCCTATCAATTAAAATCATGAGCATTGACTTTAAAAGCTGCTAATGCAAATATATACTGCATATACGCATGTCTTTAAGTTGGGGCTTTCCAAAATGGAAGTCAGGACCCCAAGCGGTAGATGAGCTTAAAGATTTGGGGTTGTGAGACCTAAGGTAGCCACGGCCGCCATGAAGTTCAGATCCACGTTACAACAGCCATACACCCACTCTTAAGAGGCACTTGCTCTTTCAGTCCTCAGTGAGGATGATGACAGTTTTTTAAGTCTTAAAATGGGGGTCACACATTTGGGAAACACATAAATAGACATATGTTACCTTTATATAGGAGGTATCTGTTAGGCCTTTTGACAGTTTGTCTCTTAATTGTGTGGCAATTCAAGAGAACAGATCTATTTTGAATGTGGAATGTTGAAGATGATTGGTCATGGATGAATTTTCTCAGTTCACATTCTGATTGGATGCTGTTGAAATGCTTCTTCACATAACCAAAAAAGTAAACACATGACAGTGCTTTTGATTGTTACAAGTTTATCTGGCTGAATTTGATAGAAACATACAAACTAGGAACGGAAATAGGCCCATCAGCCCCTCGAGCTAGCTTTCTACAAGTTGATAGCTAATCTGATTTCTCTATATTTCTGTCTACCACCAAAAACCTTTCATCCCCTTGCTTAGCAAGAATCTATCTACCTCTGTCTGAAAGTGTTTAAGAACTCTGCTTTGACCAGTTTTTAAGAAAAACAGTTTCAAAAACTCATGGCTAACTGTGTCTTAAAACATGAACCCTGCTTTTGAAACGGTGATCTTCAGTTTTAGATTCCCCACAAGATAAAATGTCCTTTCAACATGCACCCTGTCAAGCCTAGTCTTTCCAATATTTCCTCAAAAGACAATCCACCCATTCCATGTATCAGTCTAGTATTCCTTATACCCGATATTCCTGAAGCATAACCTCCATACCTTTTATATTCAATTCCTTTTGCAATAAACAGTTATCTTCTATTAGCTATTCTATTAGCTTTTCTAATTACTTGCTTCACCTGCACACTAATCTGCTGTGATTCATGGTCTTCAACACCCAGATCCCTCTGCATCTCCAAACTCTGTAATCTCTCACCATTAAGATAAAAATGCTTCTTTTTCATTTATGTAATCATAGTGCATGATTATGTGAATGACTGGCTGAACCACATGAGGATTCATGCCTATCTCCATAATGCATTAAGGAGTTTTTAATAATTTTATCCATGGAACAAACACTGTAATTCAAAGCTTTTTGTGTTGCATTTTGGAAAATTCTCTACCATATTACAGAATTTTACATGTCCTGCTAATGAATTTTATTTAGTTTTTTTTATTTTCATGCAATTCACATATGATATCCATGATCATGATCACAGCATTTGCACCAATCACAAGATTCAAATGCACCTGTATATGTGAATTGTTATACACGTGTATCGGAGTTAGAGGTCATTATGATTTGCTTCAGCATGTAGTTGAATTCATCCTTACAGGCATATGTACTTATCCAACTGAAAGGTTAACTTGTGCATGTTGTTGGTGAGATGAATTTAACTCCAGTAGTTTTTTTTTGAAGGCAGTTTATTTGTCAGAATGTCTGTCAGTTCTTTCCTCTTAAATGTAGTGTAACACATGGAACATTTTGAGTGATTTTTAGAGTTTTATTTGTTTGTCCTGATAATTATTGAAGGTTAGGCCTGTTTGTTTTAATAAATACAATTGAAATCTGTATCTCTGTTGAGGAAATCCGGAACAGTAGGGAAGACACAAGAGTTGTCACAGCTGAACTCATGGTTTTTCAGGTGAAAACAAATTAACTGTGTGAAAACCACTTGAACTGTTAATCATTCAAACAGCAGTGA
Source organism: Stegostoma tigrinum (assembly GCF_030684315.1). NCBI lineage: Eukaryota > Metazoa > Chordata > Chondrichthyes > Orectolobiformes > Stegostomatidae > Stegostoma > Stegostoma tigrinum. The sequence goes on along the minus strand of NC_081364.1, from coordinate 53,009,118 downwards.
AAACATCACACCACGGACCTGTTTGGGTTACCAGCCAAGCATTTTTTTCGTGTCTATTCATCTATTTTTTTCTAGTCTATTCTTAGCAAAATAATCCACTAAAACATTTTAATTAATATCTCAAAACTTCTTTTTGAATTGCAGACAGGTTGAAAGCCCCAGTGGACTCAACTGAGAACAGTAGGATTTCAAATGTAGAAGGTAAAAGGCATATTTGTGAGTAATAGAAAATATTTCTGTATATAAAACAGAAGTCAGTTGATTCCCAATATACTCAAACTTATCACAGGTAGATTTTGGAGATGGCTGGGTTGTCTGGCATCAGCCAATATGTCAGCAGTGTGTAGATGATAGCACCAGGACTATTGCTGAATCCAACCACCACTCTGCTAACAATTGAATGGAAGCTTTTTCTCTGGCTGACCGTGCACATTAACAGTTAGATGGCATAGATGCACTGAAACAAATTGGCTACGGGAATAGCATAGCCCTTTATGTATGTCTTTTGCTGGTTTGTGCCATGGCTCACTCATTAATGTACCCAAGACATGGGCGGGAACTCAGTACAATATAGAATGAACTGAATAAGCTAGACACCAATATCTCTGGTAGTTAATATTTTTGGAGAAGGATAAGCAGGATCATACATTCAGCATTTCTGGGTCGAAAACCTTGCATATCTAACATGATAGTCATCCTTAAATATGGGCCAGGAAAACGAATTGACAATTATGCATTGTGTGTAGGGAGTGTTGACCTAAAATCTGGAAATGGTCAGAGCAATGCAGATTGTCAGTCTCGACTCAAAATGTCAGCTTTCCTGCTCATCTGATGCTGCTTGGCCTAGTGTGTTCATCCAGCTTCACACCATGTCATTTCAGTGTTCATTATACTGCTGGTTTGTGCTTTAAAAATGGTGGACAGGCTATGAGCAGTTAGCAGGTGAGTTGCTCATTATAATTCCTAGTCTCTGACCTGCTTTTGTATTCAGTGTTTGTATGGCTGATCCCGGTCAGTTTTTGGTCAGTGGCAACCATCACCACCACCCAGCCAAACCACCCCCAACCCCACCAATGGTAATGCCATTCAGTATCTTTGGATGATGGTTACTTTGCCTAGTGCTTGTACGTCACAAATGTTTTCTTTTGGCCACCACTGTATGGTGCCCAGGTCTTGGTGCATATGGGCAAAGAGTGCTTCAGTCTGAGGAATTGCAAATTATCCTGAACACTATTTGTCATCAATGAGGTTCCCTCTTATGACCTTATGATGGACGCAACGTCACGATGAAGCAGCTGAAAATGGATTATAAAGGGTCACTACCCTGAGTACTTCCTGAAGCAACATCCTGATGAGATGATTTCGGGAGATGGTGATAGATTGGTACTGTAATTGAGGGGCCCAGGCTAATGCTTTAGGAATGAGTTCAAATCCAACAAAGGCAGCAGGTGGAATTTAAATTAATAAAAATCTGAATTGAAAGCTAGCCTCTAAAATGGTGACCGTAATACTGTCATCAGTTGTCACTTTGAAATAAACATCTAGTTAATTAATTTTTATAGAAAAGAATCTGCAAATCTTAATTTCATAAAACTGGAAAAACTAGATGCTGAGAATTGGAAACAAAAACAGAAATTGCTGGAAAAGCTCAGCAAGTCTATGGAGAGAAATCAGAGTTAGGGTTTTGGGTGAGCCGCCTTCAGCAGCGCCTCCTTTTTAAATAATGTTTAACCTCCAACAACCATAACCAATTTCTTTGTGCTAGGTATGAGTCCCAGCAATTGAAATTTTACCCCTGATTGCATAGGATATGCAGCACAGAAACCGACCAATCTGTCCAATACACATGTATGCTCTACTCAAATCTCATCCTGTCTTTGCTGATCTAACCTTCTCAGCATATTCCTCCAGACACTGTAGACTCTTGTAGATATTTATAATCAACCTGTTCACGCCTCTGAACCGTGCAGAATCTGTACCTGGACCTTTGTGGCCCAGAGATAGATATCTCCCATTCCCAAGGTGCCACTTTATACCAAATAAATGCCATGAGGAAATCAACACTGAACATTCACCTTTTCACCTAGTACACAGGTTTATTTGTTCTTCTGTGATTTCTCACTTGTGTGTTTATTTGTTTGCTTGCTTCAATTTCTAATTGTCAGTGAGAAAAAGGCTTTTCTGAATTCTCTATTTGAATTCTTGGTGACGTCTCTACATTATTGGCTTCTGTTTTTGATCATTTGTTATAATTGGAAAAATTCTCCACTGTAGCAAAATCTTTCAGACTGAAGGCTTTAAAATTATGAAATACCTCCTCAGAGGCAAGTATCCCATTATGAAGTCAGCCTTTATATACATGTGCATAGTATTTGACATGCCTGGCTTCCTCACAGCCAGCTCTGAGTGAAGAGCACCTCTTACACTCCTGTTTATATCTGTCAGCTGGGCTCCCTGATTAGACCAGGTTACCAGCCCCAATCAGGGAACTGTTATTTTATAGATCCACCTGGCTGACCTCAGTACAATCATTACATCCCTCACCCTCTAAGTCTGGAGACCTAAGCCTTTTCTTTTGCCAGTAGCCTCTCCTGGGGCATTTTTCACAGTTCGTCTCATTCAGCCTCAGATACCAGCAACTTGTACCAGACCGTAACCTTCCTCTTGTGACCGGAGCACGTTGGAAAAAATTCATCCACTTCTTTAGGTGGTAGAGACGTCAAGGCTATGACACCGCCACATCCATCTCAGATGCTAAAGTTTCTCCAATGTGAGATGGACGGGGAGAGCCCATTGGTTCTAACAGTCTATACGGCTGCTCTAAGGGGCTGGTTTGGTAGGTTTTGCTTTGCCGCATTTGTGAGTTTGCACCCTTTATGTGGACCACATGCTTGTTCAGGACTGCCTCATCTACCTAAACATTTTACCTCACAGGACCTGAGCTCATGTTGACCATACCTCTCAGCAATGCAGGGTCCTTTCCATGGGTTCAGCACCAAACTTCATTCCCTATCTCACTTAGAGAAGTCTTGTGTCCTGATGCCATTTCAACCCCCCTGCCCAGTCAAGGAAGATCAGATTTAACCTGATGCAGAGTCTTCTCCCCATGAGCAACACTGCTGGAGCTATCCTGTAATTGCATGAGGGGTGGCCTGATAATCAAATAAGAACTGGGACAGTTTGGTTTCAAGTGAAGCTGTAAGCTGTTACTTTAAGCTTGCCATCGAAGTTTGGATTACTTTTTCCACCATACCATTGGCCATTGGATGGTCTGGAACTATGCTTATGTTGAATGTCATTCAACTTCAGGAAATACTCAAATTCTCTGCTATGGCCCAGTGATTGTGACCAACACTCCCAGGAGCCCAGGTATTGTAAAAGATGCTCTCAGCTTTTCTGTCAATGTCACCATGTTTGAGGATGAACTCTGTGCACGTCCAGTCATTTTGAGTGGGTGTCCACAATGACTAAGCACATTGAACCCATGAAACTGACTTGATAGAGGTGAACAGAATGAACAGAGGTTTAGATAGAGTAGACAGCTAGAGACTTTTTCCTATGGTGGAGGTAGCTATTATGAGGGGGCATAGTTTTAAAGTGAGTGGAGGTAGATATCGGGGAGACATCAGAGGTAGGTTCTTTATTCCGAGAGTGGTTGCAGCATGGAATGCATTGCCGGAGAGGGTAGTGGAGTCAGCCTCATTAGGGGTGGCCTGTGTTGTGCTGCACTGTTCAATGTTCTGTATTCTGAAGTGTGAGCATAGTTGACTCGTAACTGAGCCCAGAATTTACCTGCCCATTACCGTGAATGTAGGGGAGATGCTGGTGATAACTTTTGTCCTTGTTGCCACTCTGGGTACTGCCCCACCCACTCAGCTATGGTAGTTGGTAAAATTCTAGAATCCATTGTCAAGGATGAGATTTCTAAATTCCTGGAAGTGCAGGGTCAGATTAGAACAAGTCAGCATGGATTTAGTAAGGGGAGGTCGTGCCTGACAAACCTGTTAGAATTCTTTGAAGAGGTAACAAGTATGTTAGACCAGGGAAACCCAGTAGATGTTATCTATCTAGACTTCCAAAAGGCCTTTGATATGGTGCCTCACGGGAGGCTGCTGAGAAAGGTGAGGGCCGAAAGGTGAGGTGTTCGAGGTGAGCTATTGGCATGGATTGAGGATTGGCTGTCTGACAGAAGGCAGAGAGTTGGAATAAAAGGCTCTTTTTCGGAATGACGAGTGGTGTCCCGCAGGGTTCAGTGTTGGGGCCACAGCTGTTCACCTTATATATTAATGATCTGGATGAAGGAACTGGGGGCATTCTGGCGAAGTTTGCCGATGATACGAAGATAGGTGGACAGGCAGGTAGTACTGAGGAGGTGGGGAAGCTGCAGAAAGATTTGGACAGCTTAGGAGAGTGGTCCAGGAAATGGCTGATGAAATTCAATGTGAGTAAATGTGAGGTTTTGCACTTTGGAAAAAAGAATACAGGCATGGACTATTATCTAAATGGTGAGAAAATTTGCAAATCAGAATGCAAAGGGATCTGGGAGTGTTGGTCCAGGATTCTCTAAGAGTTAACTTGCAGGTAGAGTCTGAAATTAAGAAAGCGAATGTCATGTTGTCGTTTATCTCAAGAGGGTTGGAATATAAAAGCAGTGATGTGCTTCTGAGGCTTTATAAGGCACTAGTTAGGCCCCATTTAGAATACTGTATCCAATTTTGGGCCCCACACCTCAGGAAGGATATACTGGCCCTGGAGCGTGTCCAGCGGAGATTCACACGGATGATCCCTGAAATGGTAGGTTTAACGTATGATGAACGGCTAAGGATCCTGGGATTGTATTCATTAGAGTTTAGAAGGTTGAGGGGAGATCTAATAGAAACTTACAAGATAATGTATGGTTTAGAAGGGGTGGACGCTAGGAAGTTGTTTCCGTTAGGTAGGGAGACTAGGACCCGTGGGCACAGCCTTAAAATTAGAGGGGGTAAATTTAAAACTGAAATGAGACGACATTTTTTCAGCCAGAGTGTGGTGGGCTTGTGGAATTCATTGCCACGGAGTGCAGTGGAGGCCAGGACGTTGGATGCCTTCAAGGCAGAGATCGACAAATTCTTGATCTCAGAAGGAATCAAGGGCTACGGGGAAAGTGCAGGGAAGTGGAGTTGAAATGCCCATCAGCCATGATTTAAATGGTGGAGTGGACGTGGTGGGCCGAATGGCCTTACTTCCACTCCTATATCTTATGGTCTTGTGGTCTGCATCCAATCCTGGCCATGTGACATAAGCTCTCTCAAATCTTCACTTTGGAAACCCCTGGATGTCCCTGGCAGAGTTTACTATCTGAAGGCAGCCTTTGCTCAGGACAATCACTCTTGTTCCCCATAATAATATGCCATTTTCTGTGATGGTCTAGTCTCGCCATGCCCTGAAAAGTTTTAATTCTAGTTGTGATGACCATTTTGTATCCCCCATCACCAGCTGTTTAGCTTTGCCAAGACCAGATCTTCGTGTGCTAATTGTTAGATATTGTCAGAAATGACTGGAAGGGTATCCGGGAAGTTTAAAACTAGAACAAATCCTTCCAGTGGCGCCAGGTGTAACTGCCTGTGGGAGGCAGCTCAAAGCCTCCATATTTGCTACGTGGCCTCCCGGATGGTGTTCTGACTTGTAACTGTCTGCACTTAGAATGAAATCCCACCACAGAATTCGACCTGAAGCAATATTGCGGATTTTTAAGTAGGACTCCACTCAGGCAGCCATTTTCTAATCAAAAAATGTTGAGCCAATCAAGATGAATCTTTTTCACCAATTTTGCCCCTTTAGGCTTCCACCAGAGCCTTTGACTACAATCAGTGGTAACTAACCAGCTGCCTCTCATACGAGACCGAAACTGAAGTTCTATCCTTTAATCTGTAAAGGTTGCCCGATATAGGCTTTCAGTCAAGTCGAGGTCTTACACAAACTTATGGTTGGAGTCCAGAGCAAATTTCATTAAAGAAGGGTTCTGCAGCCATTGGCCCTCTGGATGGTGTTCCAACTTTTAATTGTACACACTTAAAATGAAAGCCCACAGTAAAATTTGACTTAATAAATGGATGGTATGGCCTTTAAGTAGACCTAGCAAGGGTTTGTGATCTGTTACTTTTACAAGTTTACGTCCATAAGGGTGCTGATAAAGCTGTCGTACCGAAGATGACCACCAAACCTTCCTTCTCTATCTGGGTGTATTGGCACTCTGTATCAGCTAATATATGGGAAGCGCATGCTATTGAGCATTGCTCTCCATTGGGCCATCTGTGAACCATCAATATCCTGATACGGTGTGGAGAAACATCTCCTGTCAGCACCAGATCTTGCTTAGGATCATAGTGTGCCAACACCTTAGATGATAGCTGTTTCTTCACTTCCCTAAAGTCTGTGTTTTGGCTAGGGAGACTAGTTCCAAGGCTGCCCCTTTCTCAAGAGTAGATACAAGGGTATCAGGATTATGAATGAACTTTCCATAATCATTCACCAATCCTGGGAAAGACCTAATCTCTGGTACAGACATGGGAGAAGGGGCACATTTGATTGCCCTCACTTTATCTTCCAATGGGTTTAACCTGGTCGTGTTGCCTCTGTAGCCCAAGTAGGTCAGTTGGGATGCCTGGAACACACATTTTTCTCTTCTGAGGCTTATGTCTGCCACGGAAAAATGGCTACAATCAGTATTCATGTTCTCCAAGTGCTCTTCGTTATTCTTCCATGTTATTAGCAGGCCATCCAGATAAATTGCGACCTGGGGTAGACCTTGAAAAATGCTCTTCATTCTCCACTGAAAAATGGCACAGGCTCATGATACCCCATTGGTACAAACCTTATGGGTATTAATTGTAGCATACTTCTAGAAATCCTCATCTAACCGCATTTGCAGGTACACTTGACTCATGTCCAGCTTCATGAAGGACAGTCCTCCCTGCCAGCTCTGCATACAAGTCCTCTGTGCGAGGGATAGGCTATTTATTCCAACCCCTAGAAGCGGTTTACTGCTTGTTTAAAACCCGCAAAGGCAAACTGACCAGTCGGGCCTCACAGTCAGTGCAGCCATTCTGCAAACTCCACTGGTTTGATGATTCCTTTGTTTTCCAGCCTCCAGATTTCAGCCTTCTAGTTTTGTACATACGGCAACTGGCACTGAGTGGGCTTTGCAGAATTGTGAATTGCTTCTTGGTCAATATGCAAGGTGACCGTGGCTCATGGGATAGTTCCTAAACCTTCCTGAAAAGCTTCCAGATGTTTAATTAGGATTTCACTCAGGCAACTGTTTTCTAATCAAAAAAACTGTTGAGCCAATCAAGGTGAAACCTTGGAACCAATTCCACTCCATCAAGCTTGGGCCTAAACCTTCGACTACAGTCAGTGGTAACTGAACTAGCTGCTGCTCATATGAGACCAGAACTGAAGCTGTACCCTTACTCTGTAAAGGTTCCACAGTTAGGTTCTCAGTCTAGTCGAGGCCTTACACAAACTTAAGGGTTGGTGTCCAGAGCTAATTTTGTTAAAGACTGGTTCTGCAGTCATTGATACAGCCACACCAGCATCAACCACTATTAGAACCAGATAACCATTTAACCAGATGTTCATTTTGATTGCTTCTGATTTGGCTGTTGCTAAGCAATTTAACTGTTCCAAACCAAATGGAGGTGGACTGTCAAGGGTGTGCACTCTCCTGGATACTGGTGTACGGGTTCTCTTACTCCTTTTAGGTCTAGTGGGACTCTACTGCTGTGTTGAGTTCACATACTGGCAGCAAATACAACATCTTGCCTGCCTGGAACTTGAAGAAAATGTTAACTGTTTGGCCGAGGCTTGTCCTTTTGCAGTATTGCTGTGGTCTGACCGACAGTCCCTCTGTTCAGGATATGTTCTGAATGAGGCTTTGCATTTGTCTCCACTCAAGTGGTGTTCCCCAAGCTCATTCAGCCAGGTAAGGGCGTCCACTTCCATTCGCATACCCTGAAACTAATTTGCTCCATGTGCTGTATTTTCTAATGAGAAAGCCAGATGTAGTGCCTCTTTGAAGTCCAGTTGGTCTTTAGCTAGTAGGCATGGTTACATCATTAACCCCACTCTTGTCACCATTGAACTAACTCCACAGAATCTGGTATCCTGTCACCAAGTCACCCTTTATTAACATGTGCATAGTACCTGAAACTGATCCAGCTTTCTCAGAGCCAGTTCACAGAATGAACGGAACCTCTGACAGTCCTGTTTATATTTGTCAGCCGTGACTCCATGATCGTACCAGATTAATAGCCCCAGTCAGAGAATTCGTATATTGACATCCACCTGGTGGACCTCATTACCATCACTACAATCAATCCTCTGTAGACCACCTCTTAACTTAGACAGTTGTATCTGATTGTCTTCATAGTTTTTCTTAAAGAGCCCAGATTATTATCCTTGCTGTAGGTGTAGTCTGACCAAGGTTCAATACAATTTTAGTTCACTTTTTTCCCATTTCTATACCTTTTGAAATTAATCTGGGTTTTTGCTTAGCTTTGTTTTTATTATGACCTTTGATAACTTGTGTAACTCTACATGATTTAAGTATTTTGTACTCCCAAGATCTCTTTGCTCCTCTATCCCAGTTAGATTCTCGCGTATCATCTAAGTAACATGGCAACGTCCTTACTTTCTTCATGTTGCAAATAATTTGATTTTTCTACTGGGCTTGTGAATATCTCCTTGTTATATGTGGCAGTCCTCATCAGACTTGACTGTGTCCCACTTTCTTCTTCACTCTTGCCACACCCCTGCAATTTGGTGTCACTTGCAAATTTTGAAGTTCTTGTTTGATTCCAAAGTCTTAAGTTGTGCACAGCAATCTTCTCAGAACTGATGCTTGTGCCACTCTGATGATGACCCTTTAAATTCAGCTTTCTAATTTTATATGTTGAAGTCAGTTAGCAATCCAGTCTACTGCTTGACCCCAGATTTCACATTATCTGAGCTTATTCATCAGTCTAATATGTGAAACTTTATTGAAAGGCTTTTGAAAATCTAGGTAAACTACATCTGTGTTACCTTTGTCTATACTCTGTTACTTCAATAAACTCTATCCATGTTTGTCAAATAAAACATTACCTGTTGACATCCGTGTGACTATTAATTTTTTTTTGTTTCTGCTGATCTCAGGCTAGAGTATGCTCAACACCTGAACATTCACAGCCCTGTGCAGTAAAGGAATTTAGAAATTTACAGCCCTCTGAGTCAAAAAAGGTTTCCTGGATCCCCTTGCTAAATGGTCAACTCTTAACCTGATTCTATGACCAATCAAACTCCCTCACCTCCACCCCCACCCCTCAACCAAATATTAGATCGCTAACTTTGAAAACAGCTTCTCACCATCTGTCCCAAAAACCCAGTAAAATTTTATACAATTCATTGTCGTCACTGCTTATTCTTTTAAATGCCAGAGAACACAGACTGATATGATTCTCTGTCTTTTCAGAGAACATCCCTGTCATCCCAGGAATAAGTCAAGTGAATCAATCTAGTTATACCTTCTCCAAGACAAGAATATCCCTCCTTAGGGAAAGGGATCAAAACTCCAATCTCACCAAGGCCCTGTATTATTGCAGTAAGGATCTATACTTTTATATTCTAACTACCTTGTCGCAAAGGCTAAAATATAGGTCGCGTATCCGAATTGCTTCATGTACTTGCATGTGAGCATTCTGTGAATCATGTGCAAATTATTCTAATTCCTTTGATCATCAAAATGTACAATTATTCACAGTTTTAGGAAAAAATCTATGAAATTTAAAGTGAGGTGGTATGTCTTACAGTCACAACAGGAAAAGCTAATTTGCAAAAATAAATATTGAATAAAAGAATTAACTGAACAGGAACTAATGCTCATTGGTGAGAGAAAATAGATAACTCTTGACACTATGGCACTAGGCTAAAGGGATCAGTGGCCTGAGAGATTTATTTTGTCTTTTGCTGTAATGCTTATATCCCTCAGAATGTAAAATGCCATTTGCTTGCACAGTGTAGGTACAAAGAAAATTGCATGCTATGACTTAAATCTTGCCACCATAATGGCTGGATAAGAACCATACATGCTAGTGAGGCCAACATTGCTTTACGAATTAGCTGATGTACAGTCTGCTTCAATCCATTAAATCCATAATTCTGCTCATAGTCTAGTTTTCGCTCCTGTCTGTTAAATTACTCATGAAGCTACCTGTTTTGGTCTTTTCCATGAGTTACAGGGGTAACAGCACCACCATATCTATTCAATAATTCTTTTTGCATAACTGTTGTGAGTACAGGGGATCCTTGATTTATGAACATGATCCCATACAGGGGTGTAATTGTAAAGACCAGATGTATGAATACTTACTTTTGAATGGCTGATTTACATGGTCCTGCATCATGGTCTGACTTGCAAACAAATTGACTTGCATACAGACTCCAGAGAGAGCCATTCTCAACCAAGGGACTGCCTGCATCTGTATTTGATATGATTACTGAGACATGAAGATTAGGTTGACATTTAAGAATAATTAATTTGTTTGCCAGGAAACCTATTTTTACTTTGTGTCTCAGGAGAAGGGACAGTTTTATAGCAGTTACTCAAGCAATTGAGCATATTTGGTTTTTGGCTCCGTGTGTGAATAATCGACTAAAGTAGAATTGGACTCATCTTCTGCAGAAGAGATGGCACCAAATATGGCTAAATGTAATAGAAACTCCTTAGGCAGCTTATATATATGTCATCACAGGTAATGTCAAATAACTTACACCTTTCTATTCTTAAATAGACATTAATTCACAGCTGTTCAGAGTGGTATTACAGCATTGCTGATAGAAGTCTCCACATGGAACAGAACTTCCAGTTTTAATTGAGGGGGAAAAGTAAATCCATAGTCATGGGTTTCTGCTGTTTTTTTTTTAAATCAAAGTATGTTTTTGTAAAATGTGCAAAATGCACTTAAACAAATTTCAGTGAAAATAAAATTTTGACTCAAAGCCAAAACAGAAATATTAAACTTGGAATAACTGTATAAACTGTGTATACAAAATTCTATGACTGAATGACTGTAGTTTTCGGCATGAAATCACTAGGTTGAAATACACATCAATATTGAGCTGATTACCCCAAGCAAAATTTTAGGTGATTAGATGAAAAATAAACAATTAATGTTTTACAACCGATCAGCTTTTATGGTTACAGTGACTTTCAGATTTCTTCCAAGACTGAATTTCTCTACAAATCTCTGAAGTCATGTAAAAGAATTAAACTGGTCTTATTAACATAATGACTTTGAGAGTCTCATTTTACTACCACTGCAAAACAATTTTCTAAAGTGGTAGTTGCAACAAATTATATCGGAAAATATTTTATCAGAAAAATCTTCCTGCTTATAACAGATTTGTATTTTTCTGCTTTCTATAAAATTTGTATGTTTCAAACTCCTGTAGAAGATGCAATAAACTACAATAGAGACCTTAAAGAAAAATTCAGAAAGATTTTGGCAGTAGTGAGGAAAGTGGAGAAGAGTTGCTATTGCCAAATTCCTTGCTTTAGTTCTTGACCAAAAAAGGAATGCCCACGAAACTGAGAAATTCAGTGTGTTGTGGACTGACTTTCATCACAATTTAATCAACTTGTTTGGAAAAAATGCATTTCCTGAATAACTTCCTGCTGCTATAATAAAAGTATGTTGAAACAATGACAAATGGCAGTGAAAGTAAGCCTTAATAAGGCAAGATCTGGTATGCACGTTGATGAGTTAGGATCTATACAGAAATAATTCTACAATGCTGTATATGCTATGAAACGAACATTTTCATGTTTAAAATTTGATATTGAAAATGTTGGAAGCATGGCTATATTTGTAACTATATCTACCATCTATGTATGATATTTGAGGATATATTTATAAATAAGATGAGCAGTATTTAATGTTAAACATATTCAAATGAAATGAAAATGCATCTTAAAGCACAATGCAATTTTGGAGTTTGACTGGATTATTGCAGAACACAGTGTTGTGTTAGAAATCACGAGCGTATTGTGCCATAAATTGAACTCCACTATTCCAGAATTGTACCAAATATTAAAGATTTGATAACATATACATTTTTAAAGTACCCCAATTTACCTGACTTTCAGACCAAGATTAATAGAAAGCATGGGTCGGCTTTTTATACTGAAGAAAGTTGTTGTTTATTTCTACTTGATAATTAGAATAGAGCATAAGTAAATGGATGAATGCCAAAATGGCAATATAACTTCACTAACTAAATCCCTAATACCTGTATAAACTCCCCCTTTACACACACAGACAAACAAGTAGGAAAAACAGATTATTGGTTGAGGCAGAAATGAACTGGATAGTCAGTTTAATGGTCTTCCTGATTTCCAATGTTTAGATGATCCTACTTTGTTTTGCCAGGTCCTTATTGTTCAGTAGTCTTTTTCTGGAAGCTTCTACTATTTTAGAAGTAAGAAGTCAAGAGAGACTGATTCATTTGGCAAATGTCTTGATTTATCAATTCAAAATTCACAGCTCACTGTAACTGCTGCAGGAAATGTAACTGGTTTTCCTCAAGTTTACCCTGAGGTTTTGTTTAACTTCAGAGATCAGGCAGCTTCTGCTGGGGAGAGCAACAGCACATCTTTCTGTCACTGTATGTTCGTCTGTCTCTCTAACTTGTTTCCAGTGCTAAAAACCAATCATCTTAACTTGAAAACAACTCCAGAACTCCTGATGTCCTCACATTTGCAGGAACCCATAGCCACAAAAAAAGTGAACAATGCGCATCAAATTCCTTGCGATTAAAATTATGCAGCCAACCTCTTTTTACTAACATTTCTTTCATGTTGTAGGTTTTATAGTTTTAATGACACAGTTCTTTCAATTAAAAGGGAATTTCATTTGCTGACACCTTGTGAAGTAGTCCCATTTATGAAATGTTTTAAGCCATCTACATAAATCAAGACCTAAGAAATGATTTGCTCCTCCAGGGAAAGTAAAAGTTACTTTGCGAGTTGTATGGTCTACATTGGTTACCATATTACGGATATCAATGATTGCATTTTCTTAGAGCTGCAAATGCTTATAATTTGCAGCTGTCAAAATGTTCAGTTTCTGTGTAATATTAGACCATAAGACCATAAGACACAGGAATGGAAGTAAGGCCATTCGGCCCATCACGCCCACTCCACCATTTAATCATGGCTGATGGGCATTTCAACTCCACTTCCCTGCACTCTCCCCGTAGCCCTTAATTCCTTGTGAGATCAAGAATTTATCAATCTCCACCTTGAAGACATTTAACGTCCCAGCCTCCACTGCGCTCTGTGGCAATGAATTCCACAAGCCCACCACTCTCTGGCTGAAGAAATGTCTCCTTATTTCCATTTTAAATTTAGCCCCTCTAATTCTAAGGCTGTGCCCACGGGTCCTAGTCTCCCACCTAACAGAAACAACCTCCCAGCGTCCACCCTTTCTAAGGCATACGTTATCTTGTAAGTTTCTATGAGATCTCCCCTCAACCTTCTAAACTCTAATGAATACAATCCCAGGATCCTCAGCCATTCATCGTACGTTAAAACTAGCATTTCAGGGATCATCCATGTGGATCTCCGCTGGACACGCTCCAGCACCAATATGCCCTCCCTGAGGTGTGGGGCCCAAAATTGGACACAGTAAATGTGCCTTTTCCCTCCTTTTTCGCAAGGCAATGACTCATGACAGATGTAATTACTGGATGGTAGCATACATAAAATATCAAGACATCTCTTTTTGTGCGAGTACCGGAAAGCTGTTCAATTTCATGAAGTTGCCTAGCCTAATGCTTATCTTCAGTGGACATTCATACATTTAATCATAGAATTATAATCGCACAGAAAGAGCGAAGAAGCTTATTGTGGCTATGCCAACTCTGCAAGAGTAATTCCCTGACTCTGTCTCTACTGTTGTTTCGACATATACCTGCAAACAGGTTCTCTTCAAGTAATTATCCAATCCTCTTTTGAAATCTTCAGTAGAATCTTCTTCAGATTCTCAGCTGATCCTCCATGCTCATTGCTTTAAAGAAAGCTTTTCTTGTGTTGCTGTTGCTTCTTTTCCCAATTACTTTAAGACAATAAGACCTAGGACAGAAGTGGGCCATTTGGCGCATTAAACCCCCTCTGTCATTCTAAGAGATTATGGTTGACTTGATAATTCTCAAAACCTTGAACTGATGTCCTGTAGTTTTTGATCCTTTTGCCTACTGGAACAGTTTCTCCCTATGTGTTCTGACTGGTGTTCAAATGCATATGTTACATAAATTTAGTATTTTGTTTAGGGGGAGGTGATGGCCTGGTAGTACTATAATCACTGACTTTTAATCCAGAAAACCAGTTAATGTTCTGAATATCCAGACTTAAATCCTACCATGGCAGTTAGTGGGATTTGAATTCAATAGAAAAAGAAATCTGGAATTAAGAGTCTAGTGATGACCATGAATTCATTGTCGATTGTCAGGAAAAAACCCATCTTGTTCGCTAATCTCCTTTAGGGAAGGAAACTGCTATGCTTACCTGGTCTGACCTACATGTGGCTCCAGACCCAGAGCCATATGTGACCTCTTAACTTCCTCTGGACAATTAGGGATGGGCAATAAATTTTGCTTAGCCAGCAACGCTTTAGTCCCATGAATGAATAAAAACATAAAAAGGCAGCTGCAGCACCCAATCAAGAATACTAAAAGGATGCTGTCCTTTATGAAGAGAGTTCGACATAAAATGTAAAAATGTTATGCTTCAGTTATACTGGACATTGGTGAGACCACATATCAAATACTTTAGGCAGTTTTGGTCACCTTATTTGAGGAAGGATATAAATATTATGGAGGCCATTTCAGACAAGATTTACTGGATTGAAACCTGACATGACTGAGTTGTCTTAATAATTTAGGTTAGATAGGTTGTGATTGTTTTCACTGGATTTTAGAAAAGTGAACAGTGACTTGTCAAGCCTATTTAGAATCTTAATCAAGAAGGTTATGGAAAGGATATTTCTTTTTGTGGGTCAGTCCAAGACTCAGTCCTGGATCAGTCTTAAAATTTAGGATCACCTTTTTTTTAGGACAAATGAGAAGAATTTTTTTGAGGATTGTACACTGTAGAACTTCAGAATTCTCTAGCCTGAATTGCTTAATACCAGTAAGGAGCCATGAACCTAGTAATTTGCAGTTCACTTCAAAAACACAGGAAAGCTAAGGCCTTTGTAGTGCTAACAGAGTGTTACAGTGCCCATATTATAAAGTAAACTTGGCAACAACACAATCTCTGACAATGGGAACTGCAGATGCTGGAGAATCCAAGATAATAAAGTGTGAAGCTAGATGAACACAGCAGGCCAGCAGCATCTCAGGAGCACAAAAGCTGACATTTCGGGCCTAGACCCTTCTTCAGAGAGGGGGATGGGGTGAGGGTGCTGGAATAAATAGGGAGAGAGGGGGAGGCGGACCGAAGATGGAGAGAAAAGAAGATAGGTGGAGAGGCACAGAGAGAGTGGTCTCTCCAGAAAGCAGACAAGGGTGGGGTTGGAAAAATGTCTTGGGTGGTGGGATCAGATTGTAGATGGCGGAAGTGTCGGAGGATGATGAGTTGTATCCGGAGGTTGGTGGGGTGGTGTGTGAGAACGAGGGGGATCATCTTGGGGAGGTTGTGGTGGGGGCGGGGTGTGAGGGATGTGTTGCGGGAAATGCGGGAGCGACCAGGGCAGGCAGGTTTGTGGATTTTGGGAAGGAGATAGAAACGGGCCGTGTGGGTATGGGGAATAATAAGATTGGAGGATGTGGGTGGGAGGTCCCCTGAGGTGATGAGGTCATGAATGGTGTTGGAGATGATGGTTTGGTGCTCGGGGGTGGGGTCATGATCAAGGGGGCGGTAGGAGGAGGTGTCGAGGAGTTGGGGTTTGGCCTTGGCGCTGTAGAGGTCAGTGCGCCATACTACCACTGCGCCTCCCTTGTCTGCGGGTTTGATGGTGAGGTTGGGGTTGGACCGGAGGGCTGCCCATTCTGCAGGGGAGAGGTTGGAGTGGGTGAGAGGGGTGGAGAGGTTGAGGCGGTTAATGTCTCAACGGCATTTGGAGATGAAGACGTCGAGGGGGTTCCGTCGAGGGGGTTCCGAGGGGGTTCGTGGTCCTGCGCCCACGGCCAACAACCTCATTGCTCTGCCCACTACCTCCACAGCCAGCAACCCCAGAGGAGACAGCCACACTGAGTCCTGCTGAATCTTCACCATCCCCCCAGACCTCCCACTGACTGAGGATGAACGGTCAGTCCTAAGCAAGGGGCTCACCTTTGACCCCTACAACCACACATCAACGAATACCAGTCATGTTTGGACATAGAGCAGTTCTTCCGCCGCCTTCGCCTCCATGCTTACTTCTTTACCCGGGAACCTAACCCTCCCTCCACTGACCCCTTCACCCGCTTCCAACACAAGTCCTCCTCCTGGATACGACCCCCAGGCCTCCTACCCACCCTCAACCTCTTCATCTCCAACTGCCGTCGAGACATTAACCGCCTCAACCTCTCCACCCCCCCCTCACCCAGTCAAACCTCTCCCCTGCAGAACGGGCAGCCCTCCGCTCCAATCCCAACCTCACCATCAAACCCGCAGACAAGGGTGGCGCAGTGGTAGTATGGCGCACTGACCTCTACATCGCCGAGGCCAAATGCCAACTCTCCGACCCCAACCCCGCACGGCCTGTTTTCTATCTCCTTCCCAAAATCCACAAACCTGCCTGCCCTGGTCGCTCCCGCATTTCCCGCAACACGTCCCTCACACCCCGCCCCCGCCACAACCGCCCCAAGAGGATCCCCCTCATTCTCACACACCACCCCACCAACCTCCGGATACAACGCATCATCCTCCGACACTTCCGCCATCTACAATCCAACCCCACCACCCAAGACATTTTTCCATCCCCACCCTTGTCTGCTTTCCGGAGAGACCACTCTCTCCGTGCATCTCCACCTATCTTCTTTTCTCTCCATCTTCGATCTTCCTCCCCCTCTCTCCCTATTTATTCCAGTTCCCTCTCCCCATCCCCCTCTCTGATGAAGGGTCTAGGCCCGAAATGTCAGCTTTTGTGCTCCTGAGATGCTGCTTGGCCTGCTGTGTTCATCCAGCTTCACACTTTATTAACAACACAATCTCTGCTGCATTTCGCCTTGTGGATGTCTTAAAATGTCGTCAGAGCATATTAAGTTTTCTGGTAATCTTTTTAGAGGACAGCAGTTGACTAGCTATATGAACAAGTAATTATTTGACTTCTCTTGGTCTAGTTCACTTGGAAGTTGTTATCTTAGAGGCTTGCAAAGTTGTATTGTGAGTCAGTATTATTTAATAACCTTAATCCCTTAGCATTGCAGAGTACATTGTTGGACGTAAGAGCATGCATAATATAGTACAAGTTCCTTGGTTTCCAGTCGTCAGGTTGTTTCATCTTGTTAGAATACAAAAATTTGTGAACTCACTGGATTCAATTAAGGAATTCAATTATTCACATTTGCAAGTTAACAGCTAGCTGTCCAAAGATTTGTTAAATGACATAGTTAATTTTGTCCCAATATTTAGGGAAGTAAATCTGGGAAAATAATCCAGATTGTGAAAAACAAAGAGTTTGCATCAATCAACAAACTGCTTTTTGCAACATTAGGTCACGCCAAAGTGTTTCACAGCCAAGTAAATGCTCTTTTGCACAGTGGCAAACCTGATTGCCAATTGAGCAAACAAAATGATATCACCAACAGAAAACAGATAATGACGATATGTTCTATTTTAAGTGTTAAAGTTATGAGATCAGTATTCGTCAGCTCACAGATTATCTGCCAAGATCTTATTACTGTTTATGGGATCTTGTTGTATACAAATTAACTGCTCTTTTTCTAAAGTTACCACAGTGACTGCAATGTAAAAATAATTAACTGCGCAAGAAATACTTGGGACAGCCCGAAGTTGTTACAAACGTGCTATCTAAACCTTTCTATAAGGGAGTCATTTTAGCTGTGTTGGCTGGATAGCTGGGTTATAATGCAGAGTGACACCAACTGTATGCGTTCAACCTCACATCTTAAATCAGGCATTGTGACCACCGGGTTAAACTCAACACCAGTCATCTCTCTGTAACGGTCCTTTCTTTATTCCCTCGTGGAACATGGGCAGCACTGAGTGGCCAGCATTTTATTGCCTATCCCTAGTTGCCCTTGAGAAAGTGGTGATCTGTCTTCTTGAACAGCTGTTGTCTGTGCTGTAGGGAGGTCCTCTGAGATTATGGGCACTTTACCTTTCCCTAATTCTTTGTATCTTTGTGTTTTATTTGTTTTAAATGAGATTGAATTTTTACTTTAAATAGGTGTTTTCCAGTGACCTGAATAAACTATTTTGACTAAGTCCATTGCGTTCAGCTATTAAACTGGCTGTGTAATCAGCAATGACAGTAATCCAGCTGTGATGTTGAAGCTTTGTTATAAGTATTTCCTAAGCATTAACATCAGGAAAACTCAATGCTAAATTAGAAAGTGATTGTATTTTTAACGCAAGATTTCCTAAGTAATCGTTACCACTCTGGGTGCTCTCAAGGCTCAGGGGATGCAAGGGATGGTGATGGGCAGCAGTGGTCAGGGTGTGCTACCACTCGTTATGGATGTTTGAATAGATACTATTGGTTCCCTGGTTTGATCTTAGTATTTTCAATGTAGAAGGTGCTGAAAATGTTTAAGTTATCTTCTGAATTGCCTATAGTGTTGTACATCCTGTTTTCAGATACAGTTGAGAGATAGCAAAGTAACAAAGCAGTCGCATCTACCTATATGAGATCAACCTTGCAGAAGTAAGTAATTGGATAGACAGGTTTAGTTTCAAGACGAGTGTGTCACAAAAAGGGAACTACATGAACAAACAAGACTCTTTAAAGTATAGAGGTAACAATAGTTCCACAGGGACTTCCAAATGTTTTGAATCAAATTTCTCATTTTGCTTGTAGTTCATGTAGTTTCCTTGCCTGATACTTCAAATTTATTTCAATTTAAGAGATGTTGAAGCATTCTCAGACTCCAGTTAATAATAGCTCTTGCTTTTGAAACTCACTTGGAATGTAATATATAAAACAGTTCCCCATCACATCTTGTGACCTGCTGAGAGAATGAAGTCTGATGTAAATTTAGAAGATGGCTCCATAGACCCCTTTTTGTTAGTTGAAACTTATGATAAGAATGTCCAGTTTTTTTTCATGTATAGATGACAGTGTAGATGTTGTGTGGCTGCACTTGCAATCCAGAGTCTCTTGCGTAATCCAGAAAATGTTACATTCGATTCTGGTGTGATGTCGAGCTTCTTGAGTGTTGTCGAGCTGCGTTCATCCAGGCAAGTAAGGAGAATTACACTACACTTCTGACTTGCACCTTGTAGATGGTGGACAGGCTTTGGAGTGAAGTCAGTAAGTGAGATGCTCCCTGCAGTATTCCCAGCATCTGACTTGCTTTTGTAGGCACAGTAAAGGACATTCGTGAGGCCACTTTTAGAGTACTGCATACAATTCTGGTCACCCTTCAATAGAAAAGATGTTGATATAGAATCCCAACAATGTGGAAGCAAGTGATTCGGCCCGTTGAGACCACACTGACCTTATGAAGAGCATCCCACCCAGACCCACCTCCTTACTCCATTCCTATAACCCTGCAATTACATGTCTAATCCACCTAATCTACACATCCCTGGACAGTATGGGCAATTAGCATGGCCAGTCCACTCTAACCAGCATATCTTTTGAACTGTGGGAGGAAACCTGAGGGCAGGGAGGAAAGCCATGCAGACACTGGGGGAATGTGTACACCCTACACAGACAGTCACCCACAGGTGGAATCGAACCCAAGTCCTTGGCACTGAGGCAGCAGAGCTAACCGCTGAGCTACCATGCCACCCTAAACTTGAAAAATGCAGAAAAGATTTACAAGAATGTTGCCACAGCTGGAAGTGTTGAGCTGTAGGGCGAGGCTGAATAGGCTTGGGCATCACAGACTGACAGATGACCTTATACAAGTTTATTAAGTCATGAGGGGCATGAATAGGGTAAGTAGCCATGGTCCTTTACCTGGATTGGCATAAGCAGTGTGGCTTTGTGGCTGCTGTGCTATTACTTTGCCATTGAGGGACAATGCCAGATGTAAACAAATTTTTAGATGCACAGCAGCCTTTTAAAGATGGTGCAGGCACAAAGGATGCTCATTTTTCACTATATATCCGGAGGGCACAGTGAGTTGATCTGGCGTACAGCATGTGGTAAGATGGGAATAGAATCTGACGTGAGGAACTCTGTTGGGTGCGGCCAATGGTAAATGAGGTGCATTTGGTAAGACCCGAGAAATCTTGCTGGGTCTCATGGTGAAAAATTCCTTAAAAACTCAATGCATTTTATTCTTTGCCAACTAAGTATAAAATTTAGCCAAAGAAAACTGAAATGGCAGCATCTCCAAGCGTGTTGTTTTATCAGAGACTTTATCGTGACTTGCAAGTAAATTGCAATTTGCACAGAAGTTGAAGTTGTTATCAATTTTAATTGAGCAAAGCATAGGTTGTTGGCCATACCAGTGTTATTTCCAATTTACAGTACCATTAGTCTTGTCTTGGAAAAAGCATAAACATAGAACATAGAACAATACAGCACAGGACAGGCCCTTCAGCCCACGATGCCGTGCCGACCATTGATCCTCATGTATGCACCCTCAAATTTCTGTGACCGTATGCTTGTCCAGCAGTCTCTTAAATGCCCCCAATGACCTTGCTTCCACAACTGCTGCTGGCAACGCATTCCATGCTCTCACAACTCTCTGTAAAGAACCCGCCTCTGACATCCCCTCTATACTTTCCTCCAACCAGCTTAAAACTATGACCGCTCGTGTTAGCCATTTCTGCCCTGGGAAATAGTCTCTGGCTATCAACTCTATCTATGCCTCTCATTATCTTGTATACCTCAATTAGGTCCCCTCTCCTCCTCCTTTTCTCCAATGAAAAAAGTCCGAGCTCAGTCAACCTCTCTTCATAAGTTAAGCCCTCCAGTCCAGGCAGCATCCTGGTAAACCTCCTCTGAACCCTCTCCAAAGCATCCACATCTTTCCTATAATAGGGTGACCAGAACTCGACGCAGTATTCCAAGTGCGGTCTAACCAAAGTTTTATAGAGCTGCGACAAGATCTCACGACTCTTAAACTCAATCCCCCTGCTAATGAAAGCCAAAACACCATATGCTTTCTTAACAACCCTGTCCACTTGGGTGGCGATTTTAAGGGATCTATGTATCTGCACACCAAGATCCCTCTGTTCCTCCACACTGCCAAGAATCCTACCCTTAATCCTGTACTCAGCTTTCAAATTCGACCTTCCAAAATGCATCACCTCGCATTTATCCAGGTTGAACTCCATCTGCCACCTCTCAGCCCATCTCTGCATCCTGTCAATGTCAATAAAGCGAGCCATTCTTGCATCCCTTGAACAACTTGGGTTTCTTCACAATTATGTATTTTTTTAAACGTGTGCTTAAGCATGCACTATTTCCTTTCCTCATATTTTTCAACAACCGTGTTTATCACTTCCAAAGCTGGGCATCAGTTAACAGTTGAACCCATTAAAGATGATATCAGTCCACTTCTCAAAGATTAAGTCATTAGTCATCCAAGAAATTTTGACTGGAAAGTGATTTTTACCCTGGGCTACCTCCACTGTCACAATGTTGCCACCACAAACTGGAGAAGCAGCACCTCATATTCTGCCTCGGGAGCCTACAGCCCAAAGGCCAAAACATAGAATTTACCAGTTTCAAAGTCTGCACCCTCAGCCTCATCCCATGGCCGCCTTCCCCCTCATCCCCACCTCCTGGACCTGACACAACCTGTCCATATTCTGTCCCACCTATCCGCAACCCCCCCCCCCCCCCCCCCCCCACCACCTCGCTGACCAATTCCCATCACTGCCTATTTGCACTCAGCTATCACCATCCTCCTTACCTTCCCCAGCCCTACCCCTCCTCTCTATTTATTTCCCAGCTCCCTTCCCATTCCCCAATTCTGAAGAAGGGTCCCCAACCCAAAATATCAACTTCCCTGCTCCTCAGATGCTGCCTGGCCTGCTGTGTTCCCCCACCTCCGCACTGTGTTATCTATATCCCAGGGATGGTTGGATTTGCTGAGATAAAGGGGTAATTTTAATATTTGATACATCATTATAGATATTATAGCAAAAGTAAAGGCCACAAAATTACAGGGAAGTG
This sequence comes from Stegostoma tigrinum, assembly GCF_030684315.1. Lineage (NCBI taxonomy): Eukaryota > Metazoa > Chordata > Chondrichthyes > Orectolobiformes > Stegostomatidae > Stegostoma > Stegostoma tigrinum. The sequence continues at coordinate 52,986,799 of NC_081364.1, read as the reverse complement.
GCAGTATAGATATAAAATTGGCTAATAGAAAACAATTAACGTGGTATAAAATCCAGGTACTGGGGATGCTGAAAATTTGAAGTAAGAACAGAAGGTGCTGGACAAACTCTTGGAGTCATATTTGGGTCTAACGACCTGTATGACTTGATAAGCCGTTACAGCGCTGTAACTACAGGAAACAAAAGCTGAATACTGATGAATAATTGACATTTTGAAAGGGGAAGAAACTTGGGAAAGATGATGGAGTAGTTCAAGTGAAATTTGACATTGTTTCTACACCTTGAAATGTAGAGCTAATTTGAATGGAGCTAAGAAACAGTAAGGCACAAAACTTTTGAGTGCTGTTTATAGACCACCAAGAAACAGATCTAACATAAATCAAACTAAAAATGCATTCAGCAGGGGTAATGCAGTAATCATGTGGGATTTTGATCTTCATAAACCCTGGGTAACTATAGTTCATAACAATATTATGGAACTTGAGTTCCTGGAATGTATGCAGTATGGTTTTTTTACAACAATGCTAGAAGGAACCAACTCAGGAACGTTCTGTTTTAGATCTAGTATTGTGCAATGAGAAAGGACTAATTAATAATCTTGTTGTAAAGGAGTCTTAAGGAGAATGACCATAATGAGTTAACATTTTACATTGAATTACATTACTTTCAAACTTAATCAGAAAACAAGATCTTAAATTAAAGCTTCATGGTTTCTTTTGTTTTAAGGAACAAAATCCAATCCCTGAATGAGAAGGTATCAGTAGTCAAAAGTGCTCCACCACTCATCCACATCAAAACAAGGCAGCAGGATAATCTGTAATTCACAGCAGATTATTGCTCTAATGAGACTTTGTATGATGGATTGGGAAACTAGGTTAAAAGGAACGACAGTAGGCAGGCATTGGCTAATATTTCCAGAATAAAAACATAGTTTACAACAATAACACATTCCTTTAATATGCAAAAACTCCAGCAAGGAAAGTATTCAACTGTGACTAACAACATAGATTAAATCAAGTTCCCTTTTTAAAGCCTTGAATGAGATGAAGAAATCCATAAATTTGCCAAGAAGGGTAAATTGGGACCATTGTATAATTAGACAAAGGAGGACCAAGAAAAAGGTGAAGGAAGGGAAAACAAAATGAGAGTGAGCAAGCAAGAAACATTAAGATGACTATATATGCTTCTATAGATATGCAAGGAAAGATTAACAAAAACAAGTGTGGATCTGTTTCAAGTAGAGTTGGAAGAATTCCTAATTGGGTGGCGGAAATGGCAGGGAAACTAAAAGAATGCTTTGTATCAGTCTTCATGGAGGACACTGAAAACTTCCCAGTGTAATGGGAAATGTGGGGACTAATGGAAAGAAGGAACAGGAAAACATTATTCTTAAAAATACAATACTGGAGAAATTAGTGGTTATTGCAGTAAATAAATCACTGAATTTGATTATCTACATCCCAGTGACAAAAGAGGTAGCTATACAGATAACAGATGTGTTAGTGGTCATCATTCAAAATTCTACAGACTCTGCAATAGTCTTGCAAATTAGACATTGTTCAGAAAGGAGAAGGCAACCTGTTAACCTAACATCAATTGTATGGGGAAAACAAGTTAGAATCTATACTATAGGTACAAGAACAAGATTATGAGAAAGTAATGGTAGGATTGGGCAGAGTCAAAGAAGATTTATGAAAGCTGAATCTTATTTAACAGAGCTGTTGGAGTTTTTTGAGGATATAGTTAACAGAATAGATAACTGAAAGCAGGTGAGTGTGGTATCTTTAGAATTTTAGAAGACTTAAGTCCCACCTAAGTGTTTGGGAAATGAAATGAGCTCACATGGAATTGGGGAGGTGGAATATACTGGCAGGGATTGAGAACTTGTTATATGACAGAAAAAAAATATGAATAAATGGGCTGCTTACAAGCTAACAGGTTGTACCTTGGGGTGTACCGCAAGGCTCTGTGCTTATGCCACATCTTTTCACAATCTGTCTCAATGTTTTGAGATTTGGGGATTAACTGTAATATTTCCAGTTTCACATCTGACAAAACTGTGTGAAAGTGTGCGTTGTGAGGGGAGTACAAAGATGCTTCAAGAGGATTTTAAGAGGCAAAGTGAGTGGGCACATATTTGGTGGTTGAAATACAATGTGCAGAAATGTGAGGTCATATTTGACTCTTAATTGCATTCTAAAATGGTCCAACAAGCTGCTCCGTCCAAGAGTAATTAAGAATGTGCAACAAACATTAGCCATGCCAGTGATGCCCACAACTCAAAAAAATGAAGCTATGAACTCTGGTAGAAAACAAAAAAAAGAGCACTTGTAAACAGTGAAAGGCTGGGAAATGTTGAACTCCATAGGATCTTTGGTGTCCTTATTCATTAGTCACTGAAAGTTAATATAAGTACAGTAAGCAATTAAATGAGCAATTGAAATGCTGCATTTTATGATTGAGAATTTGAATATAGGAGTAAGGAGACTGGATCATTGAGTATTGAAGATGGAGATCGATAGATTTCTGCAGAGTCATCAAAGGATATGGGAATTGTGCAGGAATATAGTGTTGTCAGTCATGATCTCGTTGAATGGCAGAGAGGCTGCAAATGGCTGGATGATCCTCTGCTGCTATTTCTTAAGTTCTTATAAAACTTTAACTCTCTCTTTCATCAGATGCTGCCAATGTGCTGAGCTTTTCCACCACTTTGTGTATTTATTTAAGTCATGCTCATTTTAAGTCTGTTCTCCATCGATCAGTATCTCATCTTTTTTCTCAATGTGTATTCTCTAAGTGTATTGTGCTTGGATTTACATGGCATTATTTCAAAGTTTGCAGATAATGCTACATTCAGAAACGATACGAACAATAAGGAATATGTAACAGACTTCAAGAGATCTTTCTGTTCCTGCATCCCTTTAAAATTATAGCTTTTATTTCACATTGCCTGTCTTTTCTCCGACGAAAATATATCATTCAACACTTCTGTGTACTAAATTTCCTCTGTGAGTCTGCTGATAGGATTAGATGAAGAGGGAGGATGCTCATGTGGAGTAAGAACACTGGCTTAGACTAGTTGAACCTTATGCCTTTATTTTGCTATATGTTCCTTGTAATTAATCTTTGTATATTGTTTTCCCTGTTCAGAGTTGCAATGGTCTGACCGTTTTTTTTCGTCCAAGCATTCCTCCTAACAGTTGTTTTGCTAAATAAACCCCAATAGTTTATGAATCTTCATGAATTTGAAGACTACTTGGCAAAATTTAATAGTAACTGCCAATGATGCACATACTGAGAAAGTGCCAATGTCTGTGTCTGTGTGTAAAATCTATCTGGTTTCTCCTTCAAACATTGGAGACAAGCAATTGAACGTTGCGTACTATCATGTATAATTGAACTGCAAACATAGTTAAGATTGTACGGTGGCTTAAATGCATTTTAAAATGGAAAGGTAATAAATCTAACACTGTACAAAACTGTTGTCACTTGCCACATAACATGGAATTACAAGTAACAAAAAATATTAATTTTATTCACCATGGGTGACTTCAATCTTAACTTAGATTGGGAAAATCAAATTGGCAGAGTCATCCAAGGGGAAGAATTTATAGAGTGTATCCAGGAACATTTCCCAGAATAATATTTTATGGTTCTAACCAGGGATTGACTAATTTGGATCTGGTAATATATACTGAATCAGGTTTAATATACAAATTTAAAGTAACAGATCCCCTAAAAAACAGTGACTGCAACATAGTAAAATTTAGCATTCAGTTTAAAAGTGAGAAAATTTGCATTAGAAATACTGTGCTAAACTTAAGGCTGATTGCAAAGAAATGAAGGCAGAGTTTGCCAAGTAGACGTGGAAAGGAGTTCAGCAGAAAACCTGATTGAGGAACAGTGACAGTCATTTAAGAAAATAGTGCATGATACACAAAAAAAAATTGACTGAGGAAAAAGGTTTTTTGGAAGGGGGTATACCAGTCATGGTTAACTAAGGAAGGTAAGCATAGTATCAAGAATAAAGATAAAGAATTAAAGAATAGTGGTAAGCCAGAGGATTTGTGGCAAGTTTTTAAAACCAATAAAAAATGATCTATAAATAATTAAAGGTGGAGAAAATAAACAAGTAAATTAGGAAGAGTTTTTCAAATACATGTTGAGGAAACAAGGCCATAGTGAACATAAACCTCTTAGAAAATGTGACTGTGGAAATAATAATATAGAACCTGAAAATGGCAGAAGAGTTGAACAGATTCTTTGCATGGCCTTCACTGAAAACACTTTTAGCATTCCAAAAATACTAAATAATCGAGGGGAAGAGGAAATAAATACAAGAATTATCATGAGGAAAAAATAGCACACTGGAGTCTAGTGGGGCTCAAAAACTGATAAGTTTCTTGAACCTGATGGTTTGCATCCTTGAATATTAAAGATAGTAGCTACTGAGTTAGTGGATGCACTGGTAATCTTCCAAGAATCATCAGATTCCAGAACAGTCCCAGGTGTTTGGAAAATGGCCAACACAGCTACTTTATTCAAAAAGGGGTTGAGAATAAAACAGATAACTATAGGCCAGTTAGTTTAATGTCACACATTGGGAAAATGTTTAGAATCCATTATAAAATGTGTAATAGCAGAACATTTAGAAATAAATAATATAATCAAGCAAATTCAGAATGATTTCATGAAGGGGAAATCATGCCTGACAAATGTAATAGAATTTTTTGAGGAGGTTGCAAGCAGGATAAATAAAAATGATAAATAACGATAACTAGTGATAAAGTGGATGTGATATTTTTAAGTTTTCAAGGATGCTGATAAGGTATTACATAAGGCTGTGAATGAAATAAGAGTCCATGGTGTTGGCTACATTTACTAGTTGCATAGAGGATTGTCTCTATTCTCTTAAGAGAAAAACATCCCTTTATCTTATCCTTAAGTGAGCAACTCCTTACTCTGAGATTATGCCATCTAGTTCTAGAGTCTCCCATAAGTAACTACTCCACGCCTACCCTGTCAAGCCCCTCAAGAGTCTGATATGTTTCAATAATGTCTCCTCTCATTCTTCTATACCCCCAATATGTACAGGCCCAACTAACTCAATTTCGTCTTATAAGGAAATTCTTCTGTTCCTGGAATCAACTTAGTAAACCTTCTCTGCACTGCACCCAATGCCACTATATCTTTCCCGAGAGAAGGCAACCAAAACTATTCAGTGTTCCAGCTGTTGTCCAACAAATGCCTTGTATACGTTTAGCAAGACTTCCCTATGTTTGTTTTCCATTCCCTTTAAAATAAAGGCCAACATTCCACTCCCTGTCCCTATTATCCACTGAACTTGGATGCTAGCCTTTTGTTTCATGCAGTAGGACCTCTCTAATCATTCTGTGCTGCAGCTTTCTGCCGTCTTTCCCAACATATCAGCTCTCCTGTTCTTTGTACCAAAGTTGATAACGAATTTCTGTATAATCAAGCTAAATATATTCTTCTGGTATAGTGCAAAGTCTTAAAGATGTGTATAATACTGACATTTTGTTTTTATTTTACAGCCACTCTTATAGCAGAAGACCATCATACCAAAGGCTCAGAAAAAGCAAAGCTATTGAAAGGTTCAAAATATTTCAGTTTTCATAGAGAATTTTTTCAGAAATATTAGAACTTCGCATTTGATGCTAAACTGAATCAAGTTCACTTGACTGTTTTCTCCCCACCCATCTCTTATGTCCTGGAATAGACATGTTTTCCTGTTATAACTTGATTATTTTCTTTGACTCGACGTTTTTAATTGAGTTCAATGCTAATGAAATCCAGGATTCTAGATTTTCATACCTTCATAATAAGACCATAAGAAATAGGAACCAGCGTAGGCTGTTTGTCTCCTCGAGCCTACCTTGCCATTCAGTAGGATCATGGCTGATCTGAAATTCCTCGTGCTCACTTTCCTGCTCCTTCCCCATGACCCTTGATTTTTCTAATTAAGAATCTATCCATCTTAACCTGAAAAAGACGCAAAAATTTTGCCCCCTACAATTCTCTGTGGCAAAGAATTCCAAAAATTCGCAACCCTCTGAAAGAATAAATGCCTCCTCGCCTCAGTCTTAAATCTTAAACCCTTAATGCTCAGACAATGCCATCTGGTCTTAGACAGTCCCATAAGGAGAAATATACTCTTAGCATTTACCCTGCCCAAGCCCCTTAGGAGTGTTATATGTTTCAGTAAGGTCTTCAAAATTTCAATGAGTAGAGCCCAATCCCGTTTAACTTTTGCTCACAAGCCAGTGCCTCCGTGCCAGGATCATTCTAGTGAACCTTCTTTGAACAGTCTTCAATGAATTACTATCTTCCCTTTAACTGTTCATAGTACTGCAGATGTGATCTCACCAGTACCTTGAACAGTTGCAGTAAGACTTCCCTATTCTTATACTCCAACCTGTTTGAAATAAGGGCCAATGATCACTAGTCTTCATGAATACCTGTTGCACCTGTGTGCTAGCTGTCTGTGTTCCATGTTCAAGTCCCTTTGTACTGCAGCTTCCTATAGCTTTTCCCCATTGAAATAATACTGTATTTTTGTTCTCCCTTCCAAAATGAACAACTTTCACATTCTCCATTATACTGCATTTGCTAAACTTTTGCCCACTTAATTAACCTAACAGTATCTCTCTGTAAACTGTTTGTATCCATCTTGCAATCTACCTCTCCTATTTTGTGTCATCTCCAAATTTGGCCACAGTACATTCGCTTCCTTCTTCCAAGGCATTAATATGATATAAACAGTTGCGGTCCCAATCTGATCTCTGTGGAACCCCATTATTCACAGGTTGCCAAACTGAGAAAGAACCTCTTGTACCTCCATCACTGTCTCCTGAATTGTATCTTGTCTTCAAATCCACTTAGTGCTACCACTTTTTCTGTGATCATTTTTAATTTTGTGCTGAATATAAATACTTGATTTTTCTGCTAAATGGTATGAATGTAGTGGTAAGGAAATGTGAGAGGAAACTGTGTGTTAAATAAAATGTCCAAATTACATTTAGAGCTCAATTGAGCATGATCTCTTCCCCTTTAAGCACTGCATATAATATTAAGTCTTCTATGGAATTATTTGTCATCTAACTATAAATTTAATTGGGGAATTTGTAAAATTTTTTTGTCTATGGAAATAAGACAAACACATAGAATTGTAAAGCGTTCGAGCTAAGAAGAAGCTACAGTTAGTTACAGTGCCCTGCTCCTTTCCCACAGCTTTATAACTTTCTTTCTTTCTTTGGTTCTTTCTTTCTTTCTTTGTTTCTTTCTTTCAATTATTTAAATAGTTGTGGAATTCCTATCAACCATTACTATTTCAAATAGTGGATCCAAGATCACAGTAACCCACTCTTAATTTTTTCTAAATATTATCTGTGGCTGTTTTGCCTATCACCTTCGACTTGTGGTCTGTGATAACTGAACTTTCTGCCACTAGAAACAGGTTGAAGTACAGACCAGTCATGATTTAAATCAGTGATAGAGCAGACTAAGTGCACTATTGCTTGCATTCTTAAATTTATACCGAGATGAGAAATTTCTGCACTTTGAAATCTACTGAACCAGTACTACTCTGGTTACATTTTAAATGCACTAATATTATTGTGACATTATTACTTTCTATCCTTTTTATGGTAATATGTGATTACAATTGAGAGTTTAAGTGGCTATACAGGGAGTTTAAACTGGCATTTTATTCTGTGCACTCAACAGGAAATCCGTTCCACCTAACTTAATTTTATAATCATTAATCTCTGCTGGTTAAGTGCTTATTTAGGCCAGTCTTACAGAATATGTTCATTGCAGAAATGATCCCATTCGTTTTTAGAGCCACACAATACTGAATTGTTTGCAATGTTGCTATAAATACTCTGGAAAAACTTGAGAAACATTTTAGGAATTACTGTGGCTCTCGCTTCGGGAATGCTTGTACTGGAATGACAGCATACAGATTAATGAGAGCAAGAACTGCATGGCTGAATTATTAAAATGTTTGTTTATCAAGCAACAGGATTCCTTATCTTAATAACAGCAAAAGGGAGATGCAGTAATGCAGTTTCTTCCATGAAATCATGTATTTTCTGTCTATGACGTCTTTTTCTCCAATATGATTTCTCCTGCATCTATATAACTTAGGTTTATTGTTCTTTTTAATGCAAAAAATTTATGATAACATCGCTGAACTGGAAATTTGCAACAAAATGTTGTAACAGTTGTAAATGAGTTGTAGTTTTGACAAGGCTCAGTTTAGTAGGTCAGCAACAAGGAGTTGGAGATGTTAAGAAGGAATAGTAGATCACAAGATATTGTTCACGATTTGAATTGGGCCACTTAATTGTTGCGAGAAATAAGAAATCTGATTGAAAATATAGGGAATCTAAACGATCATTTATTCTGTGAACTCAGCAAGAAATCTTTTCCATTTGTGGACTTAATTTTATCATTACTAATCTGGTAAATGCTCATTAAGGTCAGTCTTGTCCAGTATACTGTTCACATATCTTATAGATTACTGAAATGTGGTGTATGGGTACTGATGTTTTTAAAGCCATAAAATACCAAATTGTTTTGTAATTGTGACAGTGAATATCAAGATAGGCATCATTCACTACGCTGCCATTTATCATCTATCCCTAATAGAGCAAAAAAGAATTCATCATGTTGCTGTTAGACACAATTCTTGTATCAGTCACAGAGTGGCTATGTAGATCAGAAATAAAACCAAAAATGCTGGAAATACTCAGCAGGTCAGGTAGCACCTCTGGCAAACAATCTGATGAAGAATCATCAAGCTGAACTGTGAGCTCTGCTTCTCTCTCCTCAGATGTCAGGAAACCTGAATACTTCCAGCATTTTCTGTTTTTGTTTCCAACTTTTAGCATCTGAAGTATTTTGCCTTTGAATTTGTGCTTATGTCTATCATTTTGTTAGCAGGACTGTAGCACCCTAGAAGTTACTTACACAGTTTAACAAGAAAGTAGTTTGGCATTTGTTGCCTTCCCTGTTCCTTTTTCATTTAAATGCCATTAAGTGGCAATGCATTTAGATGTGAGGGGATCTCATGGTATTCAAAAGGATAGAGGTCCAATTACTGTTGAAATTTTCTTGAGGCATCTAGTGATACAGGGTGCTAACTTTTTAGCGGGTAGGTTTTGCTAATTAATCGAGGTGTTTGAATGATGACAGTGCAACAACACCAAAACATGTTCAGCCTTCATCCTAACAAATTTGTCGAAACAAGCAATTGAAATTAAAATATGTCTATTTTCATAAAGGAAGAGATTACATAAAGAAGTTGGACAATGAAACAAAAACTTATTTTAATATCCAAATCCTTCAGTTGGAAATGACAGGTGACTGTGCGTAAATAAGGCAGGAGTCAGCACAGAGGCTAAGAGATAGAGATTGTTGATTCCTTCCCCTCTTCAAGTCCTAAGGACAAACAATTTACTCTTGAGAAAATTGGGTTTTTTGTATGAGTGCAGTGTAAGAAACAGAATACTTCAGTTAACAGATCATCATCACCCTTTAAGAGTATCAATAGCAGGCTTGCATTGTTTCAGAGCAAGGAATACAGCTTCAATAGAGTTTTGCAATCCATCTGTTTCAGTGAGTGTTCTAGACATGATTACTGATATTTTACCCTATTTTCAAAACGTGCATTTGTTTTATTAATAATGTATATCTTTTGTATTTGTGTCAAAATGGTGACCTAATCACCATAATTTCACAAAACTTTGAAATTCTTTTGGACAACACTGATTCATGAGTTACTTAGTGGATAGTAAGTCACTGAAGTGATCTCAGTTCCTTGACTTTATGGTTAAAAAATGTCAAATGATTGAATTGGATACTTTGTTCAAATGACCAGCTTTTGAAGCAGCACTTAAGAGATAATTATGAGTCCAGTTTTGAAAGTGGACTGTAGCATGTGTCTGTTTACAGAATATGTTCAGTCTAAAAATATAAAATCAAAACATCATACATTCATAATTAATTTAATGAAGAAAGAATGGGTAAAAGTTTGCAGAATAGGGATGGAAAGAGTTGAAGACAAATGTTGAAGGCTTTTTAAAGCAACACTTTCATTGTTATTTCTCTCATCTGTAAAGTTTTCTATTCAAATTGTAAACGCCCTGTGCTGAAAGAAAGGCAACAAAAATCAGCCCAGAGGTTGTGTTATTTCTTACACAAATAATAATTTATAAAAAGCTATGTGATGTTTATGAAAAGTCATGCAAAGAATTTTAAGAAACGTATACCTATTTTAAAATTACAACATTCAGGAAATAATGAAACAATTTATAATGCATTGTCTCTCTTCCAATGGTCATATACTAAAACACTGGTAAGAACAGCTAACTTTGCAGAATTCACCATTTAGCAACGAAATGATCTTATCCTCTCCAAATAATAGCATTGACTATTTTAGCCAGGCAGCTGTGTGCTGAGTTAAAAGCTTCAGCTCGATTACATGACCATTTGTGGAAATGTAATAGAAGCTGCCAAAACTTTCAGAACATTTGGGAGTTCCCATGTGTATTATTTTTAAATATAGTTGTTTTAACTAGAAACTTTAGCTGCTGTTCTTAAGATTTTAGGAAATGGATAGTTCAATCATGTATATTTAAATTTGCTACCAACTATCAACTTTAAAGAAAAACTAATGACTTGACGTTATGCATTCAAGTTAGTGTGCTCCCTGTGTTTATAATGGACTCTTCTGTCTCATCAGAAAATCAACTAGAAGCAAAGGAATCTGATATGTCTGACACACTCAGCCCAAGTAAGGACAGGAGCAGCGAAGACACTACAGGTAATTTTATAAGATTATGCAATTAAATTGCAGAGATATTTCTACTGCCAAAGGCTGATCAGTTTTAAAATTTAAGTTTACTATAAATTTGTGATGTGCACCTTTGTTAAATTGTTTTGTGTCATATTCTGTTCTTTTATATAGAATTCTGTTGAGCTGATTTAGAAAGATATCTTACATTGGTACATACATGTTCACCAAAATTAAAATGAAATATCTATTGCTGATGTTTTGATGTGCTTCTTTTTCACTCCATGGAATTGGAGTTTATTTAGCTTACTCAGGCTAGAAAATAGGTCAGTAACTAACATAGTTAAATTTGGACAGTGTGTGATTTTCATTTAAGTTCCACCTGCTTTTAAATGTTTGTTTATTTGGATTGTTGGTAAGATTTGACGGTAATCCCTTTCTGTATAGAAAGTATCACCTAATCATTCACAGTTTCTTGAACATCTTTATTTTCCGTTAAATAATGGAAATATGCATTTGCTAGAAGGCTTTGCATAATGTATTGTCAAATCTAAAATGTTTCATTTATTAAGTACAAACTCAAACTGCAGCAAATTTTTGTTTTGTCAAATAATTTCCCTCAACTTTTGTTCTTTCTCAGCCTGTAAATTTAATAAAACTATGAACGTACTACATACCTCATTGCCAAATAGGTATTCAAAATTAACAATACATAGCTTTCAGAACCTTGTGTATTGCTTAAAATTTGTTGCTGTGCATGCTTCTTTCAGCAGGGGCAAGTGCAGCTGTTAATACTACCACATATCTTCACCACTTATTAGATTACAGATGGTTTTGCTGTGATGTATGGTTCTTTGAGGAGGTTTTGATGGTATGTAAGAAATGATGTGCCATCTCAGTTGCTGCATCAGCTTAAACTCATATTTTTAAACTAAAAATAGATTACCAAATGGATGAACAGGAATTGAACGAATCTTTAACTAAAGTTTCATTATTAAAAGGTAAGTTTTTGCTTCAATTTTTCTGATATATTTTGTCTGTTAGTCTTAAGTAGAATGTATGACATTATAGAAGTAGCTTTTTGTCTTGAGTACTTTTGTCGTTATCACTGATTAAATCATCACTTCATTTTCTTAATTGAACATAATTTTGCATTGATTCCTTTTAATTTAGCCTTTACCATTTCTGTAAGTAAATCATCTAAACTAGCAATGTTCGCACAGTGAAGATTTACATTTTGAATTATAAGTTTTATTCCTGGATAAGGCTTTTAATTTCAGTTATTAAATTAAGTTAATATGTTTTCTGTTAAAAAGAATACTGAACATTGATATCCAAATGCAATTGATTGAAGGTTATCTTATTATCCTCTTTACACCATTCTGCGCATTCAGTACACCAGTGAATAGATCCAAAACGTATCTCATACTACTTTGAAACTTCCCTAGAGAATTGCATGTGCAAAAGACACTGATTAATTTGTGTTCAAACCGTTCTGCATTTTTGCCTGTTTTTAGTTCCAGTGCCGACTCTTTAAATGACATCTCATATTCAGAATAGGAAGTTGTCATTGTTGTGTAGGTAATTGATGTATTGCACTATTGGACTCCACTTTGTTTTCCGTAAAGGAGGAGGGTCGTTGAGGATTAAATATTTGATGTTCAAAAATGTTTATGATCTAACTTTATAAGCACGTGATATTTTCTAAAAGACCTTCCCTACAACAGATCTGGGGGTATTATATGAAATGTTTCCTCCATTGGAATACAACTAAGCACTTTTAAAGAAAATGCTCTTACATTTAACACTTCTCAGAGCGTAACAGCCCGACTAACACAAATGAACAGAGTAATTGTGTCACCGTTTATTTGTGGACGTACGATGTATTTTATGATTGTCCATTTGAGATTGAAGGAAAGCCACCTGTGATTATTTCTGTCCAGTTAAAGCTCAACCAGTGATGGAAGGCTGCTTGCTTTCTGACTATATATGGACTTCTATAGTGCAGTTCATTTGTTTAACCATTTCCTTCTATAACCTTTTTAATGCATGATCATCCTATAACTATTTACCTGTCAATGGTACATTTAAGCATATCAATGTGTTTTGTTTTGCTAGTACTATGCATATAAATTTTCAAGCGTAGCTATTACATCGATGCTTTCAAAAGGATTATATGATTTAACATATTGGATAAAGATCCAACTGTATAACTTATTTTAGTTTTCTTTGGAGATTTTTAGCTATATGTGGGTTTCTTTTAATTACAGAAAAATGGCATCATTGAAACAGTTTAGATCAGCATAGTATTTTTATTAAGAACCAATAGTCTTAGAATTTTTAAATGTTTTAAAAATCAGTTAGTATTATTAGAAAACCTGACCTAATGAAAATCCTGTTTGAAAAGAGTAAAAAGGAGAATTGATAGAGAATACAGTGAGATTCTTTTACACTCAATTTTGAAAGATACGGTTGTCATCTATTTGAAATTAGAACAGTCCACTGTCAACAACTTTGTGTACCATGATGAAATCTAAATTAATATGCTTTCATTTATTTGTGCTGTTTACAAATGTTGTACAAAACAGCAGTAATTTATTTTAGTTAAAATGCCTTCAGTTCCCTCATTCATTTCAAATAAAAATATTTATGTATTGCTTAAACATTTTGTTATAATGCATGTTGACGGCCAGTGTTTACTATTAATTAATTTTTATCAATTGCTACTTCCAAAATATCCCTCTTGTATCATGCTGAAACCATGCATTCACTTTCCTGACAATTGATGGTGTGGGATTTTGTTTGAGTATGCTTAAAAACACACAACAGACATCTTGATTGTGACTACTTGTACAAATAGTGTGAACTAGTAACCACTGAGGATTTTTTTTAAAGCTTCCAATGTAAATGTGTTGAAATGATAGGATGAAGAAATAAATGTTTGATTGTCTTGGTAGTTTTGTTATGTGAATTATTCATTTTAGAGGAGGGGATTAATTAGAAAATTTATAATCTGCAGTTCTGTGGTAGGTGCTGGCGAAGTAGGTTATTGGATGGATTTTGATTCTGCTTAGACAGCTTTTTTTGTATCAGAAATATATTAGCAATCTGGAGTTCTAGAAAAGTTAGCCTGAAAGTAGACAACCATGATTTCTGTCACTGTAAAACAAAATATCTATTAAAAGTCAATCCAGATTTGGAATGTTTTATCAACAATGCAGTGCTGTTGAACAAAGCAGTTTAAGTATTACGCCAAACTTGTAAAGAAAAACTTAGACAGACACTTTTATGTACTTCAATTGTCATTTCTAAATAGTGCATCGGTAAAGAACCATCTATATCTTTGGAGAACATAGAATATTTGGATGAGAGATTGTTACTTAAAAATGTGTGATGTCATCCAAGTGGACCAGAAGAAGCTGCATATTTTTAAATCTTACTGTTTACTATTTGAAATTGTTGCCCAGGCAAATCAGTGATAGATCGGATGAAATAAGCTTCTACTTAATTTTAATTTGACACCTTCTTTGATTTGACTGTATTGGTTACATGCCGTTATTAACCTTTAAATAGTGTGCCAACTGTCTATGTAGTCGTATTAGAAGTAGGGAACATGCAGTTATCCTGACGTAAGTTACTGCCACAATAGAGGGCCTTTCCATGATGACAGGGTGCTGGAAATCATAGCAGTTCCCATTCTTCGTGATGAGTGGGATAGATTCAGTCTGGGTTTTAGACATGGATATTTCGTAGAGCAAGTTTGCAATTTAAAACACCCCCACTCAAGTGGGCTTGTTACATCTATTGCGCAGAACCTTGCATGTTCACATTAGACCTGCTAAAATAGAAAAAGTCTGAGCTTTATGGGTTCATTTGGCTATCGAGGTAAGACACCCTTTGGGCATGATTCAGCAATGTTTTAATCAGTTCAGAGAATGTGGGTTTTGCCCAGAGGGACCAACATTTATTACCCTTGCTAATTGCCCTTGAGAAGGTAGCAGTGGACTGTCTACTTGAATTGTTGAAATCCATTTGGGGTTGGAACATCACAATGCTGATGTTTCAGGATTTTGACCCATGGCACTGGAGAAACAGTGATAGATTGCCAAGTCAGAGGTGTTGTGGGGTAGGGTGGGGGAATATGATGTGTTATGGTCCCAGACAGAAATCTGGCTTTATAGATTATATTTTTGCTCTTGTTTATTTACAAGTTGATCTTTCAGTGAAACACAAGCAAGCAATACTACACGCCTAGTTTTAACAATAAAGCAGAAATTTACCATACAAAAGAAAAGGTAAAATAGAATAAGTCTAGGTATTTACGTATAACACAATTTGAAAGATTTTGGAACACAATTAAAATACAATCTCATTTACCTCAACACTATCGTTTTATAGTACTTAAACACCACAGAGAACTCTTCTCTCCCACATCTTTAAGGTTGCCTTAACTTTCTCTTTCAATTCCCTCTTCCTTGAGTATTCACACAACTGAGCTTAAACCTTTTCAGCATCAGATATAACTTTCATAGTTCTAACCAAACACTTCAGGTGTGAAACTTCCAAACTATAATCTTTATGCTGAGGTAACCTATTTTATAACTTCTGAATTATCACCTTTCTTAGAGAAGAATTGTTTGTACCTCTAACTTTGACAGGGATTTTGCAAACTGAACACAAAAGCTTTCTACCCGTTGGGTTTTTCCCCAAATTAAAAAATAAAGTTACTTCCTGACTCTAACTGAAATAAACGCCCTTTGGTGTTTACCCCAATGTCGTCTGGCTGCCAGTTTATTTCTTCTGATAGATACTGCCAGACCTGCTGAATTTTCCCAGCAATTTCTATTTTTGTCACTGAGGCCAATTACAGCCTCATCAATTTATTCTTGATCATCAGTAAAGTGATGGAAAGTGTCATCACAGTGCTAACAAGCAGCCCCTGCTTAGCAACAACCTGCTCACTGATGCCCAGTTTGGATTCCACCAGGACCACTCAGACCTTACCTCATTGCAGTCTTGGTTCAAACATGGACAAAAGAGCTGAATTCCAGAGGTGACATGAGAGTGACAGCCCTTGACATCAAGGCTGCATTTGACTGCATGTGGCACGAGTAATCCTAGTAAAACTGGAAGCAGTCAGAATCAGGGGCAACCTCTGGTTGAAGTCATACCTGGTACGTAGGAAGATGGTTTGGTTGTTGGAGGTCAGTCATCTCAGCTTCAGGCCATCCCTGTCCTCGGCTGAACAATTTTCAGCCACTTTATCAATGACCTTCTCTCCGTCATAAGGTCAGAAGTAGGGATGTTTGCCAGTGACTGATTATACAATGATCAGCTCCATTTACAACTCAGGTACTGAAGCAGTCTATGTTCAAATGCATCAAAACCTGGACAATGTCCAGCCTTGGGCTGACAATTTGCAAGTAACATTCAAAGCACACAAATGTCAAGTAACAACAGTCTCCACTAAAAGATAATCTAACTATCACCCCTTGACATCCAATAGTGTTACCATCAGTGAATCCCTCACCATCAATATCTTGACGTTTACTATTGACCAGAAACACAACCAAACTGGCTATATAAATATAGTAGCTACAAGAGAGATCACAGACCAGGCGTTCTGCGGCAAGTAATTCACCCACTGAAGCCAAAAGCCTGTCCACAGTCTGCAAGACGCAAGTCAGAAGTATGTATATTGTAGCGGTTGAAAAAAGCAGCTCACCACCACAAGGCCAACTAGGAATGAGTAGTAGTTCTGGCCAGCCAGTGACTCCCATGTCCCATGAATGAATAAAATTTAAATGTCCTAATTTTTAAGCAGCCCAATTCTAGATTTTCTACATTCCCTTGATATTGTCAAGAGGAAACATCCTTTCTGCATCAATAGTGTCAAGACCCCTCAGGACTTTCTGTCTCAATCAAGCCACCTCTTACTGTTCTAAACTGCAACAGGTACAAGGCTGTCCAACCTTTACTCGTCAATGATCTCTAAACTGCCACCAACAAGTTTACATCCCTGTTTAAATAAAGTGATCAGTACTATGCATAATACTCGGTGTGGTCTTACCAATGTCTTGTATAACTGAGCATAACCTACTATCTTTAGTATTTAATTCCCCACTTCATGCTAAATGATAACATTCTGTTTGCTACCTTAAATGCTAAGTACAATACATCTGCCAATTCCCCTGACTGATTACCTTGAGTTTATCCAGGTACCCTGCTATAACATCAAGAATAATATATTATAATATTTTGCCGATGACAGATGTTGGCTTGTAGTTCCTGCTTTCTGTCTCCCTTTTTGAAGAAAAGAGTTATTTATGTTCACAATCTAATAGGACATCCTCAAATTGAGACTGCTTTGATAAATGAAAACCAATGCATCAGCTGTCTCTTCAGCCATTTATTTTAATGTTCTTGGATGAAGGCCATCAGAACCTGGGCACTTACCAGCCTGCAGCTCCAATAATCTACTCAACACCACTTCTTGGAAATTGTGATTTTTCTGAGCCCTTTGTCCCTTTCCTGATTTCTCACTGCTTCTGGAATGTTACTTGTATTCTCTATTGTGAAGGTAAACATAAACTATCTGTTCAATTCATCTGCCATCTCCTTTTTGTCCTTATCAGTTCTCCAGGCCCACTTTCCATTGGACCTGTGGTCACTTTGTTAACTCCTTTCTTTTTTTAAAATATTAATAGAAACTCTTACCATTTGTTCTAATATTTCTGGCTAGCTTTCTCTGTAATCTAAATGTCCCTCCTTATTCATTTTTTTGGTAATTTGTGTTTTTAATATTAATAGTCATAGGGAAATTAAGGGGAAAATGTGTAGATTGATCTCAGATACGTGTAAGAATAATAAGGTTGTAATAGGAGATTTCAAATGTAGTGTGGGACTGCTATAATGCTAAGGGCTTGGATGGTGAGGAATTTGTTGAATGTATTCCAGAAAATTTTCTTTATCAGTATGTAGATGTACCTACTAGTAAAGGAGCAAAAATTGACCTTTTCTTGGGGAGAAAAGGCAGGGTAAGTGACTAAAGTGTTCGTGGGGAGCTCTGTGGGACCAATTATAATTCCATTAGTTTTTAGATAATTATGAAAAGGGATAGGCCTCGTATAAAAGTTAAAGTTTTTATTGGAGTAAAGCAAATTTTGATGGTATGTGACAGGAACTTTCAGGAGTTGATTGGAGTAGACAGTTCACAGGTAAAGGGATGATTGACAAATGGAAGGCTTTCTAAAGTGAGATAAGAGAGTTCAGAGCCATTATGTTCCTGTTAGAGTAAGAGGTAAGGATGGTAGGATCAGCGAACAATGGTTAAATCCAGATATTGAGGTTCTAGTCAAGAATAAAAAAATCATATTTTAGATGTAAACAACTGGGTTCAAATGAATCTATTCAACAGTATAAAGAGTGTAGCGGCATTCTTAAGAGGGAGATCGGAAGGCAAAGAGAGGATATGAGATAGCCTTCGTAAATAATGTGAGGAGTAATCCGAAAGCTGAGTCCAGTTTTGTTTGTTGTTTATCTAAATGATTTAGATGAGAATATGGAAAGCACTGTTTTTAAGTTTGCGGATGACACCAAGGTTGGTGTTGTAGTGAACAGAGATAAAAGTTACCTAAGATTACAAAGAGATCTTGATCAGTTGGCTCAATGGGCTGAAAAGTGGCAAGTGGAGTTTAATTTTGATAAATGCAAGATATTGCATTTTCGTAAAACAAACAAAAACAAGACTTATACAATTAAAAACAGGGCCTTGGGTAATGTTGTAGAACAAAGGGACCTGGTGGTTTGGGTACATAATTCCTTGAAATTTGCATTACATATAAATAGAGTGATTAAGAAAGCATTTGGTATGCTTTCCTTCATTGCTCAGACCTTAGAAAAATGCAGTTGGGTGTTATTTTGAGTTTGTACAGGACTGAGAGGCAGTATTTTTATGCCGAGAGTAATTTATGTGTGAAATGAAAGTCCAGAGGAAGTGATGAATGTGGCTACAATTACAACTTTTAAAAGACATTTAGGTTGGTATGTGAATAGGAAATGTTCAGAGGGATATGGACCAAGCATAGATAGGTGGGATGAAGTTAGCTTGTGATTATGGTTGACATGGACTTGCTGGGCCAAAAAGGTCTTTTTCGGTGCTGTATGACTCTATAGGTGAATCTCTTGAAGAGTAATAGGTATGGGGCATTCATAGCATCATAGAATCGTACAGCACGGAAACAGTCCATGTCAAACATAATCCTAAACTAAACTAGTCCCACCTTGCCTGCTCCTGGCCTGTATTCCCTCCAAACCTTTCCTATTTATATACTTCTCCAAATGTCTTTTAAACATTGTAATTGTACCCACATCACCACTTCCTCGGAAAGTTCATTCGGCATGCGAACCACCCTCTGTGTAAAAAAAAATTACCCCTCGTCCTTTTTAAATCTCTCTCCACTCACCTTAAAAATGCGACCCCTTGCCTTGAAATCTCCCATCCTAGGGAAAACACAACTACATTAACTCTATCTAAACCCCTCATTATTTTATAAATTTCTGTAAGGTTGCCTCTCAACCTGCTATGCTCCAGTGAAAGAGGTCCCAGCTTATCCAGCCTTTCTTTATAACTCAAATCTTCCAAACCCAGCAAAATCCTGGTAAATCTCTTCTGAACTCACTCCATCTTGGTAATAATCTTCCCGTAATTGGGCAACCAGAGCTGGATACACTGTTCTAGAAGAGGCCTCTCCAATGTCCTGTATAACCTCAACATGACTTCCTACCTCCTAGGGAAATCAAGAGGGCAAAAAGGGGATATGAGATAACCTTGGCAGATAAGGGTTAAGAATAATCCAAAGAGATTCTACAGGTACATTAAGAGCAACTAGAGAGAGAATTGGGCCCCTTCAAGATCAACGAGGTCATCTATGTGCAAAACCTCGAGAGATGGGACAGATACAAAACAAATATTTTTGTCAGTATTTGCTGTGGAGAAAGAAATCAAGGCTAGGGAACCTGGGGAAGTAAATATTGATGTCTTGAAAGCAGTCAGTGTTTCAGAAGAGGAAATGCTGGAGATCTTAAAAAGCATAAAGGTGGTTAAATCTCTGGTCAAGTGAATCTCAGGACGTTGTGGGAAGTTAGGGAAGAAAATGCAGGACCCCTAGCAAGGATATGTGTATTATTTACAGCTAGGGCTGAGGTGCTGAAGGACTAGATGGTGGCTAATGTTGTGCGTTTATTTAAGAAAAAGCTGCAAGAAGAATCCTCGTAACTATAGACCTGTGAGTCTGACATCAACCATGGGTAAGTTGTTGGAAGGGATTCTGTGGGATGGGATTTACATGCCTGCTAAATTCTCATCCATGTCATTTATATAAATGACAACGAAAAGTGGATGCAACACTGATCCTTGCTGAAAATTGCTGGTCACAGGTCTTCAGTCCTAAAATCAACCCTTTACTACTATAATAAGATAATAAAATGTGAGGCTGGATGAACACAGCAGGCCAAGCAGCATCTCAGGAGCACAAAAGCTGACGTTTCGGGCCTAGACCCTTCATCAGAGCCCCTCTGATGAAGGGTCTAGGCCCGAAACATCAGCTTTTGTGCTCCTGAGATGCTGCTTGGCCTGCTGTGTTCATCCAGCCTCACATTTTATTATCTTGGAATTCTCCAGCGTCTGCAGTTCCCATTATCTCTCTCCCTTCACTACTACTCTTTGTCTCCTACCATCAAACCAATTTTGTATCCACTTGGCAAGCTCTCCGTGAATCCCTCATGATCTAACTCTACCAATCAGTCTACAAAGCTGAACCCTTGTCAAAGGCTGTATTAAAGTCCGTGTAGACGACATCTACCATTCTGCCCTCAATCTTTTTAGTTACTTCTTCTAAAAATTGAATCAAGTTTATGAGACATGATTTGCCATGCTCAAAGCAATGCTGACTCTTCCTTATCAGTCCTAGCCTCCACTTTGGTCATTTATAAAAAAGATTTAGATGAGAAGGTAGGAGGCTTGGTTGGAAGTTGGCAAATGATACCAAGACAGGTGGTATAGTCGACCTTGAAGAAGGTTATCTGAGATTACAAAGAGATCTTGATAAATTGGGTCAATGGGCTGAGGAGTGGCAGATGGAATTTAATTTGGATAAATGCAAGCTATTGCATTTTGATAAAACAAACAAGGGCAGGACTTGTACAGTTTATGGTAGAGCCCTGGGTACTGTTTCAAACAGAAACTTGGGGGTTCAGGGACATAGTTTTTGAAAGACTCTATTCTGTGCAATTTTATCATCTGACACTTGCCTTTATGCAATTATGTGCTTCTTTGTTTGATTACTGTTGTTGCTTGTAGGGAGTGAAAAATGTCAAGTGTTTTGTATGCTAAACGTGCAAATCATACCATACAGTGTGTATCAGGGCCGCAAACCAGAGCGTAAAATACAGTGTTAGAGCCACAGAGAGGTTGCAAAAGAGAGATCAACGCTAACATTTGAGAAGCCCGTTCAAAAGTTTGATAACAGCGAGGAAGAAGCTGTTCTTGAATCTGTTTGAATAGTCTGTATTCAAACTTTTATTCTTCCAACCACTTACGTCAGGAAGAACATATATAACCAGGGTGGGAAGAGTCTTTGATCATGTTGGTCGTTTTCCTGAGGCAGTGGAAAGTATAGATGGAGTCAGTGGATGGATGGCTAGTTTGCGAGATGGACTGTGTTCATGACATCATTCTTCGTGGTCTTGGGAAGAGCAATTGCCACACCACACTGATGCATCCAGTTAGTTGGACCGTAGAAAGCATCCTATAAAAATTGATAACAATCTTTATGGACATGCCAAATTCCCTCAGCCTCCTCAGGAAGTAGAGGCATTATTGTGCTTTCTTGACCATCTCATTGATGTGGGTGGGCCAGGACAGATTATTAGTGGTCATCTCTCCCAGGAACTTGATGTTCTCGACCATTTCCACCTCAGAACCATTGATGCAGACAGGGCTGATACTACCTTTAACATTTCTAGTTAGTCCTAGATGATGGGTCTGTCGCTTAGAATTCATCTCACTCATTAGAATAAGCATTGATTCTATATATTCTAAAATGTTTTCTTAAATATTTGCCACTATATTTTTGTTGGCCGATTCTTTAACAAATTTGCCAATCCACTTTAGCTGGCTCTGTTTTCGTGCCTTTATAATTGCCCTTTTATAAATTTTAAAGCTAGTCTTCAACAATGTAATATTCAATCATATTATGGTTTATACTGTCAAGGAGTGCATTCACCGTAAGATCATTCATTAATTCCATCTCATTTTCAGAATACCAGCTCTTGTTTATCCTAATCTCTAGTGAGTTCCAAATTGTGCAATTCCAATGAACTAATCTGAAAGCATTCTGTAAACTCCTTGTCTGGGTTACTTTTGCCTTTCTGACATTTCCAGTCCACATGTAGATTTAAATCTCCCATGATAATTGCCATGCCTTTCTGACAAATTCTCATTACTTTGTGATTTATGTGCCTCACAACTGTGTAGTTATGTTAACTGTGAGGTAGTCTGGGTGCTATTTCCATAAGTGACTTCTGCCTTTATCATTTCTCATTTCTACCCAAACTGTTTCTACATCTTGATTTTCTGAGCTTAGGCTATTTCTCTGCATTGTGCCAAAACCTTTATTACATGAAGGACCACGCCTCCACCTTTTCTGGCTTCCTGTTATTCCTAAATGTCCTATACGCTTCAAGTTTTAAGTCCCAAACCATATCATCTTGCAGTGGGAGAGAGATTCCCTGAGGTTGGTCCGGAGGGAGGAGGATAACTTCTTCAGGTTAGGCATCCCTGGAAGAGGTTTCGCAGTGAGGTTAAAATTGTATCAGAGATAATGGGAGCTGCAGATGCTGGAGAATCCAAGATAACAAAGTGTGGAGCTGGATGAACACAGTAGGCCAAGCAGCATCTCAGGAGCACAAAAGCTGACGTTTCGGGCCTAGACCCTTCATCAGAAAGGCCTAAACGTCAGCTTTTGTGCTCCTGAGATGCTGCTTGGCCTGCGGTGTTCATCCAGCTCCACACTTTGTTATCTTGGATTCTCCAGCATCTGTAGTTCCCATTATCTCATCTTGCAGTCATGATCATGTAATAGCCACCAAATTGTACTTACTCATTTCCATTTGTGCATTCAGTTCATCTGCTTTGATTTGATTTGAATGCTATGTGCGTTGTCATACAGAGCCTTTACTTTTATCATTTTATTCTCTTTATAAATTCTATCGTTATCTATTGTTTGAGTCTCAGATCTGTACTCTCTATCCCTTTCTGTCATGGCCAGTTTATCACTTCCCATATTAATATCTTTCGCTTTGGCGTTGACTTTACTCTTTGATTTATCACATCTTCCCAAATTTGATCCTCGGCCCCAGTATCGATCACTGCTTCCCTAGTTGTGCTGTTGGCAAGAACACCAGCCCCAGCATGGTTCACATTGAGCCCTTGCCATCGATCTAGTTTCCACTTTTCCGAGTACCAGTGCCCTGCAAACTGGAATCTACTTCTCCCGCATCAGCCCTTTGAGACAGTCTTTTGCACTAGGCATTTATCTTTCTAATGGGATTTGTCCTATGGGAATTTGTACATGGTTTGGGTTATAATGTAGAGATTATGACCTTTGAGATTCTGCAGTTTGACAAAGAGAAAAATTGAAGCTGTGGATGATTTTTTTGAAATTATTAATCATTTTAAAGCTGACAGTTATTCAGTGGAACCCCATTACTGAGTTCCAAAGCAACAAATAGAATCAGCTCAGCAAGGATTTTTTTTAAAAATACCATTGTGCGGTGGAATCTCATTATGAATGACTGCCTGAGTTCTGAACCTACTGATGATTCTGTTTAGCAGGAATTGTTAAGGAGATTGAAATCTTGTTTATGTCACTAGTTTCATGAACTGTTGAGGGGATTGTGGCTTTTTAAAATGGATTTTCAAGGACTGGTTGTTTATTTTGACAGAATTATGCGCTTCTCAAAGACTTTTCAATGTTACTATAAGGCTGGTGAGTTTTATTCATAATGGATACTAGGTGAGTGAATTATAGAGTTATACAGTCATATAGAGATGTACAGCATGGAAACAGGCCCTCTGGAATACGTCCATGCTGAACAGATATTCTAAATTAATCTAGTCTCATTTGCCAGTATTTGGCTCTTGTCTCTCTCAACTCGACTTATTCATATACCCATCCTGACGCCTTTTTAAATGTTATAATTGTACCTGCCTCCATCATCTCCTGTGGCAGCTCATTCCATACGTGCAGCACCCTTTGTGTGAAGAAATTGCCCCTTCGATCCCTTTTAAATCTTTCACCTCTCACCTTAAACCTATGCCCTCTAGTTTTGGACTGCTCACCCCAGGGAAAAGTCCTTGACTATTCATCGTATCCATGCCTCTTATGATTTTATAAACTTCTATAACATCACTCCTGAGCCTCTGATGGTCCAGGGAAAATAGCCCCAACCTATTAAGCCTCTTCCTACAGGTGAAAATCTCCAACCTGGCAACGTCCTTGTAAATCTTTCTTGAACCCTTTGAGTTTCACAGCAGTTTTCCTTTAACAGGGAGACCAGAATTGAATGCAGTATTCCAGAAGTGCCCTAACCAATGACCACAACATAATCTCACAGCTCCTTTACTCAATGCACTGACCAATAAAGGCAAGCATACTAAACGTTTACTACCCTGTCTCCTGCAACTCTTCTTTCAAGGAATGATGAACCTGCAGTCCAAGGTCTCTTTGTTCAGCAACGCTTCCCAGGACCTTACCATTAAGTGTATAAGACTTGCCCTACCAAAATGCAGTACATCATATTTATCTAAATTAAACTCCATCTGCCACTCCTCGACCCATTTATCTATCTGATCAAGGTCCCATTGTATTCTGAAGTAACCTTCTTCACTGTACCACACCACCAATTTTGGTGTCATCTGCAAGTTTAAGCATACCTGTTGTATTCACATCCAAATGAGAAAAACCAGTGAATTCAGCACCAATCCTTGCAGCATACCGCTGTCACAGGCCTCCAGTCTGAAAAGCAACCCTTTACCACCACCCTCTGTCTCCAACCTTCAAGCCAATTCTGTATCCAGATGGCAAGTTCTTCCTGTATTCCATGTGACCTAATCATGCTAACCAGTCTACCATGCAAAACCTTGTTGAATGCCTTACTGAAGTTCGTATAGACATTGTTCACCACTCTGCCTTTATCAACCATCTTTGTCATCTCTTCAAAAACATGAATCAAGTTCGTGAGACACAATTTCCCATGCACAAAACCATTTTGATTAACCCTAATCAGTCCTTGCCTTTCCAAATACATGCAAGTCCTGTCCCTCGGAATCACCTCCAACAACTTCACCATCGCTGACGTCAGGCTCACCGGTCTGTAGTTCACTGGCTTTTCCTTATCACTTTTCTGAAATGATGGCGCCGTGTTAGCTAATCTGCAGTCTTCCAACACCTCATCCGTGGCTATTGATGATACAAATATCTCAGCAAAGGGCCTAGCAATCACTTGCCGAGCTTCCCACAAAGTTCTAGGGTGCACCTGATCAGGTCCCAGGGATTTATCCCCCTTAAAGTTTTTTTAAGATGTCCAGTACCAGCTCCTTGGTAATATCGACACTTGAAGGTATCACTATTTATTTCCTATGTTCTCGCGCTTCTATATCATTCTCAATGTTAAACACTGTTGTGAAGTACTTGGTTGGTATCTCACCCATCTCCTGGGGTTCCACATATTGGCAGCCTTGGAGCCCTATTCTCTACCTAGTTAGCCTTTTGTCCTTAAGATTGAGTGGGGTCTGAATAATGAGGTGGATTTAGGGTGACTTAGATGAAGTGAGAGTGTGTCGAGGGCTAAATGGGTTGTAAAAGGAGAGTGAGGATCGGGGTGAGGAAGGCAGGAGTTCAGGATTAGGTAGCCTTGCACTGATCTCAGGATCTGGGCTGATGTCTCAGTGAATGGAGGCGGTCCTTTTAATCTGGTTGCTCAATATTGCTTGTCTTTTTCCCCAATCTGCTGTGATTCTGTGCGGATCAAATTCCAACTTGTCCCTGACTGGATATCATGAAAATCAAGTTACCATATACTGTCAGTCAGGGCAGAAGATTGGGCCATTGCATCAAA
Source organism: Stegostoma tigrinum (assembly GCF_030684315.1). Classification (NCBI taxonomy): domain Eukaryota; kingdom Metazoa; phylum Chordata; class Chondrichthyes; order Orectolobiformes; family Stegostomatidae; genus Stegostoma; species Stegostoma tigrinum. The sequence goes on along the minus strand of NC_081364.1, from coordinate 52,960,801 downwards.
GAATCCTCCAATTCTTGATTCCCAGCCAAAATGAATATTAGTGTTTCCCTTTTTGAGGAAGATTGCAGCTAATGAACATTAATAGAGAATAGTTAAACATAAGTTGTTTTAGGAACGTGTAATTCAAAGTGGAAGTCAGCCGTTAAATTTTTCTTTATCATTTGTGGTTCGTGGGCATCACTGCTGACTCACAATTATTGTCTATCCCTAGTTGCCCTTGAGAAGGTGGTGATGAGCTGCTTTCTTCAACCGTTGCTGGCCATGTGCTGTAGGTTGACCCACAATGCCCTTAGGGACAAAATTCCAGGTTTTTGACCCAGTGACAGTGAAGCATCAGCGATATGTTTCCAAATCAGGATGGTGAGTGATTTGACGTGTAACTTACAGGTTGTAGTGTTTTCATGTATCGATTGCCTTTATCCTTTTTAGATGGAAGTGTTTGTGGCTTTGGAAGGTGCTGTCTGAGAATATTTGGTGAATTTCTGCAGTGCATCTTGTAGACAGTACACATGGCTGCTACTGGTGGAGGGAGTGGATGTTTGCGGATGTGGTGCCAGTCAAGGGGGCTGCTTTCTGTTGGACAGTGTCAAGGTTTTTGAGTGTTGTTGAAACTGAACTCATCCAGGCAAGTGGTGAGTATTCCATCACACTCCTGACTCTATCTTGCAGATGATGGGGAGTTAGCAAGTGAATTACTTGCCACAGTATTCCTAGCCTCTGATTTGTGACCAGTGCATTTTTGTGCTGGGTGCAGTTGAGTTTCTTGTCAATGGAGCCCCCAGAATGTCGATAGCGAGGGATTCAGTGATGGAAATGCTGTTGAATTTCAAGGGCTGGTGATCGTTCATCTCTTTTTGGTGCTTGTCATTGCCCGACATTTTTGTGGCATCAATGTTACTTGCCACTTGTAAGCCCGAGCCTGGATATTGTTCAGATCTTGTTTCATTTGAACATGGGCAGTATCTAAGGAGTCATAAATGATGTTGATGATTCCACAATCAACAGCAAAAATCCCCATTTCTGACTTTTCACGTGGGCAAGTCATTAACAAAATAGCTGAAGACGGTTGGGCCTAGCACACTACCATGAGTAGTACTTCTACAGAAATGTCCTGGAGCTGAGATGATTGACCTCAACAACCACAATCATCTCCCTATGTGCCAGACATGACTGCAACCTTTGCCCCAATACCCGTTGATTCCAGTTTTGCTCAGGCTCTTTGATGCCATACTCAGTCGATGCGGCCTTGATGTCAAGAGCTGTCATTCTAATTTTGTTTGTTTTGATGAGCATGAATAGGGATTGAAATGCACTCATTTTTCTGAATGTTTATAACTTGGTTCCTCCAGTCCTGTGCGGACAGCGGCCATCCTTTGTGGGATTTGAACACTTGTTTCTGGGTTATTAGTTTATGCCTCTGGATTATTAGTCCAATTACCGTTGATACCATTCCATAATTATTAGTCAACTCGGGGACCTAAAGTTATTGGTTACTGCAAATGTGATTATATGGCAGTTTTACACTGATTTTGTTTTCAGTCTGTGGACAAGAGCTCAACACAGCTTGTTGAATTTTGATTGCTTGTTTAATATCTGAAGTTGAGATCTTGCAACACAGATGTAAGAATCTTTGCTTCGGCTTATTGTATAAGTCAGTGACCTGCTTTAATATTCATTCTAATATTACACTTTATACATTTTCAAATGAATGTCCAAATTATTTTTTTACACAGTAACCATTGTATCCCTTCATAGTGATGCTTGATTTGTTGACTGCACAATAAAGAACTTCAATTCATATCAGAGATAATGGGAACTGCAGGTGCTGGAGAATCCAAGATAATAAAGTGTGAAGGTGGATGAACACAGCAGGCCAAGCAGCATCTCAGGAGCACAAAAGCTGACGTTTCGGGCCTAGACCCTTCATCAGAGTTCTCTGATGAAGGGTCTAGGCCTGAAACGTCAGCTTTTGTGCTCCTGAGATGCTGCTTGGCCTGCTGTGTTCATCCACCTTCACACTTTATTAACTTAAATTTATATGTCTCTTTGTGTTCTCAAGAGGCCTTGAAATGTTTCATTGCCAGTTAAGCAATGTTGTAGTGTAGTCATGATTGTAATGTAGGGAACGTGGCTGCCGATTTCTCACAGATCATCGAGAAGCAAGCAATCAAGCAATCAGATAATACGTTTTTAGTGATGTTGCTTGAAATGTAAATATTGGCCAGGAGGATACTTGGAGAACTGGTCTGCTCAAATTTGAAAAATGTTCCGGGATCTTTTGAAGCAGCTTCTTCAGTACCGCAAGAACCCCTTTGTTCTCCACTGAACCACCAACCTAGATTTGCTCAAATCTCTGAAGTTGGGCTTGAAACTTCTACCTTCTAAAGCACAATCGCTAGCAATGACTTAGAGTCATTGAATCATACAGCACGATAGCAGGCCCTTCAACCCAACTGGTCCATGCCGACCACATTTTCTAAACTAGTCCCACTTGCCCGCATTCAGCTCATATCTCTCTCAACCCTTCCTATTCATGTACACATACAACTGTCTGTTAGATGTTGAAGTTGTACCTGCCTCTCCCACTTCTTCTGGCGGCTTGTTCCATATAGACACCACTTGGCATAAAGAAGTTGCCCCTTAGATCCCTTTAAAACCTTTCCCCTCTGACTTTAAACTCAATGCCTTTTAGTTTTGGACTCCCTCACCCTGGGGCAAAGATCCTTGCTTTCACCTCATCTATGCCCCTCATTATTTTATAAACCTTTATGAGATCACCCCTCAGCCTCCTACGCTCCAGGGGGAAAATAGTCCCAGGCTATCCATATAACTCAAACCTTCCAGGCTTCCTAAAATCCTTGCAAATCATTTTTGCACCCTTTCCGGTTGAATAACATCTTTCCTTTGGCAGGGTGACCAAAATTGTATTTAGTACTTCAAATGTGGCCTTACCAAGGCCTTGTACAGCTGTAACATCACATCCCAACTCCTATACTCAATACTCTGACCAATAAAGGCAAGCATACCAACGTCTTCATCACCACCCTATCTACCTATGATACCACTTTCAAGGAACAATGAACCTACATGCCTAGGTGTCTCTGTTAGAAAATACACCCCAGAGCCCTACCATTAACTGTGTTAGTTCCGTCCTGGTTTGTCTTGCCAAAATACAACACCTCGCATTTGTCTGAATTAAACTCCATCTGCCATTTTTCAGCTCACAGACTCAGTCAGTGAAGATCTTGTTGTACTCCTAGATAACCTTCTTCATTATTCACCAATCTTGGTGTCATCCGCAAACTTACTAACCATGCCTCCATTATTCTCAACTAAATCATTTCAGTAATTGACAAATAACAATGGACCCAGCATCAATCCTCGCAGCTGGTCAGTCTTCATTTGAAATTTATGACTCAACAATAATAAAATATCTGTAGCAATATATATATATATAAAGAAAAGCTTAGCTATGATTGGAATTCATCCCCCAAGCGCATATTTCCAAATTTGAGTGAATTATTTCTGTCAACATTGCTGATTTCAAATTGTCATGTTCAGTCTTCTCATTCAATTTCACTCTGACAATATGAATACAAACCTTTGCCACTGGATGGCAGTAAGGAACAGTTTCTGATCGTTTTCTGATTTTCCACCCAATTGAGCTTTTGCGCTTTTTCCTCAGGTATTTAGAATATGATTTTTCTTTAAATTCTTCTGTTAAATCAGATACCAATCAGTTTTGAAACTTACCCCATTATACAGCCAACCATTTTTACCAGTTTGTGTTATTGTCAAAGAAAACTTCACAAAAACATAGAAAATCTGAGCAGTAGTCCATTTCACTCTTCAAACTTGCTCTGCCATTCAATATGATATGGCTAATTGTCCAGCTCAGTACACTGATACCACTTTCTGACTGTACCTTTTGACCCCTTTACCCCAAGAGCAATATCTAGCTGTTTCTTGAAAATGTTTAATATTTGGTCTTAACGGCTTTCTGTGGCAGTGAATTCCACAGGCACACCACACTTGGTGAAGAAATTTTTCATTTCATTCTGAAATGATTTTTGTCTGGACTCCTTGGTAATCAGGTCCATCCTTTCTGCGTTTACCCAGCTGGGACCTGTTAAAATTTTAAAGACTTCTGTGAGATATGCTCTCATTCTTCTAAACTCTTGCGAATGTAGTCCTAACCAGTCAGCTGTCGCGTTCTCTCACATTCGCAGATAAGGAGATCACAGCTGCATGTTATACTCCAAGTGTCATCTCACCAAGGCCTATACAATCCAACAAGATGCCCCTGCTTCTGTAATTGACTCATCTCGCTGTGCAAGCCCACGTACCATTTGCCTTCTTCACCGCAGCTGCACCTGCGTGCGTACTTTTAGTCACTGGTATACAAAGATATCCTGGATTCATTGCACCTCCCTCTTTCCCAACATGACGTCGTTCAGATATCTGTCTGCCTTCCTGTTTTTGTGACCAAAACCTCTCACTTATCCACATTATACTTTATCTTCCATGCATTTGCCCACTCATTCATTATGGTCAAAATGCACTGAAGCATCTTTGTCTCCTCCGCACATTTGTGTTGTATGCAAACTGGAGCTAACATATTAGTTCCCACATCTAAATTATTAACATATATTGTGAGTAGCTGTGATCTAAGCAGTAATCCCTGTGGTACCTGACTAGTTATTTGCCTGCCAGTCTGAATAAGAACCGTTTATTCCGAGTCTTTCTTTCTTGTCTGCCAATCTGTTCCCTATCCATATGAGTACACTACCCCAATCCAATGTGCTTTAATTTTACCACAGTAATCTCCTATGTGGAACCTTATTCAAAGCATTGCCCCTAGTGTTAGAATCATTATTATCATTATTGTTTGGAAGCATCAAGACAAAGTCTTTTTATTAAGTTCATATAAATATTGATTCTGTCTGCAGTACCATTGGAATGTATTACTGTTCTCAGTGGTTAGCACTGCTGCCTCACAGCGCCAGGGATCTGGGTTCGATTCCACCCTTGGATGACTGTCTGTGTGGACTTTTCACATTCTCCCCATATCTGTGTGGGTCTCCTCTGGGTGCTCCGGTTTCTTCCCACAGTCCAACAATGTGCAGTCTAGGTGAATCAGGCATGCTAAATTGCCCATAGTGTTCAGGGGTGTAGAGATTAGGTGGATTTCTGGGGAATGGGTCTGGGTGGGATGCTCTGTGCGTTGGTGTGGACTTGTTGGGCCAAAGGGCCTGTTTCCCCACTATAGGGATTCTGTAAATTTGAAGAAGGTTGCAATTCATAATTTTGATCTGTTATTTTAGTGAGCATTCTCCCCCTTCACTTTCATTTAACATTTGAACCAGTTCATTAGTTGAATTTTTGCTCATTCTTTTGCCATCTAAACATTTGAAAGACAGTTCATAATTCCTACAAATCAAAGAATATCCTTATATTTCAAGCCATCTGTAAATTATAATGCTTCTTGTGACCAATAAAGCATACATACTCCTGTAAAGATCATTTAATCAAGTAGAGACTGCTAATATTTACCAAATCTCTGCAGTAGATTGTCAAATAATGCAGACTCTACGAGCTAAATTTTGGTGTCCTGTCTCGTCTGCTATCAGTAGGCTCAAAGGGAGAAGCTGTCCCTGTTTTGACTGCCTGATTTAGCATGCCTGATTCACCTAGACTGCACATCGTTGGACTCTGGGAAGAAACCGGAGCACCCAGAGGAGACACATACAGATATGGGGAGAATGTGAAAAGTCCATAGCCGTGGCTGACGAGGGAAATTAAGGACTGTATAAAGATAAAAGAAAAGAAGTATAACGTAGCAAAGATGAGTGGGAAGTTGGAGGACTGGGAAGCTTCTAAAGAGCAACAGCAGGTAACTAAAAAGGCAATACACAGAGAAGAAATGAGCTATGAAGGAAAACTGGCCAAAAATATAAAGGAGGATAGTAAAAGCTTTTTTAGGTATGTGAAAAGAAAAAAAATGGTTAAGACTAACATTAGGCCCTTGAAGTCAGAAACGGGTGAATTTATTATGGGGAACATGGAAATGGCAGAAGAGTTGAATAGGTACTTTGGATCTGTCTTCACCAGGGAAGACACAAGCAATCTCCCAGATGCAATAGTGGCTGAAGGACCTAGGGTAATGGACGAACTGAAGGGAATTTATATTAGGCAGGAAATGGTGTTGGATAGACTGTTAGGTCTGAAGGCCGATAAGCCCCGGGACCTGATGGTCTGCATCCCAGGGTACTTAAGGAGGTGGCTCTAGAAATTGTGGAACGCATTATTAATTATTTTTCAAGGTTCTATAGATTCAGGATCAGTTCCTGCGGATTGGAGGGTGGCAAATGTTGTCCCACTTTTCAAGAAAGGAGGGAGGGAGAAAACAGGAAATTATAGACCGGTTAGCCTGACGTCAGTGGTGGGAAAGATGCTGGAGTCAATTATAAAAGATGAAATTATGACTCATTTGGATAGCAGTAACAGGATAGGTCAGGGTCAGCATGGATTTATGAAGAGGAAATCGTGCTTGGCTAATCTTCTGGAATTTTTTGAGGATGTATCTATGAAGATGGATAGGGGAGAACCAGTGGATGTCGTATACCTGGACTTTCAGAAAGCCTTTGATAAAGTCCCACATGGGAGATTGGTGAACAAAATTAGGGCACATGGTATTGGGGGCAAAATACCGAGTTGGATTGAAAATTGACTGGCTGACAGGAAGCAAAGAGTAGTGATAACCGGGTCCCTTTTGGAATGGCAGGCAGTGACCAGTGGGGTACCACAAGGTTCGGTGCTGGGACCGCAGCTGTTTACGATATATATTAATGATATAGACGAAGGCATTAAAAATAATATTAGCAAATTTGCTGATGACACAAAGCTGCATGGCAGTGTGAAATGTGAGGAGGATGTTATGAGAATACAGGGTGACTTGGACAGGCTAGGTGAGTGGACGGATGCATGGCAGATACAGTTTTATGTGGATAAATGTGTGGTTATACACTTTGGTGGCAAGAATAGGAAGGCAGATTACTATCTCAATGGAGTCAAGTTAGGTAAGGAAGAAGTACAACGAGATCTAGGTGTTCTTGTACATCAGCCAATGAAAGCAAGCAAGCATGCAAGTACAGCGGCAGTGAAGAAAGCTAATAGCATGCTGGCCTTCATAACAAGAGGAATTGAGTATAGGAGCAAAGAGGTCCTTCTGCAGCTCTACAGGGCTCTGGTGAGACTGCACCTGGAGTATTGTGTGCAGTTTTGGTCTCCAAATTTGAGGAAGGACATTCTTGCTATTGAGGGAATGCAGCGTAGGTTCACGAGGTCAATTCCCGGAATGGCGGGACTATCATATGTTGAAAGATTGGAGCGACTGGGCTCGTATAAACTTGAGTTTAGGAGGATGAGAGGGGATCTGATTGAGACATATGAGATTATTAAGGGATTAGACACTCTGGAGGCAGGAAGCATGTTTCCGCTGATGGGTGAGTCCAGAACCAGAGGACACAGTTTAAAAATAAGGGGTAGGCCATTTAGAACAGAGTTGAGGAAAACCTTCTTCACCCAGAGAGTGGTGAATATATGGAATGCTCTACCCCAGAAGGCAGTGGAAGCCAACTCTCTGGATACTTTCAAGAAAGAGATGGATAGAGCTCTTAAAGATAGTGGAATCAAGGGTTATGGGGATAAGGCAGGAAGAGGATACTGATTATGGATGATCAACCATGATCATAATGAATGGTGGTGCTGGCTCCAAGGGCCAAATGGCCTACTCCAGCACTTACTGTCTATTGCCTGCGGGACCCTGGTTATATCTTGTCTTTTATCAAGCAGCTGCCTTCCTTGGAGGTTTCAGGCCAGTTTGAGAGCCAGCAGATTTGCAGTCTCAGCAGTACCACGAGAAGTGGCAGCCACTGCTCAGCTTACATCTGGAAGCAAAGCACTCCATAGAAGGACTGCACCCTTCCATCCAAATGAATGTCCTCGCCATCCCAGAAACAAATGAGGGAATTTCTGTCTGTATTGCCATGACACCATAACATGTTTAGGACCTTCTCACCCCACCTCTCCTCAAGCCTACTGGGAGGCCACCAAGCCTGAAATGCCAGCAAACCTCAGCTGCAATGTGTGTGTATCTACAACAAACAGACTACAGCAGTTTAAGAAGGCGGCTCACTAGCACCTTCTTAAGGACAATTATGAATAAACAATAAATGTTGGCGCAAATTAATACAAAAATGAATCAGGTTCATGAGCATGAGCAAAATTATAATGTTTTTCACTAGATCATCTTCTTCTGTCACAAAATATACTTCATATCCTTGTTCTAAAATGGACATTACAGACTCGTTGCAATAATGATATTTAATTTAAACTGCCATCAGTAATATCAAATTTGGAAAAAAAAGTCAATCAGGTAGTCAATGTTTCTGTCATCCCCCATTGTAACAAGATTGTGGAAACAGAAATACAATGAGAAGTCAGATACAGATAACATTTTATGCCCTCGTGTGAATTTTAGAATTTGAGCTAACACACCCAAATAATCCATACAAGCAGTTCATCACAAGGATATTTTTCGAAACAAAGCGCAACAGTGATTTATTCAATTAAAAGGAAGCATTGTATCCCAAAAATCAACAATTCACTCATTTCATTTATGCGAAGAAGTTTGGTTGTCGTACCCACTGGTGGAATGGAATAGAATTCTTACAGGAATCGGGTTGGAAGAAGCATAAACTGAATATTCAGTAGACATTAATGGATAGCCTATTCCAGAAAGGAGACGGTGGTGGGGGGGTTGGGGTTCAAGAAAGGGACTGGAGAAATCAATATTGGAACGTGTGAAATTTCAAGAAGGATGCAATTTAGAAACAAAATTGACAATATTTGCCAATTTTAGCCAACCGCAGGAAGCAACACTGACTTACTCATCAACATATCGGAAGAAAGAGGTCAAGGAGAATGCTCTGAGGACTTGACCTCCTTTGTAGCTTATAAATTGTTCAAGCATGTGGTCATTGCAAACTTATGTTGAGCATTTAAAATTATTTTGCAATCATTAGCCTTTTAAATCTGGTGTATAAATGCATTCATGCAAGCAATTAATCATACAGTATTATTAACATAAATATTGAAGTTGATAACAAAGCATAAGATATACAACTTATTATTCAAAATAACATTGAGATCAAGCAAGTTTAATTTGGAGAATGAGCAGGAATGAGAAGTAGTAGTAACCATTGTAAAATGTTTACTCCAATTTGTGACATGGAGAGCACATTTTTTGTGAGACTGTTGTAGAAATGATCGACTGAGTATTGTGCACCTTTCAAAATCCTGACTATTCAGTTTCTGTACAATATCACACCAGAACACATCATCACATAAGTAAACCAGATCATGCTGTGTATGGGGATTAAGTGGATTGCTGAGCTTGTGTGAAGTTGCATTGTTATTTTGGCAGTTTCTTTCTATCCAGTAATCATTTCACATTTGCAAGTCTCAAAATCAATTAATTTTTGAAATATGTGTCAATAAATTAATTATAAATTTTGTACATATATTATTACACAAGTAAATAGTCACTTTTCAAGTTCTCAGGTTTTGGAGTAGATCTGTAGCTCAGGTTGTGGGTGTTGAGGTTGGTTGGTTCGCCGAGCTGGTTTGTTGTTTCGCAGACGTTTCGTTACCATACTTGGTAACATCCTCAGTGCAACCTCCAATGAAGCGTCGGTGTCTTTTCCCGCCTGGTTTTTAAACTCTGGGGTCGGTTGAGATAGATTGCCTCACTTCCGGGTTTCCTTCATAGTGGAGTGTATATGGGGTTGAGTTCAATGTGTTTATTAATAACATGCTTCGTGGAGTGCCATGCTTCCCGGGATTCTCGCGCTTGTCTCTGTCTAGCCTGTCCCAGGATCTTGGTATTGTCCCAGTCGAAGGCGTGGTTCTCCTTGTCCATGTGGATTGAGATGAGCAAGTATTGGTTGTGTCTTTTTGTAGCCAGTTGGTGTTCATGTACTCTTGTTAGTTTCAACTAACAGAGTTTAAAAACCAGGGAGGAAAAGACACCAACACTTCACCAGAGGCTGCACTGAGGATATTACCAAGCATGGTAATGAAGTGTCTGCAAAACAACAAACCAGCTCGGCAAGCCAACCAGCCCTAACACTTTTCAAGTTATTAATAGCTGTGAGTATATTTCAAATTGTTATTAGGCTTTGTTTTTCAAATTAGATGTTGTGGTCTTTTTTTCCCTTCACTGGGAAAAAATATTAAGATCATTCTTCTGTGGTCTGCTACATCAATACGAAACCTGCTCCACCAGAAACATGCAAATGAATTTCTCTAAGTATGCAAATGATGTCCACCTTTCAATAGTATACATGTATCTTTTAAGGTTTGAAACAATAGACAGATAAACCTTTCATGTTTTTAAATTCGGTTCTCTTTCATTTTTGAGAAGATTCAATACAAAATATATTTTTAATAGTTGCAGGTGTTATTAACACTCTATTTATTGTTCTTTCCACATCAATAATGGAGTCATACAGCATGGAAACAGACCCTTCAGTACATGCTGACCATAGTTCCTAACTAAACTCATCCCATTTTCCTGCATTTGGACCATATCCCTTTAGACTTTTCCTATTCATGTAACTGTAAAATATCTTTTAAATGTTGTAACTGTACCAGCATCTACCGCTTCCTCTCGCAGTTCATTCCATACACGAACCACTCTTCATGTAGAAAAAGTTGCCCTTCAGGAACCATTCAAATATATCTCCTCTCTCCTTAAAATTACGTCCTTTAGTTTTGAACTCTCCAAAACTAGGGGAAAAAAACCTTTGCTATTAACCTTATCTATGCCCCTCTAGATTGTGAAAACCTCTTAAGGTCACATCTCAACATCCTGCATTGCAATGAAAAAAGTCACAGCCTATCCAGCTTCTCTTTATAACTCAAGCCTTCCATTCCCAGCAATATTCAAGTGCATCTTTTCTGAACTGTATCCAGCTTGATAATGTCTTTCCTATGGCACAGCAACCAGAACTGGACATAGTACTGCAGAAGAAGCCTCACCAGTGTCTTGTACAACCTCATCATGATTTCCAAGACTGAAAGGTCTGAACGATGAAGGCAACTGTGTTAAACACCTTCTTAACCACCCTATCTACTAATGATGGAAACTTCAAAGAATTAGGTTCCTGAATCTGAACACTTGGGTCTCTCTGACAACGCTACCCAAGGCCCAACTTGTAATTGTACAAGTTCTGTCCTTGTTTGTTTTACCAAAATGCAATACCTCGCATTTATCCAAATTAAACTCCATTTGCCACTCCTCAGACTATTGACCCAATTGATCAAGATCTCTGCAACCTTCTTCACTGTCCACTATAGCACCAGTTTTGGTGTTTGCTTAAAATAACTGGCAAAAGCGGACCCAGCACCAATTTGTGTAGAACACTACTGGTAACAGACCTGCAGATCAAAAAACAACCCTCCACCACTGCTCTGTCTCCTGCCATTAAGCCAATTTTATATCTAGTTGGCAAACTCACCCTGAATCCCATGTGATCCAACTTTACTAATTAGTCTATCATGCGGAGCATTGTCAAAGGCTTTGCTAAAGTCCAAGTGAACAACATCTACTGATCTGCCCCTATCAATCTTTGCTTCCTCAAAAAACTCAATCAAGGAATGAGTATTCTGGCTTTTAAGGTAAAATCAGATGACTACTTATAGTTAAAAATATAAAGTTATATTTAGTTTCACATTGTTTTAGAAAAGAGTGAGCATAGATAGGTCATTGGGGTCATTTAAGAGACTGCTGGACATGTATATGGTCACAGAAATTTGAGGGTGCATACATGAGGATCAATGGTCGGCGCAACATTGTGGGCTGAAGGGCCTGTTCTGTGCTGTACTGTTCTATGTTCTAAAACCATGCAGACTATCCCTCGCTTCTCCAAATGCCAATTAAATCCTATCTTTCAGAATCACTTCCAAAAACTCCTTCACCCCCGAAGACAGACTGACAGGTCTGTTGTTCCCAGTCTTCTCCTTACATCCCTTTTTGAACAAAGGCACAGCATTTAGCCACTGTCTTTTCTTTTGAAGCGCAGCTTTCATTTTTCTTGCAAACTTGCATTTGCTTTGCCATTTATTGGGGCTTCGCAGAATAAATTATTCAAAATTGGTATTTGTATTTACTCTGAGAAGCCCCAATAAATGGCAAAGCAAATGCAAGTTTGCAAGAAAAATGAAAGCTGCGCTTCGAAAAAAAACCTAATAATGCAGCTGCAACTTCAGTGCTGAGTGTCCACTTTTTACTCCAGAGGGGGTCTTGCGCTATGTTTATTCTCTCCTTTGCCCTTTCCTCTGCTTCCTCAAAATTAAGCTACTCAAAAATAGGACTGGTAATACATACATTAGTGTATTAAATTGCTGCAGCAAAGCATATTCATGTGTGTCTATATGTGCTTACTTTTGTCTTGGACTGTCACAGAATATACTGCATTAACAGTCCTGTTCTGAAATACTTGAGCTAATGCAAAAAGTGGTGGTTGGTAACTGTAACAATCCTGTTTTTTTTAAAACCTTTCTTTATATTGTGAAACATACTTAACTTTTGGTGATCCATATTGAACAGAAAACAATTCCAAGAAGCAGCACTGATATCACTCCCCATAAGTTGAAACTAAAAATAATTACAAACAAAGCCCTGCATCAAAATTAAGGTTTTAAAAAACAAAATTTCGGCCAGTGCCAATCATAGTTGACAGTTTTGTCACAGCACTTTTCCACAGTTGGATATATATGTCCACATGGCAGATGCCTTATGAGTTTAGCTATGAGGAGCAAAATATATGAATTGTTTGGGTCATATTCTTTGTATGTAATTGCCCAAGTAGTTTACAATTGGAGAAGATCCTTCTGGCTTCAAACTATTATTATTTATTTTAGGGAATTTGATTTAAATTTTGAATGCTAAATTCAGTGCACATTCCCAGTTTTAAAAACAGATATGAGCCAGCACTTAAAGTGATAAGGCTTTTATGTCGGCTTCTGTTTCATTCTCATGCGGCTTTCTTGCTTTTCTGTGTTCTATGTTTGCTGGCTTCTGTTTCATCTGCACTGTTCTTCTGCCTGTCTTCTGCTTCACCCCACCGCAGACCTCTTGGCAGAGGCGAGAGCTTCCAGCAGAAAACATGAAAATGAGTTGGATCATCTCAAGTGTAAGTATAGGGTGTATTTATTAATTAGCTGGCACTATAGAAGCTGTCTTGATATGATAGTGGTTGATGGCCATTTTCTGAATATAACTTTCTCTCAATTCTTTATTTTTAAAAATGCTGAACTGATATGGAAAACATACAAAATTTCTGACGAATTATTAGAAATCTGAGAGTGTATACATACTGTGTTATATACTCTATAAACTTTCATTTTTCCATGTTAATTTTGATATTAAATCTCTCGTGCAAAGAGTTTCATGGTTTATTATGACGCAAAATGAAGATTACATTTTGATTTTCCACAGTCATTACTTATATTAGTTGTGCATGATGGTTACACCGTCTTGTCGACTATTCATTTAAAACATCTGTCAGATATGAGATGGTAACGTTAATAAGACAATTGTGATTGTTCTGGTTGATGTCAGCAGAATTCATTTAAGGCCCAGGACCATTAATTGGCCTATCATATCTGTGCACACACTCTTTTTTTCTAAAGCAGTCTGATACCAAATATAACTTTATATTTTCATCTGTAAATAGTCATCTGATTTTACCTTAAAAGCCAGAATACTCGTTCCTGATGGCAAAGAACTTGCCATAATTGAGCATTCTTTATTCCAACACTCTGCGTAAAGAAACTTCTTTTTCCCCAAAACTTGTCATTAATCTTGGTGACTATTTCAAATTGATTCCACGGGTTACATTTTCACTTGTAAGTTCTAGTCTCCTGAATTTGATTTTTACACTCTCTGGATGAAGCGATGAGATATCTGTCAGTATCTTGGTTTTGGATGAGAAGGTCCATGGGCGATGTTCTCATTTTTCCACCAATTAAAGTCTTGTAGGAGCAGATGGTGTCCACTGAGAGTCTCACATCCTTTTCTCCCATACTCTCAAATAAACACCTCCCTGCTGACTGATGCACCCTTAGGTTCCAGCAACATCCTTCAACTGTCTGAAGCCACCAGATTTTAATTGGCCAGCAAACATAGGAACTTAAGTGGTGAGGCTACTGATTGAATGGGAAGCTCCTGGGCAGCACTTAAGTCCTAATTGGTGCTTGCTCCAGTGAACCTTCTCACTTTTGGAGTGTGGAGTCAATTGCCCCTGAAGTGGCTCACTCTCACACTTTACTGCATACAGCACTAAATCCTGGTCTTCAATTTGTTGTATAAAGTGAAGGATACAAAAGTTGAAGCTCTGCCCATTCTAATATATAATGTAGCCACTGGGTCGAGCACGAGCGCATTGTAGCAGAATTTCTGGGCTTTTTGACAAGTGCAGTCAGGGAACTACAGTTGGAGCTAGTAAGTGTTGAGACGTTGTCTTCTGGTGGAGATGCAAGTGTCTTACTTGCCCACTAAGGCTACCTTCTGTTATCTACGATGAAAACCTCTTCTGCTGAGAATTAATAATGGTGCAATACAGACTACCAAACTGTCCCTTAGACTAGCAGTGAAAAGAGAATTTTTGGAAGCTCTCTACCACAAGTCATCATTGGTTGATACTCAGGCATGACATAATATAGCATGATTGTGGTGGATTTGATCCATGAGGAGAAGGAATCCAAACAAATCAGAAGAGAAGGAAAGAAGAGAAACTTTCAACCCAAAAGTGAGTGTTACCACTTTAAATCATTGTCATTTGAGGAAAGGACAACCCAGTCATTTGGCTTCTGAATTCGATTAAATAGAAAGCAGCAGACAGTGCAGCCTGCTGGAAGCATTACCTACAAAAGTGAACTGAAACTGTAAGAAGGCTGTTATAATTTTTGTTAAAAATGAGCCAGGCAAGAGAAAGTGGCACCGAAAAAGCCAGTTTGAAGTGGAGACAGTAATGTTGGGGATGACGGCAGCAAAACCAAGCTGGGAATCAGCAGGAAGTGATGGGATCTTGTGCTGTGGTGGCAAGTTAAGCCATCAAGAGAGAAAAGATAAAAATCTTAGTTACACTATACATTTTAGGCTGGAGAGCTTGGAAAATCATAAAACATTACCTACCATTAAAACATGCATTGTTGCAGTTGCGGACAGCCAGAGAAGAAACATAACTTAACAAAGCCATGTTTAAAAATTTTCAAAACTAGCAATATAAGTAATAGAATTGTTTGCAAGTCTGTTGCATAAGAAAATACATCATACAAGCAATTTAGAGATGAGGAAAAAGTCTTATTTAAAAATAAGATATATTTTAGCATGAAAAGTACGAATCACAATTTTGTAGGGGGAAAACAATGCAAATGAATCCAAGAAGGGAAAATGGCATGAAGTCTCCATTTGATTTATGTTAAAGAGAAACCAGAGTGAAATTTCTGACATTAAGAAGATTAGGACTTTAAAAACTTTGAAGATGCTGAAAATAAGTTTTAGAGCTTTCTTGCAACAGTAATGCTACTGGATGGAATTTGGGAACTAAGCAGTCATAAAAATATAAGACCTTTTCGGGAACAGACATTAAAACAGGATCAATTTTAAAAGCAAGAAGCTTTAAGAAGACCAAATACAGTAAGACTCGAAACTTTAAAGAACTTGACACTAACATTTGCAAAATAACTTTAACAAGATGAGAGATTTTTTTTAAAAGTCCGGAAGCAGTAAATCACAACAGACGACTAATAAATACAAATTAAAACTTTATGAGAATAATTTGAGAGAGATCAATTGATATCAAGAATTGAATATAGATTGGAAAATAATTATAAAGCTATAAAGATTTTAACGTTTATAACAATTTAATTTGGAAGCTTTCTGAACACAAGGACAAATTTACAGAACATCAGTTTTAAAACAATGTTGAAATCATACAGATTTTAAGTACTTTCACAGGAATAGTTTTTAATCAACACATTAAGAAGAAATGGAAAAAGACAATAATTCCTAGCATGTTCCAGATTAGGGACACTCCTAACAGAGAGAAGCAATCTGAAATGTTGAATTGCTTCAAAGTTAACCACCTTAACCACGGAATTTAGTAGTGTTCCATGCACTTGGTTCATTAGCAGTTCATGCTACAATCGCCAGAAAATGAAAGAAGATCAATACCATCAGCAATGTTATAAAAGCTTTTCATAATTAGTCTAATTTAAGAACAAGTAGAATTCTTTGACAGGCGAGGTTCAACAGAAGAGTCCAATTTCCAGGTGAATCTGAACACAGTAATACAAATTATCAATATTCATGGAGCTTTACAGACAGCTTTAATAAGACTCAAAAATGTTCTTGGCATTTCTGATCAATCTTTATTGACTTTTGATAGTCCAAGGAAAACATAATTTTAAAAAAGCTATCTAAGTCATCTTTGAAACAGAAACCAGAAAAATTCATTGGCAAATCTGATAAAAACAAAACCTTGTCTCAGAAGATCTAACAGGACCTGTCAATTTTATAGAAGTGTGATGTTGGCCGTATATCATGTGCATGGTTTAAAAGGTTAAACCTACTTTTTCTGTCATGGTCATTGATAAATCAGAGGTTCCACAGATTGTTGATGGCACTGGTCCATTACTCTATGTCAATGGTCAAACAAGTTCTCAGCAAAATATATGCTGCAATAAAGGATTGTCCAGAGGAGAAACAACCAAAAATTAACATCAGGGGCAACCATGCTGAAACCAATGACCTATCTATCAACCTAGTCTGAAACAAGCATATTCTGGAAGAATTGTCAAGCCAACAGTTCACTTGGTGTGAAGTCCGACATGATGAGGATGGGGGTGGGGGGTGGTCTAGAGACAAATGGTAAATGGGACATAGATGTTCAAGCCTTTGTATAAATTACGTGGGAAAAGGCTTGGCAGACATATGTTGAATAAGGTAATGGACCTGAAATAGCTGATCTGAGCTAAGCTGAAGCTCTGCTGATTCTAATTTATAACAAAGCTACTGGTTAATGTGCCTCAGTGTTAATGTAATCTGTATATATTTATTGAGATGTAATAAATTATCTGTTAGCTAAGATATGAGCGGCTTCAATTGCGAGTTATTTGTGGTCCATCCGCTACTACAAACAAATAAACAGCCCCTGAGACTAACCTAAAAATAAGGATCGGTTGCAACAATCTACCTCAACCACAACTGGTTGGTATCCAGGCATCATACCATGGTAGAACAAGATTATTTTCCAGCTAATTTTATCCTGGACCTTCAAAGATGATTCACAACAAACTCCAGTCCTCTTGGATAAGCTCAAGCCTTGAACACAGAAATTTCTGGGCAGATTACTAGCCTAGTTTGCTTCATTCTGCCACCTTCACTTTTCTAGCTCCTTGTGAATTATGAGCCATAACACACAATAGGCTGTATAGGTGATCTGTTTTCAGGCTTTTGTGCCATCCTTATAATGTGAGAGTTCGCACTAATTTAATTTCTCCTTCACCTTTTGATGAAATTAATCGACTGCCTCGACTTTTTTTTCACAGTGATATAAGAAAAATCATGAATTTAACTTGTGAAAAACTGGTATAAACTGATGCCTTGAAACTACAGTTATTTGCATTGGTGTACCAGCTAACAACATAGAGGCAACAATTTTATTAAGTATCTATCTTGTTTACCCTAGGAAATTAGATGACAGAAACTGTAGATTTCTTTTATTGACAAACTCCTAAGTAATCTTGAAATTAAACACATAGCAATCTTTTAGTAAGATTTGTGATTTCTATTACTTAATTGTTTATTCTAGCTCATTATCAGCAGTGAAATCTAGGCTTCCTTCCAAACGTGATCATATATACAATTGTCTGTATATCAATCTGACTCCTATTTCCTCAAAGTAAATCTACTTCTTGGGGATTAAAGTGCAAAAATGTTATAAGAGTGTGAAGAAATTATTCAGAAAGTGAAGTACTGGATTTGTAGTTAACATTTGCTCCTGTTCCTGCAGCTAGTTAATAATTAACTGCGGTTCTGAGCGTACCCAAAATGTCAACTGTGTTTTCCCTTACAGATGCTGCCAGACTTACTGAGCTTTGCCAGCAACTTTGTTTTTGTTCCTGATTTACAGCATCTGCAGTTCTTTTGGTTTTTAGTTAATAATTAAGGTTAGGTCACATGGACTGAATATGCTTGAATATGGGAGTGTAAAACCATGTCTATTTATTTTGGATTAATTCTTTGAAAATGGAAAATAATTGTTTTGAAAACCAAGGATTAAATGATGATGGATTTCTGGAGTTTTTGAAAACTTGTAGCTTGACACTCATTCTAAGTACTATTTTCATAGCTGCTGGTTCAAGCAGTAATAGATGATTTGCAAGTGTGATGGCACCAAAAGCTGTATAGAAATGGAGATTCAGCAGGCAACTAGTAGCTGATGGGTCTGTGAATTGTTGACCAGTTATTGATGACAACAACTATTTGTTTAATTCTCAGATAGCTGAAGTGCTTGGGGATAAAACAAAATAGGAAGAGGTCATCCAAAGGCTCAGGAGCTGTCTTTTTTTCTGCAGCAAAAAATACTTTAAGGCTGAAGGAAACCACTTTATTTTCTTGCAGTTGCTGTATGTTTTAACTTTTAATTAATGTCAGAGAACTTTTTTATAAGCATGAATCAGTCTCTTTGTGCCTCTCACAAACAAGTAAAAGCATGAAGAGAAGAAAGATCAAGAAGCAGCATTCTGATCTGCAAAAGAATTATCTCAGTAAATCCTGTGAATATGAACCATTCAACTTTTCTTGTCTTTGCCTCTGCTCATTACACCTAGTCTTTTGTGCAGTTTGTGTCTGTCTGTGTGCGTATGTAAGGGGATTAGAATTTTAACCAATAGTTATGTACCAACAGTTCATAATTGTTTACCTTTAGCTAGAGTCTTTGATTTGTATTAAATAGTAATAATTGTTAAATGCAGAAACCTTATCCATGTGGTTTGTCACCCTAGTTCTGAAAGTCAGGTAAATTGGGAATTTTCATACTTGTTAAAGTCTTTAACTTTTGTGATGATTCGGGGGATAACAGGACTAGATTTCCAGAGCACTATTCCAATGAGGTGTAACGCAAGCAGTGGATCAAATAAGATTCTCAGGATATGATGTTGACTGATTGATAGTGAAATGGAAAAAAAATGTTGATCCCAATAAGATACTTTGGACAATGGATTGATAATTTGCTACATCTGTGTTTATTTTTCCATGAGTAACATTTTTTATCATTGGAACTGAATGTATGCTGAAAGCAGTAATCTCAGTTCATCTTTGGTAAGGGTAACCCATATATTCCCTGTGCAATGGTTCATGTGTTCTCAATGTAACCTGACCTGACTTTAACCTCAAATCAATAGCCGGAGTTCATATGCCATGGGAATAAATGGATTTCCTGTAAAATTAGCATCTGGGATTTTTTTCAGTATAACTATACATCGAAGATAACTTCTTTATAAAACGTTTTGGATAAGTAACTTCTATTGGAATTGAAAATGTTGGCCCCACTCCATCTCGAGATTATAATCAGATGCAGTTGCCTACATCTTAAATTTCTAATGTTTTTCTTAATCTGTTAAACTGTCCTCACTGAAATACCTTTGGTTGCTAAAGTTTCAGTGATAAAATTCCAAAGAGTTAGGGTGTATTTTGAGTTTCTGTGGTATAGATATGGATGGTGTAGATGTTTTCAACCAACTTGTTCAGAGGGGTAGCTCAGTCGTTAGCACTGCTGCCTCACAGCGCCATGGACCCAGTCTGCATTCCAGCCTCGGGTGAATTGTCTATGTGGAGTTTGCATATTCTCCCCAGTGTCTATGTGGGCTTCCTCCAATGCTCTGGTTTCCTCCTACATTCCAAAGATGTGCAGGTCAGGTAGATTGGCTATGCTAAATTGCCTATTGTGTTTGAGGATGTGTAGGTTAGGTGGATTAGACATGGGAGTTGCAGGGATAGGGTGGGGGGGGGGGGGGTGCGGTGAACCTGGATGGGATGCTCCTTAGAGAGTTGATGTGGACTTGTTGGGCCAAGTGGCCTGTTTCCACACTGTAGGGATTCTATGGAGAGATGTTATTACATACCGCTAGAGCAGGTTGGACTTGAACCCCAGCATCCTGATAAGAAACTTTCTGACCGTTTAATTATACTCTTAAACTTGCATTCATATTTTAACTTTACCGTAAAAATTACTGATCGTCACCTTCTTAAGCTAAAATTAACATGTTGTCAAACAATGGCTAAGTAACTGTATTTTGAAAGATTTTGGAGATTGGTAAATGAAATGAATACAAAATAACCTTTGTTCACAAACATCAAAGAGGCTGAAATTTTAGAATGGAGATACCCAAAATACTTGTGTCAAACTAAGAAAATGTTTAGCTGGAGTTCAGGTTGTAACAGAGGTGAAAAAAATGTGGTGGATGCTGTGTAATGAGCACAGTGTCAAACACAGGAGGACATTACTTTCATCCCTATTTTGCTGTGGTACAGGCCTGAGCTATGTATTTTTGTAAAGCTAATGCAGTCCCAATTGCATATCACCACACATTAGTGTCATTAAAACTGGCCCACAATTTGGTCCGGTCAATATGACAGACATTTTTAAAAAGCACAAAGGAAATGTTCATTCTCTGTTTTATAAAATATCTAAGATGCACACCAGCTGCTTGGCAGTAGACAAGCTGTGAGAAATGGAAATATTTTGTCTTATTCAACTTTAGAAAGCTGAAGGTATGCAGTTGTCTAGCCAATTTCACCTTAGGCCAACTTCATCACCACTCCAGATAAATGTAACCAGCAAGTGCAGATGATGTCATTGGCTATACGCCTGAAAGCAGAGGGGATAGCTGGAAGGATTTAATGTTAGGCTGTCACACTTTGACAGAGTGATAAAAGTTGCCTAAACTGTTTCAAGTAATTAGTGTCCTTATTGTAGTTTAAATAGTACTGTTGAATTTGACACCTTTGGTCATGCAAATTGTTGTCTTCAGGATTTTGGAACTTGAGCAGCAGCTACATTACTATGGAGTATCTGAGAAGTTAAGAGATTGTGCATAATATTGTTGCACAACAAATGGCTTAACCCCTCTAATAATTAAACTAAAACATCAGTCCCAATCTGTTATGACAAGAGTAGGATTCCCCTCTAATAATTACACCCTAAACACCCAGAGAAGCACACCTTTCCCCTCATACTCTCATAAGAGTGATTAAAAGAAGGAAAATCCCTGATCTCCACTTTATAAGCTACAAGAAACAATTTATTTATTTAACCCAACAATTAACAAATTAACAAAATTACTAACAAACCAACAGTTGCCCCTTAGACTACTAACTACTCACTTCTCTGTAACTGGTCTAAATTCTGCTGGAACGCTGCATAAATAAAGACAAGTTCCACTGATATAAATCCCAGTTAATAAGAAACAATAAATTATAACTTAATCTCTCCAAGCTCATGTAGACTGTCTTCTGGAGTCTTCTGTTATCTCCACTCTCTTCACAAACGCCTTTCTTCCATTAATTCTGCTGTCAGGGATATTTTATCTCAATGATTTCTTCAACGTGGACTTGGAGCTAAAACACCGTGGTACCTTTGATTAATCAGATGGGCTTTCCCAGAGAGCTGAATGGTGCTAACTCTGGTAGGTGGCAGCTGTCTCTCTTCTGATGGTAGTTGGGTGACTCTGATTTTCCAGATGCCCTCATCCTATATACCCATAATGACATAATCAAATTTTTACAATATGATTGGTTCCAGATTGTCGTCAACATCAGATTAAAATTCATTTGGCTTTGAATCGCTAAGTCTAGTTTTAAATTAATTGCTGAATTCAAGCTCATTGTTGCAACATCAAAACAAGACTGCTGTTTTGCCTGCCACCTGTAAGGCTTTTTTGATACACGTGTTTCACTTTTTGAGGCTGTTTGTACTGTCAACTTCAGCTGCTGCTCACATACATACAAATCTGCCTCACATTTTAACTTGCTATCTTCCACTTCACAATTACACTACCCAACTTTGTAACAATATGTTTCTCCTTCTCCTTGGGCAATCCCGAAGGACTGAGGTTGACTTTATTTCCACTCCAGTGTTTTGGCTCCTGAGAGATTGATAGTGAAATACTGAATGCAGACCACCTCCCAGAGGTGGGCAAGGTGGTGTTTGAAAAAGTGCAATGAGATATTTGGACTTTTTTACACTCCTTCCACAATTTGGGCATGTCAGACTTGCACAAAATTGTTAGAACTTTGAAGATTGCTTCTTCTCCTGATTGGATATTAACTGGGAATATTGCATTTCTTTTCAGTTGACAGTCAGCAGGCCTGACAACTTCTGTAGCTGAATTAATGACCTTCCTCAGGACTGTTCTTTTAAGGATCAACCACGTTGCTTGTAGGTATGGAGACCCACACAGGCCATATTGTTTGAGGAAAGCAGATTTCCTTGCCAGAATGGCATTAAAAGGCCAGATGGATTTTGATGACAGTTGGGTTAGGTTTTCATGGAGGAGGCAGGAGGTCTGTCTCCTTTGCAAAGACCCGATGCCTGCCATATTTTCATTCCATGAGGTGTAACTTATGATGGAGTCAGGACCATTGTAAGGAGGTAATGTTCCCCACTTGGAACAGAGTTCCTCCCATTATCTGTGACTCCGCTAAGGGGCTGTGACCCGTATTTACTTAAAAGGGCTGAAGTTATCTAAAATTGTAGGGTATTTGAACTCTTTGCCCCAGAATAGTGTTGTGTGTTCGAAATTCCTACAAGTAGGCTGACTGCTAATCTTGAATATCAAAAGTTTCTGGAAACAAGCATAGCGTCAGCAGTAAAAGCAAAATATTGTGAAATCCAGGCCCAGGTTTATGAATTATTTTAATTCAAATTCTATCAGCGGTCACGATGTCTTTTAAAGTCATGTGACCAGAGTATTTGCCTGGGCCTCTGGTCTACCAGTCCAGTGATGTTATCACAATGCCACTGTGTCTGTCTGAATGCCACCAATTAGAGATACCTTTCATAAAGTAGAATTGAGGCACTGACATTGTTTGTCATTGTCCATTGTCCCATAAGATCCTAGGGCACTGAATTGAATTTTGAATCACGTAAGATTCAGAGGGAGTTAACTGGTCAAATACTTAATGGATGTTGGGCTAGATATTACTTGCACCCACCATGTATGTTTTTGTTTTTATGCACTTTTGGTTGGATGGTTGTCCACCACCTTGTCACTCACATCAAGCTTATCACATAAGATAGATGGCAGATTGGCATTAAAATTGGTAGCCACCCATGATATGTAAATAAATTATTATGGGCTAATTGAGCTTGTTTAAAGCCAGTTGACCCAATATTATGCTGCTGGCATTATAAAACGATTGAAGTAGGCACGTGGGAATTCTGTTTCTCTTTAAAAGTGTTTAAAATGGTAGGAAGGAACTGGATAGGATTTGGACCACTCCAAGAAAGTAGTTCCCTCTTCCTACCTGCAGATACTTTAAAATCTCTTTCACCTCCCCTTTCCAAGTTGTGAAACATTCCTCTGCCTAACCTTATTCTGTAATCCATTGGGCCTCCTTTGCGAGCCTGCCTGCAGTCCTACTAGTGTCCACCATAGACCTCTGGCTCTGTCTAGACTGCCAGTCAGCAGCTTCTGGAGATGGTACGTTTACCCACTGACGGACAAAGTCACATAACCCAATGATTTAGTTCACCACAGCTCTTTATAACCATGGGGTAGGTTTGTTTTTGGCTTGCCACCAACCTTTCTCTGGGGGAGTGATGGCTATGGTGCTGTTTGCCACCCCATAATTTTCTCACTATTTCAAAATTAGAGCTGTCCAATTTAAAACGGAGTTGAGGAATTTCTTCTCTGAAGGTCTTTAATCTTTGGAATTCTTTAATCCAGAGAGCAGTTGAGACTCGATCATTGAATATACAGATATTTGAGGCTGAGGTAGATTTTTGAACTACTGGAATTTGAACATTGCTGTTTCACTGTGACAGAGTCAAAAACTTGATTGGAGAGATCCAAACACCAGGTTAGAAGAAGGATATGCACATATTTAACAGGTGACACTATTTTCAACACGTTAGTCAGGGAAGGAATTTGGAGAAGAAAAAGTATTTATAAGCCCAGAAACATTAACAGTAGGTTTTTTGAGGGGAGGTTGTTTATGTAATTGAAAGCATTTCTGACAGTACTTGAAAGAAAGGAATTTGTTACAATAGACAGTAGCATGAGAGACAAAAAGGACTGTTGAGAGAGAAGGGATCCAAGGAACAGGGGATGTCTCTCTTGAATGAGATGAACTCAAAAGATATAATAAGAGATGAAGGAAAAACTCAGTATTCCTTTTGGCCATAAATGTCGTACTTTGCCGGCACCTTATAACATGCCTGTATGAGGTGTGATGATACTATGACTTTAGATATTATTTTGATCATTTTTCACAGAGAGTTTAAAAGGCAGAGGCGATGAGCAGTCTACCAATACCACTTGAGTAAACAGCTTGGTAGGCCTTGGGTTTTGTTTTTTTAAAAACAGCCTGAATAGGTCTGGCAAGCACTTACAGATTGGTATTTCTGGGTTTTAGTTTTTCAGTAGCATCAGAAGTTGTGGTGGTTTCAACAGAGTTTGAAGTTTCAGTAAATGTCTCCTGGCTGCTACTCCTTCAGAATTTTCTCTTGATGTTTTTTCCTCCTGGACTGAAGACCTGCATACAAGAATCTGTGCCTGAATTTTCTTTTTTGCCAGGGGGTGTGTTTGTAGGATGTTACTTATTGGAACAGTGAATTAGTAATAGTTACAGTATACAATTTGGCTAGGTTTTCCAACAGAGTTAAGTTATGCTAAGTGCTTCTTCCTTTTGTTTATATTTTAACTATATATTATATAAATAAATTGTGTTTTTGCTAAACATCAACTAGTTTGACCAGTCACATTGCATCTGGAACACAGCACTTTACCTGTGCCTTTAAAATAAGAAAATGTTAGGCTCTGTGCTATCTTAAAATATTTTGAGGGTGTCTGGTCTGGTCCATGAGAGGTAACTACTTCATTACCTAAAATAATTTCCAAAAGGCTTCATTTAAAAGCATGTAAATCTGAGTTTTGACATATGAACTACTTTTCTATTCGCTCATTTTATACTTAATATAACTTCCAGTTCCTTATTAATTAGTAATTTGTGAACATGTAAATCTTTCAGAAAAAACATCATGGTCGGTAAATCTATACACTTTAACTCAATAGCATATAGCTGTTATTAAAATTGAGAGAATCTTGCCATTAGTTGTGTTTTATTTGATTAAATTCAAATAATTAATTTAGAATCAATAACAAGAAGAGGAGTTCTCCGAAATAAGTCCAGTCATATAGTATATATACTGATAACAGTTCTCAACATCCTCCATATAGAATCTACCACCATTTCACTTGTTATTCATGAAATGCAAATCAATTGCCAATATTTATTTCAGTAAGTGTTTAAAAGGGTAAATAAATGTATGACTTTTAGCTACATTTATCTAACTTTAATACATGTACTATATAGCAAAAAAAAAGTATGAAAAACAGTCCCTCTTCCGCACCTACACAGGCCCCAAACCCCACCTCTTCCTCCGGTACATTGGTGACTGTATCGGCGCCGCCTCTTGCTCCCCAAAGGAGCTCAAACAGTTCATTCACTTCACCAACACCTTCCACCCCAACCTTCAGTTCACCTGGGCCATCTCCAGCACATCCCTCACCTTCCTGGACCTCTCAGTCTCCATCTCAGGCAACCAGCTTGTAACTGATGTCCATTTCAAGCCCACCGACTCCCACAGCTACCTAGAATACACCTCCTCCAACCCACCCTCCTGCAAAAATTCCATCCCCTATTCCCAATTCCTCCGCCTCCGCCGCATCTGCTCCCACGATAAGACATTCCACTCCCGCACATCCCAGATGTCCAAGTTCTTTAAGGACCGCAACTTTCCCCCCACGGTGATCGAGAACGCCCTTGACCGCGTCTCCGGCATTTCCCGCGACACATCCCTCACACCCCGCCCCCGCCACAACCGCCCCAAGAGGATCCCCCTCGTTCTCACACACCACCCTACCAACCTCCGGATACAACGCATTATCCTCCGACACTTCCGCCATTTACAATCCGACCCCACCACCCAAGACATTTTTCCATCCCCTCCCCTGTCTGCTTTCCGGAGAGACCACTCTCTCCGTGACTCCCTTGTTCGCTCCACACTGCCCTCCAACCCCACCACACCCGGCACCTTCCCCTGCAACCGCAGGAAATGCTACACTTGTCCCCACACCTCCTCCCTCACCCCCATCCCAGGCCCCAAGATGACATTCCACATTAAGCAGAGGTTCACCTGCACATCTGCCAATGTGGTATACTGCATCCACTGTACCCGGTGCGGCTTCCTCTACATTGGGGAAACCAAGCGGAGGCTTGGGGACCGCTTTGCAGAACACCTCCGCTCAGTTCGCAACAAACAACTGCACCTCCCAGTCGCAAACCATTTCCACTCCCCCTCCCATTCTCTTGATGACATGTCCATCATGGGCCTCCTGCACTGCCACAATGATGCCACCCGAAGGTTGCAGGAACAGCAACTCATATTCCGCCTGGGAACCCTGCAGCCATATGGTATCAATGTGGACTTCACCAGTTTCAAAATCTCCCCTTCCCCTACTGCATCCCTAAACCAGCCCAGTTCATCCCCTCCCCCCACTGCACCACACAACCAGCCCAGCTCTTCCCCCCCACCCACTGCATCCCAAAACCAGTCCAACCTGTCTCTGCCTCCCTAACCGGTTCTTCCTCTCACCCATCCCTTCCTCCCACCCCAAGCCGCACCCCCAGCTACCTACTAACCTCATCCCACCTCCTTGACCTGTCCGTCTCCCCTGGACTGACCTATCCCCTCCCTACCTCCCCACCTACACTCTCCACCTATCTTCTTTACTCTCCATCTTCGGTCCGCCTCCCCCTCTCTCCCTATTTATTCCAGTTCCCTCCCCCCATCCCCCTCTCTGATGAAGGGTCTAGGCCCGAAACGTCAGCTTTTGTGCTCCTGAGATGCTGCTTGGCCTGCTGTGTTCATCCAGCCTCACATTTTATTATCATGAAAAAATCTGTCAGTTTTCCACTAGTTCTTCAGAAGAATTTTGAGTGAAGATAAGTACAGGTCTACCTAGTCATGTCAATCCTGCATAGGTCAACAGCCCACCCCACCTATCTCGACGACAAAATAATGTCTTCTTTCTTCTGTTTGCTTATTCTATTTTACCTCTTTATCTCAATGTCAACATCTGATAAGTCAACTGGCAGTCTTGTCTGTGTTTGGCCCCGATATAGAAGTAATATCTTGACATCTTCTGTGTGTCATAACAGGGACAGATTTTTGCAGATTCAAGCCAAATTTGAAAGCCTTTTAAAAAAAGTAGGCCGGACCCTGGTATGAAGTCCAGCCGCATTCTCAGCAGATTTTGTGTGTAGTAGCAGGGGCTCTTGAAACCTTATGTTGACACACTTTATATCAACAAAAATCCTTTGGGCCCAGAGATATTGAAATATTTGAGTAGGACTTGTTACAATAAAAGATTTTGAGAAGTCCAGAGAGCGCAGGGTCTGCCACCAAAATTAGATGGGATTGCGGGAGAGAACAAAATTAAGGAACTTCGAACTAATTAGTGGTTATACGTGAAAAGATGCAGACCTGAATTTGGGGCAGTTTGAAGTTTTGTGAAGGAGGGCACGGAGAAAATTAGAGAAATGAAATCGAGAAGTGATTTTTAAAAATGTACTTAAGTTGATTAATGGTTCGTATGTATCATAAAGAAAGAAGTAAGAGTGATTGGGAAAAAGTATGGAATTTTAACTTGATTGTGATAGAAGCTTAGCAAATGGGAGCAGGATAAGCCTTTCAGCCCTTTGAGTCTGCTCCACCATTCAATATGATGGTGGTTGATCATTCAACTCAGTACTCTGTTCCCACTTTCTTCTCATACCCTCCAATCCCTTTCGGTCTAAGAACTACATCTAACTCTTTAAAACATTCAGTGTTTTGGCCACTACTGCCTTATGTAGCAGAGAATTCCACAGCCTCACCACTTTGTGTGAAGAAATTTCTCCTCATCTCCTTCGTAAATGGCGTAGCCAATATTCTGAGACAGTGACTCCTTGTTCTGGACTCAGTCATCGGAACTATCTTTCCTGCATTTACTTTGTCTAGTCCTGTTAGAGTTTTATAATTATCTGTGAGATTCTCCCCTATTCTTTAAATACCAGTGAATGTAGTCCTTTTCTGTACTTGAATCCTGTTGCTATGAAGGCCAACATACCATTTGGCTTCTTCACCCCTGCTGAACCTTCATGCTTACTTTTAGTCACTGGTATACAAGGACATTCTGATCTCAATGCACATCCTTCTTTCTAAATCTGTCATCTTGCAGAAAGTGATCTTCCTTATTGTTTTTGCTACCAAAGTAGGGAACATTACATTTATCTCTATTATACTTCATCTGCCATGCATTTGCTCACTTACTCAACTTGTCTAAATCATACTGAAACATCTCTGCATCCTCCTCGTAGCTCATCCTCCCGCCTAGCAATGTGTCATCTGCAAACTAGAAGATAATACATTTATTTACCTCATCTAAACATTAATATATATTTAACTACCCTTGGAATATTGTGTTCAGTTCTGGTCACCTTATTATCGGAAGGGTGTAGAATCTTTAGAGAGGGTGCAGAGGAGATTTACCAGGATGCTGCCTGGACTGGAGGTCTTATCATGAAAGGTTGAGGGATCTACAGCCTTTCTCGTTGGAGCAAAGAAGGATGATAGGTGACTTGATAGAGGTGTGCAAGGTGATGAGCGGCATAGATAGAATGGATACCTAGAGACTTTTTCCCAGAGTGGGAATAACTATTACGAGGGGGCATAATTTTGAGGTGAATGGAGGAAAGTATAGGGGAGATGTCAGATGTAGGTTCTTTTCACAGAGATTGGTGGGTAGGTGGAATGCACTGCTGGCAGTGGTAGTGGAGTCAGATTCGTATTAGGGACATTTAAGCGACTTTTGGATAGACACATGGATGATAGTAAAATGTAAGGTATGCAGGGTAGTCTGATCATAGAGTAGGATAATAGGTTGGCACAACATCATGGGCCGAAGGGCCTGTACTGTGCTTACTGTTCTATGTTCTATATATTGTGAGTAGCTAGGACCCAAGCACTATCCCACTAATCACTGTCTGGTATCCAGAAAAAGACCTGTTTAGTCTTAGTCTTTATTTTGTGTCTGCCAACCAGTTCTCTGTTTGCGTCAGTACACTACCCTCAAACCGATGCACTTTAATTTAAATGCTGATTTTTTAGTTGAGACCTTATCAACTCTACTTGATACATCCTCAAAATTCCAGATTTGTCAAGTGTCCTTTTCATAAATCCATGCTGATTCTGTCCAGTCCTGTCACTATTTTCCAAGTGCTCTGCAATTAAATCTTTTATATTGAACTCTAGTCAGACTAACCAGTGTATTGTTCTCTCTTTTCTCTCTACCTCCTCTTTTTTTTTAAAATAGTAGGGTACATTAGCAACCCCTGAAATCCACCGAAACTGTTCCAGAGCTACAGAAAACTGAAAGATGACCACCAATGTGTCCACAATTTGAAGGGACACTTCTTTAAAAATTGTGGAATGTGGATTATTCAAACCCTAAAGATTTATCATCCTTTACTCGCATCCATTCTTCATGATTCTCCTACTTGCACTGATTTCTTACAGTTTCTACCTCTCTCACTAGATCCTGTTTTTCACCTTTTTGGGATGTTATTTGTGTGCTCCTTTTGTAAAACGGAACCAAAATATATATTTAATTAGTCTGCCATCTCTTGGTTCCCCATTATTACATCTCTGCTTCTGACTGTAAGGGATCTCCACTTCTCTTCACTTTTTTTTTGCTCTTCACATAATTATAGAAGCATTTACAATCAGTTAGTACTTTCTCCGTACGCTGACTCACTCTATTTTCACGGTCTCAATCAATCCCTTTGTTCTCCTTTGAAACCTAAATTGCTTCCAAACCTAAGGTCTGCTGCATTTCTTGGCCAGGTTGCATGCTCCTTCCTTGGATCTAGTACTGTCCCTAAATTCCCTTGTTAGTTATGTTCAGATCACCTTTCCCTTTTTATTTTTGTGCCAAATGAGAATGAAATGCAACAAATATTCTTCCATACATTCTTTAAATATTGCCATTGCCTGTCCCCTTTCATCCCTTTAAGTCATGTTTCCTTTATTTACATTCAGCATGATCAACTACATCACTCTCCATCTTAAAGAAAAATTCTATTATTTTATGGTCACTCTTCCTCCAGGGGTCTCTCACAGCTAGGTTGCCAAAAGTCTTCTCTCGTTATGCAGTATCTAGTTTAGGGTTGTGTGTTCTCTGGTCGGTTCCTCTAGTTAATGGAGCTGGGATTCTACTATAAAGTTCAGTGCAAGAGAGCTACCAAAGAATCTCGCAAAAGAGGGACAATTTTTGCCTTTGTGTGCAACATGTCAAATAGATTAGCTTTATTCACTCAAGATGAGTATGTCCCTGTCGGTATTTATTAGTGTTTGACCTTCATGAACTGCTGCAACCTGTGTGTTGAAGGTACTCCCACAGTGATGTTAGAGTTCCAGGATTATACCCCGTGAAGAAGTACCAATACATTTTCAGTTAAGGACATTGTGTGACACACGTACTTGCAGCTAGCTGTGGCATTTCCCATCAGGTAGTCTAACACAATTAAATTTGGAGACGTAAAGGTCAATATGACCAGCACGTGTATGGCTAATGACCTTTTTGCGATACTAGAGAAAAAAATGCAGTATGTTTTTTAAGTGTGTATTATGCTTTGAATCTCTAAGTTCAAAAATGTTTCACTATTGCCAGAGAACTTTGAATTTACTTCATTATGCTTAAAGCAAATTACATATTATGCATTGTTGGTGTCCCTACTTTAGGAAAATTATTATTCACTTGATTGTGTAGGTTTTCTACTGTATCTGACGTAAAACTGATTTTTTGTTTTATTTTAGATACTGTTGTAAATGAAAATAATTTTAATGTTTTGTTTTTCAGATGAGCTGCGACGTGCCCATGCACAAACTGGAGATTCAGAGCGAGAGATACAACAACTACACCAAGAGTTGAAGGAAGCACAGGAATTGGCCATAACTAGCAAACAAAAATGTTTTGAAGTACAAGGTGAATTTTTTTACAAATGTGTAATGATTTGCTTGAAAATAAATCTCATTTTATTTTCAGATTTTTTTTAAGTTTAGATTAGATTCCCTACAGTGTGGAAACAGGCCCTTCGGCCCAACAAGTCCACACTGCCCCTTGAAGCATCTCACCCAGAGCCATCCCGCTATAACCCACACATCCCTGAACACTATGGGCAATTTAGCATGGCTGGCCCACCCAGCCTGCACATCATTGGACTGTGGGAGGAAACCGGAGCACCCGGAGGAAACCTACGCAGATATGGGGAGAATGTGCAAACTCCGCACAGACAGTCGCCCGAGGCTGAAATCGAACTCGGGACCCTGGTCCTGTGAGGCTGCAGTGCTAACCTCTGAGCCACCGTGCTCCCCTTTTGTTAGTTTCAGCATCAGAAAATAGTCTAGATTCCTTTGGACTCGGTTCACACATTCCATCGATTCATTTATAATATGGTAGCAGTGATTCAGGAAACAAAATTAGGCACCAGCAGAAATCTGCTGGCCTTCTGTTTCAAATAGTTCCTTTTTGTTCAAACAGATTGTATGTTATGGTGATCTCAGCTGATGTTACTACTGCTAGTGAGATCTCCGACTGAAATCTGACTTGATAGACCATCCTTTGCTTTTTATTTTGCTTAATATGGTGCTGTTTCTGAAACTGTTCAAACATATAACCTAAATGTGTCTTCTGCTAGCCGTTTGAGACCTTTTCTAATTTCTGGGTTTTTCTAAGCTAAGATAGATCTTAATTGTTCCAAGTCACAACCAAGCTGATGCCCTTCAATGTTTTTCTCCCCAGTTGTAAAACTCTCACAATGCAACCAGTTCTTATCATCACAGCAGGTGGGACTACAGTCAGCTGTTCTCTGACAAATACTGGTGGTTGATCATGTTTTCAGAAACACTGTCAAGTAAACATTAAAACCCTCCTTACACACAGGCTAAAAGCCATGCTGTAAAATGAATGATGTCAATATGTATAATTCACCTTGAACCTCATATCTTCATGGGGATCACTGTTTTAGTTGTTATCTCATATTCTTGTTTACCTGTTTTTACAGCCTTGACTGCATATTATTTAGGGTTTGGGGCGGACATCCTTAAAGAGAATAGAATTCTCAAATACTGTCGATTTTTAAAGGTACTTTCCAGTACTGAGCTTCTATATTGGAAAGGGACCCTCAAATACACTTCTTACTTTTAAAGTTCAAAAAAGATATATCTTGGCAAGTTTGACTGTTTAAATCTCCTTAAAGTTGCTTGTTTTAAAAGCAGGTCTACATTTTTAAAAAGAGCTGCATCGGATCCCAGATGACAAAGTGTGGAGCTGGATGAACACAGCAGGCCAAGCAGTGTCTCAGGAGCACAAAAGCTGACATTTCGGGTCTAGACGCTTCATCATAGAGGGGGATGGGGAGAGGGTTCTGAAATAAATAGGGAGAGAGGGGGAGGCGGACCAAAGATGGAGAGAAAAGAAGATAGGAGAGTATTGGTGGGGAGATAGGGAGGGGATAGGTCAGTCCAGGGAGGATGGACAGTTCAAGGAGGCAGGCTGAGGTTAGTAGGTAGGAAATGGAGGTGCGGCTTGAGGTGGGAGGAGGGATAGGTGAGAGGAAGAACAGGTTAGGAGGCGGGGACAAGCTGGGCTGGTTTTGGGATGCAGTGGGGTGAGGGGAACGAGCTGGGCTGGTTTTGGGATGCAGTGGGGGCCTTCCCCTCTCTCCCTATTTATTTCAGAACCCTCTCCCCAGCCCCCTCTCTGATGAAGGGTCTAGGCCTGAAACGTCAGCTTTTGTGCTCCTGAGATGCTGCTTGGCCTGCTGTGTTCATCCAGCTTCACACTTTGTTATCTTGGATTCTCCAGCATCTGTAGTTCCCGTTATCTCTGCATCAGATCCCAATTTGAGTTCATTAACTTCAGTGTTGTTCTGGTTCCTCTACAGCACTACTTGAAGAGGAAAGAAAGACCGCTAAACTGCAAATTGAAGAATCAACCAGACAGATCCAAGTGTTGCAAGGTATAAGCTTTCACAAGTTGTTTCAGTGGTATATATTGACTTTGGAGATACTGTGTCAGAGCAACACTTTTCTTCAACTCATATTTATATTGTTGCCCTTTAATTTTGCATAGATGCCATCTGGCTTGTATGAATGACCTGTCTTAGTTTTGTTTTGGTATCACTTGCGTGATATTGCTATATTACAAACCAGTAGTTAGAAAGCATGAAGAAGTTTTGTCATGAAATAGCATGGTGGTAAATGTAAATTTACATGGCCTGCTGGAAAGATATTTTTGTACTCTTGATGAGGATTTAAAATAATTCCAGTACACCTGGTTAATAAGAAATCACTCCAAAGCATTAATTACATTTTGTATGAAGTTGTGTTTTTTTTCTATAAAAATTAATTTGGTCTGGAGAAATAAACTTAACATTTGGCAGTACAAACTTTCAAGTCAGTCAAAATGACTATTGCTTTTTCTGTATGCAGCTCAACTCCACAAATTACAAAAGAATATTGAGATCGTTAGAGAAGAAAAAGAGAATGAAATTATTGAAACACGTGATCAGTTGGCAAGTACCCATAAAGAGATTGTGGCTTTACGACAGACAGCAGTAGAGGCAGCGACTGGCCGTGAAAATGACATTGCCATTCTCCGAGGAGAACTGCAGAAGGTGCAAACTGAGCTTGAACATTGGCGGCAAACTACGTCCCAATACGAAGCAGAAATCTTCAATCTTCAAACCAAGCTCCATCTTCAAACAGAACAACAGAAAAATAAAGAAAAAGGGGAAGCAATCCAGTTGCAAGGTAAGGAGAATGGGAAGACACATAGGAGAATGAAGTTTCCAAAATCTTTTGCTGCTTTTGATTTACAGTGCAGGAATCCCTGAGCAGTGTTCTACTGTAATTGTGATAAGTCTGTGGAATGGGACTTGAACTCAGATTCTTCTAACTCAGAAATGAAAATGCTGTTACTGAGCCACAAGTAATGAAGCAAAAACAGTTTCTCTACTACCATTTCAAAACCTTTGTTAAACCACCCTCAAATTTTATAACTAAAAGTTGAAGAAAAGCCACGTTATTATAATGTTACTTTGTTTAACTTGAAATATTTTATTCTGTTAAATCTGTGTCAGATAACTTCCAACACCAATATGGGTGGTCCAAATGAAACTCTGTACAACCGTTGAATCTCTGGTAATATTTTTGAACCCCAACCCCTTTAAAATAAATGACGACAGTTCATTATCCTTTTTGTTTAGTCAGTGTTCTGAGGAAGGGTCACTGGACTCGAAACATTAACTCTGTTTTTCTCTCAGCGGAACCTGCCAGACTTGCTGAGTTTCGTCAACACTTTTTGCTTTTGTTTCAGATCTCTAGCATGCTCAGTTCCTTGTTTTACCCTTTTTTGATTATTTCCTTCACCAGATTACTAGCTTATTGCTATCTGTGTGCACTAATGCATAAAATTTCTCTGCTCCACATTGCTCAAAATCTCTCATCAATAGTAAGTATTCTGATTTATCTCTGGGATCCAAAATGAATTATCTCATTTTTCTTTGTACTCTACTTGCTCCCATCTGCATCTACTGCTCGCCCTTTGTCAGTTCTACCTTGTTATATCCTCAGACCTCTAGCAAACTTGACAAACATGACTTCCCTTTCACAAAACCATGTGACTGTTTAATTGCATTAAGCATTTCATAATGACCTATGAATTCTTTCTTATTGATGGAATCTATCACTTTCCAAATGATAGATGACAAGCCAACTAGCCTATGGTTTCCTGCTTTCCATCTGCCTTGTTTTTTGAACAGGGCCATTACTTTAATGATTTCGAAATCTGTGAGAACCCTCCTGGAATTCAATAAATTTCAGAATATTTTGAACAATGTCTCCACTGTGCACATCTGGTCCTGACAACTTGTTTGTCTTTAGCTTTAGTCTTTCAAATATTTTGTCCCTCTTGAGAGAGATTGTTAGAAGATCTTTCCACCTGTTAGCACTTTATAAACAACTGAAAAGTAACAGGTGTGTAGTGTCTCCACTATGAAGACCGATGGAAAAATATTGGTTCCAGTTATCCGCCGTTTCCCTATTACTAATTCCCTCGTTTATCCTGCAAGGTTACCATATTTCCTTTGGCCACTTTCTTTTTATATACCTATAGAAGCTGTTGCTGTTTCTTCATGCATTTCTTGTCAAGTTACTTTCATAATCAATTTTTCCCCTCAGCTTTATAGTCATCCGCCACTAGTTTCCAAAAAAAAAGTAGCCACAGTCCTTTGACCTACCACTAGTTTTGACGTTAGTTTTTGATTGGATGCTTTCCTTGACCACCTTTGTAAACCCTGGGTGGGTCACGTTTCTCAGATTGTTTTTGACCGGAATAAATTTTTGCTCAGCATTATAAAATGTCTGCATAACAGTCTGCCACTGCTTGTCCACTGTCTTTCCACTTAGTTTATTTTCGCCTGATACCTTTCTTTCTTCATACCTCTGTAATTCCCCCTACTGAAGTTTGGGACACTGGTTTGACACCCAAGTTGTTTGTCCTGAAACTGAATTCAAAATTTTCCACCATAATGTGATAGCTGTGAGACCTCTTATTAACCCTACATTATTACACATTATTTGATTAAAGTTGCCTGTTCCTCTGTAGGTTATGTAATGTGCAGCTCTAGGAAACAAACCCTGATACACTATCCAAATTCATCTTCCATGTTATCCTGGTCCATCTGATTTCTATCCAGTCAATACACAGTTTAAAATTATACAAGATCATGTCAGTGCTCTCCTTACACACTTCCATTATTTTCCAATTTATACTTTGTCCTATGGTAAGAAAACTCTACGGCACTTATGAATTCTTTCGCTTGCTAGACCTTAGCTTCACCCCAACT
Organism: Stegostoma tigrinum; assembly: GCF_030684315.1. Classification (NCBI taxonomy): domain Eukaryota; kingdom Metazoa; phylum Chordata; class Chondrichthyes; order Orectolobiformes; family Stegostomatidae; genus Stegostoma; species Stegostoma tigrinum. The sequence continues at coordinate 52,924,434 of NC_081364.1, read as the reverse complement.
GATTCCATATCACAATATGTTGTCTCTATATCATCACTCAGCACTGTACTGATACCATCCTTTATTAACCAAACTATCTCACTACTTTTCCTTTCTGCCTACACTTAGGGAATGTCAAATTGCTTTCAGTTCCCATCTTGGTCACCCTGTAACCATGTCCCCATAATAACTATCAAGTCATATTCATTTATCTCAATTTGTGTCATCAATGCATTTGTCTTGTTACAAATGCTCTGTACATTCATATAAAGAGCGTAAGATACAGGCACAGCCTGCCCAATCTTTCATCATAAGGTGAACCTTTTTAACCCGGTAATGAATCGAGTGAACCTTCTCTGCACTGATTCTCATGCAATATATATAATTTCTTAGGCAAGGAAATCACAACCTGATACAGTTGTCCGGATGCATCAGCAGGCTCTGTACAGCTACACTAATATTTTGTATTTGATTCCCCTTGCAATAAATGCCTTCATTCCAAGTACTTTCTACATCGATTGCTTTATCTCCATTCTAACATTTTGTGTTTTATGTAACAGATCACCCAGAAACATCTGTAGCTCAGAATTCTATAATCTCTCTGTATTTAATTAATTTGCTAATTTTCTATTTTTCCTGCTAACGTGGATAAATTTACATTATCCTCTATCTGCCATATTTGTACCACTTATCTATCTATGTCCCTTTTCCAACTCCTGGGTTCCCTGACAACTTATTTTACTACGTATCTTTGTGACATGAGCAAATTCAGCAATCATACATTTTTGTTTCATTTAACTCATTGATAATAAATTTATTATTGGTTGAACACTGACTCCTGTGGCACCCAACTGGCTACAGTTTGCCAATATGAAAATGACCCATGTATTCCTACCACAGCTGTTATTTTGTGTTGAAAATCTATGACATCTTAACAATTGCCATTTGGAAATCTACATGCTCTGCATCCACAGATTCCCTTTTATCCACCTCTCTCGTTACTTCCTCAAAGAAGTCTAATAAATTAGTCAAACATGATTTCCTTTTTACAAATTAATGCTGACGCTGCCTGATTGCATTATGATTTTCTAAGTGTCTGGTATTTCTTGTATAATAATGGATTCTAGCATTGTCCCCATGACAGATGATAGGCTAGATATACTATAGTTTCCTGCTTCCCCCCTCATCTATTTCGTGAATAAAGTTTATCACCATCATCCCCACAGTTGACAATACTTACAATTTTGTCATCTGCAAAATTTGAAACTATGCCCTCTGGCCCAGGTGAGTTATTAATACAGATCAAGAAAAAAAAAAGCGGTGCTTCTAGATCATTTGGGAACACCATTCTGTTACATCCTCCTTTTTGAAAAGCACTCATTCATCACTTATTTTCCAGCAGTTGGCCAACTTTTTAAGCATGTTGCCACTGTCCCTTTTGTTCTACTGGCCTTAAGTTTGCTTACGAGCCTGTTGGTGTCACTTTGTTCAGGTGTATGAGATCAACAATGTCACCCTCATCAACCCTCTAGATTACCACATCAAGTACTCAAACCAAGGTAGCTAAATATAATTTGCAGTTATCAAATCCATGCTGGCTTTCCTTCATTGAATTGCACTTGTCCATGTGATTGTTAATTTTGTATTATTATTTCTAAAAGCTTCTTAATGAGGTTAAACTGAATGATCTTTAGCTGTCCGCCTTATTCTTGTTCCTCTACTTGAAAATGGGTGGAATGTTTACAACTTTTATCCTCTAGAACCACTTGTATTTAAAAAGAATGGTAACATTGTGGTCTGTGCATTCATAATTCCCACTTTACTTCTCTTAGTATGCTCAAATGCATTTGTTCCAGTCTGGGTGACTTAATTTAAGTGCAGCCAGCCTTTCTAATACCTGTCTATCATTTTTTGCCATCTCAACTGTCTCCTCTTTCATTGGAGCTTTGGCAGCATCCTTAACCTTGGTAATGACAGGTAGAAAGTGCTTATTTAATACATAAGCCATACAAAGAGTCATAGAGTCTTGGCGATATACAGCACTGAAACAGACCCTTCAGTCCAACTCATCCATGCTGACCAGATATCCTAAATAAATCTAGTCCCATTTGCCAGCATTTGGCCCATATTCCTCTTAACCCTTCCTATTGATGTACCCATCCAGATGTTTTTTTAATTCTACCAGCCTCTTCCACTTCCTCTGGCAGCTCGTTCCATACACACACCATCCTCTGTGTGAAAAAGTTGCCCCTTAGGTCCCATTTAAATCTTTCCCCCCTTACCTTAAACTTATGCCATGTAGTTTTGGACTCCCCCATCCCGGGGAAAAGACCTTGTCTATTTACCCTATCCCCATGCCCTTCATGATTTTATAAGCTTCTATAAGGTCATCCCTCAGCCTCTTATGTTCCAGACAAAATAGCCCCAGTCTATTCAGCCTCTCCCTATAGTTCAAACCTTCCAACTTTAGCATCATCTTTGTAAATCTATCCTGAACCCTTTCAAGTTTCACAACATCCTTCCTATAGCAGGGAGACCAGAATTGCATGGAAAATTCCAAAAGTGGCCAAAACAATGTCCGGTATAGCCACGATATGACTTCGTAGTTGCTATACTCAATGCACTGACCAATAAAGGCAAGCATACCAAATACCTTCTTCATTATCCTGTCTACCTGCGACTTTTCTTTCAATGAATCATGAATCTGCACTCAAGTTCTCTTTGTTCAGCAACATTCCCCAGGATCTTAGCATCAAGTGGATATGGGCTGCCCTGATTTGCCTTTCCAAAATGCAGCAGCTCACACTTATCTAAACTAAACTTCATCTGTCACTCCTTGGTCCATTGGCCCACCTTGTTAAGATCCTATTGTACTCTGAGAAAACCTTTGCTATCTGCTACAGCTACAATCTTGGTATCATCTGCAAACTTACCATACCTGTTATGTTCACATCCAAATCATTTACATAAACAACAAAATGTAGTGGACCCAGCACCAATCCTTGTGGCACACCTTTGATCACAGGTCTCCAGTGTGAAAAGCAACCCTCTATCACCACCCTCTGTCTTCTACCTTTGATTAAGTTCTGTATCCAAATAACTAGTTCTCTCTGTATTCCGTATAACCTGACCTTGCTAACCAATCTACCATGAGGAACCTTGTCGAATGCCTTACTGAATGGGCGGCACGGTGGCACCGTTGTTAGCACTGCTGCCTCACAGCGCCAAGGACCCGGGTTCAGTTCCAGCCTCAGGCAACTGTCTGTGTGGAGTTTATACGTTCTCCCTGTGTCTGCGTGGGTTTCCTCCGCGTGCTATAGTTTCCTCCCACAGTCCAAAGATGTGCAGGTTAGGTGGATTGGCCATACTAAATTGCCCGTAGTGTTCAGGGAGATGTAGATTAGGTGGGTTATAGGGGGATGGGCCTGGATGGGATGCTCCGAGTTTCGGTGTGGACTTGTTGGGCCGAAGGGCCTGTTTCCACACACTAGGGATTCTGTGATTCCATATAGATCACATCCACTGCTCTGCCCTCATCAATCCTCTTTGTTACTTCTTCAAAAAACTCAATCAAGTTAGTGAGACACAATTTCCCATGCATAAAGCCATCTGTTGACTATGTCTATTCAGTCCTCGCCCGTCCAAATACTTATAAATCCTGTCCCTCAGGATTCCCTCCAACAACATGCCCACCACTGAGATTTATAGGTCTGTTGTTCCTGGGTTTTTTTTCTTACCACCTTTCTTAATTAGTGACACCAAGTTAGCCAACCTCTGGTCTTGCAGCACTTCACCTGTGCCTATTGACGATGCAAGTATTTCAACAAGAAGCCTACCTGTCGCTTCCATACCATCTCTCTGTCCATGCATTAGTCCCTTTTTGATCCCCAATTGGCCGCACTCTTACTACACTTGACTATTTATATGCATGTAAAAGATTTTTGGATTTCCTTTTTTGCTGATCAGATGTTTCTTCCCATACTCATTATTTCATATTTCTTTTTTTCACTTCTTAGCCTCAAAATATCTCAAACACCTCATTGATAGTGAACCTTTTCTAAAATTGTGTTATTGTATCGGCAAAGAGTGGCAATTAACTTGTTCACAAATAAGGTGTCAAAATATTCATGAGATAATGACTAGTTCATCTGTTCTGGTGGTATGAAATAAAGCATAAATGTCAGCCAGATGATTTCAGCTGCATTCCTTTGATAAGGGCCATGGCATTTTCAGTGCTTAACCTGTATATCTAGCTACAGTCGTGCCTTCATCTCTTATCCAAAAGGCAAATCCTTCATTTTGCACTGAAGTATGTACCAAGATTGTGTTCAGTTAATGAAGTGCAGATTGAATTCTCATCTTGACAAAATCATACATTAGCTCGGAATTCAAGCTTTGTCATTTGGTTTTATTTGATGGTCCATATTGGAATTTTTGACTGCTACATATTTATCAGTTCCTACTTTGATCTGTATATATAAAAGCTATGAATGAGAATTTTTATTGCATTAAGGTGAAGAAAAGTTTTCTATCTTGGAGATTAAAGTTTGCTTTGATCTAAAATATCTGGATTGGCTTAACTGAGTTATCGCTAATCTGTTTGGGTTTGGCACATAAAGCTAAACAGAGGATTGAGTCGAGACTATTAAATATAGTCCAAAATCATTTCATGTGCTTAACATGAGACAGAATGTACTTGCATCAGCTACAAAAATCCATATTCTTCACAGAACTATTGGCAGAGTCAGTAATTGTATTTCCTGCAGTCACTACATTATAATCTTAAAACTACAAAGCACTAAAATTAATGTGTAACCAGCGTGTCTAATTTAGATGAGAACTAACATTATTATCACTTGGGAAACTGCTCTGCTTTGTATTGCACAATTTCTTTGTAAAGAGGCAAAGATCAGAGCTATGATGTTGATGTACTCATGCTGTTGACCTGCGATCCGTGTTTAGCTTTGTGATTAATTATGGCATAAAAATGCAGATCATGTGTTACCCATAGGCCACATGACATTTTCTATTGGAATTGGTGACCATCTGACCGACAGCATTCTCAAAGTCCAGCCAGCAAAATCTGCTGGGCATCCAAATAAAACACACATGTGATTGCTATCCAGTTTATCAGAGGTTAAGAAGCGCCCCATGACCATATCAACTAATCTAGCAGAGATGTACATTGGCCCTGCAGTTGTCATTACTGCACTTTAAGAAGGAGCAGATAAGATGTTGCGCATAACCCAGTGGGCAGACACCTTGACCATATGTAAACTGTTTATTCATCCTATACCTCAATCAACTGAATTAGCTTACAAAGTAGAGGATAAATTGTCCTGTTAAAAAGCAATAAAATGTATGACTATTATAGTGTAATTTCCATTTTCAGAAAGAAATATGACTTCGATAATAAAACCTATCATTTCCATCTCTGCAGTGAATTATTAGTTGACCCAGAGTTTCTTCTGTCGCAGAGTTTTACCATTTAACATTTTGTCAGAATTGGCACAAATCTCGATTGAAGTGGAACTTTCATTGGTTGCATGTCATTCAACAGACATTACAGGATGGGTGGGAATTTGCCCAACAGTCATAATCATGCACATGAGAATGTGTGTGAGAAAGTTTAGATCATCACATTCTTGCCAAAATGCCTACTTAATGAGAATGTTAGTTTTAGATAATTTGTTGTTTTGTTTTCAGTTGAAGTACAATTGATTTTTAAAAATCTCATTTTGAAATCTTAATTATTTTATAAAAGATGTGCTTTGTTTTGGATGATTAACAATTTTTCCATGTAGCCAATATTCCAGTGATGTTAATTTATTTTCCACTAACTGTGGACTTTGTCCCGCTAGGCCTTGACATTTTCAGTGTTTATGTTTTGTTTTGATCTCTCTCTACCAACAAGCCATGACATCACTTCCAGAGAACATCCTGTTAAATTGGAGGCATGCAGTTAATTTTGTTACAATTGGCTAACTTGTACATATGAGTCTGTTTTCAAAATGTATTGTATGTCTTAAATGTCAGTCCACAAATTAATTGTAAGTTATTTACCGATCCAGACATACTTCTAAAGTGAAAAAAACAGTAGTTCAGAGGTCCCACTTAAGTTAGTTGTATATTCTTCCTGAAATATTAGTAATTAACAGGCAAGGAAAAGCATACCTGTGTATTAATGTACTGATGGGAACTTCACTCACTCTGCAGCTGATGTGTTTGTTTTACAAAGATATTACAACTACTGGGAATGCTGACCTTATTATACTATTGTAAGAGCTGCTAAGTCATGAGTACCAAAGAGAAAAATGGGTTATAAGGAGAAAAAAACGTGCATTAATATAAGAATCTTTCACAAACTAAAACAATTCATAAACTAGCTTCAAATTTAGCAACGTTTATCCAGGCAAATGTAGCAATTTGTAAAGTCAAAATGGTATCCATCAGAGTCAGCATGGTTTTGTGAAGGCAAACCATGTTTGACTAATTTGCTAGAGTTTTTTGAAGATGTAGCAAGCAAAGTGGATAATGAGGACCCTGTGGATGTAATATCTGGACTTCTGGAAGGTGTTTAATTAGGTGCTGCACAAAAGGTTAATTCACAAGGTTGGATTATATGGGATTGGTGTAGGTGACTGGCTGATGGACAGATGACAGCAAGTCAGGATAAATGCATTTTTTCTGGATGGCAAGAAGTAACGAATGGGGTACCACAGGGTTTGGCCCTTGAGACCCAGCTATTTACAATCTACATGAACGACTTGGACACAGAGATTGAAAGCTCCATAGCCAAATTTGCAGATGAAACAAAAGTGGGTGGGATGATAAATTACAATGAGGAAATAAGAACCTTACATATGCATATAGATAGGAGAATCGGCCAAAAGATGGCAGGTGTAGTTTAACGTGGATAAGTGTAAGGTCATGCATTTTGGTCGACCTATTACCTAAATGGGGAGAGACTTCAAGCTGTTCCAGTGCAGAGGGATCTGGGTGTCCTCATTCATGAGTCAGAGAAGACTAGCATCCAAGTACAGCAGATAATAAAGAAAGTGAATGAAATGTTAGCTTTTGTATCTAAAGGAATAGAATATAAATTTAAGGAAGTATTGTTGTAACCATATAAGTCATTGGTGAGACTGCACCTGGAGTATTTATGCGTAGTTTTGGCCCCCATATTTGAGCAAGGTTGTAGTGCAATTGGAGACAGATCCGAGGCAGTTCACCAGATTGATCCCAGAATTGAGAGTTTTGCAGTATGAAGAGAGATTGGAATTTAGAAGAATGAGGGGAGATCACATTGAGGTCTTCAAGATGATAAAAGGTACAAACAAAAGACAAGGAGCGGATGCTTCCTCTTATGGGACATTGTAGTACAAGGGTTCAGAGTCTCAGGATAAGTATGATGTGGAAGTGCCGGCATTGGACTGGAGTGGATAAGGTCAGAAATCACATGACACCAGGTTATAATCCAGTAGCCTTATTTGAAAACATAAGCTTTCAGAGCCTCGTTCCTCCTTCAGGTGTCAGTGTGAGAGGTAGCATCAGACAGAGAACTTAAAAATAAAAGATCAAAGAGTCACTCCACTGAAGATGTATTAAACAAACCTAAGATGCTGTTAAAATTTTAATAGGTTTGAAGGTTTCAATTGATTAATATGTATATGTAAAACCCCAAATTCCTTTCAAATCACTTTGCTGAGAGAACTAAAGACTTGTGAAGTGTAAAGAAGAAGTGACATTTTAGGTCAGAAAGTGTTCTGTAGAATTTAGAGAGCTCCAAGAATCTGAAAGTCTAGAAGTCTTGAGTAGAATCTGTTCATGTTTTGGTGTAGAGTCAGGCTGGTTTTATTTCTAAAGTAGGAGTATAAAATGCCACATTCACTACCTCTAAGTTGTGTGCTTTTTGAACAGAATTGAATGTAACTGCAAATATAAATTCACCCCATAGCCTTAGTCGATTGTGTGTGTTAGTTAGGGGTGGGAGTAAGAGTGTGTGTGTGTGTGTGTGTGTGTGTGTGTGTGTGTGTGTCTGGTGGAGGGAGAGCACACACGATGGGGGAGGAGAGGTGTGCGTGCACGCAGGCGGGGGGGGAAGAGGAGTGTGTGCGGGCGGGGGGGGAGAAGAGGTGCGCATGTATGCGCAAGGGCGGTGGGGGAGGTGTGTGTGTGTGTGTGTGTGTGTGAGCGCGATGGGGGAGGAGGTGTGTGTGTACTGGAGGAGGAGGGGTGTGTGTGTGTGCGCGCGTGCTGGGGGGGGAGGTGTGTGTGTGTGTGTGCGCGCTGGGGGAGGAGTGTGTGTGCTGGGGGAGGAGGTTGTGTGTGTGTGTGTGTGTGTGTGTGTGTGTGTGTGCGCGCTGGGGTAGGAGGTGTGTGTGTCTGTGTGTGTGTGCTGGGGGAGGAATGGTGTGTGTGTGTGCTGGGGGAGGAATGGTGTGTGTGTGTGCTGGGGGAGGAATGGTGTGTGTGTGTGTGCTGGGGGAGGAATGGTGTGTGTGTGTGTGCTGGGGGAGGAATGGTGTGTGTGTGTGTGCTGGGGGAGGAATGGTGTGTGTGTGTGTGCTGGGGGAGGAGGTTGTGTGTGTGTGTGCTGGGGGAGGAAGTTGTGTGTGTGTGTGCTGGGGGAGGAATGGTGTGTGTGTGTGCTGGGGGAGGAGGTGGTGTGTGTGTGTGTGTGCTGGGGGAGGAGGTGGTGTGTGTGTGTGTGTGCTGGGGGAGGAGGTGGTGTGTGTGTGTGTGCTGGGGGAGGAGGTGGTGTGTGTGTGTGTGTGCTGGGGGAGGAGGTGGTGTGTGTGTGTGTGTGCTGGGGGAGGAGGTGGTGTGTGTGTGTGTGTGCTGGGGGAGGAGGTGGTGTGTGTGTGTGCTGGGGGAGGAGGTGGTGTGTGTGTGTGCTGGGGGAGGAGGTGGTGTGTGTGTGTGCTGGGGGAGGAGGTGGTGTGTGTGTGTGCTGGGGGAGGAGGTTGTGTGTGTGTGTGTGTGCTGGGGGAGGAATGGTGTGTGTGTGTGCTGGGGGAGGAGGTTGTGTGTGTGTGTGTGTGCTGGGGGAGGAATGGTGTGTGTGTTTGCTGGGGGAGGAGGTGGTGTGTGTGCTGGGGGAGGAGGTGGTGTGTGTTTGTGTGTGCTGGGGGAGGAGGTTGTGTGTGTGTGTGCTGGGGGAGGAGGTGTGTGTGTGTGTGTGTGCGCGCTGGGGGAGGAGGTGTGTGTGTGTGTGTGTGTGTGTGTGCTGGGGGAGGAGGTGTGTGTGTGTGTGTGTGTGTGTGTGTGTGTGTGTGTGCTGGGGGAGGAGGTGTGTGTGTGTGTGTGTGTGTGCTGGGGGAGGAGGTTGTGTGTGTGTGCTGGGGGAGGAGGTTTTTGTGTGTGTGTGTGTACGCGCGCGCTGGGGGAGGAAGTGTGTGTGTGTGTGTGTGTGTGCTGGGGGAGGAGGTTGTGTGTGTGTGTGTGTGTGTGTGCTGGGAGAAGGAGGTTGTGTGTGTGTGTGCTGGGAGAAGGAGGTTGTGTGTGAGTGTGTGTGTGTGTGCTGGGGGAGGAGGGTGTGTGTGTGTGTGCTGGGGGAGGAGGGTGTGTGTGTGTGTGCTGAGGGAGGAGGGTGTGTGTGTGTGCGCGCTGGGGGAGGAGGTTGTGTGTGTGTGTGTGCTGGGAGAAGGAGGTTTGTGTGTGTGTGTGTGCTGGGAGAAGGGTGTGTGTGTGTGCGCTGGGGGAGGAGGTTGTGTGTGTGTGTGTGCGCTGGGGGAGGAGGTTGTGTGTGTGTGTGTGCTGGGAGAAGGAGGTTTGTGTGTGTGTGTGCTGGGAGAAGGAGGTTGTGTGTGTGTGTGCTGGGAGAAGGAGGTTGTGTGTGTGTGTGCCGGGAGAAGGAGGTTGTGTGTGTGTGCTGGGGGAGGAGGTTGTGTGTGTGTGTGTGCGCGCTGGGGGAGGAGGTTGTGTGTGTGCTGGGGGAGGAGGTTGTGTGTGTGCTGGGGGAGGAGGTGGTGTGTGTGTCTGTGCTGGGGGAGGAGGGTGTGTGTGTGTGCTGGGGGAGGAGGGTGTGTGTGTGTGCTGGGGGAGGAGGGTGTGTGTGTGTGTGTGCTGAGGGAGGAGGGTGTGTGTGTGTGTGCTGAAGGAGGAGGGTGTGTCTGTGTGTGTGCTGAAGGAGGAGAGTGTGTGTGTGCGTGTGCTGAAGGAGGAGGGTGTGTGTGCGTGTGCTGAAGGAGGAAAGTGTGTGCGCGTGTGCTGAAGGAGGAGGGTGTGTGTGTGTGTGTGCTGAGGGAGGAGGGTGTGTGTGTGTGTGCTGAGGGAGGAGGGTGTGTGTGTGTGTGCTGAGGGAGGAGGGTGTGTGTGTGTGCTGGGGGAGGAGGTTTTTGTGTGTGTGTGTGTGCGCGCGCGCTGGGGGAGGAAGTGTGTGTGTGTGTGTGTGTGTGTGTGTGCTGGGGGAGGAGGTTTTGTGTGTGTGTGTGTGCTGGGAGAAGGAGGTTGTGTGTGTGTGTGTGCTGGGGGAGGAGGTGTGTGTGTGTGTGTGTGTGTGTGTGTGTGTGTGTGTGTGCTGGGGGAGGAGGGTGTGTGTGTGTGTGCTGGGGGAGGAGGGTGTGTGTGTGTGTGCTGAGGGAGGAGGGTGTGTGTGTGTGCGCTGGGGGAGGAGGTTGTGTGTGTGTGTGTGTGCTGGGAGAAGGAGGTTGTGTGTGTGTGCTGGGAGAAGGAGGTTGTGTGTGTGTGTGTGCTGGGAGAAGGAGGTTGTGTGTGTGTGTGTGCTGGGAGAAGGAGGTTGTGTGTGTGTGTGCTGGGAGAAGGAGGTTGTGTGTGTGTGTGCTGGGAGAAGGAGGTTGTGTGTGTGTGCTGGGAGAAGGAGGTTGTGTGTGTGTGCTGGGAGAAGGAGGTTGTGTGTGAGTGTGTGTGTGTGCTGGGGGAGGAGGTTGTGTGTGTGTGCTGGGGGAGGAGGTTGTGTGTGTGCTGGGGGAGGAGGGTGTGTGTGTGTGCTGGGGGAGGAGGGTGTGTGTGTGTGTGCTGGGGGAGGAGGGTGTGTATGTGTGTGCTGAGGGAGGAGGGTGTGTGTGTGTGTGTGCTGAGGGAGGAGGGTGTGTGTGTGTGTGCTGAGGGAGGAGGGTGTGTGTGCTGAGGGAGGAGGGTGTGTGTGTGTGTGCTGAGGGAGGAGGGTGTGTGTGTGTGTGCTGAAGGAGGAGGGTGTGTGTGTGTGTGCTGAGGGAGGAGGGTGTGTGTGTGTGTGCTGAGGGAGGAGGGTGTGTGTGTGTGTGCTGAGGGAGGAGGGTGTGTGTGTGTGCTGGGGGAGGAGGTTGTGTCTGTGTGTGTGTGTGTGCTGGGGGAGGAGGTTGTGTCTGTGTGTGTGTGTGTGCTGGGAGAGGAGGGTGTGTGTGTGTGTCTGTGTGCTGAGGGAGGAGGGTGTGTGTGTGTGGGGGGGGAGGAGGGTGTGTGTGTGTGTGTGTGCTGGGGGAGGAGGTTGTGTGTGTGTGTGCTGGGGGAGGAGGTTGTGTGTGTGTGTGCTGGGGGAGGAGGTTGTGTGTGTGTGTGCTGGGGGAGGAGGTTGTGTGTGTGTGCTGGGGGAGGAGGTTGTGTGTGTGTGTGTGTGTGTGCTGGGGGAGGAGGTGGTGTGTGTGTGTGTGTGCTGGGGGAGGAGGTGGTGTGTGTGTGTGCTGGGGGAGGAGGTGGTGTGTGTGTGTGTGCTGGGGGAGGAGGTTGTGTGTGTGTGTGTGTGTGTGTGTGTGCTGGGGGAGGAGGTTGTGTGTGTGTGTGTGTGCTGGGGGAGGAGGTTGTGTGTGTGTGTGTCTGTGTGTGTGTGCTGGGGGAGGAGGTTGTGTGTGTGTGTGTGTGTGTGTGCTGGGGGAGGAGGTTGTGTGTGTGTGTGTGTGTGCTGGGGGAGGAGGTTGTGTTTGTGCTGGGGGAGGAGGTGGTGAGTGTGTGTGTGTGCGCTGGGGGAGGAGGTTGTGTGTGTGCTGGGGGAGGAGGTGATGTGTGTGTTTGTGTGTGCTGGGGGAGGAGGGTGTGTGTGTGTGTGTGTGTGTGTGTGTGTGCTGGGGGAGGAGGTTGTGTGTGTGTGTGTCTGTGTGTGTGTGCTGGGGGAGGAGGCTGTGTGTGTGTGTGTGTGTGCTGGGGGAGGAGGTTGTGTTTGTGCTGGGGGAGGAGGTGGTGAGTGTGTGTGTGTGCTGGGGGAGGAGGTTGTGTGTGTGCTGGGGGAGGAGGTGATGTGTGTGTGTGTGTGCTGGGGGAGGAGGTGGTGTGTGCGTGTGCTGGGGGAGGAGGTGGTGTGTGTGTGTGCTGGGGGAGGAGGTGGTGTGTGTGTGTGTGCTGGGGGAGGAGGTGGTGTGTGTGTGTGCTGGGGGAGGAGGTGGTGTGTGTGTGTGTGCTGGGGGAGGAGGTGGTGTGTGTGTGTGTGCTGGGGGAGGTGGTGGTGTGTGTGTGTGTGCTGGGGGAGGAGGGTGTGTGTGTGTGCTGGGGGAGGAGGTGGTGTGTGTGTGTGTGCTGGGGGAGGAGGTGGTGTGTGTGTGTGTGCTGGGGGAGGAGGTGGTGTGTGTGTGTGTGCTGGGGGAGGAGGGTGTGTGTGTGTGCTGGGGGAGCAGGGTGTGTGTGTGTGCTGGGGGAGGAGGGTGTGTGTGTGTGTGTGTGTGTGTGTGTGCGCTGAGGGAGGAGGGTGTGTGTGTGTGTGTGTGCGCTGAGGGAGGAGGGTGTGTGTGTGTGTGCTGAAGGAGGAGGGTGTGTGTGTGTGTGCTGAAGGAGGAGGGTGTGTGTGTGTGTGCTGAGGGAGGAGGGTGTGTGTGTGTGTGCGCTGAGGGAGGAGGGTGTGTGTGTGTGTGCTGAGGGAGGAGGGTGTGTGTGTGTGTGTGTGCTGAGGGAGGAGGGTGTGTGTGTGTGCTGGGGGAGGTGTCTGTGTGTGTGTGTGTGTGTGCTGGGGGAGGTGTCTGTGTGTGTGTGTCTGCGTGCGCTGTGGAGGTGTGTGTCTGCGTGCGCTGTGGAGGTGTGTGTGTGCGCGCGCTGGGGGCGGAGGTGCGTGCGTGCGCGCTGGGGGAGGAGGGAGTGTGTGTGTGTGCTGGGGGAGGAGGTTGTGTGTGTGCTGGGGGAGGAGGTGTGTGTGCTGGGGGAGGAGGTATGTGTGTGTGTGTGTGCTGGGGGAGGAGGTTGTGTGTGTGTGTGCTGGGGGAGGAGGTATGTGTGTGTGTGTCTGCGTGCGCTGTGGAGGTGTGTGTGTGCGCGCGCTGGGGGCAGAGGTGCGTGTGTGCGCGTGCGTGCGCGCTGGGGGAGGAGGGTGTGTGTGTGTGTGTGCTGGGGGAGGAGGGTGTGTGTGTGTGTGTGCTGGGGGAGGAGGTTGTGTGTGTGTGCGCTGGGGGAGGAGGTATGTGTGTGTGTATGCTGGGAGAGGAGTTATGTGTGTGTGTGTGTGCTGGGGGAGGAGGTTGTGTCTGTGTGTGTGTGTGTGTGTGTGTGTCTGTGTGCTGTGGGAGGAGGGTGTGTGTGTGTGGGGGGGGAGGAGGGTGTGTGTGTGTGTGTGTGTTCTGGGGGACGAGGTTGTGTGTGTGTGTTGGGGGAGGAGGTTGTGTGTGTGTGCTGGGGGAGGAGGTTGTGTGTGTGTGTGCTGGGGGAGGAGGTTGTGTGTGTGTGTGCTGGGGGAGGGGGTTGTGTGTGTGTGTGCTGGGGGAGGGGGTTGTGTGTGTGTGTGCTGGGGGAGGGGGTTGTGTGTGTGTGTGCTGGGGGAGGAGGTTGTGTGTGTGTGTGCTGGGGGAGGAGGTGGTGTGTGTGTGTGCTGGGGGAGGAGGTTGTGTGTGTGTGTGTCTGTGTGTGTGTGCTGGGGGAGGAGGTTGTGTGTGTGTGTGTGTGCTGGGGGAGGAGGTTGTGTGTGTGCTGGGGGAGGAGGTGGTGTGTGTGTGTGTGCTGGGGGAGGAGGTGGTCTGTGTGTGTGTGTGTGCTGGGGGAGGAGGTGGTGTGTGTGTGTGTGCTGGGGGAGGAGGTGGTGTGTGTGTGCTGGGGGAGGAGGTGGTGTGTGTGTGTGTGTGCTGGGGGAGGAGGTGGTGTGTGTGTGTGTGTGCTGGGGGAGGAGGTGGTGTGTGTGTGTGTGTGCTGGGGGAGGAGGTGGTGTGTGTGTGTGTGTGCTGGGGGAGGAGGTGGTGTGTGTGTGTGTGTGCTGGGGGAGGAGGTGGTGTGTGTGTGTGTGCTGGGGGAGGTGTCTGTGTGTGTGTGTGTGTGTGCTGGGGGAGGTGTCTGTCTGTGTGTGTGTGTGTGCTGGGGGAGGTGTGTGTGTGTGTGTGTGTGTGTGCTGGGGGAGGTGTGTGTGTGTGTCTGCGTGCGCTGTGGAGGTGTGTGTGTGCGCGCGCTGGGGGCGGAGGTGCGTGCGTGCGCGCTGGGGGAGGAGGGTGTGTGTGTGTGTGCTGGGGGAGGAGGAGGTGTGTGTGCTGGGGGAGGAGGAGGTGTGTGTGCTGGGGGAGGAGGAGGTGTGTGTGCTGGGGGAGGAGGTGTGTGTGCTGGGGGAGGAGGTATGTGTGTGTGTGTGCTAAGGGAGGAGGTATGTGTGTGTGTGTGCTGGGGGGGGAGGTATGTGTGTGTGTGTGCTGGGGGAGGAGGTATGTGTGTGTGCTGGGGGAGGAGGTTGTGTGTGTGTGTGCTGGGGGAGGAGGTTGTGTGTGCGTGTGCTGGGGGAGGAGGTGTGTGTGTGCGCGCGCAGGGGGAGGAGGTGTGTGTGTGCGCGCAGGGGGAGGAGGTGTGTGTGTGCGCGCAGGGGGATGAGGTTGTGTGTGTGTGTGCTGGGGGAGGAGGTTGTGTGTGTGTGTGCTGGGGGAGGAGGTTGTGTGTGTGTGTGCTGGGGGAGGAGGGTGTGTGTGTGTGTGTGTGCTGGGAGAAGGAGGTTGTGTGTGTGTGTGTGCTGGGAGCAGGAGGTTGTGTGTGAGTGTGTGTGTGTGTGCTGGGGGAGGAGGTTGTGTGTGTGTGCTGGGGGAGGAGGTTGTGTGTGTGTGCTGGGGGAGGAGGTTGTGTGTGTGTGCTGGGGGAGGAGGTGTGTGTGTGTGCTGGGGGAGGAGGTGTGTGTGTGTGCTGGGGGAGGAGGTGTGTGTGTGTGTGCTGGGGGAGGAGGTGTGTGTGTGCTGGGGGAGGAGGATGTGTGTGTGTGTGTGCTGGGGGAGGAGGATGTGTGTGTGTGTGTGCTGGGGGAGGAGGATGTGTGTGTGTGTGCTGAGGGAGGAGGGAGTGTGTGTGTGTGCTGAGGGAGGAGGGTATGTGTGTGTGTGCTGAGGGAGGAGGGTGTGTGTGTGTGCTGGGGGAGGAGGTTTTTGTTTGTGTGTGTGTGTGTGTGTGTGCTGAGGGAGGAGGGTGTGTGTGTGTGCTGGGTGAGGAGGTTGTGTGTGTGTGCTGGGAGAAGGAGGTTGTGTATGTGTGTGTGTGTGTGCTGGGAGAAGGAGGTTGTGTGTGTGTGTGTGTGTGTGTGTGTGTGTGCTGGGAGAAGGAGGTTGTGTGTGTGTGCTGGGAGAAGGAGGTTGTGTGTGTGTGCTGGGAGAAGGAGGTTGTGTGTGTGTGTGTGTGCTGGGAGAAGGAGGTTGTGTGTGTGAGTGTGTGTGTGTGTGTGTGTGCTGGGGGAGCTGTCTGTGTGTGTGTGTGTGCTGGGGGAGGGGGGTGTGTGTGTGTGCTGGGAGAAGGAGGGTGTGTGTGTGTGTGTGCGCTGGGAGAAGGAGGTTGTGTGTGTGTGTGTGTGTGTGCTGGGAGAAGGAGGTTGTGTGTGTGTGTGCTGGGAGAAGGAGGTTGTGTGTGTGCTGGGAGAAGGAGGTTGTGTGTGTGCTGGGAGAAGGAGGTTGTGTGTGTGCTGGGAGAAGGAGGTTGTGTGTGTGTGTGTGTGCTGGGAGAAGGAGGTTGTGTGTGTGTGCTGGGTGAGGAGGTGTGTGTGTGTGTGCTGGGGGAGGAGAGTGTGTGTGTGTGCTGGGGGAGGAGGGTGTGTGTGTGTGTGCTGAGGGAGGAGGGTGTGTGTGTGTGTGCTGAGGGAGGAGGGGGTGTGTGTGTGCGCTGGGGGAGGAGGGGGTGTGTGTGTGCGCTGGGGGAGGAGGGGGTGTGTGTGTGCGCTGGGGGAGGAGGTTGTGTGTGTGTGCTGGGAGAAGGAGGTTGTGTGTGTGTGTGTGTGTGCTGGGAGAAGGAGGTTGTGTGTGTGTGTGTGTGCTGGGAGAAGGAGGTTGTGTGTGTGTGTGTGTGTGTGTGCTGGGGGAGGAGGTTGTGTGTGTGCTGGGGGAGGAGGTTGTGTGTGTGTGCTGGGGGAGGAGGTGTGTGTGTGTGTGTGCTGGGAGAAGGAGGTTGTGTGTGTGTGTGTGCTGGGAGAAGGAGGTTGTGTGTGTGTGTGTGCTGGGAGAAGGAGGTTGTGTGTGTGTGTGCTTTGAGAAGGAGGTTGTGTGTGTGCTGGGAGAAGGAGGTTGTGTGTGTGTGCTGGGAGAAGGAGGTTGTGTGTGTGCTGGGAGAAGGAGGTTGTGTGTGTGCTGGGAGAAGGAGGTTGTGTGTGTGTGTGTGTGCTGGGAGAAGGAGGTTGTGTGTGTGTGCTGGGTGAGGAGGTGTGTGTGTGTGTGCTGGGTGAGGAGGTGTGTGTGTGTGTGCTGGGGGAGGAGAGTGTGTGTGTGTGTGCTGAGGGAGGAGGGTGTGTGTGTGTGTGCTGAGGGAGGAGGGGGTGTGTGTGTGCGCTGGGGGAGGAGGGGGTGTGTGTGTGCGCTGGGGGAGGAGGTTGTGTGTGTGTGCTGGGAGAAGGAGGTTGTGTGTGTGTGTGTGTGCTGGGAGAAGGAGGTTGTGTGTGTGTGTGTGTGTGTGCTGGGGGAGGAGGTTGTGTGTGTGCTGGGGGAGGAGGTTGTGTGTGTGTGCTGGGGGAGGAGGTGTGTGTGTGTGTGTGCTGGGGGAGGAGGTGTGTGTGTGTGTGTGCTGGGAGAAGGAGGTTGTGTGTGTGTGTGTGCTGGGAGAAGGAGGTTGTGTGTGTGTGTGTGCTGGGAGAAGGAGGTTGTGTGTGTGTGTGTGTGCTGGGAGAAGGAGGTTGTGTGTGTGTGTGTGTGCTGGGAGAAGGAGGTTGTGTGTGAGTGTGTGTGTGTGTGCTGGGGGAGGAGGTTGTGTGTGTGCTGGGGGAGGAGGTTGTGTGTGCGTGCTGGGGGAGGAGGTGTGTGTGTGTGTGCTGGGGGAGGAGGTGTGTGTGTGTGTGCTGGGGGAGGAGGTGTGTGTGTGTGTGCTGGGGGAGGAGGGTGTGTGTGTGTGCTGGGGGAGGAGGGTGTGTGTGTGTGCTGAGGGAGGAGGGTGTGTGTGTGTGCTGAAGGAGGAGGGTGTGTGTGTGTGTGCTGAGGGAGGAGGGTGTGTGTGTGTGCTGAGGGAGGAGGGTGTGTGTGTGTGCTGAGGGAGGAGGGTGTGTGTGTGTGCTGAGGGAGGAGGGTGTGTGTGTGTGCTGAGGGAGGAGGGTGTGTGTGTGTGCTGGGGGAGGAGGGTGTGTGTGTGTGCTGGGGGAGGAGGGTGTGTGTGTGTGCTGGGGGAGGAGGGTGTGTGTGTGTGCTGGGGGAGGAGGGTGTGTGTGTGTGCTGGGGGAGGAGGTTGTGTGTGTGTGTTGGGGGAGCTGTCTGTGTGTGTGTGTGTGCTGGGGGAGGTGTCTGTGTGTGTGTGTGTGCTGGGGGAGGTGTCTGTGTGTGTGTGTGTGCTGGGGGAGGTGTGTGTGTGTGTGTGTGTGTGTGCTGGGGGAGGTGTGTGTGTGTGTGTGTGTGTGTGTGTGTGTGTGTGTGTGTGTGTGTGTCTGCGTGCGCTGTGGAGGTGTGTGTGTGCGCGCGCTGGGGGCGGAGGTGCGTGCGTGCGCGCTGGGGGAGGAGGGTGTGTGTGTGCTGGGGGAGGAGGGTGTGTGTGTGTGCTGGGGGAGGAGGTTGTGTGTGTGTGTTGGGGGAGCTGTCTGTGTGTGTGTGTGTGCTGGGGGAGGTGTCTGTGTGTGTGTGTGTGTGCTGGGGGAGGTGTGTGTGTGTGTGTGTGTGTGCTGGGGGAGGTGTGTGTGTGTGTGTGTGTGTGTGCTGGGGGAGGTGTGTGTGTGTGTGTGTGTCTGCGTGCGCTGTGGAGGTGTGTGTGTGCGCGCGCTGGGGGCGGAGGTGCGTGCGTGCTGGGGGAGGAGGTTGTGTGTGTGCTGGGGGAGGAGGTATGTGTGTGTGTGTGCTGGGGGAGCTGTCTGTGTGTGTGTGTGCTGGGGGAGGTGTGTGTGTGCTGGGGGAGGTGTGTGTGTGTGTGTCTGCGTGCGCTGTGGAGGTGTGTGTGTGCGCGCGCTGGGGGCGGAGGTGCGTGCGTGCGCGCTGGGGGAGGAGGGTGTGTGTGTGTGTGCTGGGGGAGGAGGTTGTGTGTGTGTGTGCTGTGGGAGGAGCTTGTGTGTGTGTGCTGTGGGAGGAGGTGTGTGTGTGTGTGTGTGTGTGTGTGTGTGCGCGCAGGGGGAGGAGGTGTGTGTTTGCGCGCAGGGGGAGGAGGTGTGTGTGTGCGCGCAGGGGGAGGAGGTGTGTGTGTGTGTGCGCGCAGGGGAAGGAGGTGTGTGTGTGCTGGGGGAGGAGGTTGTGTCTCTGTGTGCTGGGAGAGGAGGTTGTGTGTGTGTCTGTGCTGGGGGAGGAGGTTATGTGTGTGTGTGTGCTGGGGGAGGAGGGTGTGTGTGTGTGTGCTGCGGGAGGAGGGTGTGTGTGTGTGTGTGCTGGGGGAGGAGGTGTGTGTGTGTGTGTGTGCTGGGGGAGGAGGGTGTGTGTCTGTGTGCTGGGGGAGGAGGGTGTGTGTCTGTGCGCTGAGAGAGGAGGGTGTGTGTGTGTGCGCTGGGGGAGGAGGGTGGGTGTGTGTGTGCTGGGGGAGGAGGGTGTGTGTGTGTGTGTGTGCGTGCTGGGAGAAGGAGGTTGTGTGTGTGTGTGTGCTGGGAGAAGGAGGTTGTGTGTGTGCTGGGAGAAGGAGGTTGTGTGTGTGTGTGTGCTGGGAGAAGGAGGTTGTGTGTGTGTGTGTGCTGGGAGAAGGAGGTTGTGTGTGTGTGTGTGTGTGCTGGGAGAAGGAGGTTGTGTGTGAATGTGTGTGTGTGTGTGCTGGGGGAGGAGGTGTGTGTGTGTGTGCTGGGGGAGGAGGTTGTGTGTGTGTGTGTGCTGGGGGAGGAGGTTGTGTGTGTGTGTGCGCTGGGGGAGGAGGTGTGTGTGTGTGTGTGCTGGGGGAGGAGGTTGTGTGTGTGTGTGTGTGTGTTGGGAGAAGGAGGTTGTGTGTGTGTGTGCTGGGAGAAGGAGGTTGTGGGTGTGTGTGTGTGTGTGCTGGGAGAAGGAGGTTGTGTGTGTGTGTGTGCTGGGAGAAGGAGGTTGTGTGTGAGTGTGTGTGTGTGCTGGGGGAGGAGGTTGTGTGTGTGTGTGCTGGGGGAGGAGGTTGTGTGTGTGTGTGTGCTGGGGGAGGAGGTTGTGTGTGTGTGTGTGTGCTGGGGGAGGAGGTTGTGTGTGTGTGTGTGCTGGGGGAGGAGGTTGTGTGTGTGTGTGTGCTGGGGGAGGAGGTTGTGTGTGTGTGTGTGCTGGGGGAGGAGGTTGTGTCTGTGTGTGCTGGGGGAGGAGGTATGTGTCTGTGTGTGCTGGGTGAGGAGGCATGTGTGTGTGTGTGCTGGGGGAGGAGGTATGTGTGTGTGTGTGCTGGGGGAGCTGTCTGTGTGTGTGTGTGTGTGCTGGGGGAGGTGTGTGTGTGTGTGTCTGCGTGCGCTGTGGAGGTGTGTGTGCGCGCGCGCTGGGGGCAGAGGTGCGTGTGTGCGCGTGCGTGCGCGCTGGGGGAGGAGGTGTGTGTGTGTGCTGGGGGAGGAGGTATGTGTGTGTGCTGGGGGAGGAGGTTGTGTGTGTGTGTGCTGGGGGAGGAGGTTGTGTGTGTGTGTGCTGGGGGAGGAGGTTGTGTGTGTGTGTGTGCTGGGGGAGGAGGTTGTGTGTGTGTGTGCTGGGGGAGGTGTGTGTGTGTGTGTGTCTGCGTGCACTGTGGAGGTGTGTGTGTGCGCGCGCTGGGGGCGGAGGTGCGTGTGTGCGCGTGCATGCGCGCTGGGGGAGGAGGTGCGTGTGTGCGCGTGCGTGCGCGCTGGGGGAGGAGGGTGTGTGTGTGTGTGTGTGTGCTGGGGGAGGAGGGTGTGTGTGTGTGTGTGTGCTGGGGGAGGAGGGTGTGTGTGTGTGTGTGCTGGGGGAGGAGGGTGTGTGTGTGTGTGTGCTGGGGGTGGAGGGTGTGTGTGTGTGTGTGCTGGGGGAGGAGGGTGTGTGTGTGTGCTGAGGGAGGAGGGTGTGTGTGTGTGCTGAGGGAGGAGGGTGTGTGTGTGTGCTGGGGGAGGAGGTTGTGTGTGTGTGTGCTGGGGGAGGAGGTTGTGTGTGTGTGTGCTGGGGGAGGAGGTTGTGTGTGTGTGTGCTGGGGGAGGAGGTGTGTGTGTGTGTGTGCTGGGGGAGGAGGTTGTGTGTGTGTGTGTGTGTGTTGAGAGAAGGAGGTTGTGTGTGTGTGTGTGTGTTGGGAGAAGGAGGGTGTGTGTGTGTGTGTGTGTGTGTGTGTGTTGGGAGAAGGAGGTTGTGTGTGTGTGTGTGTGTGTGTGCTGGGAGAAGGAGGTTGTGTGTGTGTGTGTGTGTGTGTGTGTGTGTGTGTGTGTGTGCTGGGAGAAGGAGGTTGTGTGTGTGTGCTGGGGGAGGAGGTTGTGTGTGTGTGTGCTGGGGGAGGAGGTTGTGTGTGCTGGGGGAGGAGGTATGTGTGTGTGTGTGTGTGCTGGGGGAGGAGGTATGTGTGTGTGTGTGTGTGCTGGGGGAGGAGATATGTGTGTGTGTGTGCTGGGGGAGCTGTCCGTGTGTGTGTGTGTCCTGGGGGAGGTGTGTGTGTGTGTGTGTGTCTGCGTGCGCTGTGGAGGTGTGTGTGCGCGCGCGCTGGGGGCGGAGGTGCGTGTGTGCGCGTGCGTGCGCGCTGGGGGAGGAGGTTGAGTGTGTGTGTGCTGGGGGAGGAGGTCTGTGTGTGTGTGTGCTGGGGGAGGAGGTCTGTGTGTGTGTGTGCTGGGGGAGGAGGTTGTGTGTGTGTGTGCTGGGGGAGGATGTATGTGTGTGTGTGTGTGCTGGGGGAGGAGGTTGTGTGTGTGTGTGCTGGGGGAGGAGGTATGTGTGTGTGTGTGCTGGGGGAGGAGGTATGTGTGTGTGTGTACTGGGGGAGCTGTCTGTGTGTGTGTGTGTGTGCGTGCTGCGCGAGGTGTGTGTGTGTGTGTCTGCGTGCGCTGTGGAGGTGTGTGTGTGCGCGCGCTGGGGGCGGAGGTGCGTGCGTGCGCGCTGGGGGAGGAGGGTGTGTGTGTGTGCGTGCTGGGGGAGGAGGGTGTGTGTGTGTGTGCTGGGGGAGGAGGGTGTGTGTGTGTGTGCTGGGGGAGGAGGGTGGGTGTGTGTGTGTGCTGAGGGAGGAGGGTGTGTGTGTGTGCTGGGGGAGGAGGTTGTGTGTGTGTGCTGGGGGAGGAGGTTGTCTGTGTGTGCTGGGGGAGGAGGTTGTGTGTGTGTGTTGGGGGAGCTGACTGTGTGTGTGTGTGTGCCGGGGGAGGTGTCTGTGTGTGTGTGTGTGTGCTGGGGGAGGTGTGTGTTTGTGTGCTGGGGGAGGAGGTATGTGTGTGTGTGTGCTGGGGGAGGTGTGTGTGTGTGTGTGTGTCTGCGTGCGCTGTGGAGGTGTGTGTGTGCGCGCGCTGGGGGCGGAGGTGCGTGTGTGCGCGTGCGTGCGCGCTGGGGGAGGAGGGTGTATGTGTGTGTGCTGGGGGAGGAGGTTGTGTGTGTATGTGCTGGGGGAGGAGGTGTGTGTGTGCGCGCAGGGGGAGGAGGTGTGTGTGTGCGCGCGCAGGGGGAGGAGGTGTGTGTGTGTGCTGGGGGAGGAGGTTGTGTGTGTGTGTGCTGGGGGAGGAGGGTGTGTGTGTGTGTGTGCTGAGGGAGGAGGGTGTGTGTGTGTGTGCTGAGGGAGGAGGGTGTGTGTGTGTGTGTGCTGAGGGAGGAGGGTGTGTGTGTGTGTGCTGAGGGAGGAGGGTGTGTGTGTGTGTGCTGAGGGAGGAGGGTGTGTGTGTGTGCTGAGGGAGGAGGGTGTGTGTGTGTGTGCTGAGGGAGGAGGGTGTGTGTGTGTGTGTGTCTGTGTGCTGAGGGAGGAGGGTGTGTGCTGAGGGAGGAGGGTGTGTGTGTGTGTGTGTCTGTGTGCTGAGGGAGGAGGGTGTGTGTGTGTGTGTGCTGAGGGAGGAGGGTGTGTGTGTGTGTGTGCTGAGGGAGGAGGGTGTGTGTGTGTGTGTGTCTGTGTGCTGAGGGAGGAGTGTGTGTGTGTGTGTGTGTGCTGAGGGAGGAGGGTGTGTGTGCTGAGGGAGGAGGGTGTGTGTGTGTGTGTGCTGAGGGAGGAGGGTGTGTGTGTGTGTGTGTGTTCTGGGGGACGAGGTTGTGTGTGTGTTCTGGGGGACGAGGTTGTGTGTGTGTGTGCTGGGGGAGGTGGTGTGTGTGTGTGCTGGGGGAGGAGGTTGTGTGTGTGTGTGCTGGGGGAGGAATGGTGTGTGTGTGTGCTGGGGGAGGAGGTGGTGTGTGTGCTGGGGGAGGAGGTGGTGTGTGTTTGTGTGTGCTGGGGGAGGAGGTTGTGTGTGTGTGTGCTGGGGGAGGAGGTGTGTGTGTGTGTGTGTGTGTGTGCTGGGGGAGGAGGTGTGTGTGTGTGTGTGTGCTGGGGGAGGAGGTGTGTGTGTGTGTGTGTGTGTGTGTGTGCTGGGGGAGGAGGTGTGTGTGTGTGTGTGTGTGTGCTCGGGGAGGAGGTGGTGTGTGTGTGTGTGTGTGCTGGGGGAGGAGGTGGTGTGTGTGTGTGTGCTGGGAGAGGAGGTTGTGTGTGTGCTGGGGGAGGAGGTGGTGTGTGTGTGTGCTGGGGGAGGAGGTGGTGTGTGTGTGTGCTGGGGGAGGAGGTGGTGTGTGTGTGTGTGTGCTGGGGGAGGAGGTTGTGTGTGTGTGTGTGTGCTGGGAGAGGAGGTGGTGTGTGTGCTGGGAGAGGAGGTTGTGTGTGTGCTGGGGGAGGAGGTGGTGTGTGTGTGCTGGGGGAGGAGGTGGTGTGTGTGTGTGCTGGGGGAGGAGGTGGTGTGTGTGTGTGTGTGTGTGTGCTGGGGGAGGAGGTGGTGTGTGTGTGTGTGTGTGTGTGCTGGGGGAGGAGGTTGTGTGTGTGTGTGTGCTGGGGGAGGAGGGTGTGTGTGTGCTGGGGGAGGAGGGTGTGTGTGTGCTGGGGGAGGAGGGTGTGTGTGTGCTGGGGGAGGAGGTTGTGTGTGTGCTGGGGGAGGAGGTGGTGTGTGTGTGTGTGCTGGGGGAGGAGGTTGTGTGTGAGCTGGGGGAGGAGGTGGTGTGTGTGTCTGTGCTGGGGGAGGAGGGTGTGTGTGTGTGCTGGGGGAGGAGGGTGTGTGTGTGTGTGCTCAGGGAGGAGGGTGTGTGTGTGTGTGCTGAAGGAGGAGGGTGTGTGTGTGTGTGCTGAAGGAGGAGGGTGTGTGTGCGTGTGCTGAAGGAGGAGGGTGTGTGTGCGTGTGCTGAAGGAGGAGGGTGTGTGTGCGTGTGCTGAGGGAGGAGGGTGTGTGTGTGTGTGTGCTGGGGGAGGAGGTTTTTGTGTGTGTGTGCTGGGAGAAGGAGGTTTTTGTGTGTGTGTGCTGGGAGAAGGAGGTTGTGTGTGTGTGTGTGCTGGGAGAAGTAGGTTGTGTGTGAGTGTGTGTGTGTGCTGGGGGAGGAGGTTGTGTGTGTGTGCTGGGGGAGGAATGGTGTGTGTGTGTGCTGGGGGAGGAATGGTGTGTGTGTGTGCTGGGGGAGGAGGTGGTGTGTGTGCTGGGGGAGGAGGTGGTGTGTGTTTGTGTGTGCTGGGGGAGGAGGTGGTGTGTGTTTGTGTGTGCTGGGGGAGGAGGTTGTGTGTGTGTGTGCTGGGGGAGGAGGTTGTGTGTGTGTGTGCTGGGGGAGGAGGTGTGTGTGTGTGTGTGCTGGGGGAGGAGGTTGTGTGTGTGTGCTGGGGGAGGAGGTGTGTGTGTGTGTGTGCTGGGGGAGGAGGTTGTGTATGTGTGCTGGGGGAAGGAGGTTGTGTGTGTGTGTGTGTGGGCTGGGGGAGGAGGTTGTGTGTGTGTGTGCTGGGGGAGGAGGTGTGTGTGTGTGTGTGCTGGGGGAGGAGGTTGTGTATGTGTGCTGGGGGAAGGAGGTTGTGTGTGTGTGTGTGTGTGGGCTGGGGGAGGAGGTGGTGTGTGTGTGTGTGCTGGGGGAGGAGGTGGTGTGTGTGTGTGTGCTGGGAGAGGAGGTTGTGTGTGTGCTGGGAGAGGAGGTTGTGTGTGTGCTGGGAGAGGAGGTTGTGTGTGTGCTGGGGGAGGAGGTGGTGTGTGTGTGTGCTGAGGGAGGAGGGTGTGTGTGTGTGTGCTGAAGGAGGAGGGTGTGTGTGTGTGTGTGCTGGGGGAGGAGTTTGTGTGTGTGTGTGTGTGCTGGGGGAGGAGGTTGTGTGTGTGTGTGTGCGCGCTGGGGGAGGAGGTTGTGTGTGTGCTGGGGGAGGAGGTGGTGTGTGTGTCTGTGCTGGCGGAGGAGGGTGTGTGTGTGTGCTGGGGGAGGAGGGTGTGTGTGTGTGTGTGCTGAGGGAGGAGGGTGTGTGTGTGTGTGCTGAAGGAGGAGGGTGTGTGTGTGTGTGCTGAAGGAGGAGGGTGTGTCTGTGTGTGTGCTGAAGGAGGAGGGTGTGTCTGTGTGTGTGCTGAAGGAGGAGAGTGTGTGTGTGCGTGTGCTGAAGGAGGAGGGTGTGTGTGCGTGTGCTGAAGGAGGAGAGTGTGTGCGCGTGTGCTGAAGGAGGAGGGTGTGTGTGTGTGTGTGCTGAGGGAGGAGGGTGTGTGTGTGCTGAGGGAGGAGGGTGTGTGTGTGTGTGTGTGCTGAGGGAGGAGGGTGTGTGTGTGTGTGCTGAGGGAGGAGGGTGTGTGTGTGTGTGCTGAGGGAGGAGGGTGTGTGTGTGTGCTGGGGGAGGAGGTTTTTGTGTGTGTGTGTGTGCGCGCGCGCTGGGGGAGGAAGTGTGTGTGTGTGTGCTGGGGGAGGTGTGTGTGTGTGTGTGTGTGTCTGCGTGCGCTGTGGAGGTGTGTGTGTGCGCGCGCTGGGGGCAGAGGTGCGTGTGTGCGCGTGCGTGCGCGCTGGGGGAGGAGGGTGTGTGTGTGTGTGTGCTGGGGGAGGAGGTTGTGTGTGTGTGTGCTGGGGGAGGAGGTATGTGTGTGTGTATGCTGGGAGAGGAGTTATGTGTGTGTGTGTGTGCTGGGGGAGGAGGTATGTGTGTGTGTGTGCTGGGGGAGGAGGTTGTGTGTGTGTGTGCTGAGGGAGGAGGGTGTGTGTGTGTGTGCTGAGGGAGGAGGGTGTGTGTGTGTGTGCTGAGGGAGGAGGGTGTGTGTGTGTGCTGGGGGAGGAGGGTGTGTGTGTGTGTGCTGAGGGAGGAGGGTGTGTGTGTGTGCTCGGGGAGGAGGTTGTGTCTGTGTGTGTGTGTGTGTGTGTGTGCTGGGAGAGGAGGGTGTGTGTGTGTGTGTCTGTGTGCTGAGGGAGGAGGGTGTGTGTGTGTGGGGGGGGAGGAGGGTGTGTGTGTGTGTGTGTGTGTTCTGGGGGACGAGGTTGTGTGTGTGTGTTGGGGGAGGAGGTTGTGTGTGTGTGCTGGGGGAGGAGGTTGTGTGTGTGTGTGTGCTGGGGGAGGAGGTTGTGTGTGTGTGTGCTGGGGGAGGGGGTTGTGTGTGTGTGTGATGGGGGAGGAGGTTGTGTGTGTGTGTGATGGGGGAGGAGGTTGTGTGTGTGTGTGCTGGGGGAGGAGGTGGTGTGTGTGTGTGCTGGGGGAGGAGGTTGTGTGTGTGTGTGTGTGTGCTGGGGGAGGAGGTTGTGTGTGTGTGTGTCTGTGTGTGTGTGCTGGGGGAGGAGGTTGTGTGTGTGTGTGTGTGCTGGGGGAGGAGGTTGTGTGTGTGCTGGGGGAGGAGGTGGTGTGTGTGTGTGTGTGCTGGGGGAGGAGGTGGTGTGTGTGTGTGTGTGTGCTGGGGGAGGAGGTGGTGTGTGTGTGTGTGTGCTGGGGGAGGAGGTGGTGTGTGTGTGTGTGTGCTGGGGGAGGAGGTGGTGTGTGTGTGTGTGTGTGCTGGGGGAGGAGGTGGTGTGTGTGTGTGTGTGCTGGGGGAGGAGGTGGTGTGTGTGTGTGTGTGCTGGGGGAGGAGGTGGTGTGTGTGTGTGTGTGCTGGGGGAGGAGGTGGTGTGTGTGTGTGTGTGCTGGGGGAGGAGGTGGTGTGTGTGTGTGTGCTGGGGGAGGAGGTGGTGTGTGTGTGTGTGCTGGGGGAGGAGGTGGTGTGTGTGTGTGTGTGCTGGGGGAGGAGGTGGTGTGTGTGTGTGTGCTGGGGGAGGAGGTGGTGTGTGTGTGTGTGTGCTGGGGGAGGAGGTGGTGTGTGTGTGTGTGCTGGGGGAGGAGGTGGTGTGTGTGTGTGTGTGCTGGGGGAGGAGGGTGTGTGTGTGTGCTGGGGGAGGAGGGTGTGTGTGTGTGCTGGGGGAGGAGGTGGTGTGTGTGTGTGTGCTGGGGGAGGAGGTGGTGTGTGTGTGTGTGTGCTGGGGGAGGAGGGTGTGTGTGTGTGCTGGGGGAGGAGGGTGTGTGTGTGTGTGTGTGCTGGGGGAGGAGGTTGTGTGTGTGTGTCTGTGTGTGTGTGCTGGGGGAGGAGGTTGTGTGTGTGTGTGTCTGTGTGTGTGTGCTGGGGGAGGAGGTTGTGTGTGTGTGTGTGTGTGTGTGCTGGGGGAGGAGGTTGTGTGTGTGTGTGTGTGTGTGCTGGGGGAGGAGGTTGTGTGTCTGTGTGTGTGTGTGCTGGGGGAGGAGGTTGTGTTTGTGCTGGGGGAGGAGGTGGTAAGTGAGTGTGTGTGTGCTGGGGGAGGAGGTTGTGTTTGTGCTGGGGGAGGAGGTGGTAAGTGTGTGTGTGTGTGCTGGGGGAGGAGGTTGTGTGTGTGCTGGGGGAGGAGGTGGTGTGTGTGTGTGTGTGCTGGGGGAGGAGGTGGTGTGTGTGTGTGTGTGCTGGGGGAGGAGGTGGTGTGTGTGTGTGCTGGGGGAGGAGGTGGTGTGTGTGTGTGTGCTGGGGGAGGAGGTGGTGTGTGTGTGTGTGTGCTGGGGGAGGAGGTGGTGTGTGTGTGTGCTGGGGGAGGAGGTGGTGTGTGTGTGTGTGCTGGGGGAGGAGGTGGTGTGTGTGTGTGTGCTGGGGGAGGAGGTGGTGTGTGTGTGTGTGTGTGCTGGGGGAGGAGGTGGTGTGTGTGTGTGTGTGTGCTGGGGGAGGAGGGTGTGTGTGTGTGCTGGGGGAGGAGGGTGTGTGTGTGTGTGTGTGTGTGCAGAGGGAGGAGGGGGTGTGTGTGTGTGCTGAGGGAGGAGGGTGTGTGTGTGTGTGCTGAGGGAGGAGGGCGTGTGTGTGTGTGCTGAGGGAGGAGGGCGTGTGTGTGTGTGCTGAGGGAGGAGGGCGTGTGTGTGTGTGCTGAGGGAGGAGGGTGTGTGGGTGTGTGCTGAGGGAGGAGGGTGTGTGTGGGTGTGTGCTGAGGGAGGAGGGTGTGTGTGTGTGTGTGCTGAGGGAGGAGGGTGTGTGTGTGTGTGCTGAGGGAGGAGGGTGTGTGTGTGTGTGCTGAGGGAGGAGGGTGTGTGTGTGTGTGCTGAGGGAGGAGGGTGTGTGTGTGTGCTGGGGGAGGAGGTTGTGTGTGTGTGCTGGGGGAGGTGTGTGTGTGTGCTGGGGGAGGTGTCTGTGTGTGTGTGTGTGTGTGCTGGGGGAGGTGTGTGTGTGAGTGTGTCTGCGTGCGCTGTGGAGGTGTGTGTGTGCGCGCGCTGGGGGCGGAGGTGCGTGCGTGCGCGCTGGGGGAGGAGGGTGTGTGTGTGTGTGCTGGGGGAGGAGGAGGTGTGTGTGCTGGGGGAGGAGGAGGTGTGTGTGCTGGGGGAGGAGGTGTGTGTGTGCTGGGGAGGAGGTGTGTGTGCTGGGGGAGGAGGTATGTGTGTGTGTGTGTGCTGGGGGAGGAGGTATGTGTGTGTGTGTGCTGGGGGAGGAGGTATGTGTGTGTGTGTGCTGGGGGGGGAGGTATGTGTGTGTGTGTGTGTGTGTGCTGGGGGAGCTGTCTGTGTGTGTGTGTGTGTGCTGGGGGAGGTGTGTGTGTGTGTGTGTGTGTCTGCGTGCGCTGTGGTGGTGTGTGTGTGCGCGCGCTGGGGGCGGAGGTGCGTGTGTGCGCGCGCGCTGGGGGCGGAGGT
This sequence comes from Stegostoma tigrinum, assembly GCF_030684315.1. Classification (NCBI taxonomy): domain Eukaryota; kingdom Metazoa; phylum Chordata; class Chondrichthyes; order Orectolobiformes; family Stegostomatidae; genus Stegostoma; species Stegostoma tigrinum. Next base: position 52,896,315 of record NC_081364.1, on the reverse strand, counting down.
GCGTGTGTGCGCGTGCGTGCGCGCTGGGGGAGGAGGGTGTGTGTGTGTGTGTGTGCTGGGGGAGGAGGTTGTGTGTGTGTGTGCTTGGGGAGGAGGTATGTGTGTGTGTATGCTGGGAGAGGAGTTATGTGTGTGTGTGTGCTGGGGGAGGAGGTATGTGTGTGTGTGTGTGCTGGGGGAGGAGGTTGTGTGTGTGTGTGCTGGGGGAGGAGGTTGTGTGTGTGTGCTGGGGGAGGTGTCTGTGTGTGTGTGTGTGTGTGCTGGGGGAGGTGTCTGTGTGTGTGTGTGTGTGTGTGTGCTGGGGGAGGTGTGTGTGTGAGTGTGTCTGCGTGCGCTGTGGAGGTGTGTGTGTGCGCGCGCTGGGGGCGGAGGTGCGTGCGTGCGCGCTGGGGGAGGAGGGTGTGTGTGTGTGTGCTGGGGGAGGAGGAGGTGTGTGTGCTGGGGGAGGAGGAGGTGTGTGTGCTGGGGAGGAGGAGGTGTGTGTGCTGGGGGAGGAGGTGTGTGTGCTCGGGGAGGAGGTATGTGTGTGTGTGTGCTGGGGGAGGAGGTATGTGTGTGTGTGTGCTGGGGGGGGAGGTATGTGTGTGTGTGTGCTGGGGGAGGAGGTATGTGTGTGTGCTGGGGGAGGAGGTTGTGTGTGTGTGTGCTGGGGGAGGAGGTTGTGTGTGTGTGTGCTGGGGGAGGAGGTGTGTGTGTGTGTGTGCTGGGAGCAGGAGGTTGTGTGTGTGTGTGTGCTGGGGGAGGAGGTTGTGTGTGTGTGCTGGGGGAGGAGGTTGTGTGTGTGTGCTGGGGGAGGAGGTTGTGTGTGTGTGCTGGGGGAGGAGGTGTGTGTGTGCGCGCAGGGGGAGGAGGTGTGTGTGTGCGCGCAGGGGGATGAGGTTGTGTGTGTGTGTGCTGGGGGAGGAGGGTGTGTGTGTGTGTGTGTGCTGGGGGAGGAGGGTGTGTGTGTGTGTGTGTGCTGGGAGTAGGAGGTTGTGTGTGTGTGTGTGCTGGGAGCAGGAGGTTGTGTGAGAGTGTGTGTGTGTGTGCTGGGGGAGGAGGTTGTGTGTGTGTGCTGGGGGAGGAGGTTGTGTGTGTGTGCTGGGGGAGGAGGTTGTGTGTGTGTGCTGGGGGAGGAGGTTGTGTGTGTGTGCTGGGGGAGGAGGTGTGTGCGTGTGTGCTGGGGGAGGAGGTGTGTGTGTGTGTGTGTGCTGGGGGAGGAGGATGTGTGTGTGTGTGTGCTGGGGGAGGAGGATGTGTGTGTGTGTGCTGAGGGAGGAGGGAGTGTGTGTGTGTGCTGAGGGAGGAGGGAGTGTGTGTGTGTGTGCTGAGGGAGGAGGGTATGTGTGTGTGTGCTGAGGGAGGAGGGTGTGTGTGTGTGCTGGGGGAGGAGGTTTTTGTTTGTGTGTGTGTGTGTGTGTGCGCTGAGGGAGGAGGGTGTGTGTGTGTGCTGGGTGAGGAGGTTGTGTGTGTGTGCTGGGAGAAGGAGGTTGTGTATGTGTGTGTGTGTGTGCTGGGAGAAGGAGGTTGTGTGTGTGTGTGTGTGTGTGTGTGTGTGTGTGTGCTGGGAGAAGGAGGTTGTGTGTGTGTGCTGGGAGAAGGAGGTTGTGTGTGTGTGCTGGGAGAAGGAGGTTGTGTGTGTGTGCTGGGAGAAGGAGGTTGTGTGTGTGTGCTGGGAGAAGGAGGTTGTGTGTGTGTGTGTGCTGGGAGAAGGAGGTTGTGTGTGTGAGTGTGTGTGTGTGTGCTGGGGGAGCTGTCTGTGTGTGTGTGTGTGCTGGGGGAGGGGTGTGTGTGTGTGTGTGCTGGGAGAAGGAGGGTGTGTGTGTGTGTGTGTGCGCTGGGAGAAGGAGGTTGTGTGTGTGTGTGTGTGTGCTGGGAGAAGGAGGTTGTGTGTGTGTGTGCTGGGAGAAAGAGGTTGTGTGTGTGCTGGGAGAAGGAGGTTGTGTGTGTGCTGGGAGAAGGAGGTTGTGTGTGTGTGTGTGTGCTGGGAGAAGGAGGTTGTGTGTGTGTGCTGGGTGAGGAGGTGTGTGTGTGTGTGCTGGGGGAGGAGAGTGTGTGTGTGTGCTGGGGGAGGAGGGTGTGTGTGTGTGTGCTGAGGGAGGAGGGTGTGTGTGTGTGTGCTGAGGGAGGAGGGGGTGTGTGTGTGCGCTGGGGGAGGAGGGGGTGTGTGTGTGCGCTGGGGGAGGAGGTTGTGTGTGTGTGCTGGGAGAAGGAGGTTGTGTGTGTGTGTGTGTGTGCTGGGAGAAGGAGGTTGTGTGTGTGTGTGTGTGCTGGGAGAAGGAGGTTGTGTGTGTGTGTGTGTGTGTGCTGGGGGAGGTGGTTGTGTGTGTGTGCTGGGGGAGGAGGTGTGTGTGTGTGTGTGCTGGGGGAGGAGGTGTGTGTGTGTGTGTGCTGGGGGAGGAGGTGTGTGTGTGTGTGTGCTGGGAGAAGGAGGTTGTGTGTGTGTGTGTGCTGGGAGAAGGAGGTTGTGTGTGTGTGTGTGCTGGGAGAAGGAGGTTGTGTGTGTGTGTGTGCTGGGAGAAGGAGGTTGTGTGTGTGTGTGTGCTGGGAGAAGGAGGTTGTGTGTGTGTGTGTGCTGGGAGAAGGAGGTTGTGTGTGTGTGTGTGTGCTGGGAGAAGGAGGTTGTGTGTGTGTGTGTGTGCTGGGAGAAGGAGGTTGTGTGTGTGTGTGTGTGCTGGGAGAAGGAGGTTGTGTGTGAGTGTGTGTGTGTGTGCTGGGGGAGGAGGTTGTGTGTGTGCTGGGGGAGGAGGTTGTGTGTGCGTGCTGGGGGAGGAGGTGTGTGTGTGCGTGCTGGGGGAGGAGGTGTGTGTGTGTGTGCTGGGGGAGGAGGTGTGTGTGTGTGTGTGCTGGGGGAGGAGGTGTGTGTGTGTGTGTGCTGGGGGAGGAGGGTGTGTGTGTGTGCTGGGGGAGGAGGTGTGTGTGTGTGTGTGCTGGGGGAGGAGGGTGTGTGTGTGTGCTGGGGGAGGAGGGTGTGTGTGTGTGCTGGGGGAGGAGGGTGTGTGTGTGTGCTGGGGGAGGAGGGTGTGTGTGTGTGCTGGGGGAGGAGGGTGTGTGTGTGTGTGCTGAGGGAGGAGGGTGTGTGTGTGTGCTGAAGGAGGAGGGTGTGTGTGTGTGTGCTGAGGGAGGAGGGTGTGTGTGTGTGCTGAGGGAGGAGGGTGTGTGTGTGTGCTGAGGGAGGAGGGTGTGTGTGTGTGCTGAGGGAGGAGGGTGTGTGTGTGTGCTGAGGGAGGAGGGAGTGTGTGTGTGCTGAGGGAGGAGGGTGTGTGTGTGTGCTGGGGGAGGAGGGTGTGTGTGTGTGCTGGGGGAGGAGGGTGTGTGTGTGTGCTGGGGGAGGAGGGTGTGTGTGTGTGCTGGGGGAGGAGGGTGTGTGTGTGTGCTGGGGGAGGAGGGTGTGTGTGTGTGCTGGGGGAGGAGGGTGTGTGTGTGTGCTGGGGGAGGAGGTTGTGTGTGTGTGTTGGGGGAGCTGTCTGTGTGTGTGTGTGTGCTGGGGGAGGTGTCTGTGTGTGTGTGTGTGCTGGGGGAGGTGTGTGTGTGTGTCTGCGTGCGCTGTGGAGGTGTGTGTGTGCGCGCGCTGGGGGCGGAGGTGCGTGCGTGCGCGCTGGGGGAGGAGGGTGTGTGTGTGTGTGCTGGGGGAGGAGGTTGTGTGTGTGTGTGCTGGGGGAGGAGGTTGTGTGTGTGTGCTGTGGGAGGAGGTGTGTGTGTGTGTGTGTGTGTGTGCGCGCAGGGGGAGGAGGTGTGTGTTTGCGCGCAGGGGGAGGAGGTGTGTGTGTGCGCGCAGGGGGAGGAGGTGTGTGTGTGCGCGCAGGGGAAGGAGGTGTGTGTGTGCTGGGGGAGGAGGTTGTGTGTGTGTGTGCTGGGAGAGGAGGTTGTGTGTGTGTCTGTGCTGGGGGAGGAGGTTATGTGTGTGTGTGTGCTGGGGGAGGAGGGTGTGTGTGTGTGTGCTGCGGGAGGAGGGTGTGTGTGTGTGTGTGCTGGGGGAGGAGGTGTGTGTGTCTGTGTGCTGGGGGAGGAGGGTGTGTGTCTGTGTGCTGGGGGAGGAGGGTGTGTGTCTGTGTGCTGAGAGAGGAGGGTGTGTGTGTGTGCGCTGGGGGAGGAGGGTGGGTGTGTGTGTGCTGGGGGAGGAGGGTGTGTGTGTGTGTGTGTGTGTGCTGGGAGAAGGAGGTTGTGTGTGTGTGTGTGTGTGTGTGCTGGGAGAAGGAGGTTGTGTGTGTGTGTGTGCTGGGAGAAGGAGGTTGTGTGTGTGTGTGTGTGTGCTGGGAGAAGGAGGTTGTGTGTGAATGTGTGTGTGTGTGTGCTGGGGTAGGAGGTGTGTGTGTGTGTGCTGGGGGAGGAGGTTGTGTGTGTGTGTGTGCTGGGGGAGGAGGTTGTGTGTGTGTGTGCGCTGGGGGAGGAGGTGTGTGTGTGTGTGTGTGTGTGTGTGTGTGTGCTGGGGGAGGAGGTTGTGTGTGTGTGTTGGGAGAAGGAGGTTGTGTGTGTGCTGGGAGAAGGAGGTTGTGGGTGTGTGTGTGTGTGTGTGTGTGCTGGGAGAAGGAGGTTGTGTGTGTGTGTGCGCTGGGGGAGGAGGTTGTGTGTGTGTGTGCTGGGGGAGGAGGTTGTGTGTGTGTGTGCTGGGGGAGGAGGTTGTGTGTGTGTGTGCTGGGGGAGGAGGTTGTGTGTGTGTCTGTGCTGGGGGAGGAGGTTGTGTGTGTGTGTGTGCTGGGGGAGGAGGTTGTGTGTGTGTGTGTGCTGGGGGAGGAGGTTGTGTCTGTGTGTGCTGGGGGAGGAGGTATGTGTCTGTGTGTGCTGGGTGAGGAGGTATGTGTGTGTGTGTGCTGGGGGAGGAGGTATGTGTGTGTGTGTGCTGGGGGAGCTGTCTGTGTGTGTGTGTGTGTGCTGGGGGAGGTGTGTGTGTGTGTGTCTGCGTGCGCTGTGGAGGTGTGTGTGCGCGCGCGCTGGGGGCAGAGGTGCGTGTGTGCGCGTGCGTGCGCGCTGGGGGAGGAGGTTGTGTGTGTGTGTGCTGGGGGAGGAGGTATGTGTGTGTGCTGGGGGAGGAGGTTGTGTGTGTGTGTGCTGGGGGAGGTGTGTGTGTGTGTGTGTCTGCGTGCACTGTGGAGGTGTGTGTGTGCGCGCGCTGGGGGCGGAGGTGCGTGTGTGCGCGTGCATGCGCGCTGGGGGAGGAGGTGCGTGTGTGCGCGTGCGTGCGCGCTGGGGGAGGAGGGTGTGTGTGTGTGTGTGTGTGTGCTGGGGGAGGAGGGTGTGTGTGTGTGTGTGCTGGGGGAGGAGGGTGTGTGTGTGTGCTGGGGGAGGAGGGTGTGTGTGTGTGCTGGGGGAGGAGGGTGTGTGTGTGTGTGCTGAGGGAGGAGGGTGTGTGTGTGTGCTGAGGGAGGAGGGTGTGTGTGTGTGCTGGGGGAGGAGGTGGTGTGTGTGTGTGCTGGGGGAGGAGGTTGTGTGTGTGTGTGCTGGGGGAGGAGGTTGTGTGTGTGTGTGCTGGGGGAGGAGGTTGTGTGTGTGTGTGCTGGGGGAGGAGGTTGTGTGTGTGTGTGCTGGGGGAGGAGGTGTGTGTGTGTGTGTGCTGGGGGAGGAGGTTGTGTGTGTGTGTGTGTGTGTTGAGAGAAGGAGGTTGTGTGTGTGTGTGTGTGTGTGTGTGTGTGTGTGTGTGTTGGGAGAAGGAGGGTGTGTGTGTGTTGGGAGAAGGAGGTTGTGTGTGTGTGTGTGTGTGTGCTGGGAGAAGGAGGTTGTGTGTGTGTGTGTGTGTGTGTGTGTGTGTGTGTGTGTGCTGGGGGAGGAGGTCTGTGTGTGTGTGTGCTGGGGGAGGAGGTTGTGTGTGTGTGTTTGTGTGTGTGCTGGGGGAGGAGGTTGTGTGTGTGTGTGCTGGGGGAGGATGTATGTGTGTGTGTGTGTGCTGGGGGAGGAGGTATGTGTGTGTGTGCTGGGGGAGGAGGTATGTGTGTGTGTGTGCTGGGGGAGGAGGTATGTGTGTGTGTGTACTGGGGGAGCTGTCTGTGTGTGTGTGTGCGTGCTGCGCGAGGTGTGTGTGTGTGTGTGTCTGCGTGCGCTGTGGAGGTGTGTGTGCGCGCGCGCTGGGGGCGGAGGTGCGTGTGTGCGCGTGCGTGCGCGCTGGGGGAGGAGGGTGTGTGTGTGTGTGTGCTGGGGGAGGAGGGTGTGTGTGTGTGTGTGCTGAGGGAGGAGGGTGTGTGTGTGTGCTGGGGGAGGAGGGTGTGTGTGTGTGCTGGGGGAGGAGGTTGTGTGTGTGTGCTGGGGGAGGAGGTTGTCTGTGTGTGCTGGGGGAGGAGGTTGTGTGTGTGTGTTGGGGGAGCTGACTGTGTGTGTGTGTGTGCCGGGGGAGGTGTCTGTGTGTGTGTGTGTGTGTGTGTGTGCTGGGGGAGGTGTGTGTTTGTGTGCTGGGGGAGGAGGTATGTGTGTGTGTGTGCTGGGGGAGGTGTGTGTGTGTGTGTGTGTCTGCGTGCGCTGTGGAGGTGTGTGTGTGCGCGCGCTGGGGGCGGAGGTGCGTGTGTGCGCGCTGGGGGAGGAGGGTGTATGTGTGTGTGCTGGGGGAGGAGATTGTGTGTGTGTGTGCTGGGGGAGGAGTTATGTGTGTGTGTGTGCGCGCAGGGGGAGGAGGTGTGTGTGTGCGCGCAGGGGGAGGAGGTGTGTGTGTGCGCGCGCAGGGGGAGGAGGTGTGTGTGTGTGCTGGGGGAGGAGGTTGTGTGTGTGTGTGCTGGGGGAGGAGGTTGTGTGTGTGTGTGCTGGGAGAGGAGGTTGTGTGTGTGTCTGTGCTGGGGGAGGAGGTTGTGTGTGTGTGTGCTGGGGGAGGAGGTTGTGTGTGTGCTGGGGGAGGAGGTTGTGTGTGTGTGTGCTGGGGGAGGAGGTTGTGTGTGTGTGTGCTGGGGGAGGAGTTTGTGTGTGTCTGTGCTGGGGGAGGAGTTTGTGTGTGTGTGTGCTGGGGGAGGAGTTTGTGTGTGTGTGTGCTGAGGGAGGAGGGTGTGTGTGTGTGTGTGTGTGTGCTGGGGGAGGAGGTGTGTGTGTGTGTGCTGGGGGAGGAGAGTGTGTGTGTGTGCTGGGGGAGGAGGGTGTGTGTGTGTGTGTGCTGAGAGAGGAGGGTGTGTGTGTGTGCGCTGGGGGAGGAGGGTGTGTGTGTGTGTGCGCGCTGGGAGAAGGAGGTTGTGTGTGTGTGTGTGTGTGTGTGTGCTGGGGGAAGGAGGTTGTGTGTGTGTGTGTGTGTGTGCTGGGGGAAGGAGGTTGTGTGTGTGTGTGTGTGTGTGCTGGGGGAAGGAGATTGTGTCTGTGTGTGTGTGTGTGCTGGGGGAAGGAGGTTGTGTGTGTGTGTGTGTGTGTGCTGGGAGAAGGAGGTTGTGTGTGTGTGTGTGTGCTGGGAGAAGGAGGTTGCGTGTGAGTGTGTGTGTGTGTGCTGGGGGAGGAGGTTGGGTGTGTGTGTGTGTCCTGGGGGAGGAGGTGTGTGTGTGTGTGCTGGGGGAGGAGGTTGTGTGTGTGTGTGCTGGGGGAGGAGGTGTGTGTGTGTGTGCTGGGGGAGGAGGTTGTGTGTGTGTGTGTGTGTTGGGAGAAGGGGGTTGTGTGTGTGTGTGTGAGTGTCTGTGTGTGTGCTGGGGGAGGAGGTTGTGTGTGTGTGCTGGGGGAGGAGGTTGTTTGTGTGTGCTGGGGGAGGAGGTTGTGTGTGTGTGTGCTGGGGGAGGAGGTTGTGTGTGTGTGTGCTGGGGGAGGAGGTTGTGTGTGTGTGTGCTGGGGGAGGAGGTATGTGTGTGTGTGTGCTGGGGGAGGAGGTATGTGTGTGTGTGTACTGGGGGAGCTGTCTGTGTGTGTGTGTGTGTGTGCTGGGGGAGGTGTGTGTGTGTGTGTGTGTGTGTCTGCGTGCGCTGTGGAGGTGTGTGTGTGCGCGCGCTGGGGGCGGAGGTGCGTGTGTGCGCGTGCGTGCGCGCTGGGGGAGGAGGGTGTATGTGTGTGTGCTGGGGGAGGAGGTTGTGTGTGTGTGCGCTGGGGGAGGAGTTATGTGTGTGTGTGTGCTGGGGGAGGAGGTTGTGTGTGTATGTGCTGGGGGAGGAGGTGTGTGTGTCTGTGTGTGTGTGCAGGGGGAGGAGGTGTGTGTGTGCGCGCAGGGGGAGGAGGTGTGTGTGTGTGCTGGGGGAGGAGGTTGTGTGTGTGTGTGCTGGGGGAGGAGGTTGTGTGTGTGTGTGCTGGGAGAGGAGGTTGTGTGTGTGTGTGTGCTGGGGGAGGAGGTTGTGTGTGTGTGTGCTGGGGGAGGAGGTTGTGTGTGTGTGTGCTGTGGGAGGAGGTTGTGTGTGTGTCTGTGCTGGGGGAGGAGGTTGTGTGTGTGTGTGCTGGGGGAGGAGTTTGTGTGTGTGTGTGCTGAGGGAGGAGGGTGTGTGTGTGTGCTGGGGGAGGAGGTGTGTGTGTGTGTGCTGGGGGAGGAGAGTGTGTGTGTGTGCTGGGGGAGGAGAGTGTGTGTGTGTGCTGGGGTAGGAGGGTGTGTGTGTGTGTGCTGGGGTAGGAGGGTGTGTGTGTGTGTGTGCTGGGGGAGGAGGTGGTGTGTGTGTGTGTGTGCTGGGGGAGGAGGTGGTGTGTGTGTGTGTGCTGGGGGAGGAGGTGGTGTGTGTGTGTGTGTGTGCTGGGGGAGGAGGTGGTGTGTGTGTGTGTGTGCTGGGGGAGGAGGGTGTGTGTGTGTGCTGGGGGAGGAGGTGGTGTGTGTGTGTGTGTGCTGGGGGAGGAGGTGGTGTGTGTGTGTGTGTGCTGGGGGAGGAGGGTGTGTGTGTGTGCTGGGGGAGGAGGGTGTGTGTGTGTGTGTGTGCTGGGGGAGGAGGTTGTGTGTGTGTGTCTGTGTGTGTGTGCTGGGGGAGGAGGTTGTGTGTGTGTGTGTCTGTGTGTGTGTGCTGGGGGAGGAGGTTGTGTGTGTGTGTGTGTGTGTGTGCTGGGGGAGGAGGTTGTGTGTGTGTGTGTGTGTGTGCTGGGGGAGGAGGTTGTGTGTCTGTGTGTGTGTGTGCTGGGGGAGGAGGTTGTGTTTGTGCTGGGGGAGGAGGTGGTAAGTGTGTGTGTGTGTGCTGGGGGAGGAGGTTGTGTTTGTGCTGGGGGAGGAGGTGGTAAGTGTGTGTGTGTGTGCTGGGGGAGGAGGTTGTGTGTGTGCTGGGGGAGGAGGTGGTGTGTGTGTGTGTGTGCTGGGGGAGGAGGTGGTGTGTGTGTGTGTGTGCTGGGGGAGGAGGTGGTGTGTGTGTGTGTGCTGGGGGAGGAGGTGGTGTGTGTGTGTGTGCTGGGGGAGGAGGTGGTGTGTGTGTGTGTGTGTGCTGGGGGAGGAGGTGGTGTGTGTGTGTGTGTGTGCTGGGGGAGGAGGGTGTGTGTGTGTGCTGGGGGAGGAGGGTGTGTGTGTGTGTGTGTGTGTGCAGAGGGAGGAGGGGGTGTGTGTGTGTGCTGAGGGAGGAGGGTGTGTGTGTGTGTGCTGAGGGAGGAGGGCGTGTGTGTGTGTGCTGAGGGAGGAGGGCGTGTGTGTGTGTGCTGAGGGAGGAGGGCGTGTGTGTGTGTGCTGAGGGAGGAGGGTGTGTGGGTGTGTGCTGAGGGAGGAGGGTGTGTGTGGGTGTGTGCTGAGGGAGGAGGGTGTGTGTGTGTGTGTGCTGAGGGAGGAGGGTGTGTGTGTGTGTGCTGAGGGAGGAGGGTGTGTGTGTGTGTGCTGAGGGAGGAGGGTGTGTGTGTGTGTGCTGAGGGAGGAGGGTGTGTGTGTGTGTGCTGAGGGAGGAGGGTGTGTGTGTGTGTGCTGAGGGAGGAGGGTGTGTGTGTGTGCTGGGGGAGGAGGTTGTGTGTGTGTGCTGGGGGAGGTGTGTGTGTGTGCTGGGGGAGGTGTCTGTGTGTGTGTGTGTGTGTGCTGGGGGAGGTGTGTGTGTGAGTGTGTCTGCGTGCGCTGTGGAGGTGTGTGTGTGCGCGCGCTGGGGGCGGAGGTGCGTGCGTGCGCGCTGGGGGAGGAGGGTGTGTGTGTGTGTGCTGGGGGAGGAGGAGGTGTGTGTGCTGGGGGAGGAGGAGGTGTGTGTGCTGGGGGAGGAGGTGTGTGTGTGCTGGGGAGGAGGTGTGTGTGCTGGGGGAGGAGGTATGTGTGTGTGTGTGTGCTGGGGGAGGAGGTATGTGTGTGTGTGTGCTGGGGGAGGAGGTATGTGTGTGTGTGTGCTGGGGGGGGAGGTATGTGTGTGTGTGTGTGTGTGTGCTGGGGGAGCTGTCTGTGTGTGTGTGTGTGTGCTGGGGGAGGTGTGTGTGTGTGTGTGTGTCTGCGTGCGCTGTGGTGGTGTGTGTGTGCGCGCGCTGGGGGCGGAGGTGCGTGTGTGCGCGCGCGCTGGGGGCGGAGGTGCGTGTGTGCGCGTGCGTGCGCGCTGGGGGAGGAGGGTGTGTGTGTGTGTGTGCTGGGGGAGGAGGTTGTGTGTGTGTGTGCTTGGGGAGGAGGTATGTGTGTGTGTATGCTGGGAGAGGAGTTATGTGTGTGTGTGTGCTGGGGGAGGAGGTATGTGTGTGTGTGTGTGCTGGGGGAGGAGGTATGTGTGTGTGTGTGTGCTGGGGGAGGAGGTTGTGTGTGTGTGTGCTGGGGGAGGAGGTTGTGTGTGTGTGCTGGGGGAGGTGTCTGTGTGTGTGTGTGTGTGTGCTGGGGGAGGTGTCATGTGTGTGTGTGTGTGTGTGTGCTGGGGGAGGTGTGTGTGTGAGTGTGTCTGCGTGCGCTGTGGAGGTGTGTGTGTGCGCGCGCTGGGGGCGGAGGTGCGTGCGTGCGCGCTGGGGGAGGAGGGTGTGTGTGTGTGTGCTGGGGGAGGAGGAGGTGTGTGTGCTGGGGGAGGAGGAGGTGTGTGTGCTGGGGGAGGAGGAGGTGTGTGTGCTGGGGGAGGAGGTGTGTGTGCTCGGGGAGGAGGTATGTGTGTGTGTGTGCTGGGGGAGGAGGTATGTGTGTGTGTGTGCTGGGGGGGGAGGTATGTGTGTGTGTGTGCTGGGGGAGGAGGTATGTGTGTGTGCTGGGGGAGGAGGTTGTGTGTGTGTGTGCTGGGGGAGGAGGTTGTGTGTGTGTGTGCTGGGGGAGGAGGTGTGTGTGTGTGTGTGCTGGGAGCAGGAGGTTGTGTGTGTGTGTGTGCTGGGGGAGGAGGTTGTGTGTGTGTGCTGGGGGAGGAGGTTGTGTGTGTGTGCTGGGGGAGGAGGTTGTGTGTGTGTGCTGGGGGAGGAGGTGTGTGTGTGCGCGCAGGGGGAGGAGGTGTGTGTGTGCGCGCAGGGGGATGAGGTTGTGTGTGTGTGTGCTGGGGGAGGAGGGTGTGTGTGTGTGTGTGTGCTGGGGGAGGAGGGTGTGTGTGTGTGTGTGTGCTGGGAGAAGGAGGTTGTGTGTGTGTGTGTGCTGGGAGCAGGAGGTTGTGTGTGAGTGTGTGTGTGTGTGCTGGGGGAGGAGGTTGTGTGTGTGTGCTGGGGGAGGAGGTTGTGTGTGTGTGCTGGGGGAGGAGGTTGTGTGTGTGTGCTGGGGGAGGAGGTGTGTGCGTGTGTGCTGGGGGAGGAGGTGTGTGTGTGTGTGTGTGCTGGGGGAGGAGGATGTGTGTGTGTGTGTGCTGGGGGAGGAGGATGTGTGTGTGTGTGCTGAGGGAGGAGGGAGTGTGTGTGTGTGCTGAGGGAGGAGGGAGTGTGTGTGTGTGCTGAGGGAGGAGGGTATGTGTGTGTGTGCTGAGGGAGGAGGGTGTGTGTGTGTGCTGGGGGAGGAGGTTTTTGTTTGTGTGTGTGTGTGTGTGTGCGCTGAGGGAGGAGGGTGTGTGTGTGTGCTGGGTGAGGAGGTTGTGTGTGTGTGCTGGGAGAAGGAGGTTGTGTATGTGTGTGTGTGTGTGCTGGGAGAAGGAGGTTGTGTATGTGTGTGTGTGTGTGCTGGGAGAAGGAGGTTGTGTGTGTGTGTGTGTGTGTGTGTGTGTGTGCTGGGAGAAGGAGGTTGTGTGTGTGTGCTGGGAGAAGGAGGTTGTGTGTGTGTGCTGGGAGAAGGAGGTTGTGTGTGTGTGTGTGCTGGGAGAAGGAGGTTGTGTGTGTGAGTGTGTGTGTGTGTGCTGGGGGAGCTGTCTGTGTGTGTGTGTGTGCTGGGGGAGGGGTGTGTGTGTGTGTGCTGGGAGAAGGAGGGTGTGTGTGTGTGTGTGTGCGCTGGGAGAAGGAGGTTGTGTGTGTGTGTGTGTGTGCTGGGAGAAGGAGGTTGTGTGTGTGTGTGCTGGGAGAAAGAGGTTGTGTGTGTGCTGGGAGAAGGAGGTTGTGTGTGTGCTGGGAGAAGGAGGTTGTGTGTGTGTGTGTGTGCTGGGAGAAGGAGGTTGTGTGTGTGTGCTGGGTGAGGAGGTGTGTGTGTGTGTGCTGGGGGAGGAGAGTGTGTGTGTGTGCTGGGGGAGGAGGGTGTGTGTGTGTGTGCTGAGGGAGGAGGGTGTGTGTGTGTGTGTGCTGAGGGAGGAGGGGGTGTGTGTGTGCGCTGGGGGAGGAGGGGGTGTGTGTGTGCGCTGGGGGAGGAGGTTGTGTGTGTGTGCTGGGAGAAGGAGGTTGTGTGTGTGTGTGTGTGTGCTGGGAGAAGGAGGTTGTGTGTGTGTGTGTGTGTGTGCTGGGGGAGGTGGTTGTGTGTGTGTGCTGGGGGAGGAGGTGTGTGTGTGTGTGTGCTGGGGGAGGAGGTGTGTGTGTGTGTGTGCTGGGGGAGGAGGTGTGTGTGTGTGTGTGCTGGGAGAAGGAGGTTGTGTGTGTGTGTGTGCTGGGAGAAGGAGGTTGTGTGTGTGTGTGTGCTGGGAGAAGGAGGTTGTGTGTGTGTGTGTGTGCTGGGAGAAGGAGGTTGTGTGTGTGTGTGTGTGCTGGGAGAAGGAGGTTGTGTGTGAGTGTGTGTGTGTGTGCTGGGGGAGGAGGTTGTGTGTGTGCTGGGGGAGGAGGTTGTGTGTGCGTGCTGGGGGAGGAGGTGTGTGTGTGTGTGCTGGGGGAGGAGGTGTGTGTGTGTGTGTGCTGGGGGAGGAGGTGTGTGTGTGTGTGTGCTGGGGGAGGAGGGTGTGTGTGTGTGCTGGGGGAGGAGGGTGTGTGTGTGTGCTAGGGGAGGAGGGTGTGTGTGTGTGCTGGGGGAGGAGGGTGTGTGTGTGTGCTGGGGGAGGAGGGTGTGTGTGTGTGTGCTGAGGGAGGAGGGTGTGTGTGTGTGCTGAAGGAGGAGGGTGTGTGTGTGTGTGCTGAGGGAGGAGGGTGTGTGTGTGTGCTGAGGGAGGAGGGTGTGTGTGTGTGCTGAGGGAGGAGGGTGTGTGTGTGTGCTGAGGGAGGAGGGAGTGTGTGTGTGCTGAGGGAGGAGGGTGTGTGTGTGTGCTGGGGGAGGAGGGTGTGTGTGTGTGCTGGGGGAGGAGGGTGTGTGTGTGTGCTGGGGGAGGAGGGTGTGTGTGTGTGCTGGGGGAGGAGGGTGTGTGTGTGTGCTGGGGGAGGAGGGTGTGTGTGTGTGCTGGGGGAGGTGTCTGTGTGTGTGTGTGCTGGGGGAGGTGTGTGTGTGTGTCTGCGTGCGCTGTGGAGGTGTGTGTGTGCGCGCGCTGGGGGCGGAGGTGCGTGCGTGCGCGCTGGGGGAGGAGGGTGTGTGTGTGTGTGCTGGGGGAGGAGGTTGTGTGTGTGTGTGCTGGGGGAGGAGGTTGTGTGTGTGTGCTGTGGGAGGAGGTGTGTGTGTGTGTGTGTGTGTGTGCGCGCAGGGGGAGGAGGTGTGTGTTTGCGCGCGGGGGAGGAGGTGTGTGTGTGCGCGCAGGGGGAGGAGGTGTGTGTGTGCGCGCAGGGGAAGGAGGTGTGTGTGTGCTGGGGGAGGAGGTTGTGTGTGTGTGTGCTGGGAGAGGAGGTTGTGTGTGTGTCTGTGCTGGGGGAGGAGGTTATGTGTGTGTGTGTGCTGGGGGAGGAGGGTGTGTGTGTGTGTGCTGCGGGAGGAGGGTGTGTGTGTGTGTGTGCTGGGGGAGGAGGTGTGTGTGTCTGTGTGCTGGGGGAGGAGGGTGTGTGTCTGTGTGCTGGGGGAGGAGGGTGTGTGTCTGTGTGCTGAGAGAGGAGGGTGTGTGTGTGTGCGCTGGGGGAGGAGGGTGGGTGTGTGTGTGCTGGGGGAGGAGGGTGTGTGTGTGTGTGCTGGGAGAAGGAGGTTGTGTGTGTGTGTGTGTGTGTGTGTGTGTGTGCGCGTGCTGGGAGAAGGAGGTTGTGTGTGTGTGTGTGTGCTGGGAGAAGGAGGTTGTGTGTGTGTGTGTGCTGGGAGAAGGAGGTTGTGTGTGTGTGTGTGTGTGCTGGGAGAAGGAGGTTGTGTGTGAATGTGTGTGTGTGTGTGCTGGGGTAGGAGGTGTGTGTGTGTGTGCTGGGGGAGGAGGTTGTGTGTGTGTGTGTGCTGGGGGAGGAGGTTGTGTGTGTGTGTGCGCTGGGGGAGGAGGTGTGTGTGTGTGTGTGTGTGTGTGTGTGTGTGTGCTGGGGGAGGAGGTTGTGTGTGTGTGTGTGTGTTGGGAGAAGGAGGTTGTGTGTGTGCTGGGAGAAGGAGGTTGTGGGTGTGTGTGTGTGTGTGTGTGTGTGTGTGTGCTGGGAGAAGGAGGTTGTGTGTGTGTGTGTGCTGGGAGAAGGAGGTTGTGTGTGAGTGTGTGTGTGCGCTGGGGGAGGAGGTTGTGTGTGTGTGTGCTGGGGGAGGAGGTTGTGTGTGTGTGTGCTGGGGGAGGAGGTTGTGTGTGTGTGTGCTGGGGGAGGAGGTTGTGTGTGTGTCTGTGCTGGGGGAGGAGGTTGTGTGTGTGTGTGTGCTGGGGGAGGAGGTTGTGTGTGTGTGTGTGCTGGGGGAGGAGGTTGTGTCTGTGTGTGCTGGGGGAGGAGGTATGTGTCTGTGTGTGCTGGGTGAGGAGGTATGTGTGTGTGTGTGCTGGGGGAGGAGGTATGTGTGTGTGTGTGCTGGGGGAGCTGTCTGTGTGTGTGTGTGTGTGCTGGGGGAGGTGTGTGTGTGTGTGTCTGCGTGCGCTGTGGAGGTGTGTGTGCGCGCGCGCTGGGGGCAGAGGTGCGTGTGTGCGCGTGCGTGCGCGCTGGGGGAGGAGGTTGTGTGTGTGTGTGCTGGGGGAGGAGGTATGTGTGTGTGCTGGGGGAGGAGGTTGTGTGTGTGTGTGCTGGGGGAGGTGTGTGTGTGTGTGTGTCTGCGTGCACTGTGGAGGTGTGTGTGTGCGCGCGCTGGCGGCGGAGGTGCGTGTGTGCGCGTGCATGCGCGCTGGGGGAGGAGGTGCGTGTGTGCGCGTGCGTGCGCGCTGGGGGAGGAGGGTGTGTGTGTGTCTGTGTGTGTGCTGGGGGAGGAGGGTGTGTGTGTGTGTGTGCTGGGGGAGGAGGGTGTGTGTGTGTGCTGGGGGAGGAGGGTGTGTGTGTGTGTGCTGAGGGAGGAGGGTGTGTGTGTGTGCTGAGGGAGGAGGGTGTGTGTGTGTGCTGGGGGAGGAGGTGGTGTGTGTGTGTGCTGGGGGAGGAGGTTGTGTGTGTGTGTGCTGGGGGAGGAGGTTGTGTGTGTGTGTGCTGGGGGAGGAGGTTGTGTGTGTGTGTGCTGGGGGAGGAGGTTGTGTGTGTGTGTGCTGGGGGAGGAGGTGTGTGTGTGTGTGTGCTGGGGGAGGAGGTTGTGTGTGTGTGTGTGTGTGTGTGTGTTGAGAGAAGGAGGTTGTGTGTGTGTGTGTGTGTGTGTGTGTGTGTGTTGGGAGAAGGAGGGTGTGTGTGTGTGTGTGTGTGTTGGGAGAAGGAGGTTGTGTGTGTGTGTGTGTGTGTGCTGGGAGAAGGAGGTTGTGTGTGTGTGTGTGTGTGTGTGTGTGCTGGGGGAGGAGGTATGTGTGTGTGTCTGTGTGCTGGGGGAGGAGGTATGTGTGTGTGTGTGCTGGGGGAGGAGGTCTGTGTGTGTGTGTGCTGGGGGAGGAGGTTGTGTGTGTGTGTTTGTGTGTGTGCTGGGGGAGGAGGTTGTGTGTGTGTGTGCTGGGGGAGGATGTATGTGTGTGTGTGTGTGCTGGGGGAGGAGGTATGTGTGTGTGTGCTGGGGGAGGAGGTATGTGTGTGTGTGTGCTGGGGGAGGAGGTATGTGTGTGTGTGTACTGGGGGAGCTGTCTGTGTGTGTGTGTGCGTGCTGCGCGAGGTGTGTGTGTGTGTGTCTGCGTGCGCTGTGGAGGTGTGTGTGTGCGCGCGCTGGGGGCGGAGGTGCGTGTGTGCGCGTGCGTGCGCGCTGGGGGAGGAGGGTGTGTGTGTGTGTGTGCTGGGGGAGGAGGGTGTGTGTGTGTGTGCTGGGGGAGGAGGGTGGGTGTGTGTGTGTGCTGAGGGAGGAGGGTGTGTGTGTGTGCTGGGGGAGGAGGGTGTGTGTGTGTGCTGGGGGAGGAGGTTGTGTGTGTGTGCTGGGGGAGGAGGTTGTCTGTGTGTGCTGGGGGAGGAGGTTGTGTGTGTGTGTTGGGGGAGCTGACTGTGTGTGTGTGTGTGCCGGGGGAGGTGTCTGTGTGTGTGTGTGTGTGTGTGCTGGGGGAGGTGTGTGTTTGTGTGCTGGGGGAGGAGGTATGTGTGTGTGTGTGCTGGGGGAGGTGTGTGTGTGTGTGTGTGTCTGCGTGCGCTGTGGAGGTGTGTGTGTGCGCGCGCTGGGGGCGGAGGTGCGTGTGTGCGCGCTGGGGGAGGAGGGTGTATGTGTGTGTGCTGGGGGAGGAGATTGTGTGTGTGTGTGCTGGGGGAGGAGTTATGTGTGTGTGTGTGCTGGGGGAGGAGGTTGTGTGTGTATGTGCTGGGGGAGGAGGTGTGTGTGTGCGCGCAGGGGGAGGAGGTGTGTGTGTGCGCGCAGGGGGAGGAGGTGTGTGTGTGCGCGCGCAGGGGGAGGAGGTGTGTGTGTGTGCTGGGGGAGGAGGTTGTGTGTGTGTGTGCTGGGGGAGGAGGTTGTGTGTGTGTGTGCTGGGAGAGGAGGTTGTGTGTGTGTCTGTGCTGGGGGAGGAGGTTGTGTGTGTGTGTGCTGGGGGAGGAGGTTGTGTGTGTGCTGGGGGAGGAGGTTGTGTGTGTGTGTGCTGGGGGAGGAGGTTGTGTGTGTGTGTGCTGGGGGAGGAGTTTGTGTGTGTCTGTGCTGGGGGAGGAGTTTGTGTGTGTGTGTGCTGGGGGAGGAGTTTGTGTGTGTGTGTGCTGAGGGAGGAGGGTGTGTGTGTGTGTGTGTGTGTGCTGGGGGAGGAGGTGTGTGTGTGTGTGCTGGGGGAGGAGGTGTGTGTGTGTGTGCTGGGGGAGGAGAGTGTGTGTGTGTGCTGGGGGAGGAGGTGTGTGTGTGTGTGCTGGGGGAGGAGAGTGTGTGTGTGTGTGCTGGGGGAGGAGGGTGTGTGTGTGTGTGTGCTGAGAGAGGAGGGTGTGTGTGTGTGCGCTGGGGGAGGAGGGTGTGTGTGTGTGTGCGCGCTGGGAGAAGGAGGTTGTGTGTGTGTGTGTGTGTGTGTGTGCTGGGGGAAGGAGGTTGTGTGTGTGTGTGTGTGTGTGTGTGCTGGGGGAAGGAGGTTGTGTGTGTGTGTGTGTGTGTGCTGGGGGAAGGAGATTGTGTCTGTGTGTGTGTGTGTGCTGGGGGAAGGAGGTTGTGTGTGTGTGTGTGTGTGTGCTGGGAGAAGGAGGTTGTGTGTGTGTGTGTGCTGGGAGAAGGAGGTTGTGTGTGTGTGTGTGTACTGGGAGAAGGAGGTTGCGTGTGAGTGTGTGTGTGTGTGCTGGGGGAGGAGGTTGGGTGTGTGTGTGTGTCCTGGGGGAGGAGGTGTGTGTGTGTGTGCTGGGGGAGGAGGTTGTGTGTGTGTGTGCTGGGGGAGGAGGTGTGTGTGTGTGTGCTGGGGGAGGAGGTTGTGTGTGTGTGTGTGTGTTGGGAGAAGGGGGTTGTGTGTGTGTGTGTGAGTGTCTGTGTGTGTGCTGGGGGAGGAGGTTGTGTGTGTGTGCTGGGGGAGGAGGTTGTTTGTGTGTGCTGGGGGAGGAGGTTGTGTGTGTGTGTGCTGGGGGAGGAGGTTGTGTGTGTGTGTGCTGGGGGAGGAGGTTGTGTGTGTGTGTGCTGGGGGAGGAGGTATGTGTGTGTGTGTGCTGGGGGAGGAGGTATGTGTGTGTGTGTACTGGGGGAGCTGTCTGTGTGTGTGTGTGTGTGTGCTGGGGGAGGTGTGTGTGTGTGTGTGTGTGTGTCTGCGTGCGCTGTGGAGGTGTGTGTGTGCGCGCGCTGGGGGCGGAGGTGCGTGTGTGCGCGTGCGTGCGCGCTGGGGGAGGAGGGTGTATGTGTGTGTGCTGGGGGAGGAGGTTGTGTGTGTGTGCGCTGGGGGAGGAGTTATGTGTGTGTGTGTGCTGGGGGAGGAGGTTGTGTGTGTATGTGCTGGGGGAGGAGGTGTGTGTGTCTGTGTGTGTGTGCAGGGGGAGGAGGTGTGTGTGTGCGCGCAGGGGGAGGAGGTGTGTGTGTGTGCTGGGGGAGGAGGTTGTGTGTGTGTGTGCTGGGAGAGGAGGTTGTGTGTGTGTCTGTGCTGGGGGAGGAGGTTGTGTGTGTGTGTGTGCTGGGGGAGGAGGTTGTGTGTGTGTGTGCTGGGGGAGGAGGTTGTGTGTGTGTGTGCTGTGGGAGGAGGTTGTGTGTGTGTCTGTGCTGGGGGAGGAGGTTGTGTGTGTGTGTGCTGGGGGAGGAGTTTGTGTGTGTGTGTGCTGAGGGAGGAGGGTGTGTGTGTGTGCTGGGGGAGGAGGTGTGTGTGTGTGTGCTGGGGGAGGAGAGTGTGTGTGTGTGCTGGGGTAGGAGGGTGTGTGTGTGTGTGCTGGGGTAGGAGGGTGTGTGTGTGTGTGTGCTGAGAGAGGAGGGTGTGTGTGTGTGCGCTGGGGGAGGAGGGTGTGTGTGTGTGTGCTGGGGGAGGAGGTTGTGTGTGTGTGTGTGTGTGTGTGTGTGTGCGCGCGCTGGGAGAAGGAGGTTGTGTGTGTGTGTGTGTGTGTGTGCTGGGGGAAGGAGGTTGTGTGTGTGTGTGTGTGTGTGCTGGGGGAAGGAGGTTGTGTGTGTGTGTGTGTGTGCTGGGAGAAGGAGGTTGTGTGTGTGTGTGTGCTGGGAGAAGGAGGTTGTGTGTGTGTGTGTGCTGGGAGAAGGAGGTTGTGTGTGTGTGTGTGCTGGGAGAAGGAGGTTGTGTGTGTGTGTGTGTGCTGGGAGAAGGAGGTTGTGTGTGAGTGTGTGTGTGTGTGCTGGGGGAGGAGGTTGTGTGTGTGTGCTGGGGGAGGAGGTGTGTGTGTGTGTGCTGGGGGAGGAGGTGTGTGTGTGTGTGCTGGGGGAGGAGGTGTGTGTGTGTGTGCTGGGGGAGGAGGTTGTGTGTGTGTGTGCTGGGGGAGGAGGTATGTGTGTGTGTGCTGGGGGAGGAGGTTGTGTGTGTGTCTGTGTGTGTGTGTGTGTGTGTGTGTGTGTGCTGGGAGAAGGAGGTTGTGTGTGTGTGTGCTGGGAGAAGGAGGTTGTGTGTGTGTGTGTGCTGGGAGAAGAAGGTTGTGTGTGAGTGTCTGTGTGTGTGCTGGGGGAGGAGGTTGTGTGTGTGTGCTGGGGGAGGAGGTTGTGTGTGTGTGTGCTGGGGGAGGAGGTTGTGTGTGTGTGTGCTGGGGGAGGAGGTATGTGTGTGTGTGTGCTGGGGGAGGAGGTGTGTGTGTGTGTGCTGGGGGAGCTGTCTGTGTGTGTGTGTGTGCTGGGGGAGGTGTGTGTGTGTGTGTGTGTGTGTGTGTCTGCGTGCGCTGTGGAGGTGTGTGTGTGCGCGCGCTGGGGGCGGAGGTGCGTGTGTGCGCGTGCGTGCGCGCTGGGGGAGGAGGTTGTGTGTGTGTATGCTGGGGGAGGAGGTTGTGTGTGTGTGTGTACTGGGGGAGCTGTCTGTGTGTGTGTGTGTGCTGGGGAAGGTGTGTGTGTGTGTGTGTCTGCGTGCGCTGTGGAGGTGTGTGTGTGCGCGCGCTGGGGGCGGAGATGCGTGTGTGCGCGTGCGTGCGCGCTGGGGGAGGAGGTTGTGTGTGTGTGTGTGCTGGGGGAGGAGGTTGTGTGTGTGTGCGCTGGGGGAGGAGGTGTGTGTGTGTGTGTGCTGGGGGAGGAGATCTGTGTGTGTGTGTGCTGGGGGAGGAGGTATGTGTGTGTGTGTGCTGGGGGAGGAGGTTGTGTGTGTGTGTGCTGGGGGAGGAGGTTGTGTGTGTGTGTGCTGGGGGAGGAGGTTGTGTGTGTGTGTGCTGGGGGAGGAGGTTGTGTGTGTGTGTGTGCTGGGGGAGGAGGTATGTGTGTGTGTGTGCTGGGGGAGCTGTCTGTGTGTGTGTGTGTGTGTGCTGGGGGAGGTGTGTGTGTGTGTGTGTGTCTGCGTGCGCTGTGGAGGTGTGTGTGTGCGCGCGCTGGGGGCGGAGGTGCGTTTGTGCGCGTGCGTGCGCGCTGGGGGAGGAGGTTGTGTGTGTGTATGGTGGGGGAGGAGGTTGTGTGTGTGTGTGCTGGGGGAGGAGGTATGTGTGTGTGCTGGGGGAGGAGGTATGTGTGTGTGTGTGCTGGGGGAGGAGGATGTGTGTGTGTGTGCTGGGGGAGGAGGTTGTGTGTGTGTGTGCTGGGGGAGGAGGTATGTGTGTGTGTGTGCTGGGGGAGGAGGTATGTGTGTGTGTGTGTGTACTGGGGGAGGAGGTTGTGTGTGTGCTGGGGGAGGAGGTATGTGCGTGTGTGTGCTGGGGGAGGAGGTATGTGTGTGTGTGTGCTGGGGGAGGAGGTATGTGTGTGTGTGTGTGTGTGTGCTGGGCGTGGTGTGTGTGTGTGTGTCTGCGTGCGCTGTGGAGGTGTGTGTGCGCGTGCTGGGGGCGGAGGTGCGTGTGTGCGCGTGCGTGCGCGCTGGGGGAGGAGGGTGTGTGTGTGTGTGTGCTGGGGGAGCACACACACACACCTCCTCCCCCTGCGCGCGCGGCACACACACACACACACACACACACACACACACACACACACACACACACACACAACCTCCTCCCCCAGCGCACACACACACAACCTCCTCCCCTCTAATTTGTGGGAGGAGGGTGCGTGTATGTCTGTGCGCATGTATGCGGTGGGAGGTGTGCGTGCCTGCACGCGGAGGAGAGTGTGTGTGTGCGCGTGTGAGGGGCAAGGCGAGAGCGAGATTGTGCACGCGCATAGGCTCAAGTAGAGAGTCAGAGTATGTGTGTGTGCATGCGTTGGGGGGAGGAGGAGGAAGTGAGTGAGCGAGTACAATGTGGGAGAGGAAGGGAGAGCGAGTGTGGTGGGATGAAGCTTGTTGATATCATTATGTAGTTGTTTCACTGATTCCTTGCCATGATTCCAAGGGAAGAAAATGTCATCATCCATCTGGTGTCTCGCGTTGATCAGAGGTTCTGTGCAGCAAAGAAGTCTTCTTCAAACCTGTGCATGAAAATGTTGGCCCTTTGGGGAGTAACTACCACCAACTGCCAATTTTCTGACGCCAGCCTCCAATTCCTCCACTTCATCCTCAACCACAATGTCTTCACCTTCGACAAACAGTTCTTCATACACCCAGAACAGCCTTAGGGACCACTCCAACACGCTCTCACTCTCCAGCACACGAATACACTCTCTGGCATGCGCATGCACAGATTCCCTCTCCTTGCCCCACATGTATACAACATACTTTCTCTCTCTCTCTCTCTCTCTCTCTCTCTCTCTCTCTGTCTCTCTCTCTCTCTCTGTCTCTCTCTCGCTCTGTCTCTCTCTCCCCCTCCCTCTCCTCTCTCTCGCTCTCTCTCTCTCTCTCTCTCCCCCCCCTCCCTCCCTTCCCCCCTCCCTCCCCGCTCTCTCCCCCCTCCCTCCCCCGTCTCTGTCTCTCTCTCTCTCTCTCTCTCTCTCTCTCTCTCACTCCTCCCCCCTACACATACTCTCTGTCCCTGCCCCCTCATACACACACAATTTCACTCTCTCCTCTCCTCTCCTCTCCCACACAGACTCTCTCTGTCTCTCTCGCACACACACAGGTACACACACTCATGTAAATCTATAGGGTGAATTTGCATTTGCTGATTAATTCTAATTTGTTCAAAAAGCACCCAATGTATGGGCAGTCAATGTGGCATTTTATAAATTCCTACTTTAGAAAGAAACTAGTCTGACTCTAAACCAAAACACAAACAGATGCTAAACAAGGCCTCGCACCTAACATGCATTGTCTGACCTGAAATGTCATCTCTTCATTACACTGATTAAAACCTTCAGTTCTCTCAGGACAGTGACTTGAAAGGAATTTGGGGATTTTTATATACATATTAATCAGTTAGACGGTTTTAATTGATTAAAGATTTAACAGCATCTTAGGTTTGTTGAGCATATCCTCATCAGTAGTGTAACCCTTTGATCTTTTATTTATAAATTCTGTGTCTGATAATACCTCTCACACTAACATCTGAAGAAGGAGCGAAGCTCCAAAAGCTTATCTTTTCAAATATACCTGTTGGACTATAACCTGGTATTGTGTGATTTCTGATCTTAGGATAAGGGCTAGCAAGTTTAAAACAGAGTTGAGGAGAAACTACTTCTCCCAAAGGGTTGTGACTCTGTGGAAATCGCTACGCCAAAGTGCAGTAGATGCTGGGACAGTGAGTAAATTTAAGGACAAGTTAGAAAGATTTCTAATTGGTCATATGTTGAAGCATTATGGGGGGAAGACAGGAAAATAGGGGTGAGGAACATATCAGCCATGATCGAATGGCAGAGCAGACTTCGATGGGCCAAATGGCTTAAAACTGACGCCATATCTTATGAACAGAGATAATGGGAACGCAGATGCTGGAGAATCCAATATAACAAAGTGTTATATTGGGAGTACAAAGATGCTGCTTGGCCTGCTGTGTTCCTCCAGCTCCACACTTTGCTATATCTTATGAACTTGTGAATGAATTACATGCAGCACTAACTTTGCTTCTGGGTTTATTAGTGTGATATTTGTTTCTTTCCTTTATATGATGTAGCAATTGCTTCTAATTCAAAACAATATGTATTTTTTATTTTAGTAATAAAATGTGAAGTTTGGAGACCCAGCTGGAAAATACAGATTCTGTTTTATTGTACATGTATTGTTGAATGTTGTGGTACAGTCTATGCCCTATTGTAATCTTTTCAATTTTGTTGATGATAGGTAAACTGGATGAATTACAAAAGCAAAGCAATGGGCTACAGAATGATTGTGATTCCCTTCGACAAGAAAAAGTTATTCTGACAGAAAAGCTGCAATGGTTTGTGGAAGAGCTCCAATGGCAAGTTCCAGCAATTGCTGCTTATTTAGTTTTGATGTTCTTATTTAGTTTTAATGTTTTTATTTCTGGTGTATCCATTTCTAACCATAACTGTTCACTTTAAAGGTAGTTTTCAAATTTCACTTCCTAAAATACTGACATTATTTTTCACTAACAGCTCTGTTCAAGTGATGCACTCAGTACTTCCTACCCAGGGATTCTGTTACATAGTTCTTTTAAAGTTGCATCACAGGTAGACAGGATGGTTAAGATGGTGTTTAACGTACTTGACTTCATTGCTCAGACCATTGAGTGCAGGAGTTGGGACGTCATGTTGAGTTTATGCAGGGTGTTGGTGAAGCCACTTTTGAAGTGCTGTGTACAGTCTGATCGTTCTGCTATAGGAAGAGTGTTATTAAGTTGGAGAGGGTTCAGAAAAGATTTACCAGGATGTTTCCAGGACTAGAGGCTTTGAGTTATAAGGAGATGCTGGATAGGCTGAGAATTTTTTTCATTGGAACGTAAGAGGTTGAGAGGTGACTTTTATAGAGGTTTATAAAATCAGGAGCGGCACAGATAAGGTGAGTAGCAAAAGTCTTCGCCCTCGGATGGTGGAGTGCACAACTAGGTGCATATGTTTAAAGTTGGGAAGAAGGATTTAAAAGAGACATAGGGCAACTTTTTCTCACAAAAAGTGGTTCATACGTGGAATGAACTGCCAGAGGAAGTGATAGGTGCAGGTACAGTTACAATATTTAAGAGACATTCAGACAGGTACATGAATAGGAAAGATTTATAGGGATATGAGCCAAACGTAGACATTTGGGACTAGTTTGGTTTGGGAAACTTTGTCAGCGTGGATGAGTTGAACCAAAGGGTCTCTTTTTGTTCTGTATGACTATAACTCTAATTACTTAATATCAGGAATTATCATAGGTTCAGTGTTTTTAATGCAGTACCTTTGTTTGAAATGATTTTCAGAACTTTTCTTGCATTTGCTGAAAATTAAGTTTGTAGCAAAACACATCCATGTGCCAGAACATTGTACTTCAACTTCCCACCCTTCAGGATGTCTGGGGGATTTGAGTTCTATCCTGACAAAGCAAGGAAAGAAGTAATCTTGGAATAATGAACCGTCAGCTATTCCTGTATACTAAGTCTGTTGTTAGTCGTACAGTGGTATTGCCAGAAGCTTGGAAATATATTCCCTCTTTTTATTCTGAAGTAGTGAAACGCTAGAAATGAGAATACTAATTTATAGAATATTCTATTGGTTTCTTGCCTTGAACTTGATAAACTCAATGAATATATATTTCAAGTCAGAAACTGGAAGAATTTGTCACAGAATATTGTTGTGTGCCATGTATTCTTAGTGTGTGTATATGTAGCAGACTTGAAACAGGCTTGAAATTCCAGTCAGCCACCTGTGGAGATTCTTCAGGAGAATTTAAATATCTCAAGGAAACAGTCTGGTTGATGTGAAGTTTCAGTAAAAAGTTGTTTTTATGTAGTGTTGTACCCTCTACTTTGGAGTTGCCAAGAAAGGCAACAAACGCATCTTCATACTGACTGATGTATAGTATATCTATTAGTTAAAATACTTACCAGATCCTTTAAGATTTTCCTCAATTACTCCTTGTGGCAAAGAGAATTATATCTTTTAACAAAATGTTGTGTAAGTATTTAAAGCAAATGGAGACGTAAAGCGTATGGGAGGAAAGCAGGTGAGTTAAATAAGTTTTGAACTGCTCAAGCAAATTGTTGACACAGACGTGATTGACACAGTTCTCTACTGTGCTACTAATTACAGATGAAATTGATTTCAACTTTTGTTTTGAGTCAATTATACTTCAATAATTTACTTGCGGATATGACTGAGGAAAATATTGAAAAACAACCTATGATTATTGTTACAGTGCTCAGCAACAGAGTGTTAAGCTGACCAAAGATGTCAGTGACCTGGAGATTTCTCGTAAAGAACTAGAAGTTCAGGTTGGAATGTTAAAGGAGCAACGCTCACAAGAGACAAAAGAACTAAGAGTACAACTAGCACAGGCTGAGAATGAGACTCAGAAGTTTCAGCAACAGGTAACATACCTTTTATAGAAGAATTGGATTAACTATAATGTGCTTCACAAGTGTATATTCTCACAATTCCAGAAAGAAGTGATTTGAGGTATTTGGGTATGTGATTTTCCATGGTATTTGTTTCAATTGAATGTGCAACATACTGCAGAACATATGGGGACAGTAATAAGAATTACCCAAATAAGACGTGCATGCCATAAAGAGAGAATTTTGAATACATAAACCACACATTAAAAGCTGAGGTTCACGTGAAAGGCAACAATGTAGCCATTAAAACAGAGACCTGATTATAATTACAGCATGATTTAGAAGCTAAATAGTCCAAGCCTTTCGATCTTTTAGAAAGGCATTTCAATTAGGATCATCATTGAACTGGAAAGATTATGAGTATCATTAGAGAATAACAAAAGATGAAAAATCTACTTGGCTACAATGGAGATTTTAATTTTCACTGACTAGAAGGAGCAAATTTAGCTGGAATAATAAAGACAAGGATTTTCTTATGTTTTCTAGAACAAATATGTTTTAGAATCAACTTTATTTAATGATGAACAAGCCAGCATCATTCAACAATCTGACAGTAAGGGAGCATTGTTCTTACACAGACGTGATTGACCATCATACGACTGAGTCCGTCATTAGGTTCAGATGAAGAAAGGAAAGTCACAGATTGGTTTGTTAACTCCTAAAAACCTAATAAGTTGGGAAATAAGTTGACCATAGTAAACTGGGTCGAACTGTTGGCAGGATAACCTACATGAAAATGTTAAATGCTTTACAAAAAGATGGTAATGCAAAAAAAAACAATGGAGCTTAAGGTTGGCAAATCTCACGGAGCTGATTATTTCTTTTCAAGGTATTTTAAAATAAGCGAAGAAATAGATGCATTTGTAGAATCCTTTCAAAACTCTCCAGCTTTAGCAATTGTGCCTTTTGGACTGCAAACTGTAAATCTGGCTCCATTATTTAACTTGGTAGGATGTAAATAAATAGATAATTGCCAGTTTAAAATGAGTTGTAAAGAAATTACTGGAATCTAGCCGTAGAGACAATAACTGAGCAGTTGGACAAATAATCACTGATTATTGAGCATTTGTATAGATTTATGAAAGTTGATGATGTCTCACTAAACTTACTGAAATCTTGGACATTATATGGGCTTCCAAAAGATAATTGATAACATTTCACACGAGTTAAATAGGAAACATTGAAAGCTGATAAAATTATTTATAGCCTTGAGATTAAAATTGACTTGATTAGGTGATAGGAGATAGAGAATTGGGATAAAATGTTTGTTTGTAATTGGTAGGTTGTGACCAGTGACATTCACCAGGAAACACAGGTCTCTGCTTTTCACCATATACTATATGTAATGGTGACTCAGGCAGACAGAAGAATAGAGAATTGTGTTAATGAGTTTTTAGTTAATAGTATGTTAATAGGCACAGTAAATTATATGACTGGGAGTAGAAAATTACAATGCAGTATAGACAAATAGAGGTGGCGGGCAAAACTACAGCAGATGGAGTTAAATGTGGACTTACATGACGTCATCCATATTCAATTCATTGGATTCAACAAGGACACTGAATGTCAGGAAAGAATTTGTAGCCCTGGAATACAAGCTAAATTCATTGTACTTATCATGAATATTTATCATTTCAGCCCTTGTATCATTTGTTATTAAGGGCCAGATTATCAAATGATATCAGGTTTAAATTATTAATTTTATTTACAGATAAAATAAATTTGACTTTTATTTCCTGAATATAGAAATGAAGTATTTAAAGTGACAGTTATTCAGTATGTTAGATAAAGAGAAACTGTTTATTTTGGTAAGGAAATGAAATTCATGAAATGAAATAAGAAATTAAAAGAATTTAATGTTGTCTTAGAAGGAATAGTGCAGTTGCTTAGATTCTCTTCCTTTAACCTTAGGGATATGTTCTGAAATCCAGCTGGAACAAGAATGTGGAAGTCTTTTCTTTGGGTCATAACATAAATCTGACTTAATAATACATTAAATTGCTAATTTCATAGACATTCAGTAACAATGATTACTGAAACATGGAGATAAAAATCTGGCTTTAGCAGCAAGGGACCTGAAGGTGCGTAATAATGTGCCAAGTCATTCGCCAGCATTTTCAGTGCTATTGATTTATTACACCGTTTCTGCCATGGGAAGCTTCCAAAAGGTTTTTATCCCCATATTTCAGTCACCTCATCCAATAAGTAGAGGAAAACTGCACAATAAGCCCATGTTATGGCTAGGTGATGGCCTAGTGATATTAACGCTAGACTATTAATCCAAAGACTCAGGTAATGTTCTGGGAACTTGCTATGGCTGATGGTGGAAATAAGACTCAAATAATGACCATGAAGCCATTGACCATTGTTAGGAAAAACCCATCTGGTTCATTGTTGTCCTTTAAGGAATGAAATCTGCCATCTGTATCTGGTCTGGCCTACATGTGAACTCAGTATAAAGGCAGTAACATGGTTGACTCTGAACGGCCCTCTGGCCAATTAGAGATGGGCAGAAAATGCCAATCCAGACTGTGAGACCCTGTTAACCCACATTTCAGTGAAACTTGAATGAATACAATAAATCAGACTGAGGTTAACTTGAATTGGCTATGTCGTGGGAAATGATGTCTTGCTATACCACAGCCGGTGCACAAAATAAAGCCATTCATTACCTCTCAAATGAAAGAGTCATTGAAATCACTTGGAAAGATCATAAGCAGCTCTCACTAAACCAAGAATACCTTTCCCTGTTCTTTACTCGTGGTGAGTAAAGTGAAAGTTTGATCCTTTTTTAATTTATTATTGGAGAGATTAATTCTGTAGCTAAAACACTAGCACCAGTTATGATGCTAATGTAAGGTCAGAACAGCAAATTTACCTGAATTTAAAACCTGATTTAAAAAAAGCCATTTGGAATGATCCATTTTACACCGAAAGAAGGAGATTGATTGATTAAATTCATTTGATTAAAGAGTAAATTCAAGCTATTTGTTCTTCTTCTGGGAATTTATTTTTTAGGCTGGCTTTTGATGCTGAAGTATCAAGTAACAGCAGTCTTCCTACACCTTTTCCATTTACCTTTCCTCTTGTGTTATCCTTAATTGTAAGTAGTGTTAGGTTACTTGCCTCTGGTGTATAAAGCATATCTGGCACTGGGCGGCACATATCAGGACTCACTGCATAAGTAATTACATTCAGGAGCAGAGTAATGTGAGAATGCCAGAGGGAAAATGTGGGAAAGAAAAGTAATTTTAAATAGCAATTTTAAACAACAAAGACTATAACTGCATTGTATACAGCATGCAAAAACTACAGTTAATATCATGTGAAATTAATAATAGATTAATGATGAAGTCATAGAATTTAAAAATCTAAACAAGTACTTGCTACATATGTTCAGAACACGCACAGTATCTACAATATACTCCCTATATTTGATATGTGTTCTAGTATGAAGCAAATCAGACCATGTACCTGGAGTTGAAGGAAAAGCTTGACAAGACTCAACAAGAGAATGAGTCCATCACAGAAGAACTTGAAAATTGTAAAGAAAATTTGAAGCTGCTGCAACAGAAGGGAAACAATGTAAGTCTTACTGATTGGCTTCAATGCTGATGTTCTTTCAATAATTTTTTTGTCAAGTTTGATGTTAATTATTTTTCATCTATTAGTGTAAGCTTGTAAATTTTAAGCCTGATAGGAAATCAAATCTTTATACCACTTCCAATCACAACTGCACAAAACACTGTAAATTATACAGCAAAGTTCTTATTAGCAGGCACCTATGGGACCAGGAGTGTGCCAGTTAATCAAATGTTCCGGATGATCAAGAGATCCACATAATTAGTGTAAAATGCATACTATATATTAGAAACATAATGCAGGGGGTAACCACATCACTGTTATACTTACTTGCAGCATAAATAATTAAATAATAACACAACTTTGCTGAAATAAAACTGAGCGGCAGAGAGCCTTCCAACTCACACCCTCAACTGACTACTCAGACATTGCAGAGATTGTGATGAAACAGTAAACTTTCGATATTTCAAACATAGAATTTTCACACATTTATTGACAGCATTGATTCATAAGATGTCGGTTAAGATTTGCTGTATATTATATCTTTATCTAAATCAAAGGATTCAAATTTACTCGCCTTTTCATGCCAAAGTAATACTTTAACCAAATTAGTGTTGAATTGCAATTTTTATGGCTTTGATTTTGCTAAAAGCTTAAATCAAGGGGTCATAATCGGGCTTGTGAGCATTAGGAAATAAACTGAACTGAACTTTCCTATTGAAATGCTGCTGTATTCAACTATTTTACCCATATGTCTCCGACTCTTGATTAATTTCCTACATACCTGCATTTTCATGGTAAAGTCTGCAAAATGTCTTTAAAGTTATGTGGAGAAAAGTAGATTTTAATAATCTTGATCTACACCCTCCTATCAATCCAGGAGGGCCAACTGGTAGGTAGGATAACAGCAGTCCCTGAAACCTGAGGTCAGTTTCAAAGAATGCAAAACAGATTGGAAACATGGTTCAAGTGACACCATTGCATCAGTTCATGTCACACTTTCTGCAGTACTGGTGCCAGTGCCGTTTCGCCCTAGAACCCATTCCCATATCAGTCTTTGAACCACCTGTTTATTTCTGTAATGTTATGTTCCCTTTTCCAATTTGGCGTGGCTTGGGTTATAGTCCAGAAATCATAACCTTCTTAATCTGCTTCTTAATTTGATGCCTAGCATCGCATACTGATGAGGCAGAACCTCCTTCTATGTCCTGCTTTATCACTGGTATCTGCATAATCCACAACAAACTGCTCCCCTTCCACTGTAAGTTCCTCTCCAACCCTGGGGTCATGCATCTGGACTCCTGTTCTTAGTAAACAGTGTCACTTCCCGTCATTGTACTGTCTCCTACAATTGCTACATTCTATTTTGTTGCCCAACTTGAATGTCGTCTTATGCCATGGTGCAAAGGCCAGTTTGCTTATCCAGACTGCAGCCCTCAGACTCATCCACACGGACTGAAAGAGCATGTTGGAAAATTTCATAGGCTGAAGATCCTGCTCTTTCTCTGGGTCCTCTTATCTGTTCCACTACAACCACACTCTCCTGTGCCTTAACACAGATCAAATCAGGTAACTGAATCCTGAGAGATGCGGGTTTCCTCCTGGTACAAAGAATTCAGTTATGTATCATCCTCCCTGATGTGTTACAATGTCTGTAGATCAGCCTGCAGGTCAAACTCTGAGCTGACTCTACTCTTCAAAAGCATACTGCAGACATGTTTACTTTTAGTTAAAACTGGCATCCAGTAAACTCCCATATGCTACAGCTGTAATACATTGCCCGATCTGCCATCTTTATTGTGCTCGAATGAATTATGTGCCAGAAGTTATAATTGAATCAAGTAAGCATGTTTTTATATACTTTACTAATCTCGACACTAGTTGCTATACTATACTGAACCTTCGGAGATTGAACAAGTTAAGAAAAGCAGAAGCAGCAAAGAGGTTCTTTCTCTTCTTCTCCTTTCCCATAATCACCTCATTCGCGTGCTGTTTTATGCCAGGTTCCGTCCTCTTCTCATGCGCTGCTGTACAGCAGGTTCACTATTCGTATTCATACTGCTTTGTACCAGGTTCATTGCTCACCTTTCACTCTGTTTTATATTGGTTTCAATGGTTATTTTCTCCCACTGCTTCAAACCAGATTCACCAAAATCTTGCACTGCTTTATATTGGATTAATTGCTCCTCTTTTACACTGCTTCATGCTGAGTTCACTAGTCTCCTCTCTGACAGCTTTATGTTGGGGTTCACTGCTCACACTGCTTCATACTGATTTCACCGCTCTGCTCACATGGCATCATACTAAGTTCACCGCTCTGCTCACACTGCTTCATTACTGAGTTCTCCGCTCTGCTCACACTGCTTCATACTGAGTTCACCGCTCTGCTCACACTGCCTTATACAGATGCTGCCAGACCTGCTGAGCTTTTCCAGCAACTGTTTTTGTTCCTGCTTTATACTGACTTCACCGCTCTGCTCACACTGTTTCATACTGGATTCGTTACTCTCCCCTCACACTGCTTTATAGTGGATTCACTAATTCATTCTTCCACTGCTTTATACTGAGTTCACAGCTCCCTCTTGCACTGCTTTATGCTGAATAAAATTCAAAAGAACTACAGATGCTGGAAAGTCTCAGCAGGTCCAGCAGCAGCTGTGGTTAGAAATCAGAGTTAATGTTTTGGGTTCAGTATCTGCCATCAGGCACTGTTTCACACTATTAACTGTTCTCCCCTCATGCTGCTTCACTCTAGGTTCACTGTTTTCCTCTTGTACTGCTTTATATTGACTTCATTGGTCTCAAGTCATGCATACTTTACACTTTATGATTCGTATGAAACACTGCACCTAGTACAGTGAAGCACTCCTGTTTTCAACTTCGATTATGAATTTGCACCATAAACAAAGGAAGTTTGGCAAAGGCACAGTATAAATCAGCAGTGTTATTTCTGGAGATAAGTGTTGATCAGAAATAAAATGCTAGTTATTGAAGATAGTTGAAATATTGTGGCTTTGCAATTGTTCTGAAAATAGTAAAGGTTAATTCAGTACATTTCTTTAAAATTGTGATAAGCAGTTACTTGATTTAAACAGGTGAACGACAAGTCTAAAGATAATAAGGAAGAATTGCAGGAAGTTTTAGGAGAGAAATCTTTACACAGTTGTCTTAGTTAGAAAAGGAAATTTTCTGCTACACAGTGGTGGTTGTTAGTGAAATTGAGATTAAACCATTAAACACACCCCAACAATGCCACAGCAACAGACATTAGAGGTGAGAGATAACCAGTTAAATGAGTGAAATACAATACCAACACACTATGTTCATGTCCACTGTCAGTTTTACACTGGTGGACATTGTCATATCTGCATCTTGCTGCGGAGAGCTAAGACACGTTATTTATATATTCAAAAAGGGCTTTGTTAGTTCATTTGGGAGTCTCATTTATTATTGAAAGGATTTCCCAATGAGAGAGGAATGTAAAAGTGAACCAGGTGCTCCCCTAGCCGCTCAAGAAAAGCTTCAACTTTCCCAAAACCAGTCCAACCTGTCTCTGCCTTCCTAACCTGTTCTTCCTCTCACCCATCCCTTCCTCCCACCCCAAACCGCACACCCATCTACCTACTAACCTCATTCCACCTCCTTGACCTGTCAGTCTTCACCGGACTGACCTATCCCCTCCCTACCTCCCCACCTATACTCTCTCCACCTATCTTCTTTTCTCCATCTTCGGTTTGCCTCCCCCTCTCTCCCTATTTATTCCAGAACCCTCACCCCATCCCCCTCTCTGATGAAGGGTCTAGGCCCGAAACGTCAGCTTTTGTGCTCCTGAGATGCTGCTTGGCCTGCTGTGTTCATCCAGCCTCACATTTTATTATCTTGGATTCTCCAGCATCTGCAGTTCCCATTATCTCTCAACTTTCCACTGCTGGTTATGAACTCGTTCATCTGATCTGCATATGAACAGTCATCCCCAAGACCTCCCCTCACCACGTCTTCTCTACCTGCACTCTTCTCCAGTACCACAGCCTCCCTTTGACCTCGTTTTCCTACCCACCACCTCCCCACTCTTGATCACTGAGACTTTCCCTGAGAGTTTGGCTACTGGCTCCTGCCATTAGATTTCCCTCCTGAACTAAGCTATCAATTTAGCTGACTCCTGGGCTGAAATGGAACCATGATTGACTGTTGTTATTCATTCATGGGATGTGGTTGTCACTAGTTAATAAGTATTTATTGTCTATCCCTAGTTGCCCTTAAAAAGGTGATGATGGGCTGCATTCTCGAACTGTTGCAGTCTTTGGGATGCAGGTTCACCCAAGATGCTGTTAGGATGACAATTCCAGAATTTTAGCCTAGCAACATTGAAGGAATGACCATATTATTTCAAATCAGAATGAAGTGTGGCTTAGAGCGGAACTTCAGGTTGCGGTGTTCCCATGAATCTGCTGCCCTTGACTTTTTAGATAGTACAGTCATGAGATTGGATGATGTTGTCAGTGGACCCTTGGTGAGTTACTGCCATTACATTCAGTAGTACCTCATCTTTTATGCTTCTCCCTAGTCTCGCTGGGTTTTAGAGCTATTTTGTCTTCTCTCAAGTTTTCCACCAGTGCAGCTACAACACAGTATCTACTCAACAATGTGGAAAACTGCTCAGGTAAGCCCTGTACATATAAAACAGGGCAAATCCAACCCAACCTATTACTACTCCATCAGTTTACTTGCAATCAGCAATAAAATGGTGACAGGTGTTATCAAGCAGCACTTGCTTAACAATACCCTGGTCACTGGCACACAGTTACTCAGCTCCCGCTTTCATTACAGGCTAGGCTCAAGCATGCACAAAAGAGCTGACGGTGACATGAGATGAGATAAGAGTGCCTGCTCTTGACTTTTTTTTATTCATTTTACATACCAATGTTTATTGCCCCCTGCCAAGTTGTTGTTGAAGGTTGTGGTGAGCTGTCTTCTTGAACCGCTGCAATCCATCTGCTGTGGGTTGACCCACAATGCCATTATGAAGAGATTTCCAGGATTTTGACCCAGCAGTAGTGAAGGAACGATGATATATGTTCATTTCAGGATGATGAGTGGCTTAGAAGGGAACTTGAAGGTTGTGGCGTTCCCACATTTCTGCTACCCTTGTCATTCTGATGGAAGTGGTTAGACCATAAGACAGGAGTGGAAGTAAGGCCATTCGGCCCATCAAGTCCACTCCGCCATTTAAATCATGGCTGATGGGCATTTCAACACCACTTCCCTGAACTCTCTCCGTAGCCCTTGATTCCTTTTGAGATCAAGAATTTGTCGATCTCTGCCTTGAAGGCATCCAACGGTTGTGGGTTTGGAAGGTGCTGTCTGAGGATCTTTGGTGAATTTTTGCAGTGCATCTTCTAGATAGTACACATTGTGGCTACTGAGCATCAGTGCTGGAAGGAGTGGTTGCTTGTGGATGTAGTGCCAGTCAAGCAGGTTGCTTTGCTCTGGATGTTGTCAGGCTTCTTGACTGTTAGTGGGACTGCACTCTTCCAGGTGGGGAGTATTTCATCATACTCCTTTCTTGTGTCTTATAGGTGGACAGGCTTTGGGGAGTTACTCGCTGCAGTATTCCTGGCCTTTGATCTGCTATTGTAGCCACTGCATTTATGTGGTGAGTCCAGTTGAGTTTCTGATCAATAATAACTCCCAGGATGTTGATACTGGGGGAATTCAGTGATGGTAACATCATTAAACGTCAAGGGGTGGTGGTTAGGTTGTCTCTTGTTGGTGATCATCATAGCCTAGCATTTGTCAGCCCAAGTCTGGATCTTGTTGCATTTGGAACCAGACTGCTTCGGTCTCTGAGAAGTCGCAAATGGTGTTGAACGTTGTGCGATCAACCCCACTTCTGACCTTATGATGGAGGGAACGTCGTTGTTGAAGCAGCTAAACATGATTGGACCTAGGACAGTACCCCAAAGAACTCCTGCAGAGATGTCCAGTAGCTGAGATGACTGACCTCCAACAATCACAGCCATCTGCCTATGTGTCAGGTATGACTGTGACCACCAGAGAGTTTGCCCTCTAATACCCATTGATTCCAGTTTTGATAGGACTCCTTGATGCCACACTTGGTCAAATGCAGCCTTGATGTCAAGGGATTGTCACTCTCACCTCACCTCTTGAGATCAGTTTTTTTTTAAATCCATGTTTGAACTAAAGCTGTAATGAGGTCAGGGTCTGAGTTGCTCTAGGGGAACCCAAACTGGTGCCCCTGAGCAGATGCAGCTTGATAGCACTGTTGATGACACCTCCCATCACTGTATAGATGATCAACTGTAGACTGATGGGGCAGTATATGGCAAGATTGGATTTGTCCAGCAAGGACATACTTGGGCAATTTTCCACATTGTCGGTTGGATGCCAGTGTTGTAACTGTACCAGAACAGCTTGGCCAGGGGAACAGCAAGTTCTGGAGCTCCCCTAGCCAAGCCCTATTAGTATGGCATCAAATCAGTGGGAATCAGGGAAATATTGCCGCTGGTTACAGTAACAAGGAAGATGGTTGTGGTTGTTGGAGATCAGCCATCTCGGCTCAGGGATCACTCTGCAGGAGTTCCCCAATGTAGTATCCTCCACCCAACCATCTGCTTCATCAATGGCCATCCTTTCATCATCATGTCAAATGTGGGATCGTCCGCTCAAGGTTGCACATTCATGATACTTTAGGTCCTGAAGTAGTCCATGTTCAAATGCAGCAAAACCTGAACAATAGCCAGGGTTATGCTGCCATACAGGTAATATTCATACCATTTAAATGCCGGGGAAATGACCATCTCCAAAAAGAAAGAATATAACTAAAGTCCCTTGACATTCAACAGCATTACCCCATCGCTGAATCCCCAACCATCAGCATCCTTGGGTTACCATTGATTAGAAATTGAGCTAACTGGCAATATAAGTCCTTGGTTGCATGAGCAGGTTAGAGGCTCAGAATTTTGCAGCAAGTAAGTGACCTCCTGACTACACTCATACGCACACAAACCCTCCACCACCAACACTCATTTACAGCATTATATACCATCTGTAAGATTTACTGCAGAAATTCGCCCGGGGTTCTTGGACAATATGTTCCAAATCCACGATCGCCATCATCTCGAAGTACAAGGGCACTAGATGCATGGTAACAATTTCACCTGCAAGTTCCCAATCCACTTATCGTTCTAAGTTGGAAATGTACCTGTGACTTTCAATGTCATGGGTCAAAATCCAGGGAATCCACATTCCCTTCCCAGTAGTTTTGTGGAGCAAATGGAGTGCAGCAGTCCAAGAAAGCAACTCGGCAGCACCTTCACAAGGGCAGATAAAGATGGACAATAAATGCTGGCCCAGCAAAGGGCATTAATGAATAAAACAACAGTGGGTCAGAGATGTATGATTTGAAAGGGCATGTAGTAATTTGAATTGACAGGTATTTATAGCAACATTGAAGATTGGAGCAGTCATAGGCCATTCGACCCCATGACCCTGCCCCACAATTCTTCATGATTGTGGCTGATCATCGAGCTAAATACCCTAGCCCCTAATCTCTTTTGCTACAAAAACTATATCTACCTTCTTGAAAATAGCAAATAGCCGTCTTCTGTATTGAGTGATAACCTTTCCTAAACGAAATGGGCAAAATTATATTTCTTTAGGCAGGCTCTGATTGGATCATTGTTACCTGATTGTGGTTTCTAGCATTCTTAATTGCTCGACTTTCCTTTGTACTATTATTTATCAAAGTGCTTTACAGTCATTGAAGTATTTTTGAAATAGTCACTCTTGTGGAAAACACAGTTACACAATTGCAGAGAATCAGTTAGGATAACTTTCCTTTATCTTTTACGTGGGATTTAAATAATTAAGCCAGCACTTACTTGGTATTTAAAGCCATGATCTGTAAGATAATGAAGTAATTGAATAATTCACAATTATTCAGTCTTCACTTTATACAGAATTGTCGGCATGAATATCCCTTTCCATATATTTTTCTGATTATAACGCTTAAAAGTACCTGTCAGAAGACGTGCTTAACTAGGTAATAAGTATCTCACTTCAACAAAATAAGGGCTCATATTTGTGTTTTCTGAAGAACTTAATACATTTTCTGCTCCGCCAGTAAGATGGCTAACCTGGGCCTAATCTCCCTACTAACATGTAAAATGTTTTGCGAGACAGCACTTTGCAGACAAATTGTCAGATCTATTTTAGAGCTGTTATTTATCCTCTGTACTAAACTTTAGAATGCTTACATTTATGTCCCACCAATATATTCCCTGAAAATCTCCACTGTGCATTCTGGTGCTTTGCACACAGTGACTGTGAATATCCCTTACCTCCCTCAGCCTTCTACAATATTGCAACCCATCCCTGCTCTGGGCGTCGCCCTAATCCTGGCTTTCCTGTACTGGTGGTCTGATTACCTATGGTAGATAAAGGTACACAGCTACAATTTATGTCTGTGTGTTCCTCTGCTACTTGTATCCCTTCTTCTCAAAATGCATGAACAGTCTTAATGCAGTTTTAATTTGCTAACCTATGTTGCAAGGTTTTCTACTACCGACATTAACTACGTTTTGATGCACATATTTATTTTTTTCTTTGCTTCCATGTTGGAACATCTTTCATTTTTAGAAAAAACTGCTTCAATACCTATTTTGCTATGTTTTGCTGCATCATCACAATCATGCCAGTCTAGCATGCTTATTGTCTACCTAACACTAAATAATTTTCTAGTATTTGTGCTTACCTGTTATAATAATACAGCAGATTGGGGTAACATTTAATTGTGAAATAAACTCCTATATTTACATTTAGCTCTCTCTTTGTAATCCATATTCATTTAATTAATTTTAACTAAAAAGATAGTGAAAGAAAAAAGCTTATTTACTGCAGCAGACTGTAATTACCCCAATTGATTTTTTCAAACTTTTGTAAAACTATAGAAGTAAAATTAAGTAATCGTGGATACATTATCAGATCTTCATTGTTTGCAGTATTGTCACTGAAGATTTATTTTGTATTAAGCACAGTTCTGATAAGTATTTGGTCTCAATTTGCGATCAGAGATTGGTAGAGACGCAATGTTAAATGTAGCAGTTCAGTACTTAAAATTTATTTTGCCCCAAACTGCTTGTCTGTATTTTTAGAGGACAATAGCCCATAAACTATTAACTTGACTCTTCAATAAAACTTTTCAGGGTGGATTGTTCAAGTGGATGCCAGTGATGGCCGTGCTGGTTGCTGTGACAGTGGTAGTGTTATACCCAGCATTGAATAGAGCCTCACCATGAGACTGCGAGATGTCTCTCAAACTGCAGAATGTCCTCCCCTTTGACATTGGCTTTCTTTTACTACAGGGAACAAGCAGATGTGTTTCCTTCCTCTTTACCTCCAACAAAAACACGGCTGTTTCAGAGTACGACAGTAGGATTTTTGCTTGAACTGTATAATATGTAATTGTATATAGAGGGAATAAAAATTTGTGACTGGATTCTACTCTAGATGATGTTTTGTTTTGCATTTTTCCTTTTCAAAAAAAAATCAGTACTTTGGAATTATGTAAAGAAATATAGTGGCCTAAACTAGGCTTCTTGGTACCAAAATATTAAAAACATTGAAGTTAATTTAGTTTCACTTCTGAGTTCTACTGTATCTTTTGATAATATTGATGCAATTCCACCAACTGATGCATTTATGCCAGAAGACCAATGCTAACAGAATTTAAATGGTTCATCTACAGTCAGCTTGATCCACATACAAGAGGTGATAGGTCATTTAAACAGCAATCACATTTAAATTGTAAGTGTTATGCTATTGCAGGGTTGGGAGACTATACCTGAATTTCACTGGATCTTAACTTCTCCCAATAATTTTTTAAATCTCAGAGTGTACTTTTTATTAAAGAAACAGCAGTAAACTTGAGTCTTGTGTGCATAATAGACACATTTTAAATGTTTCTTCCTTTTGCTGACTTTTTATGGGCACCCATCTCAATTAGTGTTTCACCTGCAAAGGTAAGTGGACTATAAATCTGTAAAAAGCAATCAAATCCACACTTCTCTGTATATGTTGGTGGAAAATGTGCATCAGTTGGTTATAAAAAGACAAAATGTTTATATGTTTTCCCTACTAATGGGGATACCTATGTAAGAGGCTGACTGAAATATTTCTGATGCACAGTGGTAAGCATTTGCTTACAGTGTAGACTATCTGGGACTCAAATCTGCAACCATAAAGCAGTCAAATGCTACTGCCTTAATCACTACATTCCCAGGACAGTCATTCATCTGTCTTTCAGACAGCTGTCATGCTCATTATAGGAGTCACACCAGCAAGCACTTTGTTTCGAAGTGAGTTAGAGGAAAAAATGGATCATCACCTTAATTTTTTCATGACACCTTTTTAGCCAAATGAGTTGGGTACTGCCTTATTTTAAAAGTAATTCAATTTATACATTTTCAATCGCAGTATGATATGTTGAAGTTGTACTGTATAATTGCATATATTGGTTCAAGATTCCGTAGTCAAATTTAAAAAAAACTTTAAAATTACAGCTGGCTTAAAATATCCTTGACAATAGAAATAGATGTTCAAGAATGTATTGAGAAATCTGCTACATAAGTTATCTTAAAATGCGCTGAGGGTGAATGTTGGGTTTTGTTAGCTGTCCCAATCATTCTGGAATTTTTTTGTTTAAACACAAGGTTGTGGGGAAAATAAACACTTGTTTATATGAAAACAAATCTGTTTTAAATTCTGTCAACCTGAGCATTTGTTTGAATGGCCAATAAGCAATGATATTCCACCCTAGCTGCACACACATGCTAATGGTCCTTGGTACCTCCTGTACATAGGTTGTTTGCAAATATTGTTCTGATATGCTGAATTACAGAAATAAATTTTTTAAAGTAAAATAATTGTTTTAAATCTATTTTGTAAAAATGGTTGGAAGTACAGTAGAATTTCTGGACTACAAATTAAAGTATTTGCACTAACATACATGATGTGCATGATTTAATAAAGTAAAGTTTGCTCTCCCTGTGTGCATTTGGGTTTATTGCAAAGGGACTTGAAAAACACATGAAGAAATACCACATTTGGAATTAAATGTTTACAGTAGCAGTCTTGTCCACACCATCCACTTGGAGAACCAGGAGCAGTTAAGCTTGGTCTCCTTTGACTGTGATTGAAGGCCCACTGGACCGCCAGCATTGAGTTTTTGCTGGGATTAAGGATCACCAAGGATGGAAATACTGCCTTTCCTGAGAGCTGCTGACCAATAAAAGGGTGGCAGCTTGACATAAACCCTCGGAGTGGTGGCTGCTGCACGCCCCAACAATCCAAGATCTAGCATCTAAGATCATGGGCAGGAATGTCAAAGACACTTTGTGGCTCTCCTAACCCCACTTCCTGATCTGATCCCTAGATCAGGCACCTGAACTCCTTTGACCAAGAGTTTCTACCACTTTGGGAACCTGCACGCTTTGTTCTACTTCATGACTTATCTGTTCAAAACCAGTGACGAGTGGATATGGCTCAGGTCTGAATTAGCATTTGGGTAGGAAGGCTGTCATGACAGACTTTGCCTGTGCATGAACAAGTACGAGTCCACACAACTCCTGTAAAGAATGGGGTGGGAGTATTCAGTTCTGTAATTGTTGTACAATAGTTATCATTTGACAAAATAAACAGCAAAAAACAATGCAGTAGAATTTCTGTAACATTATGCTGGTTTCTCTAACCAATTTGTACAAAAATTGCCAAACTAGTACAAGTTATGAATAAATTTCAAATGCAAGATATGTACAGTTTAAATCAAATTTTTGTGGGCCAGTTCAAAAAGCATCCCATTGAAAGTCAGCAATGCCCACAAAAATGTCCACGTTCTAATTTGACCACCAAAGCAAATGCCTGCTAAATGTAACCATTTATAAATATTTGAGGAAGCCCTTTTAATTTATTTTTAAGACAGAAATTAAGCTTTTAGGGTTGTAATGTATGTTTAATTTACAAAGAAATTGATAAGTACACCAATAACCATAATTTTTGTTGTTTTCAGATTTTTGCTAAGTCAGAATTCCGACAACCAGCACACCAGACACTTTTTGCTTATACTTTGTGATACAACCTTCCTCGACTGTGAATAAACACCTGAAACAAGGATGCCATTCTCAAATGTATCCAGTTTTTTTCAATGCAGAAAAATGTTTAAAACAGTTTCTGATTGCAGTGGTTGAGAAAGAATTTCATATTTAAGAGTCATGAGTCATACAGACTATGAAACAGACCCATCTGTCCAACTTATCTGTGCTGACCAGACATCCTATTTGGCCTATGTCCCTCCAAAACCTTCCTATTCATATACCTATCCCGATACCTTTTAAATATTGTAATTGTACCCACCTCCACCACTTCCTCAGGCTGCTTGTTCCGTACATGCATCCCCCGCAGCATGAAAAAGTTACCCCTCAGGTCTCTTTTAAGTCTTTTCCCTCTCACCTTAAACCCATGATCTCTAGCTTTGGACTGCCCTATCCTAGAAAAAAGCCCTGGATATTCATCTTATTCATGCCCCATAATTTTTTAAAACCTCTACATGGTGCCCCTCAGCCTCTGATGCTCCAGGAAAATAAGTCCCAGCCTATTCAGCATCTCCCTATAACTCAAACCACCCAGTCTTGACAATAGCCTTTTAAATCTTTTCTACACCCTCTCAAGTGTTGTTAAACTTTCCTATAGAAGGGCAACCAGAATTGTATGCTGTATTCTAAATGGCCTGACAATTGTCCTGAAAAGCCGCAACATGGTATCCTAACTCCTATGCACAAGCTTCTGACCATTCTACCAAATGTCTACTTTAGCACTATGTCGACCTGCAACTCCACTTTCAAGAAACTATATGATTGACTATGTATTTGACTAAGTAGTATAAG
The DNA here is from genome assembly GCF_030684315.1 of Stegostoma tigrinum. Lineage (NCBI taxonomy): Eukaryota > Metazoa > Chordata > Chondrichthyes > Orectolobiformes > Stegostomatidae > Stegostoma > Stegostoma tigrinum. The sequence continues at coordinate 52,854,553 of NC_081364.1, read as the reverse complement.
TTTGATTGAAAACATGAGCTGAAAAAAGTCAGAAAATGAGTGCAATTCATAAAATGTTGCTAACCACATCCTCAAGTGGAAATTCTGTCCCAATGTACCATTCTGTAGTTACATCCAATATGATTATGAATCCTGTTTTAATAATTATTGCTTCCTCAACATTGTTTTAAATCCAGGGTTTCTGAAAGAAAGCTGGAATTTTAAAAATAAATGTGTAATCACGTTTGACAATAGTCTACTAGATAAATTCACTTGCGGTGTGTTACAGAATCATGCAAACTAGTTCCCAAGTTAGCTAATTGTGTGATTCTATCACAAATTTTGGTATACCTACATTACGAAGGATGATTTTTAAAGTAAACCTCTTGATTCAAGCTTACATTTTGTCTCTTAGAACACTTTCCATAGATGCTGCAAGATCTGCTGAGTATGTCTGGATTTCCCACATCCACAGTATTGCCGCTTAAGTGAATAATGAATGGGAACATGATTCAGTTTGGTCAAGTCTGTCAACACATGCTTGTCTAGGTTCACATACAAATGACAGAAATTGGGTGAGTTACTAGAGAGCCTACTGACTAAAAGTAGAGAACCAATCTAAAAGAAGTTTGCATAATCTCTGAGGTGCTAATTACATCTCTTATGAAAAATAACAGGAAGTTTAGATTATACAGATCAAAATGTTTCCATTTTCCTTAGTGCAATACTCTCACTTAACAGTATGTCTGAACTATTGATAAAGTCCAGATAGAAAGAAGTCTCAGTGTGTCATGTGAACGTGCTCAGTATTTTGATAGGGAAGGAAAGCAGAAGGAGGTGTGCTACTGGTTACAACACAGATTGAAGAACCAAGTCAGAGGATTCTGAATTGGACATCCCTCAAATTAAGTTGGACATCAAGGAAGTTCTCAAAACTTGGGATAAATCACTGAGTTACCTTCCAGAGGAGAATTGAGATGACCTGCAAGAGTTATTACTGTCGCATGGCAAGATATGTGGGGATAGGGTGGGAAGTACTACTTTAATTATGCATTATGTAGTTACAAGAAGTGGTCTTCCAATTAAGCAGCATCCTTATAGAATTAACCCTCTAAAGTTGGCACAGATGCAAAAAGAGAGTGAACGTATGCTCCAAGCAACATATTCAAAGTGAGTTGCAGCGACTGGTGCTCACCCATAGTAATGTTGCCAAAACCTGATGGTACCCCACAATTATGTGTAGACTATCGCAAAGTCACTGCAGTTAAAAAGTCTGATTTATATCCAATTCCACATTTGGAAGACTGTATTGAGAGGGCAGGACAAGCAATGTACATTTCTGACTTGGAGCTTACTCAGAGGAGACTGGCAGGCATCTTCATCCGAAAGAGCGAAGACACTTTCAGCTTTTGTAACACTGAATGCACTATACCGATTTATAGTTATGCCATTTGCTATGAAAAATGTGCCAGCCACATTTCAAAGACTTACCAACAAAAAGTTGTTTCTGGATTCCCGTGATGATTTTTAAGTCACATATGGATGGAGCATTTGCAGCATTTATCAGAATTATTTGATTGACTTTGGAGGCAAGCTTGGTGGCAACAAGAGTGAATTTGCAAAAGCCTAAGTCATGATCCTGGACCATGTTATTGGACGTGGACAGATGGCCCCACAGAGTGTGAAAACAAAGATTATTGGGGAATATCCCATAACATCGACAAACAAAGCAATACCACAATTCCTGGGACTGGGTGTGTTTTATTGGAAATTCTACTGAATTTTAGCAGTGTGGTTGCTACACCAACTGACTTATTGAAGAATTGCAGAAAATTTCAGTGGACCGCAGACTGTCAGAAGATATTTGACAGACTGAAACCTGTGTTATCCACCGCCCCAGTATTAGCCACACCTAATAATGCAAACTTATCCAAGGTAGCTGTTGATGTGAGTGATGTGGGTGTCAGTGCTGTACTCTTATAAAAAGACAATGAGAAGATAGAAAGACCTATCGGATGTTTGTTCATGAAATTGAATATTCAACAGAAATATTCGACGATTGGCAAGGAGATCTTGAGCTTGGTGACGGTATTACAACATCTCAACATTTATATTGCCAGTAATGTGTTGCGACAATTGTATACGCTAATCATAACTAATCATGGTCATTGGAGAAAGTTAAGGACAAAAAATCCAGAGTGTTTACATGGAGCTTATTACAGCAGCCATTCAATTTGAAAATTAAAGATGTGGCAGAACGAGAAAATGTAATTGCCAACTAGGATGAAGACATTCGGTGGCAGGAGTAAATGGACTGAAATAAAACGTAGTAGTGATCGGCTTTGATGACTGAACAGTGTCCAGTTGATGACAGGAGGAATACCACAGACAGACTGTTAAGTGAGAGTCACCAATAACAGTGTGGATGGTAAACAGTGATGCAAAGCAGCAAGATGTTTGGTAAAACAGAAGATTTTTGAAGTCATTTACTTTCTTACAGTGCTCTAAAATATTTCCAGGACCATCAGCAAAAAAATGCAGTGACGTATTTTAAATATGATCAATCTAACAACGAAATTAATGATCAGTAATCTGCTGAAGGGGAATTTTAATCATGAGATTGCTTTTCTTGGAGGGTGCTATGGAATTGACAGCTATGCCTGAGTTCAAGGGTAACAGTCACTCTGAGCCCTGAATCTCTGCCATTTCAGAGTACAGAAAACAAAATCTTTCAGGGGACACACTTATCAACCAGCTGGACACTGTTCAGTCATCAAAGCTGATCTTGCAGGAACTTTGCGTGAATGCTTGTGGAACTGAGTTCAAGGAGGACATTGGAATTTGTTTGATGGTAATCCAAATTGAATCCAGAGGATGAGGGGTGGCATTACTCCTGTGTTATTGAAGTACAGTCTAGGTTTCACTGCAGTTCAGAAGTGTGGTGATTATAATTGCTTTGAACTGTAACACATTTCACATTTGTTGGGGGGTGGTCTTTGCTGTCATTTGCAACCATCACTTGTAGAAGTCTGAGCTCGCGCAACTGATCCAGTATTGGATCTCCTCATCAGTCGTGGCCTTTTGAGGGAGATCATTGCTAAGGTATGCAAGTGCATGACATATTCCAGAGTTCTTTTCCTGCAACAAGAACAGGCGAAGTTTCTTGAATGCAGACTTGAAGAGATCGAAAGTGGTTTGTAAATGTGGCATAGAGTGGGCAATATCACTGTAGACTGTAGATCACGTATATCTATGATAGTCAGTTTTGGCACTGAGGTAACTTGGGTTAGGGAGTTTTCCACTTTGACAGTATTTAATACTGATGCCAGAAGGCAGTAGATCTTTGGGGTGAATAACCATTGTCAGGTACATTGAAAATAATATGAGGGCTATCTCTCTCATCTTACTTGACTCTGGTCAGACTTTTGAATATGCCTGTTACAGATCTGTTGTGGATCAGGTCTGACACCCTCAAAACATTTTAAGAGGGTGTGCCTAGACCCTAACTTTTTCTTATTTTAAAGGCAGATGTGGAGTTGGTGTTCCAGGTGTGATACAACTGCTCAAACCACTCAGCTTTAAGCAAAAATAAATGTATTTAATCACTACTGTTGAAGCATGAACAAAAGAACATGGAATTTAGAGTAATTTAGTGAAATCGGAAATTGTCTTCGCTCTTTCGGATAAAGATGCCTGCCAGTCTCCTCTGAGTAAGTCCAAGTCAGAAATGTACATTGCTTGTCCTGCCCTCTCAATACAGTCTTCCAAACGTGGAATTGGATATAAATCAGACTTTTTAACTGCAGTGACTTTGCGATAGTCTACACATAATTGTTGGGTACCATCAGGTTTTGGCAACATTACTATGGGTGAGCACCAGTCGCTGCAACTCACTTCGAATATGTTGCTTGGAGCATGCGTTCAATCTGTTTTTGCACCTGTGCCAACTTTAGAGGGTTAATTCTACAAGGATGCTGCTTAATTGGAACAGCACTTCTTGTACCTACATCATGCATAATTACAGTAGTTCTTCCCACCTTATCCCCACATATCTCGCCATGCGACAGTAATAACTCTTTCAGGTCATTTCAATTTTCCTCTGGAAGGTAACTCAGTAATTTATTCCCAGGTTTTGAGAAGTCCCTCGATGTCCACTTTAATTTGAGGATGTTCAATTCAGAATCCTCTGACTTGGTTCTTCACTCTGTGTTGTAACCAGTAGCACATCTCCTTCTGCTTTCCTTCCCTATCAAAATACTGTCTGAGCACGTCCACATGACACACTGTGAGACTTTTTTCAATCTGGAGTCTTTAGCAAATAGTTCACCTCACTCAGTCTCCTTTTCATTTGATAAGGTCCACTAAACTTTGCTTTTAAAGGTTCACCTATCACTGGAACTAACACTAACATTTCATCTCTGTTAGCAAAATTGCGAGTTTTTCATTTCTTGTCTGCTTCCTGTTCTAATATATGCTGTCTAGCCAATTCCCCTGCTCTATGTAATAGTACTGTAAAATTTGATACATAATCTAAAATGTGATCTGTGAATTTTGAATCACCAAATTCGCCTTAACTAATTTCAGTGGTCCTCTCACCTCTTGCCCAAGAACTAATTCATGTGGACTGAACTTAGTTGATTGATTTGGTGCATCCCTAGCTGCAAAATGTGCAAACAGAATTCCTTTATCCTAATCAACCAGTAGTTATGACTATAAGTCTTTTACATGGTCTTTAAAGTTTGATGCCATTAGCACTCCCTGCATTTCTGGATAGTATACAGTCGATTTGAATTGATTTATCCCTAAGATATCTATAGCTTCCCTGGATAATTTTGACAGAAAATTTGACTCTTAATCTGATTGTATCTCTGAGGGAAGTCCATATCAAGTGAAAAATTTGAGTAACTCTTCTACAATCCTTTTAGCTGTGATAATGCTCTGGAAATCTAGTGGACGCATACGTTATTGTCAACAAATACTGATTCCCACTTTTTGTTTTAGTTAGGGGTCCTACACAATCAATTAAGACCTTGTAAAACGTTCCTCAGATGCTGGTATGCGCATTAAAGTGGTTGGTTTTATTACTGCCTGAGGTTTTCCAATTACCTGACACATATGACATGTCTGGCAAAATTGAACTATGCCCTTATGCAGTCTACGCCAGTAAAAATGTTTCTGTACTTTGGCTTGGGTTTTTCTTACCCCAAAATGACCTCCTACTGGTAATTCAAGTGCTACCCATAATATCTCCTTTTTATAACCCACTGGTAATACAATTGATGAACTTCTGCCCATTTCTCATCCACCTGAATATGTAACAGCCTGCATTTCCTCACCAAGACATCATTTTTATGATCATGGCATTCAGGAATGCACTCAGACTCTTCTTCTATGTATGATTTTTGATACAATTGCTTCAGTTTTTCCTCTTTCTGTTGTAGTTCAGTTAATTTCCCTGAACGAAAAATATCCCACTTTGTCCTATACCTGTTCTTGTTTTGTCTCAACCATTTGATCAAACATGGTCTTTGCTAATTCCACTTCAACTTCCTTATCTGAATTCTTTGACTTTTCCTCCTGTTTCAACCGGTGGCTTTGTGACCTGGTTATCCCACAGTCAGAAAAATCCCAGGATATACTTGTAATACCTCAGTAGCCTGATTTTCCACTGGCTTTTCTGCCACAATAGGCAGCACTCATACCTGTAATCCAACTTTATTGTTACTAAGGACAAATTATATTCCTGGAGCCAAGAGTTTCTCCAGTACTCCAACCACAACTTCTCCAATTTTCACTGGACACTCCAACCTCACTTAACAAAACAGAGCACTTCTCATCTCACCATGAATACCACATACTAGCAGTTTTTTTCTGGCAATAGTCTTTCTGGAATTACATACCTCCTCATCTCTCAAGATCAGAGATTGACATGATCCCGTATCTCTTAGTACTGGAACTTCTTTACCTACTGCTCCTGGACAATGTAAATAAACATACCTTTGCAAACAAATAGTTTGAGAAGACTTGGCACTTCCTCCTCAGCCAACTTCCAACCATGTTGTACATTCTGGTACGGCTTTTTAGCCTCCACTGTGCTTTCCTTTATGACCTTAACAAAATTCACTGGCTTATCCTATTTTCTTACATCCATTTTCCCAATCTTCTTTCCTAAACCAAGAACACTGTGACTTCCTGTGGCCTGCTTTATTGCAATGAAAACATCTGAGTTTTTTTAACTTCTCTTTCCCCTTCCTGGTTTTCCTTTTGACCTTGAGGTACACTATTTTTTACTATCCTCAATGAGGTCTACTTTTCCCATATCTCCTGAGGATTTCTCTTTTCCCCAAGTTCTTTCTCTCACAGATTGAAATTGATGTCAGAAGCTGAACTTTGATTTATGAACCAACTCATAATTATCAGCCATTTCAGCTGCTGATCTTGTTGTTTTAACTTTCTGCTCTTCCACATGAGTTCCCACTATCTCAGGAAGTGAATTTTTGAATGTCTGCAAAATAATCGTCTCTAAGAACATCATATGTTTGATCTATTTACAATCCGCCTATCAAAATTACTTTCTTTGATCCTTTCACACTCAATGTACATTTGACCAGAATCCCTCCTTAGATTCCTAAGCCTTGTCTGTAAGCTTCTGGAACAAGTTCATATGCATTTAAGATGGCTTTCTTCACCTCCTCATACTCCCCAGATACCACCTCTCATAGTCATGCAAATACCTCACAAGCTCTACCTACCAACGTTGTTTGGACCAACAAAGCCAACATGATCACCGGCCACTTCATATGTTTAGCTACTTCCTCAAGTGAGATGAGAAAGGCTTCTACATCCTTCTCGTCAAACTTAGGAAATGCTCGGATTTATTTAAACAGATCCCCACCAGACCTTTGGCTATGGTGGTTTTGCTCATCTTCACTGTCCTCCTCACTAAGTATATCTTCTACCTTCACCACATCGTTTTAAGTTGACTTTCCTGTCTAATCGCCAACTTCTGGAGTTCAAACTCTCTCTCTGTTTTTCGTCGCGCTCTCTTTCCCTTTCTCTTCTGCTCGGGCCTTTCATTCCTTTTCTTTTTGTTCTGCCAGGGCGATTCTTTCCTTTTCTCTTTCCTCTGCTTTTAACTGCAATTCAAACTGTTTCAGCTCCTTTTCATGTTCAATCTGCTTCATCTGCAACTGAATTCTAGCCATTTCCAAATATTCTGATGGCACTTGCAGCAAATTTAAATGTCGATCTATTGCTCTAATTACCTCTCCTTTTCTAACAGACAAAGGCAACCCCAACTCCACCTTGTCTGCCGATTCCAACAGCTTTAACTTGTTCACGTTTTATAAAGCCCTCAAAGTCACTTCTTCCAATCCCAGAAAACTCTTCGTGACTGAAGGTGCCATTATACACAAAGCACTGTTTGAACCAACCAGATTCAACACCCAAAACAAAAGACACTAACACCTACCACTCACTTGAGCCCAACAACCTAAACTGAACTTTGAATTATAGAATTGTCCCGACAAGAGCCTCCAATGTGCTATGGACTAGGCCAGACCCCCTCAAAATATTTTAAAAGGTAGCCTAGACCCTAATTTTTTCTTATCTTAAAGGCAGATGTGAAGTTGGTGTTCCAGGTGTCATGCAACTGGTCAAACCACTCAGCTTTAAGCAAAAATAAGTTTGAAACTCAAACAAAAGAAAGCGGAATTTAGGGTAACAACAATTGGAAAACCTAACTGACCCGATGCAGCAACTTTACTAATTAACTGTTCCAATAAATTAACATCCCATAAACACATCCCTTGGCAAAAAGGTAAATTCAAACATAGATTCTTACAGGCAGGAGGGAACAACATCCAGGGAGAGATTTCAGAGAAAGTCAGAGGAATCCTTTCCTCAAGCTTGCAACGCTTCTGGTACTCAAAACATTTTGTGATTGCAATAGCTAAAGAAACTGCAAGACTACAAATTCCTGAACTGGGAGAACTGGCAGAACTGGCCACTCTCCTTCCATTATTAAACTATTTACTCCCTAGACTCTTCTGTACCTCTGCCTTTACAATCTCTCTTCAAAAGAAAAGGACAAAATCAATATTTTAAAGTGACAGCATCATCACAGATCTCCCACTCAAGATAGTTACAACCATATTGTCATGAGGCCAGTTTGCAGAATTGTTCCAAACTTTCTTCCCAAATCTTTAGGCCAAAATCTACAAAGTCTGACAATTAACTGAATCAAATGCATTGGTGAGCTCAATATTGTCCTTCACAGTTTTCCTAGATTTGTCTGACAAAAAGACTATGCGACAGGTTCCGGTAGAAGGTCCAAAGTCAATTTGAACCAAGAGGGATCTTGGAGTCCACATCCATAGATCCCTCAAAGTTGCTACCCAGGTTGATAGGGTTGTTAAGAAAGCATTTGGTGTGTTGGCTTTCATTGGCAGGGGAATTGAGTTTAAGAGCCCCTCTATAAAACTCTGGTTAAACCACACTTGGAATATTGTGTTCAGCTCTGGTCACCTCATTATATATAGGAAGGACGAAGAAGCTTTAGAAAGGGTGCAGAGGAGATTTACCAGGATGCTGCCTGGACTGGAGGCAGGTCTTATTAGGAAAGGTTGAGGGAGCTAGGGCCTTTCTCATTGGAGCGAAGAAGAATGACAGGTGACTTGTTAGAGGTATACAAGATGATGAGAGGCATAGATAGAGTGGATAGCCAGAGACTTTTTCCCAGGGCGGAAGTGACTATTACGAAGGGGCATAATTTTAAGGTGATTGGAAGAAGGTATACGGGAGATGTCAGAGGTAGGTTCTTTACATAGAGAGTGGTGGGTGCAGGGAGTACACTGCCAGTGGTGGTAGTGGAGTCAGATACATTAGGGACATGCACATGGATGGTAGTAAAATGTAGGGTATGCAGGGTAGTCTGATCTCAGAGTAGGATAATGGGTTGACACGTCATCGTGGGCCATAGAGCCTGTACTGTGCTGTACTGTTCTATGTTCTTTCTCTGTTCCATGTGTCTCTGGGAAGACTTCCACACCCGCAGGAAATAGGCAATTCAGGAGAAAGCATGTCAGGATTCCCCTGCATGAAGAAGGGGAAGCTTCCATAGCATGATGTATTACCTTTCTCTTAAGGCTGGTTAAAACTGTCACATGCCTGTTTGGTGGTGGGAAGAGACAAGTTATTCTTCTCCCATAACACATGGAATATTGATGTGAGCAAAAGCAAAAGAGAAGTGTGAAATACTACACAAAATAAGCATGATGAGGAGGAAAGTAGTGGAGGGACTGAATTTCTTGAAGGTGACTAAATCACAAAGGCTGGATGAATTATATCCTAGACATCTGGTTAGTCAGTCTGACCTCAGTTGAGGGCAAATTACAAGGATCAATACTGAGATATTTGGTTATTTGTAACTTCGAACATCACAGACTAGTCCGGGAAAGAAAGGTTTTGTTTGGGAAGGTCACGTCTTACTACATTAAATTTTGAGGAAATAACAAGAGTGTTGATGAGGAATTTGCAATGGATGTTGGCTACATGGATTTTAATAAAGCATTTGATAAGGTTCCACTCAGCGGACTGATCAGAAAAGTTAAAACACATGGAATACAGGCAGATTTAATGAGTTAGACCCAAAATTGGCTTAATAACAGAAAACAAAGGGATGTTTTTGTGAATGGAAAGTGATGTTGTGCAGGATTTTGTAATTGTTCCCTTGCTGTTTATGGTATATGTTAATGATCTAGCTTTAAACATGGGAGGCATGATTGGGAAATTATGCAGTTGACTTAAAATTTAGCCATGTAGTTGACAGCTAAGAGATGACTATCGGCTGCAGGATTATATTAACGATGTGGTTGCCTGAGGTAATGTAAAGTGGCAAATGGAAGTCAATCTGGAGAGGTTCGAGTTCTTGGGTTCTAGATACATCTACACTGCTGATAGGAAAGGAGTTCCAGGATTTTGACTTAGTGATAATGAACGAATGACAATATGGTTCCAAGTCAGGGTGGTATTGGAGGGGGAGATGCTCAGTTGTGTTCCCATGCAACTCTTGCCCTTACCTTTCTAAGTGATGCAGGCTACAGGCTGGAAAGATGCTGTCAAAGGAGCTTTGACGATTTATTAGTGCATCATGTAGATGATATAGGCTGCTGTGACTGTGCATCAATGAAGGACGTGAATATTGAACATGGTGGGTGTGGTGCCAATCAAGTGGGATACTTTGTCCTGGATGGTGTCAAGCCACTTGAATGTTTTGTTGGAGCTGTATCATTCAGTCAAGTGGAAAGTATTTCATCAGACCTCTGTCTCGTGCCTTGTAGATGGAGAGACAAGTTGTGAGTTATTCGCTGCACAGTTTCTAGCCTCTGACCTGTTCATATAGCCAAAGTATTATCTGGCTAGTCCAATTCAGAATCTAATGAGTGCTAACCCCAGGATGGGGAGGCAATAGCCTAGTGGTATTATCGCTGGACTGTTAATCCAGAGACCCAGATAATTTTCTGGGGACCCAGGTTTGAATCCCGCCACAGCAGATTGGAATTTGAATTCAATAAATACCTGGAATTAAGAATCTAATGATGACCGTAAATCCATTGTCGATTGTCGGAAAAACTCATCTCGTTCATTGATGTCCTTTAGGGAAGGAAACTGCCATCCTTACCTGGTCTGGCCTATATGTGACTCCTGACCCATCGTAATGTGGTTGACTCTTAACTGCCCTCTGGGCAACTAGGGATGAGCAATAAATGCTGGTCTAGCCAGCGATGCCCTCATCCCGTGAATGAATATAGAAAAAAAATGCACTGAATGGTGAACATTGTCCAATCATCAATGAACATCTCCACTTTCTTTATGATGCAAGGGATGTCATTGATGAAGCACCTGAAGATGATATGGCACAGGATACCACTCCAAGTACATCTTGCACAGACATGTTTGGTATCACTGCAGCCAGTGGGGAGCTTTCTGCAGATACCCATTGATCCCAGTTTTGCTAAGGCTCCTTGAAGACATAATTGGATGAATGCTGCCTTGATTTCAAGGGCAATCACTTATTCCTTATCTCTCAAGTTTAACTTATACTCTCCTCTCCACCTATCTTCCTAATTATTTCAGAATCCTCTCCCCATTCCCCTTTTCTGATGAAGGGTCAAGGCCCGAAACGTCAGCTCCTAAGATGCTGCTTGGCCTGCTGTATTCATCCAGCTCCACACTTTGTTATGACGTTTTAAACAGCAACAGGTTTATTATCAACCAGTTTGGCTAAGTCATGAATACTCCTTATATCGTGAACAAGCCCCGGAGCATGTTTGGATCAAGATCAGAAGCCTATTTGCTTTGGCAGTATCCAGACCAAGGGTGCGAGTGCTTCTTGATAGCACTGTTGACAAACCGTTACATTACTTTGCTGATGCAGGAGTAGACAGATGGGGCAGTAATTGGTCAAGTTGGATTTGTCTTACTTTTTGTGCACCTGGACAAACTTACCACATTGGTTACAGCACGGACATCTACTCAACATACTTGAACTGCTTTGTGTGAGGGGCACGGCTATTTCTGGCAGACTGGTCTTCAGTAATATTACCAGAATGCTTTTCGGGCCCCATTATTTTGCTGAATCCAGTGTACTCAGCCAGTACATTTGACTTGTGGATTGAATTGAATTGGTTGAAGATGAGCATCTGTGATGCTGGGAACCTTAGGAGGAGGCATATACTGGTTATCAAGTTGGCACTCTTGTCTGAAAATAGATGTAGATGCTTCGGTCTTTGTCTTTTGTACTTGTGTGCTGGCCCAACCAGCATTAAGAATGGGGATATTGCATAGGCTGTGCTCCTTGCAAGTCATATAATTGTTCATCATCAAACAAGACTAGATGTGGCAGGACAGCAGAGCTTTGATCTGATCCATTGACTGTGGGATGACTTGGTAGTGCATATTGCATACTGCTCATTTTTTGGCAAACAAGTTGCCCTGCATGACTGGGTGAACACCTCATTCTGTTTTCGAATGCCTGTTGATGTTCCTGCCATGTCCCCATGCTGTCTTCTTTGAGCCAGGATTGGTTGATGGTAATGGTAGAGTAGAGGATATGCTGGGCCATGAGGTTACAGACTGTGATTGACTATAAGTTTGCTCATGCTGATGACCTACACTGCCTCATGAATACCCAGTTTTCAGTTGTGAAGTCCACTCAAAGCATCCCGTTTAGGATGCCACACAACATGATGGAGGGTACCTTCAATGTGAAGACAGTACCTTGGCCCCACAATGACTGTGTAGTGGTCACTCTGACCAAAATCGTTATGGATGGTCACATCTATGAAAGTTAGATTGGCGAGGATGAAGTCAAATAGACCTTTCTCTCATGTTGCTTCCCTCACCACCAGTCACGCATCCAATTGGCAGAGTTATCCTTTAAGATTCTGCCAGCCCTGTCCCTAGTGAGTCTGTCTCCCTGTTTGGAGTGAACAAATGATATCAAGAAGATGACTACTCAGTCATTGATGCTGCTACCCAAAGACGCCACTGTTCCAACAAATTATCCAATGATCTTCATGCATCTGTCATCTGTGTGCAGATTTTTGATTAAGGAGTCCTAGGTTCACAAGCCCTATCCCTGATGGAAAGTTTCCATCACCTCAGGTTGTGCCAATGGCTTGGTAGAAGCCTGGCTGCGATTTTATTTAACATGGGGACCTTGGGACAGTCATTGCCCATTGCCTGATGGGTTGGTAGTCAGATTCTGGTGATGTGTCGGAACATGATAACCGTGACCACCTTGTTGCTGCAGCCTTCTTGCACACTCACAGCCAGTAAGACACAGTCTTAGCTTGCTTATAGGCCATTGAGGACTTTTTCTACTGCACTTTCTCAGGCATCTCCCCTCTGCCTCCCATGAACAAGGAACTCTGCTAGCATTACTCACAGGACACCACAGCACACCCCAACCTCTCCACATGGAGGAGTCATGTGGAGACCTCCTCCAGGCCCTGCTCACTTGAGGATCAAATCTGGAGTTGGCAGTTCCAAAGTACTGGAGAATCGCATTGATCATGTTTTCAAGTCCTGGGACTTTAACAGAATTTTGAGGGACCAGAAAGCAATAGATGACCTAAACTGATATTTTGCAATACATGAGCTATTTGAAAGTATGATATGTAAACGGTGGAGGCATTTTGAGTATGGATAATAATTGACAGCAATCACCAAAAGTGGAAATGGAAAAATGCACTTTCAGAATCATGATGAATGTGTATAGCATGCAATAGATATGAGCAGAATCCATAATGTGTGTACCACATGTGTGACCACAGAAATTCAAAAATGAGGCTCAGGAGCTTGAATTTAATTTTTGCCATTGAAACATAAGCAAGATAGGTATTGGGAGTGCAATGTGATGATCCCAGCTGGTGTTACAACTGGCCTAGTCTGATCAGAGAATGAAATCTGGTTTGATTGATCATGTTATTTTTAAAATTAACCTAGCAGTCTTTCACTAAAACACAAGCACAACAGGCTACAGATTTGATTTTCACAATAAAACATTGTTTATTATGCAAAAGAAAGAAAAATAAAACAAAACATATTAGCTCCCTACGTATTATGCAGTTTAAAAGATTTCAAACATCTGGAAAAACAAAATTCCAACTACCCGCAACACCTTCACTTTACATTTAACCAAAATACACAGAAACATTTCTATCAAATTTGTAGCTTGACTAAAGTATTTCTTTTCAATTCTGGTCTCATAGACAGTGGAGTCCTTTTCTTTGATTCACACATGTGAAATCTTAGAATTGCGCAGCTTTGAATAAGCAATGCAGACTTCTAGCCAAACACACCTGGTCTGGATGTTTTTTTGCAAACTACAACCCTTACACTGAGTCAACCTATCACCTTAACTGCTCTGAATGATCTGATTTGCTGGGAGAAACTATGCTTGTATCTGACTAGAGAGGTTTTGCTCAAACCAAATAAAATATTTTCAGTTAAAATTAATCCTTGATTAATCTAAACCCAAAAATGATCTTATGTATTTCAATGCCTTCTCTCTCCTGTTGTAAAACTTCACAATATAAACAAACTTCCACTAACTTGCCAAGATGCTGATAGTCATCTCCCTCTGATACATTATGGTTTAAAACCATGGTTCAAAAAAGACTGACCTAGCTATGTATGAAACTCCTTCACACAAACAGAATACCACGCAGATGCCAGTACCTTAAAATTCAAACTCCTAAAAAATAATGGAAAAGTATGTGTAAATCACACACCTTTCATCACAGCATATAAATGCTGGATGGAAACTTGAAATAAACCCTTTTTGAGTTTGCAAGCAGAGGAAGAATAGGTATTAACAGAATCTTGATTAGTACAAGTTTTCTTTTAATGTGTGTATGGGATTTGGACATAGTTGGCTAGACCAGCATTTATTGTCCCATCCCAGTTACCCCCGAGAAGCTGGTGGTGATCTGCTTTCTTGAATCACCACAGTCTTTGGTGTATAGATACATGCAAAATATTGATGAGAACAGAGTCCCAGGATTTTGACCTAGCAACAGTGAAGGAGTGGCATTATTGTTCCAAATCAGGCTCGGGTTTAGAGTGGATGGGAAACTGAAGACGGTGCTCCTTCTCATTGGTGGAGGTCACGGTTTAGAACTCTTTATATAATTTGTTTATGAATAATCTCAGTGGTGAAATGAAGTTATACTGCTTAGCTGTTAAATAGGCCTCCCAGGCTATTAATCAAGTGTTCTTCAATGGAATCCTACTAATTATAATCCCTTATCAATTTCAATGGTAGGCAGTGCCCTACACAATTTAGATTAAAATTAATTTAATTATCTATAAGTTAAAATTATGCAGAAGCTAATTAGATAGGAAAAGCACATGGCATATAACTGGTGAGAGCAGTTTATTAGTTCTGGAGGACTGATGAACAGACAGTTAGTACAGAACAGAAACCTCGGGCTGGTGATAGCAGCCTTCAGGCTCTCCTGCTAAAGCTTCAGAAAGCTCTCCCTCCACCCCATCCTTTATTATTTAACGCTGGGTGCCATTTGTTAACTCCAGCTAACCAGCTATCTTGATAATTGGGTACAAGATTCTAGCTTGTTTGCTCAGGAATGGTAAAATGGAGGCTTGTTTCAGGAGATCTGGACATGAGACCCTGAAAGCTCTATTCTCCTTACTTATTCTGTTTTTTGTCTCTGGCTGCTAAGAACTGTTCATATTTTTGGAAGAACAAAAAGGAATCACATTTCCTTCTATATTCTGATTCTAGGATAGTTAAGGCTACCACTCCTTACATAAGCTCAGAACTGAATTCCTGGCTTTTAAGTCTTCAAAATTAATTTGCATAAAAACAAAGATAGATGTGTACTCTGAGCACAGAACTTTTAACAGTGATCATCTCCTAATGACTAGCTGCACATCATACACATTTATTCAATAATTACATACAGTATCCACAATTGTAAAAGCATAATTAAAAATCCTTGGCTCACCATTTTCACACTTTCATCCCAATTCACACTCTGGTTTCACCCATGACCATAAATGGATGAAATGGGAGAATATTTTGGCGAAAGCTATGCCTTCTGGAAATGCTAGCAAAATAATAATCAACATCTTGTTCTGAGATTCCAAAATCCATATTCCCACGAAGTGTGCTCCATTCTATTTCACTATCTGCAAGTGCCTCACCGTCCTGTGATACATAAACATTGGAATAGATAGATGGTGGCCTGCTCTGGGTATATTCTGCTACAGCTAAATCCAAGTGCTCAAGATCCAAAAGGTCTTGTTCTGTCCAGAGAACAGCTGATGGGCGGGTCCAAGATGCTTCAACTCTGGGTGTTGAGGTAGTTTGACGGTCCTCCATAGCATGATCCAAACAAGTACAACTTTTGAAAAAAAAAATGTAAAGAACTACAAGGATCAAAAATTGTGCTACTGTTTTCAATGAAATGGCCTGCTTTTAATCTAACTGCAAAGTTACAAAACAAAGACATCATGTAATTTCCATTGGTTGTTATTTTTGGAGACATAATTTTAAAGAAAACAATGAAGAATAAATGCAGATTGTGATCCATATAATGTCATGGCTCAGATTTTTCTGATTAAATAACAATAATGCTGGGTACTCACTGTTATCTGTGCATAAATTTAGATTTGAATGTAGGAGAGTTGAGATTTAGTATTGAATGTAGGGCGTTGATCAGTTTGCTGATAATATAAAAATTGATGGGATGGTGAATAGTGAGGATAGCCCTAGAGGAAGATATAGATGAGCTGGTCAGATCAGCTGTGATGCTCTTGGGCAGGCCAAACAAGGCAAGGGAATACATTATGAAAAGTAGAATTCATTGGGAAGCACTGATAATCAGGGAGAACTTGGTATGCATGCATCCCAGTCACTCGAGGTATATGGAAAGGTAGATAAAGTGGTTAAGAAGGCATATGGTTTATTAGCTGAGGCATAGATTTCTAGAGCAGGAAGTTTATGCTGGAAATGTATAAACCTTTGGTTAGGCCACAGCTAAAGTAGTATGTGTGGTTCTGGAATCCATACTATAGGAGGGATGTGATAGTACTGGAGAAGGTGAACAGGAGATTTGCCAAGTTGGAGCCCGGGCTGGAGACTTTCAGTTATGAAGACAGATCAGACAGACTGGCACAGTTTTCCTTGCAGCAGAGGAATTTGAGTGGAAACATGACTAAAATGTAAAAAATTGGAGGGGCGTACGTGGAGTAGACAGGAAGAAATGTTTTCCCTTGATGGAGAGATCAATGACCCTGGGTCATGGATTCAAGGCAAATGACAGAAAGTTTGGAGAGGATGTGAGGAAAGTGTTTCAACCTGGAGGAAGGTGGGAATTTGGAACTGACTGTCTGTAAGGGTGGTAGGGGCAGAAACCCTCACATTTATGAAGTGCTTGTAATGGTAAGGTGTACAAAGCTGCAGGCCAGTCGCTGGGAAATGGGATTGGTATAGTCAGATGATTAACTTTAATCGGCACCAACTCGATGGGCCGAAGGGCCTGTTTTGTGCTGTAAATCTCTATGACCCTAAATCACACAGCAATTTGAAGTAAGGGCAGATGCACAATTTAACACAAACTCTTCAGCTTCTAGTCCACTCTTGTTTATTTGCTTCATTACAGCAAAATAAATGAAGTTAATCGTCAGGCACAAATCCGGCCGACAGATCTGGACGTGGGTGAACTACCACATGCAGTAGGAACAGTTACCTCACTGAAATTACAAGGCAGTGGACCAATAAAACATTGGTGGGCACAGGCCTGATCAATGGCAAGGTTAGGGCGGATAAGCAGTTACCAAGCACCATCAGCTGACAGTATCAGAGATCCGGTCACTAATTTTAAGCAGCACCAAGCCATGCATCCAATGCCTCCAAGTCAACAGTATCAGTGTGGGACCACAGCTCACAGGAACCATTGAACTTCAATTTCCTAGGAGTAAGTATCACCAATGAGCTGTCCTGGTTCTTCCACGTTGACCGTACAGTCAAGAAAGCTCGCCAATCTCTACTGTCTCAGAAGGCTAAGGAAATTAGGAAATTCATGTCCACGATAATTCACCAGTTTGTATATAGGTACCATAGTAAACATCCTATCTGGATGCACCTCGGCTTGGTATGGCAACTGCTCTGCCCAAAACTGCAAGTAATTTCAGAGAGTTGTGAACACAGCCCATTCCATCACATAAACCAGCCATCCTTCCATTGACTTAGAGGTGCAGGTGCATTGTTCCATGCTCTATGATTCTATAACTATTTTCCGACACCATCATCCCACAGTACTCAAATACACGTTAGAATTCCCTTCTCCATCACATCTATAGAACTGTCCTCACTGTTTCTTTGGACTCTCAGTCCTGAGAGCTTGAGAGCCTCTTCCTGGATTTCAAATAAACCCAATAGGGTTCCAATAAAACACTTCTGTTCTGGAACTATCTAACTAAAATATTTACGTTGTGGTAACCTACTCCCTGACTGTTTTTAACTAACTCCTTCCTCCAGAAGAAACTATTTCTTACATCTGACTCCAGATAGATCTTCGAACTGCAATGAAAGCTTTCCAATCCATGGAATATTCCTAAACAAAAATGAATTCTTGATTCTCTGTAACCAAAAGCAAGCTAATACCTTGACAACAAAGTGTGAAGCTGGATGAACACAGCAGGCCAAGCAGCATCTCAGGAGCACAAAAGCTGACATTTTGGGCCTAGACCCTTCATTAGAGAGGGGGATGGGGAGAGGGTTCTGGAATAAATAGGGAGAGAAGGGGAGGCGGACCGAAGATGG
This sequence comes from Stegostoma tigrinum, assembly GCF_030684315.1. Taxonomy (NCBI): domain Eukaryota; kingdom Metazoa; phylum Chordata; class Chondrichthyes; order Orectolobiformes; family Stegostomatidae; genus Stegostoma; species Stegostoma tigrinum. The sequence continues at coordinate 52,836,219 of NC_081364.1, read as the reverse complement.
AGAGAAAAGAAGATAGGTGGAGAGAGTGTAGGTGGGGAGGTAGGGAGGGGATAGGTCAGTCCAGGGAAGACGGACAGGTCAAGGAGGTGGGATGAGGTTAGTAGGTAGGAAATGGAGGTGCGGCTTGGGGTGGGAGGAAGGGATGGGTGAGAGGAAGAACAGGTTAGGGAGGCAGAGACAGGCTGGGCTGGTTTTGGGATGCAGTGGGAGGAGGGAAAGAGCTGGGCTGGTTGTGTGATGCAGTGGGGGTAGGGGACGAACTGGGCTGGCTTTGGGATGCGGTGGGGGAAGGGGAGATTTTGAAGCTGGTGAAGTCCACATTGATACCATTGGGCTGCAGGGTTCCCAAGCGGAATAGGAGTTGCTGTTCTTGCAACCTTCGGGTGGCATCATTGTGGCACTGCAGGAGGCCCATGATGAACTTGTCATCTAAAGAATGGGAGGGGGAGTTGAAATGGTTCGCTTGGGAACCCTGCAGCCCAATGGTATCAATGTGGACTTCACCAGCTTCAAAATCTCCCCTTCCCGAAACGCATCCCAAAGCCAGCCCAGTTCGTCCCCTACCCCCACTGCATCACACAACCAGCCCAGCTCTTCCCCTCCTCCCACTGCATCCCAAAACCAGCCCAGCCTGTCTCTGCCTCCCTAACCTGTTCTTCCTCTCACCCATCCCTTCCTCCCACCCTAAGCCGCACCTCCATTTCCTACCTACTAACCTCATCCCACCTCCTTGACCTGTCCGTCTTCCCTGGACTGACCTATCCCCTCCCTACCTCCCCATCTATACTCTCCTCTCCACCTATCTTCTTTTCTCTCTCCAACTTCGGTCTGCCTCCCCCTCTCTCCCTATTTATTCCAGAACCCTCACCCCATCCCCCTCTCTGATGAAGGGTCTAGGCCCGAAACGTCAGCTTTTGTGCTCCTGAGATGCTGCTTGGCCTGCTGTGTTCATCCAGCTTCACACTTTATTGTCTTGGATTCTCTAGCATCTGCAGTTCCCATTGTCTCCCCAAGCTAATACCTTTCAATGTTTAATCCCTCATTATGCAAACAGACTCACATAATCACTCTGATAGGCCACACCCCAGTCATCTGCTTAGATACATTCTGGGTTACAAATCATGACTCTGGAAGGACTGACAGGTTAATTATTAGCCTTTCATACACATAGACCAAAGCTCATATGCCTCTATTTAAAAATCCATAGTCTCAAACAAGTTTTATATGTCATAATATATATAGAACACACATCTCACATCACCATCCCAAGTTTCCAAATAATACTAATATATTACAAACCTTCACCACACAGTCACCACAGCGGCTATGTAGTCACATTTGGAATCTGGATCATATTCCAGTCAGTACATTACAGACATAGCAGAGCAGCTGTTGGAGGGTGTGACAGCCAAGGGGCCTGACAATCACAGGACTGTTGGAGGCCAGATTTATGCTGATAGTGAGTCTCTGGGCACAGCCACAAGAACCCATGAATTCTGCTATGGTAGAGGCAGCAGCACATTGGTGTATAGTCAGGAAGGAGTTGCCCTTTGAATCTTCAACACTGATTCTGAATCCCATGAATTCTCATGGCACCAGGTCAAGTAAGTACAATGAAACTGAGAGTGGGACTACCCTGTCAATCAATAACAGAAGTGCCACTATTAACACAGCAAATTGTCCTAAAGCACTAAGATGCTAAACTGGGTCTATAGCAGGTGATGAATGAACCAAAAGACAGAAGCACCGACTTGACCTCGTCCTCACCATTCTACCTGTCACAGATGCATCTGCTCAGGATCGTATTAGTCAAAGTGACAACTGCACAGCCCTTTGGACACAAAGTCCCACATTCACATTCAGCATGCCACGTATCATGTTGTATGAGACAGTTGCTGGGCTAAATGGAATAAAATTAGAATGGATTAAGCATCTCAGACTGGGCATCTGTGATGCTATGGGTCTTGAAAAGCAACCGAATTGTATTTAAACCCAATCTGAAACCTTATGGCCTAGAAATCCCCAACTCTGTCATTACCATCAAGTCAGGGGATCAAATGCTTTTAAGTGAAGAGTGCAGGAGGAGCAGTCAGGATAGCAGCAGGTCTACCTAAAAATGAGATGCCAACCTGAAGCATGTACAACATCGGAAGCAGTGTGCAATAGACAGAGCTAAGTAATCCTAGAACCAACTGAACAGATCAAAGCTTTACAGTCCTGCCACATCAGTGTGAATGGTGGCGGACAATTAAACAATGAACAGGAGCAGGAGGCTTCATAAATACCCCCATTTCAAGGATGGGGGCAGCACATCAGCATAAAAGGAAAGGCTGCCATATCTGCATCTTCAGCAAAATGTACTGGGTGAGTGACCCATTCTTCTGAAGTCTGTCACATCAAAGGTGCCAGCCTTCAATCAATTCCACTCTCCATGAGATAACGGGAACTGTAGATGCTGGAGAATCCGAGATAACAAAGTGTGGAGCTGGATGAACATAGCAGGCCACGCAGCATCTTAGAAGGGTCCAGGTCCGAAACGTCAGCTTTTGTGTTCCTCAGATGCTGCTTGGCCTGCTGTGTTCATCCAGCTCCACACTTGGTTATGTCATGTCCACTCTCCATGAGATTGTTACAATTGAATTGTGAAGTGCACACTGATAATCGAACCTCACTATTCCATAAGCCATCACAACTATATACATACCCATCTAGTCACCCAATATGATCAATGTGCCTGATTCACTGCTACTTAGGACAAAAGCATTTCACATTAGGTTTCATCATTAACAGGAAGATAACCATTTGTTGTAAATAAACATTCTTCGACAACTCAAAAGAGATGGTTCTTGAACTATACCACTTGAAAATCATAAAATCCTAAAGTGCAAATAGAGACCATTTGGCCCATTGAGTCTGCACTGACCCACTAAAAGCATATTACCCAGACCACCCTTTACCCTATCCCAGTTATCCTGCATTTCTCATGGCTAATCCACCCAGCCTGCACACTATGGACAATTTAGCCTGGCAAATCCAACTAACCTCCACACAATTGGACTGTGAGAAGAAACTGAAGCATTTGGGAAAATGCATGCAAACACTGGGAGAATGTCCAAACTTCACACAGCCTGAGGGTGGAATCAAACCCAGATCCCTAGCGCTGTGATGCAGCAGTGCTCACCACTCTGCTTCTGTGAGTATAGGAGCTGGGGTGGCATGTTAAGGTTGTACAGCACACGGGTGAGGCCTCTCTGGAGTACTGAGTGCAGTCTTGGTCACTCTGTTATCGCAAGGATATTATTAAAATGGAGAGGGTTTGGGAAATATTTACCAGGATATTGCCAAGAATGGAGGGTTTGAGATGTAAAAATAGACTGGATAGGCTGGATATAGATAAGGTGAATGACAATGGTGTATTCCCTAGGGTGGGGGAATTCAAAACCAGGAGGCATATTTTTAAGGTGAGAAGAGAAAGATTTAAAATAGACATAAGGGGCAACTTTTTTTTACACAGAGTGGTGCATGTGTGGTATGAACTGTAGGGAAAGTGGTGAATGCAGGTACAGTTATAACATTTAAAAGACATTTGGATAAGTTCATGAATAAGGCATAGATAGAGTTGATAGCCAGAGACTATTTCCCAGGGCAGAAATGGCTAGCACGAGGGGTCATAGTTTTAAGCTGGTTGGTGGAAAGTATAGAGGGGATGTCAGAGGCAGGTTCTTTACGCAGAGAGTTGTGAGAGCATGGAATGCGTTGCCAGCAGCAGTTGTGGAAGCAAGGTCATTGGGGTCATTTAAGAGACTGCTGGACATGTATATGGTCACAGAAATTTGAGGGTGCATACATGAGGATCAATGGTCAGCACAACATTGTGGGCTGAAGGGCCTGTTCTGTGCTGTACTGTTCTATGTTCTATGTTCTATGTTCTAAAAAAGTTTTGGAGGGATATGGGCCAAACGTAGGCAGGTAGGACTAGTTTAGTTTGGGAACATGGTTGGCGTGGACTGGTTGGACCAAAGGGTCTGTTTCCATGCTGTGTGACTCTAGGCCTCTATGACTATGACACACACATTCATTCATGAATTAGACCGAACAAAGATTTGACAAAAATACAATGGCGGGGGGGGGGTGGAAAAATATCGACAGAGAGAATTGATTTTTGCCAATTGAAGGTCCAGAGAACAAGGTGAAGAGTTATTTGTTACAGTTCTTTTGATTTTGGCAATGATGTTACAGCACTGTCTGCAGAGCAATGGTCAGTCTTTGATTAGACAGCTAACTGGATGGACCTAGGTCCTACCTTATATTTGAATTGTGTTTTAAGTCTCTGGGTGTTTTTGTCCTTTCCTTTACACAGAACGAGAGAAGAGAGAGACGTCTTCTATTTGTTGGTGCTAGATCTGCAACAACCTGCAGCTGGACCAATCCAGCAGCTATCGTTAGGGAGTTTATCTTTAGTTCAAAGACTCTCAGTACCGCTCCATCTCAATAACACAATGGTTTCATGGCTTCAAAAGCAACTTTAGTCTCTTAAGGTGAACGATGCATACCACTCGAATTTCAGATTGCAAAGCTCTCCTGATATTTTAGCCACACAACAGCGTCCAACTTCTGTTCTGTTTTAGGCTTCCGAGAAAAAAATAAACAAGTTGTGCCTTAGAAAATCTAAAACTGTTGAAGACCCTAGATGTTACAAAGGCTAGGGCCCTAATAGCATTTGGACAGTATTACTGTATATTTATGCCCAATAATTAGCCACAACCTGAGTACAGCCATTCCAATATAGCTACAACACTGGCATCTATGTGACAACGTGGAAAATTGCCTTGTCACGATCCAATTATTACATCATCAGTCTACACTCAATAGTCAGCGAAATCATGCTAACAAGCAGCACTTGCTCTGCAATAACCAGCTCACTGGCACCCAGTTGAGTTCTGCCAGGGCCACACAGACTCCAAACTCGTTTCAACTTTGGTTCAAACATAGACTATGGAGCTGAAGTCTACAGGTGAGCTGAGAGTGACAGCCCTTGATATTAAGACAGTATGTGACTGAGTGGGTATCAACGAGCCCGAGTGAAATAAGTTGCAATGGGAATCAGAGGCAAAACTCGCCACTAGCCAGAGTCAGAGGAGAGGACGACTGTGATTTTTGGAGGTTAGTCATCTCAGATCCTCAATGTAGTGTTCTAGGCTCAATCATCTTCAGCTGTTTCATCAATGATCTTCCTTCCATCATAAGAGCAGAATTCAGACCGTGCAGTGTTCACATTTATTTGCACTTCCCCAGATACTGAAGCAGCCTGTCTCCATATGCTGCAAAACCAGGACAACATTCAGGAATGGCCTGGTAAGTGGTAAGTAACATTCATGCCACACAAGTGCCAGACAATGGCAACTGTAACATGAGTGAATCTGACCATTTCTCCTTTTCATTAAATGGTATTACCGTAGTGAATGCCCCATTATCAACATCCTGAGGGTTTCTACTCAATAAACACTGAACTAAACTAGTTGTGTCAATACTGTGACGACAAGTGCAGCTCATGGGACAGGAGTTCTGCAAGTTACTTTCCACTACCTGCCTACCACACAAAAGCACAAGTCAAGACTGATAAGTGGGGAGTAAATGTTCATCTAGCCAGCACCATCCACGTCTCATGAATGAATTAAAAGCTGCTCATTGGCACCCCTAACCCCCCAGCTCCAGGCTGAGCTTCTCTAGCGTTCTCTCGCATGCAAGTTAAACTAAACTTCTGGCAGTTATGCCTCATCAAGTAACAAGTCCTTCTCCAGTATCGTGGCATTCTAAACCACTCAGCACATTTCACTTAAAGTCTCAACAACAAAGTTGCTGGAAATGCTCAGAAATAACAAGGTGTGCAGCTGGATGAACACATCAGGCCAAGCAGCATCAGAGGAGCAGGAAGGCTGAAATTTCTGAATAAGGGTCTAGGCTCGAAACGACAGCCTTCCTTCTCCTCTGATACTGCTTAGCCTGCTGTGTTCATCCAGCTGCACACCTTGTTATCTCGGATTCTCCAGCATCTGCAGTTCCCACTATCTCTGCTGGAAAAGCTCAGCACGTCTAGCAGCATCTGTCATAGAACTCCTGAGGAAGGGCCACCGGACCCAAAACATTAACTGTTTCTTCCTTCACAGATGCTGCCAGATCTGCTAAGCTTTTCCAGCAGCTTTGTTTTTATTCCTGATTTACAGCATCCGCAATTCTTTCGGTTTTCTTTTAAAGCCTCACTCCTCCCAACATCTACCACTTTACACAACAGCCCAGATCCTCTGATGCTGATATCCATTGCATTCTCTGTCCTCTATCTTTATTGTACAGCCTTCAGATGGCTAGATTCCGCCCTTTGGAATATTCATGCTAAGTTGTTTCAAATTTGCATCCATTCTTTATTCTCTACTTTGCATTGCCATGACAGCCTTACCAACATTAGTGATTGAGGTCTATTAGAGCCTTTATGTAATTTTAATACATAAGAAATCCTCAACTCCACTGGATATTTCAGGAAGAAATTTTCACTATTAGTTCAAGGCTTCCACTATATGGGAACCTGCTTGTTTATATCGTGGGATGGAATTCATCATAATAGGAAAACACAGAAACAACTGCACACTGAAAATATTCAGTTGGCATGGTTTTCTAAGTTGCATTTCTCAATTTTGCTTCTGGCTACTCTAATAGCTAGAGAACAAATATGTAGATTAGTAACCAAAAAAATGGCTTATATAGACAAGCTGCCAATGACCAGAGAAATCATTTAAATTGCCACAATGGATAATTTTGCTTCCAGAGAAACTACAAATATCCATCTCTTCAGGTCGTCTCTGAATCCCCAAACCAGAAACATAGTTTAATTTATATTGCTCTACAATCACTGCTGTTAGTGTTGCTATGAAAGGAAAGGTGATTGAAAATCTGATTTATCAATTGCTAGAATGAAACAGACTAAGAAGAGAAAACTTGAACAACTATCATGGATCTTCCCAGTATCTGGAGCTGGGTTACAAAAGACAGACTTAAAGCTGAACTTGTTTTCACAGAGGAAAAGATTATTTAGAGGAAATTGAATCCAGATGTCTAAAATAGGAAACACAGTGCAGCCATAAGTGGGTAATTGAACTGTGAATGAGCAACTGAAGGACAAGAGCACAAAATTAACAAGGCTCAAGATTAGTGGAAATTTTGATCCAACAAGATAATGGATACTGCAGCAACAGCAATTCACACTGGGGTATGATATTTACTGCTTTAAAAATAAAGTTAAGAAACATTTATATCTTTAAGTCATCTCTGCAATATTATGTTTCAAATGCTGCTGTCACTATGGGTGCATTATTATGTGAGCATACAGTTGGTTGGATGAAATTATACAAATTTGATTGAACCTGCAGACCCAACCAGTCCCCCTCCACCGACACCCTCATCCGCCTCGCCGAACTCGTCCTCACCCTCAACAACTTCTCTTTCGATTCCTCCCACTTCCTACAGACAAAGAGGGTGGCCATGGGTACCAGCATGGGCCCAAGCTATGCCTGCCTCTTTGTAGGTTACGTGGAACAGTCCCTCTTCCGCACCTACACAGGCCCCAAACCCCACCTCTTCCTCCGTTACATTGATGACTGTATCGGCCCCACCTCATGCTCCCAAGAGGAGCTCAAACAGTTCATCCTCATCACCAACACATTCCACCCGAACCTTAAGTTCACCTGGACCATCTCCAATACATCCCTCACCTTCCTGAACCTTTCTGTCTCCAGCTCAGGCAACCACGTACAAACCGATGCCCATTTCAAGCCCACCGACTCCCACAGCTACCTAGAATACACCTCCTCCCACCCACCTTCCTGCAAAAATTCCATCCCATATTCCCAATTCCTCCGCCTAAGCCGCATCTGCTCCCTGGAAGAGGCATTCCATTCCCCTACATCCCAGATGTCCTCGTTCTTCAAGGACCACAACATCCCCCCCGCAGTGGTCGAGAATGCCCTCGACCGTGTCTCCCGCATTTCTCACACCTCATCCCTCACACCCCGTCCCAGCAATAACCGCCAAAAGAGAATCCCCCTCGTCCTCACATACCATCCCACCAACCTCCAGATACAACGCATCATCCTCCGACACTTCCGCCATCTACAATCCGACCCCACCACCCAAGACATTTTTCCATCCCCACCCTTGTCTGCCTTCCAGAGAGACCACTCTCTCCATGACTCCCTTGTTCACTCCACACTCCTCTCCAACCCCACCACACTCAGCACCTTCCCCTGCAACCGCAGGAAGTGCTAGACTTGCCCTCAAACCTCCTCCCTCACCCCCATCCCAGGCCCCAAGATGACTTTCCACATCAAGCAGAGGTTCACCTGCACATCCACCAATGTGGTATACTGCATCCACTGTACACGGTGTGACTACCTCTACATTGGGGAAACCAAGCCGAGACTTGGGACCACTTTGCAGAACGCCTACACTCGGCTCGCAATAAACAACTGCACATCCCAGTCGCGAACCCATTTCAACTCCCCCTCCCATTCCTTAGACGACGACATGTCCATCCTGGGCCTCCCGCAGTGCCATATGATGCCACGCCGTAGGTTGCATGAACAGCAACTCATATTCCGCTTGGCAGCCCTGCAGCCCAATGGTATCAATGTGGATTTCACCAGCTTCAAAATCTCCCCTCCCCCCACCACATCCCAAAACCAGCCCAGCTCGTCCCCGCCTCCCTAACCTGTTCTTCCTCTCACCTAGCCCCTCCTCCCACCTCCAGGCCGCATCTCCATTTCCTACCTACTAACCTCATCCCGCCCCCTTGACCTGTCCATCCTCCTCGGACTGACCTATCCCCTCCCTACCTCCCCACCCATACTCTCCTCTCCACCTATCTTCTTTTCTCTCCATCTTCGGTCCGCCTCCCCCCTCTCTCTCTCCCTATTTATTTCGGAATCCACTCCCCAAACCCCCTTTCCCGGTGAAGGCCCGAAACGTCAGCTTTTGTGCTCCTGAGATGCTGCTTGGCCTGCTGTGTTCATCCAGCTTCACACTTTGTTATCTTAGGTTGAAATAAAACTCTGGGTACCACTTGATAAGGAAAGACCAACAGGCTTGATTCTACCATCACCTATGTGTAATTTTCTGAGAGCTAGATTCTACATAAAGCACTTAAATTGCAGAAGTTGAGCACCATGATAAAACTCGAAAATTGCAACTTTTGGTACCAGTGTTAAATAACACATTGCAGAATTCTGCTACACTATATCCTCAGATGGTGGAGTAGCGGTAGAGGGACATATAATTGGATGGATTTATGCAGTTGTTTCAAAAGACATAGGTCCATGGACGTTAACATAGACAATACCATTATGAGGACAGGGTACAGTCTTGGAAAATTTGGAAGGATTAAGGATCCCTGAGCAGTTGTGTACATACGAAATAGGACCAGAAGTAGGCCATTCAGCCCCTTTGATCAAGAATCTATCCGCTGCTGCCCTAAAATATTCCACCAATCTCTGAGGAAGAGAGTTTCAAAGAGTCAGGTCCTTCAGTGAGGGGGAAAAATTATTTCTTACTTAGAATTAGAGGGGGTCAATTTAGAATGGAAATGAGGAGACGTTTCTTCAGCCAGAGGGTGGTGGGCTTGTGGAATTCATTGCCATGGAGTGCAGTGGAGGCCAGGACGTTAAATGTCTTCAAGGCAGAGACTGATAAATTCTTGATCTCGCAAGGAATTAAGGGCTACAGGGAGAGTGCGGGTAAGTGGAGTTGAAATGCCCATCAGCCATGATTAAATGGCGGAGTGGACTCGATGGGCTGAATGGCCTTACTTTCACTCCTATGTCTTATGGTCTTATGGTCTTAAATAGGCAAGCTCTAACATTTAACCTTGAAAGCAGCTCTTTGATAAAGGTCCACAAGACAATGTTACCATTAGTAAGATTTGAATATTTATCATTGAATTAAACATATTTTGCACACAACATTTACAACTGAGTAAAAGCAGTGTCTTTCAAGTGCTGGATCATATACCTGTTTAGGTAGTGTGTAAAGCCTGCAGCAGTAAAAAGTGGGGAAAGTGGATACTCCACACTCTCAAATTTGTTGGAAGACTAACCTGAGGGAACCACTGATCACAGTTGGGTAGCTGGAAAAATTATTGCCATGACGACAGGCTATTTTGCTCCCTCTCCTACGCCTCTTCATTGGCTCCTTTTCTTTTTCAGTTTTAGCATCCTGATTCTCCAACAGCGTGTTCAATTTTCTAAGAAAGACAACAAAGTGACTATTAATGACTATTTCCATTGTTTGCATTAGAGAAGTACCAATTCTAAACTGGTAACATTTCAGTGAGTCATAAATATAAACTGATTATCTATATTTTCTATGAATATGACCATAAAATAATCTCAGATTTGTAAGAAAACATATTTGGAAATGTAGTTAGTAGAAATTAAACATCTAAAACTGCACTAACATCCTTGAAACCGATAGAAGAAATGCTATAAACATTCCAGTCAGTCAGCATCTACAGGCAGATTAACATTTAATGTGTAAATCATTTCCAAGATCAGTAGTTAATCCAGGACAATGAAGAGAAGGCAGGGGAAATGTACACCTTGAACTAGCTCTTGGAATAGGCGTAAAACAAAGCAGTCAGCTAACCTGCATTTAGTCACTGCAACACAGAGGAGGCAATACATCAGTTTGGAAATGACAGAAAAGGAAAATATGAATTAATATTGTGTATTTCATAACTTAAAAAAGTAAATAAAGCCAAAAAAGTACTTATGAAGAATGCCACTATTTTTAATATAGGAAGCTCATGAGCGTGCAGCAAACTTCCACAAACAGCAAAGTGACAATGTTTAAATTGCTGGTTACGGAATAAACTTTGGACTATCTACACTATGCATAATACTATACTATGGATAATACTATACTATGGATAATTCGATTGCTCAGGAGAGCAGCCTGGGCTTTGGATTAACATTGCATCTGAAAGGTAGCACCAACAGTGTAGCATTGGTAGAACCATAGAGGTCTACAGCATAGAAATGACCCTTCAACCCATCAAGCCTGTGCTAGTTAAAAAAACTATGTCAATAATCTAACCTCATTTCCCAGCAATTGATCCATAGCCTTGTATATCTTGGCATCTTAAATGCACATCTAAACATTTTTCAAATGTTATGAAGGTTTTTGTCTCTACCACCCTTACAGGCAATGAGTTCCAGATTCCCACCATCCACTGGGTGAAAAGAACTTTTCCTCACTTCCCATCTAAACCGCCTGCCCTTGTGCTAAATCTATGCCCCCAGTCATTGATTCCTCCATCAAAGCGAAGGGTTCTTGTCTGTCTAACCTATGTTTGCCATCATAATTTCATGAAACCTAATCAGGACCCCTCTTGATCCAAGGAAAACAACCCCAGTCTGTCCAATCTCTCTTCATTACTGAAGCTCTCTACACCAGGCAACATCCTGGTAAATCTCCCCTGCACTCATATTGTTCCTATCATGTGGATTCCAGAACTGCATTCAATACTCTCATTGTACTACACTAGATGATCAACCTAAATACATGTAAGTTGGTATTTCACCCAAACATAAGTTTGTGACTTTGGACACTGGTGTGAGATGAAGTTTGCGATGATACAAAGCTCGCTGGGAGTAGAAGCTATGATGAGGACACAAAGAGGCTACAAAGAGATATAGCACTGTGGAAAACAAAGTGGCACAAAGACTATAATGTAGGGAAGTGTGAGGTTATTTACTTTGGTCATTAGAATAGAAAAGAACTTTTTTTTGAAAAGCAATGCGTTTATGTTCACAGGGACTTGAGCCTACTCAAAGAACACAGAAAGGCTGCTTGCAACTAGAGTGAACAACTAGGAAAGGAAATGGCACTTTGTCTTTCATTGCAAAGAGACTGGAGTACAGCAATTATAAGATTAAGAATAAGGGGAACCCATTTTGAGATTGGATTCATGTTGGAGATAGTAAAAATGGCAGATGGCAAAAAATATGGCACACGTGGGAGCTGTTTGATTTGAGAGTATGGATAAAAAATATATCATTATCATTGTAAGGAAAGGGTGAAAACAAAGGGCACAGAACACAGCTAAGTGAGAAATACATCCAAAAAAACCGAAGAGCATTTCACGAGGAAGTGATGAAAAATATTTCAGAAGCTCTGGTATTACAGGTGGCATCAGCAGAGCAAGCAAAGGCAAACGCAGACAAAGGAATGGAGCTCTTACAGGAAGAAACAGTGCAAAGGGACAGGGGAAGGAAATTCAGAGTTGCAGTTGTTAGTGGATTTGTAAAGATGTACATACAGTTAGCAAGCAAAAACCGGAACATTGGTACTAAGTGGAGAAATTGAGAGTAGCAAAAGGAAGGCAAAGCAGGAAGTACATCAAGAGTAAGCAACAGAATAAGTACAAAATTTGAGAACAACTAAAATGTTAGGCATTATTGAAAGCTGGATATTTGGGAGTCATGATCACCTAAGTTGCAGAAGCTTGCCCTGAAAGAAGAAGATGTCAATGGAAAATCTGTCTGTAGGGATGAAGAGAGAGAAGTGCAAGAAGGGAAGAGAAAGATCAGAAGTGGATCATTGATAGGGATGGAAAATGTAATGAGATTCCCTAAGTCAGCTTGAAAGCAGGAAGCAGAACTGACACAGTCATTCAAACATTAGGAAAACAGATCAGGAAGGAAATACAAGTATCATTAGAATAAGCAGCATTGAGCATTTCCTATGTCTTCACATTCACAGTTCAGCAGCAAATGGACTTCACAGTGGCACTTGTAACTGGAGTAGGTGAGTTAAAGGGAATATTGTTCAAGATGAGAACACACTCAATCTGGCACTGGAGAGCATGGTGAATGGAAGATGATTGGGAAGCTGATCAAAGAAGAAATTGAGGACGCACAGGCAGTCCTGCGGAAGGAGAGAAATGTAGAGACATTGTGGGCCAGTGAAGATCAGTGCAATGTGCTCTGAAAATTGCACATCACACAGTATGCCAATCTTCCAATGTGGCCAGGACACAGCTGAATTTTTAAAGGAGAGCAGGGATGAGAGGATTTGCTAAATCACATGCTTTGAATTAACTATTAAACTCATAGAAGAATTTATTATCAAGCTGGAGGGAAACAGAACTAAAACATCAATGCAAACAGAAAGTGTGACCCATTCTAGGGCACACTGATGCAAAACCATGAGGAGCACAATGGGAAGTCATTACTGATTGTGGTTATTGGTAAAAACTCTTATCCAAAAAGGATAGTCAAACGAGGGTGGCCATGCTTTAGCACAAAGGTGCCATCATCTGAACACAGTGGCAAGCCCATTCATTGGATGCCAAACTCAGTTCCTGGCCATTACAAACTATGCTTTTAAAACCTGTGTTGAATCAGACATGGGATTGGGGCCAAAAAGCCTGAACTGAGAAACTTGCACAACATGTCCATTATAAGCAATGCACAGCACATGATTCTCTTTGCGATTGTAACTAAATGGATCTAACCTATTCTGCATCTGACAAAGCCATTCCAAAACACCTACCAATATAATTTTCCAACTCAGTGAAAACATCTTTGCACATAGAGAACCATTTCCAATACAAACAGCTGGTGCTCAGGGTTAACCCAGTTATATTCAGAAACAAGACAAATGACTGAAAATACAAACAAAAATTGTACAGAGTGAAATATCATTAAGTAGGAATTAAAGCTTCTAGTCTTAGCTAAGCTCTTAGAATCCATGTAAAAATAGTTGTACGAGATATGAAGCACCATGAGGGACAACTGTGAATGATGGTTTCCCATGCTGCCTTATCTTCAGGGTAACAAAGGAAACTCAGTTCCCTATTTTTTAAGAGATCTATTATAAACCAATGATTTTGTGCCTAATCCAGTATTGCAGAAATTGCATTACAAATAAAGAACAATGTCAATTTTTGTTTTACCTTCGCTTTCTGCAGTCAACTAGTACAAAGGCACCTGCAGCTCCATACCCAAAAAAGCCCAGCAATGGCCACAGAAGGGAATTCACTGCCATTCCCCATGTCAGCTGGAAAATCCAAATTGTCAATAACGTATAACACCAAAGAAAAGGAACATTAAGAAAACAGCTATATGCAATAACTTAATGTTCAAGACATTTTTTTATGATTATTATTACTTCTACATTTTCTATGCTACCTCTACTTTATATACTTCATGTGTTGCTGGGTGTTATTTACGTTATGTTAATCTACACAAACTTATGTGAATATGCGGCACTTGTTTCTGAAAACTAATCTTGTCATCGCACAATTAGAAATAAATCTAAACTTTTGCCAAAGCAAACCCATTTTTCAAATTCTGGTTAAACTCATATAACTAGTATCTGTAATACTTGATGGTCATTACAGTTTATTTTTGAAAGCCGGTACGTTGCTTTGCTGAGGCGGTTGCCAGCATTAATTTCCTTTCATTCTTACATCATTTCCTCTCTTGTTTTCCCTCTATTGTTCTACTGTTTCCTTGGCCAAAGTCTCTGCTTGCATAGCAATAAAAATATGTGCCCCTTTGACTTTTCAAACTAAAGAATAGTTGCATTTCCCTAACATCTGTGATAGGGCGAAAGATTAATCTCTCAAATGCCATATGATTCACCATACCACTGAAAATAAGTTGAGAATTTTTCTGAGTTTGGTTTTGGGGAATAAAAACACTGATTTTGTGTTTATGCATATCTGTGTCCTGGAGTTTTCAGGCCAGCCTACCTGTTTTTCCCTGATCACTTCATGAGATTTGAATGGATTGTAGAAACATGGGAAGGTGGTATTAATCTAAAACAGAACAAAACAGACAACACCAATTGAAAGATATATGAGATTATAGTACATCAAATGCAAGATTAAATCCTTAATTTCAGTTTCAAAATAGACTCTAGGACATTACAAATGCTGCAGATAAACCATCCTAAAGATTGCATGTTTGTAGTTATATTAACAAGAAAATAGGAAAAGCGTAAATTTCAAAAATGCAAAAAACAACAAGCTCACAAATAGGAGCAGCTTCGAAAGTCACCTTCAATTTAAATTCGTAATTTCATGAAACTTGCATTGCTAACAACCCATTGACAACTGTCCTTCTCCAGTTGGGAAAATGAATGTATCAGAGGCTTTGTTAGTGCTATTCTGTGACTCTGCGAAACTAGCTCTGGTACGCCTTTTCTCCTTAAGAATAGCAGTCATTCATCATTTAACACCCTAGTGCAGAATCAGCAAGACTTGACAGAAAGACTGAGTTTACAAATCATCATCCAGGTTTACAGGCCAGTAAAACAGGGCTATTCGACTATACTGAGACTGTCCATTGTTTAGTGAAATGAAGACGATTTTCCAATGGATAATAAAGATGGCGTAAGCTCGAGAATCTGCAAGTTATGGTCCCACAGGGCAGTACTGCAAAACTCCAACTTGAAAAATGGGAACAATTAATAAAGTCCATTGTCCTGCTCTCTCATCAGGCAGAGAAGACTGGTGGTGGTTTAACCTGAGGTTCACCATGCTTCAAGAGAGCAGTGAGGTAGGGAAAGAGAAGTGTTCATGGTAACCTCAGCTTATGTGGGAATTGAACCCATGCTGTCAGTGTCAACTCTGTACTGAGAACCAACCCTCCAGCCAGATGTGCTAATCACCTCCCTGAACAATCAGTAGTACAAATGAGCAAAATGTAGAGATGCTAAAAAGTCAATGGTATGCAAATTCCAATCAGGGAGAAATGAGTGGATTCAAGCATACAATAATTTACTTTTAACCAGAATTTGCTCAACAGAGTTTACCTGCCCAAAATCTTGAAGATAATTCATTACACAAGCAGGTCTACTGTAGTCTTCTCGCCAGCCTTGACAGTTCACCAAACGATCAGCAAAAACCCCATGACGACCAAAAGTAAAAGAGCACTAAAGAAATTGGATAATCTAATAAGAATTGGTTACGGTTTAACTAACGCTGTAAACATCATTATCTATATCACCAATGATTTATATAAGATTGTACCTTTAATTCCAAATGTTAAGTTTTAAGATCTCTATGTTTTAAACTCAAGGCAAAATGGAGCAATAACATTTGATCTTCTACTCAGTCTGCCCAATGAGAAGGCTATGTGACCTAACTGTCATGGTGAGCAGGAGCCCAGGGGCATGTCCTATTGAAACCAAAGTGCCAGCTTGGCCAAAGAGAGAAAATATCCCAGTGGGAAGGACAAGGAAACAATTGCTTATGTGAATAGCAAAAAGAAAGCTGTTCTCTGTTCATCACCAGACAGAATGCTGGTGGGAGTTTAGTCTTTGGTCAATCAGTCCAGACCTGTGGAATTTTGAAGGCACTGGATAATTGTCTGACATAACCAGGAGAAGGAGTGAGCCTTGCTGTGGGAAGTTGATTTAGAGATTCTCAGAGGATCAAAGGAGGAACTTTTGCTGGGCACTCAACATGATGACTCAGCAAAATAAGAAAGTCTCTTGGAACTGAGGAGTAACTTTGGACTGGTTCCTGTAAAGAGTATAATTCTTCAGATAGTGTGGCACAATGCATAAACACTGCATGTGTTTTTCAGTCACGTTAGGAAATTACAGAGGGATATCTTTTCTGTAGTTTACTATGTTAGTTGATGTTGATTTTAGTTTTTGTGAAAGTTAAGGTCATTTAATATGAAATCTTGTGTGATCCATTGAGTTGGTCACTGGGAACTCTCTTTTTCTAAAACATTTTTAGTTTCTACATAATTCATAGCATTGTAAATTTTAAGTATTTGATATTGTCCCATTCAAAAATTATTTCTGAAGGAAAGATCATTGGTACATGGGGATTAACTGAACACTCTTCACATGAGAGTGCAGAAGACCATGCCGAGCATGCCTGAAGATAAGGTGTCAACCTGATTAAGCTCCAAATGGGACTTTTTGCATTAAGCAACAAGTGGTAGAAGAGCTATGCAATCCCACATCCAATGGATCACATCTGAGCTCTGCAATCCTGCCTCATCCAGTCCTGGATGGTGATGGACAGTTAAACAAATCACTGGAGGAGGAAGCTACACAAATATCACTATCCTCAACAGCGGAAGAGTCTAACACATCAATGCAAAAGATAAGGTTGTCGCATTTGCAGCAATCTTCAGCCAGAAGTGCTGAGTGAATGATCCATATCAGCCTCCTTCAGTGGTTTCCAGCATCACAGATGTCAGTCTTCAGCAACTTTGATCCACGGGATATCCAAAAACCGTTGGAGACATCGCATACTGCAAAGGTTATGGGGCCTGACAACATTCCAGCAATAGTACTGAAGACTTATGCTTCAGAACTTGCTACTCCCCTAGCCAGGGTGTTCCAGTACAGTTACAACACTGGTATCTATTGACAATATGGAAATGTACGTCCTGTATACAAAAAGCAGGACAAATCCAACCCAGCTAATTACCGCCCCATCAGTCTCCTAATCATCAGGAAAGTGATGGAAAGTGTCATCAACAGTGCTATCAAGCAGCACCTGCTCAAAAATACCCTCCTCAGTGACGCCCAGTTTGGGTTCCAGCAGGGCCATTCAGCTCTGGACCTTATTACAACCTTGGTTCAAACATGGCCAAAAAAGCTGAATTCCAGAGGTGAGGTGAGAGCGACTGCCCTTAACAACAAGGCCTCATTTGACCAGGTGTGGCATGAAAGAGCCCTAACAAAACTGGAATTGATGGCTATCAAACACTGAGCTGGTTGGAGGCATACCTGGCACATAGGAAAATGGGTGTGGTTATTGGAGGTTAGTCATCTCAGCTCCAGAATATCTCTGCAGGGGTTCCTCGGTGTACTGTCCACGGCCCAAACATCTTCAGCTGCTTTATCAATGACCTCTTTCCAACATAAGATCAGAATTGGGGATGTTCACCCATGATTGCACAATGCTCAGCACCATTCGTGACTCCTCAGGTACTGAAGGAGTCCATGTTCAAACATAACAAGATCTGAACAATATCCAGGTTTAGGCTGACAAGTGACAAGTAACATTCACGCCACATGAATGCCAGCACTAACCATCACCAATAAGAGACAATCTAACCACTGCCCCTTGACTTTCATAGTGTTTCTATCACTGAAATCCCCCTTATCTACATCCTGGGGGTGACTATTGACAAGTAACTCAGTTCACTCATTGTTTATATATATTGGCTACAAGAGCCAGGTGAAAGGTTAGGAATTCTGTGGCGAGTAACTCATCTACAGATTCCCAAAGCCTATCCACCATCTACAAGGTATAAGTTAGGAGTGTGATAGAATACTCCCCACTTGCCGGGAGGAGTGCAGCCCCAATAACACCCAAGAGGCTTGACACCACATCACACAAGAGAATAAAAAAATCATTCCCAAGTCTTATTGGTTTTTTTACTGATTTCTCCCTTAGGTTCCCAAATCCTACCACTACATAGAGATCCATTCCCTATTGTTTGGCCTCACTATCTGGGACCAGATACCTTTGTTCCATTTGAGACATTGAACATCCACCTCACTCCTTATTTTCCCAGCTCTTGCATGTAACCTCTTAAAATAAAACAATAGGCCCATTTTCCAAATTGTGCTGCCAACATTTAAAAGAAATGTAAAACTCTGCCCTTGTTGAGTTCTCTTCCCAGTATTGTGTTCCTAATAATGTTAGAAAACTTATTTCCTATTCCAAACTATTTAAAAATAAAACTGCATTTGTGCTCTTCACAGTTGGGATGGTACAGGCATGCAATGCTTCCAGTGTAAAACTGTGCATGCTCTGATCACATGCACTGTGAGCAATGTCAACTCTACCAATCATAAATCATCAATCTTCCTTCTCACTTCCTGTATAACAATTTTAAACCCTGCTTTTTACGTTAACGTCCAAACCAAATCATATGACAGCATTCTTTGACAGAAAGTTCCTGTTTTCTTTCTACTTTCTGATTTGTTTTGCTCAATTAGTTGTTTGACCGAGTTCTGAAGATTGCTTCTCACCTGCTGACAGTTTACCAAAGCTTGTTCATTCTCCATTATAATGGCACTCCTCTTGGAACCATTAGGTAGATGAAAAATAACCTGTTGACATGAAGAAGCTTCAGTTTAAGACTAGGAAAGGGAATCTTACAGAGTTAACTTGTCTGTTCCTATGTACTTCAGTGAATTTGCCATATTTTCGTTGGGACTGCATCTGGACCTACTTTGAAAGGTAAGTTACAATTAACTAATTTAACCACCAACATGCCTTTCTCTCTAAAGTACGCATCCTAAACACCATGTCATAATTGGTTCCACATTGCAGTTTTTATTGGAGCCTGGAATCTTGTATGTGCATTTTCCAAGTGAACACCAATGTGCAGTTGCCCCACAGTTCCAGTGTCAGCAAACACATCCTCTTTGCACTGTGTGGAACTCCAGGGTTCAGTGAAGCAGCAACTCTGCAAACAGAGACCAATATGTTGGCATTAGCAGAACTACTCAATGGCTGTGTGCCCTTTTGATTTTAAGCTGCATATGCTTTCACTTAATTAGCTCAAACTATGTTATCCATTGGAGAATCCTTTGTACTCCAGCAATGTGGCAGACTGTCCAGGTATATCCTGTTCACAAAGGAAAAACACACAAGAACCTTGATCCGATATCGCTGTATCGGCGCCACCTCTTGCTCCCAAGAGGAGCTCAAACAGTTCATCCACTTCACCAACACCTTCCACCCCAACCTTCAGTTCACCTGGGCCATCTCCAGCACATCCCTCACCTTCCTGGACCTCTCAGTCTCCATCTCAGGCAACCAGCTTGTAACGGATGTCCATTTCAAGCCCACCGACTCCCACAGCTACCTAGAATACACCTCCTCCCACCCACCCTCCTGCAAAAATTCCATCCCCTATTCCCAATTCCTCCGCCTCCGCCACATCTGCTCCCACGATGAGGCATTCCACTCCTGCACATCCCAGATGTCCAAGTTCTTCAAGGACCGCAACTTTCCCCCCCACAGTGATCGAGAATGCCCTTGACCGTGTCTCCTGCATTTCCCGCAACACATCCCACACACCCCGCCACAACCACCCAAAGAGGACCCCCCTCGTTCTCACACACCACCCCACCAACCTCCGGATATAACGCATCATCCTCTGACATTTCCGCCATCTACAATCTGACCCCACCACCCAAGACATTTTTCCATCCCCACCCTTGTCTGCTTTCCGGAGAGACCACTCTCTCTGTGACTCCCTTGTTTGCTCCACACTGCCCTCCAACCCCACCACACCTGGCACCTTCCCCTGCATCCGCAGAAAATGCTTCACTTGCCCCCACACCTCCTCCCTCACCCCTATCCCAGGCCCCAAGATGACTTTCCATATTAAGCAGAGGTTCACCTGCACATCTGCCACTGTGGTATACTGTATCCATTGTACCTAGTGTGGCTTCGTCTACATTGGGGAAACCAAGCGGAGGCTTGAGGACCGTTTTGCAGAACACCTCCATTCGGTTCGCAATAAACAACTGCACCTCCCAGTCGCAAACCCATTTCAATTCCCCCTCCCACTCTTTAGACGACATGTCCATCATGGACCTCCTGCAGTGCCACAATGATGCCACCCGAAGGTTGCAGGAACAGCAACTCATATTCCGCTTGGGAACCCTGCAGCCCAATGGTATCAATGTGGACTTCACCAGCTTCAAAATCTCCCCTTCCCTCACTGCATCCCAAAACCAGCCCAGTTTGTCCCCTCCCCCCACTGCACCACACAACCAGCCCAGCTCTTTCCCTCCCCCCACTGCATCCCAAAACCAGCCCAGCCTGTCTCTGCCTCCCTAACCTGTTCTTCCTCTCACCCATCCCTTCCTCCCACCCCAAGCCGCACCTCCATCTCCTACCTACTAACCTCATCCCACCTCCTTGACCTGTCCGTCTTCCCTGGACTGACCTATCCCCTCCCTACCTCCCCACCTATACTCTCCTCTCCACCTATCTTCTTTTCTCTCCATTTTCGGTCTGCCTCCCCCTCTCTCCCTATTTATTCCAGAACCCTCACCCCATCCCCCTCTCTGATGAAGGGTCTAGGCCCGAAACATCAGCTGTTGTGCTCCTGAGAAGCTGCTTGGCCTGCTGTGTTCATCCAGCTTCACACTTTATTATCTTGGATTCTCCAGCATCTGCAGCTCCTATTATCACAGAATCTTGATCCTCATCTGCATACAACCTGCCGATCCATTCTGATGGCTGATGGTGGCACAGGTCTCCAGTGGAGGGCACCCCTTAGCACTGGGGATCTAGGATAATGGGGTGTTGCACACAGCCGACCTATAGGTTAGGTTGGTTCACAAACTCACAGTAATTTGTTACGACCTGTGTTTATTTAACTGTTATGGACTCCAGCCCCTCTTTTGCATTTTGAAGAGGTTTTTGTTAAAGTACAGCTGCTCTCTAGCCCCACACTCCTGCTCTCTGGGCACAGTTGATAAAACTTTTCATCACTTTACCGAAGAGTAGGTTGGCAGGGTGGTGATTGGCCAGGTTGGATTTGTCCTGCTTTTTGTGGACAGGACATATTTGGGCAATTTTCCACGTTGTCAGAGAAATGCCAGCATTGTCGCTGGGCTGGACAACCCTGTTTGAGCTCTGGTTAATTCCGCAGCCAAAGGCCTCAGTACTGGTTCTGAGAATGCTGTCAGGGCCCCATAGCCTTTGCAGTGTCCAGTGTCTGCAGCTATTTCTTGATTCTGTAAGGGAACACCCTTTCTCCCTTTTTGGACTATAAACCAAAATGGAAGTCAAACCCTGCTAAAAGAAGGAGGAAAGTTTTGTAACTTGAAAATAAAACAGATTCATAAACTCAGACATGTTTACTGCACAGACATGTTAACTGCACTCAGCCTACATATCAGTGCCACTCAACAAATCTCTGACTACATTTATCCCATTTTCCAGCCTTTAGCCCTGGAAGCTGTGGCAACACAACTAAATAGCTAAATACTGTGTAAGTGTTTTGAGAGTTTCTGACTCAATCTCCCTATCGGGTAGTTAATTCCAGACTCCCACCATCATCTCAATGAAACAAAATTCTCCTCAGCTCTCCTCTTACCCTTCTATCTCTTATTCGAATTCGATGCTTTCTGGTTGTTGAGCCATCTAATAATGGAAAAAGTTCGTTCCTACCCATCATATCTCAGCCTCACATAATCTTATACACCTCTATCCGATCCTCTCTCAACCTTCACTGATTCAGTGAAAACAACCTGACTAGCCAACCTTTTCTCATCTCAGACCCTCCAGCCCAGGAAGCATCCTGATCAATCTCCTCTGCACCCTCTCTACTGTAATCACATCTTTCCCATAATTTATTGACCTGAAGTGCACACTGTACTCCAGTTGTGCCCTGACCAATGATTTATATGGTTCCAGCATAACATTCCTGCTCTTGTATTCTACACTTCAGCGAACACAGACCCATATGTCTTAGAGTTATCCCTGAACCTAACCCTAACCGCTTCAGAATATCCTGCAGCTGTTCTTTATTTTATTTTATTCATTCATGGGATGAAGGCTAGGCAGCATTTATTGCCCATTCCTAATTGCCCTGAGGACAGTGAAGAGTCAACCACATTGTTGTGGATCTGGAGTCACATGGAGGCCAGACCAGGTAAGGATGGCAGTTTCCTTCCCTAAAAGACATTAGTGAACCAGATGGGTCTTTCCAACAACTGGCAACGGATTCACGGTCATGATTAGATCCTTAATTCCAGATATTTAAGGAATTCAAATTCCACCATCTGCCATAGCAGGATTCATTATCAGGTCCTCAGGACATTACCTGGGTCTCTGGATTAACAGTGCAGTGATAATACCACTAGGCCATCTCCCTCTATGATATCCTTGAACCAAATACCCAGGAGGCAACATTCCATTCTGGAATCACGTCTACAGATGCAGCAGTATCTGTCCACTCCCCTCACTCATGAATTCCCTACCTCAATCGCCTTTCCACATTTCTCACACTATGAGCTGAACCATTCACAGTGTCATTGTCTTGTCTGACCTTCGGAGAGGAACCATCATTCTCACCGTTTTCCCAAGGCCAAAAACACTTTGTGAGCAAAATGCAATTAAGGAATTCCCTCAATACCTGCCTGATCTCCTTCTTCTGACCGGCAGGCACCCATTCACAGGATTATACAGTACCAAAGAGTCCTTTGGCCCATCGAGTTTGTACTGCCACTTTCTCTGCCTGCACTTTCTTAAGCTGCAGGTGACCACATCCTTGTAAATATTTTAAGCTATACTCATGATCTTAGCTTAAATTAATCTGTAAGAGATGAACTAAATATCCACCAAATACATACCAGCTGTCCTGTGACATTACACTTTGATCTTGAAGTGTCTGAACAATGTTGCTTTTGGACGAGTTAGATTGTAACATTACTGAGACAGAGTGGCACCGTGAGTCTTTGAGTTAAGGAGGATCTGCCTGACAACAGCGGCTGGATTGGTACAGCTGCAGATTGTTACAGACCTCTGAGGGCAGTGCAAACAGAATCACCTAGAGCCAATAAACAGAAGACATCTCTCACCTGTCTCTCTCCCTGTGTAAGAGAAAGGACAAAAACACCCAGAGACGTAAAAGAAAGAATTCTAATATAAGTGAAGGCCTAGGTGCGTCTGATTAGCAATATAACGAAGACCAATCAATGCTCTGCAGACAACATTGCATCATCATTTTCAAAATCCAAAGAACTGAGACAGCTAACTCTTCATCTTGTGATCTGGACTTTTAACTGATAGAAAATGTTTCTCCCTGTTCTATATTTCTGATAATACTTGTGTCAAACAATCTGTCCTTTGTGAGTCTTATTTATGAATGAATGTGAGTTTGAGGAATTAAAGGGGACAGGTTAAGTCAAATAGTAGATGAATGATCAATTTTTTTTCTCTGACATTTGTTAAAGAAGAAGTTTGTTTGCAATAAATACAGTTGTTTTCCTATTAATAGTGACAATTGGTGTAAATGACACCTCAGTGGTTAATTCGGTATTTATGGTTTTCTAATAGCTAATAGCATGGTGGCATTTGCTTATCAGCCAACTCTTTCCATTTATGTTGTAACAAAAGCTTGGGGACTAGTCTGGGATCTTTAAATGGGGTCAATGAAAGATTGGACATCGTCTAAGGATAATTGATAAAGGATAAAAGAACAAGATACCGGGTTTCTCATACTGAAATAAAACGGCATTGGAAGCAGTTAAAACCATCTTGTTGTTGAAAGAGATAACTCTGACGGTTTTACAGTGATTAACAAGAGCCGAGCTGAAAGAATTGGCAAATAAATTAGAGGTCGAACTGTCTGTCAGAGCCTAGAAGGCAAAGGCAATTAAAGTATTGGCAAAGCACCTAGGACTGATGGACAAACAGGAGACAAGGTGCATTGGGCGGTACGTTACTTGAGCTACCATGAATTCATTAGTTAACACAGTGTGAAATGAAGAGGGAGCTGAAAGATTTACCAAGATGTTGCCAGGACTGGAGGGATTGAGTTACAAGGAGAGGTTGGATTGGATAGGGACTTTTTCATTGGGGGATAGGAGGCTGAGGGGTGACTTTATAGATGGTTACAAAATAATGAGGGGCATAGATAAAGTGAAGGGCAAAAGGACTTTTCCGTAGGGTAGGGGATTTAAAACTAAAGGGTACATTTTTAAGGTGAGAGGAGAAGGATTTAAAAGGGACCTGAGGGTCAACCTTTTCACGCAGAGGGTGGTTCTTATGCGGAATGAACTGCCAGGCAAAGTGGTAGACACAGGTACAGTTACAATATTTAAAAGATATATGGACAGGTACATGAATAGGAAAGGTTCGGAAGGATATTGGCCAAATGCTGGCCTGTGGGACTAGTTTAGTTTGAGAGACTTGGTCGTCATGGATGAATGAGACCAAAGGGTCTGTTTCCATGCTATACGACTCTATGACTCAATAACTTAAAAGACTTTATCTTGAGGAAAAAGAGAAATAGAAAGAATGAAGCAGAGGAAAAGACATGAGAAAGGTAAGTAAAGAGCATGAGACTAGAAATTCCACCGAGAGAAGGATAAAGAAGAGGGAAAGAGATTGGGAAAGCAGGTTAAAATTAACAAGGCACTGATGAGCAAAATCCTAGTCATAACCTAAAGTCCATACCTGGTTAAAGCTGTGATTGAAAATATTCTTAATGGGTGGTAATGTACATTTTCTCAATTAATTTGCACTTCAATTACTATTAAAGAGCAGGATCATTATTTTAATACCCGCATTCAAAGAACAGATCTTCATAAAGGTGAAGTAAGTTCAAATCATATTAAATTAGAGCTTGTCAATCTTACCTTGATCTGAACACAAGGAGAAAATGTGTCTCTCCCAGAGCCACAACTGCCCTGAGGTTCCTGTTGGATCCCAAGCACAGTGCAGGTGCTGCCAGTGAAATTTAACGCTGTTGACGGGAAAAGTGAAATGAGAAAGCAATTTTAATTTGAACTATAAACTTGATGATAGATTTTTATATCACAAGATTATCTTTGGGCAGCTTTGTCTCACATTCCAATACTGACAAATGAAACCTTGCTTCTTACTAAAGCCCCTGTCTGTCATGGTAGGATTGCAACTCACTAAATGTCACCTTTTTTTAACTTCCTGCATCACTTCACGACCTTCACATTTTTTGAACAAGCTTATTTCTTACACTTCTCTTGCTTTTCCTTTAAAATTCTCTTGATTGCCTCTATTGGTCACATTTGAGCATTTCACAGACACTCTCTAATAAATATAAAATACTGCAGATTCTGGAAATCAGAAATAAAAACAAGAAGTACTGGAGAAATTCAGTAGGTCTGGGAGCATCTGTGAAAGGAGAAACTGAGTTACATTTTAAGTTCAACATGACTTCTTCAAAATGGAACGTTCTGAGTAAGTGTCAAAGAATCATAGAGTCAGAGTACAGGATGAAAACAGACCCTTCAGTCCAACTCATCTGTGCTGACCAGATATCCTAAATTAATTGAATCCCATTTGACAGTATTTGGCCTATATCCCTCTAAACCCTTCCTATTCATATAGCCATCCAGACGCCTTGTAAATGTCGTAATTGTACCAGCCTCCACCACTTCCTCCGGCAGCTCAATCCATTTATACAACACTCTCTGCGTGAAAATGCTGCCTCTTAGATCCCATTTAAATCTTTCCCCTCTCATCTTAAACCCATGCCCACTAGTTCAGGACCTGCCCACACTGGGGAAAAGTCTTAGTCTGTTCACACAATCCGTGCCCTTCATGATGTTTACAAACCTCAATAAGGTCACCCTTCGGCCTCCAATGCTCCAGGGAAAATAGCCCCAGCTTATTCAGCCTCTCCCACTGGTTCAAACTCTCCAGCCCTGGCAACATCTATTTAAATTTTTTCTTAACCCTTTCAAGTTTCACAATATCCTTCCGACAGCAGGAAGACTAGAACTGCATACAGTATTCCAAAAGTGGCCTAACCAATGTCATGTCCAGCCGCAATATGGCCTCCCACCTCCTATACTCAATGCACTGACCAATAAAGGCAAGCATACCAAATGCCTTCTTCACTATCCTACCTACATGTGGTATCCACTTTCAAGGAACTATGAAACTGAAATCCAAGGTCTCTTTGTTCAGCAACACTTCCCAGGACCTTATCATTAAATGTGTCAGTCCTGCCCTGATTCATCTTTACAAAATGAAGTACCTCACACTTATCTATATTAAACTCCATCTGCCACTCCTCGGCCCATTGTTCTGATCAAGATCCCGCTGTGCTCTGAGGTAACCTTCTTCGCTGCCCACTACACCTCAAATTTTGGTGTCATGTGCAAACTTACCATCCATACCTCCTATATTCACATCCAAACCATTTATATAAATGACAAAAAGCAGTGGACCCAGCACCAATCCTTGTGGCACGCTGCTGGTCACAGGTCCCCAGTCTGAAAAGCAACCCTCCACCACCACCTTTCTACTTTTGAGCTAGTTCTGCATCCAGATAGCTAGTTTTCCCTGTATTCCATGTGATCTAATCTTGCTAACCAGTCTACCATGAGGAACCTTGTCATATACCTTATTGAAGCTCAAATGGGTCACGCCCGCCACTCTGACCTCATCAATCCTCTCCATTACTTCCTCAAAAAGCTCAATCAAGTTAGTGAGACAAGATTTCCCATGCACAAAGCCATGTTGAATATCCCAAATCAGTCCTTGCCTTTCCAAATACATGTAAGCTCTGTCCCTCAAGATTCCCTCCAACAACTTACCCACCACCGAGGCTTACTGATCTATAGATCAGGCTTTTCCTTAAAACCTTTCTTAAGTAGTGGCACCATGTTAGCCAACCTCCAGTCTTCTGGCCCCTCACTTGTGGCTATTGACAATTCAAATATCTCAACAAGGGGCCCAGCAATCATTACCCTCGCTTCCCACAGAGTTCTAGGGTACACCTGATCAGGTCCCAGGGATTTATCCATCTTTAAGACATCCAGCACTTGCTCCTCTGTAGTACAGACATTTCTCAAGATGTTGTTATTTATTTCCCCATCTTCTCTATCTTCCATATTCTTCTCCATCGTATACACTGATGCAAACTACTCATTTAGTATCTCTCCCATCTCCTGTGGTTCCACACATAGGTGATTCTACTGATCTTCAAGGGGCCCTATTCTCTCCCTAGTTACCCTTTTGTCCTTAATGTATTTGTAGAATCACTCTGGATTCTCCTTAGCCACATTTGCCAAAGCTCTCTCAGCTCCCCTTTTTGCCCTCCTGATTTCACTCTTAAGTATACTCATACTGCTCTTATTGTCTTCTCGAGATTCACTCAATCTCTGCTGTCTATACCCGTCATATGTTTCCGTCTTACTTTTGACCGAAACCTCAATTTCTCTAGGCATCCAGCATTCCCTAAACCTATCCATCTTGCCCTTCACCCTAATAGGAACATTCTGCCTCTAGATTATTATCATCTCAAGCTTGAAAACTTCCCATTTTCCAGCCATCCCTTTTCCTGGAAACATCCACCCCCAATCAACTTTTGGAAGTTCTTGCCTAATACTATCAAAATTGGCCTTCCTCCAATTTAGAACTTCAACTTTTACATCCAGTCTATTCTTTTCCATCACTATTTTAAAACTAATAGAATTATGGTCACTGGCCTCAAAGTGCTCCCCACTGACACCTCAGCCACTTGCCCTGCTTTATTTCTCAAGAGTAGGTCAAGTTTTGCACCTTCTCAACTAGGTACATCCACATACTGAATCAAAACTTTTTCTTGTACATATTCAGAAATCTCTTGGTTTCAGGTTTGAACATACTCAATGAATCCACAGCATTCTGGTGTGAAGACATTCAAAGATTTAACAAGCTCTGAGTGAAGAAATTCTTTGTCATTATTGTCTTAAGTGGCCAAACTTTTGATCTGGGACCATGTAAAACCAGGAAAAACATGTTTTCTGCATCTACCTGCTGAATCATGTCAGAATGTTGTACATTTCAATGAGATCACCTCTCATTCTTCTAAATTCCAGAGAATACAGACCTGGGTTCCTCAATCATTCCTCTAAAGATAATCCCACCATCCAAAAATCAATGCAATGAACTTCTGTTAAACATTCCCAATGCCAAATATATTATTTGGGAAGGAAATGAAAATTGCATGTTGCACTCCATGTCCTTGCCCATTCACTTAGTCTATCTAAATTCTGTTGAAGCCTCATTGCAACCTTCTCACAACTTGCATTTCCACTTGATTTTGGGACATGAGCAAACTTGGAAGTATTTCACTTGATCACCACATCATTTTAAAAATGTTCCTCATTTTGACGTTATTTGATGCTGGTCTTTGCTTCCACTGCTTTCCAACATTGCTCACTTTTCCTATCATTACCAGCTTTGAGTTTCTCCTATTTGAATTCCCTCTCAGATTCCAACCTTTCCTCCCCACCCTCAGCATGCCGCCAAGCTAATTTCCCAGCAGCACTAGCAACTACCCCTCTGATGATATTAGTCCTGAGATGGTGTATTGTAACCAGTCCTCCTTGTACAGAACCAGTCACAATACCTCAGAAATCTGATGCCCTCCTTCCTGCACCATCCGTCCTGCCATGTATCCATTTGTTCCATCATCCTGTTTCTCTATTTACTCACATGTGAAGTGTAAACCTGAAATTACTGCCTGTGATTCACTCCTTTGCAAACTCTTTCCGGACTCTATCAGTGCGTTCAAGACTAATTGGTGTCAATGTGGATAACTGACTTCAGGCTGTTTACCCTCTCACATAAGAATGTCCTAAGCTGGTCAGTGGCATTGTTACCTAAAGCACCAAGGAGACAACAAACCATTCTGTTCCTGCAGCTATGGAACCTCCTGCCACTATTGCTCTCAGACTCTTCTTCTTCCCCACCTGTGCAGCTAAGCCAGTCATGGTGCCAGAGACTTGGCTGTGTCAGCACTCCTCTGCTATGGTATCCAAAATGGAAAAGCAGTTAATGAGCGAGATGCAATCAGGGAACTCGTGCACTAGGCTTTCTTGAATGCCTGACAGGAATCCATTCCCTCTCTGGCTGTACTCACTTAACCTGCAGTGTGTCCATCTCCCTAAGTATGCTAGCTATGTAGTTCTCAGTCTTGCAGATGCACCTCATTAGCTCCACTTCCAAAACCTGGAGCACTGGCTTCTGATGCTTCCACCTACAGAAGTAATAGTATTTCTGACTCCAAGGTATTTGAGCAAAATCTCCCTCTTAGTTTTTTGGATCATAGAATCCCTACAGTGTGGAAACTGGCCTTTCAGCCCAACAAGTCCACACTGACTCTTGCAGCATCCCACCCAGACCCATCCCCCTAATGTACACACCCCTGAACACTACGTTCAATTTAGCATGGCCAATCCACCCAGCTACACATCTTTGGACTATGGGAGGAAACCGGCGTACCGGAGAAAACCCACGCAGACATGGGGAGAAAGTGCAAACTCCGTACAGACAGTCACCCGAGAGTGTGATCAAAGCTGAGTCCCTGGTGCTGTGAGGCAGCAGCGCTAACCACGGAGCCACCGTGGCACAATTTGATCAAGCCTTTACTCTCCTCCTAATATTTATTATTGATTCTGTACGAATCTTTCCTTATACGTCTGTGAAGCATCTTCAGATATTTTCTAATGCCAAATATGTTACAGAGGGGTCCCGAACTGAAACGTCAGCTTTCCTGCTCCTCTGATGCTGCCTGGCCTGCTGTGTTCATCCAGCTCCACACTGTGTTATCTCTGACTCCAGCATCGGCAATTCTTAACTATCTCTAACAGAAGTGCAAGTTGTTATCAGAAGAAAATGAAATATGTATCCAACCCCAGTACTATTACCAGTTGGAAATTCAACCCACTGTATCATCCAGAAGATATTTTTTTTAAAAATTTCTACTGTATCAGAATTTAATCTTTAAAATTGAAAGGAACAATGGCAGTCTTACCCTTGTGAAACGGTTTCAGGATGTAAATACCAAATAGAATAAGAAGTAACATAAGAATCAAGATAACAGGAGCCAGAAGGACGAGTGGGTACTTGAGCTTATCAGCCATCTCTTCTCGTCTGAGATCTACAGCTGACATGTTGCTTCTCCTCTGTGCCCTCCTCACTGCTTTCTCAGTTCTAGATCGCCCAAAAATGGTTGATGGCTGGTGTACTGTATTTGCCTCCTCTCCATTACTGTTGCCTGGGCAAACTGCGCTGGGGAACTGCAGGCTAGTGACAAACATGGTGGGAGGAAATGTAAACCATGAAAAATAATGCTGTTTTTAAATTGAGCTCTGAAAATTTAAAAAGAATTCTTTAAAAACTGTCCTTTGTTAAAGGTTATTTTTATGGTCCTTTGAAGCTTGTCGACATTATTTCCTCTATCAAAATAGATGACCCTTCAAGTTACTTCAAGCAACTGAAATAGACCTGTAAGAAAGATGCAAAAAGGAACATTTAAAATTTACACAAAATCCTCTCATTTACAGTCAAAATCACACTTGAGGGTACTAACATTCACTTTTATATCTGTGCAAACATACAGCAAATCAGATCTTGGCAGATGTGAGGGTAATTACAGAAGCCCAACAGTCATTGTTTGAGATTTGTCATACCACTGTTAACTGACTCACTTAATGCTTTGAACAGCATGAGAATGATGTTTTGGCTTGGTAAATATGCACTAAAGCTGCTACAAGCAGTTGGGTATCATCCAGTTCAGCCTACGTACCTTTTTGACGATGTATTAGTGCTGATTATGACCCAGCAACCTACCTGGTATTGAAAATTAGCGATTAGAAACGTACAGCAGAATGTAATGCCCTCTTTCCACATTGAATCAGGTCGGAAAGTGGTGGTGGTTGGGGATTGGGGCAAACCCCATCACTTTCCTGTGTCCTTAATGAGCCAGTAGCTCCATGGTGCGGAGGCCCAAGGACAACCTCCTCACCGAGCAGCCGAATGAAGTCCTGAATCAGGCAATAAAGCACACTTCAGGCTGTCAGCACACCACCCAAATCTGATCCCAGCAACATGTGGGCTCCCACTAGGGAGAGTTGTTTGCACAAGCTCTGGGAGTGTTTGTCATTTAAAGGACCCACTGTCCAATCAAGGGATTCAGGTTCAGCAAGGGAGAACCTAAAGAGAGCCGCAGCTCTGCCTTCGTTGTTGATTCCCTCCCACCCACAGCAGCCCAGCCCACAATCCCATCCTGATAGACTGTAACCTGGGATGCTGTGATAAAACAACACCATGATTGTCCAGCAGCTTTTGGCAGGTGGGACTCTATGCCCAGCTTTCTTGATTTCATGGAAGACTCATCGCTATCTGGTGACATCTAATAAGTCTCTCAGAGAGGTGATGGCTCCCTGGGTAGCAAGTTAGACTGCCATTACCTCCATTAAATACCATCAAGCCATCTCATTCTTTTAAATGTAAACATTGGAGATTTGAAAAATGCACGACTTTAAATGCCAACTTTGTTCTTACTTTTCATTCTGTCCTTTTCTTGTCATGTTCGTATTCAATTTTTCTTTTGCTTTGTATTTTCCATCGTGTACCTGAATTGGTATGACTTCAATCACGCTTACTTATACTTCCTTCACATTCCTGGTTCCAATTTCACTATTCTTATGTCTGATTAGTTAAGGAAATATATAGATCAATCCACTATATCATAGTTGGTCATCCTATTTATTCAAGTCCCAGATTCCTGGATTCCTTCACACTTCCCACATCTTGAGAGTAAGTTGCAAATAAATTGCAATTTTAGGATGCAAGACATTTACAACCTAAATGAACAAATCCAACTAATGATAGACACTTTTAACGTCATTGTTACAGCAAACCTGGCCCATTACTGCAGCTTAAGAAGTGCCAACATCAATACCTGTTCTCAATCATCCAGTAACTCCAATGTGTTTTGATATAAATCTGTGTTACACAAAAGAATATTAAAATAGTTTAACCTGAGGTGTGGAAAAGGCTTTCTTTTAAGTGGTATAATGAACTTTCTTTTAATGTAATAATGAATAGAACAATACAGCCAAAAATAGATGAACTAACTGAACTAATTTAATGCCAGCTGTAAAGTGGAATTGTAGAACGATCATGGATATTTTTTCCATCCAAAATGTTAAATCAATGCAGAATGTTTTACAATCTACTTAACCTCAAACTACAACAGTCCAATTAATATTTTCTCCAATCTTTTCATGCTTCCAAACCTCGGAGAAAAAAAAACTCTGATGTAGACTGTGTAAACCCCACTTATGTTGTAAAATCCATGATATTTCAATTCTTTGCTGAGTAAGTGGTGGCTGTTACAGAGATGTAGCTTCAGGATTGCATCGAATGGGACCTGAAATTTAAAGGCTACAGGACATTTAGGAATTACGGGAAACTAGAAAAAGGTGGAGGACTGGCTCTGTTAAATTATGATGTTAATAGCAGAGTAGAGAGGGTTGTCCTAAGTTCAGGAAACCAAGATGTAGAGAGAGTTTGGGTCAAGATGAGGATTGATAAAGGCAACAAGTCACATGAAGGAATGGCAGATAATAAAGTGTGAAGCTGGATCTTGGATTCTCCAGCATCTGCAGTTCCCATTACCTCTGATCCATGAAGGAATGGTGTCCAGGCTCCCTTACAGTAACCACACAGGACAGTAGACTATAAAGGGAGAATTGATGACAGCTTGTTGGAAAGAAGCGATAATAATCATGAGAGATTTTAACCTACGTATGGATTGAAAAAGTCAGGTGGGCAAAGGTTGACAGGCTGCCAGGTTTCATCCAGAGGTCTCACAACATGTAGCAGCCCATTTCAATATGGACAAAATACTATGGTGTTGGAAAGCCATCCTTCAATGGGCTACATTTCCTAATATTGGCATTATCATCTGGCAGCAGAAAATATGAGGTGCCTCTCCTGGCGCGTCCCTCGGACCAAACTTGCAGCAAAATGACATTATTTTTAAAAGCAGATTGAAAACAAATATTTCACACTGAATGCTAAATGAAAGGCAACAGTATAGTACTTGTACAAGTAAATACAAGATTTGACATGACTTTAATTAAAAATGTACTGTTATGACGCTTCAAAAACTTCCCTCAAAATGGATGGAATTTTGCACTGCTGACCGAAAGGCAGCAAAGCCAGTAAGAGTCCCATGCTACCTCCTTCGAGGAAGGTCTGCTATATTAACTGCCAGCAGACATTTACATGGTGTTTGGCAGGGATTTCCCAGAATCAAGCTCCCCAGGGGCAGAAATTGCCAGTTGGAGGTTGACAGCTCCTCGTTGCCATCAATACCAGTTGGAGAAGCTGTGGTAGCTGACAGTAAAGAACCCACCATAGGCCTATGATCAGCAAGGGAATCAGATCAGAGGCGAGTGGATTTCGTGAGGGTTTTGCTGGCTGAGGTACAGAATGGGACTGGTGCGAGGAAAAGGCAGGTCCCTCCATTTCTCATGCCAGATTCCTCAATTAGACACTGGATGTCATTGAGCAATATAAATATGTGATATATTCTGACATTCTTGCAACAAATGTCCTGCCACGTTACACATGTTTTCACAATATCAGTAAAGGTTTATGGGGTTGGTTTGCACTTAAAAAAACTGAAGAATATAATTCTTCTAAAGAGTTAAAAAATATTTTTGAGAGCAAAAACTACATTACAAAAGTTTATAGTCAGTTGGCTGACATTTCCCATATTTTACATGCCATCGTTATCACTACATGGAGGAAATTGTCTTCTGTATCTCTAATCCTAGTTGTTCCTACCACCGCCCACGCCCCCACCCAGCTTTCTCGTGAAGAATGTCTAATTAGATTGGTTTACTTTTCAGTCAGCTTCTTTAAAGTCTGCAATTTACCTGATGTGTACATCTCCTTTTCTGGCTTGTGATTTTCCTGAAATTATACCTTTGAGTTGAAACAACCCCAATTCTGATATATCGTTCACACTGCAGTTCCCAACTGCCAAAACAATCTTAAATTGGACTCAGGGCATTTCAGGTAAGCAATGTTTCCTGTCCATGCCAATCTTTTGCTGTTTTGGATAAACAAAGCAATTAGATTAATTGCAGAATATAAACACAGAGATTCCTCAATTTCCCACATCAGTCAGTTTTATGATTTTAACTATGCTGCTTCTGACTCCAATTTTAGTCAGCTATAATTATTATAATTGTCACAACTCTCTTTGAAATTGTTACAATCCAGCTGTTTAGTCTGAAGAAAGTTAGATTGTTATTCAGCTGTTTACCATTCATCAGATCAGCCCATATAAGACTACAAAAGCAGCTAGACTGATAATGCACACTAATAACAAGACATCAAACGTTACAATGTTATAACAAGAAAAAAGAAAAACAAAACAACAGTCTCGGATTTGCAGTGCAACAGTTTTCAGTTAATTTGAATCGGTTCTGCTCTCAATTGTACTGGAAATATTTATAAGCAAAACAAAAGATCGCTCAAAATGCAACACAGTGTTAAAAACCTACATTTTCTGACAGAGAATGCCCCAGACTCCATTAAAACCAAAACCATGGAGTTGCCAGCTCAATTCTGCTAATATTTGTTTCTGATCCACTATGTTCATTACCAGAAAGAACAATGCATAGCACTGAGCTGGGAGAATTTTATTTTGTAATTAGCTGTAAATTTGTTCAACCGTTCCGGATGCAATGTCACCAACAGGATCAGCTGGTAAAATAGCGTAGGCAGTGTTCTTTAATAACAGAAAATATTTTCATTTCTTACTACTGGATGTTTTTAAAATCCCACATCTTCCCACGAAATTCATTTGCAAAGAGTGATGAAAACTTCACATCAGCCCGCTTGCCGTGCTAAAACAGAAAACTGGTTTTGTTTTGCATCTCTAACGATGTGTCCACTTGCATTCTTGCACTGGAACAAGGTGTTTGAATCTTAAGACATTCCAAACCCTCAAATGTCCAAGTGGACAGGAGGCCATGTCCCTGCAATAGGAGGTTCAACTAGAAAGACTTCCTCCTATTTAGGGTCGACTGTCTCCCGGTATAATGACAGTTCCAGAGACTCGGTACAATACACACAGGCTGAAATCCGATCAAAAGCAAACAGCCATACTTACCGCTGGTTTTAAATGAGAGTCTGAGAGCAGAAGCGGGGAGGAAGCCGAGCTCCTTTACCATCTGGTCCTTTCCCCAGTCGATCGGGGATAGGACTGGAGCCAGACCCCAGGGGCTGAGCTTCTGCCAGTCCGTCCCCAGGGCCTGGGAGGAGCGCTGACCAGCTCACAGCGGTAACCGTGCAAACCTTGGAGGTAGTTCCAAATCAGAGAGAGTCTTCTGCTGTGGCCACTCGGCAGTCCGTGAGACCGTAACTAAATGTAAATATAATGATTGCAACTCCCTTCTTTCCGGTACGTGCACGCCAGTTTCTCCAGAAGATTGGCCTGCTATATTCACTTAGCACGGGGGCACCGTGCGTGGAATAAACTGTGAACCTCCATGAGCTTCCAATCAGTTTCTCCGAAATTGGAATATTGGGAGGTGTTGGATGAGAAGGAGGTGGGTGGCAGGTTTGAAAGGAACTTGAAGGCAACTTTTTCATACAGAGACCTGTTGGTACGTGAAATGGACTGCCAGAGGAAGAGGTAGGTGCAGATTCACTTACAACTTATAAAAGACATTTGGACAAGCACGTTAATAGGAAAGGTTGAGAGGGATATGAGCCGAACACAGGCACATGGGACCAGTTTAGTTTGGGAAACTTGGTCGGCATGGATGCATTGCACTGAAGGGTCTCTTTCGTTGCTGTATGGCTGTATGACACTATGTGTAGAACTCTGAGTTCCACAGAGTTTTCAAGTGGCTGGTCACAGATGGTCATGTTGTTGAGTCAATAGCTGGACCACAGCCTCAGCAAATGGATCACAGGGCTGGGGGTGGGCGGGAGGCTGCTTGAAGTTGCGAGTCTAGTGGATAATGTGGAATCAAGCAGCTCTCTCAGAGATGCCCAGAAACCTGATGTTTCAGTGCACTGGCTCAAGTGAAGTGGAGTTGGATGACTGTGGGGAAACCAGGAGTGATCTGTGTGTTGCGAATCCAGGAGGTGCATCCAGATTGAGGAGGTCGACTCCCGCTCTGCAAAGTGGCTCACAGATGGGGTTCCGGGAAACCAGAACTGAAGCAACAATCACTACTATTCAGACGATCGGAGACTTAACTGATCTAAACCCTAACATGGGTGATCTGTGACAGAGCCTGGATCCTTTGGAAGATATGAGCTCAGATGAGAGGCTAAGAAGGTGTTCTTGAGCTAATGTTGGATATCACTCCAACACCTACCGCTTATCCAAATTGATGAAGGAGAAGAAGATAATACTGTCATTAATGCAAGCACAAATATTCTAGCCAATATGGTAGAACTGAACATGCTGATCATGCAACTGCTTAGCAAACAGTCCTGGTGCTATGTGTAGTTGCCAGAGTGGCAAGTTTCAAACAGGGAAAATTTGAATGGTACATCTAGCTGTGGGTGGCAATGGTGATGAACGGGAACAGGCAGGGCAGCTGATGCAGGAGAATGAGCCCATTGAGGAAAGTTGTCCTGAGAGAAAGGAGATCGCATAGGGAGAAGACTCAGACAGGCAACGGATTTCCTCAACCAGACGTAAACCAATTGCTTAACTCTGTGTAAATACCATGACTTCCTTGTTTAACCTTACTTTCCCTTTATAGTTGTAGTGACCTTATGCCAGTGAAGTGAAGACACCCTGCTTCATGATTTTTGAGCTGTCAGTATGTGCAGATCTCATGATACAACAGCAAACATCCTTGTATTTGACTGCATGCACAGAACAAAACAATCTATGGTCTGCTTTTCCATCAAAACATTTCATATTTCAATTTACAAAATTTTATTTCTGTGAATACCTCTTTTCAGAATTTATGCTTCTCTCTGCTAAACTGTTCTGTGCTGTACTGTTCTATGTTCTATGTTCTATATCTCAAGCAATAATATTTACCAAGGATTTTCATACTGTTGTCATTTAATTTCCACATAGAATTAAGGCAAGTCACAGTTTCTTGGCAACAACTGTGCTTGGAAGTTTTTTAATATAAATTTGCCATAAGAAAATTCATCTCCTAAAATTTGTGGGGTATTTTTTGCACAAGGAGAAAAAGAAAATGAGCCAGCTTTAAGGAGCGTGGGTTTCAGCAGATACCTCTCCCCTTTGGAACACATAAATACTGGAGAGAGAGTTTACTGGGTGAATTAGGGGGCATTTCAGCAAGAAGAAATTAAGGCATCTCTAAGCTCCGCTATGCACTGCAGCAGGATATGCTGCTATTGTCAGCTACGTAATGTCTTCATTCTTTAAATCAGGTCACTATGACCTGTTGTTGTTAGAAATTGTGCTCTGGGAATATGTCCAACTGGAGTTGTCAGTCCTTTATCTGGTACCTGATTGATAAATTGGTGAGATGTTCTTTGATTGGAGATAATGGGAACTGCAGATGCTGGAGAATTCCAAGATAATAAAATGTGAGGCTGGATGAACACAGCTTTTGTGCTCCTGAGATGCTGCTTGGCCTGCTGTGTTCATCCAGCCTCACATTTTATTATCTATGTTCTTTGATTGGTCTGTGTTATGTCTTTTATTAATACCTGGCACTCAGCAGCATTGATGTTGAGTGCACTGATTACTGTTACTTTGAATGAGAATATCATATAGCTGCCATCTGTGGCTGAAGATCTGGCTCAAGGTACTGACAGTAGTCTGCAATCATTTCCTTGTTAAGAATTGTTTACTTTTGTATTGTTACTTACCAAGCTTCAAAAAGGTGACTTATGTTTTTACATTGTATCAGGTAGTATTTTCTAAAAGATATGACCTTAAATAACTCAAAATATCCCAGCCATGAACTTCTGATGTTGCATTTGGAAGTACATAGTTCAGGCAGACTTTGATGGAAAGTCCAAATAAGGTAGTATAAAATCAAAGCTCGGCCAATCCACCTACAAATCCAAGAAAATCAGAGATGTTATTACATACCCCCATAGCGCAGTCTCCACGCTCAAATGTCGGGACGTTACTACTACACCACAACAGCCCTCCAATCCTGTACTTTTATGTCACCTTTAAAAAGGAAGAAATTAACACAAAACCTGGGAGTGAATTAAGTAATTTCTCATTCCATCTTAATTACCACTTAACAAGCAAGTTAAGAGCATTAGCAATAATGATCAGAGTGATGTCTACAGTTATATGAGGTCCAGTCATATATTTCTAAGCTAGATGATTACATGTTGAAAGCTACCATCGTTCCAATCAAATATCATAATTTGACTTTAGTTGTGTTTGTAAACAGTCTATTTTAATCATCTACAGCAAAAAGGCCCTATAATGAATTACAGTTAACATTACAGTCAGTCAGCAAAATAGACAGTCGATGTGGGAGAACTGTAGGGATAACTGTCATCTCTCATCTCATTGCATACTCAGATGTTAACACTATTTAGCTTTATGTTTCTTTCAAAAGTTTTTTTATGCTTTCGCCACAAAAGCATTTGTAAAACTCAGGCATTAAAGAAACTCATCTAAGGCTTGCGGGCTGGATATAACTGCAGAGAATGAAGAGAGTAAGGCCACAGAAGCAGTTCATAACATAGCTAACATTTTTAAATTTGAGGTGTTGCTTAAATGGGAAGCTCTGTATATTAGGAGAAGACAAGGGTGATGGGTGATTGGGATTGAGTGCAAGTAAGGATTGGGCAGCAGACCTTTGGATGACCTCAAGTCAATGTAGAATGTGGAAGAATCAAAAACATAAATTGCTGGAGTTCTGAAGAAATGTCCACCAGACTCAAAATGTTAACTGTTATCTATCCACAGATGCTGCCAGATATACTGAGTTTCTCCAGCAATCTGTTTTTGTTTCCTCCAAATCACCAGAATCCACAGTTTTGTTTTATTTTAAGTGAAAGCCTGGTCAGGAATATTTTGGAATAATCCAACCTAGATGTCAGAAAATAAAAGGATTTTATCAGCACGGGAACTAAGGTAGAGATGAAGTTGGACAATGTTATTGAGGTGGAAAAGGCTGGTGTTAAGTGATGACATATTTGAAAGGTCATCCCAGGGTGAAATGTCTCACAAGGTGGTGAACAATCCAATTCAGCATCAAAAGAGTTGCCAGACACAATTTAAGTCAGTAGCCAGTGTTAGGAAGGGGAGGTCAAAACTCTACCAATTAAATTTGAAACATAAGGCCCCAGTCTGTTACGGTAGAAGTAGAGTTCCCCTTCTAATAATTAAACCTGAAGCACCCAGAGAAGTTTACCTCACATAAACTGTTAAGAAGTGGTTAAATGAAAGCAAATCCTGATATTCACTCCATAAGCAACAAGTAACAACTTATTTATTTAACCCTAACAGTAAACAAATTAACAAAACTGCTAACAAATCAAACGATTCCCCCTTAACTACCAGCAATTCACTAACTGAACAAAATAGATTGGCCAAGCTAAATTGCCCATAGTATTCAGGGATGTGTAGATTAGGTGGGTTATAGGGGTGTGGGTCAGGGTGGGAGGCTTTGCGGGTCGGTGTGGACTTGTTGGGCCGAAGGGCCTGTTTCCACACTAGGTAATTCTATGATTCTATAACATTCTACTAGTATGCTGTTCCAATAAACAAAAGTCTCACATTTATAAACCCAAGTAATAAGAAAACTAAATTAAAAATTAGACTCTCAAGGGTACTGCCAGGTTAAGTCTTCCAAAATGTTCTTTGCCTTCTCCATTGATCCTTCTGTCAGGAATGCTTTCTCTGTGAAGTCTTCAGTACTTAGCTAGGAGTGCTATGGTACCTTTATGAATAGGTGGTGATTTCTGTGAGAGCCAGATATTTGCACTTCAGATGGCAGTTCACTCTCACACCAATTTTCAAAACCCTCTTGATATAAATCCCCCAATGACTTGTCAATTTTCTTGTAATGGATTGGTCCGAGGTTGTCAAAAC
The DNA here is from genome assembly GCF_030684315.1 of Stegostoma tigrinum. NCBI lineage: Eukaryota > Metazoa > Chordata > Chondrichthyes > Orectolobiformes > Stegostomatidae > Stegostoma > Stegostoma tigrinum. The sequence continues at coordinate 52,795,588 of NC_081364.1, read as the reverse complement.
CATCAGATTGAAATTCAAGATAATAAAATGTGAGGCTTGATGAACACAGCAGGCCCAGCAGCATCTCAGGAGCACAAAAGCTGACGTTTCGGGCCTAGACCCTTCATCAGAAAGGGGAATGGGGTGAGGGTTCTGGAATAAATAGGGAGAGAGGGGGAGGCGGACCGAAGATGGAGAGAAAAGAAGATAGGTGGAGAGGAGAGTATAGGTGGGGAGGAAGGGAGAGGATAGGTCAGTCCAGGGAAGACGGACAGGTCAAGGAGGTGGGATGAGGTTAGTAGGTAGGAGATGGAGGTGTGGCTTGGGGTGGGAGGAAGGGATGGGTGAGAAGAAGAACAGGTTAGGGAGGCAGAGACAGGTTGGACTGGTTTTGGGATGCAGTGGGTGGAGGGGAAGAGCTGGGCTGGTTGCGTGGTGCACTGGGGGGAGGGGACGAACTGGGCTGGTTTTGGGATGTGGTGGGGGAAGGGGAGATTTTGAAGCTGGTGAAGTCCACATTGATACCATTGGGCTGCAGGGTTCCCAAGCGGAATATGAGTTGCTGTTCCTGCAACCTTCGGATGGCATCATTGTGGCACTGCAGGAGGCCCATGATGGACATGTCATCTAAAGAATGGGAGGGGGAGTGGAAATGGTTTGCGACTGGGAGGTGCAGTTGTTTATTGCGAACCGAGCGGAGGTTTTCAGTCTCTAAGTGCTTGGTTTAAATTAATTGGCTGATTTTTAAGCTTGTTGCCAAAACATCAAAACAAGCCGAAGGTTTCCAATCACACAGCCAATTGATACATGTTTCAATTTCAGAACTGGCTCTACCTATTCAGCTGCTTACAGACACATTTTCGTATAAATCTCCAAGCTTAGAAAAGCATATATCTCTTAAAGGGACTATGCCCTCTTCCCCCTATCATTTTTTGCAAATAAATTCTGACTTAATGCCTTGCAATTCACAAGTACTATACACAACTTTGCAACACCAGAGAGTAACGTTTGAGGTGTAGACCAGATAGGTTGATTCTAAGGTCATTAATATTAATTTCCATGTAGAATACAACACTAATGCCACTCTGATGTTACAGAGACAATGGAGGGAGCAAGAGAGATGGTGGTGAGATAGAGCTGGGCATTAATCTCCGTGTGAAAACTTACGCTGTCAACTGAATCTTACGCATCTTTAGCTATGTCAGTTTTGTTGAGCTTCTCTTCATGAAGTCTCGTGGTTTCTCTAACCATATCTTAGTGAACCTGCATGTTAACTACCTACCGCACCCCTACGGAGCTCTTCTCTTCTGATTCTAGCCCCATTCTACCAATCGCTGTATTTGGATGATCTCACCACTGGCAGGATAATCCACATTGAACCAGTATGGCACTGGTTTATGGTTCCTGACATTTGCCCTGGACGTAGCAGCCACATTAAAATTTGTGCCCTACTTTGGAGCCAGAGACCTGGTGGGTGGAATGATGCAGATAATGGGAAATCCCTTTCCCCTCCCCAGGAGCAGCAGTCAAGGCCACAACACCAAACCATGCCAATCTACTCTGGTCAGTGTCGTCTCAGCCTATGAAGGAATACCCAGCATTGCAGAAAGACTTTCACTACTGTGCCAGCGTAAATGCCACCATCTTCTCTGTGAAATCTCATAAGCGTTCTATCTCTGCTACTGTATCCACTTCCCACTAGGGCTCATGGGTTCACCAGTCTCACTTCTGTCTTGCTGTCACCCCAACTCCCTGACAGCATTCCATTGGCCGGAGGTAGATTTTCTAGCTGACCCCCATCCCTTCCTCCATTTCTGAAACATGGCAGGTAGCTGATTGGCCAATAGATCTATGGTGCCGGCTGTGCCACCAGGAGCAGTGTTTACTGCTGGGACTGCACCGAGTTCCAGGAAATAAAGAGCTCAGGCTGTGGGGTCTCTTGGAAGGGTCAGAACAAGAGGATTTGGAGGAAGGTGTGAGGAATCCTGAGTTACTGATGTATCACTGCAGTAAATACAGTGGCCATAGCTCAGTGATTGAGGAAAGGAAAACCCCCTTCTTGCTATCCACAGGACAGTGAAATACTGAAAACAGTGAGCAAATGACCTACTATTTCATGGCAGTACAGATGACCCTAAGACATGGCATGGGCCTGCATGCTGAGTTCAATAGTAGGTCCTTATATCAATTGGGTCTGATAACGTATTCTCTTTTCTCCCAGTCCACTGTACATTAAAAGTATTGATCAGCCTGTTCCTGGCCAACTTGCCAAATCTTCTTCAGTGGCACTTCCCAAACCTATAAACTTTCCCTTCTTGAAGGACAATGGCAATAGAAATAACACCACTTGCGCGTTGTGCTCCATGTCACACACCTTCTCAGCTTGGAACAGCGTCACCGTCCCTTCACCATTGCTGTGTCCCAGTTTGATAACTGCCTCGCTAAACCTGATTGTACCTGCACAAGATGGTCTGCACTGATTTAAGAAGATGGCACATACGTTTCTGAAGCAATACGGGATGGGAAGTAAATGCTAGCCTTGCCAGTGACACAATATTCTTGCAGTTGAATAAAGACAAATTGCCACTGTTAAATTAATGGCTCATATTGCAACTATTTGGCTGCTTTAGGAAACATAAGAGTGAATCAGCCAATGGGGATGGGTTTTGGGCAGCTGGCCAATGAAATTCACTGGTCCAAGCCAGGCCTGATTAATGCTGAAGTGACTGATAATCAAGTGGCTAAGGACGACTGAACTGATTTCTGCGGCAGTTCCAAATCTGTGCTGTCAGGGGTCTTATCTGCTCTTGTAGACCATTGAGAATCAATCTACTGCTCCCAGCCCTGCTGAGAGTAGGGAAGGAAAGGTTCTCCCTTGGAGCCCGAATGTGTGGACTACAAATTAATAATTGTTCAAAACTGCAGGAGCCCTGTTCACAGCAAAAAAAAAGGTACTTTGAGCCTGTGTAGGCCATCGCACATGCATTGCATTTTAAGTGGGCCTGCTGTTGCATTGAAAGGTCAGGCCAGCACCAGGTCCTATTGACCATCCACATGGCCAGTGGATGGGCGTTCACTCACCACTAATATTGTTGTTCTGCTGCTGTGTGAGTATGTGAATGGTTTTCCCTTTCTCCACAGTATTATGAACTATAGATATTTTATTTGGAAAAATAAACTGGAAAAAAATTGATGTTTGGATTGCTTTATTACAGACAATGAACCCATTTTTTATAAATTACTTGAAGGAAAATGGAACTGTGTGGTAATATTTTGGTTACACAAAGATCTGCTCCTAAGAAGCTGGATTTCAATATTTCTGTAAGGCACCCTGGCACAAGATATCTTTGAATAAAAAGTAACAGCCTCACAATGATTTTAATGGGTTGTAACTGGCAGCTCATCAATGAACTCAGAGGAGAGAGATCAGTTGTGACACAAACCTCACAAAAGATTGCAGCAAATGAGTGAACACAGTGTGGAGCTGGAGGAACACAGCAGGTCGGGCAGCATCAGTGGAGCAGGAAAGTCAACATTTCGGATCGGGACCCTTCTTCGGAAATGGGGAGAGGAAAGGGAGCTGGGAAATAAGTAGAGGGAGGATGGGTGGGGCTGGGGAAAGGTAGGTGGGGTGGTGATAGGTGGATGCAGGTACGGGGTAGTGGGGATTAGTCAGTAGGAAGAGTGGGGCGGATAGTTGGGGAAGAAGATGGACAGGTTGTGTCAGGTCCAGAAGGTCCATTTGAGGGAGGATTGGACGTGGGATGAGACCAGGGGTGGGAAGATTGTAAAACTGGTGAGTTCTTAATTCTATGTTCAGGCCATTGGGCTGTAGGCTCCTGAGGCAGAATATGAGGTGCTGCCCCTCCAGTTTGCATGTGGTGTTATTGTGGCACTGGAGAAGGTCCAGGATGGACACGTCACCCAGAAGTGGTAGGGGGTGTTAAAATGCTAGGTGACCAAAAGCTGTTGTTGTTTGTTGTGTACAAAGCGCAGATGCTCCTCAAAATGCACTTAGCCTCACCAATGTAGACGAGGCCACATCAGGAGCAACGGATACAGTAGACCACGTTGGAGGATGTATAGGTGAACCACAATGGATATGGAAAGTTTGTTTTGGACCTTGGATGGAGGTAAGTGGGGAGGTGTAGCAACAGGTGTAGTATTTCTTGCAGTTGCAGGAAAAGTTGCCAAGTGTGGTGGAGTTAGTGGGGACTGTAAAGCAGATGAGGGAGTCACGTACAGAGCAGTCCCTATGAAGGGCAGATAGGGGTGGGGAGGGGAATATCTCTTTGGGTGTGGGGTCAGATTGTATTGGCGGAAGTGGTGGAGAAATACGCTGGATGCAGAGGTTGGTGGGGTGCTATGTGAGGACTTGGGGTGAGTTGTATTTTTTTTGGGGGGGAGGGTTTGAGGGCAGAAGTACTGGAAATGCAAGTAGGCAGCTGAGGGAATTTTTGATCACCAGAGCGGGGAAGTTGTAGTCCTTGAAATAGGAGGACACCTGGGATGACCAGGAGTGGAACGCTACATCCTAGGAGCAGACGCAACAGAAGTGGAGGAGTTGAGAATAAGGGATTGCATTCTTGCAGGAGGGTGGGTGAGAGGAGGTGTAATCCAGGCAGCTATGGGAGTCAATGGGTTTGAAATAGATGTCAATGTTGAGGCGGTTACCGGAGATGAAACAGAGAGGTGCAGGAAGTGAAGGGAGGTATCAGAGATGGTCCAGGTGAACTTGAGGTTGGGGCATAAGGTGTTAGGAAAGTTGACGAACTGTTAAAGCTTTTCATGGGAGCATGAGGCAGCTGATACAGTCATCAGTGTAGCATTGGAAGAGGTGAGGGATGATGCTGGTGTTACAGCAGAAAAAGGACTGTTCCCTGTATCCTACAAAGAGGCAGACATAGCAATGAAATAATTCACTCTCTCTGACAGTGGAAGAGAAACAACACATGAAAACTTTATGAATGAAAACATCTAAAATGTGCCATTATGTAGGTCTAAATGACTGGCAACCAAATTGAGGCTTGCCACAGTCTGTAAAAGGTGGTATCATCACCAGATCCAAACAAAATCTGTCAGCAAATCTTTTTGGTTGAACTTTGATTGAAAGATTTTGTTCTTTTTTGCTTATACTTTTCACCCATGATATTCCTAAAAATAGTTGTCTCAATTGTGCTGGACATCCTATGTGTGAATGAATGAATGTATGTAAGTTAAATAGGATATAGCTTCAGTTTTTATTGATAATGAATAATCTGCTTTGCCACATGTGAAGGGACAGGTTTGAGATGGGTTTATTTCTTGTTCATCGGTGAGAATGAACTCATAGTGTGTTTATTTTATCTGTGATGGTGGTCACATTCAGACATGAACCATTGCGGAAATTAATTTGATCGTACTTCACACTTATGATGACTTGTGGAATAGCCAGGCTCCAATGCTCTTAAATTTTAAAGATGTTGATATCTGAAAGCTAGTAACATATATCTCCATGACTTTTTAAATAGTCACAACAAAAGGACTATGGTACTCACACTGTGCCAAGGCAGTTCAAAGTATCTACAAGAGAGTAGCACTACCACAGCATGTCTCAACATCACAAAGGTAATCTTTCACATTAGAATGAATATCAACTTAGTGCAAAGTAAATGGATTTCAGCCTTACTCTGATTAGCAACCTATTGAGAGTAATGGGGATTTAGAGACATTGCCTTACTACTCATACAAGCTAATCATGCAGGGTGTGTTTTTATTTGGGACTATTGTTGCGGATTCCAATAATCCTGACATCAAGTCTTATAACAAGCAGACTGAAATAATAAAATTAATTGTAAACAAAAATGTGCATGTGTTTTATCCAAAATGTGAAATGGCATTACCTAAACGAGAAGAAATTGAATATTGAAATGAATCAGTAAGTAGTCATTGCGCATCTAGTCATAGTGAATCAACATTTTAAAATTTTAAGGTGTCGGCCATCATGACTTAACCTTTAGCAAAAAACAAAAAAGTGAAGAATGTCAGGGAATAAAAGCCTTGTTGCCAATTGCTGCGTGATGTCACCCTCTCAGGACGATTTGCCCTCTGGACAGTAATCACTTTCAGCTGCTGATCTGCTCCCACCCACTGAAACCGCCTGGAGAGCAGATGTTGCAGCTGTGTTCAGGAAAGGGTATGTCGATTCAAAATGGAAATATTCCCAATAAAACAGTAAAATGAAAAATCAATTTGTTTGTCACATTTCTGATTAGTTAATATGAATGCTATTTGCATGCTTGGAATCCAAACATAGTGTAATATGAAGGATCAAACTTCTTTCCATGTAATGTGCTGAAATAATGGGATGTCTAAAGAGCATATCATTTACTTAGACGGTCAATTTATTTCTCTTTTCAGCTTTGTGGCTACAAAACAAAACTACCAATTTTACCTGAAGTGATCATAGTATTGCTAACATCAAACAGAAATAAAATGTCACACACATGCATTTAGGGTATTAATGTGAATTTGGAGCTGAACACATTGCTTGGACAATGTGAGGAAAACTTTATTACATATCTGACTGCGTCATACTAGACATGGACATCCTGGATCATAATTCTGGATGTATGAAATGATAAGAACTCCATTCTGTAGCATGTTGATGAGCACATTTAAACACATAATATACAGCTTGAATGAATTTAATGCCTTAGTTACACCATATTGTTTCATAATATATCATTCAAAAACGGTAATTACTTGTAATATATTGTTATGCTGCTTGAAACAATATATAGGTAGTGCAGCTAGGGAAGAGACCATACTAGATCTTGTATTGGGGAGTGAGGCTGGTCAGGTGATCAAAGTTTCAGCGGGGGTGCATTTTGAACAGTGATCATAATTTCCATAAATTTTAACATAGTTATGGATGAGACTTTCCTTAGATGAAGATGCTAAATTGGGGGAAGGTGAATTATAAAAGTATTAGACAGGAACTGGAGAAATTAAACTAAGTGCTGCCGTTTGAGGGTAAATCCTCATCTGACATATGGGAATCTTTTAAAGGCCAGATGATCTGAGTTCAGGGTCAGCATGTTCCTGTGAGGATGAAAAGTAAGGATGGCAAGATTTAAAAATCCCGGATGTCAAGAGATTTAGAAAGGTAGTCAAAAGAAAAAGGAAACATATGTAGTGTTTCAAATATAAAGGAATCAAGAAAGAATTTTAACACAGTATTAGAAGGGCAAAAATGAACCATGAAATGCCCTTGGAAAGTGGGATTAAGTAATATCCCAAGGCATTTTATATATATGTATTAGGAGCGAGAGGTTAGCCAGATCCACTCAAGGACAAAGGACAGATTGTATGCATGAAGCTAGAAGAAGTGGGTGAGGACCTTAATGAGTGCTTTGCATCGGTATTCACCAAGGAGAAGGACATGGATGATGGTAAGACTAGGGGAGGTATGTTGATATTGCAGGGCATGTCGATATTAAGAAGTGGGAGGTATTGGGTGTCTCAAAAAACATCGTTAGATATGTGATCTACACGGACTTCAGTAAGGTGTTCAATAAGATTCTACATGGTAGACTGGTTGGCAAGGTTGGATTATATGGAATACAGGGACAACCAGCCACTCGGGATGAGCAAGAAATGCTGGCCAGTCAGCGATGCCCACATCACACAAAATGAATAGAAAAAAACTTGGATACAGAACTGGCTTGAAGGTAGAAGACAGAGGATAGTGGTGGAGGTTTGCTATTCAGACGGGAGGCCTGTGACCACCAGTGTGCCACAAGAATCGGTGTTGGGTCCGCTTGCTTTTGTCATTTATATAAATGATTTGGATGTGAACATAGGAGGTATGATTAGGAAGTTTGCAGATGACACCAAAATTGGAGGTGTAAAGGACAGCAAAGATGGTTACCTCAGAATACAACAGGACTTTGATCAGATGGGCCAATGGGCCAAGGTGTGGCAGATGGAGTTTAATTTAGGTGCTACATTTTTGAAAGGCAAATAGAGGCAGGACTTACACACTTAAAGCTAAGGTCCTGGGAAGTGGTGCCAAACAAAGAGAATTAGTGGCACAGGTGCATTGTTCCTTAAAAGTGGACTTGCAGGTAGAAAGGGCGGTGAAGGAGTGTTTGGCATGCTTGTCTTCAGTGGTCAGAACATTTGAGTATGAGAGTTGGGACACCATGTAAGGGCTGTGCAGGACATTGGTGAGGCCACTTTTGGAGTACTGTATACAGTTCAGGTTGCCCTTCTGTAGGAAGGAGGTTGTTAAACTTGAGTGTATGCAGAAAATATTCACAAGGATGTTGCCAGGATTGGATGGTTTGATCTACAGGGAGAGGGTGAACAGACTATTTTTCCTGGTGCATCAAAGACTGAGGGGTGACCTTACAGAAGTCTATAATATCATGAAGGGCTGGATAGTGTGATTAGCCAAGGTATTTTCCCTGGAGTGGAGTAGTCCAAAATTAGAGAGCATGGGTTTCAGGTGAGAGAGAGGAAAGACTTAAAAATAACCAGAGGGGGATCTTTTTCACACAGTGGGTAGTGCATGTATGGAATAAGCTGCCAGAGGAAGTGGTGGAGGCTGGTACAGCTACAACATCTAAAAGGCATCAGGATGGGTATATGAAAAGGAAAGGTTTAGCTAGATAGGGGCCAAATGCTGGCAAATGGGACTAGATTAATTTAGGATATCTAGACAGCATGGGCAAGTTACCAAAGTTTCTATGCTGCACAGCTCTATGACTCTATATGTCCCCAGGGCCTGATGGAACCTGTTCCAGGATGCTGAGGGAGCCAAGGGAGGAAATTGCTCAGACCTTGACAGAGATCCTTGTTTCCTCTTTAGAAACAGGTGAGGTCCCAGAAGTCTGGAGAATAGCCAATGTTGTTCCTTTGTTTAAGAAGGGCAACTGGGATGATCTCAGAAATTATAGACAGGTGAGCCTTACATCAGTGGTAGGGAAATTATTGAAGAGGATTCTTAGGAACAAGATTTACTCATATTTGGTAAAGAATTGACTTATTACGGATGGTCATCATGGTTTTCTGGGGGACAGATCTTGTCTCATAAATTTGATCGATGGGAGTAGAGCAGTAGATGTTATCTCCATGGTCTTTACTAAAGTATTTGACCAGGCCTCTCATGGTAGGCTGGTTCAGAAGACTAAATCTCATGGGATGCCTGATGAGTTGTTAAGTTTGACACAAAATTGCTTTGGTCATAGAAGACAGAGGGTAGTTGTGGAGGCTTTTTCTGACTGAAGGTCTATGACCAGTGGTGTTCCACAAGAATCAGTCCAAGGACCTCCATTGTTTGTTATACATATAAATAATTTGGATGAAAAACAGTGTTTTGATTACTAAGTTTGCAGATGATATAAAAATTGGTGGAGTTGCAAAAAGTGAGGAAGGTTGTCAATGGAGACAGCAGGACATAGAGCAGTTAGAAAGTCGGGCAGAGAGATGCCAGGTGGAATTTAATCTGGACAAGTATGAGTTCATGCGTTTTGAGAGGTCAAATGCAAGGTCAATGCAGTATGTAGTAAATGGCAGGACCCTTAGGAACACTGATATTTAGGGGGATCTTGGGGTGCAATTCCATAGTTCCCCAAAAATGGTGACACAAGTAGATAAGGTGGTATAGAAGGCTTGTGGCATGCTTGCCTTCATTGGTCAGGTCATTGAGTACAAAAGTTGGCAAGTCATGTCACAGCTTTGAGTATTGCGCGCAGTTCTGGTTGCTGCACTATAGGAAGGATGTGGAGATTTTGGAGAGAGTGCAAAAGAGATTTACCAGGATGTTGCCTGGATTGGAGTGTATTAGCTAGAAGGAGAAATTGGATAAACTTGGATTGTTTTCTCTAGAGTGTCAGAGGCTGTGGGACAACCTTATAGAAGTATATAAAGTTATGAGAGGCATAGATAAGATGGATAGTTGGGGTCTTTTTTTCCCAGGGTGGAAATGCCAAAAACTAGGCAGCTTAAAGGCTTAAAGTGAGCAGAGGAACGTTCAAAGATTTGTGAGGCAAGTCTTCTACACAGAATAGTAAATGCCTGCAATGTGCTGCCCGGGGAGTTAGGAGGAGTAGGTATGACAGCACATTTAAGAGACATCTAGATGGACATGTGAACAGGCTGGTAATGGAAGGATTGAATCATGTGCAGGCAGCATGGATTCGTTTAGAATTGCAGCGTGGTTGGCACAGACATGTTGGGTTGAAGAGCCTGTTCTTTTGCTTTACTGTTCTGTGTTCTATTGTACTTAACCTAAAAATTCAGATGCAACACAAATATAGTTTTATGATAAAACAGAGATAAATAAAGTTAACTAAATTTTAATTACGATAATGAGCCAATTTTAAAAAAATTATAACAGCCAGACTGACATTATATGATTCTAAGGATGGCACAAAAGCAATAAACATTGGATTTATCTAAATGGGTCAGAGCAATTGTCCCTGCTGACCTAATACAGACGTAATAAGTTGCATATCATTCCACTTTAGCAACAAGGCCATACATTTAGTGTAAGGTTCCTATTTTACAAATTAACGTGTCCTCCAACTCACAATGATTGGAAGATCTTAACACGCAAAGATTTTCATTTGCCCTGCCGACAAATTTCCTGGCAACTGTGTCAAATCCCTACTACACCAGTCTGAATTTAATCATTTCTCACTTAAGCCATCCTGTTAATATTGAATAAAAGCTGTGAATTTGAATCAAATTAGTGCCAGTACCTTCATTGACAATTTTATACTAATGGTCCAGGCTCAAAATATACTATCATCCAGACCTGAATAGATTGCAATCCTGCCCATTGTATCATCTTGTTCCCACAATTCAATATATTCATATTTTTAGTATGATTTCAAAGTAAAAATATCTTAGTGAATATTTTTGTAGTCTTGGAACTCACACACACGGATCAGTTTATACTGGCTTGTAATGTTTTGTGGTTATGATGATGCATTAGTGCAAATATGATGTTATTTCTCTAAGTATTCCTCCACAGGAATGTTATAAACCCACAAATATAACAGTGTTTCTCAGTCTGAAATTTTCACACAGGAATTGAATAAAAATCAGTCATGTTATGTACTCTTTATTCTTTATTTATTATAGACGTATGTGTGAAATCAATGGTATTAATTTATCAATATATTAATTATAAAAATTTGTCTACTAAAAAGCTGCTTATAACTTAATTGGCTAAGAAAGCAAAATCATTTTTAATACTTACTTTATAACAATTCACTTATATCAGGAACTTCATCAGAATATTTAATTAATTCATTGCAGATGGTTCATACCCAATTTAAAGGTAGTTGCTAACCAATTGTAAAATTCCAATGACTGAAACCAATTTCCATTTTCTCTCAACGCAAAATTTGCATTGGATTCAACCAATTCTTGTCTAAGCAATAACACGGGATTCTGATGGACAAAAATAATTTTCAATCTCTCCCACAATGAGCATATCCTTGTGAAATATAACATTGCTTATCTGAGCATACAAATGTTCACATCTGTTCTGGTTAGTAATGCTTAATACTCTTCGTTAATCCTATGTTAAATCCCTCATGGTTACAAAGAATATTTTGTTCCTCCTTATCGTAAAAAAAGCTTGAAGAAAACTGGTAAGTAATTAAACAATCAATATGAAATGCAAATAGATTTTGCAGTGAAATAAATTATTTTTCAAGTATAAATATGAGCACTATTATGCAATTTTTGGCAAAATTATGATACCCATGTTATGCTTGAATTTGGGAAGTTCTGTTGAAACCACTGTAAACTCTCCAAGGCTGATTTCTGTCGCTAAGGTATAATCAACTTGCAGTGGATTTATTTTGGAAAACCGAACAACCCAGAATTTTCCACACTTTCTCCATGTATCAACCCCTATCGACATTTGTGCGAATCTGACTGTACCAAGGAACGTACCGGATATAATAACTTTCAATGTATTAACTTCAATTGACTTTGGAGGGTTGTTTTAATGGCACGACGAATGCGTGATGTGGACTTGCAGACAGCAAGGACAACCGAACCAGGTTCTCAAACTTTTACCAGGGTATAGTGAAATCGCTTGACTGCATAGACAGGAGAACCTTCGCCGTAAAATTATATTTCATACCTGAATGTAAAAAAAAATCGTTCACACATGTATAAAATTAAACTCATTTGCTTATGTTATATGTGATAAACCCAATTGAATCCGAAATATGATTTAAAGGTTTTCTTTTGTGAGTATTTTACAAAGTAAACATTCTTTAGGGTAGCTTTGTTGTTCAGCAAATACATAGCATTTAAAATAAGCTCAAACGAAACGATTTCGAAGAATGTAACATCCTCTTTTTCAGGCTAGCTAACTTGACCGGCGTCAGAAAGGAAACTCGCTTTAGTAAAACCAGACACGCCAATGACATAATGTTCCCAAGACAATCACACATGATACTTGTATGCATGATCTATACTTAAGACAGTTAGAGGGCTTAATATTGCTTCTCGCAGACAAACAAGTTACTGATTGCAACTACAAATGTTGCACTGCGCAATTATTGTATTCTGCTAACATTTAAAGTCGTAACTTCAGATTAGATAAAATGATCTAAAAACTAATGTGTCGCAACAATGATTTCTCAAACTCATGGTTTTGACTCAAGGTATTCTTTTTTTAAAAAACGATGCCATACTGAATACATGGACGCATTGTTTAAGACTTCAATGTTGAAAACACTACTTTCCATATCTTCAAGAATTTAAAAAAAATTCAGGTAATTTACATGCCGTTATGAATTGGTCTTTAAATAAGAAGCCTGTCTAAAGCGTTATAAATTTTTTCGGTGTGTTTAAAACTAGGCATTGAAAGTGTTTCCACATTCAAATCGGTAGAGATCAATTTCAATGCTAACTTTAGTAAGATCGTTTTTATAATATCGCTGGTGGTTTATTACAATTAAATATTAAACATTAATTATCGCCTTTTGGACTTCAATTGAACTTTGTAACTGCAACCATGCCAAGCCACTTCCAAGCACCACTGCTTTATATTCCTGGATTGTACTAACTGAGCTGGCTGCATGCTGCCGTCTCTCCCCCCCCCCCCCCCCCCCCCGCTGCTTTGCATGAAGTGCCCCTCACTCGCGATCCCGCCGTTCAAGCGGTTCTTCACGAGCTGCCAAATCCCGTACAGCGCACGCTGAGAATGGGGCCCTCGGCCCTAGGGCTTCCACAGAACAGGCAATAATTACATTACCATCACCTAAAGAGGCAGGGGCTGCTTCCACTCCACCCCCTCCATTCTATCCTGTGTTTCAGTCGCCAAATGTCAACAGCGACTCGCTTCTCCAACTTTATGTTTCGCTAACTACAATGTAATGAGCGAAAGCTTGTCGCCGTGCACAGTATCCTTTAAACAAAACAAGGGATTGAGATCTGAGGAGAAGCAGCACATTTAAGTCACCACAGTGGTGTCAGGCTGTACGCCGTGTCAACTTCTGCAAGTAAAACAAACAGAACGCTCACTGTTACTGGCGAGAACATCACTTTTACGCCAAGTTAGTGAGGGGAAGGAATGTGAGCGCGGTTCCGGGACACAGGGGTCAAACTGGGACGTGCTTTGGGCCATCCCCAAACTGACACTATTTCTATCCCGAAACAGCCAGGTTCAGAACGTATCTGGGAAGCCTCACTTCCTCAATCTATCCCGCGTCACCAACTCTGAATAATTCTGGATTGTACTTGTTGATGAGGAATGAAGTGTATCTCAAGCAACAGCAAACTGCAGCGATTGTGGGGGGTTGCTTTGGTCAACGTAGGGGTGGAGTTGTGCTGGTTCTGGTTGTGTTAGATATATAGGACCCGATAACTCACCCACTTTAATTTAATTTTGCAATTCTCATTTCATACATTTCCACATATTCAGCTATAATCCGAACTGGGAATTTCAATTGGTAACGTTCAGTATTTCATTGTTGAGAAATGATATGTTAAGATCGGTTAACGAATTCAGAATTATGCTGTCCAGATACCTGACCTCCAGTCAATTGTATTTAGAACATCTTAGTACCTAGGGTTTTGGACAATTGCAATTTCTTTGCGTCATCGTGAAGTTGTGTTTCCAACGGGATATAGGGCAATGGAAGGAAAGGGTTAATGTTTTTTTGGTCCTGCTAAATGAATGAACATAGCGATAGCATTACGTAATGTTTTAAAAGACAAGCAAGCGGTGGGGGACCAGAGCTTAAATCAGTTCCAGGTCCTTGTCGCTTTACACTATCCTGTTTAAAACAGCGACGCGCTGTCTTTCAAGGGAATTCAGAGCAGAAAGACCCCGGTTTACCAGTGGACCTGTGCAGCACAAACACGAGCAAACAAGTTTGTCAAATTCAGTTGCTCTCAGCGTTGGGGTAAGTTTATCTCGGCTGTTATGTTTCTGTCCTTTTTTTAAAAAACAATCCGTGGTTTGAACCGCCAGCGAATCGGCGGATTTCTGGTACATTTCAGATGGTGACATCATGATTTACAACAAGATGAGAACATGTTAGAGGAAAGGTTCTCATTTTATGGAGAAGAGCGATTTACTGGGAAAGCTGAACCGAGCAGCGCGCTAACTGTGTTGAGGGAATGAGTGAGTGATGCGGGATCTCATTTCGAGCGTGTGAAGGGGAGAGGGAGGTGTATTGTCTTTGCAAAAGCAAATAAGTTTCCTTCCACTAGATAAGGAATTGAAATACTATAAAATGGCTAGACACAGCTTTCTAAAATCGGAGAACACAGCATTGTGCCTCCTGGCACGTGTTTTGAGGTGGCTCCGTGTATACATCTGAATCCGGAAGATCTGTTCACCCTGTGGTCGACATTGCAATGTTTCATGTTGTATTTGGCCCGAATCTGTTCGAGATGTTTGTTTTGTTAATCAAGACAATTAGTCAGTTGAATGTTGTTCCATGCAACAAGGGAAATATGAAATTTGAGGGGTGGTGGTGGGAGTTGGTTGAGGAAACTTCTTTCGTCAGGACAATGAAATGCATCACCTTCCGTAAAGTGAATGAACGGAAAACAATGATCAACACCAGTAAGGTGAAGCGAGACACAGGGCAGTACCCGGTTGATGAACATGAATGTAAATATTAAGGCAGTAGTCCGAAGAAAACCCGGCCTGATTCTATACCTTACACATTGACTAATCAGAGGCGGAGGTGGAACTGGGTCTCTAGGTCATGTAGAGTCCTAGGTACAAATATGCCGGAGATCCTTAAGTTCAGCGGGGCTCCGTCCGTGGGTCAGAGATCTCCTTCTTCAGTACATTGCTTCGAAGCTGGAACAAAATAGCAAATCTCATCCCAGTTTCTATGGCACGGGAAACCAGAAGAGTGGAGAGGGAGTTTAGATAAGGTTGTCAGACTAGGAGTTTTAACTACCGTGGACGATAGCAACAACAGCAGAGGAACAGAGTGTGAATAGAAAATTTCAAATTAAAGACTTTTACATGTTAGTAGAATTTGGGGAGCTACAAGATAAGTAGACACCATACCATCAGACAGTTTTTAAAAAGTGCTTGAATGAGTTGTAACAAAGTTGGTGTGTCCTTGTGGGGCCGAAGGGCCTGTTTCCACACTGCAGGAATTCTATAAGTGACAAGTGATTGCTGTCACTAATTGGATGCAGGCGATCAGGTTATTGTATGAAGATGAGCAGGTTCTAAATTTGCAACTGGGAAAGTGGGGGGGGGGGGGGTGCTGATGGAGGTAAAAAAATCGGTGTTTTTGTTGAAGTTGTTGATGCTGTTTCGTTGGCAGGAGGCTTCCGATAATCATCTTCGTCAATAGGAACGGCAGGGAGTTGCTGCGCGGCGCCGCCATGTGCAGGGGTAACCGCGCAGTCTAACCGCGGGGGTTGGGAGCACCCTTGGTGGCTGGGACAACCTCTCCCAATACGCCCAACACCGACCCAAAAGGGTGGTCTTAATAACCCACCTACCACACTCGGAAAACCCTTCTGAGGAAATCTCCTCCAAATATGTGCAATTCCTAACTCACATTCGCAGACGGCCTGATAACATTCATGAAGACCAATTAAAACATGTGGGAAAAGATAAGCCTAACCAATACTTATCACTCACACACACACACTCTTTCCCCGTGATGTTCTTGTGAAGATCCAAGAGGGCCGAGTTGGCCCCTAAGTGGGGTATGAGATATTATGGAGGGAAGTGTCCTCCTGCCCAGTGGTAGAGGTTCTTTAAGTCACGCTGGGTGTAAACCAACGCCCCATGTCCGGCTGAAACATTCAGGAACATAGGACATGACTGCAGCAGCACAGAGCAGAGAGCTTGTCTTTACACTTATCCTCGCCGTGCTGCTCCTGAAAGTGTCTGCCTACTTCCTCAACATTAACTTTATTCTCAGTTGGCACAAAATTAACTGAAGAATTAAAAGAAATCTGACATCTTTTTTAAAAAAATCTCAACATAAAAGTCGCTGTGTACCTATTTTAACCGCAGCGATTACTTGGTCAAGGCGCTCGCTACGTTGAAGTCCAAATGTAAGAACATCCGAGCCGCTCTGAAGCGCCCCCTATTGGAAAACGAATGATGACGAAGACCGTAACTTCACCCACTCGGGTGATCAAAAAAGCCCTCAATGCATCTCTTGCATTTCCAGCACCTCTGCCCTCACATCCCCTCCCCTAAACAAAAATAATGACAGAACCCCGCTTGTCTTCATCACCCCACCAATCTCCGCATCCAATGTATAATTCTCCACTACTTCCACCACCTGTAATCCGACTCCACAACCAGAGATACTTCCCGGCCAACCCCTAATTTGCCTTTAATAGGGATCGCACTCTCCACAACTCTCTGGTCTGCTCCACATTCCCCAATAACCAAGCCACCGCCCCCCCCCCAAAACCTTTCTCTGCAACAGCAGGAAGTGCAACATCTGCCTCTTAACACTCCTCCCCGACCTTCACCACCACTTAAGGCACAAAACAGACCTTCCACATTAGACAGGGATTCACCTACACATCCGTCAACTTGATCTACTGCTCCCAATGTGGCCTCTTCTACATCGGTGAGACCAGGCATAGACTCCGAGACCATTTTTTAGAGCGTCTGCTCTCTGTTTGCGACGAATGACAAAACCTTCCAGTCGAGAACCATTTCAACTGGTCCCTCACTCCCTGGGTGCCACGTCCATCCTCAGCTCCTCCAGTATGACAATGACGTCACACGTTAATTGGAGGAGCAAGCCCTCATATCCCACCTCAGGAGCCTACAGCCCAATGGCCTAAACATGGGAACTCACCAGTTTTAAAATCTCCCCTCCCCCAGCTCATCCCATGTCCAACCTTCCCTCTCATCCCCGCTTCCTTAACCTGACACAATGTGTCCATCTTCCCTCCCAACCTACTGAGCCATCCCCACCGCTGCCTACCTGCACTCACCTATCACCATCCCACCTGCCTTCTCCAGCCCCACCACCCCTCCTCTATTTCTAAGCTCACTTCTCCCTCCCCTAATTCTGAAGAAGGGCGCCACCCGAATCGTAAACTTTCCGGCTCCTCTGAAGCTGCCTGGCCCGCTGTGTTCCTCCGGTTCCACACTCGAGTTGTCTCTGACCGCAGCGTCTTCAGTTCTTACTGTCATCTCTGATGACGATAATCGCTGCCTTTCTGGGCATCATGTACTACGGTGTTAATACTTCTAACAAAATTATTCTCCGAGAAGTTGTTGTTAAATATGCCGATCCCAGCAAACACTGAACAGAAGGTATTTAAGGTGTCAGGGAGAGCCCCAGCTGCATCTGCTGCACGAAGTTCGATTAGATTGCAACTGAATTACGGATCACTAATTTATCAGCACAACTGTCACTGATAAAACGCATTGTTTGTGAGCACGTTGTGAAAACAGAAGGAATCCTTAGACTTTATTTGATTAATGATTAAAAAGTAACATGTCCAGCTCAAAACGATGGTGTGTTTGATCTTTACATTATAATTCACTGTTCAGCTTAAGTCATACAATTCGATAATGCGGTAGTAACCATTTTGTTTCCATTTTTCATTCTGTTTCTCGAAGTGCGCATTTTTCTCCCTCACTGCTGTCGCAAGTTCTGGCCGCCTATCATTTTCTTACTCGCTCCCTCTTGGATCTCCATCCCCTCATTCTCGCTTTAACTGTCTGCTCCCCGTCTGCGATTGAGTCATCGCTGATTGGTGTCTCCCTGGACTTGCCTGTCGGACCGAATCATTCGTTATGTTATTTCTGTTCCATCTCTTTTGTCTACTGCTTATAAAGCCTGTCCCTTTCTCCATAGTTCAATGTATTGCAGTTCTGCTCCCGTGGTTAAATCATTGTTTATTTTAACTAGTAAACAAATTCACTGCCGTCGCCTCGGTTGGATTGATCCTGTTCATAGGTCAGCACGGGGTGTGGGAGGGGAGCGGATTCGATTCCGGCCCAGAGCAGGGCTGGGCGGGGTCTCTCGAACCCATGAAACTGTCTAAGGAACAGTAGGAGGTATTGGTTGACGAAACCCCCCTGGAGGGCAAGGAATGGTTGGATCTGTTCCGGTTACAAAGCAAAAAATCCTTCTAGTACCTTGGAAAACAAGGATCTTATCTGTTGATTCAAAGAGACGTGGTACAGGCTATGTTTATGTACGCAAATTTGTTACATTTATACATAGAACAATATAGTACAGTACAGGCCCTTCGGCCCACGATCTTGTGCCAGCCCATTATTCCTACTCAAAGATCAAACTAATCTCCATATCCTTCATTTTATTATCATCCATGTGCCTATCCAAGAGTTGCTTAAATATCCCTCATGTACCTACTCTACTACTGCTGCTGGCAGCGCGTTCCATGCACCCACAATTCTCTGTGTAAAGAATCTAGCTCTGACATCTGCCCTATACTTTCCTCTAAACACCTTAAAATTATGCCCCCTCATAATAATCATTTCTGCCCTGGGTAAAAAAATTCTGCCTATCTACTCTATCTGTGTCTGTCATCACCTTGTATCAAGTCACCTCTCATCCTTCTTTGTTCCAGGCTGAATACTTTCCATCCACTACCACCCTCTGTCTTCTATTGGACATCCAATTCTGTATCCTGACAGTCAAATTTCCCTGAATCCCATGCCTTCTTACTTTCTGTATGAGCCTACCATGGAGAACCTCATCAATGCCTTGCCATAATCCATATACACTACATCCACTGCTCTGCCTTCATCAATGTATTTTGTCACATCCTCAAAGAATTCAATAAGGCTTGTGAGGCATGATCTGCCTGTCACAAAGCCATGCTGACTATTTCTATACTTTTCCAAATAATCATAAATACTATCTCAGAATCCTCTCCAATAATTTGCCCACCACAGAAGCAAGACTAACCGGTCTGCAAGTCCCAGGATTATCCCTATTCCCCTTTTCGAACAAGGGAATAACATCTTACATGCTCCAGTCATCTGGTACTACTCCAGTGGACAGTGAGAATGCAAAGATCATTGCCAAAGGGGCAGCAGTCTCTTCCCTCGCTTCCCATAGCAACCTTGGGTATACCCTGTCTGGCCCAGTGGACCTATCCTCATGTTTTTCAAAATTTTCTAGCACATCCTCCTTCCTAACATCAACCTGTTCAAGCATATCATTCTGTTTCCCGCTGTCTTCACAAACTACAAGGTTCCTCTCACTGGTGAATACTGAAGGACCTCCCCTACCTCCTCTAACTCCAGGCAAAGTTCCCTCCACTATCCCTGATCAACCCTACCCTCACACTGGCCATCTTCTTGTTCGTCACATAAATATAGAACACCATGGGGTTTTCCTTTACCCTACTTGCCAAGACTTTTTCATGCCCCCTTCCAGCTATCCTGTGTCCATTCTTTAGTTCCTTCCTGGCTACCTCGGAACCCTCTAGAGCCCTGTCCGATCCTTGCCTCCTCAACCTTAAGTAAGGTTCCTTCTCCCTCTTGGCTAGATGTTCCACATGTTTTGTCATCCAAGGTTCCTTCACCTTACCATCCTTTCCTTGCCTCAGTGGGATAAACCTATCCAGTTCCTGTAGCAACTGCTCCCTAAACACCCTCCACGTTTTTATTGTGCATTTCCCTGAGAACATCTGTTCCCAACATATGCTTTGTAGTTCTTGCCTAATAGCATTGTAATTCCCCCTCCCCCAATTAAGTACTTTCCCATACCGTCTTCTCCTATCCCTCTCCATGACTATGGTAAAGGTCAGGGAGTTGTGATCACCATCATTCAAATTCTCTCTCACTGAGATCTGACATCTGAGATAATAAAATGTGAGGCTGGATGAACACAGCAGGCCAAGCAGCATCTCAGGAGCACAAGCCTCACATTTTATTATCTTGGATTCTCCAGCATCTGCAGTTCCCATTATCTCTGAGATCTGACATCTGACCTGGTTTGTTGCCAAGCATCAAATCCAATACGGCACCTCCCCCCCATAGTTGGCCTATCTACACATTGAGTCAGAAATCCTTCCTGGACACACCTGACAAAGCATCAAATCCAATATGGCACCTCCCCCCATAGTTGGTCTATCTACATATTCAGTCAGAAATCCTTCCTGGACACACCTGACAAAGCATCAAATCCAATACGGCACCTCCCCCCATAGTTGGCCTATCTACATATTCAGTCAGAAATTCTTCCTGGACACACCTGACAAAGCATCAAATCCAATACAGCACCTCCCCCCATAGTTGGCCTATCTACATATTGAGTCAGAAATCCTTCCTGAACACACCTGACAAAGCATCAAATCCAATATGGCACCCCCCCCCGCCCATAGTTGGCCTATCTACATATTCAGTCAGAAATCCTTCCTGGACACACCTGACAAAATCTGATCCATCCAAACTATTTGCACAAAGGAGGTTCCAGTCGACATCAGGGAAGTCGAAGCCACCCATGACAACAACCTTATTACTTATGCAAAATAACACTGAACACGAGGAATGTTGCAACTTTGGTAGCAGTAACTGTTACGCATGACAGCTGGCATGTAGATCCTGCACAAGAGGAACACAGCAGAATGTAGGTAGACACTAATAAACTTGAGGAGTGGACATATTAATAGCAGATGCACTCCAAAGTAGCTCAGCTTGAGATGGTACAGTTCAGTAGGAAGAATTAAGAGGTATGTACTATTTGAAAAATAAGAGGTGGGAGGGGATCTTGGGGCACAGATACACTAATAGCTAAAAGTATTGCAGCTTGATAAAAGGCATAATAAATAAAACACTAAGATTTATTTCTAGAAGGATAGAATTGAAAAGGAGAATCATTGTCAAACTTGAATGGTCAATTACTTTAGACTTGGAGTAATATCGATAAAGATTGAATATATTAGGTTTCTTCCATCTATAAGGTGAAGATCAAAGGCTGAAATCCTAGATATCTTGAAGAAGGCTTCACTTGCAGGGGAGATCAAAGATAGGAGTCATCATTCACAAACTACATAACTAAAAAATCCAAAAGAGGATTCAGGAGAACTTCTTTAACCAGAGGGTTTAGAATGTGGAACCTGTTATTGAAAAATTAAGGTAATCAAATGAAGGAATTTTGGGGGAACCTATATACATTTCTTTGGGTAAAAAGAATAGACATGGAAGCAAGGAATTTGCTCGGAGTTGGGTGCCGTCCCAACTACAACATTAAACGGAGATGAAGCTGAAGTCCCATTTGCAGCAAAAGTGCAAAACAACCCTGACAAAGTTCTGAGATAATAAAATGTGAGGCTGGATGAACAAAGCAGGCCAAGCAGCATCTCAGGAGCACAAAAGCTGACGTTTCGGGCCTAGACCCTTCATCAGAGATTGTGTTCATCCAGCCTCACATTTTATTATCTTGGAATTCTCCAGCATCTGCAGTTCCCATTATCTCTGACAAAGTTCTGATCTTGTTTGTGTTACCACCCACTTAGGTAAATGTGCTGATTTTCAAGCCCCACTACTCTTACGGTCGCCACAAAACTCTACTAGTTGAAACCATTTCTAAACTTCCAACAAAGACAGACATTAAAAATTGGTTTTATGGGTAGATGAAAAAGCACTGGAGAGACACTGTTCAATCCTGTCCACAGGATTTGATGAGATTCTCCTTTTCCTTCCCAGAATGAGTGATGTCCAAATCCCTTTTTAGATTGTTTCACTCTTTCACAGGTGAAACTGGATGATTAGTACACTAACCATAGAATGGTCGTCAGGCTGATGACCCCCAGCGTCCACGACTGGTCCCAATTGCACGATCAAATCAGCAATCTATTGCTGGTAGTTCATTCTTCTAACGACCTTGAACGGATCTTGAATTTCACTTTCAGAGCTTCGCCCTTCTTCTCTCCTCCCCAGCTGCTTGAAGCAGTGGCGCAAGCATGACTCAGAGTTCCAGTAACTTGTTTTTAAAGTGCAGCAATTCAGTCTTCAGTCTGTTGTTTTAAAACAGTCATTTTCCCATTTCAGATCACAATCAAAAGTATTGAAAAATGACAAGACGCAGGCTTTACATGTGTTCATATTCCACTGAAGGAACTGCCAGTGTTGATAACATTTCAATAATAGTGTGAAGGTAGATTTTTATTAAATTTCTGGGTTGAAATAGACCATTTAGCTGCTTGAAGTACTGGGAATCACGGACAAAATTTTGATGCACATATTGTCTGCTGCAACACCAAATAAGTTTTAAGAAATATTCTGGAGCTCCGAGCTGAGTTTTAAATTGATTTCGAAACTATACACTTTGCTGCGAAAGGGAGGGTGCTTCTAGAGTCACATAAGGTCCTTTTGGATTTTGAATCCAACTCTAAAAATTAACTGAGTTTGTAGGGGTTACGGTAGAATTCAAACTTCAAAGCACTTTTGAGTTGAAAACCAGAAGGTATACCCAGAAAGCAGAAGAAAACAGAGCATTATGCTCACAGGAGCCAGGGGCATAGAACCTGGAATGAGGAGTTTGGCGACAGACAGAAATGTAGTATAACAGGCAAGGAAGACAAACTCAGAGCTTTGGTTCGTACTTGGCACTGTGACATTATTGCGACTTTGGTGTTGCAGCAGTCTGAAAGAGGGATAGGACAGGCAGTTACATGTCCCAGATTTAGATGTTTCAGGTGTGATAGAAAGGAGGTAAAAGGGGTGGGGGAGTGGCATTACTGGCAAAGAAGTATTACTCAGCTGAAGGAGGATACAACAAAGAACTTGTGCAGCAAGGCAATACGGGTAGAACTCAGGAACAGGAAAGGTGAAATCACAATGCTAGGAGCATACTTCAAGCCTCATAACAGCCAGCGAGAGATAGAGGAAAGAATATGTTGACAGATTTTGCAAAGATATAAAAACAGTAGGGTTGTTGCCCGTTTCTGAAGAAGGGTCCCAATCTGAAATGTCAACTTTCCTGCTCCTCTGATGCTGCCTGGCCTGCTGTGTTCCTCAGCTCCGCACTGTGTTATCTCTGACTCCAGTATCTGCAGTTCTTACTATCCCTGAGGGTTGTTGTGCTAGGTGATTTTAACTTCCCTTATATTGTCTGGGACTGACTTCATGTTAGGAGCTTGGATTGGGCAGAATTTGTAAGGACCATTCAGGAGTGTTTTTTTGACACAATATGTAAACAGTCCAATGGACCTGATTTTGGGAAATGAGCCCAGCCAAGTGAGTAAAGTTTCAGCAGGGGAGCATTTCAGGAGTAGTAACCATAATACTGTGAGTTTTCCGATACTCATGGATAGGGATAACAACAGTCCTGGGGTGAAGGTTTTAAACTGGGGGAAGGTGAACTACGACAATATTAGGTAGGAACTGGAGAGTGTTGATTGGAGGGTATATCCACATCGGACCTGTGTGAGTATTTCAAACGGCAGTTGATAAGAGTTCAGGAGCGGTATATTCCTGCGAGAATGGAGGATAGGTATGGCAAGTTATGTGAGCCTTGGATGACCAGGAATGTTATAACCTTGGTCAAAAAGAAAAGGGAAGCAGATGTAAGGTCTAGGAGGATGGGAACTGATAAAGCCCTTTGAAGTATATAAGGAAAGTAGGAAAGAACTTAAACAAGGAAGTAGAAGAGCTAAAAGGAGTCATGAAAAGTTGTTAGCAAATAGGATTAAGTAGAATCCCAAGGATTTTTATACATATATAAAAAGCACGAGGGTAGCCAGGGAAAGGGTTGGCCCGCTCAAGGACAAAGGAGGCAATCTATGTGTAGTGCCAGAAGAGGTAGGTGAGGTCCTAAATGAATACTTTGTGTTGGTATTCACCAAAGAGAAGCAATTGATGGAGGCTAATCTCAGGGAAGGGAGAGTCGAATTTCTAAGCCAAACTGCTATTGAAACAGAATAGGTGATGCGCCTCTTAAAAAGCATTAAGATAGATAAGTCCCCAGGTCCTGATGGGACCTATCCCAGAATATTGAGGGAGGAAAGAGGGCAAATTGCTGAAGTATTGACAGACATCTTTGCATCCTCTTTGGCTGCAGGTGAGGTCTCAGAGGACTGGAGAATAGCCAATGTTGCGCCATTGTTTAAGAAGGCTAACAAAGATAATCCAGGACATTACAGGCCGTGAGTCTCATATCAATGACAGGGAAACTATTATAAAAGATTCTCAGGGACAAGACCAATAGCCATTTAGAAGCAAATGGACTTAATAGCGGTAGATAGCACGATTTTGTACAGCGAAGATCATGCCTCACTAACTTGATCACGTTTTTTGAGGAGATGATGAAGATGATTGATATTGATGTTGGCTATGTGGACTTCAGTAAAGCCTTTGACAGGGTCCCTCATGGCAGAATGGTACAAAACGTGAAGTCACATAGTATCGGGGTAAGCTGACAAGATGGATACAGAACTGGCTTAGTTATAGGAGACAGTAGCAGTGGGAGGATGCTTTTTGGAATAGAGGTGGTGGTGTTCCACAGAGATTGGTGCTGGGACCTCTGGTGTTTGTGATCTGCATAAATGATTTGGAGGAAAACGAAACTGATCTAACTAGAAAGTTTGTGGACGATACAAAGATTGATGCAATTGTGGATCGTGAGGAGGATTTTCAGAGGATACAGCATGATATAGATCAGTCGGAGGCATGGGCAGAAAAATGGCAGATGGAGTTTAATCCAAACAAATGTGAGGTGATCTGAGGTGATGCCGTTTGGAAGGTCAACAACAGGTGGAAATTATACAATGAATGGCATAACCCTTAGGAATATTGATATGCAGAGGGATCTGGGTGTGCAGGTCCACAGATTACTGCAGGTGGTAACGCAGGTAGATATGTAGTAAAAGAGGCCTACAGCATGCTTGCCTTCATTGGAAGGGGCACTGAGTATAATGATAGACTAGTTATGCTGCAGTCTTATAGAATTTAGTCAGGCCATACTTGGAATACTGTGTGCAGTTCTGGTCACCACACTATCAGAAGGATGTGGATGCTTTGGAGAGGATACAGAAACGGTTTACCAGGATGTTGCCTAGTATGGAGGATTTTAGTTATGAAGAAAGATTAAATAGACACAGGAGGTTGAGAGACAACCTGATAGAAGTTTATAAGATTGTGAATGGTATGGATAGAGTGGAAAGTATGAAGCTTTTTCCCAGGGTGGAGGGATCAATTACTATGGGACACAAGTTCAAGGTGTGAGGGGGGCAAGTTTAAAAGAGATGTGCAAGACAAGGTTTTCACACAAAGGGTGGTGAGTACCTAGAATGCATTGCCAGAGAAAGTGGTGGAAGCTGACACATTCGCAGGAAGGGAATAGAGGGATTCAGATCCTGTAAGTGAACATCGTCTTAGTTTCGAAGAGCAAAATATGGCAGCACAGGCTTGGAGGGTTGAAGGGACTGTTCATGAGCTGTATTGTTCTTCCTTCTTCATTATTTTTGAAAAATGGGAGCTCAGGGATGAGAGGGAAATAGCTTGAATGGGAGTCAGAGGTTTGTGGCTTTTACTAAAAGGGATTTAGTTATTCAGGGGATGATGATTTTAGGCCTTGGCTGGTAAGGAGAGAATGGGGACTTGGGGACCGCTTTGCAGAACACCTCCGCTCGGTTCGCAATAAACAACTGCACCTCCAGGTCGCAAACCATTTCCACTCCCCCTCCCATTCTTCAGATGACATGTCCATCATGGGTCTCCTGCAGTGCCACAATGATGCCACCCGAAGGTTGCAGGAACAGGAACTCATATTCCGCTTGGGAACCCTGCAGCCCAATGGTATCAATGTGGACTTCACCAGCTTCAAAATCTCCCCTTCCCCCATCGCACCCCACAACCAGCCCAGTTCGTCCCCTCCCCCCACGGCATCACACAACCAGCCCAGTTCATCCCCTCCCCCCACTGCATCCCAAAACCAGCCCAGCCTGTCTCTGCCTCCCTAACCTGTTCTTCCTCTCACCCATCCCTTCCTCCCATCTCAAGCCGCACCTCCATTTCCTACCTACTAACCTCATCCCAACTCCTTGACCTGTCCGTCTTCCCTGGACTGACCTATCCCTGCCCTACCTCCCCACCTATCCTATCCTCTCCACCTATCTTCTTTTCTCTCCATCTTCGGTCCGCCTCCCCCTCTCTCCCTATTTATTCCAGAACCCTCTCCCCATCCCCCTCTCTGATGAAGGGTCTAGGCCCAAAACGTCAGCTTTTGTGCTTCCCTGATGCTGCCTGGCCTGCTGTGTTCATCCAGCTCCACACTTTGTTATCAAGGAGAGAATGGGATTTGGTCTCGAGGTTTTTGAAGTCGGGCCAGATGGAGAGAGGGTATTGGGAAAGAAAACATTTTCTGTAGAGCCAGGACCAATAGTAGCTTATGTGAGTAGGAACAACAAGAAGAGAAGAGCTGTCAGTAAAGTGGTAACTGAAGCTTGGGTTTATGAATAAATAATAAAATGCTGTTTTCACTGTTGATTGAATGGGCAAAATTTGCTCAGAGACTTAGGATTCTTGCTGGAAAATCGAAAAGAAAAGGGCAAAGGAAGGCTTTTGAACCATTGGATACTTTATTACGTGTGAACTTAGAGGTTGAGATTAAAACATTCAAAGGGAGTTTCAGTATTTAAAAATTAGGAATATAAAATCCTGGGGAGAATGGGTTTACAAGACAGAAAACTAATAGTGGCACAGGAAACACGTCTAAATTACTTTCCGCTGTGATATAACTTCAAACAAAACTTGTTTTATTGTTCCAAGCCCAGGAATTATTTTAGAAGTGCTGTTGTTGTACTGTATTGAAGCTATGTGCTCTTTGGGGTAATTGCCACAAAAATTGAGCCCACTACTCTTTGATCTCTTGGTTTGGTTTAGAACTGATTGAACTGACTGATTTTGTGTGAAATCCATCCAAAGTTTGGGTCTAACTGAGATTCCATCAGAGTTGCAACATTCACAAAGAACTGAGTCCAAACCATGACCCCAACATTCTGCTGTCAGTGGATTGGTCCCTATTACTGTCTTATGTTGATGTAATGGCACAATTTGCTCTATTCTAATCATGTCACTGGTGGAAGAGTCCGGCAAGTCCAGATTATGGTGAGGTAGCTTTTTTTTCTCTCTGTGTGCTGCGTTCAGTTTCAAAGTCCATCTTCTAGCTTTTTTTCCCACAGAATGGATTAGCCATTTTAAAAGGTTATTGACAACTTTCAAACAATTGATTGTGCTTTACTAGAATACATTACCCATTGTAGCTTTTAAAAATCTTTAGTATATCTTCCACTAGTTCTCTTCTCTATCCATATATACAGATATATAATATATCATATTCAGAAGTTAACCAATAACATTTTGCACCTGACCACCAGAAAGCAGTCCAGAGTAAACTTGTCAAACATTTCACTTCTTTGCTGTCTAGAATATCCAGAGCTGAATGTCCACCATGTAATGGTTGTGGGCAGAGAAGAACAGGGCTTGCAACTAATTGGACAGCATTTTCAGAGAGCTAGCACATGTGGAAGAGTTAAATCATCCCCCACTGCGTTGTTAGATTATTATTTTCTTCTTGTAGTACACAATCGAAAAGAATTTATACATCATGAGATTAATAAATATCCAATATTATCGAATGAATCCAAAATTGTGTATAAAATGTTATTCCTTTGAATTGGATTTTGTACAGTAAAATCAAAGATTTGAGGAAAAAAAAATCAGATCCATTAACACAATTTAGAATGGTCCTTGTCAGCCTCATTGCTGATCATGAGAAGCTAAGTAGGTAGTTTACAGCCATCTGTCCAACGAAATATGTCCAGTTTGTTTGAGGAAATAAATGTTTTCTCTGAACAGAGGTAGCTGCCACTTGCTGATAGCTTTTTCTTTTAGACCCACTTTACTTTTACCTAGTCTTTTTCCAATTAAAGAACTCATCCTTATCAATGGTTCAAGACACAACTGAGTAATCTCCATTTCAGCCATTCCTCTGCAAATACCATCGTGGTCCCTCTGTATTATCATATATTTCATGATTTGTTGTAAATAAAATTGGAAGGGAAAGACTATCATTTCAAAATTCAGTATCATCTTTCCCATTAATTGAAGTATGATCCTCTTGTATTGTAATCAGTTTTTTTTGTCCAAACTACATTATTCCTCTTTGGATTTTGTACATTATGCTTGAGATAATTTCACAATGACACAAGTGCAGACAAGCTAAGAAAAAATAATAAACATGTCTCCATTCTGTTTTCCTCACCGTGTTTCACTCCCGTGCGTTAAAACTTTGTTTTAAAAGTTCAAAATTTGGAAAGGTTACAGCACAAAACAAAGCCATTCAGCCCACCGTGTCTGTACCAGCTGAATAAACCAATCCCACTTACCAGCCCCTTTTCTTGCAGATTACCATATTTCAGCTGCAGTTCCAGCTTTCTTTTAAATGAGGTGAGGATTTTTGCCTCCACGACCAAATTGAGCTGTGAATTCCAGACACCCACTATCCAGAGAAAAAAAGGTTTTTCTCATGACCCATCTAATTCTTCTACTAATCATCTTAAATCTATCACCTTGGAAACTGACTTTCTCATTAGGTGAAACTGGTCTTCCCTGTCCATACTGAATTCCATTTGGCACTTTTGCACACAATCAACAAATCACTGATATCTTCCTGTTGTTTGCAATCATCCTCTCCACTATCAACTACCCAGCTGATGACTGTGTCATCTAAAAAAAATTCCCAGTTATGCCCCTGATATTCAAGTCTAAATCATTAATGTACACCAAAAACAGTAAGGGATCAAATACTGAGCCCTGTGGAATACTACTGGAATCTGCTTTCCATTTACAAAAATCCATCATTTGTTTCCTGTCACTGAATTACTTTTGGATCCAACTTGCCAGTTTCCTGTGTATCCCATGGGCTTTAATTCTCTGACCATTCGGCCATATGGGACCTTGCCAGATATCTCACTAAAATTCATGAAGACAACATCCCAACGCACTATCCTGTTGCTTCCTCAAAAACAATATCAACTTAGTAAATCATTACCTTACATTAGCAAAACAATGCTGACTGTCCCTGATTAATCTATCCCTTTGTTACGATCCCAATTGATGTTATTACTGGCAAATGTCAGATCCAGACTGGATCTGCCATTGATGGGCGGACATAGATTGATGGGCGGCATGGTGGTTCAGTGGTTAGCACTGTAGCCTCACAGCACCAGGGATCTGGGTTCAATTCCAGCCTCGGGCGACTGTGTGGAGTTTGCACGTTCTCCCCATGTCTCCATGGGTTTCCTCTGGGTGCTCTGGTTTCCTCCCACAGTCCAAAGATGTGCAGGCTAGGTGGATTGACCATGCTAAAATTGCCCATAGTGTTCAGGGATGTGTGGGTTATAGGGGGATGGGTCTGGGTGGGATGCTTCAAGGGGCGATTTGGACTTGTTGGGCCGAAGGGCCTGTTTCCACACTGTAGGGAATCTAATCTAATCTAATCCCAGACTTAAACCTGCTTTGGTAGATTACATTTTGCGCTTGTTTTAACAAAGTTTTCTCTCATAGAAAAATAAGCATGCAATGATGCTGATTTTAACATTAAAACCTGGAGTACTGTGTACAATTTTGGTTCCCTTACTTGAAGAGGGATGTAGTTGTTTTATAGGCAGTTCAGAAGAGGTTCACTAGATTGATTCCAGAGATGAGGGGCTTGTTTTAGGAAGAGAGATTGAGGGGTTTAGGTCTTTACTGTCTGGAGTTTAGAAGAGCAAGAAACGGTCTAATTGAGTAATATCGGATGCTAAAGGAAATTGAAATAAGTGGATGTAGAAAGGATGTTTGTTCATATTGGCACAGTCTAAAAGGAGTGGACATAGTTTTAAAATCAGGGGTAACAAGACTTAAGACAGAGTTGAGGGAAAATTATTTCTTACAGGAATAATGAATCTGAAAATCATTACCCCAGAGTATGGTGGACACTGTGATATTGAGTAAATTTAAAGAAGAGATTTTTTAATTGGTGATGAGTTGAAAGGTTATGGGGAGTGGGCAGGAAAGTAGACTTGAGGCCAAGATGAGAGCAGCTATGATCATATCAAATGTCAGAGCAGGCTGAGGGGCTGAATTGCCTATTCCTGCTCCTCGTCCTTATTAACTAAAATACGTGATGAAAAAACAGAACAAGCCAAACTATTCGCTTCTAACACAAATTCAAATGTTTCCAACACACAGTCAAGTTGTGTTACAGAGTTGTGAACACAGCCCAGTCCATTAAACAAACCAGCCTTCCTTCTATTGACTCTATCTATACTTCCTCTTGCCTCAAAAAAGCAGCCAATATAATCAAAGACCCCTCCCACTTTGGTTATACTCTCTTCTACCTCTTCTTTTGGGCAGAAGATGCAAATGTTTAAATACGCACACCAACAAATTTAATAAAGCTTCAACCCTGCTGCTATCGGAAATATGAACAGACTGCTCATGTATTAAAATTGATCTGTCTCTGTACCCTGTTTGCAACTTTAACACCATTCTGTTCTGTTAACCTGGTGTACTTATGTAAGATACGATTTATCTGGTTAGCATGCAAAACAATACTTTTCTTGTATCTTGGTACATATGACTAATAAATCAAATTAAATCAAGTATAATCCCAATAATCCTGAAAAGTTCCTTTAAAAATTCAAATTTTAAAAATTTAAAAATGGATATACCTTGCACAGTACATAAAAGCACCCCTTTTGCAGTACTTAAACCAAAGGGAAAAACTCTTTTCCTAACACCTGAAGGTAATTAATTCCTACTCTGGAATCTCGGATAGCTTATTCCTGACTGTAATGTAATTAAGTTCAAACTCAACTTCAAGTCCTCTTCAGGATTTTATTCCAACATTTATACTTTGGGATTATCACTAACTCCTTTCTCTAAGGTAATCTAGTTTCCCTATATCCTTCCCATTTCTGGAGCATTGGATTATACAGCCATTTTTATTGAAGGACCCCAAGACAGCTGCAAAACCATAAAAAAAAACTTTCTTTGAGCAATGTATATTTTCCTTTAGCTTAAACTTCCTGACCTTCTAAACTGGAGCTTGTTTACATTGTCTGGTTCTAAAACTCTACAATTGTATGCAAAACCCAATAAGTGCTCAACAATTCTGTTTTAAAAGAAATCAGTAAAGCTACAGAAAGATATACAAGTCATTTATTAACTCCAGTCACCCAGAAAACCCATATGTTACTAACTCAAAAAAAACAAACTTACAATAAATTATACTAGAAGTATATATAAGGCGTACAGTCTGCATCGCACCTTCCAAATAATAGTTTATCCTATTCCTCAACATTAATTCTAGCAATTTGCCACCATCAAGGTCTGACATAATTGTTTGACTTATCCCTCAACACGTTTTAACAATGTCAACATACATTATTTGTGAAACTTATTCTTACTTTCATCAAACTTCTTTCTTGATTTCTTTGTGAATTTCCCCTGGTTATCTTTTCTGATTTAGCTATTGTTTCTTTCATGATAAATATTTTCTGCTGTCTGCTCAAAGTCAATACAAATATTGAAATAAAGTATACAACTTGCCAATGATAATAGTTAAATTGACAACCAATGGCTTGCCAGTCCATGATACCCAAGACAAAATTCTTGTCAAAACTATAATGCCATTTCAAACTGTAGTTTAGAGCTAAAGAAAAATGTATGGCTAAATGAGTATTAAGTGGATTTAGTGTCCTACTGAAAATTACATTTGTTAAGGAGGCAAGTACAAAAAATGAAAATAAAACTTTGCTTTATAATTAAATAGATGCTTGCGCTTTTAAAAATTATTTTAAAATTATTAATCTACATCCTGAAGCAAAAATATTTTTGCATTCAGCATCAAACAGCTTATTGAGGTAATTAAGAAGAAAAACATAGGTTATGGAAGATTTTTACAGATGGTGATGTTTTGCATTATTTTTCTTTATGACATGAAATCTGATACTTTAATGTCAGAACGTAAAACCTCGCCCCACCAGGCAGTTGCTCTAGAAACCAATGATGCCTTTTACTGTGATTTTAAAACAAACATTGTACATGCTGAATAGCTGCAGGAGGGCAGACCACACTTATTATGTCCCCACACCGAAATTATTTGCATTAAAACATCTTCAGTCCAAATGTAAAACTACAGTGACTTCTTATGCAATTGCTTAACTATTAACGCAAGCGTTAAAATGTCTACTAATGAGTGGAAATCTGTGCCCGTATAACTTCTCCAATAATTGTAGACTTCTGTTATTATGGTAAAATTACTATTAAACTTAACGGTGTGCCAACGGCTATCCAGTTGGATTTTGTGGTCGAGTACACTAAGATACCGGTAGAGGGTAGCAGTGTGATAAACTAAAAAAAACTGCTCCCCACGCTAGTTACTGTTGACACTACGAATTTGTAATTTCATATATCAACACTACGAAACAATGTTGTGCAGAGTAAGCACATACTGTTGATGCAGTAACAGTCAATGTGTTAATTAAGCTGCGCCTTATACCTCATCTATTTATTACTGTGTGAACACGCCTGTATAAATTCCTAGCTATTTGATCGATGTCTGATCACGCCTCTGCAAACAAATGAAGTGCCAAATGGTTACCGGAAAATAACTTCGAATCAGGCCATGCTCTATTCGTTTTCTATGCGTTTCCACCTTCTACGTTGCATTTGTTATTTTATTAAAAATAAAAGAAGCTGCTAAAAATTCTTTGCAGTTATTCCCAGAACGAGGGATACAATTCGCGGTTCAGCCGCGCCCATTCCCACTGAAACATTGTGGGAACTTTGTTCTCCATCCGCCTTGAAATGATTTTAGGGTGTGGTCCCGCTTGATGTGCTACTGACTTAGTGACGGTACATTCAGCACAGAGCTCAAAGGCGAATCAGAGTAACGTGTTCAGGAGTGCCCAGTTATAGAGTCATTGCGCTGTACAGCAGGGAAACAGACCCCTCTGTCCAACTCATCCATGTCGACCTAAATTAATCTAGTCCCATTTACCAGCATTTGGTCCCTATCTGCCTAAAATATTCCTATTTCATGTACCCATCCAGATGCTTTTCAAATGTTGTACCAGCCTCCACCACTTCCTCTGGCAGCTCATTCCATACACACACCACCCTCCACATGATAAAGTTAGCCCTTTAAGTCCCTTTTATATCTTTCCCCTGTCATCTTAAACCTATACTGTCTAATTTTGGACTCCCCATACCCTGGGAAAAAGACCTTGGCTATTCAACCTATCATGCTTCTGGTGATTTTATAAGTTTCTATAAGGTCACGCCTTAGCCTCTAACATTCCAGGACAAATAGCCCCAAGCCTATTAAGCCTCTCCCTGTAGCTCAAATGCTCCAATCTTGGCAAGATCCTTGTAAAGCTTTTCTGCATCCTTTCACGTTTAGCA
This sequence comes from Stegostoma tigrinum, assembly GCF_030684315.1. NCBI lineage: Eukaryota > Metazoa > Chordata > Chondrichthyes > Orectolobiformes > Stegostomatidae > Stegostoma > Stegostoma tigrinum. The sequence continues at coordinate 52,761,699 of NC_081364.1, read as the reverse complement.
ACCTATAGCATGGAGACCAGAACTGAACCAGTATTCCAAAAGTGGCCTAATCAATGTCCTGTACAGCCGCAACATGACCTCCCAACTCCTATACGCAATGCATTGACCAATAAAGACAAGTGTATCAAACACCTTCTCCACTATTCATACTACTGGTGACTCCACCTTCAAGGAACTGTGAACCCGCACCCTAAGGTCTCCTTGTCTGGCAACATTCTCCAGTCATTAAATGTGTAAGACCTGCCCCGATTTGCCTTATCAAAATGCAATATCTTACATTAATCTTCTAATAGACCTAATGCACTTCTTAAAAAGAGCTTTCCTTTAAAATTGAATGGGATGTGGGCACATCAGCATTTATTGTATGTCTCAAAATGCTCATGAGAAAGTGATGGCGATCCTACCACCTTGACCGGCTGCAATGCTTCTATACTTTCACAGTGCTCGTAAGGAAGGAGTTCCCAATTTTTGACCAAGCAACAGAGAAAGGGTGACAATTTAGTTTTGATCAGGGTGGTGAATGGCTTGGAACATAATTTGCAGGGGTTGGAGTGACCATTTGTCTGCTGCCATTGTCCTTCTAGAAGGCAGAGGTTGTGGGTCACAAGGTGCTGGAGCCTTGGTGAGCAGCTGTAGCTCATCTTCTGGATGGTACACATTGCTGCCTCTATGTGTTGATGGAGGAGGGAGTGAATGTTGGAGGTGATGCTTGGCGGTCTACTTCATTGGACTGCTTTGTCATGATGATTTTGAACCTCGAATGTTGTTGGAGCTCTACTGATCCATGCAATCGGAGAGAATTCTATCACACTCCTGAATTGTCTTGTCGATGATGTAAAATTCAGGAAGAAAGGAGGCAACTTGCTTGCCACAGAATTCCCAGCCACTGACCTGCTATTATAGTCTCAGTATGAACATTGCCAGCTGAGCCTGGGAATTCACACCACAGGACATGGCTTTGGTATAACAATAATCTGAGAGTCAACCTCAGAACTTTCAAGCTAGATTCCAATACATGGTGGAAGACAAGTCAGGGCAATTTCAAAATTTGCTAAAACACTTAATAAGTGAGGATAAATCAGGATAAGTGAGCCCAGTGCGATGCCATTGACTTCATCCATCCTTCTAATACCAACTAATACCGATTACAGTCTTTGGAAGTGCTAATGAAAATTAATGCTTAGTGCAACATCAGACATGCAATGTTCTAATCAGTTATACCTTTTCTGAATTCTTGTCTGTTGAAGCAATGGGAGAATTTATCATTTATATGGCTAACTCAGTTCAATTTCTGGTCAATGGTAACCCCAGAATGTTGATATTGGGGGATTAGGTTTTGGTAATACCATTAAATATCAAGGGGAGATGTTTAGCTTCACTCTTATTGGAGATGGTTATTACCTGGTATTTGTGTGACATGGAGTTTACTTGCTGCTTATCAGCCGCACTGAAGTAAATGTAACCACAGGTTACAGTTACATTCCATTGAAGGGAATAGAAATGAAGCACCGTGACCAAGGGAGGAACCCATTGTTTGTGGATCACTGGAAGCCTTATCCATGGAGTTCAATAAGATGAGATAAACCATGGATGGAATCTTATAAGGGTCTGTACAACATGGCAAAATGTGTCGCTGATCTTGACACTGGGAACACCTCACTCTAACTTTTATGCTTTTTTCAAGTGGTGAAGGAAATATCCCACTGGGCAGCTGTGAGTTGCTAATTAAGGGAGATTACTGCTTGTTGAATGTCCTGTTTGACAGTCTAAATCATCACTAATCAGTTTCCAATCTTTCCAAATTCACCAAACAATTTAGACGTCAAGAAAACTTGATGTGGAAAACAGAACAGATACTTGGCAAATTCAGCTTGCTTGTTCCAAAGGACCTCCAAGGGCACCAATATTGCAGGGCACATTGTTCAGTACTGGCCACATGTAACCCACATTCACAAACATTGGCATCTGATGTGTGCCAAATTATTCAAAACCCTCAAGACACTTCTCCAATCCACTTACAGCTTGGTTTTGCACTAATATTGCAATGCCAGAGAAAAGACATTGTTCTCAAGCATATACGTCCAGCTCATGGACTGGACTAGACTATACCTCTGGCTCTTTCTTCACTGTCCCAGCACTCACTCACACTAAGCTACTTGGATACTCATAATATCCCCTGCCTTGCTTTGCCTTTTTGTGCTTTGACCCCTCAGCAAGAGATATGAGGCTTATATTACTTCTGCCTTGCTTGCCATTTATCGCAGACACAGAGGAAGGAAATGTGTCATCTTTGTCAGCAGGCATCAGTCAAAGCAAAAGGGATAGCCTTCATTCAGGGGGTGTATGAGACCATAAGAAATAGGAGCAGGAGTAGGCCATATTGCCCTTTGAGCCTGTTCCTAAGGATTGGTCCTAAGTTTCAAAATCATCAGATCCAAATCCAATTGGTTTTTGGTATCTAGGCCATGGTCTAAATTAATTGGCTAAATTCAAAACCAGTTATCTTGGTAAAAATGCTGTTGTACCTGCTAACAGTATACTGTTCCAGTTTCACTGAAAAGACAGAGGCTGAAGGGTGACGTGATAGAGGTCTCCAAAATTATGAGAGGCATAGATGGGTTGGATAGTCAGATGCTTTTTCCCAGGGTGGAAAGGTCAACTACAAGAGGGCACAGGTTCAAGGTGAGAGGGGGTAAGTTTAGGGCAGAAATGCAAGGTAAATTTTCACACAGAGGGTTTCTGGGTGCCTGGAACATCCTGCCAATGCGGGTGATAGATGCAGGCGTCTTAACAATGTTTAAATCATATCTTGATAGATACATGAATGGAAGGCAAACAGAGGGATAGAAACCGTGTATGGGCAATAGGTAGTGAGTGTAAATAAGAACTAGGAATTGGTGCAGGCTTGGTGGGCTGAAGGGCCTGTTCCTGCTGAATTGAATGGTATTGTATTATTCAATCTTTTCTTAAATAAGGGACCATAACCATTCATGGTACTACAGATGTAGTCATAACAACACCTTGTACAGTTGCAGTAAGGGCTAACATTCCCTTAGTCTTCCTGATTACTTTCTTACCCTGTGTGCTAGCTTTCTGTGTTTCACACTGAAGTAACCTCAAGTCCCTTTGTGTTGCAGCTTTCTATGTTTATCTCCATTTAAATAATATTCAGTTCCTTGGTGCTCCACTCCAAAATGAACAACTTCACATTTTCACAAATAATGCACCATTTGCCAAGTTTTTGTCCATTTATTAACTTATCAATATTTTTCTGTGAACTGTTTGTATTCCTCTCACAATCTGTCTTTCTACCTATTTTTGTGTTGTCTGCCAATGTGACTACAATACTTTCATTTTCTTTCTCTAAGTCATTAATATGTAGCAAACAGCTGCAGTCCCAGCACTGATCTATGTGGAACCCTACAAGTCACGGGTCACCAATCTAGAAAAGAACAAATTATCCCGACTCACTGTTTTGTGTCCATTAGCCAAGTCTCTATCTATGCAAATAAACCACCTGCAACAACTGAGGCCTCTTATGCTATGGCTTAACCTTTTGTGAGGCATCTTGTCAACTGCCTACTGGAAGTCCAAATACACACATCTACCAGTTCCCCTCTATTCACTCTGGTTGAGACTTCCTCCAAAAACGCTAATAAATTAGTCAGACACAATTTCCCTTTTATGAAGCCATTCTGACTTTGCTTGATGAGGTTATAATTTTCCAAATATTCTACTGTTACTTTCTTTTTTGATTGCAATACCTTCCAACAATAGTTGTTAGGCTCATCAGCTTCCCGCTACCTACTTTTTGCCTCCCTTTTCGAATAGGGGTGTCAGATTGGAAAATTGGCAATCTTCTGGTAACTTCTTCAGAATCCAAAGATTTTTGGAAAATTTAGAACCAATGCATCTGCTATCTCTTTCGCTATCCTCGGATGCAAACCACCAGGGTCAGGAGACTTATCTGCCTTTAGCTCCATTAGTTTGTCTAATATTTCTTCCCTGGTGACAGTGATTCCTCCCCCTTATTCTTTAGTATTAACTGGATATTCAAAGTATCTTCCAACGTAAAGACTAATGCAAAATATCCGAGGAAAGGTGAATGGACCCAAAATGTCAACTCTGCTTTTTTCTTCACAGGCGCTGTGAGATCTGCTACGATTTTCCCGCAACCTATGTTTTTGTTTCTGATTTACAGTATCTGCAGTCCTTTTGATTTTTATTTATTGAAAAATATCTGTTTAATTCCTCTGCCACTTCCTGTTCCTCAGAACTATCTCGCCAGTTTCATTTTCTAAGGAGCCTATGTTCACTTTGACCTCTCTGTTCCTTTATTTATATATTTAAAGAAGGTTTTTTGTCAGTTTTTATATTTCTCGTGAGGTTGTCAGGCATTAACTGCCAGGGCATATTGTGCACGATCGCACGCTCACTGCACAATGATGGAATGATAGTTCCTGTCCTCTCCCCACTGATCAGACTTCAGATCTTTGAGCTTGCAGTCGACACATTCCTGACCTATCGTGAATGTCACTGGCTTGGCAAATCCAGAAATTGATATATTTCTTTCATTCCCTTTCAAAGGAACATGATATAATCACCTGCTCTGGCTGACAGTCATTGTGTCGTACAGCACAGAGTAAATATATACAGAACATATAGAACATTACAGAGCAGTACAGGCCCTTGGGCCTTTGATGTTGCGCTGACCTGTGAAACCAAACTGAAGCCCATTTAACCTACACTGTTCCATTATCATCCATATGTTTATCCAATGACCATTTAAATGCCCTTAAACTTGGCAAGTCTACTACTGTTGCAGGCAGGGCATTCTATGCCCTTACTACTCTCTGAATAAAGAACCCACCTCTGACATCTGTTTGATATCTATCACCCCTCAATTTAAAGCTATTTGGATGAACTCTTGGAATGTCATAACATTCAAAGCTATGGGTCTAATACACCTTTCAGTCCAATTCGCCCATGCTGACCAAGTTTTCCAAATGATTACAAATGTCCCATTTGACTGCATTAAGCCCATATCCCTCTTAATCTTTGCTATTCGTGTACCTATCCATAAATCTTTTAACTGTTGTAACTATATCTGCTGAATTCCATGTTCTTTGGCAGATGATTCCACATATGAACCATGCTCTATGTGAAAAAGTTGCCCCTCAGGTCCCATATAAATCTTTCTCCTCTCACCTTAAAAATATGCACCCTAGTTTTGAACTCCCACACCTTAGGGAAAATACCTTTACCAATCACCTTATCTATGTCTCTCAGAATTTTATAAACTTCTATAAGGTCAGCACTCAATCTCCTACTCTCCAGTGAAAAAGGCCTATTTTATCCTTATAACCGAAACACAGCGGTCCTGGCAACATCTTTTCTGAATCCTCTCCAATTTAATCATATTCTTTCTATAGCAGGGCAACCAGATTTGTACACAGTGCCTCAAAAGTGGCCACACCAAAGTCCTTTACAAGCTCAATATGATGTCCCAACTGCTATAGTCAATGGTCTGAGCAATGAAAGCAGGTGTGTTAAACACCTTCTTAACCACCCTGACTACCTGTGTGAAGCAACTTTCAAAGAACAATGAACCTGACCCCCAGGTCTCTCTGTTTGACAGGACTACTCAGGGCCCTTCCATTAACTATATAAGACCTGACCTTGTTTGTTTTACCAAAATGCAATACCTCCCATTTATGCAAATTAAACTCTCTCTACCACTCCTCAGTTCATTAGCCTAACTGAGGATCCCTTTGTAATCTTACATAATTATCTTCACTATAGACTATACCACAATTTTGGTGTCATCTGCAAACCTACTAACAATGCCCCCTAAATTCTCATTCAAATTTTTTATATTAATGACAAATAAGTGGTCCCAAAACTAAACCCTGTGGAACACTGCTGATCGCAGGCCTCCAATCTAAGAAACAACCCTCCACCACCACCCTCTGACTCTTACCATAAAGCCAGTTTTGAATCCAATTGGCAGATTCTCCTTGAATTCAATATGATGTTATTTTACAAGTTAATCTACCTTATCAAATGCTTCAGTAAAGTTAATATAGACACCATCAACTGCTCTGTCCTCATCAATATTTTCCATTATGTCCCCAAAAAAACTCAATCAAATTTGTGAGACACGATTTCCCGTGCACAAAGCTATACTGACTACCTAATCAGTCCTGTTTGTCACCTCTTAGTTTTATCAAATGGAAATATGCTGGGAAATGGCCTGGAATTATAATCCCACTGTATAAGGCCTCTGGCAACGCCATCTCCTGAATGAACCAGAATTGCTTCAGGCATGTTCTTACTTCAAATGAACATTAATTCCTGCAGTCAGTTGGAAATGGTTACACATGCAGATTTGGTCCACATGGAGCATTCTATCTCATGCACCTGTTTCTGATGTCTTTCTAGATGGTGACAAGAATTATAACGTCTCTGAAATACAAGGAAAACGTTTTCAGGGTATCTGATAACAGACACCCAGTTTTAAATTTGTAAAATGTGCTTTTCTCATCTTTTGAATATATTAATTCACCTTGTATCTGACATTATCCTTCAGACAATGTTCACAAGTTCCTGTTAATTTTGCTCTTGAGTTAAGCAGTAGGCATCCAGGAGCAGTCCTTACATAAGATATAACCTTAAAATCAAAATCCACAAATCAGGAAAGAGGATGCAGAACAGTTCCACATTTCTATCTTCCCCTATCTGAAGAACTTTTTAGCAAAAAGCAGTGGATGCTTTTATGAATTATTTACACTTGTTAGCTTTTTGCTAGTTACAAGTTTACCAAGATACAAAAGCAAAGCACGTGAAAAGAATTAAAATACAGATCAGCCACACTCTTCTACATGTAGGGAAGTGACCTACTCTTCTTTCTACATACAAAGCAAGAGGCTTATTCACTACACATATGGGTAGTACATCTGAGGCCAGTTAGATTCTGCACACAAATTTGTTAGACCATTAAAAAGTAGTGGTGTATTGCCTATCTCTTTCCAGTGTTAGCATTTTTAGCTACTGTAAATATATTTGATGTCTGTGAAGATTGGGGTTATTAAGGTGTATAATGTTTTGTGGGGAAAATAGCACATCTTTCCCACCAACACCAGCAGCATTCTCAGATTATTTGCACTGTAATTTAGGTGCAGTTAGAGTTGATTCTACTTTGTTCTGGTTGTATTCCTCAAGCTTAGCTGCATTAATGCAAGAACCTATGTGTCATTTCTACTGGCCTTCGGAGTCAAGTTGCCCAATCAGTGAATGAATCTAAGCAGTCAATTTTGTGACAGGAGCATGCCCTGACTTGTGTCATTTTATCATATTAACAATTATATTACCATCTAGCTTGACAGTGTTTCTAAGTTTCCAAACCAACCTACACAGAAACACAAAGAATCTTGTGACATCTTGTGTCCTAATGTGTGCCATCTTTACCTCACTGATGTATTTGCTAGCAACTGAGCAATTGTGGTTTTAAATAAGATACTGGGGGTGAACAGAAATTCTTTGAAGTGCAGTGCTAATTGAATAGAAACACTTCAGAATCTCCCAGCGCAGAAGGAAGTCATTCTGCCCATTGTTACTGTGCCAGAATTTTGAAAGAGCCATCCAATTAAACCCTCTCCCTTGGTCTTTCTCCATAGCATTTCAAAATTTTCCTTTTCAAGTACAGATCAAATTTGCTTTTGAAAATTACCATTGAGTTTGCTTCCATCAACCCTTTTGCATGAATATTCTACCTAATTCCCTTCCTAAAACTGTATTTTCTGGTAACCAATGCCAAGTGGAATGCTCGATAACAACGTGTGGAGCTGGATGAACACAGCATCTGCAGTTCCTATTATCTCTCTCCAAGTGGAATGCTAATTTACTTTCATTTTTTAGAATTCCTTACTTTTTACATGCTTTTTTACATGTAGTTTTTCGTGATGCAATTCTTAATATTTTAACTTATAATCGTAGAAGTCTTATAGATATTTCACCCAGTGGTAATATTCATCAGAAATATCTAATTATGACAAAGGTCAGGTAAATTGGACATTTAAGGTTTTGGCGTAGATTTGTAGTTCGGGTTGTGGGTGTTAAGGTTGGTTGGATCGCCAAGTTGGTTTCTTGTTTCGCAGACATTTCATTACCATGCTGGGTACCATCCTCAATGCAGCATCTGATGAAGCCTTCAGTTTTCCTTTGCAGTGGGAAGTATATAGAGCCCAGTTCAATGTGTTTATTAATAGCATGCTTCGTGGAGTGCCAGGCCTCTAGGTATTCTTGTGCCTGTCTCTGCCTAGCTTGTCCCGGGATTTCGAAGTCGTGGTTCTCCTCATCCATGTGGATTGAGATGAGTGAGTATTGCTTGTGTCTTTTTGTAGCCAGTTGGTGTTCATGTTGCTTTATTGGATGCTGCACTGAGGATGTTACCCAGCATGGTAACGAAACAAGGAACCAGCTCGACAAGCCAACCAACCTCAACATTGGACATTTTTATTTTGGTTCATGTAAAACTTGAAGCAATCTTCCTGTAAAGACAACTTGTATATTTATAGCACCTTCAATACAGGAAAACGTCAAAGGTCGTTGCACTTGAGGGCGGCATGGTGGGTCAGTGGCCAGCACTGTTGCCTCACAGCGGCAGAAACTCGGGCTCGATTCCACCCTCGGGTGACTGTCTGTGTGGAGTCTGCACACGCTCCCTGTGTCCGTGTGAGTTTCCTTCGTGTGCTCCAGTTTCCTCCCACTGTGCAGAGATGTGTGGTCAGTTGGATTGGTCATGCTAAATTGGCCCAAAGAGGTCAGGGATGTATAGGCTAGGTGTGTTAGTCATGGGAACTGCAAGTTTATAAGGAAAGGGTTTGGAGAAGGAACTGGCTTGGAATGCTCTTCGGAGGTTGGTTGGGACTTGTTGGCCAAACGGCCTATTTCCACACTGTTGGGATTCTATGAACTAGATAAAAGTCTTCCTCAGGTCTTTAAGACCTGTAAACAATCTGGCTGAAAGTTTAGGATAGTATTATAAACTTTGGGGTAAATATTGTATAGTTGATGTACATAAATGACATCCAAGGCTTGGTCCAGCTATTACATATGTTATTTATACATGGATTTTTAAGACTTCATTGTAGTTGTAGTTATGTGAACTTAAATGGCAAAATTTACCTTTAGAAGTAAAATTTGGAGTACAGCATCAGGTTTAATGCTTAATTCCCGCATAATTATAAGTCAGTTTATCATGTAATTAAGGTGTAGAAAATAGAAGGAAAGTAATGTGTCGGACTTAGATCAAAGGATGCCAAATGACAAGCTATGTTCTACAGATAATGTTGTTACAGTTCTTTTTTTAGACTGGCCTCCCCACTCTGTCCTCAATGTATTTGGTTAAGAGAGGACAGTGCTTTTTGTGAGTTTTTGAAAGGAATGGGCTATTATTTGCTGAGGAATTTTCACATTTTCAACAGCTTCAGTACTAAAGTATGTAGTGATCTAACAATGGAGGAATATAGGACTAAGAGTCTTGCTTTAAGTTGGACATATGGTCAACTTTGATTTCGGAATGTGCTAACTTTGCAATGAATATAATTTGTGGAAATATTGTCATATTTCTTCTTATAGTCTGTACAATTATACAGTCAATTTTTCTTGTCTCATATTCCCAGATTATTTACTTGACATTTCAAACATTTTACTTTAACCCATTCATATTATGCACCATCTTTACTTGGAAAATTCCTACAAGACATGTTTTTCATAAGAGTTACCGTCTTGCTGGCCTGTCTTTAAATGCTGGAATATTTTATTGTGTCATTTAGCTTAATTCATCAGATAGCAGTTTCTGAATCATGGGGAATCTATGAAGTGATCCCAGCGGTAGCACAGACTATGTAACATTTGTCCATGTATCATTCATGTCAATTTACCTCTGCCTCACTGGAAGTTTTGTTTTATTCATTCAGGGGATGTAGGCATTCCTAGCTGGGCTCATCTCTAGTTACCCTTGAAGGTGGTAGTGAGATGTTTTCTTGAATCACTGCAGTCCATTTGATGTTCGTACACTCATAATGCTATGAGGGACAGAGTTCCATGATGTCACCCAGTGACACTGAAGGAATGGGGTTATATTTCCAAGGCTGTGTGATGAATAGCTTGGAGGAGAACTTGCAGATGGTGGTATTTCCATTTTTCTGTTGCCTTATCCTTCAATATTTGGTGTTGTTGTTTGTTTGGAAGGTGCCATCTAGGAGGCTTTGGTGAATTTCTTCAGTGTATCTTGTGGATGGTACGTTCTGCTGCTACTGAGCATTGGTGAATGTTTGTGGATATGGTGCTAATAAATGGACTAGGAACAAAATGGAGAAAAGGGATGGAGACCTATTATGCTGGCTGTATGTTCCCGTTATATTTCATGCATGGGACAGGGGATTTCTCTGGAGTGGTTTAACATCTAGAACATTCACAAGTATTACAAGTTAATTACAAGCAAATCCAGACGGAATGATAGGGCCTCAAACCTTTCTTCATTTTGAGTCTCTATCTGTCAGAGGAGGAAACAGAATGGGAGCAGCAGCCCTAAATGAGTATACCCAGCAGCTACAGATTGGAGAATCTGAGAAGAGGTGGATAGCAAACATCTTCAGGCTCTGAAACAGTAGCAATTGTTTTATTTTACATGGCCAACAGAATACACATTTGGGCTGGAGATCTCCTAGCCACTATTTTTAGAAAGCTTCCAGAAGGCCCAAATCTGACAGCCTTTATTGCTCTTATGAGCATTTTGGGTATTCCTTTTTCAAGGATCTATAATTGAAGTGATGGGGTTTTTTTTCCTGGTCTCATACTGCCCTCCACGTGCTGTCTGGTTTGAGGTTGGTTACATGGGCACAGGGGATGGTGACCCTGACGGTAGCTGCCACAAAGGGGAGGTGAGATTGGTGAGAAGGAGCACATCTGAAGTGAAATTCACTTATAGAATCGTTACAGTGCAGATAGAAGAGAGGGAAGAGGGAAGAGAATGTGCTGCAAAGTTACCTGTAATTCTTACTGGGGGCCCTAGTGCAGAAGATGAACAAGAGGAGAGAAAATGGGCCCATTGAGTCTGCACTGCTTCTCCAAAGAGTCATCCCCCCACCCCCGCAAACCCAGCCTCCCACCTTGCCCCTGTAACCCTGTATTTATTGTGGTCAATCCACCTACCTTGCTTTTCCCTGGACACAATGGGCAATTTAGTATGGCCAGTCTACCTAACCTGCAAATCTTTGGACTTTGTGGGGAAACCGGAGCAGTCGGTGGAAATCCGTGCAGACACTGGGAGAATGTGCAGACTCCAGAGAGTCACCCAAGGCTGGAATCCAGCCCTGGTCCTGGGCTGTGAGGCAGCAGTGCTAATCCCTGTCAGTCCTTACTTCTGTGGTGGTATACCATTTTAAATACTTTTTCTCCAATGACAGCAATTCCTTTTGGAAACTGACACTGTGTTTTTCAGAAGGATGGACCCAGCTTTGCTGAGTGTGTGCTTATGCCAAGAAGAAATACTGGAAATTTTAGCACAGAGGTCAAATGTCAGCACGTTTGCAGAATTTGACATCTATTAATTTTAATGGCTGGAAAATCCTGCAAAGGCCTGCTGACAATACAGACGACTGCTACGTGAAGCTTTGCAGCAGGAGTGCACATTTGTAAAACTCTCCCTGCTGTTTGTAAGCAGTTCCTTGTACTAAAAGTTTAAAACAAGCATCAAAGGCGCTCTGCCCACACGGTGAGTAATAAAGAGATTTTTTGTAAAGGCTGTGTAAAATGCATGACTGTTTTTGAACCAGACATTGTTCAATATTCTTGTCGCTGTGGAAGCTTTTAGATTCAAGTCGGGTTTCATTCAACAGAACAAGGTGTGGCCTTTACTCCTAAAGTATGATCTCCATGCTTTGTATTAGCCTTAAGGGCTTAGTTGACGTCATCTACCTTCGGGTCTTGCACTCTGAAAAGAAATGGAGCTCATATTTCAGAATTTTGAACCTGATAAAACTGCCACTGTTACTCTTCTAGCTTTGCTTCTGAGCTTCTTTCCGTGTTGATATTATAATATGGCTTGCACATATTGAATTACTTGCTTTTCAAGCCAATCAGTACAGAAGAAAAAAGATACTTAGAAGCAGAATGTTTGTAGATAAGATAAGCAGCCTAAATATTAACCTGCCAATATCAATAAGTTTAAATGTGTCCTTGTGGTTAAGGCTTTGTAATGTATATCCTTTTCAGTTTATATCAGAGTGAGTCAGTGCCCCACCAGTTGTTTTCATATATTGTATTTGGGCACAACCCAACAAAGATAAAATTACTATCCAGGTAGCTGTGTTTGTAGAATTTGCACGTTCTCAACACTTTAAAAACAAAGGTGGTGAAATTTGATAAAATACAAACTTTGTTCTGCTGCTCATTACAATGTTTAACTTGTACAGCTACAGGTTCAGTATACTTGTGCATCGCTGAACACTTAAGCAGTGCATTCACTGTTGTAATATACTAGCACCAGTAAATGTTACCCTGCACAATTTAAAGTCAGCTGCATTTCCTAAAGGGAAAGTGCTGGATGTGGCTGGGAGAGCAGAAGTATGAACAATCATCTCAACAGGGAAGCGAATGTGCTGCAAAGTTACCTGTAATTTTTCCAGGGGGGCCTGGTACAGGAAATGAACTAGAGGGGAGACAATAAGAGGAGAGAAATCCTCTGTCCAAAGGAGATCTGGAAGCCATTTAAAGAGATCCTGCAAAAAGCAGTGGGTGTCGAAAATTGTGGTGATTAACATCCCAAGAACCTGGATGCAATGCCGCAAATAGTCCAATGACAGTTTCAATAGTCATGGTTGGTGAATACATTTTCAAATGCCATAAAAATGAATCATTAACCGCATGCACGTCTCAATTTCCCATCTCATCTCTTCACTCCCTTTCTTTTATTACTGGACACCATGTATTGCCAGATCCTAATTGCCCCGAAGAAGGTGGTACTGAAGCAATATTTTGACCATCTGCAAGCCACATGGTAAAAATATTCCACAATGCTGATATGGAGTTAGTATGAGGATTTTGACTCAGTGACAGTGAAGGAACGTTGATATATTTCCAAGTCAGAATGGTGTGTGACTGGAGGAACACCCAGGCAGTAGTCTTCTCAATCACTTGCTGCCCTTGCCCTTAAAGCAGATAGAGGTTTGCAATTAGATGATGCTGTTAACAGAGGCCAAGATGCCTTGGTGAGTTTTATAGATTGAACACACTGTAGCCAGTAGTGGAGGGAATGAATGTTTATGCCGGTGGATGAGGTGTCAGTAAAATGGATTGTTTGAACCTGGAAAGTTGTCTTTCTTCAGTGTTGTTGGAGTGGCTCTCATCCAGGAAGTGGACATTATTACAACATTTTTTTCACTTATGCCTTTATAAGTAGTGAAGGCTTTGAAGAGTCAGGAGGCGGGAACATTGTGAATTTACTTGATTAAACAATTCATCCAATGTTGATTTTGTGGTGGCTTTTATTTGAGTTTGTGGCCAAGAGAACATTTTTACCTGTAACGGGGTGAAAAGAAAGTGTGAGATTATTGGTGAATGGTAATTTGGCTTGCATTTACTGTGGGGTAGTCAAATGAGCTGTTTATGGACAACCCAACAGAAAGGGATATGGCTCACTCTTTCATTCTCCTTAGCTGCTTGTTTTAGAGCTGTTAACAAGGGCTACGCTATTGTAATGCCGAGGTTCTGCATGATGCAGCAGACAATGACTAACCATGACAGATGGCTTTGGAGAGTACAGTAGGCGTGACTCAGAGCATAAAATGTAATGGAGACATTGCTAAGCAACTCAATAATTCACTTGACGATGATGTTTCATATGACAATGTTGCATTTCTTATCTGCATGCTATCCAGGTGTACGTGTTTTGTGCAACAGAGTCCTGAGCCGGGTGGTCAGCAGATATAAACCGTCTGGTTTTCCAAGGTGGCTCAAAAGCCCATGGAACAGTTGACTGGCAGAGAATACAGGTATCATGACTGCTGCCAGGATACCAGGCATTGACCTGCATGAATACTGATATAGCTGTACACTGGTGTACATTGCAGTTCATCTGAGACTTTAACTGTGATGCCAGTTTAGCAACTTGCATGCAGTCAATGGTACCCTGCACTGTGGAGAAGGCTACAGTTCTGGTCAAGTCACATGCCCACTTCATTTGTTTCATCAATGGAAAGAGAGAATACAATGTATTTAGATCGATCGACAGAATCCCTACAGGGTGGAAACAAGCCCTTCTGCCCAACAAGTCCACACTGACCCTCGGAGCATCCCACCCAAACATATCCCCCTATAACTCACACACTCCTGAACAATACAGGCAATTTAGCATGGCCAATCCACATATCTTGCACATCTTTGGTCTGTGGGAGGAGACCAGAACACCCAGAGGAAACCCACGCAGACACAGGGAGAATGTGTAAATTCCAAACAGACAGTCGCCCAAGGCTGGAATCGAACCTGGGTCCCTGGTGCTGTGAAGCTGCAGTGCTAACCACTGAGCCACGTGCTGTCCACCTTTGTAGGCAGAATTCAATGGCGTCCCCTTATACAACAGTAGATGGCAAAGTTTTAAGATGTTGAAAAGGTCTCCTGCTCCAGTCTGATTAAAGCACGCTGCAAAGAGATTTTCAGCCACTTGTAGTGCTATCCTCACCATGCTGTGTGGATGGAGGTCTGCCAGCAACAAAGGCATTTCTAGAGAACACAAATACATAGTGTTTCCACTGGAAGATATATCAGTAACCAAAGGTCACTAATATAATTGGGAAAAAATACAAGGGGCAAATGATAAGTTACTTTTTGCAGTTATGGTCTGGATTCCATTGCCAAGGTGGTGGAAGCAGATTGAGTGCTTACTTTTGAGAACTAAATTCTGCAGTGTATTGAATTTACTTTTGAAAAGAAAATATTTGAAGGACTGTTGATAAGTGTGGCTAATTAAATGGGTCTTTTCCAAGACGTGGGACAGGAATCTTGGCCAAGTAGCTTCCCTCTGCACTGTAAGATTTAATAGATTTATTACAAGGTGTTTTTTTTATTTTAAAGAAATCCTATTTGGTGATCTGATACTACAATGTGTTCATGCTGACCATCAGAAACATGTCTGAAATCACTTATTCCAAATTTTTGTCTAATTGTTAGTTTTTCAGTAATTGTTGTGTAACTTTCTTATTCCCTTTGGTATGTCTCACTAAACTTTGATCCAATAGGGAGATCTAGCAAGTGACCTGTATGCAAAATGTAGTTTAAGAAAGTACATAAAAACAGCCTGAGGTGACTGTTCCCTTTTGATTTTTCTTCTTTTCTGTGGAAAGCAGCCTGCCTACTGTCTAAGCTTCATCCTTTGGGGAATTTACTGATTGAGTAATTGTAGGCACAACACAAATTCATACCTTTTTTACACAGCTGTAATGAGCTGTGCAAGCATAATGCTTGCCAGATGTTATTGAAAAGAAGTAGTTTTGTGATTTGAAACCTGAAACTGACTTGAAGGGTTAAAAGCTTTAAAATATTCTGAGAAATGCACTGTAGTACAGTCGAGTTCCAATAGCTTTTATATAGGTCCTGCAAGATAATTAATTATCACAAGGTACCTTTTGCAAAAGAAATTGTGGACTTCAGGTGAAACGCATGAATGATTAAGGGTGGGACAAACTGTTCAGAGACAAAGGTTTCATGCGGACATTTGAGGAAGGATTTTGAAGCAGTCAGGTGTAAAGGATTACCAAGAGAATTTTAGCATATAGTTATGAGGATTGCAATTTTAGTCCGGGCCAGTTTGGCATGGATAGAAGACTAAAAACTTCTTTACTACCCCCGAATGGAACATATGGTATCGTAACTGTCAGCGCTAATTTAAATCCTGCCAGCCATTTGGTTCTACACAGGAAGTTGATGGGTTTGTTGCTGGACTACTGACCTGTCTAAATAAAAATTATAGCAGGCCCTTAATAATATCCTAAGATGAGACCAAAACAAAGCGAAAGCTAGAAATCTGACATAAATAAAGAAGATGCTGTAAATACAGAGCAGCTCTGGCAACATGCCGATGACCTTTTGCTGACCATCCAAAGACTCTGATTTCCAGTTAGTAATGAGGCACCAGTCTGTTTCCTTCAGTTTGTTTACCAGTAGTTCCATTTCCGAAGTTAAAATGGTAATCAGCAGGTTTCCAGTAGAAACAGAGCACTCAGTTTATTTGCATTATTTCAGTAGTTCATCTGCCATATTCTGCTGGGCCAGTTGGGTTAAACTGTGGGCCCTTGTTTTTCATCTACCAACATCTTAGCTCAGTGACAATATTTGTTATGTAGTGACATATCTATTCAGACAGATTGGACAAGTGGGACGTATTTTCTTTGCATAAAAAATGGCTGAGAGGAGTTTTGATGCAGGCTTTCAAAATCACGATCAGTCTGCACAGAACAGATAAGGGCAAATCTGTTCCTATTGATGCAACAGTCGAGAATGGGAGGACAGAGATTGAAGGGAATTGCAACACAATGAGTGGCTAAAATCTGGAATGTGCCTCCTGCAACTGTGGTAGAGGCATGTCAAGATGAGGCATTCAAAAGGTATTTGGAATGTTATCTGTAAAGAAAGAATAGAATATACAGGGTTATGAGGAGAAAGCATGCTACTAGGTGAGATGCTCATTTGGAGAAAGGCATGTAGATAATGGATCGCATGGCTTCCTAGTAACTCAACAATTCTATGTTATTTTGTAAAGAATTAAGCCATTGTATTCTCAATAATACATACGTTTAAGATGAGATGAATGAGGATGATGAAGAGGTCTTGTAAATCCTTTATTCAATGCCTTGAAAAACATCAGATATTTAGAAATGAGCTTGGATGAAGTAGCTGGTAGTGGGGGAAAGGGCTTATTGTGGAGGAAAGGGGAAGAGAATGCTATTCAACGTTAATCATTTTACAGAAAAATCTGACACTAATATTTTACAAGGATTCAAGCCAAAACCCTTTTGACAGACTTTACTATCCTCACTGTTCTCACGTAATATTTTTGACAATTGTCTTCTAGGATGGTTTTAAAACAGTATTCCAAAATTTCCATTGAAGTGAAAGGCAAAACCTCTTAATTTGTCAGTTGTAAGGTAAATGAAACCTTTTTTTCGAGCGAACTATCAAGCCATTATTTCGGGTTAAAGATAAATAATCGCTTTTCTCACTAAGCTTGTGCCATGATTTCACACTGCTGATTTCACACAGCCCTGTTGTATTTCTTCTGTCAGAGGGTCATGAATCTTTGGAATTCTTTACCCTGGAGAGCTGTGAAGGCTGAGTTACTAAATACATTCAAGGCTGAGATAAAGAGAATTTTGAACTGTAGGGGATTTAAGGGTAATGGGGAACAGGCAGGAAAGTGGAGTTGAGGCCAAGATCAGTGTAACAATAATCTTATTGACTGGTGAAACAGGCCAGTGTCCTACTCCTGCTCCTATTTCCTATTTTCTTATGCTGGCAGCACAAAGTAATTACTGAACTTCCACTGGTGTCAGTTCCTGAAGCATTAAAAGATTCAAGATTTGAAGCATGCTCCAATACTCAAAGAGGCTATGTGGCCAAACATTCTTTAAAAGTATTTCATATAATTCCTTTCATCTGTCCTTTTCCCATCTGATTTGAAGAACAGGTTTTGTGAATGAACGTAGAAATTTTTGATGAAAATCAGATGCCGATGTGTGTAGCGGGGATCCACGTACGTCCCAGCTTGTTGTTTCAGTGTTCAGTTGCTTACTGAAGTACATTGTAGCGGGTTCAATGCCAGCAGGGGGGAATGGTGCTGACAGCATTCCTTTTGTTTACAGCCCACTGACAGTTTCTGGGACGAGACGTGAGGGCAACACGAGGCGGGAATTGGGTGTGAGGCCCCATAAAGCTCAGCAGCATTTGCTGCCCAGGACCTTTGGAGTAGTCATCTGCAGAGTGTGCCGGTGAGTTGTTAATGTGACAGAAAGGGAATAGATGATGTACACACACACACACACACACACACCTTTAAATACCAATGACATTTCTCTGCGATCCGCACAAGAGATGCAAGTCCCTCTGTTACCCCGGCGAAAACCGCCGACCGGCAATCGTTCGGGTCTAACCCAAACCCTAAATCCTGGTTTAGGTGAGCAGAAGCGAGTCATTGAGTTTGTGCAGCAGACGCGCGGCTTCGGATTTCGCGTGCGCCGCTCCACTGTCTGTGTGTTGAGCTAATTGGTTAAGAGTTACTCTCCGTTCTCCAGCAGGGAGGCTCCAGGGAAAGCTGCAGCCAGTCGCTGCCAACCCGGAAACGGAGAACGAGTTAAATAGGAGGAGGCGGCGGCAATGAACACGCATGTGCAGAGGAGAGAGCCTGAGCAGCCCGGGGACAAAGACGCCGAGATGCCGGCCACCGAGAAGGACCTGGCCGAGGACGCGCCCTGGAAACGGATCCAGCAGAACACCTTCACCCGCTGGTGCAACGAGCACCTAAAATGTGTCAACAAGCGCATCCACAACCTGCAGACCGACTTGGCGGACGGGCTGCGGCTCATCGCCCTGCTCGAGGTTCTCAGCCAGAAGAAAATGTACCGCAAGTATCACCAGAGACCCACATTCAAGCAAATGCAGCTGGAGAACGTGTCTGTGGCGCTTGAGTTCCTCGAGAGGGAGAACATCAAGTTGGTGTCTATTGGTGAGTCCAAACGTTTCTAGCAACCTCTTTCTCATGACCTTTTTCGTTAAAATTTACATCTTAGCTGACTCTTGTGCTTAAAGCCGACTGTGGCTCGCCAGCTCCCTTGTATCCATCAGGTAGATACAATTTTCTCTTAAAATAAAAAGGAAACCCCGAGCGGCTTCGATCCCTGGGTGACTAACATCTCTTCCTGATCCCCCAAAAAGTTGCATGCTTGCGAGCTATTGCAGCCTCTCTACACGCCAGCGCCTTTATAACGTGGAATTTAAAACTGGGTCACTTGTAAAGAAGGGTCCCGACCCGAAACGTCAAACTTTCCTGCTCCTCCTCTGCTGCTTGGCCTGTTGCGTTCGGCCAGCTTCGCACCGCGTTACCTCAGTAAAACCACTTGCCACTAATTTGCGCTTTGCCGACACGTCCGGTTATAGCTTATTTCTGGGGCTGCAGGATGCAATCTCGGAGGCAGCAACATCCGAATTATAAAAGCCTTCGAATGACCAGCTGACAAATTCGATTGTGCTGTATATCCCGTTGACCTTGTAAATCTCAGTTGCCACTCGTTTTTGCTTTACCGAATTGAATTCGTGGGTGTAAAACAAAATCTCATTGCTATCGGGAAGGTAGAGCACCGTTTCTTTTCAATCCTGGCTAATCTAGTTCAGTCTTTTGGGTTCTATAGCCCTCTATTAGAGTAGGGTGTGGTACCTTCAGGTGCAGACATTTTCCTATGGGAACGAGGAACGCGAAACGCTCACCTGTCTGAGCCCACTCTTACGGTCCCTCTCTATTGAATGAATCTGCTTCGCTTTCTGAATTTTTTTAAAACGAACGTTTGCAACCCCTCCCTTACTACTACTTAACCCTTTGCCCCCACTTCAGCATGGTTTTTCTCAGGTTTTGCCTCCCCACTGAGACTGCCAAAAGCAATCCCAGACATCACCGTCACTGAGGCCGAGCCCCAGCACGTAAGAAGCATTTGGGTGACAATCTTTTATTCAATCGCATTGAACTTTAGTCCCTTCACTCCTTTTTTCATAAGAGGACTGGCTTTTTAGAGTCAAGATTTGGTTAAATATTAGCTGGAGGGTGCGATTTGGAAAGTGGCCATCTAAACAGTGACATTGAAAACTTGAGTGACCTGTTTGTTTAAATTCATGGTAAATGATTGATCTATCCAATTATTCATGGACCTGATGCTTCAATCTGCTGTTTGGTCAACTGGGTGTCTAGTGTTGGGTTTTTATATTACAAAATTGAGTGACTCTCTGGCAAACTTCCATTGTCCAAGTAGACTTTTTCAGTAAGTTGCTTTTTTAAAAGTTGAAGGTTAGATAAAACAAGACTTGTACAAAGCATTTTACACTTGAATCTTTGGATACCAACAGGTGGGATTTATGCAGTACAGTCTTTTTTAAAAGGTGTGAATAAGCTCAATCATAGCATGAGTGCTGCAAAACTGTCTACTTTGTGTATTAGATTACAGTAGTTTTAGTTTTAAAACCAACTTGGATATTGCCTCAAATTACCAGCCATGCTCTTTTTATTCTTCTCCCCCCCCCCCCCCCCCAATGTTGTATTCACTTGAATGGTTTACTAGTTCTAAAAATCTACAGATTTCATGTGCACTGAAGTTTTAGTTTACACACACATGGTGCTGAGTTATTCTACATTGTTATGAGTAACTTAGTCTAATGTGACAACATTGTCATCCTCCAGTGCATCATGACACTTTAACCAGATGGGACTACATTTATAGTCCTCGACTTGCAACTATCAATGTTTTCATACTGACCTCCCAACATAGCAACTTCTATGTTTCTAATTATAGAAAAACAAACCAGTTACTTGGTGGAAGGAGAAACTCGGCAGGCCTGCCAGCATCAAAGGAGAGAAAGCAGTTGACCCTTCAGAAGGGCCAAATGTTAACTGTTTTTACACTACTCCACTGTACCATCCAACTGCTATCTTTGAATGACCTTGTGGATGCCTGATCTTGGCTGATATTCTAATTTTTAGAAGCACAGGATTTCTGGCTTAATCACTTCTGAAGTGAGCATAGAGCATGATGTTGTGCCATGGAATAATCCTAAAATAACCTACATTCCCCTCAATTCACTGCTGTCTAAATATAGAATTATAGCAATTATAGAACTAGTCCTTGGTAAGTCTTGAACTGCAGATAGCAGCAGCATTATCATCCAATATCTTGAGCTGGAGGACTTGAATCTTCTTGAAGAGCATGTCAACATTCAAGGATGCTCTTGAATCTGCTAGAATGCTACAAACCATTGCAGTAATGTTTTTAATTTAAATGGTCTGAGTGTTGAGCTGGCTGCACTCTAAGGTGAGGGGAACTTTTCCAGAGTAAACATCTGATGCTGTTGCACATGAATTTGCATCCACTGCATCAATTCTGGATTGGGTTACCTGGGCACTGAGTGCTCTTGCCAATGGGCTAGAATGCCTGTTCAAATCCCACCTGCCCTAGAGGTGTCCCTTTGTCTGAACAAGCTGTTCTAATACTCTTCAGGTGGGATCATAATTCCTCCTTGAGGATTGAAAAGTGTGCTGTTACTCTAACTGTAGAGTTTCAAGTTTATTCTATACAAGCATAACAGGTACTGATTGGATTTGACTCCATCACCCAACTTATGGGAAGAAATATGAACTTTAGTTTGTCATTGCTGAGTGGAGCTGTCTTTCCTGTAAAGATTAAGCTATTAATTGCCACTCCTTTCCTCACAGTCATATTTCTGTTTGCATTGTTAGTTGTTTCACATACTGAAATGTCTTTTGCTTCCCCCCCCGCCCCAACCCTTAAATATGCACCTTAGTGCAAAATTCTTCTCTATTTCTAGAAAAAGGGCAATGTGCTTGGAGGTTAGACTGTTACAAGCAAATGTTTTTGGACTTCTGTATCCAAAGTCATTTCCATATAGACTTATGGAGCTTTTTAACTCTTCAGGCTAAAATATGTTGACTGGCTAACTTAAGCATTACCTGAATGGGCAGAAGTAATTACCAAATTCATTAGCTGCTGGCAGTTATGGTAACTAATTGATTTGTCACTCTACATTGACAAGCTTTGCTTAAAGCAGTACAGGCAGAACACAGTAAACAAAGGATGTAAAGATCAAAAAGACCTGAGGGCATACAGGTTACACTATATCTGAGGCTAGAGTCCATTCAATGGTCTAACAACCAGAAAGAAGCTGTAGCTGAACCTAATGTGTATCTGGCTTCTCTATCCTCTGACAGAAGTTGTAGGAGGTAATTACCATGGTTTATTGGGTCTTTGGCCACCTTTCTGCAGCAGTGGGCCATGTAAATAGTCTGTGGATGGAAGGTTGGCTTCTGTGGTCTGGGCTGTGCACACCACCTCCTATAGTTTCTTGCAGTCTTGGGTAGAGCATTTGCCAGGCTATTATGTACTTTTTCTGTGGTGCATCAGGAAAAGTTGACACCTTTATTGCCATACCAAATTTCCTGAGCTGCCTGAGGACAAGATGCATTGCTGTGCTGTCCTGTTTGTCCACTTATGTGGGAAGTCCAGGACAGGTCATCTTGTAATCATCACTCCTGAAGAACTTTGTTCTTCACCTCCCCAACCTTATCTGATATGGATGGGGGCATGTTCTGAACCCTCCTTTCCAAAGTTGACTTCAGACTGACCAATAAGAGTCTACTTTCTCCTGTGTATGCTAATTGGCTTTTGATTGTACAAAAGTAGGGTTTGTACAACCACTAAAGATCTAGGGCGGGGGAATATTTGCATGTAAGATGTACTTATCTCTGATCCTTGTGATTGTTTCAGGTATTTGAATCCTTGCAGATTCTGGTATTGACCACTAAGCACCCATAACTGATAAAGTTAATGTTGGTTACACATGGTGCCATGTTTTCCTGTTTGTTTCACCTGAAAACGGGAGGGTTTGCATCCTAACCTAAACAAACCTTGTACACATGGTGTACAAGATGTAGCAGAAGTAGTTTCGACTAGCTTGTGGCTTTTCCAGTTGGTGAATCTTGTCCACAGGACAGTCATTCTTGTACTGAAATGACCAGCCACACTCGTGTAGTAAGATGCATTTATCTATTCATCCTGTTTAATGCTTACTAGAACATTCCAAGATTTTGTTCTATGCCTTCAGTTTGGCTCATGTTTGGCTTTTGATAATGAAATTTGCAGTTTTTGGCTCATAACTGCTTTAGGCAACTTTCATGTCTCCTAAACACCAGAAGATGACCATGTTTTGGAAGCCTTTCCATATGCTAGCTCAGTGGGCACAACCCAAATTTGAGAAATACCTCATTTGAGTCTGACCCAATTGAAGATGATGACTAGGTTAAGTTTGTGGGCTTTTTGTCTGGTTTAGAGTCCAACCATGCCTTGGGTCTATGTCTCTACCCTTAGGGCAACCTGTCCTCTAACCAGGATCCACTCAATTTTCAGGCAAAAATCCCATGTGCAATGCTATGTCTATCATTGTACTTATTGTGATAGCTGCTCTAAAGTCTGCAGTCTAAACAGACTATCTTCCCAGTAATCCTGCTCTAAACTTCCAGGAATAACTGCTATCCCAGTTAACAAAAATTTTCTTCAATCTGTAAAGGACAACTCAGGATCTACCTCTAGAACTTGGGTCTTGCTATAATGTTTTGTCAAATTACAGCATCCAAGGCTCTGCCCAGTTAGCTACCTCAACCACCTGCTTGGTGTGATTCTGATCTGCTCACGTGAGCACAAACTGTAGCATGACCAAGTTCAGCCTCCACTTTCCTCCACAGGAAGCATGCTACCAGTGCAAGCATGTCAAAGCAAAAGTGAACTTCCTTCTGGATGAACAGTGGCTCTAGCAGTAAGATTATAGACATTATCTCAATGTTTCTATCCTTTTGGGCAGGAAGAAAGGCATGTTGGGTTTTCCTTCTCCAACCCTTGAGAGTATGCACTTAAGGTGGGACAAAGATCTACCTGTAAATACCAGAACTGAGTCTGATTCCAGGCTGCACTAGAACCCTCCACCTGAGCTGTACCAGTGATCACAGCCTAGAGGCTTGTTCTTCTCCTTCCTGCCAGGTGTTGAAGTGGTGGATTTTAACTAAAACTAATGAGAATTCTAGTGTCTTAAATGTTACACAGCAGTGTATTGTCCTGGTCTCTGGTTCTTTGGCTTGCATGATAGTGACATGTGTATGAAAATGTCCCTCACACTTGGTGTAATTCTATTTGGTTGTAATTTTTGAATAGGTCAGTTTAAGGACATCCTAAGAGGTCATGTAGGAGCACAAACTTGTGTAATTTTCCTAATGAAGGAGGAACAACTGTTTAACTACTCCTTATGACTCTATGTATTACTGTAGTAACTCAAGTTTGCCAATGCAGTTGCATCTCCCTGCTGGTCAGGGATTCACTGGCCTTACTCTTCATAGTAAATATAAAGTTAACACATGGAACTTAATGTCAACTATCCTCATTTTGAGGTGAAGAGTCTGTACTCTTGAAAATCACTTAGTGTGAATAGAAGCAGCAGAAGGGAAAGTAGTTCATGATGCAGAGTGACCTAGATGCTAAGATTATAGTGGCAGAATGAAGTCTTGAGGTGTGGCTTGTGATAAATATCAAGTGCTTTTGGCTGATTTTCCCCTTTCACAATATTGTGGAAAGGAGCCCAGTCTGCAAACTTACACTCAAAAACAGCCATTTGAGAAACAGTTGCATGCCTCTGAACTAGTCATTTTTTTGGAAGAGACTTTCAGTATGTCTAGCTGCCATCAAACATTCTCCAGAAATAGTTCCTTCTGGACTCTAGTTAACACCGACAATGTTGGGAGGGGGGGGGGGGGGGGGTGGGGGTGGCACTGCTACCTTGGGACTCTTACAGCCACTCAGCAGTTAGAACTGTAATTGGGGAAATTACTTGGGCAACAACTGAATATGGAACATTTATTGAACACACTTTTTCAATCCTTCTGTCACAAACTTCAGTTAATTGGGCCTGATTGAAACAAGTTTGTTTTTGTCAGTCTGATCCTGGAGTGATACGCTGCTAAAGTGAAATTTGTGGCACTTGCACTGGCTGAACAGCTTAATATCCAAAGGTGCGGCAGACTTCCTCATATTTAATTGCAGTTGTGGTCATAACTTGCACCACCTTCTGACTCTTTCCAGGTGAAGACATTGCTCTTGTAGATTTCTCCACCTGTGTGTGGCCTTTGCTCTCCCTGGCAGCCAGTAAATTTAAGGGTTTCTGTAGGTGCCTCAGTGATTTAGTATCTAACTTAGTCAGGTTTATATCCAAACTAGGATCAGGACAGTGGTGTACTGTTAATACACTCCTACTTGAATTCCTTCCTCCTGTAGGAATCCCTCTTCTACAGGACACTTTAATGCAGAAACTTTATTGCCTTAAGTTAATACTCTTCCTGTGGTGATACTGGAACTTCCAGACTGACCTCATGGCACTGCTGCCCAAGATTAAAGTTGGTGTTGAGATTTTGACTCCATTGTCTATTTCTCAGCATGGCCAGATGAGAACTTGCCACTGTCCAGTACCAGAAGAGTCAGACACGTACCCTGCCCCAAAAGTAGTGATTGTAGCTAAATTGACCTTGTTGCTAGGACACCAGTTAGCAGTCGAAAGGAAGCTTGGCCAGGATGTTGATGTCATTGTCACCCTTTACATGGATGCAGATCCTGCTTTCAAACCACTGAACTTTCCTGGCTTGTTAGTAATGCATATACCAGTTCACTTCTCTGAAGGTAAATCCCCACTTCCTGACCAGCAGGACTTTCATTCCTGGAAAGCCTGCTTGTTGTGGGGTCACTTTTTTTCAAATGACTGAAATCCTCAGGTGGGTTGAGGCAGTGGGTCTCACCTATTCAAATGGAATCCAACTGAGTGCTGGAATTCTCCTGGACTGAAATGGCCAACTAACTGCCTCAAAGGAGCAATGGGCACCTGAGGGTCTGCATGCCTCTTTATTACACTTCACTTGTGGGTGATCTTCCCCTATAAATGAGTGGCTTCTCTTACAATAACAGATTTTATTTGTTATTTTTGCCATGTCAAATGGCTTCCTCAGAACTACCTTGGGACTTGCTGTTTTTAAACACATAACAGCACAAGAGGTTAATGTAAAAACACCCATGGATTGACTGGGCTTGTGTGACCACTTTCTTGTAATTGGCTACTTCACTGTCTTGGAAATGGGATTCATGTCAAGTTAGTTTCTAATGGGAACATTGCCCTAGGAAAAGAACATTTTTAAGCAGTTAGAATACTACAGCACAGAAGCAGAACCTTTGGTCTGACTAATCCTCCACAACAAACACTTTCTAAAATTTGTAAGATACTGACTACCTGTAACAGTGCTTTACAAACTTACTGCCACTAACCACACTTGACAGAATAAACTTATGCTTCCTCTGAGCTGTGGAAAAGAGGAGTGCTAGTTGGAGGTCAGCCACTGCTGACCTTTTTAAGACTGGTCTATAGGCTTGGATCACAGAATCATAGTATAGAAGAGGCTCATCAGATCGTAGTCTGTACCACTAAAGATATAATCTTCACTAGATCAATAGCTTAATGTTTCAGGTACCCATTGCCATGCTTGAGTTTCCTGTCTCAACTACCTTGCAAGTGAACTTTCCCCTCCACCATTCACTTCCTAATTACTAGGAAATGATTGGCCCCCCCTCCACTTGACTATCTTTTAAGATGTTGAATTTTTGCATTAAAGTAAACTGCAGAAATTGCACCCATACAGGGTGAAGATGTGGACTTGGAGTGGTGTCCCATTTCTGTAGTCAGTGTAAAATGCAGCAGTTCAATTCTTGCATGGTGGTGCAGACAATCAATTAATCAGTTAATGCACATTTTTTTGTGGTTACTTGTCAGTCAAGTGACCAAATTCCAGTAAGACCAAATGGTTACCTTGTGCCTGTTAGATTTGTCACTGCAATCCATTTCCATACTTGGTGCTTGTGTGTTTGAATTGACCCCCACCCCAATACCAAGTAGAACCTGATCTAGTTCTTGAACTGATGAACTTGCATCTCTAAGCAGTGTATGGGCCAATACTACCTCTTGCAAAGTTTCAAGCTGTCAGGACTGCTGTGAAGTGCAAACTATGTATAAATCATAAGAATGGGAGACTGTTTTGAGGTGAATTGCACATGGGAGTGCCAATGGTTACTTCAGTAACACCTCTCTTGTACAGACTTGTTTATACCATTCTGTAGCAGCTATATAGCATCCAATTAGTCAGTTTCTCAACTGGGTGTCTGAGGGAGTGGGTGTTGTCTAATAGATCCTGTCAAACAACTTAAGCTTGATTTATAAATATTCATTGACATCTTATGAATATCTCTTTAAGCACACTCAAAACAAGAATAAGTCACTCTTCAGTTGATGACCTGTTATACCTGTTTGTAACTCCATGTATGGTCATTTGCCATGTTTCTTGCAATTCCCAGGGGATGTACCATTCAGTAACTGAAATATATGGAGAGTAACTACATGGTTTTTAAACTGCTGCCTGAGTGGCTTCAAGCAGCTGTTAAGACCAATTAAATTAGACAAACTTGTTTCCTCCTTGCTTCCCTGCCAAGCTTTAGTCTTAATTGCAAGTAAAACACTAGATGCTGCTTGGAAGAAATAGCATTCAGTCCTCTTTGCATAACTTTCAATTATGCTCACTCTATTCAACTGTCACGCAAAATGTTTGAAGCTGCAATGGCAGCTTTGCCTTTTTTGGCAAGCTGTAGTTGTTCCTTTAATTCTTCAGCTGAAGTGAGTGGTAATGAGCTATTTGATTTATGTCAGCTTAGTCTCAATTTGAGACTACCAAAAAGCACATTTCACTGCTAATGTTCCAAGCCTCTTTAATCTGTTCAGATGCTATTACATACCTCCCCTGGAGCAAATGGGCCTTGAACCCAGGATTTCCATTTCCAGGGGTAGGACACCAGTGTCCCCAAATGTTTCTGATATCTAATAGAACTAGAATGTGGTTCACCTGAATCAAGATGATAAAATGAGGCTGGATGAACACAGCAGGCCCAGCAGCATCTCAGGAGCACAAAAGCTGACACTTCAAGCCTAGACCCTTCACCTGAATCAAATTTGTTTTCTAGCTTATTCTGTCCCTTGGTTTAAAAAGATTAAACCTTTTTTAAATGAGGTATTCAAGGCTGACTCTTTCAATGAGACTCTTTACTAGTATACTCCAGTGTTAGTAAATATACATTTAACTTCCAGATGATTAATGTTATTTGCTATGTACGAACTTTAAACCCAATCCTGGAGGCAAGGTTTCTACAGCAGAGTCAGTGACTCATGGCTTCCTTTTATGCTAACTAAAAACATTAGCATAATACTAAACTTTTGAAATGTGCACATTTGCTAGATTGATGTTAAAGAAATCCTATTTCACATTCTGTAAGACTAGCCTTAAAAATGTGAACTAACAAACATGCAGCCATCTTCCACTGCACTTAACAGAATTTGAAGTTTGATTTACTAGATTTGTTGCAGGAAACATGTCAAGATTTCAAATTTAATACAAACATTACAAACTAGCATCTGAATACTTTCACCTTCTTTTGTGGTTTGGATTTGAACACTGGTTTGTAATTCTTGGATTAGTGTTTTAGTTGTGCCATCTTATCAAGTTTCTCTGGGATAACCAGACTGATCCCTGGTGATGGGGTCCTCCAAGAAATTGAATTAGTTAGGACTATAGTTGCTGGGACCAGAGAAATTCCAATAGTCTCTAACACTTTAGACCATATGCAGGAAAGATCACAGATAGTGAAGCCCAGACCTGAGGGTCACTAAGGATAGTGGGTTAACTGTATTTTAGGACTGAGGACAAATTGCTTCACCTAGGCAGTTGCAAGCCTGTAGATGTTTGTCTACCTAAAGTCAAGACCAAAATAAATTGGGTCTCTTTTTGGCAGGGGTGGAGGGTGGGGGTGCACGCTTTTTAGTAAAAGCAGGAACAGAATATGGAGTTAGAGGATCAAACACGATCACACAGAATGGCAGAGCAGGCCCAAAAGGGTGCCTGTCCCAACTTTTTTCAATTTATGCTCCAACAAT
Source organism: Stegostoma tigrinum (assembly GCF_030684315.1). Taxonomy (NCBI): domain Eukaryota; kingdom Metazoa; phylum Chordata; class Chondrichthyes; order Orectolobiformes; family Stegostomatidae; genus Stegostoma; species Stegostoma tigrinum. The sequence goes on along the minus strand of NC_081364.1, from coordinate 52,732,812 downwards.
TTTACTGCAGCTTTAAAAAAAGGACTTTGAAGTTTTTGGGTCAAAATGAATAGAACTATTGTCTTCAATTTGCAGCCTCCTTCCATCTGTACTGGCTGTGATTTATGTTCTGGAGTTGAGAACTTTTTAATCTTGACAGACACTATTTAAGTTTGCATACCTTGGTCTGTAAATGGTATTTTTTCTAGTTGCTTGTTAACTTCAATAAGTCTTGCCCACTTGAAGTACCATCTGGCTCAGTTTTAATTGTGAATTGCTAGGAATAACTTGCCAAAGAATAAGTTTTATACTTGCACCTTTTTTCTGGTCACTAGTGGGACATGGGCATCCCTGATTAGCCAGCATCTATTGCCCACTTTTCCCAGCGTAGTTCAAGAATGCACCTAATATGCTGTAGGTGGGACCATGTTGCCTTTAGAATTACAGGGCTCTGAACCAGTGAGTGAAGGAACAATATTAAGCCAAGATGGTGTGCTTTAGAGGGAGCTTGCAAGTCGTGGCACTTCATGTTCCTGTCACATACTAGATGGAAGTGATTTGAAAGGTGCTGTGAGATCTCTTATATTTCTGAAGTGCAGCTTAATTGGTATTAATAGCAGCAGTGTACTCCAATGGTGGAGTGACTGCCAGTCAAGTGGGCAGCTTTTGTCCTGATGTTGTCAAGCTGCATACATCCACATAAGTGGAGAGCACTGTCGCTGGGCAGTGAGCCAGGTGAGTAACTACTGTGGCATTCTTATCCTCAGACCAGCTCTTGTAGCCACGCTTTGAGGCAAATCTAGTTCTGTTTGGGTTAGCAGCACTCCCAGGGTGGGCCCACACCACTTTAATATTAAAGGGGTGGTGGTCATTGCCTGGCACTTGCATGGTGCAAGTAACTTGCTATTTGTCAGTCCAAGCCTGAATATTGTCCTGGTCCTGTTGCATTTGAACATGGACTGTTTCAGTATCTGGGGAGTAAGTGGTGCTGACCAGTGGGATTAAAAGCAGCTGAAGATACTCAGGACACTAGCCTGAAGAACCAGGCTGTTGTGGCAGTGGTAATATCTTTACCTCTAGTTTGGAGCCTGGCTTCTAAACTACCACCTGCTCTGAATAGGTTTGTAAAAAATATTTACCCTTCAACTCCTGCAAGATGCCCTGGAGCTGAGCTGACTGACCTGTAGCAATCCCCCAACCACCATGTCAGCCAGCAGTATTTGCCCACATTGAGCCACTGACTCCATTCTCTCTCCCTTTCCACTTGCAGACCGCTACTTCCACATTGCTCTGACACCTGCCTCCATCCCTGTTGTAATTGTCCCTTTCAAAGCTCAATTTTGGTATGGAGCACAGCTGTTGTTTTGCCCTCAGCCTTGCAGGCTAGACAACTATAAAATCACTTGCCAGTTGATACCCTTAAGGTTTCCTACCAACATGCATCACATTGCAACTATCCACTTGGAGAATTGAATAGGGGAGCAAACCAGTCTCATGCAGACAAAAATCCCCAAAGCTGCATTGAGACATCCAAGCAACTTGTAATGCTAGCAGAACTAGGGTTAACTTGTTTTGAATTCAACTTTTGAATTCAAAGAAACTTGTAAAGGATCTGGTCAAGCTGCATAATAGGGAATTCCACTAGTCTCCTCTCCCTCTTTTTTTAAAAAGGGACACGCTTATAAGGAAAAATTCAAGTTGGGGCTCAAACTTGACTAGTACCCAGGCATTTTAAAGCTTTTTGTATTTGTGGGACCAGATGCCACTGAAGTGGTATCATCTAACTTCTGGATGTTCTAAAAATGCTGCTTGTTCACTTTTTTTGCAAGATATCAAGCAGCTACAATGAGTTTGCTGGAATAAGACCTGACGTATGCCAGTACACTGGACTCTGAACTGGGTTTCTGCTGTAGATAAGTCTTATCAGCCTCACTCCTACTATTGCAGGGGTCTCCAATTGCTTCTGACTTTTCTGGATTTGGACATCAATGGCTATGCCATAAAAATTCATCCCTATAAACAAGTTGAGTGAAATAGCTTCAGTCTCAGGGTACAGTCACCAAACCAGAGTGGGTGAGGATGCTTCTCTTAAGCCTTCGGGATTAATATTTTTAACTCTAAATGATAGTTGTGTAACTAATCTTTTAATGTTGAAGTTCAAATACAACATCTTCTGTGGTAGGACTGTCATAGTCCAGTGCTATGACCACCACAGTACTTTCTCCCTTCCAGTATGGCAGACTTTCTGGGTCCACTTCCAATGGTCATCAGTCACTCCTGTCCCTGACCTAATGACTCTAACTGTCTGAATCATTGTAAGGTTCTTGAGTTTTTGCATTGATGCCTTCCTTGTACTTTAAATCTTAGAATCCTCACTCCTTGTATTTTCCCTCCAACCAAACATTGTCTGTTGGGAACATGTCTTCAGCTGTATAGGGCCAATAACCTAGCCCACCACCCCCTCTGCACCTTCTTTGGAGCTACAAAGGCCAAATTTTAATGTCATGCTAACAGTTGGGTCCCTGGTTAGTGATCCAAACCCTGCCGCCCCCCCCCCCCCCCCCCCCCCCCCCCCCCCCCATTGGACTGTATCCCATTTTCTTCAGACGGGGGCCTAGAACTTTCTGTTGGATAGATTCCTTGCAATCAAATGCAAAGGCTCAGTCAATCCACATGAACACTATGCATGATGGGCAAATTGCAAGCAGCTTGCATGTCTGCTCTTGACCTGAGTTCTTATTTCCCACTTGCAGGAAAAGTGACTTCACTAGCATGGAATGCATTTAGCTAGGTACAAAGCCTCACTCACAGCTGCTTTTGTTGAATGGTTGGCAGGCATTTTATATGCTAAGAGCAAGCCCTGACAACTTGCATAGCAATGTTTATTTCAGGAGGGGTTTTTTACAGTTGCAACCATTTCTATGCACTTCATGTGAATTTTGTTCAAAATTAATTTTGAACACTTCTGCCCTTGCCTGGACATGCTGCATACTCCCTAGTTGGTCTTATTGTTGCTGTTCACCTCTGCAACAAACTTACAGCACCCAGCTGTGCATTGGTGCCCCTGCACAATGTTTATAGCATTACTACCAAGCTACTTAATTCAAAGTTGGCAGAGGATTTAGTTTGTCTAATGTTTGTCACATTGTTTCCCATGTCAAGAGGAACGTGCTTTTCCATGCTTCATTCACACCATCTCCTGATGTGAAGTTACACCAGTTAACTGGTGTAAAAGTTTTCTGGTCAACCAATCATGGCCTTGAACAGAAATAAATTTGACAGTAAAACCAACTATGTCTGTCTCCCATTTAGAACAAAGCTGCTCTTTAAATGAATGATTTAATGGGTAAGTTTATTTTGGGAAATGAACTAGTCTTCCCTAGAGAATGCAGTATCAAAGGGACTACTGTAGTTGTAATTTAGGCTGTGGATACCAGAAATGGTTTTTCCATCTGCAGGGTAACTTGTTCCAGAACAGTAGGGGCAATGAAATGTTGTTTGATCAACATTTCAGGTTATAACTATCAATTGGTGGGTTTCTTTTTCAGAAATGGAATTCAAATTGTCTCTTCCCTATGTGCTGAAACTTTCTAGGTTTTATTCAAAAACAAACTTTGCTGATCATCAACTGCCTGGTAAGATAATGCATATCTACCAGCCTTCTATAAACTGGCTGGTAACCATATTTTTTAACAGCACATCTCTCTTCCATTAATTTAATCTGGAAATGTTATTTTTCGCCTGAAACTTTTCAGGTTCCAGTTTTATTTTAATACCAGACATTAACTGGCATCATAAACCAGTTTTATTTTGGTTTGGGGATGGCCCATGAGTGTTCATTGACTTGTAATCCAGTCCCACATTAATCCTGAAAATGAAGTAATTTCTTGCTATATTTGAGCTTTAAGAGCTTAGTCTGTTTTTCAACAGACTATGGCCTTCAGTTTGTTGGAAACATTAACTCTTTGCTTAGATGCTGACTTTCTTATTTCCATAATTTCTTGCAAGGCAATGGTGATGCTAAAATATTCAACTTGGGTGAAATTTCCCATCCTCTGCTGACTTGCTAACTTTCTTGGTGCCACTAAGCTGTCTACCTTTCAACTTATGACTAGATGCACCTTACAAAAGCAAGGCTGAAGATTAACATTTTTCACTTGCGGATGCATGAACATCAGTTTTCCTGCTCCACTGCTGCCTGACCTGCTGTGTTCATCCAGCTCTAAACCGTATCTCATTTCCCCAGCATCAGCAGTTCCTACTATTTCAATTTGCTGTGGCACAGCTAACCACCATTTGATCTCAATAGTCCTAATCGGGGGAAAAACCTGTTTTAAACAGTTTCAGATAGTAGGAGCCGGAGAATCGAAGTGGAGAGCTGGACAAACAGGCCAAGTGCCATCAAAGGAAGGGGCTAGGCCCAAAACATCAGCCCTGCTGTCTGTCCAGCTCTTCACCTTGCTAGTTCAGTTATGTAAACTGTCCCATTAAGTTGGTTTTTTTGTCCTAGAGCCCTGATGCATGACAAACTGTTGAATGTACTCTTGCATTTTCTGGGCACTCCCTTTCTTGTAGGAAGAATCATTTTTTCTGCTGATTCAAGCTGAGTGAAAGTCTAATGAGGGACACTACTCCAGACTGTCTCTAATGTAAATTTCCTCCATCTGTTCTGGAAGATGTCACTACAAATTTTAGTACAGTCAAGATGGTTCAGAGTACAGTACTCTTTGATCTGATAGGCTGAGGAGTGATAGCTGGAGTTTAATTTGGGCATGTCAGGTTGGGCATTGTATAGTTAATGGTGGATCCTGGTTAGTGCTGCCAAGAAGACTTTGGAGTGCAGGTTCATATTCCCTTTTTGGAAGGTGGAGTCACAGGTAGGTAGTGAAAGCAGGCTTGATTGCTTTGGCCAATGCATTGACCACTAAAGGAGTCAGAGGTCACTAGCTGATACCAGTTAAGCCACTTGGAATACTGCATTCGGTTCTAATCTCCCAGATGCAGGAATGGTATTGTGACCCTTTGAAAGTGATCAGGAAAAAATGTTGCAGGGTTGTGGAGTTCTAACTATAGGGACAGCCTTGTTTTGTTTTTGCTCCCTGGAGCAATTGGAGGCTATGGGGTGGCCTTTTTGATTTTAAAATCATGAGGTGTGGACATGGTGAATAGTCAAGATCCTTACCCCCCCCCCCCCCCCCCCCAAGTAGCAGAAGGTTAATGTTACAGCAAAAACTGAAGGTATTGGAGGAAACTCTTTTCAAGATGGTCCATATATGGAATGAGCTCCCCAAAGGAAGTGGAGGCTGATAGCTTAAATATTGTAACTGCATATCTAGATGAATAAGAAGGGTTTAGAGATATGGGCCTAAATCAGTTTCAGACTATCTGGTTGGCATGGAAAACTAGACCAAAGGGTTTCTTCCATGCTGTGCAGCCCCCTCATCCACTGAGTGGACCAAATCTGCTCAAATGCCTTTTGAGCTTTTTACCAACTTTACAAGCAATTTAGCAAGTTCAGCCATTGTTTCACACCATAATCAAAGCTCCCATGGTAAGGAAACATCACTGAACATAGTGGACTTGGTGGAATGAAAATGAGATGTGGTAACTTTGTAAACACTTGGTTTACTTACACATTCAGCCTTAGAGTATGCTTTTGCTATAACCATGTCTTTTAACCCTGAAGACTTTGCTGTGGGCTTTTCACAATGGGTCTTCAAACCTAGATAGTTGGGGAATGCAGCCCCAACAGAATCTCAAACATTTGTTTCCTCTTCAATCCAAAAGCCTTTTGCTTCTAATCAACAATTTTTCCCCCTCCCTCTGAACCAAGCAGTGTGCTAGTGCAAATCATGGAATAAACTATCACTTGCTTCCATCTTCTGTTGGGTAAAGACAGACTTTTGTTGTCCTTGTCCTGCTTTCCTAAAAGCAAGGAATTACAAGTGCTCACACTGCCCCCCCCCCCGCCAAACTTGTTGAGGCCCAAAAGAAGCTTGTTTCCTGCCTACCTGAATCATGACCTGAAGATGAACTAGGAAAGGCAAAGTAAATCAATTGTGCATGATAAACACATTCCTAATATTCATGTTCAATTCTAAATTTGCTTGAAAATACAGAATTTCAAGATCTGACTTTCACAGTAGGAACTGCAGATTCTACTTGGGTGGAGCTGGGAGAATACAGCAGGCCAGGCAGCATTAGGGGAGCAGGGAAGCTTGATGTTTTTGTGTGGAACTTGAGGGTTAAGGCCAGTGAGCACAATCTCAAACAAGAGCCTTGAAGGCAGTGCAAGGGTGTTTTTGTGGTACTCTGTTCCTAAATGCTAGAACAGCAAGGAGCTATCATGACGTGTTTAACCTGGGTTCAAATTACAGCTGCCGCAAAGGTTGACATCTGAACACTGGTTTGAGTATTTTAAATGCTTCCAACACCTAACTAGAACAATCAATGCTCAAAGAAATGCAAGCAGCCCAAATCCAACTATAGGATGGATCAGAGGCCCACTAGCAAGAGTTTAAGCAGATGTGAAGAAAAGGCAAAGTTTTAATGTCTAGTCAGTATCCACTAAGTACTGAGGAATGATGTGTCACTTTATCTAAATTGTTTAATTGTCTAGTATTGAGATATGACATCACACTTGCTTCCTGTCTTCATGATTAATGACAGCAACAGGACACTGCTATCAACAAACTAAAAAATGAACCCAAATGGCTAGATATGCAAAGGCCACTAACAGGTATAGGCTACAGATCCACTAATAGCAGTAGGTCACTAGAGGAATTCTACAGAGATGTGGTTAGTGAGTTTAACTGGGTAATTGCAGGATTTCAACTAACTCCATTTTAAAGGGACAACCAAATGCATGGGACAAGGGAATGGAGTTGTAATGGATACAGGAGTTTTCCAACCCCAATAACTGATTCTAATAGGGAATCTTTGTTAGAATTCTAACAGTGAACTGTTCAGAAGGGTCTAGGCCCAAAACATCAGCTGTTATGCTGCTTGGTCTGCTGTGTTCACCCAGCTCCACACTTTAAAATCCTACAGATAAGTAACTTTGGAACAAGTATGATACCATCCTTGATTAAAAAGTTTAAATGTGAGAAGTTAATAGATTGGAGGGGAGTTAAAGGCTGAGAATCAAGCTCAGGGTGGGGGTGGTGGCTGTGAAATGTTTTAACCTTCTCCATACTCTAAGTACCTTGCCCCCTTTAAAAGGAAGCAACTGAGACTGAGCTTGTCAATGTGGGAATACTTACCTGTCAGAACACTTACCAACCTGCCCTAGACAAAGGGACTTGGGCAACAGCAGCTGGTCTATCTAGCAAACATTAATTTCAAGAATAAATTGAGAATCAGAAAAATCAAGAGCAAAAGATAACTTTACACACTTGGTCAAAGGGTCTGAATTTTTCTAGAAAAATGTAAAGATGGAAATGAGCCTCTGAAAAGATTAATAGGGTTATGCCACTCACTGACTTCTGCATTCTTGTCTCTAGTGAGAAACAGACTAAGTGCACTTTAATTGATCAACCAATTAATCAAACTAGTAGTGGAGTTGGGTTGACAAGGTGTAGAGCTGAAGGAACACAGCAGGAAGGCTGACATTTTCAGGCCAAGACCCACTCATGGTTTAGTCTAGCTGGGTTGTTTGATTCCATGTAAACTGTACAAGAGTTTTGAAAAAGCTGTAGTGGAAGAGCACTGGACATATCTAATGTAATTCTTTAAGAACAATCAATAGAATATGCTTGGAATTCTTGGCCAACTTTATCAGCAGGAAAGAATAGAAACCCTACTATAGCAATGCTTCACTTAGCACTTATTTGACCACTGCAAGCTTGTGTTCCTGCAACAAAGTTGCAAGCTTTCAATATTAACCTTGCTCAACTTGACATTGAGTTTAGAAATTGCTTCCCCCTTCCAAAATTCAAATCTAAATTGAATAGCAGTGTCAGCAGTAGCAAGGTGAATAACTTTTAAATTAATGAATCATGGCCTACTGCCCCACCTTCAAAAGAACCCTTGAAACAGGGAGATAGCTGGTATGCTTTTTTGAAATCCATATCTTGTATCACTTAAAATGAAGCTAAATTTGTACACTAAAGACCATGATGAACCTTAACTTTCAAATGGCTTCTGGAAGGTCCTTGTTGTTTTTCAGTCAAATTCAAGAGGGTAGTGATGCAATGGATTGCAGGTAGCTATTACAGTCCAGACCAACTCCTCCTCCTCTGCACCCCTCCACTTCTCCCCTCAATCCCCCTGAGATAAGATTGAGGCAACACTCTTAGCATCTTGCATTTGCTTTCAACTATTGTGGATATAAACAATTGAAAAGCACTGCTGATTTCAGCAAAATACACATGCTTTAAAATACCAAAATTAGTATAACTATTAGAATAATTGTTTATTAAACAGCAACTGTTCCAATATTGGAACACCCCTTAGGCACAACCCTGACAAAGGAACTTTCAGTAAAATATTGCCTCACATGCCATGCTCTCTAGTCTAAATGTGGAATTTGACAGACAATTTCAGCACTTTGGCAAAGGTGAGATGTACAGCAGCTTCAAAACCCCAACAGCTAAAAGCTAAACTAACACTGAGTAAGCAAAGCCTCACCTGCCTCTTATAACCCAAACCCTTCAAGTGTAACAACCTTCTGCATCTATACCTGCACCCACCAGTTTAACACCCTTTTCTTAGGGGGAACAAACCAGAATTGTATTCATTCTGAAAGTGGTCTCAAATGAAATGTAAACATAACATCTCAACTCCTACAGTCAGTTCTGACCAATGACGACAAGCATGCCAAATCTACCTTCACCCAGTCTATTCTTTGATCCAACATCAATCCTAAAGACTGCTAATTAAGTATTTTGACTTTCATAGTGCTCACAAGTATGTGATTGTTGCTAACTTTGAGCAAAAGCAACATGATTAAACAGTGATACAGAATTGAGACCCTGTGGAACAACAGCTCATAGTACCCTGAACTGTTCTATGGCAATACATTCACGGATGCAAATACCATTTGTCTAAGCCAACATTTAGTGCCTATCACTAATTGCACCTCCTAAAAAGTAGTGAGACTACCTCAAACAGCTCTGCATGTGGATTGACAGTGGGGATGGCATTAAGATTGGCACAAAGAATACAAATTTCCAACTTGAGATGGTGAGTGGCTCAGGGCAATGTTGCAGATGACTTTTACATGCCTGGTGTCAATCTTTTCTAGCAGTTAGTGGCTTGCTGGTCAGTTTGAGGATGGCTAACCCCCACCACATCTAGATTCAGATGTAGTCAAGACCAGGTTAGAATAGCAGTTTTATTTCTTTTAAATGGCCTTGATGGAGCTTTGACCATGTTTTCATGGTCATTGGCCTAAATCCACATTGAAACATCAATTAATGAATGGGTACCTGGATGTTACTTGCATGTCTAAATTGATATTAGCTGACAATATCAGCCTTTTTTGTAGGCAGCCATTACCAGCTGCACAACAGGAATAAGCCTGAAGTTATTAGTAGCTAATTTCTTACCCTGGCTAGGGTGTTCTTATCCAGAAAGTGACCTCTACATTAAGGGCTACCCTGGACATCTTTGCAGCCTTTTTCCCCCTTGCTTGGATCTAAACTTACAATTGTTGCACTTATCAGACTCAGGCTGTGTCCCTCAAATAACCACCTTGAAGGATGAAAGTGGATGCAATGGCCCAGCAGTGCCTCTTGTGCAGGACTACTATTTCTAAATCCTCTGTGGGGGCTGATTTGCTACTGTAAATTGAATTCAGCATCTTGCTTGCTCACCCTTGATGAATGTGTAGGCTACCAATATAGTCCATATTCAGAAAAATTGGCTTTTTGGTTTTCCTTCAATGCTTTCATTTTTGCCTTTTCTCAAATGTATTGACTCTAGCCTGACAAGCAGTCATTTGCCAGATTGCTCAACTACAATTCAGTTCAATGTTGAACATTGTTCCATTCAAATTTTCAGCAATGCCTTGAGCATGTTTTAAGGGATTAAGGATATTCAACATTTGAAAGAACCTTAAAGGAACTGTATCAGTCAATTGTGGTGGGAAGTCTATTACAAAAGAATAGTCATGGAGAATTAAATCACTAACTGCTAATTTCTGGGAACAGTAACCCTTTAAAGGCTGACCTTGGGTGTAAATGTTTGTTTTTGTCATGGGTGCCTCCTGATCCATGACAGCCAAAATGGCTTAAAGGCAGAGTTTTGGAAATAGGTTGGAAAATTTCTAGCCTGTAGACTTTAACTTCATATTGCTTCACTTCACCTAGTCAATCAACATGTCAAAATGACATTCCTTTCTAGCTAAATAGTTCAGTTAGCTAATGCTTATCACAATTAGAACAATTGAGGTGTTTTCAATGATGTGCATGTGATGAGCCAAAGGGCACTGCAGTAGATGGAAGTTTAACTTTAACAGCCCAATCCATATTGGGAAACACCTTTTTTGAAAACATGGTGATTGTGGATCAGTTACTTGAAGAAAGGTAATTGGTTTACTTAAAGGTTATATTTCTACTACCAGACAATGACTGACTCAAGTGGTAGATGGTGTGGTTTGAGCACATGCACTCTAATTTGTGTGCATAAGCAATAATAACTTTAGTGTGGTGAATCTCCAGCCTTGAGCTAAAGTGGCTTTTTTAACTTGGCCATTCTGATACTACTTGACACTGACTGACAAAGTATCTGGCAGCAAATTGCTAAAAAATCAGGTTTGGCAGCACTTGCAGTATTTTCCCCTCCCCCAGATGCTGTCAGAGGTATTGAAGGGCCTAGATCTGAAACATCACTTTCCTGCTGCTTGGCCAGCTATGTTCATCTAGCTCTACACCTTGCTATCTAAGTCTCCAAGCCTTTGTTTCAGAGCTCATCCACAGGTCTTAACTTTTTTCCTGCCTTGCAGTATAACTAGGAAAGTGACTCCATAGACCCACTACTGTAAGCCTGCAGTGGGTGATGTTTTGCTGCATTTGGCTTGTTTGCCTTCACATTCCCCTTCTGGCCTATTAGAGCTTCATCTCTTAGAAGCAGCATCTGCTAGGGTGCTAATCTTGGTTTTTTGGGCTCCAGAAAAGCTGAAGCTAAGGGTGTACAAGTGGTGATTCAGCAAGCAGCTGGCTGGTCTGAACTCCTGACCACTCAAAGGTTTTGCTTCTTGGAAAACTGAACAGCTTGGAGCTGTGAACAAGCTGCAGAGAAGTCAGCCAATCTGTTCTAAGCAGCAAAATCCACAAATCCAGAAGAAAACCAGTTAGTTGGAAGATAGTATCAGAGATAATGGGAACTGGAGATTCCAAGATAATAAAATGTGAGGCTGGATGAACACAGCAGGCCAAACAGCATCTCAGGAGCACAAAAGCTGACGTTTCGGGCCTAGACCCTTCATCAGAGGGGGATGGGGGGAGGGAACTGGAATAAATAGGGAGAGAGGGGGAGGCGGACCGAAGATGGAGAGTAAAGATAGGTAGGGAGGGGATAGGTCCGTCCAGGGAAGACGGACAGGTCAAGGAGGTGGGATGAGGTTAGTAGGTAGCGGGGGGTGCGGCTTGGGGTGGGAGGAAGGGATGGGTGAGAGGAAGAACCGGTTAGGGAGGCAGAGACAGGTTGGACTGGTTTTGGGATGCAGTGGGTGGGGGGGGAGAAGAGCTGGAAGAGGATCCCCCTCGTTCTCACACACCACCCTACCAACCTCCGGATACAACGCATTATCCTCCGACACTTCCGCCATTTACAATCCGACCCCACCACCCAGACATTTTTTCCATCCCCTCCCCTGTCTGCTTTCCGGAGAGACCACTCTCTCCGTGACTCCCTTGTTCGCTCCACACTGCCCTCCAACCCCACCACACCTGGCACCTTCCCCTGCAACCGCAGGAAATGCTACACTTGTCCCCACACCTCCTCCCTCACCCCCATCCCAGGCCCCAAGATGACATTCCACCTCAAGCAGAGGTTCACCTGCACATCTGCCAATGTGGTATACTGCATCCACTGTACCCAGTGCGGCTTTCTCTACATTGGGGAAACCAAGCGGAGGCTTGGGGACCGCTTTGCAGAACACCTCCGCTCAGTTCGCAAAAAACAACTGCACCTCCCAGTCGCAAACCATTTCCACTCCCCCTCCATTCTCTTGATGACATGTCCATCATGGGCCTCCTGCACTGCCACAATGATGCCACCCGAAGGTTGCAGGAACAGCAACTCATATTCTGCCTGGGAACCCTGCAGCCATATGGTATCAATGTGGACTTCACCAGTTTCAAAATCTCCCCTTCCCCTACTGCATCCCACAACCAGCCCAGTTTGTCCCCTCCCCCCACTGCACCACACAACCAGCCCAGCTCTTCTCTTCTCCTCCCCCCCCCCACCCACCCACTGCATCCCAAAACCAGTCCAACCTGTCTCTGCCTCCCTAACCGGTTCTTCCTCGCACCCATCCCTTCCTCCCACCCCAAGCCGCACCCCCCGCCACCTACTAACCTCATCCCACCTCCTTGACCTGTCCGTCTTCCCTGGACTGACCTATCCCCTCCCTACCTCCCCACCTACACTCTCTCTCCACCTATCTTCTTTACTCTCCATCTTCGGTCCGCCTCCCCCTCTCTCCCTATTTATTCCAGTTCCCTCCCCCATCCCCCTCTCTGATGGGTCTAGGCCCGAAACGTCAGCTTTTGTGCTCCTGAGATGCTGCTTGGCCTGCTGTGTTCATCCAGCCTCACATTTTATTAAGTTGGAAGATAGCACTCTTTTAAAAAAGAGGCCTCCTAGTGTGAACCATTACAGATTTTCTGCAAACTAGTACTAGTGTCCAGACAGCCACTGTTCTGCCCTCAGCACCTGCTGAGTTGGTGTGTACTGAACCATTTTCCCACTTCACAACACCCTCCCCTTTTTTGTTCCATGTCTGAGGCTAGAATTCTAACTTAGTTAAACTGACTTGTTTGACTGCAACTTGACTTAGCAATCTGGCTTGTGCAATATCTATCTAGATCTAAACTGGAATTCTGTATATTCTGTTTTCTGACAAGTCCAGGAATAGTAGGGTTTGACTTTCAGTATATTCCAGAAGTATAGCACCAGGGAGCTGCCTATCTGCTGTACAGGAGGGGTTGTAACTCTGCACCCTGTAGCCTATGGCTTGATGCCAGGTTAAGGTCTCTGGGGGGGAATATTTTAAGACAGTGGTCCCCCCTCGAGCTGAGGTTGCAGATGTTGTCTGCACTTAAAACTTTTTTGCCTTGGAGTGAAGATCATGTACACTACCTCTTGATGGGCAGAAACAACATCTTGACTACAGTAGCAGCTCTCATGCTCTTACCAGCCTACCCTGTGGCAGATAAGAGTGTTACCCTCTAGTTACCTCCTTGAAGATGGCTATAATGGTTGGGACCCCTTGGCAGGCTGCTCAACTTGCATGAGGTCAATGTTTGTATGCATGCTAAGAGTACTTAATCAAAATGTGGTGATCAGCAAGAATTTCACTTGCACTGGCTGTCTTTGGCTCTTAAGTGGCCTAAACTCTAGGCAAGAGGGTGACAAGTACAATTCTGTTGTGCCTAAGGTCCCTAAGGGTTGAAAGAGATCCTCTGTGCTCCCTTTCAATAAGCACTTGATGTTTAACTCAGTGCTCCATTCTTGGCTCCCTTAGGGTAGTCTTCTGCTTAAGAGACTAAAGACCATCTGTCTCTAAGAATTTGAGCATATCAGGTTGCCAGCAACCTGCAGTATTTCATGCACTTCCTGCTCATTATTTCTTCAGGTCATGGTTCTGTTGGACCTCTGCTTTTCTCTTTTTTGCTGCAGTATTGGTGTTTTCTAGTTGAGTTATAATTTAATAACTCAATATTCAGGATCATGTAAGTGTTCACCAAATCACTTGTGCCCAGGTGAAGAAGCCCATGGTGTTGATGGATTTAAGGGTAGACCAACAATGTCCATTGACTTCTAGATCACTTGTATGATGCTTAACTGGCGAGTCATTTATAGCTCTTCTGTAGAGGCCGCAAGCTCCATGTTGAGCTCTTGCAGCTGCTCTTCAAAGATTAAAGACAGCTGTTTTGAGCCAGGCTGAGACCACATTAGGTGGTGCAATTACTGTCACTATGTTTTTCTCCTAGCTTCTTTGCCCCACTGTGTAATCAAATGGTGGCTAACATCTAGAGCAAGTGTTCCCATTGGGCCATGTATCCCACCTGAAAAATCTAGGGTTTGTTATAACAAGACCCTCCTAAGCACAAGAGGATTCCACTTTTGTGTTAGCTTGCTGATAGCCCCCTTGCCAACCAGCTACTTTTCCAAAGGTTTACACCCTTTTCTTTAGTTGAAAAGGTGATGAGTAAGGAGTATTAGGCTCAGTAACCAGGAGCCAACTTTGCTGACATCAGAAAAGCAGGTGGCTGTAGAAAAAGGAATTCTGACTTGACTGGTTACTTGAAGAGCCCCAGACATGGGTGCACTGGTCCACACTTCATCCAATTCTAGTTAGTTTTTAACATTGTCCAACCCATCTGGTTATGAAGAGTGATCAAATTCTTTTGACTTTGCCCATCCTCATGCATCATCTGTACTAGGTGTTGTTTTAGGTTTTGAGTGGCTAAATGGCAAATCATTTATTGACCTCATGTTCATTTTGACAAACTGTTTTCATCTTGGCATTGTGGTATGCTGCAGTTCTAAATATCAACCACAAGTTTCATGCCTGATGACTTAAGAACTTGGCACAATTACTGATCACATACTGAAATTTGAGGGAAAAGGTGCAAAATTGTTGCTGTGTTGCTCACCATTTGTTTTCATTCCAGACTTGTTTACTGGAGCTCTATCTGCTGATCTGAACAGTTGTTCTCAGTATTTAGCAAGACCAGCTACAGATTGCATGGCTTGACCTGCTGCAACCCCCCCCACTCTGCCCACCCAGACAACTGAACTGGGATGTCTGCTTGTTGAAGCAGACGCCATAGCAACATTAAGAGGCATTTGGGAAAGCAGGGAATTGTGGGATACAGGTACATGCAAGCAGGATTAACTTACAATGGCAACATGGCTGTCTTTCTACAGTACTGCTTCTGTTAACTTGAAGAAATTTCACTTGACAATTTTAATAAGTCAGGTAAGCGTGTCTACTTCAGCTGTCAACAATCCAATGAAGTGTTCTCTAGTATCCTCCCTAGATTTGTACCTTGAGTGCCATGTCTAATTTGGGATTTGGAGACTTCAACTGTTTGGTACTTTTGGGTGTAGTGAGACCCAAGGGACCTGAGTTGAGTGATGAGCCATGATCATCTTGAATGGCAGAACGTTTTTTGTTAACACTACTTTTGCTTCAGAAGCATCTCCAACTGTGATCTTCTTTCACAGGGCATGAAGACTATCTCTGTATTCTCAAATCTTGAGAGCATTAACATCCTGCAGTGACTTGGTGTCAAGTGTTGCAGTGGTTTCAAGCAACCTGCAGCTGATCAACTTGCCAGGGTGTATGGAGCCCCTTTTTAAAAAGGGTGAAGATTTGGTGTCTATCAAAAGATGAGGCACATGTGGGTTTTGACATGAATAGCCATGGCTCAGATGTTTGTGCTATAGGTGGAAGGTCCTTCAACTCCCTTTCCCCTTAACCTCTCAGTGAAGATGTTACTCCCATTTGCTGTAAAGTTAATCTGTTCTCTACAAATAAGTAGAATTTCACAACTGGCCAACATTTAAACACCTCACTAGTTCATTCTGAATCTTTACAGACTGATTTCATTAATCACTTGTACATTTTAAATTCTGCAAAGAAATACAGCTGGGAGCCATTTAGTGATTCTAAAATCAAAACTTAAGTTTCCTCAATTTTGGCTTTGCTTAACCATTTGCTTATAGATTGAACTCCAGTTTTCAAGAACTACCTGTAAACTAAAGTTAAACAATACACCTGGCAGGAAACAAGACTCTAATCAGACTAACTTGAAGCAAGCATATGGTCCTGTCTTTAAAAGTTACTAACAGTCATCTCAACAGATGTCTGCTTTTGAGTTACTGTTAAAAAATCTTAAACTGCCAAAGGCACAAACAAGAAATTCTCCTCCTTTTACCCCCCCTGCCACCATAAACCACCTTCCAGATTTGCATGGAGTAGAGGTATCTAGGGAGATTCCAAAAGCATGAGGCCAAAAATACATGGTGCGAACAAAGTGGAAAAACTAGTCCAACCTGCTGGAATAGGTGGCTTGAGGCTGGTTTGCTCCAATGTGGCTTCTTAGTTAATGCAAACATGCTCATCTAATGTGCAGATGACCAAGGGTTTTTGGCATTGCTTAGTTGGCTGTGAAATACTTGGGTTGTGAAGGTTGGCACATGCACAACCTTTTTGACACAACAAGAGTCAGTAAGAGGTTGCAAGATGCCTTTGATTAAAACATCAAACTAGCCACTGAATCAAATTTTAATCTCATGCAGTGACTTGAAGCCTTGCCACCTCTTTAGATGAAAGCAACTTGAGTATTTTCAGCAGGATATTAAGAGTACAATTACTTGCTGCCTCAAACAGTATCTTGTTGTGTACACAAACAATGTTTAGAGGCATAGGGCTAGATCAGTTTACCATATCTGGGCAGTATGGACAAACTAGATTGAAGGGTTTATTTCTGGAGTACAACTAAAAGCCAAAATTGAACCAATCACTCAACTGGAGTCCAGCCACCATCTGGAGCAAGCTGAAGTTCTGGAGGGCACTGGAACTAGATGTTAGTTCTGATTTATTGCATAAAATGCTCTCAGACTTGCTTTTCCAAGAAGTTTGTTTCCAATCTGATTGCATCTAGTTTTTATACTCCTGATTGAACCACTGACAAATTATATCTTAGAATATTCAGGGATTGCAACAAGTAAGATTTCACTGGCTTTGAGACTGTGGATGAACCATGTCACACATTGGAGACATCTTTAAATCTGAAATGCTTTTGCCCTGTTACTTTCCTCCCACCATACAACTGCTAAGAGGCAATGAAGGCAGGTGTGCCAAATGTCACCTTCACCCTGTCTGACACTTTGAAGGAACTGACCCCCCCCCCCCCCCCCCTGGTCTCTGACAACACCTTAGGGCTGTAACAATTAACACTGAACTGTCCTGCCCTTGTTCTTGCCCAAAAGCAACACCTGGCATTTAGCTAAATTTAAGCTCCATCTGCTACCACTCAGCCCATTGGTCCTGTAGATCAGGATGTTTTTTTGACTCTCCTCCATGTCAACTGTCCACTATACCTCCCCAATTTTTTGGTTTCACCAGTAGACTTTTAACAGTGCTTTCTAAATGCTCATCTGAGGAGCTTGTTTTCAATAGTCTTGACATGGTGCAGTTAACACAGACACCTGGATTTTTTGCTCTTTTTGTTTGTTTACTTTCTCCCTTTTTTGTGCAGCATCTCCATGCTTTCTATAACTAACAATTTGCAATTCCTAGCTGTCAGCTTGTTGCCAGCATCTCTTGCATGTTCCATTCTTTATGACTATACTTCATCCCTAAAATCCAAATCATTGGTTCTGATTTTTAACAAGCCTCTGATCTGTCTTGGAGCAAAGAAGGGGGAACCTTCCTCCTTGAGTGACATCCTTTTGACACTGGTTAGTAGTTTCAACATTAACAGCTACCACTTCATAATAATTAAAGAATAAACTTGATCAAAACCTAATTCTCAGCTCAATCTAAGCCTTTCAGTCTTCCTCCCTCACCTGGGAAAGAGCTGGGTCTATTGAAATCAACCAAGTAGCTGGTTGATCACAAAGCCACATTAAGTCACCTGTGGATGTGGTTTTCACTGGCTTGGCCAGCACTTGTTAACTGACCCTAGTTGCTCTGAGGTGCCTTGAACAGCTTAGGTGGGCCATAACCTTTAGTGGTTACAAAATGCCAACCACTTTTTCTTTTAAAACTTGCATGGGTTTAAATGACTTCCTTAAAGATATCACTGGCTGTCCAGTCCCCACATTTTTCTATCCATGGTTCTGAAATGTCATGTTACATCAGATTTTTCAGTAACCTGAAGCTCCTCCCTCAACCACTTCACAGCATGTGCTTGAGAAACTGCAAAGCATTAATGCTCAAACAGCCTGCTGTGCCTTACTGGCCCTGTGATCAGTAGCACACTGCCCTTCATTTAAAATGAATGAAATCTTCTTGAGCATGCTTGCATTCTAACAACTTTGGTTTGCCTACAACACACTCCAATTTGTACAATTGGCAAACTGACTGACTGACTGCCTTGAGCTCACTTCCTTTTATCAGAATTGATTTTGTGGGTTGAAATAAAAACTATGGGATTATTGCACTTTTTGCTTAAGTCAGTAACACCTACTTGCGTGTAATCTGTATTACTGTGTGAACAAGCAGCAGTTGAATCAGTTTTGCAGGCAAGATGGTATCCCATGGTGGTTACAAACAGCTTAGTCACTAGTCTAGGGCCTTCTGTCAACTGACTCCCAGCAACTAAACAATTGAGTGACTTTGACAAACCACTCTAGAAGGTAAGAAGTGGTTTCTCTTGCCTTTTTAAACTCACCTGGTTAAGTATCTCCAGCCTGGAGATCCACCTTATTTCTCCCCCATATCTCCTGCAAACCAAACAAGTATATGTAGAATAACATTAGTCTTTACTCATTAACACTAACCTGTTTAACCATATGACCAAGGATCACTCAGCAGTTGTCTTAATTTTTTGCCTTTTAACCAAAATGTTCTGGTTGTCACCTGGGTTTAAGTCTAAAGTGGGGAATTTTGCATATCCCTTTTTCAAAAAAGTTAATGAACTTTAAGAAACCAAGCCCCACAGTTTGAGGTAAACACTACCTTCCAACAGTGTTTTTGTCCTAATGTGGCAATACTGTTCTCCCAAAACTCCAATTAGGAGTAGATAATATGGTAATAAGGAATCAAACATTGCTTACAATTGTGTGCAAATACTGTATTCCTTGAACTAAACACTTGGATTAATAGGACAAAGTTTCCTGTTGTCAAACTCTAGTGGCCTTAAGATGGCATGAAACTTTGGAGAATCTCAGTAATATTACTAAGGCATGTAGAAACTTGAATTCAAAGGTCACCTTACTTACTTCTGCTCAGTGCTTAAAATATACACTCCTTACAGGCAACATCACCTTTTTATTAGCTTTCTTTCAGTTCTGAAGACCTGTTTTTTGAATGCAACTATTGCCACCACTCCAAATTTGGCCTGAAACATGAGCAGCATTCAAAACTTGCATTGTTTTTACTGGTCTAAATGGCCATGGCACTTTGCAGTTTCCTGTAAAGCACTGCTAACCTGTAGTGCTGATCCCCAAGAACTTCAATCAGTTGTACAAGATGTGGGATTTAGAGATTTTTAGTGTGACACTGAAGTGATTATTTCTATATCAAGTAACTTCAGCCAAACATTCTCTACTGTTCAAGTTATGTTCTAAATGAGGTATTTGGCAATTGCATGCTTTTGCTTCCAGGTGACAAATGCTGTTTCCTAACTGAGCACAACTGGTCATAATTCATCTGAAGAAGGAACTTGTGTGAAAGCAATTAGATTAACAGGGTCAATTGCTGTAACTGCATGGTGTTTGTACATTGAAATGTTTCTCTAACAAACGTACTGTACTCCATTAGCTTGTGCAATGTCAAAGGCAGCTTAGGCCACCTGTTTATGCTGAGTGCCATGGAGGAAATAATTCATTGAAATGATTTTGGTGTCTTCCTCATGGAAGAGCTTGAACAAGTCTCTAACATTTTTTAGTGATTAAGTTACTAGACTGGTAACTAAATCTGATTTCAGTTCACATTTCACCCACATGTGTTAAACACTGCATTTAAATTTTTAACTGAAATTTAATTGAGCATAACAAAGTGGTTTTTAAATACAGTTTTAATGAACTGACTAACCCTGGTCCAACATGACTAGTGAATTGTGCCCTGCAAGCCACACTTTATTCTGGCATTTGTCTATCTCCAACTTCAATTTTTCAGTTACGTATTCACTTGAATGTGAAATGGGTTTAAATCCAGTGGGTGGGCAAAGCACTCTTTATAGTCTGACAGTACTTCATGAAATCAACCCAAGTTGTGTTTTTATTTGACTCTTGATTTTTAACTTTGTTTGCTTTTTCAGACAGCAAAGCCATTTTAGATGGGAACCTGAAGCTCATCCTAGGGCTCATATGGACTTTGATTCTTCACTACTCTATTTCCATGCCAGTTTGGGATGATGAAGGAGCTGATGACACAAAGAATCAGACACCCAAACAGCGGCTGTTAGGATGGATTCAGAATAAACTGCCTGATTTGCCAATCACCAACTTCAGCAATGACTGGAAAGATGGAAGAGCATTAGGTGCTCTGGTTGATAGCTGTGCTCCAGGTCAGTGTCATTGGGCATTGACTGACTAAGATGCAGTTTGGAAACCTAGAATGAAGGGCCTCAGACTCTCTCTTTTGGAGCCTCAACTCTATGATCCTGAAAAGTTGCGTAGCAACTTCTCCCATCCTTCCACCTAAAGTAGGAAGTCTCTGGATTCAGGTTGACTGGCACTTACATAATGTGGTTAAAAATCAAACCTGACTGTAAACATCAAGACCCCATCAGTGTCAGCTTCGAAGTTGGGATTAATCAACCTGTTTTTCAGATGGATGTTTCTCAGTGGTTAGTAGCACTAACTCTGCCAAGGACTGTCAGCTCCAGCTCTGGGCAACTGTATGTGGAGTGTGCATGTTCTCACTTTGCAGAGGTTTCCTCCAGGGTCTCCAGTTTCCTCCCATAGTACACAAGACATAAGTTTGGCATGATTGTGCTAAATTGCTTGTAATCAGGTGTGTAAGCTAACATTAATCCAATTTAAGATTAGCGTGGATGAATGCAGATTAGGTTTGGATAGTTCAGGGTGGGATGCTCTCTAAAGGGTTAATGTGGATTCACTGGGTCAAATGGCCCCTTAAACAATGGATTCTGTGTATATATCCTCTAGCCATGGTGAAGGCTGTTCTTGGATTGTACCTGTTCAAATTTTGGCACACATCTCCACTCTGGAAACTCTCTCCCCAAGATCTGAGGAAGGGGAGGAGCATTCAGGTTTCCTTCTAGTCTGTGGGATATGCTCAGTCATTTGGTTCACTCATCAAGCTGGTTTGTTAGGTTGCAGATGTTTCACTCCTCTGGGACACTTCATTGCAGCCTCCAATGAAGTGCTGTTGTTTTTTCCTGCCTGGCATTTAAACTCTGCTGGACTTGGTTACCTCATGTTTGTTTTTTCTTCAGTGGTGTCTGTATAGGGTCTAATTCTGTTGATGGCCTCCTTAGTGGTAAACCAGGCCTCTACAAATTCCCATGATCCTGATGTCCCAATTGAATGGGTGGTTCTCCTTTATCCATTCATTTGGGATAACATCAGGATCCTAGGACAGCTAAACAGACAAGCATGGAAGTTTGTAGAAGCCTGGTTCTTCACTAAGGAGGCCATCAATTAGACCCTATGCATACCACTGAAGAGCCAAAACAAATGTGAGGTAATGGAGTCCAACAGATACCAGGCAGGAAAACACAAGTGCTTCATCAGAGGCTGCAGTGATGTTACCCAGCAGTGTAATGAAAAGTCTGACTAGTGAACCAACCACAACATCCATGCCTGAGCTACAGATCTCTTCACAAACCTGGGCTGTTAGCAAGATCCTGGACTGCTATCTTTTTGGAACACCATCTTGGTCCCTTTTTTCCACAAACATTGTGATTAATTACCAAAGTGCATTTGTACCATACATTAGAATACTTGGCAACATTGGAGTATATCACTGCCTTTTAATGTGTATTCTCAGGTTTGTGCCCTGACTGGGAAATCTGGGATGCAGCCAAACCAGTGGATAATGCACGTGAGGCTATGCAGCAAGCAGATGACTGGCTTGGAGTTCCACAGGTAAAAATACTTGTAAGCTGGGTAAATATGAGAAGCTATGCCCTACAACGTAATGTTCTATTTTTGATATGCATTGAGAACTTATATGAAGTTAACCCTAACTTAAGGTCTACTTTGCTCTTGGGGAAGGCTGAAGTGAAGACTATATTTCTCTCTTCTGCATGTGCAGACAGCTATATAGGCCATTTTATCACCATTTATGGAGGGGGAAATGGGCAAACCCCTCCAACTGGACTTGAGCACAAGTCCCAATCTCTGACAAGTAGAGGGTCCCCTCTGACAGCCCCTCCCCCTCAACTGAAATGACCCATAGAACCTTGGCCTCAGCCTCTACCAATTACTGAAACAAGTCCCCCTTGGACTAGTTGCTTAAACTAGTCTGAATTCTACTGGAATACTCATTCCTGCTCTCGTTGACCCACTTAAGCAATAACACAAACTTCAAGTTCCCACACTGCCTTCTAGAATATTGTCATGTCCAGTCTGTTGAAAAACACCTTTGTTTCTGTTACAACATCCCTGACAGCAGAGTTATCTTTAGCTTCTTTGAGGACTTTGAGCTAAAATGCCATCTACCTTTTTAGAGGGGCTTTGTGCTGAATGCTAATGGCCAGTTGGCTGTCTTTTGGATGGCAGTTAGCACTTTCTCCAAATGCCTTTTATCATGGTGTTTTGGTTGTAGGCTGTAAAACACCATCAGTTTTTAAATTCCATGGGCTTTGAATCAATTTCAATTTAATTGGCCAAATTAAAACTCAAAAGATCAGACTGTTTTTTGCCTGCCACCCACAAGGTTTTCAATTTCACTGAGGCTCTGTACTGGCAACTTCAGCTGCTGCTCTCAGCAGCTTTTTTTAAAAAGCCAAGTACAGACAAAACAGATTTCTTAAAGGACTACTTTTTAAGCTTTGTCTTCCATTTACAATTGCTTTAGCTAACCTTTTAATGTGGCAAAGGTGTGATATTTTGGTTCGTGCTTAAATTTGCAAAGGTTTTTTCTCAACTTCACATCTTGCTGTAAATTCACAAGAATAAATTGCTATACTCAGTTTTGCATGCTAACTTAGCACTTAATATGTGAGACAATGAAGAGATTGGCTTTACTAATTAATTTTCTTTGCCTGGAGTGAGAACTGGCTTTAATTTTATTCACTTTATATCATCCAGGTGATTACCCCAGAGGAAATCATAGATCAGAATGTTGATGAACGGTCAGTAATGACTTACTTGTCCCAGTTTCCTAAGGCCAAACTTAAACCTGGAGCTCCATTAAAGCCCAAATTGAATCCCAAGAAAGCAAGGGCGTATGGTCCAGGTAGGTGTGCATGTTTATATTTGATCTTTAGACTAACCATATCTCCAAGTGCAATTCCCTCTTCCACACTCTTTCCCCCCCCCCCGACTTTACGCTTAGATTGTTTAAATAAGTTTTTAAAAACAAAGCTGCAGATACTCTAAAATTGAGAACAAAAAGTGAAAAGCTCACCAGGTCTGTCACACGAGGCAAAGTCTGTTAATGTTTTGGGTCCAGTGACTCTCCTCAGAACCCCACTTCTGAAGGAAGTCTGAAAATGTTAACTCTGACTTTGTCACAGATGCTGACAGACCTGAGCTCTTACAGCAATTTGTAATGTTGGTGTGCAAGTAAGGAACTTGCATCCTGCAACATTTAAGTTCTAACACTACTTTGCTTTTTATTTTGAAGCATGATTTTTCTTTCCTAGGCATTGAGCCTGTGGGTAATGTTGTGATGCGCCCTGCTACATTCACTGTTGAAACAATCAGTGCTGGGCAAGGTGAGGTGATGGTCTTTGTGGAGGATCCTGAAAATCAGCGGGAGGAGGTAAGTCTTTAAAATGGATTTATATTCCAAGTGTTGACTTCTTTTTTTTACCTGTTCCAAAATGGGATTTATTGGTGAAAGTGGAATTTAGAACCTCCATTCGGAAATCTGTTTGTTAGGCTCCTGGGTCTTAATGGTCTTAGTAAGTGGCTCAGATTTTTGTAGCAGTCTCACGAGTGTAGATATTAAGTTTGTTCTTAAGTGGAACTTCTATAAATGTTTTGGTTCAGAATTAGATCTAACCATAAACTTATCCAAATTTAGGTGGTTGGGAATTAACTTCAAGAAGCTGTTAGACCATCTGAAACCTCTTAGTGGCTTTCCATTCAGTTGTTTTTAAATCTCCTTTGTACACTGTGTATACATATGTGCGCACGCACACTCTTGCACTCCGGCCGACGCATGCCGTCATCAACAATATGGCTGTCCAGCACGGCAGACTATACGGACAGTCTCCATAACAATCGGAATCATATACAAGCATATGACCATTGCAAAAACTGACTTTGTCCAGCCCTCTATTTGAATGACAGCACTTGCTGCCCTGTGGGTGAATGGAGTCTGTTCTATGTCTACATAGATTTCTTGTGCTCCAGTCCTTTTCCCACAGTCCAAAGATGTGCAGGTTAGTTGGATTGAGTATGCTAAATTTGTCTTTGTAGATATGCAGGCCAGGTTGACTTTTTCCGTGGGAAAACAAGGTTGAGTGGGATACCACTTCAGAACGTTAGTGTTGAATGGCAGGTCTCAGTACTGTAAGGATTGAGTGCTGCACTTGAAGCGGCTCTTTAAAAGACAAGTGCAACTTCATGCCTCGGGTGGAGGGAAAATATCATTACACCCATCCAAACTAGATACAATATTGTGCTCAAACTAACTGGCAGAGCTCTGGGGTGGAGAGGTGGAATCACTAAGTGGCCAACCTCTTTGTAAGATCTTGCATTAATAAGCAGTTTAGGGAATTATCAGTCCTTTGTAAAGAATCGCTTCCTTCAGAATGTTTAGTTAACCAACTTTAAAAGTCTGCAAGTTTCTTCCTATCTCCCTTTAATTCACTTTCTGAATGTAAACAGACTTTTATTCCACAGGGATGTATTTGGACAAACGTTCTAATGTTGCCATTCTGTTTTCTCAGGCAAAGGTGACCAATAATAATGACAAGAACAAGACTTACACTGTAGTTTATGTACCAAAAGTTGCAGGACATCATAAAGTGAGTGCATAAGCCTAGTTATTACTGCAGTCTTGCTTTGCTGTTTTAGAATGTTTTGAGTATGCCCAGTTCAATGGTGTTAGGCCATTCTATTCTACACTGTACACATCCTAAATATGAAACACCCAGGGTGCCATCCCCCTACAGAACCTGTTCTACCATCTCTAAAGCTGGGACTTCCTGATAGTTCCCTAAAGAACTGAAATTTGTAGTGTTAGTGGCAAATAGCTGAAGTCTCAAGTCCATCTTGTACAACTATGAATATTTTTAGTCTTGGTCTTTAAAGACTAGAAAATAGGGCTTGGTCCAAACCAGTGGTGGTAGCTTGTAATCTGGGAGTTGAGCTGAACCTGTGCTTCAAGAAATTAAAATCCCTGGAAGAGAAGTCCATACCTTACTAGTTTTGGGGCCTGTAATGTTACAGCTGATTTAGTACATGAATGCTCATGTGAAATGGTGTGTATCTCTCTCCCTCCCCAGATTACAGTCTTATTTGCTGGACAACATATATCAAAGAGTCCCTTTGAAGTCAACATTGACAAGGCCCAAGGTGATGCCAGCAAAGTGACTGCACGAGGACCTGGCTTGGAATCGACAGGAAACATTGCCAATAAGCCAACCTACTTTGATATCTATACTGCAGGTATACTTCCAGCCATCTGGCTGGGGAAGGAAGGAAAGTGCCCATAACTAAAATGGATCGTCAAAATACTGCTTTATTGTAAAGTGGGAATTTCACATGAATAGATAGGGTAATCAAGTAAATATAGGTAAACTATTCAAAGGCATATAGCTCTCTGCTAGAGGTTTTGGATGTTCCTGATGACACTTATTGAAATGATCAGCTTTAAAGGTCACTCTGAGCACACTGAACTAACTAGTTTGCAACTCCCCAGGGTGCACCTTCCTTAGGTAGCTCATAGATAAATTTTAGGGACATGTTTTGCTGCAAAGCAGTAGTCTAACAATGACATTTCATCACCACTTTGAGTTTGACAGGTCTGTAGTAACTTCTTTCCTTGTACTGAACTTAGTTTTAAAGTTCAGCTGTAAAACTAAAGTACGGTCCAAGTGTCTGTCTTGAGATCCTCTTGCAATTCACTAAAGGAATTAAGTGCTGGAAGATTTAAAAGTTTGCTCTGTGGATGAACTTTTCCTCTTTCTGTGAAAGGTGCTGGAGTTGGCAACGTTTCAGTGGTGATTGTGGACCCTCAAGGTAATACCAACACTGACATAACAATTGAAGACAAGGGAAACAACAGTTATCGGTGCACCTACAGACCTGTGCAAACAGGGCAACACTCTATTCAGATTTTATTTGCTGAATCGCCAATACCCAAGAGCCCATATTCAGTCTTTGTAGGTGAAGGTAAGTAACACTTCTCAACTGAATTGCCTCTACGTTTGCAGCAAGTGCACTTTTTAAATCAGGCAAACTGAGCTGGATGCTGTTTTTTAAACACTGGCTTTAAAGCCTCTTTAGTTGTAGTAAAGTATGCTAACATCTCATGTAAGCAAGTGAACAGACTCTTATTCCCCTCTCAGGAAGATTAGTCAATGGTGAGACTGTATGAGTCTTCAAGTTGTAGAAGAATCTGGGTGGCCCAGTGTGCAAGTTTTGTTGTCCCTGTAATATACAGGTCCAAGCAATTTCAGGAGGGAGAGCTAAAGATGGCATAGGTGTATTTTTATTTGCTACAGTTGAACAGGGTGTTTGGTTTTCTTGATGCATGCTCAAGAGGATACCTTGGCTGATAACTAACTGGGTTGAAGGGAAGGTTGGACAAGGTGAACCTGTCCCCAGTGGATTGTAACAAGGTTTTCACTTTGAGACAGTGAGGTGGGCATGGGGTGGATTTTGCACGCACATCCTGACTTCTGGGGGAGAAATAATAATTAATAGGCTTCCATTTTTAGTTTAGATGTGTACATGGAGGGGTGAATCAGTCACTGGATATCTTCAGTCAAGTCTAATTCCAAGTTGAAGGGAGTCTTAAGTTTTTAAAAATGGTGTGGTTGAGGCCACAATCTAGCTGCCCTTGAGTGAGGGAACAGGCTTGAGGTGCCAAATAGTACTCCAGCTCCTTGTTGCTATGCTTTAGGCTTTTAGTTTGAAAGTAGGTTAGGAAGAGTTCATGGTTATGAACATCTGAAGTGCTACTCCAATATGTTGTATCTCAAAAGTAAATACATCACATTACCGCTGTTGCAGTGGCACAAAGTTGTTTGTAATTACAATTGTAAAGCTAATAAAATTGTGGCTAACACTATTGGAATGTAGAAGGCTTTAATGTACCCCCACACTTAACAGGCTTTTTATTGCCCCTCTACCTAGCTACTCCAAAGAATAGATAAAACACTGGTAATGCCACATCTAGCAAGTAACTCCTGTTGAGGTTTTGATTTAAAATCTCTATTTAATATGTAGCACAAACTTCTGAATATGTTTAACATCCAAGTCAACTTTCTGAAGTTAAGGGCACCAAACAACTGCAAAAACCAACTTTTTTTAATCTGCTCCTTCTCTACTCAACACCTTGTTTTTCAACTAAAGTTTTTTCAGGGCCAAGTTCTTAAGAGCAGTAGAGTTTCCCCCACTAATATTGGGAGGGTGGTAAGAAATCATGGTTTTTTTTCAAAGGGTGGTGCCCTCATCAGAAGGATGAGATTCATTTAAATAACTACTAGGTAAAACTTTCTAATTGAGTTGGTTAATTAGTGGTGCATTGGTCAAACTTTCTTTCAGACATTGAATCATGCTTTTGACTTCTGGTTATTGATTTTTTGCACTGAATATCTCTCCTTGCTACTGCTGCCCACCTCCTAACAAGGGGAAAGCCATTTGACTAGAACAATGATGGAATGGTGTCTCTGCTATGTAATGCTAGCTTTAATCAGACCTTGAGCTCAATGGCCACTCTTTTGTACATGTAGTGGTGCATAAACAAGGCTGTTCATGTCTCAAGGTCCAAAGCAAACCTTTGTTAGATAAAAGGTTGCCTCCATGCTGTTGAGACCAAGTGTAGACTTGGACCATTTTGTAGAGCATCTGCACTCTGTACGTGACAAATGACACCCCCTTCCAGTTGCAAGCCATTTTAACTCCTTGGGTGACACGACTATCCTGGGTCACCTCCAATGCTGTGCACAAACTGGAGATGACATTTTATCTTATATTCCACCTCCAGGAGCTGCCAGCCTGATGATCTAAACATAAAATCTAAATCTTGTGAATTCTTTCCCCAACCTCATCCCAGGTTTAACCCTCCCTTTTTTCATCCCTGCCTCCTAGACCCGACACTTTTTTCTCTCCAACTTATCCACATCCCCCTCCCTCCCTGAGCTTCCCTGTCCCATTCCCACCTACTGTTCCTCAGCCCCTATTCCCTCTTTCTCAGCTCCTGTGTCCTTCCCCACTTGTGAAGGGTCCCAACCCAAAATGTCAACCTTCCTGCTCTGCCTGACCTGCAGTGTCCCTCCAAGTCCCACAGTCTGACTCCAACTACAGCCGTTCTTGCTGTCTTTAGGTTTTATTTTGAACTGCCTGTCTTCTTAACATTGACTTAATAGCACAAAGTTTGACTTCCTCCATGGGATTTTCATTCCATCTGCTTTCTATCTCTTTTTTGCAATTTTATTATTGCTGTACAAGGCAGAAATCACAAACTTTCATTCCAGCTTGTAACCCCAATGCCTGTCGTGCAACTGGGCGAGGCCTACAACCTAAAGGACTGAGAATTCGTGAAGTTGCAGACTTTAAAGTTCATACCAAAGGGGCTGGAAGTGGTGACCTGAAAGTGACAGTGAAGGGACCAAGTAAGTTGATTTGACCCAAGGACTTTATGACCTATCTAATACTTATTTGTACAGCTCAAACCTGGGTGAGCGTGATCTAAGATACAGATTTTCATTGATCTAGGTTTTGCTGCTTGTCTTTTAGTTTTTTAAAATGTTAATAGGGGGAAAAAACTCATGTTTAATCTTGTACAGAGTTTTTGTCACATTCTGACTTGTTGCACAAGTCAGCAAAAATCTCATGTCTAAGTCCCCTCTACTAAAACACTGGTACTAAAATCTCTCTTGGACTTGCATGTTGCTTTGAAAAATGCTTGGGCCTTGATTATGACCACATGTCACTGTTCTGTTTTTACCTGTGAAATAGGCCCTAAAGTCTTAATTGCAGCATCTAATGGTGTATATAACTAGTCTGTACTTTGTACTAGTACAGTATTTAACTGTACTGATTTTAGCAAATTTTTGAGCCAGAATGTTGTTTTGCCATCTAAACTGGCTAATTTTGTTGAAATGCACTATTCAAGTTAGTTCCTATTGGACATTGACTTGTGCTGCCAGACACTACATGGTTTCCTGGTTTTATCTGTAACTATTAGTAATCCATTGGTTTTTAATAGGTAGGCTTTTAATGTTTTCATGTTCTCCTCCCCCCCCACCATGCTCAAATGAATTTTGAGCAATAAACAGCCTCTCTCTATTAGACATGTTTTTGAAACAATTTTTAATGTTGGTTTGTGCATACTAAGCTTTCAAAGTCTGACTCTAGCTAATCTATCCAACTAACAGAAGGTTTGGAGCAGCCTGTGAAGCAGAGACCCCTTCTGGATGGAGGGGATGCCTTCTCTTATGAGTACTACCCTGTTACACCTGGGAAACACACTGTCACCATCACATGGGGAGGACATAACATCCCAAGGAGGCAAGTACAGAAATTCTCCTGCTTTGTTTGACCTTGATGTCTCAGTCTGACCTACAGACCTATTAAGACTGAGTCTGCAAGCTTCTCTTTCATTCTAAATGTTGTCTTCAGCTGTAACTATCTCTCTCTTTAGGACAATGCCAGTGTCTTCATGCCACTCAACCGCCATTTTGTGGCTGCTAACTTCTGTTGGCACACAACACCTCCTTGGGACCACAGCAAACCTTTCAACAGCTTGAAAAGAAAAGCACACTTCTACTCTTCAGGACATTATACAAAACATTGTTCATCTCAATTTCCTGTTTGCTTTCTTTGGTGCTAGATCCTGAGGGGGAGAGAAATTCACATCTACCCTTGTGTTCAATATGGTACTCATATCCTGAGTTCCAATGAGTACAGTCCCAACCTCCTACACCTCAAGACAACAGTCCCTCTAGATGTTTGGTATCAGACTTCTCCAGACTGCCAAGTTCCAATACGGCTAACCTTAGTACTTGGAAATATGGTGTCCAAAACACAAGCTTTCCAGCTGTGGTTCTGCTTGCGTGTTACATAGTTTAAGCAGACTTTCCTGTTTTCTTGCTCTATTCTTTGTTTCCCAAAACAAAGGCCAGCATTCCACTTGCCTGCCTTCCTACTAGCTGAACTTGGTTGCTGGCTTCTTATTTCATTAGACAGGGATTTCCCAAATCCCTCCAGTAGTGTTCTGCAATCTTTCTCCACTTGTAATCAGTTTTTCCTGTTGCTGCCAAAAATGCATAACCTTGTTATCTTCCCACATTATTCCATCCACTGAGCCTTCTCTCACTTGTCTATATCCTTGTACAGACTGCAGTCTTCCCACCTGCACCCCCACCCTGTCACTAAAAATAAACTGGCCCCAGCAGCATTCTACTAGTTAGAGTAACCACCTAGGAAAATATTCCTTGTCATTCAATGCCAGTTCAGACTAGAATTTTGCAATCCATGTCTTAGCCTGAATATGCTGACTTTTTTTTTGCTTTTTGTTTTAGTCCCTTTGAAATTCAGATTGGACCTGAAGCAGGTCCCCAAAAAATACGTGCCTGGGGTCCTGGCCTTGATGGAGGAGTTGTTGGAAAGTCAGCAGACTTTGTAGTAGAAACCATTGGAACAGATGTTGGGGTGTTAGGTAAGGCTTGCTTCTGTTTGGTTTTTGTCTTTGGGCAAACGGTTTTGACTTTAAATGCTAGATTAGACAGTACCTCCTGCCCTCCGGTTGCTGGATGAACTTGCCGTAGAAATTTTGCACAAGTCATGTTAAATTGCAAACTGTTTCATGAGTGTCAAATACACTTTCACGCTTTGCCTTTTTAAAAAGGCACGTGGTTATTGTTGCTGAGATGGTACAAAAATGACCTTGCTTTTAAAGCCAGAATATACCAAGTTGATTAAAACAGTATAGACCACTTGTAGATGAAGCAAATTTTTAACTTCTTGACAAGAAAGCAAGCTTTAGAGTTCAACTACAAGTTTTTTTTTTGAAATTGCAAAGTTTAAACCTGAAAAAAATAGAATGTTTTAATGCTAATGTTATCCATAGGTTTTGCAGTAGAGGGTCCCTCTCAAGCAAAGATTGAATGTGACGATAAAAGTGATGGATCCTGTGATGTACGGTACTGGCCAACTGAGCCTGGTGAATATGCAGTGCACGTGTTGTGTGATGATGAGGACATTGTGGATAGTCCCTTCATGGCCACCATTCAACCTGCATCCAGTTCCTTCTATCCTGATCGGGTAAGTGCCAGTGAAGGCGGCCCCTTGAGCCTTCAGCTCCTCCTCCTGTTTTTGGTTGCAATGTCAGGCCCAGTTTGTGCTTTGTAAACTCCTGCCTAGCACCAGCTGCTAGCATCTCAAGTAGATGAGTTTGGGCAATCTCTACCCTTCACTGTATGCTTCTGATCCTTCAAAGCTGCCTAACATAAACCTTCAACTTTTGGCTGCTCTCCAAACCACGGGCTGTATCAGAATGCTTTCTTGCTGCCAGCGCTTTGAATATCATCCCTAAAGTATTTCCACTATTGGGACCCTCCTACAACAAAGGCAATAGAGCAAATGCCTTAATTGGGCACCTGTAAGTAAAAGGATAAAAGACTAGCCCAGTGTTGGCTTATGAGAGGATACTGCTGTTGGTCTGCCACTGAACCAAACAATCTTATGGGCAGGGAGGGAAATACTGCTCCCCTGGTATATCAGCACCTCAGCACTTTTGTGCCTGCTGTGAAGTGCTAAAGCCACTTTTAGAGGAGAAAAATATCAAACTCCAGGTTATTTTGAACTCTCTGCAGGTGACCATGTTCACTTGAACTGATCTCCAGGTTATTGTCAACTCTGAAGCCTGAAAATTAATCTGCCACTTTAACATTTCAATTCACTAGTCTGCCAGTTGCATCCAATGACCTGACACCATGTCCATGCCATTCATGTAATATTTAACACTTGCTTTTGGAGCTATGGACTAGCTTCCATTTCTTGAATGCTTTATTGTGAAAGATAAACATGAAGAATAAATCTCTTAATGTCAGATCAGACTTTTTTAGTTGATAGGCATATTTAAACCCACTTGAAATTCAGCCTGAACTTGGGCTGTAGCTTACTGGGTAGCCGTCAGCCCCATTTGTAAAATACTTTGGAGATTTTGCTTACCTAAAGT
The DNA here is from genome assembly GCF_030684315.1 of Stegostoma tigrinum. Lineage (NCBI taxonomy): Eukaryota > Metazoa > Chordata > Chondrichthyes > Orectolobiformes > Stegostomatidae > Stegostoma > Stegostoma tigrinum. Next base: position 52,700,432 of record NC_081364.1, on the reverse strand, counting down.
AGGTAACAAATACTGCATCTGTCGTAAATTTTACAAGTTGTTTGAGTGCTGACACTTCCAAGATGGCTTGTAATATTTAAGGATGCTCATTTGTATTTCCTTTTAAACCCAACCTCACTAACCATCCTAGCCAACTGCTTAGGTAAGCACTTGTTATCCTGGTTGTAATTGGTCTGGTCAAAGTCCATTTTTAAATAGCCTAAGTATGGAGCTGGAGTAACACAACATGCCAGGCAGGAGCAGGAAAGTTGATGTTTTGGGTCAGGGCTCTTCTGAAATAGTCAAGCTATTTTTAGTTTAAAGCCCTGCTTTGGTGTACCACAACTTTGGGTAAGTCTGTCTTTTTCTCCAGTCAACTGAAATTGTGCTGTTGAGTGGGGTAGGGCATGAAATTGGTGCTTTACTGCTATTGTGCAATTAACAACAAAGTTTGCAGAGACTTTCAGATGTCAGAATTGCTTCAAGTGCAAGTTGTTTCTTGAAATCTGTTTTGGTTCATCACAACTTAGTCTAGGCTGCTTCCTTGCTTTTTTCTCCCTTTTTTAACCACAATCCCTCTTTAGACAGGGAGGATGCCCATGTTCTTAGTTTATTGCTTAGTTAAGTCATTGAACCAATTTCCCCAAAGGGGAGACTGCCTTTATGGACTTTGCTTTGATAGGAGTAATGAGTGTCTAAGTCTAGCAAGACCCTAGACAATAAGACTTTAAACTGAAGTGTTGGAATGGTTTTATAACCCTCCAGTGTCAGGCAATGACCATCTCCAATAAGAGAATCTAACCATAGCTCCTTGATGCTGCAGAAGTGCAACCTGCAACAGAACTGGGCTAGCCTTATAAAATAGTCTTGCCTCTGACCTGCCTCATGGCTGGACTGTAACTTATGACTGTCCCTGGCATAAGTCAGTGTGGGGTACACTGACCCCCTCTGGTTGAAATGAGCTTCACTCAAAGCCTGACCATTTTTAAAACAGAGCAGGTACCATATCTGCACGCCTTCAGACCCCCACACTAACATCTGATACATGTCTCTAGCTCACAGTAGCAGCAGAAATTCACCAAAGACCCTTTGACCTTTCTAAACCCATGACCACTTCTTGCCTAGAAGGACAAGAGCAGTTGACATGTGGAGCACCAGCATCTGCAAGTTCTCCTGTAAGCCATTTGCTGTCCTGACTTGGAAATACATTTGGCACTCAGTTGAAATCCTGGAACAGTACTGAATCTACTTACAGCAAATGAATTGCATGAAGGCCCTTGCCACTACTTCAGGTTACCTGGTGATCAGCAATAAGTGCTGCCCACACCCATGATGAATAAACAAATGTGCTATGGCATTTAAAGTGTTTTTTTTGCCAATGAGTCTTCAGTAAAACTGAATTCTGGTGGGGAATGGTCAAAGTTGCTAGATTTGTCCCATGGCATCACTTGGTTTGCTGGTAGGAATGTTCTGCCTTCTTTCTTGTATAACCTATTTCATGTCTTGCTGCAGACTGTGTTTAGGTTTTTGTCCCTTATGGATCCTTAACTTGAAATTATCAGGGTTGTCTTTGATCTTTTTATTGGTGATTGAACATTCTAATGTTCAAGGTCCTCTATGCAATATAACCAAGGCCGTCTGTCAGATACCAGAGATAATGGGAACTGGAGAATCAAAGATAACCAAGTGTGAAAGTTGTGCATAAACAAAGATCAGACTCCAGCTCTAGCCAGAGTAACTTGAATGAGCCATCTGAATGTGGTGAACACTTTTTTAGGTGGTTTCAACAGCTGTGGTACCAGTTATGAAGAATGTACTGTCATAACTTCAGTTTTATAACTGAGCAATCCCATATGGTCTGCATAATGGTCAATTAACAGAACAATTACACTCAATCTGTTGCTCTTCACCCCCTCCCAGGTAAAAGCCTACGGTCCTGGCTTGGAGAAAACCGGCTGCATTGTTCACAAACCAGCTGAATTCACAGTGGATGCTAAAGATGCTGGGAAGGCTCCACTGAAAATATATGCACAAGTAAGGAAAGCCAGTAAAATGCAGCCTTTGCCTGGACACTGTTTGACTCTACCACCCCAGCTATTATAGAAGCTACCCACTATATATTTCTCAACACAATTTTTAAACTTTCAATTGTTAATGAACCAGTAATTGTGCTCCTACTTGGATGGCTGTTCTGTGGCAATATTTGATTACTTCATTGTAATTGAGTGGAGATTTGGAAAATACTAGTTGAATCTCATCTAAACATTTAGATGGCAGCTTTAAGTTTGCAATGTTAAGTGACTCAGCACTTGTAAAGAGATTCCACAGTGACTTTTTAATCTGATCACAGGATGCGGAAGGTATTCCTATCAGTGTTAAAGTAAAGAATAAAGGTGATGGAATAACTGTGTGCTCTTACACTCCAACCAAGCCGATCAAACACACCGTTGCAATTGCTTGGGGAGGAGTCAATGTCTCTAACAGTCCATTTAGAGTGAGTAACCTATCATTCAATCCATATTTTATCCCACTAATCTTGTGTTCTAATTGCTTTTTGCAGAGCAACATGCTAACTTTAATGTTCAGGTAACTAGGTTTGTAACTTAACTTTTAATATGGCCTTAAGGCATAATGTCCTACTTCATTGTCAGTAACACTGACTTAATTTTTAACAAAGGCCAGTGTTGTAGTTAAATCACTGCTATTTTTGGAATGTTCCCAAACCAAACTTAATTTCCTAATGAGGTTTTGAGCACATGCTTTATGCTTAGCTTCCGTAGGAAACGGATTATGGGCCCTCTGGGATCAGTTGTGATTCTTATACGGTTCAGTACACCTCCATGTATGTTTATCTACTGAGTTATGCGAAGCCTAGTTTAAAATGCTTTAGTGGTATTTAGTTTTTCTGAATGGACTTGTCTCCTTTCAGATCAATATTGGTCAGGGGAGTCATCCACAAAAGGTGAAAGTTTCAGGTCCTGGTGTCGAAAGAACTGGCTTGAAAGCTAATGAGCCCACTCACTTTACTGTGGATTGCACAGAAGCTGGGGAAGGTAAGGCTAAGGCATGGAAAATGAAAAGCTGTTCATTGCTTGTGTTCACTGACCATTTCCCCACTTCTCTACTGTAAGGCTGGCTGGCTTTCTAATGTAGACTTGCACTTTTGAACAGACCAGCATAGTGACTTTTTTGATCTCCCAAGTATGGCATTTTTTCCTGAAGCGCTTATTGACTGAATCTAATGGTGGTAATTGGAGAACAGGATACCTGATCAAATTACCTGAACTTCTGGCATTACCTGGAACAATGTTTGATGCTTTGTCCAAAATGCTGGATTGCAGGTCAAGTCTTGACGACGACTCCAGAGTCAGTGAAACTTGAGCCCACCTCTTCTGGTCCAGGGGTAGGGATGTGATGACCAATGTGGCATGAGCCCTTTGGATGCCCAGTTCTGTGTCCATGTTGGCCTTTGTCAGGATGGCAATAGGAAACAGTTTTGATTTGCCCACACTGAAGAGAAATGAAAAATGGGCTTTGAACCAAACTGCTATTCACTCCTTTTTTAGAATGGCTCTCTCCAAGGATAAATTGAGCACTGTTCTGCCACAGTACTAATCAAGGTAGAGATGTAGTGACAGTGAGCTATTCCATACAAGTTTAGTCCTCTGCATTCTACAGTGTTGCTAGTACAATTTGTATTTTTCAAAGTTAGGAAGAAAGCTGGGTCAGTCTAAACAGCTTACAGATTTCTTCTAGTGAAGACCAGTTTTTGTTTTGTCAGGTGATGTCAGTGTTGGCATAAAATGTGATGCTCGTGTAATCAGTGACACTGAGGAGGATATCGAATTTGACATTATCACCAATCCCAATGATACTTTCACTGTGAAATATACACCACCAGCTGCTGGACGTTACACCATTAAAGTGCTGTTTGCTGGTCAGGTTTGTACCCTGTGTAACCAAAGCTGATCTGCATTTCAAAGTGTTTTGGCCATTGCCACTTGTGTGATCAATATCTTTTTACAAACAGGAAATTCCAGTTGGTTCTTTCAGAGTTAAAGTGGATCCATCTCATGATGCCAGCAAAGTTAAGGCTGATGGCCCAGGCTTAAACAAAACTGGTAAGAGTCAAACCCACAAGATTGAGGTAGTATTTTCTGCTGTACACTTGTACTGCAGATGGTCAGATGTTGTGGTGAACTCAGAATAATGGTTTCTAGCATTCACAGCTACTGCAGTGATCTAGATACCTCTCTAGGATTACATACTGCTCCATCAAGCACTCAATATTCAGAAAACATGTACAACATCAAGACAGCTCATCCAATGAAACCAGTTTCTTACAAGCTTTTGAAGCTGGTTTGGTCTTTTTGAGGTCAAACAACTTTGGTCTGAGCACAGATTCTCCCAGCATCTGCAGTTCCTGCTGAGATAAGGTGTAGAGTTGGATGAACACAGCACGCCACGCAGCATCAGAAGAGCAGGAAGGCTGTCACTCTTGGCCGAGACCCTCATTCAGAAAAATGAGCACCATTTGTTTTGATATTGAGCTCCAACATTCTAACCTTTTGTCATCTGTAAACTGCTACTTAAGATATTTCTGGGACAAATGAGATGCCAAGTTTCTTGTGTATTTTCACAGCTATGGTTCAGTGTTGTTCTTGCTGAGCTGAGTGGTTCTGTAATGTGCTGAAAGACTGGTAGAATGTACACACAAATGCAGTATGGCTACTCTAAACACATGATTTATTCAAAGGACAGCTGTGACTTTTGAGTAACAACTTTTTCAATCTCAACTCAGGAAACCATGTGGTTCCCTTGTCTCCAATAGCAGTGTTCTACTCTATTGCCACCTCCCTCCCCACGATGTTTCATGATTTTAAAATGGCCACTTATGAACTGAGGAAATGTAGAATTCTAATAGAATTTGGTTAAGTTGGCAGAAGTGTGAACAAGCAAGCAAAGCTCACTCTGGTGAAATGTTAAATTTTCCTGGGTAGGAAGAACATGGAAAGACAACCTGGTTACAGTTGAGGTGAGTGCATGAATAGGAGGACCTGAGTGGGTATATTGTACAATGTACAGTATGCCAGGCTTTCTTGGGCTCTTAATAAAATTACTGAACACTAGTTTTAGACAACAGGAAGAAAGTGATAGTATGAGTATTGAAGGCTTGATTTTCCAGGGTGAATGAGTTAAAGGCCTTTGGAGAAGTGGCAGCCTGCCTTTTCAGAAAAATGCAGAGGAGATTTTTACATCTGTTTCTGGATCTGTAGAATAAAATAGGTGGGGGTAACCATTCCAACTTGATCAAGAAATGAGGGTGTCAAATTAAAATTTGACAACTTTTTCCTGTATGAAGAGCTGAATGGTTAAGGTGTGCAGTATGCTACCTGAAAGATGGTGCATTCAAAAAGGTGAGGAGGATGTGCAGGGCTGTGGGGAAGTTGACACTTTTAAGACCCCTGCTCTGGAACCTGTACAGATGTGGGGTAAATGGCCTCATGATCAAACGCAACTGGTTTTTAAGCTAACTTTTTAGTTTTGTTTTAATACTCATTTCCATGTTCAAAGTCCAGGCTGGAGTGCAGACTTGAGTAGTTCCTTTATTGAGGAAAAACAGATCAATAGTGACAAAGATAATGGGAACTGCAGATGCTGGAGAATCCAAGATAATCAAGTGTGGAGTTGGATGAACACAGCAGGCACCTCTGCTTCACTGCCACTTCCTACCTACTAACCTTCAGCTGCTCCCTTGACCTGCCTCTCCTCCCCAGACTGACCTATCCCCTCCTACCTCCCCACCTACACTCTCCCCCTACTGGTTCCATCCCTACCCCCCTCTAACTTGTTGTCTCCTCTCTATCCATCTTCAATCTGCACCTCCCTATTTATTTCAGAACCCTCTTTCCCCCTCCCCTTTTGATGGGTCTAGGCCAGAAACATCAGCTTTTGTGCTCCTAAATGCTGCCTGGCCTGATGTGTTCATCCAGCCCCATACTTTTTTAGTCTTAATAGTGACAAGTTGGCTTTCCAAGTATTTTGCAATTGCATTTGAGGTGGTTGGCTGGAGGAAGGGGGATGGTTACAGCACACTTGACTAACCTTGGTTGTGGTGTCCTTTCACTATCCAAGCAGTTAATGATTAGAGCAAGTATACTGGAGTGTTCTGTATCTGAGTATGTTCTTTCAATGGACAGGAGTGGAACTTGGGAAACCCACACACTTCACAGTATATACAAAGGGGGCTGGGAAGGCTCCGGTTAATGTATGCTTCAGTGGGCCTGCGAAAGGAGATGCTGTCCGGGACTTCGAAATAATTGACAATTATGACTATTCTCAGACAGTGAAATATACACCAGTACAGCAGGTGGGTGCTTATTTACCTTTGAATTTGGGCAGGACTTTGCCACTTTCAAACATGAAAAGAGCTTTATCAAAGACAACTGCCATGTCTTGTTTGGTAAAGTGAATAAAATGCTATTCTGATGTGTTTGCAGGGTAACATGGGAATCGTTGTAACCTATGGTGGTGACCCAATTCCGAAGAGTCCTTTCAACATTTGTGTAGCATATCCACTAGACATGAGCAAGGTCATGGTTAATGGTCTTGAAAACAGTATGTACATATTTTACTTTGTTCTCCCAAGGATGTGTTCACACTTGTGTACTTCTGTAGTAGTGAACATTGCAGGTTCAGTACTAAACGCCTCAATCTGAGTGAATGTTACATTAAATGGATTGATTCTCTGGGCTGATTTGTAAAAGTTCAATTCTGGTACAGCCTGCGGCTGCTAAGAGGGGGTCCTGCCTTTTTGATCTCACCAGTCAATGTCTGTGGTACACCTTTAAGATAGCAGAGGCTGTTTAAGTCAGACTTGTAATGGGTAGTTTTCTATTGCTTATCACTTGTCTTTAAATGTTAACTTAGTTTGCCTTGTTTCTCTATCAATTTACATGGATGCAGTGCTAATTTCTATAACAGTCAATATTTTCTCCTTGCACCTTTCTGAGATTTGTTCTTCTCAGAAATGGTGTACTAGATGTTTGCTAAGTTCATGTATTAAGAAATAACTAACTTGTTTGGATTGATATTGAAATTAATCTTGTTTCCATTAGGAATAGAAGTTGGGAAAGATCAACAATTCACTATAAACACCAAGGGAGCAGGAGGGCAGGGCAACGTGGATGTGAAGATATCTAGCCCTTCACAGAAACCTGTGCCTTGTGTAGTCGAGCCAGTTAGCAGTAAGGATGCTTGTGTTGTGAAGTACATACCCAAGGAAGAAGGCCTCTACAAAGTAGATGTGATGTATGACCAGAATCCAGTTGTAGGTAGCCCATTCACTGTGGATGCTGCACTACCTCCGGATCCTTCTAAGGTAAGTAGTCAAATCCACAGAACCTCCTTTTTGGCTCTGGTACTTTTTTGTACCTGCTCTGTTCCGGTGTCTTTGCTAGACAAACTGAGCATACTTCAAGTTAGTCATTTGTCTCTTGTCTTTGCCAACTGTCAAAGCATATGGAAGTTCAATGTCATTAGCAGCCAAACTTATTAACTTCCTCACCTGCAGATAAAGCACCAAGTGCTCTTGTATTAGAATATAACTATTAAATTCCCCCTCCTGGTAGAGATGGGGTTTTTAACTATTGAGATTACTAAAATCTAAGCAGTTTCAACCAGGGTTTGAACCTGTGAAAAGTGGTAAATATCTTCAGTTTTGTGGCTGCAGTTGGCTTTACACAGTCTATTCCTGAAAGTAGCCATTGCATGGAGGTGTGTTCCTCTAGTCGGGAACATAATGTTGGGAGAAAAGGAAAAATCAACTCAAACCAAGCTCATCTCACACTGGTGCGTACAGTGGGGCCAGGTTTGGAAGCAACTCTGGTCCTCATGCTCCTCACCTTGGACATGCAGATGGGCTGTTTCTTGACATCCAAATGGCAGGCTTGTCAGAGCAGCCTCTTCTCCTGTGCCTTGGCTACACTTCCAGTCTGCACAGACCCCATAGGATCATATGTGAAAAGATGCAATGTTGCAGTTGCCTTGGGCAACTGCAGCAGTGATGCACAGCAGTAGATAAATTGTCCTCCGACTTGAACAGCATGACTAGGTGACAATGAACAATGATTTTCCTCAAGTCTCTAATTGGTTGACAAAATTGAAAACCATTGCACAGTTAAGACTAGTGAAAATATACATCCAAAAGTGTAATGAGGAAGAAATTGAATTTGACTTATTTGCAGATTTTTTTTCCTTTGCTCTAACTTCCACTCTAATCAGCTATGAAATGTTGGTTGTCACAAGCAAGATGAACGAACTACTAGAGTCATCTCTATCTGAGATTGGATTCTAAAGCTTGAGCAAGTCCTTAGACCAGGATGGAAAGGTTGCCTACCTTTTTTCTTCAACCTTGTAGCTTCCATGGAATAGTTTCCATGCCACCTATGTCTGGAGTCCAGACCTGAATAGTTCTGGCATGTTATGTTATTTCCCCCTCTGCAGGAGGAGACACCAGCCTGAGGGGCAACTGGCTTCTGCCTTTAATGTCTTGCTGAACTCAGTAGGTGCATCTCTCCAAAAGCAAACTAGACTTTGATGTTTTAGTTAATGATCTCCTTTTGTATGCCCTCCTACCCTGGTCTCCCTAATCACTTCCTAGATGAATAGGAGGCCCCATCTGTGTAACCCTTTAAATGGAGAAAACAAATGCTCACAGACGCTTACTGAATTGAGCCCACACTTAGTGAACGTGTTCCCAGACACTAGCCTAGGCATCTGGATTACTAGTCAGTGATGTTGCCACTGCCAAAGGCTCTTCTAGTTTGAAATTAAGAGTATTCACCACTCAGTAAAAATCAGCAACTGGCTTATCTACAACATGCTATTTCAAGTGGATGAGCAAACACCATACTAGGTGTTTTTGCCACTTAAGGAGCCATACACAAGTTTCACTTTCAGTTGAATAGAAGCTCAAGGTTCTTGAAGTTACTCTTGCAGTGTCTGAAGGTCAGGTCTGTTGGATGTTGTGGTCTGAAATAACATGCAACCTACCATATGCAGTGACTTGTAAAGTGTATGTCAAACCTGTTTTGGCTTTTTTAAAGGAGCATGGAGCACAGAAGAAAGTGGTTGGCTGAACCAGGCTGTAAATACATCAATTCTATTGTGATTTTGGAGTTTCCAAATCCAGGCACCAGGAAAAATGAAGGCTGAGGGTTTGAGATTTGCTATAGACTCCCTGCTTGGTTAAGGGATTATTAGGAAGCTGAGGTTCTCTTAGGTCAAGAAACCTGAAATTTGGTGGAGGTATATCCAATTTAAAGGTTGGAGTAAATAGAAACTGGCTTCAACCTGAAGGATAAATCTGGTGCAGGTTTAACTTGAATGTCAGATTTTTTGGTTTGAAAGATTGAATTTAAAAATGTTTCCTTGCATTGTCATAGATACAAGTTCAGATCATGTTAAGTAAACTGAATAAATACTTAACAAGTGGTGCTTTGGGTTTAGTGTCAGGCAGGTTCAAAGGCTGAGCAGCCTCCCTTTGTGCTGCCCTAAGTATTGAAAAATAGCCTAAAATGCATTGCAAACTGCCCTAATAGGCAATGAAGGTGTTTGAGTCAATTTAAAAATAACTTCTGCAACTCTTTCCTTCTTGACAGGTAAAAGCTTATGGACCAGGCCTGACGGGTGGCCTTGTTGGCAAATCAGCTGAATTTACTGTTGACACTAAAGGAGCTGGTACTGGTGGGCTTGGCCTTACTGTGGAGGGTCCATGTGAAGCTAAGATTGAGTGTTCCGATAATGGGGACGGGACCTGTTCAGTCTCTTATTTACCAAATGAAGCTGGTGAATATCTTATCAATATTTTGTTTGAAGACATTCATATTCCTGGCTCTCCATTCAGAGCAGATGTAAAGTTGCCATTTGATCCTTCTAAAGTTGTTGCCTCTGGCCCTGGTTTGGAACATGGCAAAGTTGGTGAGGCTGGACTCTTTACTGTTGACTGTTCCAAAGCTGGTCCTGGTGAACTGACTATCGAACCAGTATCTGATAAAGGTGTTAAAGCTGAAGCCCACATTCAGGATAATGGTGATGGCACTCACACCGTCAGCTACATTCCACTTCAACATGGTCCCCACACAATTGCACTGAAATATGGAGGGCAAATAGTGCCCAAGTTCCCAGCACAAGTACAAGTGGATCCAGCAATCGATACCAGTGATGTTAAAGTATATGGACCTGGAATTGAAGGACGTGGTAAGTGCTTTACTTTCTCTAACCTCCCATACTCGGTGGTGAGAGCACCACAGCCTGAGTTTGCCTGGTCAGGGAGTGCAAGCCTTGCTCTAACTTAATGTGGTGACAGCGCTTCTGACTCTGTGGTGGCTCCAGTGGTTAGCACTACTCCCTCCCAGTGCTCGGGACCTGGCTTCAATTCCACCCTCTGACTCGAGTTTGCACATCCTCCCATGTCTGCATTGGTTTCCTCCCACTGTCCAAAGATGTGCACTAGGTGGATTGGCCGTGCTAAACTGCCCATTGTGCTCGTGGATGTTTAGTTTAGATTGGTTATACAGGGGTAGGGAAATGGGTCTGAGTGGGATGCTGTTCAGAGGGTGTATAACTTGTTGGGCTGAAAGGCCTGTTTCTACACTGTAGGGTCCCTGCTTTTCTATGAAACAATAAGATTACTAGGATATTGACAAAGCAACTTGCTATGCCAGCAGGTCCCACAGGCAGCTATATCGTAGCCATCTGATCTGTCTTCAGTGGTTAGTCAAGGCGATAGACTTTACTTCCTAGCTGCACACTTTATTTACTGTTTGGCTTTAAGATTTCTTTAGAAAGTAAACTATACTCCCAAAGATGTTCAAGTTAGCAAGCACTGCAGTAAAAATGGTTGTTTTTAATGCTGGCTATTTGAAAGAAAAATCATTGGAGGACTGAGCATGCAAACATGCTTCTGAACCATGGTAACTAGTGTGGTAGGAATTTCCTGTTTCCTTCCATGAATGCATCTTGCATTTGACGACTAATTTTTTATATACTACAAATTTCAACATTCCCTGTGATCAGGATAACAGCCCAATCTACTTTGCCATAGTTTCCTCAAGATTGGTAAAGCACTCCTTAAATAACAGGAATGCTGTCTAACTCCTTTCTTCCCCCCCTCTATCTTTTAAGTAAGTCTTTAAAAAAAGTCAAGCTTCTTAACTTTTTGCAAAACTTGGTGTAGAAGTGGATTGACTTAAGTCATACTGACAATTGTCACTATGTTGGAAACATTTGAACAATAAAGACCAGTTTTAAAATCCTGATTGACTGACTGCAGTGTTTTTAGTGGTTAGAGGTTTGGGCATAAAGCAGGCAGATGGCATCCTGCCAAGGCCTACAGTTAGACCGGCTTTAATTCTGATTTGTTCTAAAATAGGAATGATACTAGCTTTATTACCTGACCCTCTTAATTAAAACTGGGCTCAGGGATCTGAATGACAGATCAAAACCTGGTGCACGTGTGAGTGTAGCTAAACCAGATTTTAATTTGGCTGCAAATTGTGACCAAGGGGCATAAACTCTTGCCCAGAGCAAGTAAGCAGATAGTTTAAATGTGGGATAGGTGTTGAATGAACAGTTTACCCAGTGAAATCTCAGCATATCCAAAAGTACTTGATTGCAAAAAAATTTGAGGTATAACAAAGGGACATTTTATAAGTAGAACTTGCTGGTAGTGTTTCAGTTTAATCCCTTCTTACAGGGGGGCTGGGATACAGTTTTTCAGAAACCTGGTTTTTAAACTCAACAGCTCTTGCAATTAAACTTGTGCTTTTGACCAATCTTTCACTAATGGGATTAAGTTAGAAACCAATTTAAGTGTTTTTTGTGCTCTTTTGCTTGAGTGTTGTACAAATCTCAATACTAGAATTCAAGGATTCTAAATACCATTATTTTAAGCTTACCAGCCTTGGTAGGCAAACCATGGCTTGTGGCTGGCAGACATCCTGTACCTTTTGCCAATATAATTGCTTATTTAATGACTTAGAACTGACCCTTGTGGATCCTGTGTTCATTCTTTGCTTTTTAGAGGGGAAAATTTCTGCACTCGAGGAAGAGAATACTTGCAACCTTTGACATAGAAACTGTAGGCAATCTTAATGTTCACTGATAAATGTAGAGCTGGAGGAACACTTGCCAGGCAGTAATCGGGAGCAAGAAAGAAATTTCTGAAGGGTCTTGACTGGAAATGTAACTTTCTCCTGACACTGCCTGGCCAGCTGTGCTCCTCTGGCATCTACTGCTGACTGCAGCATTGGCAGTTCTTACTATCTCGTAATGCTCATTGCAAAAAGGCACACAGATGAGCTGATTGCCATCTCCAGTGAGATGGCAACTTGTAGTCCATAATACCATGTTGTCCAACAATGGCTGATAATCAATCATTGTAATGTTCAGAAATAACAAGGTGTGGAGCTGGAAGAACACAGGCCATGCAGCATCAGGAGCAGGAAGGCTGACTGTGGGCCTAGACTACTTCTGAAGGATCTAGGCCCAAAACATCAGCCTTCCTGCTCCTGTTCATCCAGCTCAACACCTTGTTACCTCATTCTTCATCAGCAGTTCCCACTATTATGGTAATGTTCAATTGTTATCTTTAAGTTTTTTTTTTTTCTTTTTATAATGCTTTTCTTTTTAGGTGTCTTCTGTGATGCCACAACTGATTTTACAGTTGATGCAAGCTCACTGACCAAAGTGGGAGGAAACCACATTAGAGCAAGCATCACAAATCCTTCAGGAGCTAGCACTGATTGTCTGATCAAGGATAATGGGAATGGAACATATGCAGTGGAATACACACCATATGAAAAGGGTATGATGGAAGGTCACGTGAGAAGGCATCATTAAAAAAGACCAAATTGGAAACTTTATTCTTAAAGCATCTAGATGTATAAATATCTGACTTTTCTGCTTTTTTGTCTAAAGCATTTAGGCTCAAAATTTGAGTTCATTACACAAGTGCAGTGCTTAGGACAGGTTGGTCAATAGACATTAGGTGCAGGAGTAGTCCACTCAGCCCTTCAAGCCAGCACCACCATTCGTTATATTGGCTGATCATCTGCAATCAGTATCCTGTTCCTGCCTTATCCCCATAACCCTTGATTCCACTAACTTTAAAGAGCTCTATCCATCTCTTTCTTGAAAGTATCCAGAGTTGGCCTCCACTGCCTTCTGGGCTAGAGCATTCCATATATCCACCACTCGGTGAAGAAGTTTCTCCTCAACTCTGTCCTAAAATGGCCTACCCCTTATTTTAAACTGTGTCCCCTCTGGTTCTGGACTTACCCATCAGCAGAAACATGCTTCCTGCCTCTAGTGTCAAATCCCTCATCTTATACGCCTACTATCAGATCCCCTCATCCTCAACTCATGTATACAAGCCCAGTCACTCAAATCTTTCAACATATAGTCCTGCCATTCTGGGAATTGACCTCATGAACCTACGCTGTACTCCCTCAATAGCAAGAATGTCCTTCCTCAAATTTGAAGACCAAAACTGCACACTATACTCCAGGTATAGTCTCACTAGGGCCCTATACAGCTGCAGAAGGACCTCTTTGCTCCTATACTCAGTTCCTCTTGTTTATGAAGGCCAGCATGCTATTAGCTTTCTTCACTGCCTGCTGTGCCTGCATGCTTGCTTTCATTTGATGTACAAGAACACCCAGACCTTGTGCTTCCCCTTACTTAACTGGACCCCATTTAGATAGTAATCATCTGCCTTCCTGTTCTTGCCACCAAGTTGTATAACTACACATTTAAACTGCATCTGTCCACTCGCTAGCCTGTCGCAGTCACCCTGTACTCTCATAACCTCCCCACATTTCACCCTGCCACCCAGGATACACCAAAAGGATACATAGCATGCCATCATTGTAGTAAAAGCTGCTACTGAGAACTGACCAGGGATGTTTAAGTTGTGATTTCAGAAATTGACTGCTGGAAACAATTTGATCCTAGTTTCAAATTTTGGTGTGAGCCATACCTTATTTCAAAGGTTTTATACTTTTGGCAGCTGCAAATTGATATCTTAGTTTCGGGACTGAGACAAAAGGTTCTAACCGCATAAATTCTGAAAATTAGCTTTTGATTTTTGTGCAGGTGTACATACTGTTGATGTAACCTATGATGATGCACCAATTCTAAATGCCCCCTTCAAGGTAGGGGTCACAGAAGGATGTGACCCTACACGTGTCTCAGCAAGTGGACCTGGACTGCAGGAGGGCTTGACCAATAAACTGAATAAATTCTCAGTAGTAACAAGGTAATCTTTTATTAGGTCTTGGAGATTGGTATGCTTTTGGTACATGAACACTGCTAGATCACAATAGGAATTTTCCCACATTCCTGAACATCTTGTTGGCTACACATTGAATAAAAGCAATGTGTAAGATCCAAATCTAGATACGCTCCACAGGTCTGGCAGCATCTGTGGAGAGATGGTCAACTTCTGAAACTTGTCATAGCTGAAGGGGAGGCTATTCTCCAGTTTCTCTTTTTGTACTAGACTGAACACTTTTAACCATTTGCCGTCTTTCTCTCCCCTCCCCTAATCTACATTCCCAATCCAAGTCTGCTGCCATCCAATGAAATAGCTTAATCTATTTGTTTTATTGACCACCTCCAGTGGGCACTTCATTGTATAATCCCACTGCTTGGGTCTACATGTAAATTTATCAATATTTTACTTGCAGACTACTTAAACTGCTCTACGGCAGTGATGTTAATTTCAGTTTTAATGACATTTCAACTTGCCTGTCTGCACGAATTGTAATTTATTCTGCATACCAGTTATGCTCTGATTTTTTTTATTGTAGTTTGGTTTAATCCAAGTAGTCTCAAGACATTGCTAGTAATGGACCTCTTTAACACAGGGGAGCAGGTACTGGTGGCCTTGGGATTACTGTTGAAGGACCTTCAGAAGCAAAGATCTCTTGCAAAGATAACAAAGATGGTAGCTGCAGTGTTGAATATACTCCATACGTCCCTGGCAACTATGATTTGAATATTACCTATGGAGGACAGCACATACCTGGTAAAGCTAAGGATAATATGGTTATTGAATCTAGAACAAATTTATGCTTATTTAAACTACCTATTTCAACATCCCATCATAGAGGGGACTTGGTTTTTTTTTGGCTGACTTGTATCTTTGGAACAATTGGTTAAATATATCTTATAAATATTTCTGGGATCTTGTCACTCTAGTTTTTCAAACGGTTGCATTAATTTGTGTGCCTCAGAATGAAAACAGATTTTGTTTTCTTGACTACCTAGGTGAACTTGTCACCTTGACACTTGCTCACTGCCACCCTAGTCATGTAACTTGTTAGCTAGGGAGTTCTGGTTGGACCAGCATTTTACAGCAATATTCAGATTGATAGGAACAGCATCTTGTGCTTTCTTGAAATTGCCCACATTCTAAACATGTTAAACTAAAGTGTTAAACTAAACTCTTGTTTGAGATAAACCCTGGAGTATGATGACCCAAAGTTGAAAGCATTGTATCTTTTTTGTAGGCAGCCCATTTAAGGTACCAGTCAAAGATATTGTGGATCCAAGCAAAGTGAAATGTAGTGGACCTGGGTTGAGTTCCGGAGTCAGAGCTAAAGTTCCACAACATTTCACTGTGGATTGTAGCAAAGCTGGAAAAGCCCCTCTTCAAGTAGCTGTGTTGGGACCAAAAGGTAAGGTTTTATTAGGCAATTTTTTCCCTAATGTGTTGATTTTTAAAGCCAAGTCACAGTTGCAGATGTATACAAATATAACCTCAAGAAGAGCAGAAGTTAAGGATGCCACATGAATGTAAAAAGCACATGGTAAGATTTGGATTTGAGTACATGCCTGTGATTTTGTTTTTAAACTGGGGTTGGGATTTCTTAATTGTATGTCCCAATTTTTGTTTGACCCACTTGATGCCTCAGTAATGCAGTACTTTTTTTGGGTAAGGGTAACAGTTGTCACACATCAGTGACTGGCTGACTATTCCAATTTGCTGCAAGTAAAATTTTCTGTTCTAGTTGGTGAGGCACAGCCCCAATCATGGCGCAGTCCTCTGAAAACGATTACAGACTTCTTTAAAGGCGAGATCAAGAACGATGACAGTGAGACAGGTTTGGATTTGAGCTGCTTAATCCCAGCAAGGCAAGAAAGGTGGTGGGCATGTGGCCAGGAACAGTTGTGCTAAGTAAAACTTGCTAGGCCTAATGCTTGAAGTAGAATTTTGGCTCCATGTTGTTACACTAATGCAGTTTTGTTGTGTTTAGTGATCTCTTGTCTGTCTGGTTATAAAAAAAACTTGCCTTCTATTTTAGCCCCCTCCCAAGTTTTCTAAAACTCCCTTTCTTCTAAATGAAAACATTGAATCAGTGCATGTCTTGACATTTTGTATATGATGCAATTTTTAAAACTTAAAATTAAATTTTGGACATGCTTCTGTAAAGAATCTCAAATGACATTAATTCATAGCTTCCATTAGTCATGATTCTCATCGTTCCTGACAATGGTAGGAAATTCTCCAACCTCTTTGCTCATTGAAAGCTTTCTCCTTTTTGGTTTGGGTTTGCTTCTGGTTGATTTGAAATTTTCCAGTCATAATGTTGGAGATCTTCAATATTTAATTGCTTTTCTCAGAATTACGTTTCCATGATCTTGGCATGCTAACCCTCAAGCATGTAGTAAAGATCCCAATTAAATGGGATCCATCTGCTTTGGTTTTTGGATTTAACTGCTGAGTAATACATGTACCATCTTTAACTCCAATTCCCAATGTATCAATATTTTAAAAATTCACTTTTCAGGATCCAACACTTGAAATTTCCTAGTGGTTTTTCACAACCAATATAATAAAGCTACAACTTTTCAGTGTTTACTTGTGTCTGAAGCAAGCCTTCAAACATGCATAAAACTTTCAATGAGTAGTCCTGTAATTTTAATCACTAATTTAGTGAACAATTTTTTCAATTAACTGACTACCCAGGCTCCAGCAAGTTCTTATCACTGACTTTTGAATGATTTATTGTTAAATGCACTAAAACTTGGTAAAATGTGCAATGACTTTTGCAGGTTTTGCTCTATTCTGCAACACTAGGTACTAATTTAAGGCAGTGTGCTGCTTTAAATCACAGCTAATTAGTTTTGTCTGCACACTGACTATTTGAATTAATGAAAACACATGATTATCTTTGACTTTTTCTGTCTCTCTGCCCCCCTCCAGGCCTAATTGTGCCTGCTGAAGCCATTGATAATGGTGATGGCACTCACACAGTCAGCTACACCCCTTCACTCGAAGGGCTCTATTCTGTTTCTGTGCAGTATGGAGATGAAGACATACCTCGCAGGTAACGCAACTCAAACTCTGAACGAAGCAGAGTTTTTGCTGTTCATCTTCTGTAGAACTCTTGGTTGCCAAACTAAAAGATTTGGAAAAAGATAAAACATTCCCTTTTTATGTACTGTCTGACTTGAGCAATTTAATTGCCAAGGGTTTCCTGGTTTAGGTTCATTCTAAATGGTTTTTGTCTACTTGCAAGGCAGATTACTGTCAAGATAAGCCGTGCTATCAAATACCCCTCCAGGTGAAACCCCTTGTGCCTAACTTGGGCCATATTTTGATGCTAGTAATAGGATTTAAAATGAATAGTCTGCTGAGGTATTCTAATTGAAGTTAGCTTTTAACTTGTCTGCTTAATTTAACTTGTCAATGAAGACAATATTACACTGTCAATTACCTGGGTGTCAAGATTAATCTAGTGATGGCACATCATCTCCCCTTTAAAATCAAGTAAATGCATGGAATTTCTATTGTGATCATAAACATTGCTCAACAATTTGTCACAGATGCATGTATAAATGTTCTCTAGGAACACTGATTCAGCCTTGTACCTGTGAGCTGGAGTACATTTTGCCCAGTTTCTTATGGTTTTGAACACCCACGCTTTTGAGGGAGGTCAGCTCTAGGCTGACTGCACAAACTTTGAACAAGCTGCATGAAGCTGGTGACCCTGCATTCAGCAAATTTGACTTTCAGCAATTCAAATGCCTTTTTTGTCCCAAATATGTTAAATTAATTCAAAAAACAATGTGGTTTTGCATAAGCAAACTTTTTTACTATGGCAATAGGAGGTCTAATCTGTCATACTTGTCCATGACAGCAAACCTGGCTCAGTTGCAGATCTGTTGCACTAATTAAATGTGCATCCTACTGCTGGGTGGACTGGAGTGAAATTTCTTTTGAAAATAAATACACTTCAAGACTGACTTTGAAAATTTTTTTAGTAATTCCTAATGAAATTAACAATTTTTGTTATGGAGTATAAACTGCAAGTTGATTCTTGTTTTTATTCTTCTATATGGCAGATCAATTAACACTACTTGTTGTCTAGTCCTTTCAGGGTGAAGGTTCTACCAACTCATGATGCCAGCAAAGTGAAAGCCAGTGGGCCAGGCCTCACCTCTGGGGTACCAGCTAGTTTACCTGTGGAATTTACCATTGATGCCCAAGATGCTGGAGAAGGACTCCTTTCAGTACACGTAACTGTAGGTTTTACTCCTTTTCCACTTGTTGAACAGATGTAGGTCTATAGAAAAACCCAGGCAACTTCAAACCTATACCATGTAAATGAGGTGGGGTGAGTAAGCTGGCCATCCTGGTTAACTTCAAATGCTGATGAATTAGTATCAATTCTGGTATTTAAAGACCCTGTAACAAAAAACTTGTATTTTAATAGGTACAGCCTAAAATTGAAGACTGTAAAATTTTCAAAATCAGCTATATAATTTAGGCTGAAAGCAACTGACCACATGCCCACTTCGATCAGACCACTTTAAATTTTGGTCCAAAGGCTGTTTGGACAGACTTTCTTAACCCCATTTATCATATGAAGTGTTCTCCTAGCTGCCCCTTTAGTGGGGGAGGAAGCAGTGGAGAATGTAACTATTACTTTAACTAATCCCCACTATTTAAGAGCTGCTAGATTTGTATAATACTTGTGGCTTCTCCTAAAGTGGAGCATCTCCTCTATATAATCTTTGCTGATGCTGAGGAAATATAATCTGTAAATGGGGATCCAGTTTTTTGCACTGAAATGTTTTAGACAAGCATGAAGCTGTGAATTGGAGGAGCCAGTGTTTCTGTAATGCACTACAGTGTGCCTTATCAAGGTACACTAAACTAGTTAAGCTTCCAAAGATCAAAGACATTCTCCCACATTGCTGAAAACCTGTTTCAGCACTGCTTCACTCAAGCTAGCAGCTATAGCTGGACCAGCATTTTTTAAGGCCTTTTGAAGGTAACTTTTACTGTTGCTTTCTGCAGTAAGTGACAAGTTCTGCATAAAACAGCCTTTCTGATCACCTGGCAATGACCTGAGTGAGAGTGGCTGGTGTGGCAACATGCTTTTGAATTACTGGTCTTTCTGAAGCAGTGTATAACTACCTTTTAATTGCATAAGCACAACTGCTCTCAACATTTTTCTGTACATGCTTTAAGTGCTGCTGATTTTTGCAAAGTTTGCCAGATCTGAACAAAATGCAAGGTTGCAATGTGTCTTTAATTTAGCCCTCCTTCATAGTTGCTTGCGTTACATCAACTCTTCATTTGCAAGGGCAAGCAGAAGGCTTCATTTGGTATTATCATGGTACAAGTTACTGAATCTTTTTTGGCCACTTGTGCACAAATACCCACCTTGCCAGAATGTTCTCCCTGAGAGTTGGTCAGAAGAATATTTTCATGAATTGAGTGCTGAATTGAAAATCCTCAGATACACAAAAGCCACTTTGTCTTTCTGGAATGAAAGACTTACTGTCCTACACAAAATTCAACATGGTAAATGTGAAAGTACCTGATATCTTGGAATCCTGGGAGTTTACCCAGAGGCAAAATTGACATTCAAACTAATCTGATATGGCTAATGTTGATTTTCAGTGAAGGTTAATCCTGTATTGTGATAAAGACATCTTGTCTTGCCCAAAGGACCAAGAAGGGAAGCCAAAGAAAGCCAACATCCACAATAATAATGATGGCACCTACAAAGTTTCCTACATCCCAGATAAGACAGGACGTTACACCATTGTAATCAAATATGGAGGTGATGAGATCCCAGCATCTCCTTACCGAATCCGTGCAGCACCGACTGGTGATGCCAGCAAGTGCACAATGTCAGGTAAGTGGCAGGCTTTACTTCAGTGTGGTGAGATTTGTTGCAATGATTTTTTGAAGTGGCCTAAGTTATTGTTTTTAGGGAATGTGTAATTATTACCCAAGAAAATGATTCTTGCAGTAAGTGTACTAAATGTTAATTGGGTTGATCCCATATGGTTGTGTAAATCATGGCAATTCACCACCTGTGAAAACCCAACATCTTCAGTAGAATCAGAAACCTGAGTCTTTTAGGTCTGAGTGGCTGTCATTAGACCTACTAAATACCATTACCTGTAGATTTCCCTGTAAACCACTCCATTCTGGCTCAGAACTAGATTGTAATTCCTTTTTGACAGTTTTATCCACAAACCTGGAACTCCTCAACAGCACTGTACCTACACTAGCAGGACAACTTTTTTAGGCAACAACTCTGCAGTTTAGGAATTGAAAATAAATACATGCTGACTTTTCTAGGGGTGCTCCTAGTCAAACTCTTAAGACTGATGGTTTGCAGGCTACAATCTTGGAAAAGGAGTTGTCCAATTGAGTCAACTTAAACTTGAGTGGATTTAAAATACAAAGTTGATTGTGGTGTGCTTTAATTTCTACTGTCTCAAGGTTCTGGTCTTGGACCCACTGTTCAGTTGGGTGATGAACTTGGAATGAAGGTGGATGCAAAAGCTGCCGGCAAGGGTAAAGTCACCTGCACAATCTGCACCCCTGATGGCACTGAAGTGGAGGCCGATGTCATCGCAAATGATGATGGAACGTACAACATCTTCTATACAGCACCTGAAAAAGGAACATATATTGTTTATGTCCGCTTTGGTGGAGTGGATGTTGCCAACAGTCCATTCAGTGTTGTGGTGAGCTGCCTTTTTATTTGGTGTCTCATCCTTATTTTTCATGGGGGACAGAAGTCTTGTGCTGCATTTGATCCAATGGGCAACTTTTGTCCAAAGTAGGTGGGATAAGGAGTAACTTAGTTATTATTAGCGCTTGCTGATGGATGCCTACTTTACCTTCTAGCAGATTTATTCATTCTCCACCTTGCAGTTTCCTGGTCAGGCAGGCCTGCTAGCTAAACAATCTGTAGCACAAGTCAAACCAGATTCACCACATGTACTATTTGAGGCAGCAGGATAGTTCTGGGCAGCTCTATTGCACAATCACTTGTAAAAAGTGCATCCCCCTCAGTATGAAGACTGGACATTTAGGCATTTTTGACCCAAAAATGTGCCGCACCAGTTCTTTGATTGCAAGAGGAAGAAAAATTGTCAAATGTATACCAGTTTAAGTGTAGTGAACTTGTTCCACATTTAAGCCCAAATTTATATCTGGCTTATCTGAAGATCTTATACCAGAGTCAGTTTTTAAATTGGGAGTTGACTAATTTAAAATGAAATAGACTTGCTGGTCCAAGTTCTGACTGAGGGTGGTGAATTCAGAATCCTTCAATATTTCTTGAGGTAGAAGTAGACTTTATGCTGGGGTGAAAGGTTGTTGCAGAGGTGGGAATGTAGATTTGTCTGTTGCAGTTGTTTTGGCCATATTAATCAATGGTCAATTCCTGCTCCTGATGAATATCTAAGTCAAAAACTACTCTAACTGAAGGATTTTTCTGTTCTGAGTTTAAATTATTCAACCTCTCCCTGTAGCTGTAACCCTTCAATTCCCAGCAGCATCCTTTTTAAAATCTCTTTGAACCCTTTTCAAGTTGATACCGTGTGGTAGGGAGACCAGAATTGAATAAGCTTAAGTGATCTGTCCCCAATAGCTAGCTGCAGTTTGATATCCCAGTTCCTATACTGAATGCACTGACCCACAATGATATGCATGCCAAATGCTGTCTCTTCCAATTTTTCTGCTACTCCTGTCGGCTGCACCAGATTTAAACCAAATTACAAATACTTGAACTCTAGTCAATGTCTCCATACTCTTTGTTGCAGTCTGTTTGACATGGAGTGCAATCCAAATCTTGCTCCCTAAACCATTAAACAGTTTCCATGGGAAAATGTCTCCAGTAATGTTGCCTGCAAATCCACTTGACTAATTCAGCCTTTATTTTTAATATTCCTCAACTATTAATCCAGGTTCTTGCCACTGACATACACCAAGGTCCTCTGTGTAGTGCTTTTGATGCTAATTTTTAGCAAGTGTTGCTTTTCCAATAGCTTTCTAGTTGATCGTTATCACTGGTGGCATGCTTTAAAGAATCCAAAATAAATGACCAATTTTTGTCTTTGTTCCAGCCACACAATATTTGAGCCCCCAGCATATTGGAATATTTATCTCTGACTTTTTTTAAATGCTTGGCATATCTCAATTTGCTTTTGGGGATTTTGTTAACCTATTAACAACAGCTTGGAGTTCTGTCTCTTCAGTTTGTTTACACTTTCCTTAATCTAGAGGTCATCTAATGTGTTACTGTATTGATCTTAATCCCCCACCCCCTCCAGTGGTCATTTAAGAGTACCCAGCAGAGTTAAGTTCCTCCGCAAATGAGAAGTGATTAGTCCATATAGTGGTATTTTGATTAAACTTTGAATAATGAGCTGTCTGTGTCCTAAAACCACTCTTGCAGGTGAATTCCTGCACTGCCAGTTCTTGTGAGAAATATTAAAAGAAATTGAGGACCCTTCCTTCCAGGGTGATAGTGGTTTTTAGTTGATTGTCTGTCTGAATCTGAAATCATTTGCAGTGGCCTAACATGCTGTTTTGTGCTACAGATGACAACACAACCTGGAAAGGTGGCGTTAGGCAGCCTAGTTTGTGGCCAACATGGGTACAAATGGGTGAAATGGCCTCTGTACTTCAGTTTGAGTTGTTAAACCTTGCATTCTATGGGGGGGGGGGGGGGGGGGGAGAGAAGGATGTCACAATGCAGGTTGACCTCAGTTGTCACTATGATGTCCATTTTACCACAGGCTTTCAAGTACCAGTTTGTGCTTGCATCACAATGTATAAATTTGTTGCAATGTTGGAAGATGATTGACAAAAGTTTTTAAAAGATGGAGGTGAATGTACAAAGTGTGCAATAGGTTAATGAATGATAACTGGTCCTCTTCATATGCTGAGTATTGATTGTATTTTAATCAACTTTGGTTAAATCTGGTCAGTAACCATATTAAGTGCTGTAAAATCCATCCATGTGGAGCCATGTAATGACAGGCTAAACAGCTGAAAATTCAGTGAAACTGTTCAAACGTTTTTAGAAAAAACTAACTTGCTATTTACCATTCACCTAGGCCACAGATGAAGTTCCAGTAGTACCACAGCAGCTGGTGCAACAGCAGTCTCTAAATGCATATCCCCCTGGCTTCCAACCCTGGGTACAGATTTTAATACATTGCACTTTCTCTTCCTCTGTTTTCTTCCAAAGCTAGAGTTCACAGCTTGCTGGGACCTGCCATCTGGACTGTTTGGTTTTTTCTTTTCTTAAATGACTTCTGTCCAGTGTCTGTCTATAAATTTTACTTTAGCTGGTGTAAATCACTCTTTTCAAACAGGTGAATCTGTCTGCCATGTTTATGGTTTAGTCTCATTAACAAGATGCAATATCTCAAATTGCAGTCCCCTTCTGCTTGTAGGCTGGTGTGTATGTAGTGTCTTGTGTATTGGGATTCAAAGCTCAGTGCACTGATTGCAAGTTTAAAAAAATTTTAAATTTGAGGCAACCTGAATAAACTCCAATTTGTGCCAAAAATTTACAGAACTAGAAGCAGATTTCTCAAATGACAAATTGTTCTTTGGCTGCATTGCAAGGGTATTTTAGTGCGGACTATTTCAGTTTTTCTCCCTTGCAGTTCATGTCAGGCATTTTGTCAGCTGAAGTATGGATTTTTAACTAGAAGCAATGGGCCAGAAAATTCCTATTGCTTGCATGAATTGAATAAATCAACAGCACTGTTTATCTCCTAGTGCTAAAAAGACAGTATGACCTGATGTTGGGAAATAAGTGAAATAATGTTATACTACTTCATAACTTTGCAGATGAAGTAGAAGTAGATGCCAACTGGGCTGCCTAAAGGATTTTTAAATCCAAGTATCTGCTTATGGGAACTTGCCCACAGTTGGGGCAGGAAGTGGCATTCCAGTGCTCTAGAATGTAGAATGAATAACTGATCAGGCACTTAAAACTGAAACTAGGTGGAAACTTTTTAATTTTCATTTGAAGCATTGATTTTGAGATTTTTTTGTAGGCATTAATTCAAAAGGGATTAGCTTAAATTGGTGTATATACTAGTGTTTACCATGTGGTTGGTTTGTTAGTAACTTTTTTGCTGTTTTTTTAAAGAAAGCAGTCCTAGATAACAATTTTAAAATGTTAATTCATTGAACATCTTGCATCAGAGGATAATTTGGATTAACCAATTAAACCAATCTGCCTCAAACTTTCACTGAATTCTTAGTTCATTTTCCTTCACTGGAAAGGCTGAGGGGTGACCTAGGAGGTCTTTACTGCAACTTTGTTTTTAAAATGGATAAATTGAGTAGCCAGGCTTTCCCAGGTTGGGAAGGTCCACTGAAAGGCAGGTTCAAGGTGAGAGAGTTTAGGGGAGAAGTCCTAGGAAATCTGTCTGAAACACCTCCCAGTGGTGGACAAAGTAGGCACATGAGAAACATGAAGGCGAATCTTGATAGATTTGATGTCTCCCACAAAGGGAGACAAACTGCAGGATAGAAACTGCATATGGGCAATAAATAGACCTAAGATTAGGAATCAGTGTAGCCTTAGTGGGTGAAGGGACTGATCCTGTGTGGTGTATTTGAACAAACTTAGTAACCACCTTTTTTGTTTAATACAATGATCTTCAATTGACCGTTCTGCAAGTCAGAGCATGCAGAGCCTGACATCACAAATTTAATTCTCAACTGTTTCTCTTTAACTGCTGCTTTCTGGTTAATCTTCTCTTCCCTACTGTCTAATTGATGTATTTAAGTCCAGTTCTTGTGCATGTGTAGACTTGCTAAGGTCATCAATGCGGTTTGATGGAAGAAGTTGATTTTAGGCTTTAGCTACAATACTGAGAATCTAAAACAGAAAATAGTTGCAAATGTTTGAAGCATTACAATGTAGTTTCATGAGAATATGCCAGTTTGTTGTTGAAATTGCACTATCTTTTGCTTTCTATAATCTTTTAGTGCTCTTGTTCTTTGCAGGCTCAAGTCCAATAAGTCTACAGCTCATGCTGTTTTCCTCTATTGTTTGTGTTGCACTCCAGAGTTGCAATTTTAATTAACTTTTTTAGTTGAATCAAACCTCTTGTTACAGCTAACATAGTTCCAGTTGGAGCTGAAATGATTTAGAGCAGTAAGTGGAGCCCTGCTTGTGTATTAACATTGGGAGGCCACTTTTCTGGCTTTTGCAGTTGTAGTAGCTGCTGATCGTTCTGGCACTGTGAATCCCTGACACTGATGCCTGGAATCTTGTATCAATTCAGTAGCCTGCAAGATGTAACTTAGTTTCTGAAAGTGAAATTATATATTCCCAGTGCAGTAATCATTTTTGGTCACAAACATTATTTTGATTGTCATGGCACACCTTTTTGAAGGGGTTTTTCCTCCCTGTTCCTAAGGTACTTGATGGAGCATACCCACCAGTTGATGGAATGGATGGTCTTGGCTTGAAACCTTTTGATATTGTCATTCCTTTTGCACTCAGGACAGGGGAAATCACAGGTATAGTTTGCCACTGTCTCGTCTTGAAATTATGAAGAAATGTGCATTATTTAGAAGCTTTCCCTACACTATAGAAGCATGTGGTATTTATTGGTAAGAAAGTTGACTTGTAACACCTCCAAAGATATTTCCTAGTTTCATGTCTGAAAGGTACAGCTGTAATGTTAAGTCTACCCCCTCATGAATCTTTTTGCTAACAATGTTGCTCTGCCTACCCATATTTCCCCTAATGTGGTCAGATTAAAGTGTATGTGGCATCTAAATTCCAGGAAATAAACTCTTTCCTCTTCTCTCTCTTTTTTCTCTCTTTTCTTCTCTTTCCCCCCCCCCCCCCCCCCCCCCCCCCCCCCCCCATCGACACTTATTTTTGCAGGAATGAACTAGTTAGTGGGCAATGCAACAATTACAAGGGATGGGGTAGCAAATGCTGGCCTTGCCAGAACTCCAAGATCTAACACCACACACATCTCCTGTCTATCCTTGCTCCAAACAGTCAAGTCCACTTCTCCAATATACAAGAACTGGTAACCAATGAGAAATATTGTAAATGGTGCCCCCCACCTCTGTTTCCAATGGCCTCACACTTTTTTAAAGCTGATCCACTGCACAGCTGGCATGAAAAACAAATGTAGCCCAACTTCCTACTGTAATGTTAAAAAGGCAAGACTGGAAGGATAAATTTTTAAATTCCATTTCTGTCAGTAAAAATTGAAATATGGAGGAATCAGCATTTTGGCAGCTTTATAGATTACATTGTTCTTCTGGTTGGTATAATTGCAAAATTTCACATTGCACAGCATTAGGATAAAACTGGAAATTGTTTTCGCCTTTATTTAGATTTGTCAGAAGTGCCTGTGCTGAACTTTGAATTATTTACAACTTACATGTGGAAAGTATTGTTTGGCATCTTTCCATGTGTCATTGTTAGCCTATATCTTGCAGTTATTTTGTATTTGACTAGTTTTGTATGCCTTCTATAGGTGAAGTTCACATGCCTTCAAACAAAACTGCTAAGCCAGATATAATTGATAACAAGGATGGTACTGTGACTGTAAAATATGCTCCAACTGAAGCTGGACTACATGAGATGCACATTAAATATAATGGCAGTCATATTCCAGGTATCATGACTGTTTCTACACTTGCTGGAAAATTTGCTTTCATGCACTTAGTTCAATTCTCAATGCATACAACATACTGTTGCTAATGTTCACCTATCCAAGTGGGTAATAACTTTTTGAACTCATTTTAAATACTTAGGTAATGTCCACTTTGACTTGGTTATTCTCAATCTGAGCAAACAACAGTATATAGACAGCAATAATGGGAACTGCAGATGCTAGAGAATCCAAGATAATGAAATGAGGCTGGATGAACACAACAGGCCCAGCAGCATCCCAGGAGCACAAAAGCTGACGTTTCGGGCCTCTGATGGGTCCAGCCTCATGTCATTATCTAGTATATAGACAGCTGCCACTTGTCTGCACTGGGCACTCCAAATAAAACATAAATATTAGTACATCCACTTCCATGTAGACCTGCACACTAAAGGATTTTAAAATGCTATTTTGAATGCCTTAGTTGGAATTGGCCTTCACCATATTTCCAAATAGTGTTTTCCACCTTGATGTGCTCTCAGCAATCTTAACCTAATTTTTGATTTTTGTTTTGGTCTATAGCCCAGTCATTGCCAAAGTAAGGTTGAGGTTATGTATAGAGGACTTAGCAACATAACTCTCAAATGATGTGATTTGGTCTTCACTTTATTGCTTCCATTACCATGCTTCGATAAGTAGTCTTAAAACAAGCAAGCTAACTACAATGGTACAATCATTTTGAAAAATCAGTGATATATATATAGGAATGGTCAATTTACAAATGACTTTCCCAGCTGGATAAGGTAATTGGCATTTCATTCAGCTGGCCCTGGAGTGCTTCAGCTTTTAACAGTTAAAAGCAAAGTACAACATGATTCAGTCAATGTATTGACACTACTTGATTTCTCTTTCAGAGAGTCCACTACAGTTCTTTGTGAATTATGGAGGTAGTGGGCATGTGTCTGCTTATGGCCCAGGCCTTGTCTATGGTGTTGTCAACAAACCAGCTACTTTCACAATTGTAACTGAAGATGCTGGAGAAGGTAAATATTTAAATGTGCAACAACACCAGAATGTGAGCACTGATCAAGTTGGCTAGAAACCACTGGGTCTTTGGTCTTAGTAATGTGGTGTAAGGTTTTTTTATTGCATGTAGAATTTTTGAACAAAGTACAACAGCAAGGTCATCAATTTTGTGCTTCAGATATTTACATTTTAAGTAAACTTGCTCAGCAAACTGGAACCACTTTCAGATGTTGGCATTAAGTAACTACCACCAGACTTGCTCATGTATTTTCATGTCTGCCTGGTACTCTTTAAATGTATTGATGTAGATGTTCATATAACCACAATTTTCCCAAGCATTATGGATTTTTAGGTGCTGAAGTAGATTTGATTTCTTGAATGGTGCAAGATCAGCCTGTGCATTCAGTGTTGTATTCCCTTTTTCTCTCTCTGATGCAGGAGGCCTGGACTTGGCCATTGAGGGGCCTTCTAAAGCAGAAATCAGTTGTGTAGATAATAAGGATGGTACCTGTACAGTCTCTTACCTCCCGACTTTGCCTGGTGATTACAGTATCCTTGTCAAATACAATGAGAAACACATTCCTGGGAGCCCTTTCACTGCCAAAATTACAGGTAATGTCAATATTCAATGGAATTAAGTAGTGACTATCAAATGAAACCAAAAACAATTCACAATGCATGGAGTTTATCCACTTTTAAGTGGTTTAGTAATTCCTAAATAAAGCTACTTGTGTCCTAGCAACTTAAATGCTTGGACAAAGTCACAGTACAGCAGAATTAGAATACATTAGATTATGGGAGAATTCTGAACTGTAAAACATGGTGAATCCATTTTGGAATGGATTATAGTTAACTGTTCTATGGTTTAGTCAAACTTCTTAAATTGTAGTTATGGCACTCATGTACTAGTTGGGATAATATCAGATTGCAGTTTTTTGCAAATCTAAATGATCCTTCCACATGACAGCAGGAAGGTGCTAAGCTAATGTAAAATCGGAGGCCACTCAGCCCATTGACGCAGCCACCTAGCTTAATCATGCACAGTTTTTTCTCCAAACGAAGTTGTTTATGTCCTTCAAGTTTCAACAGTTAAATTTTACATTTTCCCCCTTTACCCACCCAACCATCTCTTCCTAATTTTTAATCACCCTTTTGTTTGACTTTTAACATTTCTTAAATCCTTGGTCCATTCATCATGCATCACCTGCTGCCTTTCTAGTGCAGCAGGTGGTGAAGGCAAATGGTGAATGGCTTTTGTGGAAGAGGATTTGAGTGAAGCAGGACACTTCTACTGCTTTAATTTCACCAAGGTATCGGTGGGGCTACATCTGAAGTACTGTGCAACTTTCACTTCATCTGAGGAAGGATGTTGTAGCTATGGGAGTGCCATGTAAGTTTACCAGTCTGATTCCAGGGATGGCAGGCTTGATCTCTTCAAACAAGTTTAGAAGAATGGGGGCTCCTGTAACCCAAAACTCTAGCAGGACTAGACAGGATAAATTAAAGATCCTCCTGATGGGGAGGAGCATTTTAAGACAGACAAGAAATCTCTTTGCCCAGAGTGAGCCTTTGGAATTGAGGCTGAAACATTCTTGGGACTAAGTGGATTTATGGAGGAAGTAGGAACAGGATTCCTGTGTTAGCTTTTTGAGCCAAGGTCATTGAATGCTGAAGCAGTCAAAGGACTAGATGGCTGCTTCCACTGGTTTGTTGCTCCAGTAACATGGTAATTTTTTTGGCCATGTTATTTCTGTCTTATTTCTACCCACCCCCAGTTCCCAAACCCAGTCTATGCTATTGGGTCTTACCCCTTCTAGCTCCACATTATCTTGCAGACAGCTTTTTTTGTACCTCAGTCTCAGCTGAATGTGATTTAATCATCCTTTCTTTCTGCACTGAAATTGCTGTGCATTGGATCTCCTTCAGCTGGTTAAAGCACTGGATGGCAAACTCCATTACAGAAATTTTGGGTGCTTCTGCCACAACTGGTAGCTTGGCCATGTTGGGGGTGATGGGAAAGAAAGGAATCATTCATCCAGTCATTCAAAACAAAATCACTGCTGGAGAGATGAGTGGATAGCACCTATTACTTAATCCTGTCTCTAATCTTCTGATGCATTGTTCTGATTTTCAATCTGTCAGAAATCCACAGTCTAACTTCCAGATTTACCAATTTCAAAACTGATCTGAGGAATGATCTTATTGACTTGGTGCCTTAAGTTTTGGAGTCCCTCCTTTGTTCTGCCACATGTCCTGTGCATCACAAAGGATCTCACAGCTCTTTAAAGCCCAAACTCAATAAGAGCAAAGAGCAGCTTTTCTCAAAGATTCTGCAACAATGGGGTGATTGTCTCTGTCTGTCTTTATTTTCAAATTAAGTGTAATGGTGATGGTTGCATTATTGCTGTGATTTTATTATTTTCCAATGAAATTGTAGGAATGAACGAAGCTTAAACTTAAAGAACACTAGGGGCAGTTAAATTCAAGTGCCATTGGAGTCAAACCTGGATTTAGTGATTTTCTTTTTGTTCTAATTAATATATAATCAGGATTTGCTTCCTCCACTTGGAGGTATAACTGGGTTTTAGGACCAGTTTTATTTCCATAACCTTTAGACTGGAAGCTTTTTAGTGAACATCAACTTTCTAACTTGGATCAAAGCTTGCATTTTTGAGCTTTCTTAGCTTTACACACACTTGAGCTTGCTTTTGCCTGTTAAATGGCCCCAAAGAAATAACTGACCCAAGCCACCTGGTTGTTTTCAGATGACAGTCGGCGAAGGTCACAAGTTAAGGTTGGGTCAGCTGCTGACATCTCCCTAGACATCAATGAAAGTGACCTTAGCTTGCTATCTGCTAGCATTAAATCTCCATCTGGCCAGGATGAGCCATGCCTGCTGAAGAGGCTACCAAACAACCACATTGGTAAGTGCTAAAGTTCTCCCTCAATGAAACATATATTTTTAAGAATACTTAACTTCAGCAGTAAGTTGAAATAACTGTGTAGTGTATCTTGGCAACTGAAACCTTTCAATTCTTATCAAGCTTTAGTTTGCCCTGTAAAGCATGCTGAGTAATTGCTCAATTCTCCACTAGGCATAGTTGTAACTGTGCTGTCAAATGGCTGTATGTATTCACCATTGTGAAGCAGCTTCTAGTAATTGGAACCTTCCCTCTCGAGTGAAGAAACATGCTGAGGCAAAGAGGAACTGTTAGCAGAAGGCACTTTGAAAAGCCTCAACATCTTCATTGTCATTTAAATGAAATTTCCTACTACAGAGTAGCTGGTACCACCAGCCTGTCTGGTAATAACTTGTTTGAGATTTTGGGGCATGGTTAAAGGAAGATGGACAAGATGTTTCACATTGAATTGACCTTTTGACCAATAGGTATCTCCTTCATCCCACGGGAAGTTGGTGAACATCTTGTCAGCATAAAGAAAAATGGTAGACATGTGGCAAATAGTCCAATTACCATTATGGTTGGTCAGTCTGAAATTGGTGATGCCAGTAGAGTTAAGGTTTCTGGACCAGGTTTGAAGGCAGGACAAACATTTGAAATGTCGGACTTCATTGTGGATACAAGAGATGCAGGTAAGCTAACTGGCAATACTTTTGAAAAATTGGTTTTTGGGTTGTGCAGCAGAAACATGGGGTTTCTCTATCGCTAGATTCCATTTGAAAGGAGATGACACGGTGTGAAGCTGGATGAACACAGCAGGCCAAGCAGGAAAGCTGACCCTTCGGTCAAGAAGGGTCTCCACTTGAAATGTCAGCTTTCCTGCTCCTCTGCTGCCTGGCCAGCTGTTATCCAGCTTCACACCGTTATCTCAGATTCTTCAGCATTGACAGGTCTGTCTGTATGTTTGTTGCAATCTTCAACTTTTACTGCTGTGTAGAAAAACTCAGCCACTTGAACTAGGGAGTGATGCATCAAATGCTGTAATACTTTACAGCAAATGTTTCTATATGAAATGCTATCCAGAAAGTAATACAGTTGATGGACTATCCCTACCAGTATAACAAATGATTTGCTCTGATGGGTCTAGGCCTGAAATGTCAGCTTTTGTGCTGCTGGGCCTGCTGTGTTCATCCAGCCTCACATTTTATTATAACAAATAGTTCCATTGACTGCAGCATGTTAAATAGGTTTGAATGTTGAAATAACTTTTTAAAATTACTATTGCTTTTTTAAATGCTGCCCTTGTTTTCA
The DNA here is from genome assembly GCF_030684315.1 of Stegostoma tigrinum. Lineage (NCBI taxonomy): Eukaryota > Metazoa > Chordata > Chondrichthyes > Orectolobiformes > Stegostomatidae > Stegostoma > Stegostoma tigrinum. Next base: position 52,668,240 of record NC_081364.1, on the reverse strand, counting down.
GGTTATGGTGGCCTTGCACTATCTATTGAAGGCCCAAGTAAAGTAGACATTAATACAGAGGAAACTGAGGAAGGCACCTGCAAAGTTTTCTACTGTCCAACTGAACCAGGCACTTACTTTGTCTACATCAAGTTTGCAGATGAGCATGTACCAGGTATGATAAGAGAAAAGTGAAGCTTGCACATAGTCACACAATGGATGCATAGCTTTGCTTTTGATAACATAATGCATTAACTTTTTCACAAAAATAATCCATGCCAGTTGACTTTATGCAATGTGTATATAGTTGAATATACTTCAGTAGACCCAATCTCAGGTTTCGAAATCTTAGGCACTTGGTGAATTCTGGTAACTCCAAATTGCAATCAGCTGTGCTCAATGAGTAGTGGCTGCCAAATTGATTTTTGCTTTACACGAAGTCATAGGTACCTTGATCTTTCTGGTTGAGGTGGTGGGGGAACTCAGACATTTGGCTACACACTTTAGAGCAGGTGGGATTTGAATCAGAACTCCCTGACCAAAAGGTAGCTGTTACATAATGGATCACGTGTTCTCCTTTTTATTATTGACTAATTGCTTTCAGATTTCACTGATCTTTCGAAGGTGAAGATCAAAAATGCTATAAACATATTAAACTACTTGTGTATTTTGGTTCAACCAACAATCTCCATGGTACTTGGCATGCTCTTGTCTGAAGACAAACATTCCTGTATTTGTTGTGGTTTTTCTCCCTGGTAAATTTATTGCTTAACTTGCACTAATGGATTTTTTCCTCCACCTGAAAGCAATTTTTCACATTGCAATTTACAAAACTCACATTGTGACGAGGTTTTGTCTCAAACTTTTAAACTTTGCAGGGAGTCCATTTACAGTGAAGGTAACTGGCGAAGGCCGAATGAGAGAGAGCATCACACGCAGAAGGCAGGCTGCGTCGGAGGCAACAGTAGGAAGCATCTGCGATCTGAACCTGAAAATTCCTGGTAAGGTTGGAAATAAAAAAAAATCAGTTTAGTGGAAACTGTTCTAGTATTTGGACTACAGTGAAATTACATCAGTCAGCTCAGGACTTGAAAAATGTCAAGTGAAGAATCTTGGAATTGGTCATGGTTTCACTACACTTTTAATTCAGTCAATATTTACAAGATCGCAAATCATGCCTGCTTGTGCAGTTGAATCCTTTCACAAAGGAAAACTTAAAGTACAACACAGTGGTATTCTAATCCTCCTACACTGTTCTAATAACTCAGTCCAGCCTGTGGCTAATAGGGTAAATCTGTTAAACAGAGACTGCATTTATTTCTGAATGCAATTCATTGAAATCTCTCTAAAGGGCATAAATAATGTGAAGAATTAGCTCATGTTTACAGTTGAGGAATGTGCAGTGGTAACATTCTTCTGATTTCTGAATACTGTCCAGACTATTTTCCTCTCCACTCATTTGCTTGGAAAACAATTTGTCACTTTAGTTTTTTGAACATTTGGCATTATTGCAAATGTTTATGTAACTTAACCACTTCAGCAATTGCATTCTACTTCCAATAAATAGCTGTCAATTATCACTAAACTAGTCAAATCAAAAGTTGGCTGCATGGTTTGCTGTAACAATTTAGTATCATTAGCTTGTCTGTGCTGTCAATTTCAAGTTAATGGTTTTAGACTATTTATAAATTTGCCTGTAGCCATTTAAAAAACATTGTTTTTAACAGAATGGCAGTGCTGGTGGGAGCAAAAACAATTATCTGCAAGTAGAGTTGCTGATGCCATTGTTTTTGTAAGCTGCTAGCAATTTCATTTCTCAGGGACAATGTAGTAATGGCACTCATGTGGCACTGCCTTGTTTTGAGACATGTAGGAGGCACCACTTCACCCCCTCATTCATAGCATTGTATGTAGGCAGTGTAAATAACTTCCATCAGCACTATACCATCTAGACTAAATATCAAATTTAAAATGGTGGATTAGAGGGTGTAATGTTTCTTGTGTAGGATTTGAGGTGCTTTCTAGCGAACACACAAAACAAAATGTATTGTAATGTGTATAACTGAAATGCAGATGTTTCTTTTCAAATACAACTTTCCTGTCTTTCCTTTTCTCTTTCCTATTTCACTCAGTGACTCGGTTCCAACTAATGGTGGCTCGGGAACACCTCTTAACTGTCTTAAGATTTTAAGACAAGTTGCTCTTTTCTTCTGGGCAGAACGAATAGAAATTCATCAATCGGTTTGAAAAGTCCAAGGACTTTATCACTGTTCAAAATCTACCTAATCCCAATCCCTAACTGGCCTATTCAGCTAGGAGGGATGCCAGTTGTTTAGTGCAAGGCCATTAAGGCCAGATGGTGTGTTTTCAGCACTGGACATGTGGACTGAGGTCGGCAGAATGTGCTTCTTCTAAATTAGCCAGCTTGCTGCTTTTTTGTGAATGGTATTGCATGTGTAAGAATTTCCTTCCCTTGCATAGTTAACATGTTGTAAAATGCTCAGGACTACGCTTGCACCAAAATTTATCAACTAGATCACTTGTTACACGTTTGCTGATTCTAGTTCCAGCATGAATGTCCAGTTTGTACACTTTGAATGAGGTGTCTGTTTTACCCAACACTAAGATGGCTGAGTTTGGCCTCCTGTTTGCATTATTACTGTTAAATTTTCTAGTTAGCTTTTTAGAGATGGCCTTTGGATAAATTTGCAAAAAGCCCTGTGATAAGTTTACCTCTCGTCCCAGCCAGCGCATGAGGTAGTTGTGGGCATCACTGACTGGTGTGTTTGTTTTTAATCAGACACTGAACAATTCTTTTGAATGGATTCAGTGCAGAAGGGATGAAGAGCTTTTCATTTAAAAGCCATTGCACCACTTTAGAAGTTCAGTACACTGTAGCAAGAGTGAGATTTTAAAGTAAATGTGGAATAACTTAATTGGCTGCCAGAAGCAGTGGCACAAGTCTAAATTGGAAGGAAACTACTATTACACCTCCATGGATGATATTGCTTTTCCACCATGGAAAGGCAATTTGTAGTCCAGAAGGCATCAAGTCACGAACTTTCAATAAATGAGTCTCTATCTAATCAGATGATAGACCTGAGTCTACTAATTCTGTTTCCTCTGGTGGTTGATTGGCATTGCCAGTGTCTAGTTTAAATTTGAAGCTGTTAAAGCAGAAAAAAATAGATGGCTTAATTTTTCCCCCATGACCTGTTCTTGATGCAAAATTGTGATATCAAACAGCCACAAAGCTCTCTTCACTCTGACCAATAGCTTCAGTTACAAAAATAACTGGTCTCCATTTTGTCATCTGGAAATTTGGTAAAGCACTTGTAGTTTGGAACCCAAGTTCTGCTTTTGGAACTGCCATCAAGAATGGTAGAGAAGCTCTTGACCTTCTCAGGTTTCTACTGTTATCAAAACAAAGAATTAATAAACCTGAAACTGTACATGAGCCAACTTGTTTTTTGATCTCCAGCACATGGCTCCTAAGCAGCAGTTTTGATCTAGGTTCAGTTATTGTGGTTCATCTGGTACAGAATATGTTGGGTCAACCTAGTGTGATCTGTTTCTTCTCCATAGAAATCTCCATCAGTGACATGTCTGCTGAAGTGACCAACCCCTCTGGACAGTTGGATAAAGCTGAGATCACTGAAAGTGACAACCATACCTACTGTGTCAGATTTGTGCCCTGTGAAATGGGTATGCACACAGTCAGTGTAAAGTATAAGAATAAACATGTACCAGGCAGTCCATTCCAATTCACAGTTGGACCACTTGGTGAAGGTGGTGCTGTTAAAGTCCGAGCTGGTGGTCCTGGCCTTGAGCGAGGAGAAGTTGGAGTCCCAGGTAAGCTAATAACTTAGCATCTCTAAGACTGGTGTGTTTTCCTCTTTGTGGGCAAGACACTAGTTTTGATTTTAGCTTTTAATGCAAATCTTGGTCTCCTTTTTTAATCTGAAAGATACTGACTTGGAGGCAGTTGCAAAAAGGTTCACCTCGGGTAATGCTGGATACGGAAGGACTAGTTTCTGGGAAGTTTCTAATAGGTCGGGCCTGTACTCTAAGTTTAAAAGAATGTGGAATAATCTTATTGAAACAGAAGATTCTTTTTGACAGTGCAAAGGGAAGGAAGGTGGCTTCTTCATGTCCTGGACTAGACTGTCCCGTCTCAGAATAAGGGCTGATCTAAAGCAAATGAGGAATTTCTTCTATTGCTTCCTCATGGAGAGCTGTCATGACTAGGTTTTTAAATGTATTCAAGATGGGAGGAGTTGGTTCTTAAAATTAAAGGAATTGCAGGCTAAAGAATAAAGCAAAAAGGAATTGTGGATTCCCTTTTGAAAATGGAGAAGCAGAATCAATGGGACTGGCCTCGTGTTACAGCTACTGTTCACCATCCACACTTGCTGCCATGCAACAGGTATACATAGTACATTAAGAACAAAACAAATCCTTTTTTAATGAAAAGGAAAAGCCTAAAGACAGTCCTGACTTTATGTTGACCTGACTACACTTTCTAAACTAGCTTGGAGCAGGGAAGGCAGTATCTCCTGCTACCAGATGAAGCAACTAAAGCTGAGCCCCTATATCCTCTTTCTCTCTTGCTCCTTCACCTCTTCCTCTCGCTCACCACCACCCCCCCTGCCATGCTAACAAAGTCTAGTAGTCCAAGCTCCACAAGAAATGCCAACCCTCTAGAAAGCTGATTTTTGAAATCTGTCCAGTTCCATTTTTGGAGTGAATTGGTAATGTTGTAATTCCAGGCAAGTGGCAGGCATTAGTCTTACTGTATTGTAAATGTGTAGTTGTTTGGATTTGACTTGGGACAGCATGGTGGCTCTGGTTGGCATTGCTGTCTTGCAACACTGGGGACCCAGGTTTCAGTCTAACCTTTAACCCTTGGAGGTTGCATGTTCTCCTCCCTGTCCTGGGTTTTCAAGCACAAGCCCCCATAGGAGGCATAAACACATGACTTGCAACCTGAAGTTTTTCTTTAAAGTGTTTTGGAAATGAAATTAACAAACTATGCGAAATGCATAACTATTGGGTGAAGTCAGCCTTAACTTGCAAAAAATGGAGTCAAAATTGAAGTACCAGGAGTTCATGCAACATCTTCCAAAAAAATCTTCACTTTGCAGCTCAGGTTGTGGATGAGTTTGTAGACATGCTCACAACCAGAGTATTTGCAAACATTTTTGTCACTGCATTAGGTAACATTAATCAGTGTGCCCCAAAGCAGAGTTCTGTCCTTGTTGTTTTAAATTGCCTCTGCAGTGTTTCAGTTTCGTTCTGGTTCTCGGTGGCTTGTACACTGAGTTTAATTGAACGTTAAGAGATCTGTTTAGAAGGTCAGGCCTCCAGCAATTTCCTCATGTCTCTTTCACGGGTGATTATGGATGTGTTGTCCCAGTCATATTTGTCCTCCATTTCAGTGTGTGGTGAGACAAGTGAGAACTGATCTTGTCTCTTGGCTAGTTGTTCCTGTGTCTATATTGTCAATTTTCTTTGCCAAGTGCTTGCATGGTATTTTGTATATTACATCAGTTTTGCTGGTGATGGGTTTAGGATCCTCTTGCATTCCTCAGTTGTTGTAAGGTGGCCTTTTTCCTTTTATCGTGTGGGCTACCCTGATACCACCCCTGAAATGCCCTTGACGTGTGCTAAGGTGACAGTCTGGTTGTATGTTTTCCTGTTGTGGTCTGGCTGGAAGGTATAAGTGGGTTCTCTTCCCTGAAGACTTCATACAGGTGCTCCTGTTCTGCTTTCAGTTCTAGGCTGCTGCAATGTTTTGACTCACTTAACTAGTGCCCTGATGCAGCTGCTGCTTGGTTGCTGGTGTAATTTAAGGTATCTGGTCTGTACATGTAGTCTTTCTCTACATGTTAGAATGCAAAAACTGACTACACATACTAGATACTCAATTACACCAGCAACCACCCCAGCCCCCAGAAATGGTGCTGCATCAGGATTAAAATGAGCCACAACACTGCTGCAACTACACAAAGCTGAACAGAGCACCTATGCTGAGCCTTCAAAAGGAATTGACACCTGAAACACAATCTGAAGTTACCTCAGACCACAACAGGAAGCCGAGACATGACCAAACTCATCACACAATTTGTACATCAAGGATATTTCAGATGGCTGCCAGACAATTCCTACCCCATAGGTATCAGTAGCCCACAAACCAAGAGCCGCCCTATGATAGCTGAAGAAGGTAATGTACACAATACCACAAGGGCTGAAGCACTAATTGGGAAGTAAATTGATAACATTCACAAACGCCACCGAGACACTAACAGTTCTCTTGTCTTGCTCCACACTGACAAGGGGCATGAAGTCAACTGGGACAACATACCCATAATCACATGCCAAACAGACATGCTAGGGAGTTCCTAGTATTCTAACCAGGAATCAATCAACAAACACATTAAATTGGACCCTGAGTGCAAACCACTCCAAAACAGAATCAGAATCAGTGCCAAATGTGCCAGCAAACGATATACATAAGTGGGACAGAACACCACTGCTTTGCCAGAGATGCATTGATGTTATCTAGCAGGGTGATGAGAAAATTTGCAACTAAACCTGCTGACTTGGCAAGCATGTGTACAGCCTGAAGTTAAACTAATCACTTGCCAAAGAACTGGAATGAGTTTTTTTGTTTTGCTCATAGCTGAATTCAGTATCTGGACACGGGAAGCTGGTGCAGGTGGCCTTTCCATTGCAGTGGAAGGACCTAGCCGTGCAGAGATTGCATTTGAAGATCGAAAGGATGGATCCTGTGGTGTAGCCTATGTGGCACAAGAGCCTGGTGAGTATGTGAAAACTTTGGCCATGATGGCAGTATAGAAGATGGTTTCTTTTTTAGTTTCATGATCTTGACTGCTATCATTCAGAATACATACCCCAGTGTTGTCATCAAGTTGACTCCATACATTCAACTTCAGGCTGGAGGTCCTATACTCTAATTTTATCCCCACTGTCATTGAATTGCAAATTTCTCTTGCCTCTGGAGAAAATTTGAAAACTTAATTTTGACCTCAATGGTCTTGAATCTGAAACCCCAGTTCTTTAAATAGTTAGTCTTGAGCTCTGATCTGCTGTCTGGCCAGGATTTGGCAGAATCCCTACACTGCTAAAGTTGCTTTTCCAAAAGCCAAATTTCACTGATCACCAGACCCTTTCCATCAACAACTGTAACAAATTTTTTTGGTAGTGGGTTGTCTTTCAATAGAAATCCCCAATTTCATTCCAAACTTCAATATAAACTGAAATTCCATATTGACCCACCCAGTTCAATTTTCTACCACTTCGTTAAGCTAGAAGTACGTACATTTATAAACGTTTGGCACAAATGCCAGCGCAAGGGTAATGGATTACACTAGCCAGTGAGTCCCACCTTTCCACTGTGTACCTCCACCTGGTCTAGTGTCTGAACTCAACGTGTGCACAAGTTAGTCCACTCAAACTCATGGGCAGTGAAAAACATCAACTTGGTCTGTCCATAAAGGTTAGAAAACAACCTCCCAATAAACACATGTTTGCACCCTCTCATCCAGTATGATTTTGTTCAAGGCATGTCACAGCATGTAAGAGCTACTAGCAACTTCTTTGGAAAATCTAGGCTCCTATTAGAACTGAAGTTGCTACTGTTAGCAGCAAAAGTAGTTTGTGGATGTGACCAACTGCAAGCTTTCTCAGGGTGGGGGTGCTTTAATTGAGACTGACTTGCATAAATCCTTGTTTTAAACTTTTGAGTTGCTTCAGTGAGTAACAGCTTTCTTTTGTGACCTGTTTAGATTTGAAACAAACCTGGCTAAAAGCAACTTGGCTAATAAGCAGATGTTATCCTATTTCTTTGCTAGATATACAGTTTTTTGTAATTTGATATGAAAAGTCTATTCATGAAGTTTTTTTGATGCATTCCTTCACTGCATAGTACTGTAAGCACCAATTTTTTAGAAATGCTTTTGGGCAGTAAATCTGAAATGTAGGTTTTTAAATAGAGCACTGATATGCATTTGTTTTATTGCAGGAGAATACGAGGTGTCGATCAAGTTTAACGATGAGTGCATCCCCGGCAGTCCCTATATTGTTCCCATCATGGCTTCTTCAGAGGATGCAAGCAGACTTACTGTTACTAGTCTTCAGGTGAGACATAAGAAAATATCGGCTTACTGGCTGGGTCTCCTGCACATTCAGAGGTCACACATGGTCTCCATTTTAAAATGGTTGTTTTGACTAGAAGTAGGCATGAGTTTTTGGGATTAAGTTTGCGAAGTGAGAAGGAGAATGTAGAGGCAAACAAAAGGAGTTGATAACTGCTCACTTTATATCTAAAACTAATTACAGCAGCTCCAGTGTGTTATGTATCCTACAGTCTTAATTCCCTAGCAGATTAAAACCATTCCTTCCAGAAAACTCAATCCCAGTTCTTGATCTGCAGGTAACTACATAATTGCAGGTGTATAGTACAAGGTGAAGTTTGAGATTTGCTCTGATCTTGAGTGGTGATGGTGACCAGGCTTATTTCTTTTCAAATTCAGTAGCGTCCTTGCTCTCTAGTAGAATAGATTTTAAAGGGAATAAAGAGCTTTTTAAAAACACCACTGCAGCATGTTGCAAGAAACATTTTTCATGGGTGTTTCTGCAGCAGTGGCGGCGGTGGGGGGGGGGGGGGGTTGATAAAAGGTGATCCACACAACTATTTGTCTGGAACTGTGTGCGCCTTGTTTGTTTTGTAGTCAGATTTGAACTGAACTTATCTCTAGGATGTGGTGGGAAGTTTTGCATGCCTGGCTTGGTTTCGTCTTAGAACTAGCTTTCAAGAGAATTCTCAATTTGTAAATCTACCCTGAAACACTGATTTTTAAAGGAAAAATATTGCATTGCCAAAGCTTGAACTGAAACATTCTAAAATTAAGTTAATGGAGGAAAATGGATTCTAAGCCAATCATGGTATTTGAATAAAACAAGATTGCCATGTGGTATAGTGTCCCTGCGCCTTTGGGTCAGCAAGTCCCAGGTCCGAGACTGTAACATATCTAAAACAGGCTGAAAGTATTTAGTGTGGTGGTCTTTAGGGAAATATTGACCTTTTACTGTGCCTTCATATTTTGGAATTTTGTATTTGATCAGATTTAATTTTAGATCAGTAACTTGACTGCATTTTCAAAATTTGCATTTTGAAAATGCCCCATCCTCTGGATATTTGGACATTAAGAAGTAGATTGTTTATGACAACCCCGTAGTTGCAACTTACACTTATCAGTGAATTCTTTGTCTTCTGTCAATGGAGCAGCATGTGAATGAACTGTCTGCTAAACTGCGGAAGCTTATGTGCTCAACCAAAAATAGGGATGGAACATATAGGTGTGGCCTTTGGAAGTGCATGAAGGGGTTCACCATCTGCCATTTTGAAACTTTGGGATGTTTTTCTTGTGTCTCATTTAAAGGTTTTTGACAGCATACCTGCAGGATGCACATTATTCACAGGTTGAAGTTGAAGAGTCTGACCTTTCCTGACATGTTTAATCTTTGGTTTAAAAACCAAACACTTTATGGTATTTGGTAAATGGCTTAAACTGATTGTCCTTGGATTTTTGTTGCGGCACATGAAATCAAGGTGGAACTCCTTTTTTTGGGTCTTCAGTAATAACTAATGGTAACAAGTTGTGAAACTACCAACAGCAAACAAATGTTATGCTTTCAAGTGTTCAAGCAGAATGTGAATTTCAGGTCACTGGTATTTTTAACAGCTGCTTAGAGTTTTGTTATGAATGGTGACCAGCTGGTTCGAATGCTTACAACTGCCTGTGCAGACTTTTCATGGGCTCTTTGGGTGGAATTTAAGCACAGACCACCCCCCTTGTCAGAGTAAAGGCTATTCATCCCATGGTGCCAATGGCCAGGTCCACTTGAGAATGACTGACTAATTCCTGTCCATTGTGTCGGAGACGGGGGTGCCTCAAGTTCTTGGGTGTTAGCAGCAACAGACTATATCCACAAGGGAGAGCTCCCAGTCTCTGGCCACCAATTCCAACACTTCTCCAGTTTTTTAGCATGTCTTCATGCACTTTGTGATCCCCTTGCTGGTTCTGATGGGTGCCAATTAAATCTTGCTCACACTGTCTCTGGCCTAGGTTTTTATATCCTCACTAATATACAAAAGGCTAATTTTATAGCCTATGCATTTTTCCTGGCCCTTGTTTGCCAGCACATTTGTTCTGTCACTACACTAATTTCTACCACTGTATTGCCTCTGAAACTTTGGACCCAATACTTAACTGTAATCACTGGCTAGCAAGTGTGGTGGCAAAGCAATGTTAGTTCTTTTGAATTTTGTGTATGTTAAAGGTATAGGACCTTTTTGACTCTGGGGCTTCTGGTGTTGACTATCTTTGGGTATTCTGTCCCTTCCTGCCATTCGACCTTTCCCATATAACTGACAACAAATGGGGATGTACATAAATGTACTTAACGCTTCAAAATACTGCTTTTTGAGGCAATAAGGCAACACTTGCAAATTGACTTGAACGTTTCCTCTCAGTAATTTGAGGCTTGACTGTTTGTAAAATTGTGTAACAAACCAGCCCCTTGTTTTGGGTCATTACTGCAATGTAATGCTGGTCACTTAAATGCAAAATCTTTGCTTGTGAAGGAATGTGGGTAAATCACTTCTTCATTTCAGTTTAACTCTGCACTAGTAGATGCCAGAAATTCAGTTGGCACAGACTTGACAGGCCAGTCTACGCTATTTCCAGTACTTGGCTCAGCTTTGAATGTTGTGGCATTTTAAGATACTCATCATGCTGTTTTATTTCCTCAAAGTTAGAGGCAGGAAACCTCAGTAACCCAGGCAGTGTATTTCAGACTCTCTCTAACTTCTGGCTGAAAGGTTATTCTTATCCCATCTAAACTACCCACCCTTTCAGTTTTGAGGGAGCAGTTTTCTATCCACCCTGTCAAGCCCCTCTATCTCCTACACTCTGCTCATCCTCCCACATCAGCCATCCCTTCACTAAAGGAAACAACCCAAGCCGCTTCATAACTAAGATGTTCTAATCCAGGCAACATCCTGTGAATCTCTTGTGATTGCACCAGAGGGGATTCAAATCATATAATGTGGTGACCAGAACTCCAGCTGGTCCCTAACCAAAGCACTTTTTTGTAGAGCTCAGCACAACTTCTTTCCTGCTCAAATTGTATGCCACTAAAGGTAAATGTTCCATCTGCTACTTTAACCACTGTTAACCCATCCTGACACCTTCATGGATCTATTGACAAGCACACCAATGTCCATCTGTTTTGAGCTTTGCAGTGCCCTGCTGGTCACCTAAAGACCATTACTACTGTTGCAAATTTCAGGCCATTATTTTTTCTGATAATAGAAACTCGCATATTTAGTTCATGCAACCATGTAGTGTTATTGCATAACAAAACTGAATGCTGTGACAAACTTGCCTGGAGTAAGTTGACCAAATTATTGAATTGTTGGTGGTTGTCCAAACTTTCAGCTGATGCTCTTTCAGACCTTGAAGATTTCTTTTGCAAGGGAAAAAAGGTTTCAGTTGGGTATGAAACAACATTTAACACTGGCACCATTTTTGTGATGGTAGTTTAAGAATCAAATTTCATAAGTCACCTGATGACTGCAGAGTGGATATTAACTGAAGAGCTAAAGTTCCTTAAACCTTGACAGCATGTCGTGTACTTGTTGGAACATGTGTTCCTTACTAGTGATTCCTTTTAATGTGTCTACTTCAGCTGTCTGAAGTAAGATTTTTTGGTCTAAACTTCACTTTTTATAGACAAACTTTGAACAGAACTTTTTTGCTGTAGCTGCAAAATGTTCTTAAGTCTAAATATTGATACGTTTTGTTTAAGGATTTTTAAAATAGGTTAGCTGCCTTGTTTCCCTGTGTTCCAACATGGTTTTGCAACAAATCCTACAATCAAAGATAAATGTGTAGATGTATGAGGTAGTTATAATTCTTGTGTATTCCATCAATGGAACTTGCACTCTGACACAATCCAAAACTGCATTGAGCCCATTAGAGCTAGACAATGGTAGTTGTCATCTTAAGATTCATAACCTGGGGCTCTAAAGTCTGCAGACAGCCTAGTTTTAATGAAACATTAACTTTTTTAATTCCCAATTCTACTGACTCACTCCTTAAGTGAGCAGTTTCTGCCCAATTCATACAGGTGTTGCTGATTTTAACTGTGTGGCACTCAATCAAATTTAGAAATGGGGTTTGCAGTGAAAGACTAGTCTAGTAAAATGTCAATTTGTATCTGTTTCACATGCACAATTCCCCAGTGTCTCTTGAGCTAACTTGTCTTTCTGTTCTCATGCTTCAGTGAAATAGGATTGTTCAATGTGCAATAAAGTATTTGCTGTTCAATCTCCAGGAGTCAGGGTTAAAGGCAAATCAACCAGTATCCTTTGCTGTGAGACTGAATGGTGCTAAAGGTTTGATTGATGCCAAAGTTCATAGCCCATCAGGGGCAGTGGAGGATACCCATGTATCTGAAATTGAACCAGGTAAGGATTTGAGAACATGTTCCTTGGTGGTTTTTCCCCTTTAAACTTTTTTGACTTTTCTGCTAAAAGCTGCTTTACCCCCCTCTTTGAGCTCCTCTATACACTCCATTTCTCCTTTTTTTTGGTGTCCCTGCCTTGAACACTCCTTGATCAATTGTGGGTGGGAGAATGAGAAGGAAGACTCAAACTGGATTAAGTTCATCTGACACTAGGTGTATGAACAATGTCTGCATTAATTCCAAGGCTAGTACTAGATTTTGATCTAGACTGCTTGGAATAGCAGAACTCAATGTTGCAATGGATATGTTATTAGATATAGCCTGGAGTGAGGTTTTGCCTCATCTCATTGCCAATGAGTGGATACATTGCTCACTGCTTAACCTACACTGACTTGATGTGATGTTTATTACAGACAAGTATGCAATTCGCTTCATTCCCCATGAGAATGGTGTTCACTCTATTGATGTCAAATTCAATGGTAGTCACATCACTGGCAGTCCATTTAAAGTTCGAGTTGGTGAGCCTTGGCAGACAGGAGACACCAGTCTTGTTTCAGCTTATGGATTAGGCCTTGAGAAGGGAACCACCGGTAAGTTACTGATTTGCTGCTCGTGAGCCTAAACAGTGTTGTTTTTGCTGTTGGTTTTGTACCAAGGGGAAAGTGCTGCAGGAAGTTAATTTCTTTTGTGCAGTGTCAACTGTCTGAAATGTGTCCTCAATGCATAAAGTTGCATGGTAGCACATTGTGGCGGGGGGGGAAGAAAGTATTGTCAGTTCATAGCCCCATTTCTAAGTTATTCAAACTTCTCAACTATTCAGTAGAAGGTGGTGGAGTTAATACCGTACTTGCTACTTTTCTTTTAATCTGAACTGGAAACTGAATCCCCTGTTCAGCCTTCAACACCATCCCTCCAGTGCCACTGGTTCAAAATCCAGGAGCTCCCTCCCCCACCCTCAACCCTCATAACACATTATGGATCTATGTCAAGATAATAAAATGTGAGGCTGGATGAACACAGCAGGCCAAGCAGCATCTCAGGAGCACAAAAGCTGACGTTTCGGGCCTAGACCCTTCATCAGAGCAGTGTGATGAAGGGTCTAGGCCCGAAACGTCAGCTTTTGTGCTCCTGAGATGCTGCTTGGCCTGCTGTGTTCATCCAGCCTCACATTTTATTATCTTGGAATCTCCAGCATCTGCAGTTCCCATTATCTCATGGATCTATGTCAAATTGGCAGCTGCCATTGGATACCTTCCTGTAAACGTAAGAAATAAACCCCTTGAGTGAGATGAGACTCTTTTCACCTAGTGGGGAGTCTGGATTTTCTGGTTTTGCTCACAGCCACTGGTCATTGTTTTCTGGGAAGTAGATATAGATCTTGTGACAAAGATCAAGGTATGTGTTTTGGCTGGGGGGGGGGGGGTGTCATGGTTTGGGTGGGAGAGCAGGATTTAGAATATTGAGTGTCAGTGATAAGCATGATATTGAATGGTGTAGCTCTGAGGGGTGAAGTGGCTGACACATGCCAGTCAAATTCAAAATCAGCAAATTTGGTGCTACCTTAAACCTTTGGTCTCCAATTTTAAAGCACTACCTTCTCAGTCTTAAGGAATTAACACTTCAGTGTTTACAGGATACAGTAAACCCTCTCCCCACCCCCCTCTCTGAAGGGTCCAGGCCCAAAACATCAGCTTTTGTGCTCCTGAGATGCTACTTGGCCTGCTGTGTTCATCCAGCTTCACACTGTTATACAGTAAACAACCTGCTGTCCCAGCTTAACATGTGCAGATTTAAACACTACTAGCTACTGCAAGCATAGCTTTGAAGTGCCTGTTGATTTTGAAGGCTGCACAAATCTATTAGCTACCATCAGCTGATTAATGTGTATGTTGAACTTGATTCTCTCAAATGCCAAAGCTGGTGTGAATAATACTTTTTGCACATTTTACCCATCTTTGTCTCTAGTCTCCCTTTGTGACTTAACTCTTTCAAACACAGCATTTCCTATGAGAGTTAAGCTTCCTATCAAATGACTTGTGGTGGTTTAGCTCAATTAACAGGTATTGTAGGGCTGTTTACAAAAATCAAATATGGATAAAAGTGAACAATAGAGCTTTTGACTCCTTAAATTTTTAAGGCTAATTTTCCAACAGCACTGACGTAGCTCTGCTAGAATGGCTGCTTATTTGAATCTGGTCTTAATTGTTGAATCACTCTATATACATTTTATGATGTAAATCAGCATGGGAAAACAACAGTGCTGTTATCTGTATTCCGAATGCTTGTTTAGAACAATACAAAGTAGCTTCCTGCTTGGGAATTTATAATCAATGGACAAGTAGATTGAGATTGAAGTTTGACTTTTCCTGCCCAGAATTCTGGGTTTGTTTCTTTTGGCCACTATCTTTTCTAAATTGGTATTGGGAACTACCTGAATTACTTGTTTGTTTTTTTAAAATTACCTACTGGTAAGATTTGACTTCCCTTTTTTGGGCAGGAAGTCAGCATTGTTTCCCCTCTGGGAAACCCCTCCAGGTGGCTTTATTTCTGTCAGTCAGTGCCTCTTGATATTACATACTAAGTTTCCAAATGGGCACTTATGGCCTACAGGAGACTGAAGGTTAAAATGATTCCCTTTTTTTGATGCAGTGTCCTAAGTAAAGGATTCCTGTCAGTGATTTCACTAAGTCACTTCAAATGTAGCTATCATAGGTCCAATCAGCAAGCACCTAATGTAATTTTGGATGCTTCACTTGGTGACCATGATTTTTCTGTTGTAATGCTAAAAAATGATCCTAGCTATCTCTGAAATATGCACTAATCATTTTACACTAATCTCAGGCCACTGGACATCTGAAAGCCCTCTGACTATAAGACACTTTGAGGTGTAGTCACTGGTTATTAATGCAAGAAAACTGGCTGCTGACTGTACCCCAAACTTAACCTAAGCAGTAATAATCAACTGTCAATGGTTAAACTCTAACCTGCAGAACTCTGCTAGGCTTGACAGTGTAGATACTGAAAGGATGTTCCCTGCCCCTCTGGCTACCTCAATCTCGGGCACAATCTCTGAATGGCAGGCTGTTTAAGACCAAAGGTGAAAAGTGGACTTTGTTCAGCAGGTAGTGAATCTCTGTTTTCTATTTGAGTGAGCTGAAGCAGCTGAGTCAGGTCAAATCTACCTTGAATGTACTCAATGAAACAGAAGGGGTGGTGGATAAAGTTTAAATTTTGAGGTAGATCAACCATCTCACTGACTGACAGAATGAGTGTTAAGAGCTGACTAGCTTCTACTCCTAATGTTGAGTAATAAGAATCTGTTTTTCCCTGGGTTGTTTTGTTTTCAGGAGTCAACATTGGCTCAGTCACTGGAATCATTCTATCTCTTTGAAAGTACCATCTTTCCATACACTAGGTCAAGTAGTTGGGGCTTCAGTGGGGTAGGGGTGGGAAGGAGAATATAAGTGCTGCTTATTGACTTCGGCACCTCAAGCCCTAGAGTGGGACTTTGCTGGAATTGAGGCAGAGGTCAAGATTGCCAACAACTGAATGCTAAATACTTGTGTATGAAAATGTAATATCTTTGGCTTTTGTTGCAGGTGTCCAATCTGAATTTATTGTTAAAACAGCTAATGCTAGCCCAGGCTCACTTAGTGTTGCTATTGATGGCCCTTCCAAGGTGAAAATGGATTGTCGCGACTGCCCAGAAGGATACAAGGTTTCATACACTCCTATGGCACCAGGAGACTACCAAATCGGTATTAAATATGGAGGACCTTATCATATTCAGGGTAGTCCTTTCAAGGCAAAAGTAACAGGTAATGGCCTGGATATTTAAACTAGATAGTTGGCCTATTAGTCTGGCATGTTCCATCTACCAATTAAATCCTAACACCTGATATTGATCTAAAACCAATCATACCCTGCTGAGTTTATGAACACTATTGCTTAGCATTCAAGACACTTCAGGAGACAAAGCTCGCTCTGAATATACTCTATATAACATGGATTCCAAGTCTTGTTGATTTTTGTTTCTCTGGGCTCAACAAACAACTTGCCTGCTCCTCTGCCTAGCCTGCTGTGTTCCTCCAGATCAACACTGTCTGACTCCAGCATCGGAGTTCTGGCTATCTCCTTTCAAAAAGAAGTTTGTCTTCTGTCATTTAATGGGAGCTTTTCCTTGCAAATTTTAATTGATCCTCCTGATGAAGTCATAACCAGAAGCATTATTGAAATATCAATGGAGCACATTTTTGAGTGCTACATATCGTGGAAACAAAGTGCTGGAATTTGCTAATGTTTACTTTGTTTTAGTTTGAACATTCCCTCGACTCAATGCCACAATTTTTTTTGAAGCTTTTCATCTTGCATTCATAACACTTGCAAGAATGTTGCTGTAAAAGGAAATACTTTATACTCTGCCACTGTTGCACTGATTATGTACATCCACTGTCCCTCAACTATAAAACCTCCGATTCAGTGGAAAATTTTGTTGGAAAGCTACTGCCCATCTGTCACACTGGATGACTTTCAATCTAGACCCCTATGGTATTTGACCACCAAGAAATTGTTGACTTGGTTTTCCCATGTCAGTTTCTCTGGCAAATGGAATGTCATTTGCTTTTTGAACTTCAGATGTTTCTTTCTCACAGATGTCTCCAGTGTAAGACAGCTCTTGAGTGTCTGTAGCTACACGAATTCTTCCAAGTAAACTTGGTATGACTTTTCAGTGGTCAATCTGACAGGTTGCTCCAGAATGATCTTGGTGATCTTCCCAGTAAACCTGGCTTGGCTGTGGTGTTCTGGGGCCTATTCAAACTGCTGATAGTTTGATACAGTCTGGTTGTTTTTTTTTTGAAGTTTCTCCCTTCAAGTTGTTTATGCTTCATGAAGAGTAATGAGTTTAATTCTTATCATTCGGGATACTCTAAACAGGCTAAGGAGAGAATCATTACTCTTTTAGGAAAAAGCTTAAAATACACTAATCAGTTTTAATAGTCTCTCTAAAGCAGTAAAGTCTACATGTCAATGGATGACTTTTTTGGCTTTTATAACACTTTAAAGATGATGCATTTTTATCAAGGTTGCAGTGCTTTTGTTTTAGAAATCAGAGGTAATAGATTAACTTTGCTATCTCTTTCCCTTTCCCCTTCCAGGTGCTCGGTTGATTGGTGGTGGCAGTACCCACGAAAGCTCCTCTATTGTGGTAGAATCTGTGACCAAATCCACAACTGTTCACTCCTACAGTGCCATCCCCAAATTTATATCTGACAGCAGTAAAGTAGTGTCCAGTGGTGCAGGCCTCTCCATGGCAAATGTAGGTCAGAAGAACTGCTTCTCAGTGGATTGTAGCAAAGCAGGTAAAACTAACAAAATTGAATACATTAGTACAATTGTAGCTCTGGCTTTTATGTCCAGCTGTAATGTAGCTTGGTTTCAAGGTCTAAAGCTTGTTATACATTGGGTTTGAGTTAGGTAATTGATCCTATTACCTTGTGCATATAAAGTGTTCTTAGCTTCAGATCTAAATGGTCTGAACATCCTGCAGCATTTTTATGCTTGGTCTTTCAACCAAATGATACTAAATAAGCACATAACCAGTGGTTATCTCGGCTTTTTGTGATTGGCCTAGAGCTGCTATTGACATTGTTTGGGACTGCTTAGGCATTCTAAAGCTCTGCTGAATGTTACCCATTTGAGTTTCAAATGTGGTTAAAAGCCAGGAGTCACTTAGTGATCTCTTTTTGCCTATTCTTGAGTTTTTAGAAGTTAAACTGTTCAGTGTAAATTAATGTAATTTTGGGTATGTAAGCTCTTTGGTAACTTTCAGTTGGCTCCTGAACACCACTTATGCAAAAAATAAGCTTTGACTTACTGTTTTGCTGTTATTTACTTTTTACAGCAGAACTTCATGATGTGTGCAGGGCTTAATGTAATGGCTTGAAATAAGGCCCTATTTTGCCAGTAATTAGAGGGGAGCTGCTATGTTGCAAATCCTTCAGCTCTGCAATAGGCTTACCCAGGCTCTGACCATCTATATATTTTGTCAATTGTTAGAGTCCCAACTGTTCTGTGGGACTAAATTTCCAGGACATGACTAGATAGGCAATGGCAACTTTGAGACTAAAGTCTTGAGCAGTACTGCCTTGTTTCTTTAATTCTTCTAGGAATAATTGGCTGACTTTGTGCATATGTTTGACAATGCTATCAGAAGTGAAAGGTATAATTGCTAGTGCTATTAAGCAGTTCCTAGTCTACTGAGCAATGCTGTTGTTCTGTCTGGCATTTGCTTATAGATGTCATAGTTTTGATCCAATGTAAATGAGCTGAGTGGTTGCTGTTATCAATAAGGCAGCATCTGATTGCATCAAGTGACCCAAGCAAACCTGGAATCTGACTTTCAAATACACACCTCAAAGTAATCATTCCACCATTTCTTATTTTGGGACAAAAGATGGCTGTGGTTGCCTGAAGCCAAACATCTGAGCCCCAGGAAACTGCTGCAGCAGGAGATAATTGGAACTGCAGGTGCTGGAGAATCAGTGTGGGGCTGGATGAACACAGCAGGCCAAGCAGCATCTCCGGGAGCGCACAAGCTGATGTTTCGGGCCTAGACCCTTCAGAGGGATGGGGAGAGGATTCTGAAATAGGGAGGGGGAAGCAGACTGAAGATGGATAGAGGAGAAGATAGGTAGAGATGAGAGTTGGGGGGTGGGGGTGGTGGTGGCACATGCAGGGTGGTAGGGAGGGGATAGGTCTGTCCGAGGATGGACCAGTCAAGGGGGTGGGATGAGAGTAGATAGGAAATAGAGGTGTGGTGGGAGGAGGGGATAGGTGAGAGGCAGAACAGGTTAGGGAGGTGGGAATGAGCTGGGCTGGTTTTGGATGCAGTGGGGGAGGGAAGATTTTGAAGCTGAAATCCACATTGATACCATTTGGGCTGCAGGGTTCCCAAGTGGAATGAGTTGCTGTTCCTGCAACCTTCGGGTGGCATCATTGTGGCACTGCAGGAGGCCCCGGATCGACATGTCTAAGGAATGGGAGGGGGAGTTAAAATGTTTCACGACTGGGAGGTGCAGTTGTTTACTGTGAACCAAGCATAGGTGTTCTGCAAAAGTGATCCCCAAGCTTTTGCTTGGTTTCCCTAATGTAGAGGAAGCCACACCAGGTACAGCAGATACAGTATACCCCATTTGGCAGATATGCAGGTGAACATCTTGATGTGGAAAGTTATCTTGGGGCATGGGATGGGGCTGGGGGCAGGTGTTGCACTTCCTGTGGTTGGAGGGAAAGGTGCCAGGTGTGATGGGGTTGGAGGGGAGTGGAGTGGACAAGGGACTCGCAGAGAGTGGCCTCTCCAGAAGGCAGATAAAGGTGGGGATGGATTGTAGATGGCAGAAGTGTCAGAGGATGATGCAATGTATCCAGAGGTTGGTTGGGGTGGTGTGAGGACGGGATTCTCTTGTAGTTATTGTGGGGGTGGGGTGAGGGTGTTCTCAACCACTGCTTGCGGGGGTGGTGGTTGGTGGGGGCAAGGCAGGAGAGAGAAACATTCTTCCTTTTTTTGAAGAACAAGGACATCTGGGATGTGTGGGAGTGGAATGCCTCCTCCTGGGAGCAGATGTGGCAGAGGTGAAGGAATCTGCAACAGGAGTTCCTTTGGTAGTATGCTAGACCCAACTATCTGATTTCTTCAAATTAGTCTTCCTACCACTTTAAGGACCTATGCATGGAAAATTTCTGAGCTCCTCTTTAATCTTATCACAGGTCTGCAGCTCTAGCGAACCAAGCAACTGGGTTTTTTGTGTAAACCTTTCATTCCTTGTTCTTGGTAACCCCTTCAGTGCAGTCTAGCCTCTGAAGCACTGTTCTGTTTAACACTATTCAACCATTCATGCCATAAACATGTTGAAATAGACCATGTACATAGCACTACAGGGCAAAACTAGGAACAACTACTGACCATGATGGTTAATAGAACAGCAGCACTTCAGTGTAGGCCTGACAGCAAGCAAGATGTCCCCTAGAGGGGGAAATGAGTCATTTTTGCATGAAAACCAATCAGCTCAGCAAACCAACCAATTCTGAACTCCTTTTTTTTTAGCTACTGGAGCAGTCAGTATCTATTTGCAGCAAAACCTGAACAGCTTCCAGGCTTGGGTTGAAAAGTGATAGGAGTGAAACTTTGCTCCCTGTAAATATCAAGCAGTGATTAATTCAAATGAGAATCTAAACAGTCCCCTTTGTCATTTAACAGCAAACTTTGCTGAAATCCCCCAGTTCCAACATCCTGGAGGTTTTTAAACTAGAAATTGAACAAGATTTTGGGCACTGCCTGAAAAGATGGATGAAATAAAATATTGTGAATTTCAAGTTAGGACATCCTAGATGTTAAAATGACTTTGGATAAAGCATTTAATGCTTCGTTTTCCAGATGGACATTCACCTCCCTTCTGTGTGATGGAGATGACCCCTGTAAAACACTACTAGCAGAAGGGCCTTGATGCATAATGACACCTCTTTAAGCCACAAGTGCATGAAAATCCACTAAATTTAGTTCACCAATGGAGAGACTTTCTCCAGAATAAACCCCCAAGAACTCTGGCAATGAAGAGGGAGGTGTATTCAAACTTGTAATGGGTTTAAATTTTTGTCTGCTATAAGATGGATCTGATGTTTGAACTGCTTGTGCAGTTGGATCTCAACTTATAACACTAACAAGTTGAGATTATATTTAAACCTAGTTGCAGCATATTTCTCATACAAGTGGTTAATTTCTAAACATTTTTTGTCCTCTCTCTCCTAGGTTCAAACGTACTACTGGTTGGTGTTCATGGACCCACAATTCCATGTGAAGAAGTCTCTGTGAAACACGTTGGAAATGAGCAGTACAATGTAGCCTATGTTGTGAAGGAGAGGGGAAACTATACACTGGTTGTGAAATGGGGTGATGAGCATATTCCTGGTAGTCCATTCTATATTACAGTTCCTTAAATAGGCCATCTCTAATCTGGCTACTTTTGAATTCAGCATTCCAAGTTGGTATCTGAGTTTCCAAGGACAGTGCAATTGTATGATGGCTTCAGAGCTTCTAAATGGATACCTTTTTCAAATATATTTGCTGTTGAATCAGCCACTCCAAAGAATGGACTGGGTTATGGGTGGATTGTTATGATTATATATAAAATATGAACTAGACTGGGTCAATTGTAAAACTGGATTATTCTGGGTTTTTGCTAGCCCTGTTTGGCTAAAGCCATTAATAGCTGCTTGAGCTTCAGATGGACTCTACTGCAGTGTAGTGAGGGATATCCCATTCTAAAATGGTTATTTCTTGTTTGCCATGCTTCACTATAAAAATGACCTGGCCGACAGCATTGCTTCTCTCAGTACCACTTTTTGATTTAGGATGCATGCACAACCTTTGAAGCTTTTCATAAGGAATGTGCAAACCGATCAAAAGATTTTTATGATCTTGCCTAATTGGAGACTCAGGAACTCTGGCTTCAAACTTCTGCTGATGTCCTTTTGCATAAACACTGATCTAAATTGTTTTTGGCTGGGGGAAAACCATGCTGCTGTAGCTGTCCTTATCACCAATTTCACTGTCTACTGAATGCTCTAATATTGGTATCACTTAATTAGAGGTCGAGTTTGAATAAGATGGCAGACAAGGAAACATTTTTTGCAAGCACCGATTTAGTCAACTTCTGCCATGTGGCCCTACCTCCCTGGCAGCCAGTGGTGCATCAAGTGCTCAAGCTGGCTAAACCTGGAATAGCAGACAAGCCAAGCAAAATTCCCTTGGACATATTTGGCCCCTCCTATTTTTCCTCCTCCTTGCTGATGGGTAGTGCTGCCATTTTAGATGTACTTGGATATTTGATCTCGGTACCTCTCCCAAAATGAACTTGCCCATGCAAAGTTTAAGGGCTGCTCACCTGATTCTAGTGCATGTGAGTAAAACACATAGGTCAGTTTGTATAACTGGATATTTGTTTTTGACTTAAATTAAAAAAAACTACTAAATTGCACAACTCTTTTAAACTGAACTTTAAGGTCTGTACTCTGACATTAATCGTAGTAACTCTTTCCTCCAGGGCTGATTTTTGTAATTGGATTTTGTATTGGAGTTTAAAACATGGGGAAGAATGGTTTGTCATTTTTATAATGCTTTGTGCCTTACTGTGAAAAGCTTAATGTAACAACTGACTCAATAAACTTCAATGAATGCACAATGTCCACTTGTTTGAAATATTGCATTTGTTACTAGGAAACATTCCTCAAGAGGTTTCATAAAGGACTGCTAAGTATTCTTGAATGTCCTGTATTAAGTGTGCCATTATTTTTATGGGTTTCCAAGCTGCTGTTTACTAGACAGGTGCTGAAAGTAGATCTAAGTGGTAAATATCTTAAACACTTTATTTGGTTAAGTCCAAAAGGTGTCCTGTATTTTTGGTTCAGTATTTGAACAAAACAGGATTCAACCCTTAAGTTTAAACATTACTTTTGTTATGAAAAAGTAAATCTTAACTGATCTTTCTCTCTCTCTTATTTATACAACTATATTGCATAGTGTTGGCATGTTGTATTTTTGCTAGCATACTTGTCAAACTTTTGCCCTTTTGGCTTCCCAAATGTGTGAACCTGGCTGGCTATTTGCACCACTAAGTCTGACTTGTCCTTTGCTTCTCAGGTAAGCCATATATGGATTGTTGTGGCAGTCTAAATTTGTATTAGAATTTTTTTAAACACAACCTATTTTGCAGCCACCCACCCCAGCCTCCCACCATGTCACCAAGCTAGTCATGAAGGAAACTTGAACGTGGAAAAAACAATGCCCATCATTCAGCTAGTGTATATATCCTGTTTGCATGATGGACAAGCTAGCTGCACTTGTCCATTAGGGCTTCCTCCTAGTACAATCAGTTGGTCTGTGAAAATTAGAACATAGAACATTACAGCGCAGTACAGGCCTTTCAGTCCTCGCTGTTGTGTTGACCTGTGACTTGTGAAACTGATCTGAAGCTAATCTAACCTACACTCTTCCATTATCATGTTTTATCAAATGACCATCTAAATGCCCTTAAAGTTGACAAGTCTACTGCTGTTGCAGGCAGGGCATCCCATGCCCTACTGTTGCAATTTTATTTTTAACTAATATTTAAATTGTAATTTTAACTTTTATTCTGGATTTGTTTTGCAAATTATTAGTTTTCAAGCCTGAACTACTTGTCTACTGTTTTGGAGATTCACTTGTTTTGGGAGCATATGCTTGAGTATTAAAGTAGGTTTTTGTCATGGCAACCTTTATTGGACAAGGTTAGACCCTGTTTGATGTGCTTGGGCATAAACTGCCATTTGCAGTCAGCAAAGTATTCTGGTATCCTGCACTGTCATACCTGGCCATTTTTAGAATATTGAATTGCGAAGCCATGTTGGCATTCATTTCCAGGCTGGTACAACTAGAGATATCAAGCATGTAATTTCCTGGACAAACTGTATTCATATCACAATATTCCACCTCAAACTATTGTTTTAGTTTTGCATTTCGAAAAATTTCTCATTCCACAGTCATTGGAATGCTTCATTAATCAAGTGTTTTGTACATCAGGACAAAGTCCACTAACTATTGGCTACACTTTCATCAACAAAATTCTTAGCAAATATAACTAGTTGAGAGAACAGTGTTATGGTATAGCAATACTGTTTCAACAATACTTTAGAAGTATGTACACTTTGAGGCACTGAGTTTTCACGATCCTGCCCCAATAAACATCTCACTTCACCTTGACTTGTACTGAAAATCAAGCCCTGGTATTGCTATCAAAGCTGAAAGATGTTAAAATATGCAGATTTCATCAACTTACCCAATTTTCATAACCAGGCTAATAAACAACCAAGTGGTGGTACTTCTCTTGTACGTAACTAGTTTAAACTCTAATCCCCTTCAACTCACTTCTTCCGAAGGTAGGAAGATGGGTGTTGTGGACATCTGAGAACGTCGTGTAGAGCTGGATGAATGCAGCAGGCGAAGGAGCAGGAAGCTTTCCTGCTCTGCTGCTTGGGCTTGGCCTGCTGCATTCATCCAGCTCCAGTGTTCTCATTCTCCAGCATCGGCAGTTCCTACTATCTGTTACAGATGTCAGATGGTTTTTAGGGTCCTACTGCCAGTTGCTTCAATTGGTTTAAAAGAGGCACTGGCTGGTTCTCACTTGAGGTAGTGACCTCTTTAAGGCTGACCTCTTCTCAGCAACTGCTGAAGGTGGGGTTGGGTAAGAAATGACCCGGGTTTTCTTTGAGTTTTCAAAGTGTTTGTGTTTTTTTAGTTTTATTTTAAGGAAAAAAACCCTGAGCTCTAGTTGGTAGATCTGAGTTTCTCCAACTTGTTCACAGCCCCAACCTGTTCAGCTAATGAGCCAGTCAGCTGTTGGCAGATAAAAGTACTTTGCCATCAATATCCAACTTACTAGCCAGCAGACCAATCAGCTACTAGTTGCTGGTGAAACTGTACATGCTTCAGCTTGTCTAAGCTACACTAAAACTACTGTTAGTAGGCAACTAGGTAACATTACTTGTAATGAGTGCCTAGTTACTCCCTGTTTAAAAAGCACAAGTGCAATTCTTTTTAAGCTATAGACCAAAAAGGGAACAATACAGGAAAATAAAACTTTGTAATTGTACATGAGGCCAAATATATGGCAAGGAACCTAGTGCTAGAAATATCCATTGGCCTGCTCTGTGGATGGGGAAGACTTAACTAGGTTTCCTGCTTCCAATTGCCACTGAAGTGCAGCAATCTAATAAAGTGAGAATTTCCTTCATTAGAATTCTTGACCATCCACCTATCGCTTCCCTTAGTTTGGTGACCGTGGCTGTAAAGTGTGTGTTTTTCTTTACTTCAGTCACCTGACTAAGCTTTTAATCAAATTAAGATCAGTTGAATCTTTTGTAAAGATTACTTGCATGCATACACCTTGAATGTACCTACTTATTTGGATCTCATCCATACATTGTTCATGCATTCATTGTTATGGGAACAAGCTGTCCAAAATGCATGTAAGTTTAAGTACAGCAACTCCTGTTTTTAAGCAGCACCTTACAAGTTGGCACTTGAGAAACTGGCCAAAATTATATACCCTGAACTTAAACAGGGTATTTATGCTAAAGTGTGCAGCCCATGTATTACATTTGTGTCTTTGGTTTTTTAAGGGATGCTGAAGTCAAAGCTTTGCTCGTTCAGTTTACTGTGGTAATATGTACCTCGATCAGGAAAATGTGATCAACTGTCACATTCCACTTTAAGAATAAAATTCCCATGTCTCATTTCCAACAATAATGGAGCAGTGCTGTTCTGTATTAGCAAGCTGGTTTGTCCTCTTAGTTCAAACCATTTAGTCCTAGCAACATCCTTTAATCTTTTCTACACCTTAAGGTTGCACAACATCCTTCCTAGAAGGGTAACTGGAATTGCATAAAGTATTCCAAAAGCAGCATCTCAATGTCCTGGACGGTTGCAACATGTCCCAATCCCTGTGGGGAATGTTCTTACCAATGAAGGTAAGCATGCCAAAGGCCAACTTCACCACCCTGTCTACCCATGACTCTCCTGTCAAGAAACCAATCATTGGCACCCTACTATCCTTATTTGGGCCTGCCAGTAACTGTGTGCAAGTCTTGCCCTGATTTTGGTAATACAAACCAACCTCATTAAATTAAACTCCAACTGCCACTCCTATCTTACCAAGAATCCTCACTGCCCTGTATGCCACCTCCTTTATCACACTTTAACCATGCCTCTTATGTTCACACACTGTTACCGGAGAGAATTGGCAATTTATTTACCCAGACCTTCCAGTTGGGTCAGGTGGATGACCATGACAGTATAGAACATGGACATTATCCAAACTTTTCATTAAAACTATTGTGGTGTTAACATGAACATTTCAGCTGACTTTTTTCAAAATTTTAACCTTTAAGGATAATGTGATTTTCATTACAGGTAGAAATGAAACTTACTGAATTTACCTTTTTGTAGGTGAACTTATTTAAATTGTCCAGCTGACTTGTTTCTGACTTGAGTATGATGGTGGATTTGAAAAGGCTGTTTGAAATTTAATGATCTTAGAATTAGAGGGGACTTTAAACTCTGGCCTAAACTTGTTTTTGAGGTTCATGGATCTGGTCATGTCTGAAAAGACTGGCAAATGCTTTGACATTAAACAGTTGGTAAAGAAATTTATTTCCACTTTTTTTGGCAGAATTTAGAACCGGGGCCATAGTGTGCATGTGGAATGAGCTGCCAAAGGAGTGGAGTCTGTATGGTAATAGCATTTAAAAGGCATTTGGATGGGTATATGAAGAGAACGGGTTTGATCGTTAGAATCCCTTCAGTACAGAAGCAGGCAATTCGGCCATCAAGTCTGCACCAACCCTCTGAAGAGCATCCCACCCACTCCCCTATCCACATAGCCCTGGGAAATTCAGGGCTAACATCCTTGGACACTACATGGGCAATTCAGCATAGCCAAATGACCTAACCAGTATATAAAGAAAAACACAGCACAGGAACAGGCCTTTTGGCCCTCCAAGTCTGCACTGTCATATCCTGTCCTTCCACATTAACCTTCCACATTAAAACTGTCTTTACTTACAGGATCCATATAATCTCTGGACTGTGGGAGGAAACCATGGCAGACATCAGTCAGGTTCTTGTA
The DNA here is from genome assembly GCF_030684315.1 of Stegostoma tigrinum. Classification (NCBI taxonomy): domain Eukaryota; kingdom Metazoa; phylum Chordata; class Chondrichthyes; order Orectolobiformes; family Stegostomatidae; genus Stegostoma; species Stegostoma tigrinum. The sequence continues at coordinate 52,640,989 of NC_081364.1, read as the reverse complement.
CGGTACAGCAGACTGTTTGAAGGCCCTTATAGCCTCTTCCTGTCTTCAAACTGTCACGTGGACATTTTTTGTTTCACTATCTGCCCAATTTGAAATTTCATAATGTGAAATGCATTGTACTGTCTACCAAATTCATGCTGCTTTTTCTTGAAGAGGCCCTTCTAAGACAGTTGCATGACCTTTGGCTCACGTAATGGAGTCAGTCAGCTGTGATGTACAGCAAGCACAGAAACCAGACAGTCTTGCATTAGAGCTACGTAAATATTAGTGTTGTAACCAATTCAAGACCTCTGTCTGAACAAGATTGCAACTCCTGGTACTGTTGCATGGACTAACATGTAGAGAACCACAACTATTCAGCTTTTATTTTTGAAGAAAAAGCACAGTTCTGTCACATGCTAGTCTGTGTTTTCAAACTGACCTCAAAATACTACTACAAGCAAAATCTTGCCTATGTGCAATTATTCAAAAGCCGCATGTCATTTATTTTTAAAAATTAATGAACTGAAAATCTGACACTTTAAAAATGCTGGAGATTTGGCAGTGCATTCTTGGTGTTGCCCTCCAAGACTTTTTTTTTGTTTGCAACTTTTGTTGGAAGTCTATGGGCAGAAACATCACTCGTCTTCCTTTTTATGCTTTAATCATGCTTTGAGCCCTCTGCCCAAAGATTCAGGGAAAGCATTTTGGGCAGTAATCTGCCTAAATTGCTTAAGCTGGGTTGCCATCAGGCATATCTTTATATAAAGACACCACTTAGGAAGTTAAAGTTCCTGGCTTTGGAAAGTTTTCCCCTCCCCATCCCATTTGAGAATGGACTCACTAAAATTTAGTCTGGCTGAACTCAAAGGACATAATGCAGCACTATGTAGCTGAGGTATAATATCACCTGAATTTTATCATGAGCCATTCAAATTATGCAAGTTACTTGTTTACATGTGCTTTGAGCTTGGAGTGAAGGTAGTCAGCCAACACAGTAGTAGTGATAGTGATCAATCAAATCTGGAAGAGTTTATAAGAAAGACCTTTTAGGATGGGAAATGAATGATAGGAGAACTATTATAGTAGGACTGAGTGTGAATTAAAACACTTTAATTGCACCACCTACCAGCTTAGCTTGTAACAGTTCTTGAAACATGACAAAATGAGCCCCTCAGATGATATGAACTGCAGATGCTGGAGAATCCAAGATAACCAAGTGTGAGGTTGGATGAACACAGCAGGCCAAGCAACGTCTTAGGAGCACAAAAGCTGACATTTCAGGCCTACGTCAGCTTTTATGCTCCCAAGATGCTGATTGGCCTGCTGTGTTCATCCAGCCCCACACTTTATCTTAAAATGAGCCCCTGTTGGAAAGGGGAGGAAGAAAGTATGGGCGACCCTGGTTTAGTGATAGTGGGGGAAAATACCTGGAAAGTAGGAGTGATTGTAGACTTTGGTCCCAATGTTTGGCAGCAGGTACTGTATTGGTAACCAATGAATTGGAGAGGATGAACAGTGGACTGGTGAGTGAGATGAGCTGTAGGAGGTCCTGGATAGCCTAAAGTGACTTTTTTAAGTAAAGGTGAGAATGAATGTGACTTTAATACAGCTGTTATTGTGAAAGTTAAATATTTATGCATATTTGTAATATGAACTGACAAACCTTTGGATAGAAAACTAACTTATTCCCTGCTGTTACAACTGGATGTGTCGTGTATCTGAGGGTCTTCTTGACCTTTACGTATCTTTGAATCAACGTTAGATGTCTGGTCAGAACTGAGGATCTGGGAAAGCTGTACTTGACACAGCCGTAGCAACTCTCCCAGCTTTAATCCAGTCTCAAATTTAAATGCCAAATCAAGCAATTTACCTCTTTTTTAACGCCACCCAATATTTTAAAAGGTCCTTAAATTGGATGCATAGCTTGTATGTTCTGTTTAAAATTTTGTTTTGATCTGATGCCAAAATCGACAATTTTGGAAAAAATACGACCAGGACTAGCTCTCTTTGCCTCAAAGGCAATAGGTTTGTGATTGGAATATGTGGCTACAATCTACAGCATGTTGTGCTATTACAATGATTCCAATTATAACTCTGGCTTTGTATTTGGAGTGAGGGTTGTGCTGAACATTACCTTATTATTGGGGCATGGAGAAAATTTTCATGGTCAAAGTACATAAAAGGAATTTTGTTTCTAACCCATTAACGGGCATTCCTGTGGCTAGTCAAACATTTGGGAATAAAAACATTTCCAATTTAAAAACATTTGTGTTTGTGTTCAATGCTTTTCCCTTTTTTAATGTTTTAAAGTTTTTAATGCCCAAGCTTTTTGCTCCAAGATTTAAAAGACTAGGTAACTGATTAAATATTAGCAGCTATCAAGCTCTTAAACTGAAGGTTGTAGAAAAGATGTCCTTTTGTTGAAAACTAATTTAAACTCAACTGGAGGTCCTGTTCTAACATGTTTTAGTAAGACTTTGTGCTTTTAGAATAAAAATGTTGAAGGGAAACTCCTCCATACAAGAACTTTTCAAAACAATGGAGGGATATAGGTTTCCCTCAACTAGATTCTGTCTAGGTTCCGTGACCCACTCTAATCTGAGTAACTGAGCTTTCACAAGATGCTGAAAAGTACACTGCTACAATCTGAAGTTGAAAAACAAAATCAATGGAGCTGTGCAATGTCAATTACTCACTTGCAACAGTAAGAGTGGAAGGGTTTTTGAAATTGCATCTGTTTCAGTAAACAATAGGGTTGGGGGAAATTGTAGTACTTGAACAAAAAAAAACCAATTGCAAACCCACACTATTTTTAACAATAGTATATTTTTTGTCCAGTTGCTAATTGGAATGAATAAATTGGTGCAAAACTTAGGCAATGTAACCTTTCTTTTATTCTGTGATTATTTCAAAATTGAGAGAATTGGCTATTTGGTCAATTTAAAAACAAAAGCACCTTATTAATGAGATAGTTGGAACTGCAGATGCTGGAGAATCTGAGATAACAAGGTGTACAGCTGGATGAACACAGCAGGCCCAACAGCATCAGAGGAGCAGGAAGGCTGATGTTTCTGGCCTAGACCCTACTTCAGAAAATTTGTTTTTTTTTAATTAAAAGCTGAGCCGATAAGACACATTCAAGTAGCTTTCCACAGTGGGGATGAGAATCCTTGACTCTACATTTCCAAAGGGCTGTATACTATTCATACTGAGCTGGTGTGCAGAAGCTCTTCAATGTTGTATGAATATTCTTCAACAGACTGCCTGAGTGAACTCTACTAAGTTGACCCGAGCAGAACAATGCTGCAATCTGGTGGCAGCTCTGTTTCCAATGGAGAATGTAATGTTTCTCATGCTCATTTTCTTAATGTTTTAATGTAGAACTTTATTCTTGCTCAACCTTCTCTTATCTTGGTAGAAATATTCAACAGCTACTTCCTTTCTGCTAGTTTATTTTGCCCTATTGACATCAAGTTTTCCTATCAATGGCACAGTGCATTTCTGGTTCAATGCGTAGTAATGTCCCGCATGTGTCTCAGTAGGAAAGACAGATTTAATCAGTGAACCACCTTTCATCAACAGCATTCCAGTTGCTTGACATCAGCAATTTCTCTAAATGAGACAATGTGCTGTTTTGCACAATCATCTGCTAGCTCATTGGCTATCTTTGCATCTTCCCATGGCTCAGAACTGCAGTGATGCAATTTGTCTCCACCTAAACCCATAGGATGTCTGAAAGATTTAATAAATTACCACACCAGTGGTGCAGAATAGATCGGTCAAAATTCCATCAGGTTCAACGTTAGTGCCTGGAGCTTTCACTTGGCTTTTGTTTCATTCTTCATATGCATCAATTTGTCACTGTCTTGCCTTAAGTTATTTAAATACTCAAAAACCAATTGCATTGTGTTTCAAATATTTTGGATGCTTTAGAGATTGGATGGTACAATTAAACTGTCTATTGCACTAAAATTTAAAGTCCTTTTTGCTTTCCTAAATGCACATGATAGCTACATTCCTTCAGGCTCATCAGCATTTTCTGTAACTAGGCACCTCTGATGTCAGTTCTCCATTGTGTTACAGCACCTGGGAGATCAAACACACCAGTTGCTTCTCATCAACAGCTGTTTCACTTCTGTTTTTATTTATTGTAATATGATAGGCTATTTCTCAAATAGGGACAAAAGGAAAACCTAAATTGTATATTCTGAACAAAACAGATGGCTGTAGTCATGAATGATAAATATTAAGAATGCTTTAAGCTAGATTCAGCGAAGGCTTGCAGCTGACATTTCACTTGTTCTATCACTTAATGGATTTTATCATTATAGAGCAGCACAACCTATAGTTGTTTGCAGCCATCACCTCTGCCTCCCAAAGGACAGCAATCCTGGCTGTCAAGCTGGTAAACACAACCTAAGTGTGATAGCAACAACTGTAATATTTACATTGTTTCCATTACAAATGTTAGCATACACTTTGAGATAATGAGTTAACTTGCAGAAAGAAAGTTGCTGGGGACAATGCAATGATTTTGGCCCCTCTGCTACCTCAATGCTATAAAAAGGCTATGGTTATTTTGGGGACATATCGGGTTGGACAGGATATGTAGCTTGGTACAAAGGGTATGAAAAGTGCATACAGAGACTGACTGAGGGGGTTGAGAATACGAGGAGTGTTTGCCAACTTAATTTCTTCTAACTTTTTGGCCGTAGTCCCCAAGGCAGTTTGGTGAAAAGTCTGCATCCAGGCTCATGCGCCATCAGCATGTTGGTGACCTTGGATGAGTCATAATTCTCGATTTAGCCCCAAAAACTTGTTGCATCCTGAAGCCTTGATTTCCCCAGCCTCTGTACAATCAACTCCAGAAAGAAAAATGGAGCTGTGGTCCCCCTTTTGATATCGAGAGTCAAGGAGGTGCTTACAGGAAATTCCTGTATAGGTATGTCATTAGTAAATAAAAGGAAACTAACACTTTGTTCAGTAATAAGTCTGCCATCATAAAGTCAGAAGCAGGGGCACTTGATACTTAGACAACGTTCAGCACCACTTACGATTCTTCCAACGCAGAAGCAGTCCATGTCATTAAGGTGTGGGCAATATCCAAACTGGGGATGATAAAGGATAAGTAATATTTGTGCCATACAAGCAACAGATGATGACTACCTCCGACAAGGCAGTATCTAACCCCCTCCCTTTGACAGTCAGTGACTTATCATCACTGAATTCCCCACTACCGCTATCCTGGGAGTTAGCACTGGTAGGCAATTTAACTGGTCCAAACATACAAATACTGTGGATACAACACCAGGTCAGAGGCTATGAATTTTGTAATGAGTAATTCTCTTTGTTATTCCCAAAGTGCCTCCGCCACCCATGATGCACGTCAGGAATTTGATGGAATACTCCCCACTTGCCTAGTTGGGTGTAGCTCCAACAACAAGCTTGAACACCATCCATAACAAAGCAGCGCATTAGATTAGCATTACATCTGCCTTGAACATTCACTCCCTTCGCTAGTGCTGCACAGTGGCGGCAATGTGCTACAACTGCAAGGTGTATTGCAGTAACTTGGCAAGGGTCTCTCAACAGTGTCCTCTAAATAGTTACTGGGTTAAAGTCCTGGAACTCCTGTCTGAAAGCACAGAGTGATTCTACTCCTTTCAAAATCTGTAGTATTTCAAAACAAAATCAACTCAACACCCTGTTCTGCAGGACAATTGGGTAAGGGTAATGAATGCTGACCCAGCCAGCACTGCCCACATCCCTCAAGGTTTGAAGTAAGCTGTGTGACAGCAACAGCGCTTAACATGCACCTCAAATTCTTGACTCGATCAATGAGATGCTTCTGCTAAGTTTGCTCATAATTATTTTACCTTTGTGGTACACCTAAAGGTAAATGAAATAGCACAAGTGGCAATTGCATAAAGCTCATTAAATTATTAGAGTTAGTACCAGATCAGACTGGTTCAGGTGAGGGAAAAAAATGCTGCGTGAAACATCATGGTTGGTTCAAGTGACAATATTTGTACTAACAACCTTTTTTATGCCTTCCCCCCGCCCAGTTTGTTATTTGATATGCCTTTCAAATGTCACAGGGCAGATGTGCTTTGAAACAAGCTCACAATGGGGGGAAATTTGTATCTGCACTTTACTTTGGTCTGATTGTCAACTATCAGCTTTTGCTTATATGAGCAAGAAAGATGCATTGAATATCAAACACCCCCTACAATAGGGTGATAATGGGGACTGCAGATGCTGGAGAATCCACGATAATAACGTGTGAAGCTGGATGAACACAGCAGGCCAAGCAGCATCTCAGGAGCACAAAAGCTGACGTTTCGGGCTTAGACCCTTCATCAGAAAGGCCTAAACGTCAGCTTTTGTGCTCCTGAGATGCTGCTTGGCCTGCTGTGTTCATCCAGCTTCACACGTTATTATCTACAATAGGGTGATACTGATCCACTGTTAAAACTGCCACATTATTATTATTATTTCCCACGTGTTATATTTGTTCTGTGACACAATCAACATCACCACCGAAAGCAACGCTTAATAAAGAGAGAAATAAAGAGAAAATATGGTCTTGTTGTTGAACAAACTGGAGTTAACAATTGAGTGTAAGAGCTGCTGTTATGATGGATGTGTGTCATGTACCGAGAGTTCCATCTGCTGGCCAACTAAAATCTTTAGGTGTACTACTAAATATATCAACATTGCTGGTATTTCACATCAGAAATTCCTATTCCTATTCTAAATTGATTGCACTTGCTTAATTTACTTTAATCATTAAATTATTTAGGAGCAACAGCTATTTATTATCCTAAATCAGCTATTGCATTGTTTAAAAACTATTTAGTGCAACATGAAGGGTCAACAAAGAGTGCAGGAAGGGGTGCAGCAGCAACACCAGGCTCACACAAAGATGACAGAAATAGCGAGAACAACATGTGATACATGGAGCTAAGCAATCCCACAGCCAACAGGGACTGGGCAGTGCCACCACCTCCAGTAATGACACAAAAATTGATATTGAAGTTGACAGTGAGGAGGCTGATCTCAGACTACAGTCTGCGATTAATCTACTGGTAAATTGGGCCGAGCAATTATAGATGGTATTTAATCCCAATAAATGTAAGGTGATGTACTTTGGGAGGTCTAATAAGGTAAAGATGTACACAATTCATTCTATGTCCCAAGGAAGTACCAAGGAACAAAGGGACCTTGGTGTACAAGTCTGTAGATCCCTGAAAAGGTATCAGCATATGTAGACAGGGCAGTGAAGAAATCATATGAATGTTTGCCTTCATTGGCTGAGACATTGAATATAGGAGCAAGGAAATCTTGTTACAACTTTACAGTATATTGGTTAGGCCACAGATGGAATACTGTGTGCAGTCCTATTCACCACACTATCGGAAAGACATGATTGCACTGGGCAGCGTGCAGAGGACATTCCCCACGATGTTGCCAGGGATGAAAAGTTTCAGTTATGAGGAAATCCTGTACAGGTTGGGTTTGTTTTCTTTGGAGCAGAGGATGCTGTGAGTGGGTCTAATTGAGATATGCCAAATTACATGATGCAAGGACAGTTTCCCCATGGCAGGTGTGTCTAAGACCAGAGGGCATAAGTTTAAGGTGAGGAGTAAGTGGGTTAGAGGCGATCTGAGAAAAATTGTTTTCACTCAGAGGGTAGAAATATGGAATGTGCTGCCTGAGAGGGCGGTAGGATCAGGTGCTCTTGCAATATTTATGAACTTTCTGGATGAGCACTTAAAATGGCAAGTCACGGTAGGCTGTGGGCCAAGTGTGGGTAAATGGGATAGTGTAATTTGGTGTCTGTGCGTTGGCATTGACATGAATGGTTGTTCTATGCTATATGACTCTATGATACATCCAGTCATGTACCATGGTCGACAACTGAACAGCTGACTGGAGGAGAAGTCTCCGCAAATATCCCCTCTTCAGAGGCAGTGGAGTGCCGCGTGGTGTTGCATGATGCAAGGCTTAGACATTTGCAATTATCTTCACCCAGGACTACCAAGTAGATGATCCATCTTTGCCTCCTCTCAGATCCCCAGTTTCCGTAATCACAGATAACTGTGGATGTGTATGGTGTTGTAAGAGTGCTCAACTGAAATCCTTTTTAATCAAGTACAGTAGTTATACCAAGAAATGGCTGAAGGCACTGGATACCCCAAAAGCTATGGGCCCTGACAACATTTTGGCAATAGTGTTCGCGTCCTCACTGAATTCTCACGATTGTTATTTTATTCTTTTATCAACTTTGGATGGGGCTGTGAATTGGGAATTGTGAGAGTAAGATGACTTTTGGACTGCGGGTAACCGCTTGTGTTAAAAGGAAAACAGACCAAACAATCTTTTGTTCATTTGTGAGAACTAGGCCTGGAAGATAATTGCAAGTTTGTTCCTGTTCAAAAGGTTCTGCAGATACTTTGTCGCTGGGGATGAGCATCATGTTTAAACAGATAGTAAAGACTGGCTATTAACAAGATCAGTACCTGAGAATTGGTTCCAACAAATCTGGAAAAGACCATAGAGTCACAGAGTCACACAGCACAAAAACAGGCCCTCCACCCACCATGTCTATGCTGACTAACAAACACCAAGCTACACCAATCCCATTTACCCGCACTTAGTCCATAGCCTACTGTACCCTTGCATATTAAGTGCTCATCCATAAGCTTCACAAATGTTGTAAGAGCACCTGCCTCAATGACCCTCTCAGACAGAACATTCCACATTTCTACCACCCGCTGAGTGAAAAATGCTTTACTCAGATCTTCCCTTAACCCCTTAACCTTGAAATAACTCCACCTGGTTGTATTCACGCCTGGCATGGGGAGCAGATTCTCACGATCTATTCTGTCTTTACCTCTCATAACACCCCTAGTTAAGCTGTTTGTGTTCATGGGTATGGTATAAGTTATGGGTATTACTGCCTTTATCTGAATGCACTATAAAGGTGACCCTGATTGAAACATTCAGAAAATCAACCAAGAAACTATCATCATTTCCTGTCGCGTACCACATCTCATCTGGGCTATGCACACCACCTTCTGTAGTTTATTACGGTCCTGGGCAGAACAGTTACCATACCAGGCTGTGATGCACGCGGACAATATGCTTTCAAAGGTGCATCTGTAGTAGTTGGTGAGGGATGTAATGGACATGCCAAATTTCCTAAGCTGCCTGAGGAAGAAGAGGCCTTATTGTGCCTTCTTGACTATTGCATCTATGCAGAAAGTCCAGGACAGGTTGTTAATTATTGTCACTTCGAGCAACTTGATTAGAGTGTTATCAGACTGATCAATGGACTCTTTAGCCTCGAATAAAGCTGATCTTGCTAACAGTGATCTTGCCTAGCACACGCCCTTGCAATGTAACCTGCATGCCTCTGGCTAAGTCTTTTTAATCTGTTCACCCTTTGCTTACTATGATCTGCCTGTACTGCTCATAACAAAACTTTTTACTGTATTTCGGTATATGTGACAATAAATAAATTAATCAATGAAAATATTTTGAAAACCACTTAAATAAGAGAAAATAACGAACTGGCCAGAATATTTAATCCTTAACTGTGCTGGTTTACCTGTGTCATTTATGCGAGTGGGCTTGAAAACAAAGGTTTTTGGAGTTTATAGTATAAAACAATTAGATTACTTTGCTGTATAATTTTACTCTGCTGAAGTTACTATATTGTTAATAAATTGATAAGTCTTTTGTTTAAGATACAAACTGATGTCTAGAATGAATTATTTGCAAAGTCTGGGATTGGTTGATCAATAATTTGGTTAGGAACCATTGGCGTCAATTTTGAAATTCTTTTCACTTTACTGTACGCAAATACACTAGTAGAAAGACTGATTTGGTTCAACTGTCTGTCTTTGTGTGTAACAAAGGGACTGAAGACTTGTGCATTAGAACTAGCCGCACCCCTAGTTAAGCTGTTCGTGTTCAATTGCAGCGTCTACTGAACATTTTTGAAAATTGCCTAGGAATGTCCTGTACACGTAAAGCAGGACAAATCCAACTCAGTCGATTAGTGCCCAAATAGCACTCAGCAGTAACCTGCCCAGTGATCCTTAGCTTCGGGTCCACTTAGGCCAATCAGCTCGTGATCTCATCACAGCCCTGGTGCAGAAAGAACAACAGAACTGAACTCATAAGGTCAGAGTAACTCCCCTTGCCATCAAGGCAGCAGCTGGCAATATGGCATCATGGTGCCCATGAAAAACAATGGGAATCAGTTGGAGTTATGCCTGGCAAAAAGAAAGATGGTTTTAGTTGGAAGTCAAACATCTCAGTCCCAGGACTTCTCTGCAGGAGTTCCTCAAGGTAATGTCTTTGACTGAACTGTTTTAAGTTGCTTCAACAATGTTCTACCCTCCAGTATAACATCACAATTGGGAATGTTTGCTAATAATTATACAATATTCAGTGCCACCTATAATTCAAGCGGTGTTCCCTTGACATCCAATGACATTACCATTTGCCGTATCCCCATTATCAATAGCTGAAGGGGTGAAGGGGGCGTTACCATGAACAGAAACTGTATTAAATTAGTCATGTATTCTGTGCATGCAGGAGGAGGTAAGAGACTGGAAATTCTGTAGCATTGGCTGAGACTTCTCCACCTCCTACATCTCATACCTGCCCAATTTCATGGATGGATGCAGTTCGAACAACACTCAATATCAACACTATCTGGAACAAAGTAGGTCACTTGATTTGCAGTCTGTCAATTGCACAGCAGTAGTGTGTACCATTTAAAAGATGCAATGCAGCAACTCAGCAAGTCCCATGCGAAAATACCTTCCAAACCTGCAACTTCTTCACTGCAGAAAGTCAAATGTTGCAGATGCAAGGAAACACCATCACTTACAAGTTTCCCCCCGATTCTCAAGGCTTGTAGCAGGGATGCTGGTGTCGGGGAAGCGATTGTGTTGAGTTGTGTTGGGGGTTTGTGGTTTTTATGTGTGTCGTATGCTTAACAGTTACTCAGGACATGCTAACTATTAAAGGAAACAGAATTCTCTGAGGCAAGATTTCTTCAGAGGACTCCAGAATCAGATGAACTACCCACCAGAATCTTCAATTTCCTGGGGAATTCCCAAAGAGTCTGCTGCACTGGGGAGTCTGTAGGGTCCTGACAGACATTTCCATTCTGTGCTGTTCCAACTACTATCTGGGAATTGGAATATCTGGGCCAATGCTTTTCTTTCTTGATTTGTCTCTACTCTTCGATTTACCACATCTTCCCAGATTTGATCCTTTACCTCCAATGTTTAATTTAAAAGGCTTCTCCACTTCCCTAATTATGCACTTCTTCAGAACCTTAGTGCTAGCACAGTAAGGCATAGACCACTCCAATGGTACAGATCCCACTTTCCCCAGTGCTAATGTCAATTCCCCACAAACTGGATCCCACTTCTCCCTCACCAGCCTTTGAGTCATGCATTAATTTCTCTAATCTGATCTGCTCACTGATAATATGTAATAATTTAGAGATTATTACCTTTGCTGCTTTTTAATTTGGTGGCTAGCTCCTTATACTAATCGTATAGAATATCTTCTTGTACCCTATCTCGTTGGTACCTATATAGACCATAGTGACTACGGCCTTTTCCTCCCACTTCAAATTCCTCTCTGGCCTCATCAAATATCTGGAATCTTAGCACAGCCTTCTGAACTCTTGCTCTTTGCTGCAGGGGCAATGTCAATCTGAGTCACTGTACAGTCTCCTGTTACCATTATATTGCTTCTTGGTTCCACTCACCAGCTCCCCAACTTTGATGGCTCTCTGCAGCCCACTGCCATGGTTAGTTAGGTCACCCACATTTCAGCCCACACTCTCGTCCAGACAAACTGAAAGAGCATCAAACCTCTTAGACAATTGCAAAAGCTGACATGCATCCATCATGTCTTGGGGCTCATACTTGGCTTACCCTCAGTCAAACCATCTGTCCCTGACCACTAACCTGATCACAGGGCCCCATCCTAAGGGGTGTGACCACTTTCTGGAATAAAGTAACATTACCGGCACGGTGGCTCAGTGGTTAGCACTGCAGCCTCACAGCGCCAGGGACCCAGGTTCGATTCCAGCCTCGGGTAACTGCCTGTGTGGAGTTTGCACATTCTCCCTGTGTCTGCGTGGGTTTCCTCCGGGTGCTCCGGTTTCCTCCCACAGTCCAAAGATGTGCAGCCTAGGTGGATCGGCCATGCTAAATTTCCCTTAGTGTTCAGGGGTGTGTGGGTTATAGGGGGTCTGGGTGGGATGCTCCAAGGGGCGGTGTGGACTTGTTGGGCTGAAGGGCCTGTTCCACACTGTAGGGAATCTAATCTAAATTACCCACTCCATGACACATTGGAATGTCTGCAATATGGCCTCCAACTCATAAACTTTGAGCCAAAGGCATGATTGACCTGGATCATGCTAGTATCCAGCATCTATGACTTATAGTTACAACATACCACTTGTCCTGGCAATGTCATTGGGTCATTATTAATTTATAATTAATAAACCCTACTACTCACCATTAGATTTCTTACCATGCAAAAACTTTACCATTAAATTTCCTGGGGTTTTAAAGATTAGGGCAATAAATCATGTATCTCTTTGCCTGTGATGCCATCCTTTTAATTGGATCTGAATACGATTTAGGGATGAGGGGCCTTCTCAAATCTGAACATCCATTTAGTCTCTGTCCGGTCTCGAGTAACTTTTCAATATTCCTCTCCTGAAGGCCAACCAAGTTAAAATAGAAAACAACGCACCACTTCTCGTGTGCCTGGCAGAGGCTAAACGCCAACTCACAAACAGTTTTTCTTATAGAATCCCTACAGTGTGGAAACACACCCTTTGGCCCAACAAGTCCACACCAACCCTTGGAGCATCCCATCCTCCTATAACCTACACATTCCTGAACACTTTGGGTAATTTAGCATGGCCAATCCACTTGGCCTGCACATCTTTGGACTATGGGAGGAAAGCAGAGCGCCCAGAGAAAACGCACACAGACACAGGGAGAATGTGCAAACTCTACACAGTCACCTGAGGGTGGAATCAAACCCGGGTCCCTGGTGTCATGAAGCAGCAGTGCTAACCACTGAGCAACCGTGCCACCCATGTCACAGAGCAATTTTTTTTATCTCCAACAAAGGTAGAAATTGCTGGAGAAGCCCAGCAGGGCTGGCAGCACCTGTGAAAACATTGTGTGACCCTTCATTCAGTTTTTCTTTTTAGCTCCCTTGGACTGTGAACGCTCCACCAAACATCAAGCTGTCGTTTCCAGGGCTGTCACTGACCTCACCTTCTTTAGAGATCTTCACCCCCAGTTTTAGCATCTCAAAGACCCCAGCTCTCCATATCATGCTTCCACACTTTCAAAAATAACAAGCAAGATCCGTCATTTCAGACTGTTCTTGCACCATTTAAAATATTTCTCCTTACTTTCTTCTTTTTTAATTCTAACACTTTATGTTTGTTCCACAATTCCCACTTTCCTGGCGCCAGCCACTTCCTTATCACCATGGATATGCAATTGCTGTACACCTCCATCCCCTATTGGGATGGTCTGAGGGCTTGCCACCTCTTCATTGAAAAGAGGCCTGAACAATCCCCATCCACCATCACCTTTTTCTGTCTGGTGGTGCTCGTTCTCACTTTTAACAACTTCCCCTTGAACTCATCTAATTTTCTCTGAGCCACAAGGTGGCTATGGGTCTCCACATGAGTGCCTGTTATACCTGACCTTTTCTGGGGTATGTCGCATGTTTCTGGTTCCAGTCTTACTTGTGCCCCCTTCCCACAATGCTTTCAGTGGTGCTGCTTTCTGGCCTTGTCTGGATTTGGAAATTTCTTCAATTTTGTTTCCAATTTTCTTCCTTCCTTCCTCTTCACCTGCTCCATCTTTGATGCTTACTTTCCCTGCTTTGAGTTCCCCATTTCCATTTCTGGGGATAAACTGTTCACAAATATCCACTACAAACCCACCGACTCCCACAGTTTCCTTGAACATACTTTTTCACATCCTGTTTCCTGTAAGAACTCTATTCCATTCTCCCAGATTCTCATCCCTGCTGTATCTGCTCCAATGATGCAATCTTCCACAGGGGTGGAATCCCTAACCGAGGATTTCCCCATGTCATGGTTGGCAGCTGCAGGAGACAGTTTTCCCATTGCTTCTCCCCTCACTCCTTCCCTTCCCTCCTACAACAGGGAGAAAGCTTCTCTTGTCCTCTTTTTCCACCTGATCAGTCTTCGTATTCAAGGCATCATCTTTGACTATTTCCACCACCTTCAGTAGGATACAACCAACAGTCACATCCTCCCTTCTGTTCCACAGTCATCATTCCACTGGGACTGTTCCCTCGAAAAAACCCTGGTATGTTCATCGGTCGCACCAAACACTTTTCAGCCTTCCTATTGGCACCTTCCCATGTAATTGCAAAAGATTAAGATTTGCTCCTTTGACTCATCCCTCCTCACTGTCCGGCCCTCAAACACACCCTCCAGGTGAAGTAGCAATTTACTTGTATTTCTTTCAGTGTAGTCTGCTGTATTTGCTACTCGCAATATGGTCACAATATGGACAGAGGGGCAGGTTAAACACAGACTGGGTGACTGTTTTGCAGAACACGTCTGCTCTGTCTGCAAAAATAATACGATCTTCCCGTCGCTTGCCATTTCAATGCACCATCTTGTTTCCATTTGAATATTTTCATCTTAGGCCTGTTGCAGTCTTCCAGCAGAGCTCCAACGAGCTGGAGAAACAGTGCCTCATTTTTCTCTTCAAAGGATGATGGTGTAATTTATATTAATCGAATCCATATAAAACTTTCTTTGTCTCTTAAATGACAAGAGGGTGTCAGAGTTTGATATTCAAAGGACATTTGCCAGCAGTTTTCAATCTTTAAATAGATTATAAATAAAGAACCTTGATAATTTGCGAAGTAAGTAATAATGCCACTGCAAGTCTGCTGATTAAAAGTAAATGATCATGTAAAGGTACATAGAGCAACAGATTCTGGGCCACTTTACTGGTGGCAAACTTTAGATTACAGAGCAAGCAGTTCTTTGTATCACAGCAAATTAAAGCTTGGTTTGGTCAAAACTTTCTACTGGGAATGACTTCGATTACTCACACAGAAAAACACGACAGCCAGCAGAGGCCCCCAAGGATTTAGAAGTGAATTGTTTGCTTTGTAAGGTCTCGAACATGATGACTGTAACCATGGTGACAGACTGAAGTCTTGACTGTAACTTTGCAGTGCCAGCCGTAGTGCACAATACCAAGCAAAGCAAAGCTACTTTTGTACCCCCTTAAACTCGTTTCCTCCCCAAGTTAGCGGAGAGAGATGAAACATTTGTTTGACACTCGCACACAGAAGTGTTGGACAGAACTTATAGAGAAAGAAGCCTACACCCGGATAGCCTGGAAAGACAAATATGGGGCCAAATATTCCAGGGTCCCACCTGCCATTCCCAACAAGAAGAGCGAAGTTCCTAAGCTTCCTACCAGGAATTATAGCCTTCCAGCAATTCAAGTTCCAAAACAACAGGAAGAAAGAAAAAAGGTAGTTCGGGAAACACCTTCAAAACCTGAAGAGTTTCAGGAGATGCGGCCTGTAACTCCCCAGGTTCGAGCTTTACTATACGATGGCTTTTCGAAAGAGCAGAAGGGCAGGTATCTGTATCTGGAAAAGAGGAAGGCAAAATATCCAGAGGAAAAATTCCAATATCCTATTCTATCTTCTTGGGAGTACGGTTGGAGACAGGGTGAGTGAAATACCATAATAAATTAAGACTAGCTCTTCTAAAGTAAAATCACTTTAATGATTGAATTGGGCACAGTACAATTTTTCCAATTTTTAACACATTCCCCTTTCTTAAGATATCTGATGTGATTCAAATATCATGTGAGTAATGTGATTTACTGGAAGACCTAAATGTTGGACAGAACTTACTGAACAAAAAGCATATTACCGTATAGTCTGGAAGGATACTAATGTGATTAATGTGATTTAATGATATTTCGTTAAGACTGATGTAATAGTTAAGATTAATTATTTCTCCAGCTATACTTTTTACATATTCATCGTTTTACCAAAACATTTGTAGACCTGCTGAGATCAGTTCCAGCTGGAGAGTACCCTTCCCTCTTAAAGCAACTCATCACAGTAGCATTTTAAAACGAACTGACAAAGTTTCATTAAAGTTCACCATTGATTAATATTCTAAAACATACAGTTGAATTTTCACAAAATCTTTAAATGCTTATTTTCAAACTTGTTTGGCCAGGTGACGTTATCGAGGAACTTCAGTTACCAGTTCATGGTCGATTGAGGACTGTAGATAATACTTTCTATTCAAGAAATGGCGTCTTCGACAAGCTATCTGCAACAGATGCTCTTGCTGAGCTAAACTGAGGGCTTGGAAAGCATTCCTGCAATGATGTTTACAGTGACACCCTGTTTCTATCTCCCTAAACTAGTGTTGAAATAATCCCACAGAGCTTTTGATCACTGGCATTTTCTGAAATATTTCTGATTCACCATTGATTGCTGTAATAATTCATTACCAAACTGCAGTGTTTGTTCGTTTTTAATGTCCGTTGGTCAAGTTGTTCATGTGCTTCAAATGTTGCAGTATTGTGACACTATGTGATAAATTAATGTTTATAGTCTGAGTTGAATATATAGTTTAAAGGAGAATTTCAAAATATGTCTGGTATGTGAATTATAGCACATGAAACTAAAAATTGTCGAAACATGACCTGCTTTTGTACCACAAGCAACAAATTATAAAGCATTTTACGTAAGGTTGAGATGCTACTCAGTCCACCAGCACTCATCACCTATTTATTAATTTTGCTCATTACCTGATTTGTTGGAGAAATGCCTTATAAATTGCCAAACTGAGTTCATTATGAAGGTTTAGTTTGAAAGCTGTCCACAAGATGGAGTCAGTGGTTACGCTGCATGCTGGGAAGCAACTGGAACAAAAAGCTCTCAGGCAAATAACTTTTAAGCTAACAAATTCATAAAGCTTCTAAGTTGGAAATCAAACGTTCATGCTTATAAATGGGACATTCCTTTCGAGTGTTGGGAGATCTTTTAGCACACAATCACTTAATGTAGACCTGCGTGGGAAACTGAAAGACTTGACCAAAACCATTGATTGGCCCCTAGATGGATATAAAACTATCAAATATCCTTGCAACTTGATTAATTGGCAAAGTGACTGGAACTTAGGGTTAGACTAGGGTATTCAGACTTCATCACCTCATAGCTATGTTCAGGGCTCAGGGGCATCTGCAGCAACCCCCACGTTAGTTGGAGACGATTGGCAACAATACAGATGAAACTTTGTGAAGTATGCGTCACTCAAATTGATCAACGGAATGTTAGAAACTTCTCTTTGAAGTTGTAATAAAGGAGGAGTTTGACTCACCTCCAACCAGATCTCTTTGTAGTAATTGCGATATTTATCTTACGTATCTCTGTTAGAAGATTCTCTTTATTGTCTAGAAGTGATCTCTAACTTGTAGCTGCAAGGTGGTCCTTAAACAAAGTGTAGCAGACCAGATATTCAGAGAAATAAGTTAAATTGTGGCAAAACCATTCAGTTACAGTAAGCGATGTATAGCAATTAACTGTACAAATGTTTGAGACCAGGAAAAATAAAGAGTTAAATCAACAAGGGGATTTAATTGAGTATGCAGGGGTGGTTGTTAGCACAGAGGATCCAAAAAGAAAAGACAACTCTTTTATCTAGGCACTCACCAACGTAATATTGTAGACATTAGTATCTGTGTCCAAAGAAGGAGGATGGTTGAACTAACCAAACTGGTCACAAGATCAAATAAAATCTGGAAATTGTGGTAATCAATGTGAAACTTTGATCTATCCTAGCTATCTAATGTTGTTAATTAGTCAGCCATAAAGACTTTTAATCGTAATTTTGTATCACTAATTTACGTCTCAAGCAACGGTCTCGTTTAAAATTTAATATAGCATCTAATATACATTAATATAGCATCTAATTTGCGCCGAATTAAAGTGATGCACTGAATTCCCTTTACAACCCCTTTCATTCATGTTGTAAACTAACTCTGTACATTAATTATTTGCTGCTCTAATTGTTCTTTTATGTTCATTTATTGCTTGTATACTTAACTTATAGTTTTAAGTTGTAATTTTTTTATCTCAGTGAACCGTTGTTAGTGCATGACTTGTCATCAGCAACTTTAATTCATCAAGAGAGAAAGTTAATTCATTTGTTTGGTAGTTGACAAATAGGTAGTTCAGTGGGTTATCTTGGCCTAGCAATCCAAATGATCGGGGCAGTTTTTGAAATGCACCACATCTGCTGTTAGAATTCAAACTGAATGACAAAATATGGAATTGAAACTATTTGGTAAAAGCCTATCCAGCTAACTCATGCTCTTTAGGGCAGGAGAACTGCCACTTTTACCTGCTGTGGCCTGGATGTGACTACAGATCCATAACAATGTGATCAATACTTAATTGTCATCTGAAATGGCCTGATAAGCTAAATCAAAATAGAAAGAACTGTGGATGCTGAGGAAGGGTTGCCAAACCTGCTGAACTTTTCTAGCAACTTTGATAGCCTGATAAGCTTCTCAGCTCAATTGCATTAGGGATGGGCTTGGGCAACAAGACGCATATTCTATCAAAAAATATTTTTTTGAAAAACACAGTCAGTTTCACTTGGTGAACAAGATGATTCAGTGAATCAATTCAACATTTTTTTCTTTGGGGATAGCCCTTAAACTCCAGACTGTTTCTTAGCAAAGAGTTAGGTAAGGATTTATCTCCTCCTGATGTGTTTTTTGATATTGTGATATGGTCTGACTTCCTCTGCCACCCCCTCACAGAACATAGAACATAGAACATAGAAAAGTACAGCACAGTACAGGCCCTTCGGCCCACGATGTTTGCCATGGAATAATCCTAATCCAAAAAGAAAATAACCTAACCTACATTCCCCTCAATTCACTGCTGTCCATGTACAATTGCTGTCCTCAATTGTTCTTATCTCCCCCATCCTGGTATCCACCAGGGTTTTTCAGTTGCATCTTCTCTTATTGTGAATCTTACCAGCTGCTGACTAAGTGTCATTTTCACAGAGTTTCATGGAGAGTTTCTCTCTGTGAGGCCTAATGAATTTTCTCATGTGATTATCCCAAACTCACCTCATTTACTGGGTACCAAGTCTCTAATATGCCCGCCTATCAGAGATAGATAGATTCTTGACTGTTAAGGAGATCAAAGGTTATAGGGAGAAGGCGGGAGAATAGGATTGAGAAACTTATCAATCATGATTGAATGACAGAGCAGACTCAATGGACCAAATGGCCTAATTTCTGCTGCTATGCCTTACGGTCTTATGGTCTCTCTTCTGATGCAAGCCTCATTCTCCCACCTGCCATAGGTGGATTTCGTTGCCACTGCCGTGATATGTCTTCCACCATGCCACATTTTAATGCCAGCCGTGCACTTAGTCAAGCATTGACAGTCTAGAGTCGCCCTTCAACATCAACATAGTGGCACAGCACCCACAAATCAATACTTCTCACTGCACCGAGGTACAACCGTTCTTTCCAACCCCAATCACTGTTTGACCACCAGGCTGCTGCACAATTCACTTTTCCCTAACAACATGTCATCTTGCAATCTCACTAAGTCACAGCTACTCTTTACTCAGTGCCCACCATAACTGTGCATCTTACAGCTGTTCAGTGTGGGACCATCACATGCAGGAAATGCTTTAAACTAGTCAATTATTCACTGACAGCAAAAGTGAACAGAAAGCAAGCAAACCTTTTCGGAACAGAAATTAGCTGTTTGTATATCGAATATTTTTACAGGCAACGAGTGATCATTGCACCCAGCACCCAGTTACTGGAGGTGGGTGTCAGTGAAGTCCCAGGAGCAAATTGCTGCAGATGCCAGAATCTGAACTGAAAACAAAAAATACTGGCAATCACAGCGGGTCAGGCAGCATCCATGGAGAGAAGGCAAGCTAACATTTCGAGTCTAGATGACTCTTCATCAGGGCTGAAGTGAATTGTGAAAGGACAGCTCTTATGCAATAGTGGGTTGTGGGGGTTGGAGTACTGGGGAAGAAACGATGTTGATAATTTGGAATAAGTGGGCGGAATGTGAGAATTGCAGAACAATGGTGTTACTAACTACCAAACTTGAAAGAACAGACAGTCCCACTGGGGTGCAGAGAGGGGGGCAAAGGTGACAGAGAAAGTAACAAGCAAAGCTGAAAGAAAAGGAAGGAATGGGTTCACAATTTGAAGGTGGTGAACTCAATATTGAGCCCAGAAGCTTGTAAACTGCCCAGTTTGAGCTGTGATTCGCTGGAGTATTGCAGCATGCCGAGGACAGACAAGTGGGCATGTGAGCAAGATGCTGTGTTGAAACTCCAGGCTACGAGAATGTCAGGGTCATACTTGCACACTGACCGGAGATGTTCTGCAAAGTGATCACCCAGTCTGCGTTTAGTTTCCCCACTGTAGAGTAGGTCACGTGGTGCAGCGAATCCACAAGATTGGAGGAGGTACAGGTGAAATGTTGCTTCTTCTAGAAAGACTATTTCTGTCATTGGATGTTGAGCATGGAGGCGGTGAAGGGGCAAGTGTTGCACCTTCTGCGCCTGTGGTGAAGGTGCCTGTGGGAAGGCGGGTGGTGTTGGTGGTCTAGGAATGAACTAGGGTGTCCCAGAGGGAACGATCCCTGCAAACTGCAGACAGGAAGAGTGAGGAGAAGATGTGTTTGGTGGTGGCATTCTGTTGGAGTTGTCTGAAATAGCGGAGAATGATCCTATAAATGCGGAAGCTGGTGGGGTGAACAGTAAGGACAAGGGGAACCTGATCACATTGTTATGAGTGATGGGAAGGAGCTGGGGCAGAAGCACGTGTAATAGGTTGGATGCTGTTGAGGGCCCTGTCAACCACAGTGGGTGGGAAACCATGGTTATGGAAGAAGAAACCCATGTTAGCAGCACTGTTTTAGAACATTGCATCATCTGAACAGATGCAGTGTAGGTGACGGTACTGGGAGAATGGGATGGAATCCTTGCAGGGCATGGAGTGGGAAGAGCTGCAGTGAAGGTAGCCTTGGGAGTCAGTGGCTTTGTGGATAGCAGTGGATAGTTTATTCCCCAATATGGAGATGGAGATGTCAAGGAAAGGAAGGGATGTGTTGGAAATGGACAATGACTGAGCTGGCTCGAGGCACCCAATGCTACTGCACTCTCTCATACTGAAGGTGCTGCTCCTGCTGTTGAATGTCCTCATCCTCCTCCTTGGAAGACTGCTTCTACTCTCCCAGCTCTTTAGCATCCATCGTTATTCCGGCTTTGCCTGTTCATTTGTGCAGTGCAGAATTGTGACTCACCGTGTAAAGTGTGAACTGAACATCCACCCTCCCCAAAATAGGCTAAGCAGCGGAACCCATTCATAGAATCCCTACAGTGTGGAAACAGACCACTTGGCCCAACAAATCCACACCAACCCTCTGAAGAGCATCCCACCCAGACCCTTTCCCAGTAACCCTGCATTTCCCAAGGATAACACACCCAACCTACACATCCCTTAGCATCTTAGGAGCACAAAAACTGATGTTTAGGGCCTAGACCCTTCATCAGAAAAGGGAAATGGGGGGAGGGCTCTGAAATAAATAGGGAGAGAGGGGGAGGCAGATCGAAGATGGATAGAGTAGAGGATGGAGAGGAGACAGACAAGTTAAAGGGGCGGGAATAGAGCCTGTAGAGGTGAGTATAGTTGAAGAGGTAGGGAGGAGATAGGTCAGTCTGGGGAGGACAGACAGGTCCAGGGGGGCGGGATGAGGTTAGTAGGTAGGAAATGGAGATGCGGTTTGAGGTGGGAAGAGGGGATGAGTGAGAGGAAGAACAGGTTAGGGAAGCGGGATGAGCTGGGCTGGTTTTGGGATGCAGTGGGGGGAGGGGAGATTTTGAAGCTTGTGAAATCCGCATTGATACCATTGGGCTGCAGGGTTCCCAAGCGGAACATGAGTTGCTGTTCCTGCAACCTTTGGGTGGCATCGTTGTGGCACTGCAGGAGGCTCAGGATGGACATGTCGTCTGAGGAATGGGAGGGGGCGTTGAAATGGTTCACGACCGGAAGGTGCAGTTGTTTATTGTGAACCGAGCGTAGGTGTTCTGCATTCTGGCTGAGTCATAGGGTTGTGTAAGGAAGCCATGGTCACAGTGCATAAGCCTCGCCTTCCAGTAACAATTCTTGTAAAGCATCTGGCACAGCAGGAACATGAGAGTTCTCATGGATATAGGCACCTGGCAGATGGAGGCAAACTTCGAAACAGCGGAACAAATGATCACCGATCACCTGAACATTCATGAACTAGGAGCCTTTCGGAGTGATGAGCTTAGTTGCATTCTGGTGTGGTCCTCTCAGCATGATGTGCGTACAGTCCATTGTGCCCTGCCCTGGAGCTGAAGCACACTGCCCAAGCTGTAGCGCTGACCTCATCACCTGGAAATGAGGCAATGTGGTGTGATCTGGCACTAGCTGCAGTTATCACAGCCTTAATATATATGTGAGTGGATGATGGAGAGACCCCACACAGGTCCCAAATGACTCCACCCATCTTGAGGCCCAGTGGGATAGGATGACACTCACCTCTTCATGTTACATGTGCCACTTCAGCAGTCGGCCTAGTTCCACCCACGGTACTCTGTATGAGGTTTATAAAATTCATATACTATAAAAGGGGAAGCCCAGACTACTGAAGGCAGAGTGGACTTACAATTGCACCATTGTGCGTTCGTCCTCAGTAATAATGTTTGCCTCTGATCCTGAGATACTTTCTGCATTGTTAGCCTGAACTGAAGTTGGATTTGTTATTTACACTCAGAAAATAACTTCATTGGAGTAAGTGATTTATTTTATTTAATGGTATTTTTATATTCTCATTCCACAGAAAAAACGTCATGTATACTATGTGGAAGTACTGTGGTTATAGGTTCTATTATTGAAATATTTCAATATTTTATGACTTGACAGATAGGGCAACATTGTTATTTCTTTTGATTTCAGCATCATTGTCAGTTTATCAAAACATTTTCTGTAATTTATTGCTGGTTATATTTTAACAACCACTTATTTCCATTTCAACAAGTTAAAACACAGGTTTTAGTATTATGCCCAATGTATATTTTCTCCTCTGCCATAATATCTTATCCCTGGTTAGGGCAGTTTTTCACATAATTTCTCATCAGTATTGGTCAAAATTGACATCTTGTTGTATAAATTCACCAGATAATGGAATAGAAACTTGTCCATGTCACCCAAACACCAACTGGTCGCTTGCTGTTTCCCTCCTATTACAGATGAACAGTTAGTCATGCAAGTGAGGTGTTGCAGTATAAATCACCCTCTTCTTGAATTGTCACTGCTGATGTATTGAGCGGGGATGGGGTTTGATGGTCTGAATCTTGCTGCATTCATCGTGGGACTACAGTCATCAAAAAGATAGCTGCTGGTGATGGTGTTGTGGGAGCAAGGGACATGCAGCAATTCAGGATGATTTGGGACATATTACTGGAGTAGGTCAGTCAGAAAATTTGGAATGAAGTTATTGAGGCGATCGAAGTCTAGAATGGGAACGTTGCAAACTTGATACTAGGGATTAGAGAGCTACTGGGGTTCCTCAAGGACTGACTGGTCATATAGGAGATTGCATGAGCTTAGATTTGACTTTGAACCTTGGATTGAATGTGTTGAGGATTGATGTGGGGAAAGAAAGTACTTATACTTGAGGTGACAAAGGTACAGATTAAGAAGGAATCAACATTCCCTGGCACCAGCTCTTAATAATCCCTTTTGAGGTATGGAAAATTTCATGCAAATTTCACACAGGAATTTGAAGGTCGTAATGTAATATCATGATGAAGCAAATACTAAGTTCTGCATTTTAAAACTGATAACAGAAGCAATGCTTGTTATTCATTTTGAAGCTAATAGATCTGTATGTAACATTTTTCTAACCCCTTGGACGTGCAAGAGATCTTAAAAAGTAAAAGGAGCTGCGGGATCTCTGCAGGTCTACTTCCACAGGAAAGTGGTCACTCACATTCAGGGCCTGCAAAGGTAGAAAAAGTCAGTTTTAATTTCACTATTGAAAAACACACAAAAGAAAGCTTGCCGAAGCCAGGCTCTTTCGCAGCAGAAGGCAAAAGAATCAAACTTCACAAAGATCTTGCCTTCTCACTGGTGTACAGTTCCACAGTTAGTGCTAGTCCCTCTTGCAAGACTTGACCTTGTGGAGCAGTAGGCTGTCCGACTGTGAAGATCATCACAGTCAAGATGAACCCCGTCCTCATCCAGTGTCCATTCATGGACACTTCCAGGGGTTGTCGTAATTGTTGGCTTTGTCCCCAGCTCCTGAACCCAAAGCAGCAGCCACTGTAGTTGAGAGATAATGGGAACTGCAGATGCTGGAGATTCCAAGATAATAAAATGTGAGGCCGGATGAACACAGCAGGCCAAGCAGCATCTCAGGAGCACAAAAGCTGACGTTTCGGGCCTAGACCCTTCATCAGAGAGGGGGATGGGGGGAGGGAACTGGAATAAATAGGGAGAGAGGGGGAGGCGGACCGAAGATGGAGAGTAAAGAAGATAGGTGGAGAGGGTGTAGGTGGGGAGGTAGGGAGGGGATAGGTCAGTCCAGGGAAGACGGACAGGTCAAGGAGGTGGGATGAGGTTAGTAGGTAGCTGGGGGTGCGGCTTGGGGTGGGAGGAAGGGATGGGTGAGAGGAAGAACCGGTTAGGGAGGCAGAGACAGGTTGGACTGGTTTTGGGATGCAGTGGGTGGGGGGGAAGAGCTGGGCTGGTTGTGTGGTGCAGTGGGGGGAGGGGATGAACTGGGCTGGTTTAGGGATGCAGTGGGGGAAGGGGAGATTTTGAAACTGGTGAAGTCCACATTGATACCATATGGCTGCAGGGTTCCCAGGCGGAATATGAGTTGCTGTTCCTGCAACCCTCGGGTGGCATCATTGTGGCAGTGCAGGAGGCCCATGATGGACATGTCATCAAGAGAATGGGAGGGGGAGTGGAAATGGTTTGCGACTGGGAGGTGCAGTTGTTTGTTACGAACTGAGCGGAGGTGTTCTGCAAAGCGGTCCCCAAGCCTCCGCTTGGTTTCCCCAATGTAGAGGAAGCCACACCGGGTACAGTGGATGCAGTATACCACATTGGCAGATGTGCAGGTGAACCTCTGCTTAATGTGGAATGTCATCTTGGGGCCTGGGATGGGGGTGAGGGAGGAGGTGTGGGGACAAGTGTAGCATTTCCTGCGGTTGCAGGGGAAGGTGCCGGGTATGGTGGGGTTGGAAGGCAGTGTGGAGCGAACAAAGGAGTCACGGAGAGAGTGGTCTCTCCGGAAAGCAGACAGGGGAGGGGATGGAAAAATGTCTTGGGTGGTGGGGTCGGATTGTAAATGGCGGAAGTGTCGGAGGATAATGCGTTGTATCCGGAGGTTGGTAGGGTGGTGTGTGAGAACGAGGGGGATCCTCTTGGGGCGGTTGTGGCGGGGGCGGGGTGTGAGGGATGTGTCGCGGGAGATGCGGGAGACGCGGTCAAGGGCGTTCTCAATCACCGTGGGGGGAAAGTTGCGGTCCTTAAAGAACTTGGACATCTGGGATGTGCGGGAGTGGAATGTCTTATCGTGGGAGCAGATGCGGCGGAGGCGGAGGAATTGGGAATAGGGGATGGAATTTTTGCAGGAGGGTGGGTGGGAGGAGGTGTATTCTAGGTAGCTGTGGGAGTCGGTGGGCTTGAAATGGACATCAGTTACAAGCTGGTTGCCTGAGATGGAGACTGAGAGGTCCAGGAAGGTGAGGGATGTGCTGGAGATGGCCCAGGTGAACTGAAGGTTGGGGTGGAAGGTGTTGGTGAAGTGGATGAACTGTTCGAGCTCCTCTGGGGAGCAAGAGGCGGCGCCGATACAGTCATCAATGTACCGGAGGAAGAGGTGGGGTTTGGGGCCTGTGTAGGTGCGGAAGATGGACTGTTCCACGTAACCTACAAAGAGGCAGGCATAGCTGGGGCCCATGCGGGTGCCCATGGCCACCCCCTTAGTCTGTAGGAAGTGGGAGGAGTCAAAAGAGAAGTTGTTGAGTGTGAGGACGAGTTCCGCTAGGCGGATGAGAGTGTCGGTGGAGGGGGCCTGGTCGGGCCTGGGGGACAGGAAGAAGCGGAGGGCCTTGAGGCCATCTCCATGCGGAATGCAGGTGTACAGGGACTGGACGTCCATGGTGAATATGAGGTGTTGGGGGCCAGGGAATTGGAAGTCCTGGAGGAGGTGGAGGGCGTGGGTGGTGTCACGGACATAGGTGGGGAGTTCCTGGACCAAAGAGGAGAAAATGGAGTCCAGATAGGTGGAGATGAGTTCGGTGGGGCAGGAGCAGGCTGAGACGATGGGTCGACCGGGGCAGGCAGGTTTGTGGATTTTGGGAAGGCCGTGCGGGGTTGGGGAACAATGAGGTTGGAGCCACTGTAGTTGGATGTATTCAATTCCTTATTCCACAGCACCTTCATGCCCATGACTGCTAACACCTTGAAGGACATGGGTAATAGATGCAGAAGAACACCACAAACTGTGTTCCCCTCCAAGTCCCACACCGTCCTAACTTGGAATTGTATTGCTTCTCTTGAACTTTCAATGGGTCAAAAGTTCCCTTCATCACCAAACTATGGGTGTAGCTCCATCACCTTGATTGCAGTAATTAAAGAAAGCGGTTCACCACCACCTTCCAAAGGGCAATAAAGGATGGGCCAGCAATGCTCACTTCCCACATCCCATGAAGATATGAACCACAGTAACAATTAGTTCACATTAGTTGGAGTCAAAGTCAGAGAGGTGTACAGCACAGAAACAAACCACTCAGTCCAACTTGTCCATGCCAACCGGATATCCTAAGTTAATCTAGTCCCATTTGCCCACATCTGGCCTGTATCTCTCTTAACCCTACCTATTCATTCACCCATCCAAATGATTTTTAAATGTTGGAATTGTACCAGCATTAACCACTTTCTGTGGCAGCTGATTCCATACACGCACTTCCCTCTGTGTGAAAAAGTTGCCCCTTAGGCCCCATTTAAATCTTTCTCCTCTCACCTTAAACCTATGCCCTCTTGTTTTGGACTTCTCTACTCCTGGGGACAAGACATTCACTATTCACCCCATCCATGCCCCTCATGATTTTATAAACTTCTATAAAGTAACTCCCTACAGCTCAAAACCTCCAACCCTGGCAACATCCACATAAATCTTCTCTGAACCCTTTCAAATTTAACAACATTCCTATAGCAGGGAGACCAGCACTGAAAGCAATATTTCAAAAGTGGCCTAACCAATGTCCTGTCCAGACGCAACATGACCTCCCAAATCCTATACTCAATTCTTTAACCAATAAAGAATTGCTAGCAAGTACCTTCTTCTTTATCCTAATCTTTCTGATCTGTGAGTTAGAGAAATGCACTTTTTTTGTAGAACGTTAAGTCTCGTTGTATGATATTTGTGAGAAAGCAATATTACTATGTTTCTGATTTGACTCATTAAGCAAGTAACAAATGGAAAATCAATTATTTACATATTGGATATGGAATTGCTCAGTTAGAAAATTAATCCTTAAATCTTTTCAGTTTTAAGCATATTCAAGTAATTAATACGGTATAGACTAAATCCAATTTTATGACATAACATTGTGTTTAAACAATCATTTTGTATTTAATTTTAATTTTGTGCTGTTTACACAACTATTCAAATGCAATATTAGGGAATATTGCCTTTCCACTGACATAGGAGTGATGACTTCCTGACTGAAGTCTGTTTTCATTTTGAACATGCCTCTTGCCCTAATCATTGTGTGGTACCACTCTCATTGTCAGGTTCCATCACTGTTCTTTGACCATTCACTCTCTACCATCCTTCCTTCTCCTCCTTCAAAGTGCCTCCAGCTTATCTGCCGCATGTGGAATTTGCTGTCCTTAAATGATCTCTCACATTTAACAATGTAACAACAATCACTGGATTTTAACAGTAAGTCGTTGGTAGTAACATCTGGAGATGGGGAGAGGGTTCTGGAATAAATAGGGAGACAGGGGGAGGCGGACCGAAGATGGAGAGAAAAGAAGATAGGTGGAGAGGAGAGTATAGGTGGGGAGGTAGGGAGGGGATAGGTCAAAGGCAATCTCTAAGGCAAATGGTATGTTGGCCTTCATTGCAAGAGTTTTGAGTGCAGGAGCAGGGATTTGTTGTTGCAGTTGTATAAGGCCCTGGTGAGGCCACAGCTAGGATATTGTGTGCAGTTTTGGTCTCCCTTCCTGAAGATGGATGCTTTTGCTATTGAGGGAGTACAATAAAGGTTTACCAGGCTGATTCCAGGGATGGTGGGACTGACATATGAGAGGAGATTGACTAGGTTAGGATTGCTTTCACTGGAGTTTGGATGAATGAGGGGAGATCTCATAGAGATCATTGTAAAATTATAACAGGACTAGACATGGTAAATGCAGGCGGGATGTTCCAGATCGGAGGGTGTGCCTGAACTAGGGTTCACAGTCTGGGGATTCTGGCTGGACCATTTGGGATGGAGATGAGGAGATATTTCTTCACCCAAAGAGTGGTGAGCCTTTGGAATTCATTACCACATGAAGTAGTTGATGCTAAAACATTGACAGTATTCAAGAGGTGGCCAGATTTAGCATTTGAGGCGAATGGGATCAAAAGTTATGGGGAGAAAGCAGGATTAAGCTATTGAGTTTAAATATCTGCCATGATCACGATGAATGGTGAAACAGGATTGAAGGGCCGAATGGCCTCCTCCTATTCCTATCTTCTATGTTTCTGTCTGCCATTGCTGGTTCCACAAATAAATTTCTCCAGTGCAACTGCTTACCCACCATCAAGAATGTGATAATGTAGAACTTTGTTTAGTGTGAAGTTATAAATGCAGTCTGTTCACTTCTTGCTGAAATTGAATGCACTTTAAGCCCTGACTTCATCTTTTTCCATGGCTGTCCACTTTGTGTGTGCTCAATAGTACATAACCACCATATCCCATTTATCCAAGTTAAGATTCAAACTCCATGTCCTAACACAACCAAAACTGCTTGCTCCCACTTATGCAACAAAGCCCACGTCCGTCCATGCCACCCTAACTCATGCAGCTGCAACTGATTCACAAGATTATCACCATCCATGCTATTTTGTACTAACTCCCCACTGATCTATCAATCCGGTTTTCTATGACCTTCAATGACTCCCTAACTTGTAACTTATTGAACTCAAAATTCCTTTACCCATTTTTTAGGTCCCTTCATCATCCTCCCATGCTCTATCACCCAATCACTGTTATGGTCCAGATCTTTCAACACTGGCCTTTGCATCCTCCTCTCTAGCTCCACTTTTGTATTAATATTATGTTAACTTGGAACCAGATTCATATATACTTGCTTTAAATCTGCCATGCTATCTCTCTTACTTCAGAGCCTACTTCAATCATACCTCCAGTCACATTGCTCTTGCATGCTGCTTTTTTTTAATCTCTTGAGGACTTTGTGACATTTTAATGTGTTGGAGCTAATAAATTTCAATTATTTCAGATTTTATTATTTCAGATTGACATTGTGCTATGTATTAGAATATTTTACAAGTAAATCTTCAGATGTATTTGAAAATTTCACCTTTAATGATTTGGTGTACACTATTCTCAAAAGCGTGTTTTCCTGAATTTGTGTGCAGAATAGCCATATAGACAAGATATAATAGAATTACCTGTCTTTCAGTCATGTCATAAGCTTCTTTGAAGTTAAAAATGTTGACTGAATTCGGAATGACTGCCTTTACTAATTTTTCTCCACGGAGCACAATCCTTTTTTTTGAAAAAATAAAAGGAAATGTGATTATAAAATAATGTATAAGCAAAGTGTTCAACGAGTACACTAATTTCTATAACTGGAGGATGGCTAGCATATGGGTATTGGAAAACAGGAAGAAGACTGAGCATTTACAAAAGACATTCTGTTCATCAAAATCAGCCTCAATGTCCTTATAAAACACCAGACTGCTGATCACACATTGAAGATGTGAAGATTGTATTTGTATTAATGCAAAAGCCTGATTGCACATGTGAAACAAAGCAGATTCACTCAACTTGCGTACACGCATTTTAAATAAAAGGATCAATAAAAGAAAAGCGTCTGTTGATTTTAACATTTGTTGTGTTACTCATTTCTTCCAAGTCAGTTAAATAACTAATTTACTTAGAGAACCAAATTGTTTCCTCCTTCCTGTTCCTTGCTTCTTTGCATTCTAATTGATGATGACAAATGAGCTAGCGTGGTTTTGTTTTTACGTGCTGGGCTGTTTCTGATGTTTCAAGGCATCACCTGAAAAAAGGGAAGGATTTTGTGTTGACCTGATTGTCTTCATTCATCAATTAAATGGCTTTTTTTTTTGTTTTCATTAGAGGGAATGCAATTTATTTCCTGTATCTCATTGACATCAGTGGGATTATTTTATTCAGTATGTGTATGTCTAGTTCTCATTTAATGAATGCTGATTTTTCTGCAGTTAAATGTATGTTACACTTTAGAGTTTCCTCCTCTCCTTGTCTTACATTTTCTGCAGCTGATACTGCTGAATTTTGCATCTCCCATTAAATGGTCATTGGAAGGAGATGTTCACACTGGAGGTTTGTGACGGTGTTGGTATGAAGATTGGACAGTTTGGGGCTGTTATTTTTGGAATGGGCAATTGAGGTGTATGAAATGATAAGTGGCACTGATGAAGTGGATAGAAAAGATCTACTTCCCATAGCACAGCTACCAATAACTAAAGATCATAAATCTAAAGTTATTGGTAAAAGTATGAGAGGGGAGTTGGAATACTTTTTCGCAAAAAAGGTTGTGTGGTTTCACTGCCTGAAAGGATGGTGGTGGCACAAAATTTCATCATATTCGCAAAGTACTGGGACATACACCTCAAATGGTTAAAATCTGCAACGTGACAAGTACTTTGAGTAGCATAATGACGATGAGTGAAGTGTCTTCTGTCAGTGCCTATGATTCTGTAACTGGATGTCAGTCCCATGTTTTTCTAGATGCTGCATGCCAGGCTAGATGTTAGTTTAGTTAACAATATGTACTTGCTACTTCCTTTCTGAGGTACCATTGTTTGTTTGTTTTGCGTGAATGAGGAAAAAGGTTCTTGTTAAAAATTGTGTATTTGATTACATTATTCTTATTAAAAACTAAGGAAACACAGAAAAATCCCAATCTATTGCATTGTTTTACATTTCGTAATTTTCACACAATATCATTTACCTCCCTCACTCCAACATGTTTGTTGTTCAAAGACAATTTAAAACATTCTGACATAAGGTCAGAATGATTGTTCTGCCCATTTCTTTCCAAGCGCATCTATTTTCTCACCTGTCATACGCACAGTGTGTGCTCTCTTTTACTGTTGTGTCATTGTTATCTCCAATTAGCCAAACAAAATTGGTGTCATTCCTCAATCTGACAATTGGCCATTCCTTCCTGCGGATGTATTCACAGTCTGCATTGAAATCTCCCATAAGTATGAAGTACTGTTGAAGGCAAGAGGATATGATTTACGTGAATCACAAAAAGCTAGCAACCATGTTCAGCAGGTATCGATGAAAAGAAATACTGACATTGGAGGCAGTCCAGAGAAGGTTCATTAGGTTGAGACTAGGTATGGAGGGACTGTCTAATTAGGAGAGTTTGAGTAGGTTGGGCCAGTACCCATTGGAATTTAGAAGAAGGATAAGTGATCTTTTTGAAACATACACATTTCTTGGTGAACTTGAGAGTGAGGGAGGGGTGATTAACATCAGAGAATGAGGTAAGGGAGGGGTGATAGGAGGTGGGGTGAGGGACTGTTCATTATTGTCAGGCAGTGAGGGCAGAGGTGGTCGGATACATGTTCCCAGTCAACACAGGAATGCCAACAGTAAGATGATGAATGTTACACATGCAGTCTCAGGATATTTATACTTAACAGAATTTGGCATCTACTGCTGTTAGGAAGGGCTGTGATTTGACATGCCTATCTATCCTTCAACACAAGGGAACAGTTGGGTTTCGGGTACACTTTGCATTTCTGAAGGAGCTGGAATTGGAATTGTGGATAGGAAATGTGGAACTAGATCCTATCAGTAAGAATAGGAGTGGAGGGGCAACCTAACAAGAATTGTTACTCCTTGGAATATTTTTTTCCCCATTAAAGTCACTGTAGATGGTTTTCAAAAGTTGATACTTCATTTATTTTTACAGCTGGCAAAAAGATTTTCAAAAATATTTGTGGAAAATTCAAAGGCCCATTTTTTTCTGGTAAATGGGGTTACTTTGTAGCTGTTTCCTGACTTTTAATTTCTAGTTTTTGTACTTTGAACCTCCATGAGAATTGTTAATTTTACATTCCTGTCTGATCCTTATTCATTATTGCGTCTCTAATCTTTTATTTCGTGATTGAATGCTGTTTTACGAATACAATTTTGGTCCTTCACAAATATGACACACATTTTATCTCACAATGCAAATGATCATTTTTTAGTACGACTCTGAGGTATAACAGACAAGTGCTTAGGAGAAGCTCATTATAGTAGAGTGAAGTAGAGCGAACAGCCAATGGGGAACTTCAAACCAGCATCTACAGGAAAACAACACATACGGACCAAATACTGAACTACAGGAGCAACCATCCTAACACCCACAAACGAAGCTGCATTAGAACATTATTCCAATGAGCCGCCACACACTGCAGCACAGAGGAACTACGCAGAGCAGAGGAAAATCACCTATACAGTGTATTCAAAAAGAATGGGTACTCTATGAACACAGTCCGCCGATTCCTCAGCAATAAACCCAAACAAACAGACAAAACGGGCTCAGAAACCATAACCACTCTCCCCTCCATCAAAGACATTTCCAAAATGACTGCCAGACTACTCGGACCTCTTGGCATCAGGGTAGCCCACAAACCCACCAACACACTAAAACAGCAGCTAATGAACTTAAAAGATCCTATACAGACAACAAATAAAACGAACATCATCTACAAAATACCTTGCAAGAACTGTGACAAACACTACATTGGACAAACAGGCAGAAAGCTAGCCACCAGGATACATGAACATCAACTAGCCACAAAACGACATGACCCACTATCACTCGTATCCTTACGTACAGATGAGGAAGGACACCACTTTGACTGGGACAACACATCCATCCTAGGACAAGCCAAACAGAGACACGCACGAGAATTCCTAGAAGCATGGCATTCCAACCGGAACTCCATCAACAAACACATTGATTTGGAGCCCATCTACCATCCCCTGAGAAAAAGAACAGGAAATGACATCACCAACCGCAAGAAATGACATCACCAACCCAAGGAAACCTAACCAGATAAATAGAAAGTGGGACATAACACCAGCGCTTCACGGATGCTCACTGATGATATTACCTAGAATGGTGACGAAACGTCTGGGAACAAACCTTCAAGCTCAGTGAACCAGCTTACATCTGGAACACAATAAAGACCCACTCTCTTGTGGGCCGAGAGGAGGAGAGTGCTGTGTTGGAGGTGAAAGGAGGACGTCGGGTTGGCTGTGCACCCTTGCGACCAGTGCATCTTAATGCTGGCTTCGGCCTAACGCTGGTTCAGGGGAGCAGCCAACCTGCAACGATGGCTGCGGCGAGTGCTCGTGCCCCAGGTCAGGGGGTCCGGAACACCATCCGTGTTTCCGTAAAGAAGGTGGATGAAGGTGCACCTGTGGACCGCACCTTCTTCGTGAAGAGGGTCCTGTTGGACTGTTGTGGGTTTGCTGCTGCGGACATTTACTGCCTGCAGGATTTCCCCGGAGGAGGTTTTTACGATGTGACCTTCAGGAGTGCCAAGCTTTGCGAGCGCTTCGTGGAGGTTTTCAAGGAGAAAGGAGGTGAGGGCCCCCTCTCTGTATTGTCCCGCTGTTTGTGATGCCAGCGCAGAGGAGCCGTATGGTGACTGTACACATGTACAACCCGCATGTGCCAGCAGTCGATGTCCTGACCTTCCTTGGAAGGTATGTGAGGGTGGAAGGGGACCTAACTGACATCATGGACCCCTTTGGCATCTGGACCAGTAAGAGGCAGGTCAAGGTGACGCTGAGGATGGGCGCAGACGGGAATGTCGTACACCCACCGTCCAGCTTCGCGATCGGCGGGAGCAAGGGCTACCTGACCTATGCAGGGCAACCTAAAGTCTGCCATGCCTGTGGCAGGTCAGGTCACGTGGTGGCCTACGCCCAGGTCGCCGGCAGGGGCAATGCGGAGCCAGCCCCCCCCAGAGGAGAGGAAGGCACCAGGGCCCTGCAAGGACCCCACTAATGTGCAGGAGGGCCAGGTCGTGCAGGAGGGCCCAGCCCCGCAGGATGGGCCCGCGGCCAGCAAAGCGCCCCTGCAGGCTCCGCTCCCCCCCGACAACCCGGAGTCGATGGAGGCAGTGACAGGCGACCCAGGGGAGTGGACGACGGTCCGGAAAGCGAGGAGGAAGGTGCATCGACGGGCCCAGGAACCGCAACCATCAGGCGGGAAGAGGCAGCTACAGGGGGGCTATAAGAGCTCCTCTGACAAGGGGGATTTGGAGAGGGCCCGCCCGAAGCAGAAGTTAAAGATCTCGAGGGAGAAGGAAAGCAGCACCACGCTTCCAGGTGACGGGAGGCATCCTGAGGCTCCCTCCAACACCGAGTCAAGTGCCGCTGGGGCACTGGAGGCCCCCCTGGAACTTCCAGGCGGGAAGGACGAAACAGCGCATCCCCAGCCTGACCCAGAGCCGGACCCTCCTGCCTCCGCACCCCCGACGGGGGGATGCCACCCGGAAGGCAGCACGGACGGTTTCCTGAGCCCGGACAGCGTCCAGCAGTTAGCCTGGGCAATGGGCATGAAGGGACAGATGGAGGGGCTGGACCTTGGACTTGGGGAGGGTACTGCGGTCACTGCCCACAATGGGAGAACGAGTTGCGAGCATTAATGTGCGCAGTGTCAAGTCCACCGCAAGATGTGTGTCCACGTTGGCCTAGCTGACCACCATCAAGGCGAACCTCCTGTTTCTGCAGGAGTGCGGGATACCACACCTCGGCAGGTACGGGAAATGGTCCGGCGCCTGGACCTGTGGGCCTTCGATCTGGTCGGGGGGTAACGACTGTCGCTCCTCGGGCCTGGCTATTCTGCTGCGGGGGCGCGACTTCACCATCTCTCA
The DNA here is from genome assembly GCF_030684315.1 of Stegostoma tigrinum. NCBI lineage: Eukaryota > Metazoa > Chordata > Chondrichthyes > Orectolobiformes > Stegostomatidae > Stegostoma > Stegostoma tigrinum. Next base: position 52,605,640 of record NC_081364.1, on the reverse strand, counting down.
AGTTCAGGAGGTGGTGGGGGAGGCGCCTCCTAGTGGCTGACGTCACCTACAGGAACGCTCCCCTGAGGCTGATCAACGTGTACGCCCCAGCGGTACGGAATGAGCGGTTGGCCGTCCTGCAGCGGCTTCCACCCCTGCTGGCTATGTCCAGGCCGGTCATCCTAGGCGGAGACTTCAACTGCATCATCGATGCAGATGGCAGATCCGGCGTGGGGACAGCGGGTGGGGGGAGTCAACTGGACGTCACGTGCAGATTCCTGATGGGCACGGTGAAGGACGCCAAGCTACTCGACGTCTTCAGCACCCCTGCAGACGGAGCGCAGCGGAGGTACACCTGGTCCCGGCCAGCCGGGTCTATTCGCTCAAGGATAGACTTCCTGTTTGTGTCACAGGCGTTCTCGGTCAGGTCCACCGGCGTCGAGCCGGTGTTCTTCTCTGACCACTGCCTCCTGCTGGCCGACTGTCACTTACAGGATGACCGGCTGGCCGGCAAGGGGACGTGGAAGCTCAACACGACTCTGTTGACCACAGAGAACATCAAGGAGCTTAAGAGGGAGTACGCTGGTTGGAGAACCATGAAACCCCTCTTTGAGTCTCCGGGTGACTGGTGGGAGACGGTGAAGGAGAACATCAAGAGGTTCTTTGTCCTCAAGGGTGTTCGGAAGGCGAGAGAGAGGCGGGGAAAGCTGTCGCGACTCCAGAAAAGGGTGCAGAACCTGCTCCTTCTGCAGTTGATGGGGGTCGATGTCATGGAGGACCTCCGCGAGGTGAGGGGCCAGCAAGCCTCGCTCTTCGCCGCGGAGGCCTCAGGATAATCTTCAGGTCCAGGGTCCGCTCCGTGGAGCAGGACGAGACGCGCTCGCGTTTCTTCTTTCAGAAGGTGCACAAAGAGAGCTCTGTGCTTAGCCGGCTGAAGGAGGACGACGGCTCGGTGACGTCGTCTCGGCCCGACATTTTGAGGATCAGCAGATCCTTCTATGCCGGACTGTACGACTCGAAGCCCACAGACAGCACGGCCTCCGAGTCATTCCTGTCGTCTATCATGGAGGTCTTCGACGACGGCATGAGGGAGTGGCTGGACCGGCCGATATCCCTGGACGAGCTGACCAGAGCCCTCAAGTCCTTGGAGAGGAATAGGACTCCCGGGAGCGACGGCTTACTGGTCGAGCTGTATTCCGCTCTGTGGGACCTGGTCGGCCAGGACCTGCTGGAGGTGTACGATAGTGCGCTTCGGGCAGGGGAAATGTGCAAGTCCATGAGGGAGGACATCATCACCCTCATTTACAAGAGGAAGGGGAGGGGGAAGAAATTAAGAATTGGCGTCCCATTTCACTATTGAACGTGGACTACAAAATCCTGGCCAAGGTCATAGCCAACCGGGTCAGGTCTGTCCTGGAGTCGGTGATTCACCTTGACCAAACCTGTACTGTGCCGGGCAGGAAGATCGCTGAGAGCCTCACGCTCATCAGGGATACGATCGCCTACGTACAGGACAGGCGGGTGGACACCTGCCTCATCAGCCTGGACCAGGAGAAGGCCTTCGACAGGGTCTCTCATGCTTACATGGGGGACGTCCTTTCCAAATTGGGGTTCGGGGAGGGCATCTGCAATTTGATCTGGTTGCTCTATGCCAACATCGCTAGCGCAGTCTCAATCAACGGGTGGGAATCGGACAGTTTTCCTGTTAGATCTGGAGTCAGGCAGGGCTGCCCGCTCTCTCCTGCCTTGTTTGTGTGCTGTGTGGAGCCCTTCGCCACATCCATCAGGAAGGACATGAGCCTGAAGGGCGTGACTATCCCAGGCAGCGGAGGCCTTCAGGTCAAGACCTCCCTGTACATGGACGACGTCGCCTTCTTCTGCACCGATCGTCGGTCGGTGAATAGACTATTGGACATCTGCGGCCAGTTTGAACTGGCCTCGGGTGCCAAAGTCAATAGGGGTAAGAGCGAGGTCATGTTCTTCGGGAACTGGGACGACCGCTCCTTCATCCCCTTCACCGTCAGGACAGACTACCTGAAGGTGCTGGGTGTTTGGTTTGGTGGAGCTGGGGCATGCACTAAGACTTGGGAGGAGTGTATCACCAAATTGAAGCAGAAGCTGGGCAGGTGGACGCTCTGGTCCCTCTCCATCGCGGGTAAGAACCTGGTTGTCAGGTGCGAGGGGCTTTCAGTACTTTTGTATGTGGCGCAGGCCTGGCCTATTCCCTGGACCTGCGCCGCTGCAGTCACCTGGGCCATCTTCCACTTCATTTGGGGGTCGAGGATGGACCGGGTCTGCAGGGACACCATGTACAAAGACCTGGAAAATGGGGGAAAGGGCGTACCGAACGCCACCCTCGCCCTGATGGCTACCTTTGTGTGCGGGTCCATCAAGCTGTGCGTAGATCCTCAGTACGCAAACACCAAGTGTCACTACTTACTGAGGTTCTACCTGTCCCCGGTGTTGCAAAGGATGGGCCTGGCCTCGTTGCCACGGAACGCCCCGAGTAGTTGGACCGTTCCGTACCACCTATCCTTCGTGGAGAAATTTTTTAAAGCAAACACCTTTGACCACAAGGCCGTCAGGCAGTGGTCAGCACGTAGTATCCTCGAGACCCTTCGGGAAAAGGAGAGGGTGGATCCCGTCGTGTGGTTCCCCACGCAGACTGCCAAAGTCGTTTGGCAGAATGCCTCATCGCCAGAACTTTCAAACAAACACAAGGACATTGCTTGGCTGGCGGTGAGAGGGGCTCTGCCAGTGAGATCCTTTATGCATGCCCGGAATCTCTGCGCCACCACATGCTGCCCTCGAGGTGGCTGCGGGGGGGACGAGACTGTCGATCATCTCCTTCCGGAGTGTGCCTATGCGCAGGAGGTCTGGAGGGGGATGCAGTGGTATTTGTCGAGGTTCGTCCCGAGCAGCTCCGTGATGCGAGACTCCGTGCTCTACGGGCTGTTTCCTGGGATGCACACTGAGACCAACATCAACTGCGCCTGGAGGACCATCAATGCGGTGAAAGACGCTCTTTGGTCTGCCCGCAACTTGCTGGTCTGCCAGCTGAAAGAACTGACCCCGACCGAATGTTGCAGACTGGCGCACTCCAAGGTCCAGGACTACGTGCTGAGGGACGCGCTAAAAGCTTGGGGGCAGCCGCAGCCAAGGCGCGGTGGGGAAAGACCACGGTATGAAACCCCTCGTCCAGAATAGAAAAAAGGGCCCTATCTGGTACCTGGGCCCTGCTGGCACCTTCCCCAACTGGTCAGGGGGTCAACTGGGATAGTGCGGGGTGACAACTGCCGGGGTATTTTCTTTGCTTTGTTTTTTTTTCTTCTTTGTTTGTTTTTTTCCTTTAGTTGATGTATGTACCCCCTGGGTAACCCGGAGCGGCTTGTATGACTGGGTAGGTGTGTAAATATGTTTTTTTTACATCTTATGAATAAAGTATATTTTTTCAAATAAAAAAAAGGTGACGAAACGTCTGAAAACGAACCTTCCAGCTCAGCGAGCAAACTCACATCCAGAAGCTCATTATGTTTGCATTTTATTTGTCTATCTGCCCATTCATCTGAATTTTGCTCAGCGTAATTTAGTATGGTAACTGTTGATGCTATTATATAACATGTAATTACTGTACACCACACTGGGGATAATGTGAAAGGTGGAGTTAATGTCGACGCTCAGCCACGAGCATGTTCAATGTCCAGAAGCTTACCACTTGTTTTAGTTCTTATGTTCTAAAAACCATTTTAGTCAAAGTGCAACAATCATTCTTAATAATCCACTTTAGAACCAGACTACAAGTACCTTTGCTCTCCAGAGTTGTTTCATCTCCACATAAACATCATATAATGCGTTCATTTCACTGACTGCTGAATCTGGTGCCGTGTGTTGTGGGATAATGACAAAGTCCCTTATAGCTTGGGGAATGGCAGAGGAATTGAATTATTATCAGAATTTGTCATATGTATGAAACACAAATAATTACATTTCTGCAAGTATGTAGTAATAGAAAAAGTAAAAGTCTTATCTTATTCATGTAGAAGCATGTTGAAAAATATTATGTTCACAAACATTTATTCGCTGTTTATGTTTCGGTTATCTTGTTAATTCATGGCAAAATGGAGGAATAGTGAGGACTATGTAGTCTTCAAATTCTACCCAACAATAAGTCCGAGTGGCTTGGTTACCATAGGGACAGAATGGGGCCCAGGCTGAGGCTTACTTCAAGCAAGGGCTTGTAATAAAGGCAAGAGCAGCTGGGCTAATTATGGACACATTTTCTGTCTCAGATGTTTTCTGTTGGACAGGAAGAGAGTGGGAGAGACAAAAGGCTGCAGGTGGCATGGTCAGCAAAGAATAGTGTGCCATCTTTCTGTGGGCTACCAGGCAGTATGCAGGATGGAATACACACGCTGGTGAAAGATATGCATCGCAGTGGCATCCTAAAGACCCTGAAAAATTTCTGCCGATGTGGCCTGGGGAAGGAATTCCTGGGAGTAAACATTAACGCTGGCAATTAGATTTGAAATTCTCTAAAAACTGAGAGAAATGTTATTTGACAGTCACTTGATGTTGCAGCTTGGTTAAACACAGGGAAGTGAGCTCGTTGGAAGCTGGGAGTGATTTGGAACTGGTTCCCATTAAAACTTATTCTGCAGAGAGCCGGATGTAAAGTATAACTGCAACACGATGTTTTCAGTCATTTTAAAGGCCAGTTTAGAGTTTAGTCTATTGGTTATTTGTCTATTAGGTATTGTTTAGTCACTGTTGCTTTTACAATAATTTTCTTAAAACTTGAAATCTTATTCTCAGACTTCTTTGAGTTGGTTATTAGGAATTTAGATCCCCTTTTAAAAGTTGGCTGATCTTAACGGGGAGTGAAACAAAATGAATTGTGTGAAATTCAGATTCAATGAAGTAAACTTTCAGTATCAATTATGTGCTGGTTATCAGACTGGTTGGCTTCACTATGATTCATTTTCAGTCGTAATCTTTCCTTTCTATCTAGCTTTTCAGTTATGTGGCATTGCATAATTTATTCTGTTTCATTTAATTCAATACGTGTAATTAACAAAGATAATATATTAATTTCTTTGTAGCTGTTTCCTGACTTTTAATTTCTAGTTTTTGTGCTTTGAACGTCCATGAGAATTGTTAATTTTACATTCCTGTCTGATCCTTATTTGTTAATGCATTTCTAATCTTTTATTTCATGATTGAATGCTGTTTTATGAATACAATTTTGATCCTTCATAAATATGACACACATTCTTTCTCACAATGCAAATGATCAATTTTTAGTACGACTCTGAGGTAAAACCAATATGTGCTTAGGAGAAGCTCATTATGTTCACATTTTATTTGTCTGTCTGCCCATTCATCTGAATTTTGCTTAGCCTAGTTTATTATGGTAACTTTGGATGCAATTATATAACATGTAGTTACTGTACACCACACTGGGGATAATGTAAAAGGTGGAGTTAATGTAGAAGTTCAGCCATGAGCATGTTCAATGTCCAGAAGCCGACCACTTGTTTTAGTTCTCATGTTCTTAAAACCATTTAAGTCAAGTGGTTGAAAAAAATAGGCTTTAGCTAAGACTTTCATCTTGTACTCACCAGCACATTTCACAATATAATTACTCAAGGGGCAAATTAACGCTTATTCTGCATGACAGGAGTGTGCTGATGGTGGGCAAATGGACTGTAATTGGTTGCAATATCACCATGGAGAATGCATCTATTAATGTTGATTGACCGTTAACAACAAAGCTTTGTTTAAATTTTAAACCAGGAAGGAGAACTCTGATTGATTAGGACGCTGTCCTGAGAAATAAACCAGCAAATCACTTTGTGAATTAAAACCAGCACAGTGCATGTACTTGAGATAATGGGAACTGCAGATGCTGGAGAATTCCAAGATAATAAAATGTGAGGCTGGATGAACACAGCACACATGATGTTCTCTCTAATGAAATGTCCAGGCCCGAAACGTCAGCTTTTGTGCTCCTGAGATGCTGCTTGGCCTGCTGTGTTCATCCAGCCTCACATTTTATTATCTTACAGTGCATGTACTTGTTCTTTCTGTCTGCAAAGGACTGGGCCTTGTGAATTAATATATGTAACTTTCTCTATACTCAAGTGCATCACATTGCGAGCCCAGCTGACATTCCTAAATTTGTTATCAGTGTAATTCCTCAAAAATTTAGGATTATCCAGCAAATGTTGTCTAACTGAAGAATCACATCTATTGTTAAACGCAGTTTGGCAAGTGTGAATTGGTTGGGTGCGGCAAGTATTGTGCTTGTTGTGAACATCCAAAGGGACACAACATTTGCTACAATCCACCAGTCTTTAGGATGTATTGGCTACATGTGTGGAATCAGACCAGCACTGAAGTTCATATACCACATCACTCATTTGAGCATAATAATAAAATGTGAGGCTGGACGAACACAGCAGGCCAAGCAGCATCTCAGGAGCACAAAAGCTGACGTTTCGGGCCTAGACCCTTCATCAGAGAGGGGGATGGGGGGAGGGAACTGGAATAAATAGGGAGAGAGGGGGAGGCGGACCGAAGATGGAGAGTAAAGAAGATAGGTGGAGAGGGTGTAGGTGGGGAGGTAGGGAGGGGATAGGTCAGTCCAGGGAAGACGGACAGGTCAAGGAGGTGGGATGAGGTTAGTAGGTAGCTGGGGGTGCGGCTTGGGGTGGGAGGAAGGGATGGGTGAGAGGAAGAACCGGTTAGGGAGGCAGAGACAGGTTGGACTGGTTTTGGGATGCAGTGGGTGGGGGGGAAGAGCTGGGCTGGTTGTGTGGTGCAGTGGGGGGAGGGGATGAACTGGGCTGGTTTAGGGATGCAGTGGGGGAAGGGGAGATTTTGAAACTGGTGAAGTCCACATTGATACCATATGGCTGCAGGGTTCCCAGGCGGAATATGAGTTGCTGTTCCTGCAACCTTCGGGTGGCATCATTGTGGCAGTGCAGGAGGCCCATGATGGACATGTCATCAAGAGAATGGGAGGGGGAGTGGAAATGGTTTGCGACTGGGAGGTGCAGTTGTTTTTTGCGAACTGAGCGGAGGTGTTCTGCAAAGCGGTCCCCAAGCCTCCGCTTGGTTTCCCCAATGTAGAGGAAGCCGCACCGGGTACAGTGGATGCAGTATACCACATTGGCAGATGTGCAGGTGAACCTCTGCTTGATGTGGAATGTCATCTTGGGGCCTGGGATGGGGGTGAGGGAGGAAGTGTGGGGACAAGTGTAGCATTTCCTGCGGTTGCAGGGGAAGGTGCCGGGTGTGGTGGGGTTGGAGGGCAGTGTGGAGCGAACAAGGGAGTCACGGAGAGAGTGGTCTCTCCGGAAAGCAGACAGGGGAGGGGATGGAAAAATGTCTTGGGTGGTGGGGTCGGATTGTAAATGGCGGAAGTGTCGGAGGATAATGTGTTGTATCCGGAGGTTGGTAGGGTGGTGTGTGAGAACGAGGGGGATCCTCTTGGGGCGGTTGTGGCGGGGGCGGGGTGTGAGGGATGTGTTGCGGGAAATGCGGGAGACGCGGTCAAGGGCGTTCTCGATCACCGTGGGGGGAAAGTTGCGGTCCTTAAAGAACTCGGACATCTGGGATGTGCGGGAGTGGAATGTCTTGTCGTGGGAGCAGATGCGGCGGAGGCGGAGGAATTGGGAATAGGGGATGGAATTTTTGCAGGAGGGTGGGTGGGAGGAGGTGTATTCTAGGTAGCTGTGGGAGTCGGTGGGCTTGAAATGGACATCAGTTACAAGCTGGTTGCCTGAGATGGAGACTGAGAGGTCCAGGAAGGTGAGGGATGTGCTGGAGATGGCCCAGGTGAACTGAAGGTTGGGGTGGAAGGTGTTGGTGAAGTGGATGAACTGTTCGAGCTCCTCTGGGGAGCAAGAGGCGGCGCCGATACAGTCATCAATGTACCGGAGGAAGAGGTGGGGTTTGGGGCCTGTGTAGGTGCGGAAGAGGGACTGTTCCACGTAACCTACAAAGAGGCAGGCATAGCTGGGGCCCATGCGGGTGCCCATGGCCACCCCCTTAGTCTGTAGGAAGTGGGAGGAGTCAAAAGAGAAGTTGTTGAGTGTGAGGACGAGTTCAGCTAGGCGGATGAGAGTGTCGGTGGAGGGGGACTGGTCGGGCCTGCGGGACAGGAAGAAGCGGAGGGCCTTGAGGCCATCTCCATGCGGAATGCAGGTGTACAGGGACTGGACGTCCATGGTGAATATGAGGTGTTGGGGGCCAGGGAATTGGAAGTCCTGGAGGAGGTGGAGGGCGTGGGTGGTGTCACGGACGTAGGTGGGGAGTTCCTGGACCAAAGGGGAGAAAATGGAGTCCAGATAGGTGGAGATGAGTTCGGTGGGGCAGGAGCAGGCTGAGACGATGGGTCGACCAGGACAGGCAGGTTTGTGGATTTTGGGAAGGAGATAGAAACGGGCCGTGCGGGGTTGGGGAACAATGAGGTTGGAGGCTGTGGGTGGGAGGTCCCCTGAGGTGATGAGGTCGTGAATGGTGTTGGAGATGATGGTTTGGTGCTCGGGTGTGGGGTCATGATCGAGGAGGCGGTAGGAGGTGGTGTCGGAGAGTTGGCGTCTGGCCTCGGCGATGTAGAGGTCAGTGCGCCATACTACCACTGCGCCACCCTTGTCTGCGGGTTTGATGGTGAGGTTGGGGTTGGAGCGGAGGGCACTCATTTGAGCATATCTTTTTTGGCTTCACAGTCTAATACTTCCTGTCAGCGGTGAACATTACTTGTGTTGTTACCAAATGGTATTAGGGTGAAACAGCAAGCTTCACCTACTGTTCAAACTTTTGTGATGCCTTACCCTTTCAGGGTAACCCTGTGCAAAACTGGGTACTGTTTTGGATTAAGAGTGAGCATTTTAATGCCTTCAATTAGTTCACACAATATACGGTGAGAAATGATCAGGCTAGACTGCTTGGTTTAAAATTTAAACAAAGCCTGGCTGTTAACTATCAAACAGCATTAATAGGTGCATTCTCCAAGACAACACCCTATTGCTCAGCGTCCATTTGCCAATCAATCAGCACTGTTTTCTCCTGCAGTCGTAGTGTTCCCAGCTCTGAGCCAGGAGACCAAACTTCAAATCCCACCTGCTCCAGAGGTTGATTAGAAAATTTCTGCAATGTAAATGTTGTTTGTTACCTTGAATTGGTATTAAAGTGTAATATTCTGTTGAGTGGAAGACATAAAGTTTTGACCAAGTGTCGTTTTTTCATCAATGCTCAATTATTGTGGGATCAAACAAATATATGTACATAAATGATGTAATTGTGAGTATCAGGAAATACGAACAATATTATTTATTTCTGTGTAGATAATTTAAAAATTGCTAACACATTAGAATTTACGTATCACATAGTTAAGGTAACATTTAATTCCAGCAAGTTTAATATCTGTTCAATAATCTTACTGCAGGCAAGAAGTGATTCAGTCACCAACTGCAGCGAATGGTACAGCTTTACACATCCAGATCCTGATCCAGAAAACTCCAGCTTTCTACCCCAGCTCTGTGCTGAATTGAAATGATTTAAACTGAATTAACTTTATTGTCACATGTACTCAGAAAAGTACAGCGAAAAGTTTATATGTCGCCACTTTATAGCGCCATCAGTTGATGTTGGAAAGCATATACTCCAGTATCCCACAATAGAACACAACGTTTCTAGAGTAGGGTGGTCAGGAAAAATCTGTTTTTAGTCTGAGACTGGTTGCTCATGCTGGAACTTGAATCAACAGGGATGCTAGATGTGGCTAGGATTTAGTTTGATTATAATATCCCAAACCCCACTTCCCCTGGGTGGCTGCTTTGACTTCACTTCTGCAAAATTGCGAGATTTGAATTTTCTCTGAATCTGAATTGAGGCGAATTTGTATATCTTCACATCAGACAATGTTTGGATGTAACCTCAGAATTCCTCCTTGTCTGCACAGCTAGTAAATGGCACCTGAAGAAGCATTGCTGGGAAATAACACACTATAGCCAACCATGCTATTTGTTAGCTTACAATGAAGAACGAAAATACTTTGAGGCCAGTGTGAAATCATCCTCATTTTACCCAGAAAATATCTTATCATTTTACTTCTGCAAGAATACAACTATGTATATATGTGTAAATTAACTTACTGGTATATCGCGATGAAAACCATACCACGTATGGCTCTCTTGCAAAAATGTCTCCATGATGATCAGGATATTGGTAAATCCTTTTCACTGTTAATAGTTTTGGCCTAAAGTACACATAGAAACATGTTCGATAAGACACTGTCCTGCAGTCGTAACATTTTACATTACACACTAGCAAAGATAAAGTTTTAAAGCTTCTCCTTTGGATAACAAACTTAATTAAATGCTGCAATGTTTGACATGTTTACTTTCCATGTGCTGACTTCAACTGACGAAAGCTAACATTTCTCCCATGTGCTTCATGAAAGTGTTGAATTCTCGATACGTTCTTAAAATGGTAGTTCTGTACCTACTGAATATTTAATGTGTAATAAGAAGTGCCTTATCACAGCACTTTCAGCAAATATCAGAAAGCATTCATAAAAGCTTAGGAGCAATTCATTGAAGGAAAATGAAGATTCATTGAAGGAAAATGAAGATCTGAGATGAGAAGACATAGAGTCATAGAGCACAGAAACGAACCTTTCAGTATGATGATCAAGTTTCCCAAACTAAACTAACCTCATTTACCTAACTTTGGTCCTTATCCCTCGAAACCTTTTCTATTCATGTACGTGTCCAAATGTCTTTTAAATGTTGTAACTTTACCTGCATCTACACTTCCTCTAGCAGTTCTATCCACATATGAACCAGACTCTGTAAGAAGTTGCCCCTCAAATCCCTTGTAAATCTTCCTCTTCTCACCTTAAGAATATGCTTTCCAGTTTTGACTTCTCCTACCCTAGGGAAAAAGACCTTTGCTACTCACCTTATCTATGCCTCTCATGATTTTATAAACCTCTATAAGGTCACCCTTTAACCTCCTACGCTTCAGTGAAAAACTTCTAACCTACGCAGCCTCTCCCTATAATGCAAACCCTCCAGCTGAGTAGTGTCTTGGTAAATCTTTTCTGCATCCTCTCCAATTTAATAATGTCCCTCATATGGCAATGCAACAGGAACTCCAAAGTGGCCTCACTGACAATGATTTAGCATACAAAATGGAAAAATGTATCTTAATAAGCAAGTCATAGGGAATTAGCACATTGGAGTAGTGCACTACTCTTTGATCTCTCCACTGGCACTAAAATGTAGAATACAATTTCTTTGTCTGCTGCAGCATAAAATAAATTTGATAATTCCATCAGAACACAAATGATCTATAATTCAGCACTCTTGATATTAAATTCTCAATTAATTTCAGGCAGTTACTCATAGATGATGAATGGATTAGAAATACTACAACAAATAATAAGCAATGCTAGTTATAGTATTCTGCGTTTAAACTACTTAATGCTTCACCAATGTATACTTGATGCTGGGTGATTCTTCAGATTGATAAATGATGAAGTTTACCAAAAGGAACTTTTTTTTTAGAAAATGAAGATAAAGAGGAAACTGTTCAGATGTATTTTAGTCTCAATCATTTTGCCTCACTGTTCAATTAGTATTTCCCTCTGGCTATTTTAATCAGCTTTCCATGCCACTTAAATTTCTCATTGAGAGAGAGGCCAAGTATTTTTGCAAAACATTGTAGATTTTCTAAAGTTAAGAAAGAAAACTGTGAAGAATTTGAATTGCTCAAATAGCGCAGCAGGCAGATTATTTAACTAAGTATGAGTTTTTGCTTGAGATTGTTTGGCATGCATACTCAGTCAGGGATATCACAAAATAAATCCAAAATCTGAAACTTGCTTTTTAATGGACTGGTTAAATCTTTCAAAAGTCAGGATGTGTCCTTTGTCAGCTTGAGTTATTTGGTGATAATGCCTTTAGAATCTAGGCACTATGTTCCTTATTATTCATTTCTCCAACAAGAAAATGTGCAATTGGAATACAAAAGTGAGATGGAAAGTTACCTGTAAATGAAAGCATACTGTTCTTTGTAGGCCTTTCGTCCCAAACGTTTGCTGATGACAGATTCAAATTCATTTCTGTTGCCTTGACTGAGGTAAAATATTGAATTATTTACAACTTGAAATGAGCATACATTTGAATTAAGCATTTATTTTACATTAGGAATGAAGTCCCAATCTATATGTGTACATATGTTCTGTTTTCTCCTGTCAGGTCGAGACAGATGGTCTCTTAGTGATTGGAACCAGGTAGATCTTACTGACTGTTAGATCCTTGATGGTGATTGTTAATCTGGGCCAATTAGGGAGCCCTGACTGACAGATATAAACAGGGGAGTCGAAGTCTTGTCAGTTCAGGGACAGACTCTGAGCTGTTTGGCCACAGCCAGTGTACTGTGTACATGTAAATAAAGGGTGACTTGGTGACGGGATACCAGTCCCTGCGTAGTTATTTCAGTCCCATATATTATCGCAATGGCTTTGACAAGGAACAGTAGTGAAGGCAAAAGTTCAGCCTATAAACCCATGGTGTGTGACTTTACTTTTTAGAGAAACGAAAACTTCTTCATAGTCTTACCTGTTCAGTCTTTCCATTAGCACAGGAAATGCTTGATTTCTTGAATCCTTGATTTCCATCATCAACATTAGATCACAACGGGAGATTACCTGCAGAAAATGATAGGTACGCTGAGTGGATTATATAAAATTGTCTATAAAAGGATTCTGCACTGCTGTTCCTCGAGATATATAGGCACAAATTTCTTTTGTATTCTTGGGGAAAGAATCAGATTTGGAAAATCCATGAAAAAATTGGCTTGAAGTTTACAGTAGTACACTTGTGGAAGAAGACATTCTACAAAATTGCATAATGGTGGAATGTGCAGAAAAGGTTACCAATGATTGCTGGCATCATGACTGACATCATGTTCGGGACAATTTGCTAGGACTCGTGGCTGGAACAATAATAACCAACAAGAACAAGGGGTCATTGTGAGCAGAAGATCCTAAATAGACTGCATCAATAGTATACTAAAAATCAGAATGATGCTTTCACAAGAGATTTGCTGTCTCTGATGCAAGCTGAGCACTGTTTACTTATTTCTGTCAAGTTTCAAACAGATTCCTTTCAGATTTAAATCTCTATTTCAAACAGGAAATACCCATGTATAAGTAAATGAAAGTACTTGCATTTATCAAGTGCTACTCATGGGCAAGGGACATCTGAGATGCTTTACACTGAATTAAATATTAATTAAAACACATTCACAACTGCAGGGAAATTTCACACCCAAATTGAGCTGATAGACCGCAGAAACAGCAATACTGTAGGGTGTATGACCAAATCATCTGTTTAGAAAAGTTGATAGCAAAAGTTGATTCAGAAAAGTTTGCAGTCAAGAGACTGCAAACAACTCTCTGCTTTCCTTTAAATCATTCAAGATTTTTATGATTGCCTTTCAAGGCAGGTGGGGCCTAAATTTCTTGCTCCAAGCTTCCAATCCAGATATGAGTTATAGTGAAGGCATATTTTCATAGCAAAACACATAATGAAACTTGCTGTAAAATGTTGTATTTAATGCAAAACAAAAGCTAAAATAATCAAATGTAATAAGGACAATTAGAATCATTGAAGAAAAGATTGATTGGCCTATAATTCATCTTTTGTGATCTGCGATTTTCTCTTTCTCACAATCCAATCCTTCTTCTTTTTATTTCTCTTCTAATGCCTACTTAAATTTGCACTTCCTTCCCAGTGCTTGTATTATCAATTTCACAACCCTCAATCGTTTTGGTTATGAGGTGAGATAGTATCATGCCCTGTCCATTCACATCCTCGATGCCTAGCTTCCCTCTCTGTGATGTAATCAGCTCACATCTCCAGTAAGTCGCCAAGCAAAACTTTTAAAAATTTAACTTGCAAGGGCAAGTCTAAAAGCACTTGGACTTAATCCTGCAGCACATTATGATCTACTATTTCCTTTTCAATTGTCAATCAATTCTGAATGTGTAATCTTTAGAATTGCAGCCGTGCAGCCTATAACGCAAGCATCCTGAACATTTGGGAGTTCAAACAAATGCAAAACCTGAATTTATCAAGTTCATAAGAAAATCTGTCATCATGCTGCTTGATTTGTTATTGTTTTGGTTATTATTTTTAAATACTGCTACTTTGATCATTCTCTATATATTTTCTAAGCTTCCTGTTGTAGCTACGCCCAGACATTTCATTCATGATAATTCCATGAGTGGCATTTCATCAACTGTACAAAACATAAAGTGTATAAACAAAGCGTACCACTGCTCACCAGCCTGTAGTTTCCGTAAGGAATTTTCTTCAAGTGCACGTATGATACCGTGACCTCTGTTTTACCACAAATGCCATCATAAAGTCATACAGCATAGAAACAGACCCTTCAGTCCAACTAGTCCGTGTCAAACATAATCTCAAACTAAACTAGTCCTACCTGTCTGCTCCTGGCCCATATCCCTCCAAACATTTCTTATTCATGTACTTATTCAAATTTCTTTGTCACTGCTTACATAATTGGACTTGCAGTAATTGCAACTTCAGATTGCAAATAGCTGTATTCTGAACATAAAGTGTAACTGAGATTGGATGATGGTTATCTGCACAGTTTGGAGGTAATATTTCACTTAGCATACCAAAACTGGGAGCAGAAAATTGCCTGGGAATCCTGGTTGCCAGCAGGTGGCTGGAATATACAATATGTGGGTGGGTAGGTGAGTACAAGTTTTTGTAATGCTGTTAGCAATGGAACAAATATCTGAAATTCACTGTCTGGGTTTACTAATGAAGGATGGTCAATGTAAGTAGCTACTGACCAAGTGTTTGATCCAAAGACACTGCATCAGATGAGCAGCACCTTCAGAAGATCAAGGTAGGAAATTCAAGAAAATTAATAATGACCCTTTACATTTCAAATTGAAAGCCAATCAGATTTTTTAAATCTGTTAATAGTGTTAGGGTATTCACATTAACAAAGTATTTATAATAAAAATATTTCAGTTAATATAGGGATTTTTTTATATCACACTCTGATTCAAGTTTCAGCTTTTACCATTACTCCAATTAATGTCTGGAAATAACTTCCGCTTTTCATCCTACACAGCTGCTTGTACTAAAGCACTGAAGAGGTCCATACCATTCGCAATTCAGCCTGTGTCTTGAAATCTGATTATTTGTAAAAACATGTTTGCAATACAGTAAATTACAGTTAATAAAGGAATTCTGTACAGGTCCATCTTGTATACTTCAGATTTAATCTGATTTAGTCAAGCTCAATAAAATCCGTTACAAATTAATTTATCTGAATCTTGAGATTCAGACCATGATTCCAGAAACTCGGAAGTGAAATATCTCAAACTCACCTTCACAAGCACATCCAGTACTCCTTCCTTCGCTATTTTTGATTTTCCAAATGATCTCACATTAAAGGAACAGATTTTAAGAGCCTGAATTCCATGTAAACTGGCAAGAAAGAGAGCACTATGGAGAAACGATATGTTTACCATGTTCAGCTATTAGCGAGAGACGTCAACTAATGTCAGAACGCAGTGTGTTAATATGGTGAGAATTCTCCTGGAAATGTCTTACTTTAATCGGACTGACAGTACTGCCCTGTTCCTTCCTCCCTTTGCTTTAACAAATGTGTGGAAGTAGCCAAAAGCAACTGGTTGTAAGTTTGAAATGGGGAGATTCTCTGCGTGCACACTGACACCACAGACTGTAATTAAATCACTTTTAAGGCGGTGGTTTTATGATATGATGCAAAACTGGAAAAAGGCAAGTTACCTCTTGACATGATTGTATCGCCATAAACTGCGACTAAAGAGCAACTCATATTTTGTTGGCAACAATTTAGTGCTCATTAAACAGGGTGTAACTGGCCTCCAATTATGTGAACATGTGCTCACATGTTCTGATGAGGTCTTCATTCCATTTGCTATTAGAACAGGTGCTATTTCTGATGTAGTGAGGAGTATCACACAATGGTTAAAATTCTGGGCAGCATTCAATGCAGCATTAATCTCTATCAGATTAACATAAAAATCTGAATTTGTGGTTACTGAAAATCTGTCACTTTTACACCAAAGATCCTGGAAATGAATTTATATCTCTCCTTAGCTTTGCATACTGAGCAGTATGCTCTACTTGATAAATCAAGTAGTTTTATCAAGTTGTGTAAGCATATTTTGATAAATTCAATGGACAAGAAGGTTTTCTGTATTCTGTTCCATGGAAAGAGCATCAAACAGTCAGATAAACAAATAATATAACAAAAACATCAGAAACAGGTTATCAAGTAGCCTTGCTTAGGGAATGGTATTATCCATGCTAAATTGAATAAAATGAATGATTGCTTGGAGGACCCAATAATGTTAAAGGGAAGCTTACTGTAAGAAAAATGAAGGTAATGAAAGTGAGTATTGCAACAAGGGAAAAGTCTAGAGAACGTGCAGAGGCTGTCAGCAACTGCAGCGAAGACAGACAACTCGAGGATCAAAGTCTAAATAGGGCCTCGTATTGTACACCAAACTCCCCATGTTGTGTTAGGATGTACATAAGAGTTAAAAATGGGTGCATCACCCTCTGATCTGGTGCTCTGTCTGGGATTTCTGTATGAAAGTGAGTGTGAATGTCTGAAAATTTAATCAGCAATGACTGTTTAACATCTGTAGTATTGTCTTTGACAATGTAAGTTTTTAATATTGTGAATTGTTCTGTTTCTCTGCACAAGTGTACTTCTTTGAGATATTTTTGTTGTTAAACTTTTATGAACAAGTCTGCAGGATTAAATAAGTTCGTCTTCACTCCTGAGACTGGATATTTATCAAAACTTGGTTTTTATTTAAAAGATGTCCTTTTAGACAGAGGGTGGTAATGCCTGGAACACATTGCCGGGGAGATGGTCGAAACAAATACAATAGCTATGTTTAAGAGGCATTTTAACATATACAAGAATAAGTAGGGAATAGAGAGACACAATTCATGTAGAGACAAAAAGATTTTACTTTGGAAAGCTATCATGTATCGGTGCAGGCTTGGTGAGCTGAAGGGCTTGGTCCTGTGCTATACTGTATATGTTCTGTTGCTCCTTGTAGAATTCAATAGATATTTGATCATGCGCAAATCTGTTTGTGAAAATAAACCAAACTCGTCTCTTATGGTAACAAAATTGAGGTGTTAATGTTCTTTGGTGACTTTACAATAATGCTATACAACCTTTTAAAAAGGAAAAACCCATCCCTACAAACCACAGTAGCATGCTGCAGAGAACAAGTTATGAGGTGGGAGGTGGATTTGGAAAACCAACAAAAAACAATAGCATTTTAATGTTTCTTTGCTGGTCTTGAAATTCTAAAGGGTTTGCAGCCCATGTCAGTTGATTATTCTTCTGGAGACAATCTCTTTGCTTTTCCAGAGTAGCTCCCGTGTACTTGAAATTCCCTATATTTTTAAATTCTCTGTCTGTCAGAAGTATTTCAACTTGTAACAGAAGAGAGGCCCAAGACTGATGAAATCTGTTGCGAGAGCAAGCTCTTACTACTGTAGCCTGCAGGTCGTCTTGAGGCCCTCCTCCCTCCAGAAACCTACACACCTCTACTGGTTCCAGCCCCACCTCTTTAACTTGTCTGTCTCCTCTCCACCTATCTTCTCCTCTGCCCATCTTCGATCCACCTCCCCCTCTCTCCCTATTTATTTCAGAACCCTCTCCCCCTCCCCCTCTCTGATGAAGCACCTCGGCCCAAAATGTCAGCTTTTGTGCTCCTAAGATGCTGATTGGCCTGCTGTGTTCATCCAGCTCCACACGTTGTTATCTAGGCCGTCCTGTTGTGACTCCTTTCTGCAACAGACAGGCTATAATTAGTGTTTATCACAAAGAGGTATTTCAGTCAAATGGGACATTGCAATTGGTATCCAACAGTCATTATCTGTGTTTATAAAGGAGTTTTAGCCTCCAAAAATCATCAAGACGCCATTAGGATGGAGCATAAGATGATAAGATATAGGAGCAGAAGTAGGCCATTCAACCCATTGATGAAATCTGGCCTGTCTGATAATCCTGAAATCTATTATCCTGCCTTTCACCCATAACTTCATTGCCTTCCTGATCATAAATCTATCTTGTACTTGAATATGCTTGACGACCAATTTCATCAGCCCCTGTGGTAAAGAATTTTTCACATTTACAATCCTCTGAGAGATGAAATTCCCACTCATCTCTGTTTTAAGTATGTGACTCGTTATTCTGAGATTATGCAGTCAGGACCTAGACTGTCACACAAGTGGAAACAAACTTTCCGCATTCACCCTGTTAGGAATTTTATATGTTTTGAACAAGGTCACCTCTCATTCTTTCATATTCCACTGAGCATAAGTGAGTCTTCAACAACCTTTTGCATTATGGAATTTTACAGATTTCCTTTTTTTTCCTGGAAATCACTGCAGACAAAGTGACTGTTGCTTATTGCCTTTAAATATTTTTCCCCAGATAGCTCAAACAATGGTCAGTGGAAAATTCCGCAGGGGAATTCGTGGTCATGTCTCATGTCAGAGGATCTTAAGAACTTGGCCACTTGTCAATCTGATGACATCTGCAAATATTTTAAAACATTGTTTTCTGGCTCATTTAAACTGCCTTTTAGTTTTCAAGTTGAAGTCCCAGGTATTAAATCAATTCGTGAAAGTAAAGATGAATAGTGACAGAATTCTGAAGAAGAGTCACTGGAGTCAAAACGTTAACTTTGCTTTCTTCCCACGGATGCTGCCAGACCTACTGAGCTTCTCCAGCAAATTTTGCTTTTGGCCAGAAGTCCATGTGAACGGCCTTGATAGTATTTCAATGAATCCCTGGACTTCCCTGAGAAATTTGCTACATCTTCTCATGGATGGCACAGGAATAGGCAGCCTTGCTGCACTGATGCTGGAACAGGCACTGCCAGTGACTCTGGATCTCCAGTGCAACGAGGAGATGGGGCAGAAAGTGTGGAGAAGAATACTTCTATGCCTCACATTCCGCTAACTTGGAGCCAAAATCCTCGATGTTCCTCAACAGGAGACTGTCAGACAAACTAATGCACTCAGCATCTGCGTGTAATTCAGTGATTGGTCCCATCAGCATACTCTTCTGCACCATTACCATCTCCAAATCTGTCAAACAAATCAATCTTTAACAAAAAAAGCAAGTGTTTGAGAAACTCAACAGGGTTGGCAGCATCTGTGGAGAGAAAAAAAACAGAATTAATGTTTCAAGAGCAGTAACCCTGCTTCAGAACTGGTAGTAGCTAGGAAAAGGCAGTATTTACAATGATAATGGGGTGGTGGGGGAAAAGAGTGAGTGGATAGGTGGAATCAGAACCCAGGGAGAGTGAGGAAGAAAGTTAGGCAAAGAAGAGGATGGTTGAAAGTATGTGATGGGAGAAGAGAAGTGGACGATGGGGACAATGAGTAGGTGAAATGGGTTAGCTGTGCTGAAGGTAGCCCACGTGATGACATAGTGTGGGGGTGAATAAAAGAAATGGAATGAAGTCACCTCCATCCATGTGACTTCCTTCCGTATGCTATCAGGGTTAGATCACGGGGGATGGGATCTCTCGGAGACACACTGGCTCTTCCTCCTCAAGCTGCTCTGACTGCAGGCAACTCAATCACAGAATGCTGGTCCTTTGGAATCTTTCATTTTGCCTGACTCGTCTTCTTGTGTTGAACATTTACACCTGATTTCTTTAAATGTATCCATTTTCAGCTTTAATAAATTCTGTGACATGTTGATTCTGAAGCCATGGTTTGAATTTCCATTCTGGCCTTTTCACTATCCTTGGTAGCTGCACCTCATGGAGCCTAATGGCGAGGGCGACAATATTCATTGTGAAAGATGAGAACTCAAATCTAAATTGTCATGCTTCCTCTTTCTAATATTTACTCATTTTTCATAAATTTATTCTTATCTCCCCTGGGTTCTCTAATTTTACCTCCAGGAGCCTTCATTTTCTCCTTAACAGAGCCTCCATTGCTAAGGGTGCTGTATTTTCTAAGTGTGGCTGGCATTTCTATTAATTCTTGGCGCACATCTTTGTCCCAGTGTTTCTTAAAAGCTTCTGAGTAAATTTTGCCTTTGAGTGCTGAGTTTGCCTTTTGTGCTGCTCCGTGGTTGCTGCTGTCTGGCATTGTATTTCGGCATGCTGCTTTTTATAATCATATAGCTTGATATTAGCCCAGGCACTGAAGTGCCTATGACCGTAAGATTTGTAGATGTCAGAAGCTTAACAAACATCTACTGAATCTTCCGCTACCACATCACCCATATCCTGTTCTTAACTTACAGGAGTCAACATAAGCATTGCTATATCAGGTACAAATTCCCTGGGGGAGGAAAAGCCCAAATAACTGAGGCAATTCAGTTCGCACCTCAGCAAGAATCCACCTGAGAAAGGATTATATCTTACCCTCAAACTAATACACTGACACCTTTTGGAGGGAAATTATGTTAGCGTGTGCTCCTTTGTGTTAACAATGAAATTGGGACAATTGGGGACTAAGGAGAAACAGAAGTTAGAATTATCCACCAAGTAATCTGTTTAACAAGGTTTACTTTTAAACTCCAAGATGCGTCGGGGTTCTGTATCTGTGTGATTTGCAACTGTTCAACCAACAAGATTCAGCTGGAAAATCAATTTTATTTTTATGTTAAGGAGATTCGGTCCACAAATCTCGCTCTGTGGGAGGTTTGAACTTAAAATCCTAATGTATGTGATGCTTCTACAAAGACTGAATGATATGAAACAAACACAGAAATTGGTGGCAAAACTCAGCAGGCCTGGCAGCAACTGTGGGGAGAAGACTGAGTCAACGTTTCGAGTCCAGTGCCTTTTCATCACATTCTTCCCATAAAATGCACAACTAATCCCCCGAGCCAATTCCTGCCTCATCAGACTACACCAAAACGTCAACAAAATTATGGAAAGGATAATCTCCGGTGATGTCAAACAGCACTTAGACAGCAACGACTTGCTCACAAATAGTAAATCTGGGTTCTACCAGGCTATTCAGTTCCAGACCTTTATGCACTCTCTGTCCCAACAATGTAAAAAAGAGGTGAATTCTCGAGGTGAGTTAAGAGTGATTGTTCTAGACATCAAGGTAGCATTTAACCAAATGTGACACCAAGGAGCCGTTCACAAGATCATTGATATTGGGAATCAATGAAAAACGCTTTACTTGTTAGAAACATTCCTAACACAGAGGAAGGTTTTGTGGTTGTAGGAGGCAGAACAACTTAACCCCAGGAGATCACTGCTGTAGTCCTTGGGGTTAGTGTTTGATTCAACCATTTCCACCTCATTTATCAATGACCTCCACTTCAAATTTAAGTCAGAAGTGGGCATATTTGCTGACGATTTGAAATTTCTCAGAAATTGAAACTGTTTGTGTCTGCATACAGCAAGACCTTGAGAACTTTCAGGCTTGGGCAGACATATGGCAAGTAACAGTCATGCCACAGATGTTCTGGCTAATGACCATCTCAAACAAGAGAGAATGTAATCATTACCGCTTGAGTTTCAAGGGCATTACCATCACTGAATCCCGAGCATCCTCGGGGTTACCATGGATCAGAAATCTAATTGGACCAACCAGATAAATATTGCATATATAAAAAGTTGTAAATTCTGCAGTGGGTAACTCACTATCTTACTCTCATAAAGTCTGCCCACCATCTGCAAGGCAAAAGTCAGGAGTGTTGTGGAATATTCTCCACGTGCCTGAATGAGTGCAGCTCCAACAATATTAAGATGTTCAATACCCATCCAGGACAATACGACCTGTTAGATCAGCAATTCATGGGCAACTTTAAGCATTGACTCCATCCATCACCACTGCATAGTGGCAGCTGTGCAACAACTTACACGATGACTGCACCAACTCCCCAGAGGTTCCTCTGACATGACTTTTCAGGAAAATGTAGGCACCTGCAGTTCTTGTTCAACAGGATGGTACAAGTTCTGTGTGGAAAAGGCACAAGCAGAGACCTTACAAAACATCCAACAATGCTCAACGACACAGGATATAACAATTTGGTCTGGGGGCCACTAATACCTAGATCCATCCAATCCTAGAATGGATACCTAGTTGAGTATCCAGTAATAATTTTGCAGTAGGTATTGTTTATTAATAACTAACTGTCTAAATATGATGTACTACATAAATAAATAGGAAAAGCAAACAACAACTTGCAACAGTTGAGAGAAGTTCACTTACCCAAGAGAATGAATGGATGACTGGCATGGTCTATGGTGCTCTCAGCAGCTTGTGATGCCAACACTCTGCTCTCTGGAGCGCTCTTCCCTCAGTTGTTTTCCATTTTCTCTGGTTTGTTTCTCATCTGAAGTAGGTGGTTGTCTGGTGAGGACTGCCCTGTCTCTAGGGACACATTTATTTCCTTTATTTCTCAGGGCTAGTAGTTTTACCCGAGTCCAACCACTTGTTTTAATCTTTCAAACCAGTGACTATAGGACAGGTACCCAAGACATTAGGTTGGTCATCTCCCACCCCCATCCAACACCTTAGCTCAATGCCAAGCAATTTCATAAGAATTTTATACAAGAGGCATAATTTCTTAAGGGTCATATTCCTTATGTAAATTTAGAGCTTCAAGGGTTATAAACCAAGCAGGTAATTGTGGAGCAATGTGTGGTCACTTGGCTCTATTCCCAAAAGCAGTACAATCTCTTATGTTGATGTTGGAGGAGTCTATTGCGGCTATAAGTGCTAATTTGTGGCATTGGGAGCATGGCTGTATGAGCAGCCCCTCTCATGGAGAGTCAGATGTGGCAGACGAACAAATGGACACAGCCACACAACAATGGCTTCCATACAATGGCGCCTGCCTTAAAAAATGTGGAGTATTCAGAGGTTTGAAATCCAACATTGCATTAAGGTGCATCCAGGAGTTCTGTACAGTTGGTTAGCAAGGAGTTGTAGCTCAGGTTTGGGAGGAAATGGAGGGTCAGGGATAATGGTATTGTGGGCTCTTCCCGAGGTAGCTCCATGTACAACTCTTCCCAGAGCTCCACTTGAGACACAACAGCTGACTCCTAATCCAATGAACTGAGTGTCAGAGCCTGGAAAAGAGCAGAAATCAAACTGGAAAATGCTGGAGTAACTCAGCCAGCCTGCCAGTATCAGTGGAGAGAAAGTTCTGAGGAACTCGAGTCCAGTCATAATAGACACAAAACATTAACTCTCTTCACAGATGCTGCCAGACCTGCTGGGTTTATCCAGCACTTTCTATTTTTATTTCCTATCTCCACCACTCACCTAACTTCTGTTTTACTGGAAAAGAGCAAATGTCCTCTACTCTCCTACAGCCACACAAGTAGAAGTTAGCTCAAGTAAGAGAAAGAGGAAGCAGAAAGAGTCTCGATGACAAAAGGAGGTTTGCAGGAGTCCAGATGCTGATTTGATTGAGGGATGATATTTTTTCCTTTGGGTTTGAAGGAGCCATGTCTTGCTAATCCCTGAAAAATGACATGGCAGCCCTTATTCCCAATTGCACATTGACTGTGGGTGAATAAAGAATGTTGATGAGACAGTAGGTTCTTGATGCATGGGAGTGAATGGAAAATGATTTCTTGCAGCAGAAAACTTTTATGTAAAAGGGCATCCTGTATGAGGATATGATATGAACAGCAGAGCAATAGATGCACAAGGACATTGATACTTATAGTGTCCTCAGTTGAAGTGTGCCTGGATGAGAACATTGCAGATTTTTCTGATAGACTCCTCTGATTTTTAGATACAATGCATCATAGCCAATTCTGAATGATCATATTCTGCTGGTCTGTCCTCATCCTTATCTTCTGAGGAAGCTGGCCAATCCCCAACATCCTCTGCTACCAGCTCACTCCTCTCTGAAATGCTGGGTTGTTCAGGGCATAGCTTACGACCAATAGGGGAAAGCCTCTTGCTGGTTGGTATTGAAGGAAGACCCCAGAGGAATCAAGGCTCCTGAACTGTGAGTTGATCACTTGTGGTAGTCGTAGTTACAAAGCAACTATTGAATCTGTCATGTGCTTCTGTGGTGCAGAGATGCATTCTCATACCCGCTGAGACTATGTTGGGCTGTGAACAACTGAGGCACCTGACATCGCCAGACAATTAAGGGGATGGTGGCTCCCTGGAATCCTTGCATATACTTGCAGAATCTTCTTGTAGACAGCGTATACAGGCTGCACTTTGAAGGAATGGAAGTTCTTACATTGAACAAAATTCCTGGCTGTTCTGATGGAGCCTAGACTACTGCAAAGGTCATTTACACCCTGGACCTGAGAAACTCTGGTTCTCAAGGTGAAGCTTACAGCTCTTTGGATTCGACTGGCTTTTGTGTCAATCTTGACTCATTGTTAGAAAGTCTTCTACTTGCTTCATCAGAGTGAATGCGGGTTGTTAAACCCAACAGAAATCCTGAATGAGTGGTACACACAAATGTTCAAGATCGTCTTCAATACTGCAGCAATTGTTAGTGAGGAGGGGAGTTGCATTCCTACTCCTCTTCATCCATCAGGACCAAGTATCAATGACTACCTGACATAACAGCTGCAGCCTGCTCCGACATATCAAGCAAGCTGATCCTTGGCCTGTAGATTCTGTACGTAGCCTGCACACAGAATAGCGCCGCTGTTTGGGTACTTTTCCTCAGCTATCCCCTCTGATGAGTGCAGGTCCTGATTCCAGTGCTGGATGCTGGACCTGCTGGTCCTGTGGATCTTGCAGTTCCAGCTGCTGCAGATCCAGGTCCTCACATGGCAGCTTTTCCCAATGATCTAGTCTATTGAATAGCTTGTTGTACCCACATAAGAACATGGGTTTAAACTTTTAATGATGTACTGTGTTTCAGATCACTCAGGGAATTTGTGTTGCTGTGACAGAATACACTTTTACAGCCATTTTGAGATCTGGATCTATGGATAGTTATGGAGAAAGCTACAGCTTCAATCCTCATGTGGCTGACCAGGAATCTCTCATCCTCATGTCATGTGCCATTGGCATGAGTTGGAAAGATTTCCAAGATGATAATCATTTAGGCCTCACATTATTGGCTGGTAGCCTCTCGCTTTACAATGCTGCAATCATGGACACTTGAACCATCAATAACTTGGAGTAACTTACAGCCGCACTTGGAATATTGCGTACAGTTCTGTTCGCCGCATCATAGGAAGGATATTCAAGCATTGGAGAAGGTGCAGAGGAGATTTACCAGGATGTTGCCTGGTATGGAGGGAAGGTCTTATGAGCAAAGGCTGAGGGACTTGATGCTGTTTTCATTAGAGAGAAGAAGGTTAAGAGGTGATTTAATAGCGATGTACAAGATGATTCAGAGGATTTGATTGGGTGGACAGTGAGAGGCTTTTTCCTCAGATAGTGATGGCTAGCACGAGGGGACATAGCTTCAAATTGTGGGGTGATAGATATAGGACAGATGTCAGAGGTAGGTTCTTTACTCAGAGAGTAGTAAGAGCATAGAATGCCCTGCCTACAACAGTAGTAGACTCGCCAACATTAAGGGCATTTAAATGGTCATCGGATAAACATATGGATGATAATG
This sequence comes from Stegostoma tigrinum, assembly GCF_030684315.1. Classification (NCBI taxonomy): domain Eukaryota; kingdom Metazoa; phylum Chordata; class Chondrichthyes; order Orectolobiformes; family Stegostomatidae; genus Stegostoma; species Stegostoma tigrinum. The sequence goes on along the minus strand of NC_081364.1, from coordinate 52,579,981 downwards.
GAATAGCGTGGGTTAGATGGGCTTCAGATTGGTTTCACAGGTCGGCACAACGTCGAGGGCTGAAGGGCCTGTACTGCTCTGTAATGTTCTATGTTCTATAACTACCCATTGTGTGCCCACCTTCCATGAAGAGTGGCACTTCTGAGGTTGGGTCGCTTTTGAAAACAGCTAATATATGTATAAAATAGCTCTTTCCTTAATTTTCCAAATTGGCTGCATGTTTCACTCAAGGGCATTCCCGACCTTACTGACAACTCCCTACTGGGAAATCTAGAGCAGAGTAGAAAGGCATTTGGTTATTAACCATTTCTTTTATACTACAGTCTCAGCCTGCCTGTCACCAATCCAACCTACAACTGTCTGGAAAAATTCCATTGGCAAGTTCTTCCCTACAGCCAGACCATATGGATACCTCAAAATCCCCACCCAATGAACAAAGACAATAAAGTGTGAAGCTGGATGAACACAGCAGGCCAAGCAGCATCTCAGGAGCACAAAAGCTAACGTTTCAGGCCTAGACCCTTCATCAGAGAGGGGGATAGGGTGAGGGTTCTGGAATAAATCGGGAGAGAGGGGGAGGCGGATCGAAGATGGAGAGATCGAGGCCTGAAACGTCAGCTTTTGTGCTCCTGAGATGCTGCTTGGCCTGCTGTGTTCATCCAGCTTCACACTTTATTATCTTGGATTCTCCAGCATCTGCAGTTCCCATTATCACGGATACAATTTTACCACAGTGAACAAAGACATCTGCCTGCAATCTGCAACTTTAAACACACTGTGACACATTGCAAAGATGGATGGTGTAAACCTGGAGGTCTGTGTAAATTCACAGCAGACGGAAGTTTGAGCTCAATCTCAGTTCCAAACCACTTCCATTTATCATATTAAGATCAACATACAAAATATGACTGTGGTTGGTTTTTAATTTGTTTCTAATGTTTAGTTATTCATATATTTTTACTTAAGACAAGACAGCAATGATTGATTGTATTATGGACAATTCAGGAGTCCAAAAATTCCCCAGTATTCTGCTGAATTATCAACTAAAAGAGAAATAGATTGCTCCTATGTAGCTGCTTGTTCAATTTAGTAGTTTTCAAAAAAATCATCTTTTTCAGCTATTTTCGGTCTGTTGAGCCAAATCTAAAATGTGCAGTTGTGATTTTGTTCTCCTTGCTTTGCCAACAGAGGAATGATGGATTAGAGCTGCATTCATGTAGGGACAAAAATATGGTTTGTAGATTAGGGATTAGCCTCGGTAAACTCATTGATGCCCAGCTCTTGGCCTCATTGCAGCCTTGGTTCAAACATGGACGAAAGAGCTGCATTCCAGAGTTGAGGCGAGAGCGATTGCTTTTGACATCAAGCTTGCGCTCGACTGAGTGTGGCATCAAGGAGTTCCAGTAAAATTAGAATCCGCGGGGATCAAGGCAAACTCTCCACTGGTTGGTGTCACACCTGGCAGGTAGGAAAATGGCTGTGGTTGTTGGAGGTCAGTCATCTCAAGTCCAGGACTTGTGGTTGGGCCTAGAACACTACCATGCAAAGATATCCAGGAGTTGAGATGACTGACCTCCAACAATCACTTACGTGCCACTGAAAAGTTTTACCCCTGATTCCCCTTGTTCCTAGTTTTATTAAGGCTCCTTAATGTCACATGCAGTCAGATGTGGCCTTGATGTCAAGGGCTGTCACTCTCACCTCTCCTGTAGAATTCAGTTCTTTATCCATTGGTTCTTTGAACCAAGGCTGTAATGAGGTCCGGAAATGAGTGACCCTGGTAGAACCCAAGCTGGGCATCACAGAGCAGATTACTGCTGAGTAAGTGCTGCTTGATCGCACTCTTGATGACACCTTCCACCACTTTGCTGATGATCGAGAGTAGAATGATGGGGCGGTAACTGGGCAAGTTGGATTTGGCCTGCATTTTGCTTTAAGGGCATACACAGGTGATTTTCTACTTTGCCAGGTGATGCTAGAGTTGTAGCTGTATTACAACAGCTTGGCCAGGGTAGTGTGAGTTCTGGAGCACTGTACTATTGCTGAATGTTGTCAGGGCTCACAGCCTTTGCAGTCTCCAGTGCCTCCAGCCATTTCTTGATGCCACGTAGTGTGAACTGAATTGGTTGAAGAATCAAAGCCATTGTCTGAGTACCCCATAGTAGAGCTTGCCTGTGGTCTTGTGCTCTGGTAGAATGGCACATGGACATTCTCACCTCCTGCAACCTATTCATGATCAGTAGTTCAATGGCATCATCATCACTGAAACATCCATATTACCATTGGCCAGAAAGTGAACTGGACCAGACATACAATTACTGTAGCTCCACGAACAGGTCAGAGACTATGATTCTGTGACAATTAACTCTCCTGTTATCTCCCCAAAGTTTCTCCTGTAAGTATAACACTCAAGCCAGGAGTGTAATGGAATAATCTCCATTTGTCTGGATGGGTACAGCTCCAACTCAAGAAGCTTAACACCATCCAGTACAAGGCAGTCCCCTTGACTGTCACCACATTCACTTTAAACATTCCATCCTATGAAGAAGTAGGCCCTTCAGCCACTTCATCCACTAGGCATTCGAGATCATGGCAGATCACTTACTTTAACACAATGTTCCAGGACTATCCCTATATCCCTTGATATCATTAGTAAGCAGAAACCTATTAATCTTACTTTTGAATGTATTCAATGACCCAGATTTCACAGCCCTGGTCTGTAAAGAATCCCAAGAATTCTCAGCCCTTTGAGTGAAGAAATTCCATTTTTTCTCCATCTTACTTTACTTCTAAAACTGTGGGCCGTGGTTCTAGACCTCACAGCATGAGGAAATGTCTTTTTTTCAACTACTTTGCCTATCTCTTTAATAATTTTGTACAATTCCACGAGATCGCCCCTCATTCTTCTGATCTGCAAGGAATACAGGCCCAGTCTTACACCTTTTGCTCCTTTAACAACAAATACTTTGGACTAAATAAAAGACTGTTGAAACAAAATAACTTGAAAAGCAGTTGTATTGTTTTTAGCAGAAAAACACATGTAGGTTTCAGTACAGTTCTAACATTGGCTCATTTTGATTTCTCAGCTATGTCGACCCAGCGCATGCTAGTCATGCGCTTACATGACTTACATAGATGTAGTTAGATAATGATCAAGAGGTTGAGATGAAGTTGAAAAGTTCAGGCGACTTTTTTGTTAACTGACTCCCAAAAATAAATGATCACTATTTCTGTCTCTCACATTTTCCTGTTGTACTGAAGCTGAACTTTGTTGTGTAAATCTTACAGTGTAGGTACATCCTCAATGAAATTGTCAGAAGGATACAAGCACTTTTTTGAATAATAGCACAACTTTAAACATAAGTACAAACTTTGACTTTGCCATTCATACAGAGGTAGGCTGTGATCAAAAATAATTGTGATTAATGAAACTTTCCAAAAATTGAATGGCAAAATACAGAAACAGTAGAAAATCTCCATGTAGGTCGAAACTAGGAACAGAAATTTTCATCATGTAATTCTGCATTTCACTGGTTCTTTTTTCGTTTACTGATCTATTGTGACCAAATAGAATGGTGAAATTTGCTGCCAAATTGACAAGGAGAAACAAGATTGTAACAATGACTTCCTTACACCAATCCACGTGTCTCAGATTAGCACTGTTATTTCAGAGGGACTTCTGAAAATGTTTCCTAATTGCTGAGTGCTATAATGAATACATTTTAATTAAAGGAGCATTAACTACTGCAAAAAACTATTTTGCAAACTGCTTTTCTTTCTGCAACAAAAAGACTTGGAAAATAGTTGCATTAATTTTCATGCCGTAATTACATATCATATTCAGCATGACTTTTGTATGCATTGATTCATCAGCTTATTAATATTGACTTGGATTGAAATAAACAAAAAAACAGATCTAAACTTGACTCAGGAGAAGACAAATGATCTCGAAATAACAAGCATGAAATTAAGGCAATAATCAAGAGTTTTGATGAAATGCAAAGTTCAGTGATATGTTTGCTAGTTGAATTTCAACAGAAACTTATTGCCAGTGTTCCTGTGTCACACTTCCTTGCACTTCCCTGGATTCTGCAAACACCTCTTTCTTCTCCATTTTAGCTCTAACATAGGAGTATTGTTCTTTTGCTGTCAGTGCTTATCATCTTGCTGTTTATCATTTCATAACGCAGACATCAGCATTATCTTGCAATAACAAAAATGCAGGGATTATCTGCTGTCTGATCATGCCATTGCTGAGACAGTCTGGCTCCCTAATGGAGAAAAGACAGAAATTGAGTAATCTGACGACCCACAATAAGTGTCAACTTGGCTCTGACTTTTGGTCAGAAAGCTGCAAATTCAAACACTATTCTGTGGCTTAAAGCAGATAATTTAGGTTAACACAGCATTGCAGTACAGAGGAAATGCTGCATTGTTAGGAATAGCATTAAATTATTTGGTGTCCATAAATTAGCCTACATCACTAATGCGTAATTAAAGTATGTTTTTTGTAAAAAAAGCTAACCTGCATTTAAGACAGACAAAAATCTTACAAAATAGTTCCAAGGAGTAGATTCAGCTGGCATTAGGAGTAAACTGTCATTGTCTCAAGGAGAAATCATAGCCACCCATTGAAATTCAATGAACATTTCAAGGGTAAACAGGAACAAATTGTTAATAGTTCCCATAGAAGTGTGAGTTGCTGTTCCTAATTCACTGAACAATTTGACAATGACACCCCTTCAAACTAATGGCAAGGCAGTTAAAAAGTGAATTACATTGACTAAAAGGTAATGGATATATCCGTGTCTCTAACCAAGGCTAAGCCAATAACTAATGGATGTCTCCGTGCCCCTAACCTAGGCTAACCCAATAACGAATGGATGCCTCCGTGTTCCTAACCTAGGCTAACCCAATAACCAATGGATGCCTCCGTGTTCCTAACCTAGGCTAACCCAATAACTAATGGATCTCTCTGTGTCCCTAACCTAGGCTAACCCAATAACCAATGGATGTCTCCGTGTCCCTAACCTAGGCTAACCCAATAACTAATGTTGATCTGACAAACTTGTTTAGAAGCCATTTTAAGTTTTGAAGTCTTTAATGGCCTAGCAGCAGGCAACTACTTTGCTTCATGAGGAGACATCTTGAAACTCCTCAACAGGGAAATGGAGGAAGCCAAACCAGATAAAGGGCAGCTGTACTGAGGAGCTATGAGCCACAACCTGCAACAACGTAAAAGCACAACAAAGTAGCACAGGAGTAGACTATTCAGCCCCTCAAGCCTGAACCCCCTTTCAACAGGATCATGGCTGGTCTGATATTCTTTATGTCTACCTTCTTGTCTTATATCTGTAACTCTTGATTCCCATACTGATTCAAGAATCTATCTAACTCAGTCTAAAGTCTACACAAGAATTCTGTCCCCATAGCTCTCTGTGGCAAGGAGTTCCAAAAGCTCACAAACCTCTCGGAGAAGAAATTCCGCTTCATCTCAGTCTTAAATTTGTGCCCCTTTACTTTGAGAGTATGCCCTCTGGTTCTATACTCTCCCATGTGATAAATATCCTCTCGGTGTTTATCTTGTCAAGCCCCTTAAAAATTCTTTTTGTTTCAATGAAATCACCTCTCATTCTTCTAAATTCCAGTGAATAGTCTCAACCTGTTTAATCTTTGCGTATGAGACAATTCAGCCATCCCAGAGATCATCCTAGTGAATGCTCTCTGCATTGTCTCCAATTAAATAATTTCTTTCTTTAAATAAGGGCAACAAAACTGCTCCTAATACTCCAGATGTGTTCTCACCAGCATCTTGTACAGTTGCAGAAGACTTCACTATTCTTAAACTCTAACCCCCTTAAAATAAGGGGCAACACTCCATTAGCTTTCCTGATTACCTTCTGCATCTGTGTGCTAGCTTTCTGCAATTTTTCTCCATTTAAATAATATTCTGTTCTTTCGCTCTCCATTCCAAAATGAACAAATTTGCACTTTCTAACATTATACTGCATTTGCCAACATTTTGTCCTCTTATTTAACCTATCACTAGCTCTCTGTGAACTGTTTGTGTCTCCCTCACAACATGCCTCTCCACCTATTTTGCTTTCATATGTAAATTTGGTTATGGTAAATTCACTTCCTTCCTCCAAGTCATTAATATATATTGTAAACGGTTCCAGATCCACCATTGATCACTGTGGAATCCCATTTGTCACAGGCACCCAACCTGACAAAGAACCCCTTGTCCCCACTTGCTGTTTCCTATCCATTAGCTAATTCTCTGTTCATGCCAATCTACTACATCCAACACATAGGTTCTAATCTTATGTCTTAACCATCTGTGAGGTACCTTGCTGAATGCCTTCTGGAAGCCCAAATAAAACACATCTACTGGCTCCTCTCTATTCAGCCTAGTTGCAACTTCCTCAAAAAATGCTAATAAACTGGTCCGGCACAATTTCCCTTTCATGAAGCCATGCTGACTCTGCTTGATTAGATTATGATTTTCTAAATGCTCTGCTACGATTTCCTTAATAATTGATTCTATTACTTTTCCAACAGTAGATATCAGGCTAATCAGCTTATACCTATCTGCCTTTTGCCTCCCTCCCTTTTTGAATAGCGGTGTTGGATTGGCAGATTTCAAATCCTCAACAACTTCTCCAGAATCCAAGGAGTCTTGAAAAGTTACCACTAATGCATTGGTTATGTCTATAGCTACCTCTTCTTGGATCCTAGGATGCAAACCATCAGGGCCAGGGGCTTACTTGCCTTTAGTTCCATTAGTTTGTCTAATACCACTCTCAAGTGATTGTGATTATACTTAATTCCCCTCCTGTATTCTTTAGTATTGATGGGATGTTTGAAGTATATTCCACCATAAAGACTAATATTAGCAAGACATCTGTTTAACTCTTTTGCCATTTCCTTATTCCTCAAAATAGTCTCCCCAGATTCATTTTCTAAGTGGCCTCTATTTACTTTGATTCAGCGATAGTATGAACTGCAGATGCTGGAGAATCTGAGATAACAAGGTATAGAGCTGGATGAACACAGCAGGCCAAGCAGCATCAGAGGAGCAGGAAGGCTGATGATTCGGGCCTGGACCCTTCTACAGAAAGTTTTCTGAAGAAGGGTCCAGGCCCGAAACGTCAGCTTTCCTGCTGCTCTGATGCTACTTGTTCTGCTGTGTTCATCCAGCTCTACACCTTGTTATCTCCAATATTTACTTTGACCTCTTTCTTCCTTTCTATATACTAAAGAAACTTTTATAGTCAGTTTTTATATTCCTTTCTAGTTTGCACTCATATTTTGTTTTCTATATTGCCTCTTTAGTTGTACTTTGCTCGATTCTGAATTTATCCGAGTCTTCAGAGCTATCACTGATTTTGGTCTCCTTATATGCTTTTTTCTTTCAACTTAATACTCTCCTTATCTTCCTTGGTTAGCCAAGGTTGGTTTATCTCTGTCTCTTAGAATCTTTCCTCTGTAGTTTATTTTAAAACTGAAACAAATCAATTCTAAAATAGGACTTAATGAGTGACAACACTTTTCAGAGAACATCAGACAGCAGTTCCCAAACCTCATGCCTTGGTTGTGAGTGTCCTCCATGGCTCAGTTAGTGTCATTCTTGCCTGAATCAGAAGACATTTCAGAGACTTGACAACTGAAACCTACTTTAATATACTAGGACAATACTAAGGGCGTGCTGCACTGATGGTAGCCCTGTCTTTCAAATGAAAACTTAGAAAATGTTAAACTTAGATGCTCTCCACTTTCTCAGGTGTATGCAAATGTGGTTGTTGACTTGCTCATCGCGCTGGCTTGTTTTGTTGAGATGTTTTGTTACCATGCTAGGTGACATCATCAGCGAAGCCTCCAATGAAGTGATGTTATTCACTCCACTTAGAATTTATACTGTTTGTTTCATTATGGTGAGTAGTGTCATTTCTGGTTTTGAATTGTACAGGTTTGTATATGGGGTCAAATTCTATATGTTTTTTGATTGAAGTATGGGTGGAGAACCGTGCCTCAGCTAGTATCAAAACAGCACAATGAGCTCTCCCTAATATCAGTGCACTTGGACAATGAAGGGCATCAATTTAACTGGAACAAAGTAACCATAGTAGCCCAAGCCAAACATAGACACTCAGGGGAATTCCTAGAGGCACAGTTCTCCACTCATACTTCAATCAACAAACAGATAGAATTGGACCCCACGCACAAACCCATATTGATCAAAACCGGAAATGACAGTATTCACCATAATGGACTGGACTGTATAAATTCCAAGCGGTGTAGAATAACATCGCTTCATTGGAGGCCCCACTGGTGATGTCATCTAGCATGGTGATGAAACGTCTGAACAAAAACAAGCCAGCGTGGTGAGCAAGTCAACAGCCTCACCCACAACTCGGGCTACAGATCTTTGACAAAACTTTAAAGTATGTAAATGTTCCAATTGCAGCATTTTGACATGGAGTAGTGCTTATTTCTGGTGTTCTATTGAATGTTTATTTCTCATTCAACATCAGCAAACAGATGAACACACTGTTGTTGGGACCCTGCTGTGCAGACACAGTCTGCAGTGTTTTTTTGCACGACAACAGTGACTACGGTTCAAAAGTGCTTTATTGACTGTAAATTGCTTTAGGACGTCCTGTGGTTGTGAAAAGTGCCACATAAATTCAATTTTATCTTTTAGAAGTCTCAACCAAAACAGAAATTATTTAATAATTTATCTCATTGTTGCTTGTGGAACTTTACAGTATACACTTTGACCGCTAAACTTCCCACTATAACACTAATAGCTACACTTTAAAGCATTGGTTGTGAAGTGCTTTGGGCATCTTTAGAATGTGTAAGATGGCATTTGAGTTCTTTCTTTGCATACTTGAATAGCAATAATGCTGTTTCAGGTTATAACTGCCAATGAAAATTTTCTGGCCTGGAAGCATAATTTTATATAATGCAAGATACTGTGGATGCTGGAAATCTAAAACAAAACACAGGAAATGCTGGATGAACTCAACATTTGTGGAGATACATCATTTAATAAATGTGGGTTTTATTTCTCTAATTCCATTTAAAAAATAAGTGTCTCGACCTGAAATGTCAGCTTTCCAGCTCCTCTGATGCTGCTTGGCCTGCTGTGTTCATCCAGCTTCACACCGTTTTATCTCAAACAAAATGAAAGGTTTGTTCATGATGTTTCAGTTTCTAAATCAATTCCATGTGCTTGATGCAATTTTTATTACAACAGCCCTTAAAATATTTCAAAAGGAAAATATAATGCAATTGTCTAAATTTCCTGGTATATTGTCTGTTGAAATTCTTCAAACTGATTGGCTGATCAGTTTGTTAACATCAGTGTTGCTGGATATCATAAATTTTTGATTGTTGACTAATACTTTATCTGCAGCTTTCATTGAAGTCAGTGATGACCATTACCAACAGGTATGAGATTCTTGCTCCCTGTACGGATGAGGGAAAGGACTGTGGACAGGATGAGCCAGCTGACCACGGCACTGTGGTGCAGAAGGCCATTTAAGAGAGGGGAGCAAAAAGACAGGTAGTTGTTCTCGGGGATTCTATAATTAGGGGGACAGATAGTATCCTATGCAAGCTGGATCAGGAGTCCCGCATGGTGTGTTGCCTGCCCGGTGCCAGGGTGCGGGACATCTCCAACTGGCTTGAAAGGATATTGGAGCAGGAGGGGGAGGATCCAGTTGTTGTGGTCCACGTTGGGACTAACAACATGGGCAAAGCTAGGGTAGAGGGATTATCAAGCACTAGGAAAGAAATTGATGTACAGGCCCTCAAGGGTCATAATCTCCGGATTACTGCCTGAGCCACGTGCCAATTGGCATAGGGAAAAGAAAGTTAGGGAAGTAAACGCGTGGCTAAGGGATTGGGGTGGGAAAGAGGGATTCCATTTCATGGGGCTTTGGCATCAGTCTTGGAACCAGGGGGATCTGTAACATTGGGACAGTCTCCACCTGAACCGATCTGGAACCAGTGTTCCAGTGAAAAGGATAAATAGGGTGGTCAGTAGGACTTTAAACTTCCCAGTCATGGGGAAGGGAAAGTGAAAGAGACAGGGAGTATGGAGTTAAATGGAAAGATAAGCAACAGGACAGCATGGGTACAGGTGGGTTTAAGCACGAGGCAGACTAGGAATACCGCAAAAAGGAAGGATAGCTTAAGACATCTTAGGATTTCCAATATCTCTAATAATTAGAAAGTTAGCATTAAGACACTTTACCTAAATGCTCATAGTATTCGCAACAAAGTAGATGAATTAACAGCACAAATCATCTTGAATGATTACGCTGTGGTAGCCATCACAGAGACATGGTTGCAGGGAGTTCAGGACTGGCAGATAAACATCCAAGGATTCACAACATATCGAAAAGACAGGGAGGCAGGCAGCGGGGGTGGGGTTGCCTTGTTAGTTAAGAATGAAATTAAATCTACGGCTCTGAATGACATAGGGTCAGAGGATGTGGAGTCTGTGTGGGTGGAGTTGAGGAACCACAAAGGCAAAAAAACCGTAATGGGAGTTATGTACAGACCTCCTAACAGTGATCAGGACCAGGGGCGCAAGATGCACCGAGAAATAGATAGGGCATGTCAGAAAGGCAAGGTCACGGTGATCATGGGGGGACTTCAACATGCAGGTGGATTGTGTGAATAATGTTGCCGGTGGATCCAAAGAAAGGGAATTCATGGAATGTTTGCAGGATGGCTTTTTGGAACAGCTTGTAATGGAGCCCACAAGGGAGCAGGCTAGTCTGGACTTAGTGCTATGTAATGAGCCTGACTTTATAGAAGATCTTAAAGTAAGGGAACACTTAGGAGGCAGCGATCATAATATGGTAGAGTTCAGTCTGCAGTTTGAAAGAGCGAAGGCAAAATCGGAAGTAATGGTGTTACAGTTAAATAAAGGTAATTACAGGGGCATGAGAGAGGAAATGGTAAAAATCGAATGGAAGCAGAGCCTAGCAGGGAAGACAGTAGAGCAACAATGGCAGGAGTTTCTGGGTGTAATTGAGGACACAGTACAGAGGTTCATCCCAAAGAAAAGAAAGATTATCTGGGGTGGGACTAGACAGACATGGCTGACAAAGGAAGTCAAGAAATATATCGAAGAAAAAGAGACAGCCTATAAAGTGGCCAAGAACACTGGGAAATCAAAAGATTGGGAAGGCTACAAAAACAATCAGTCGATAACAAAGAGAGAAATAAGGAAGGAGAGGATCAAATATGAAGGTAGGCCTGGCTAGTAATATTAGAAATGATAGTAAAAGCTTCTTTCAATACATAAGAAACAAACGAGAGGCAAGAGTAGATATTGGGCCGCTCCAAATTGATGCTGGAAGACTAGCGATGGGAGATAAGGAAATAGCTGAAGAACTTAATAAGTACTTTGCGTCAGTCTTCACAGTGGAAGACATGAGTAGTATGCCAACAATTAGGGAGAGTCAGGGGGCAGAGTTGAGTATGGTAGGCATTACAAAAGAGAAAGTGCGAGAAAAGCTATAAGGTCTAAAAATTGATAAATCTCCTGGTCCCAATGGGTTACATCCTAGAGTTTTGAGGGACGTGGCTCAGGAAATAGTGGAGGCTTTGGTTGTTATCTTTCAAAAGTTACTGGAGTCTCGGATAATCCCAGATGATTGGAAAATTGCTGCTGGAACCCCCTTGTATAAGAAAGGATCAAGGCAAAAGATGGAAAATTATAGGCCGATTAGCTTAACCTCGGTAGTTGGTAAAATTCTGGAATCCATTGTTAAGGATGAGATTTCTAAATTCCTGGAAGTGCAGGGTCAAACTAGAACAAGTCAGCATGGACTTAGTAAGGGGAGGCCGTGCCTGATAAACCTGTTAGAATTCTTTGAAGAGGTAACAAGTATGTTAGGCCAGGGAAATCCAGTGGATGTTATCTATCTAGGCTTCCAAAAGGCCTTTGATAAGGTGCCTCACGGGAGGCTGCTGAGTAAGGTGAGGGCCCATGGTGTTCAAGGTGAGCTACTGGCTTGGATTGAGGATTGGCTGTCTGACAGAAGGCAGAGAGTTGGGATAAAAGGCTCATTTTCGGAATGGCAACCGGTGACAAGTGGTGTCCTGCAGAGTTCAGTGTTGGGGCCGCAGCTGTTCACTTTATATATTAATGATCTGGATGAAGGGACTGGGGGCATTCTGGTGAAGTTTGCCGATGATACGAAGATAGGTGGACAGGCAGGTAGTACTGAGGAGGTGGGGAGGCTGCAGAAAGATTTGGACAGTTTAGGAGAGTGGTCCAGGAAATGGCTGATGAAATTCAACGTGAGCAAATGCGAAGTTTTGCACTTTGGAAAAAAGAATACAGGCATGGACTATTTTCTAAATGGTGAGAAAATTCATAAAGCCAAAGTACAAAGGGGTCTGGGAGTATTGGTCCAGGATTCTCTAAAGGTTAACTTGCAGGTAGAGTCCGTGATTAAGAAAGCGAATGTAATGTTGTCATTTATCCCAAGAGGGTTGGAATATAAAAGCAGCGATGTGCTTCTGAGACTTTATAAAGCTCTAGTTAGGCCCCATTTGTAATACTGTGTCCAATTTTGTGCCCCACACCTCAGGAAGGACATACTGGCCCTGGAGCGTGTTCAACGGAGATTCACATGGATGATCCCTGGAATGGTAGGTTTAATATACGATGAATGGCTAAGGATCCTGGGATTGTATTCATTAAAGTTTAGAAGTTTGAGGGGAGATCTAATAGAAACTTACAAGATAATGTATGCCTTAGAGGATGCTGGGAAGTTGTATCCATTAGGCGGGGAGACTGGGACCTGTGGGCACAGCCTTAGAATTAGAGGGGGTAAATTTAAAACGGAAATTAGGAGACATTTCTTCAGCCAGAGAGTGGTGGGCCTATGGAATTCATTGCCATAGAGCGCAGTGGAGGCTGGGACCTTAAATGCCTTCAAGGCAGAGATCGATAAATTCTTGATCTCAGAAGGAATCAAGAGCTACGGGGAGAGTGCAGGGAAGTGGAGTTGAAATGCCCATCAGCCATGATTTAAATGGCGGAGTGGACTGGATTGGCGGAATGGCCTTAATTCCACTCCTCTGTCTTATGGTCTTATTACCCTTTGGCCACAGAATTCAGGTCATTGTCAAACCTGTGGTCTTCCAGAAACCATCTCAGATGAAAACAGAGGGCACTTCACGGGGACTCTGGTTTACTACAACCACACTCTCCCGCCCCCAAAAAACAACCAGGTAATGAAAACTGCAGAGATCCTGGCTACATTAAATGACAGCTTCATTTCAAAATCAGGGATGTAGAAAAACAAAACACTGCCGAACTTAAGACGCGTTAAGTCTGACCCACTCAGTTTAGTTATACCTAGGTGCAGTGTCAGTTTCTGAACTAAACATAGTTTAAACGATGATGGGGAGGTGCCGGTGTTGAAGTGACCTCCAAAGCCAGATGGATTGACAACCCCAATGAGTGAATGGGAGCTGGAATAAAGATTAAACGAGGAGCCAGGCACGATGGGCAGAGCTATGCGTCCGAGCGCTGGCGCTGCATCTTGTGTGCGCGGCGATGGGGCACGGTGCGGGCTCCGAACGCGGTGAAATGGAAACACTGGCCGTGCTGCAGCGTTCAATCCACCGACTACATTAGATCTGCCCCGGAAGTGTTTTTGAAATGATTGCAAGATATTATCATCAGAAGCATTTTAACCGAGACTCGGACTTTGGAGCTGGTTTCGCTGCAGTGATCTGACAGAGAGCGGTTAGTGCTTTTACATTACCGACAACACCACAATATTTAACAGGTCACACCGAACAGAAACCCGTGTTGTCTTTGCATCACTGACTACACAGCGCAATGTATTAGTCTCCTCGCATGTTTTGGTTCCAGCACATAATATTGACACAAGTTGAAATCCCTTCATGGACTAACACAATGCGATTTTTAAGGACTGGACCTGGGGGTGGGGGCAAGTCTCTATCGATGAGTTATTTCCGTGAGTTGACAGTTTTGTGTCAGTTTCCTGGGACTGCTCCTCGCTGATGTTGTTTGAAGTCTCGGTAACTGACACCTGCTCTTGGTGCATGGTGTTTGTCGTTTGGACTGGAGTGTGTCGCGTTATTTCAAAGGGACAACGCAAAGTATCAATTCGATAAAAAAAGAGGCTTTGCTCGCCTCCACGTGCGCTTCCGGTTTTAAAAAAAATTCAGCCTGTGTCTTGATCGAGGTGGGAGCCAATCCCATTTCTGTTCTTAAAATTTGCACCGCCGACATTTGCCGTTTTTCCTATTAGATGGGCTAACGGATCAAAGCGTATGTGGAGAAATCAGGAACAGGGTGCGGAGCTGGAATGATCAACGTGATCATATTTATTGACAGAAAAGGCTCGAAGGGCTGAATGGCCTCCTATCTCCTACCTTTCGTGTTTCAATTAGATAGTGATGATACCAAGCGAAATGGGAACATAGGAAGTGGACACTGAGAGGCTGCAAAGAGATATAGATTGGTTAAATCAGTGGGTGATAAGGTGGAAAATGAAGTATACTTTTGGCTGTGAGGTATTCATTTTGGAAATAAGACTAGAAAAGCAAAATATTTTTGTCTGGCTGGTGTAATGATTCTATGGCTTTAAGAAGTGTATTTTATCCTTTTTTTTGAAGAGAAGTTTTGAACTACTGGCATGGAACTGTCTCTTCCAAGACGATAAACAGCTTGTGTGACTTATTTTGAAGGTTTTATTTAAGAAGGTTGGAATAATAGAAGCAGTGTGAATAGGTGGAGTCAGGCTCCCACAGAACCACAGCCTTAGTTTAACTTACAGTAGTTGCTGGGGTTTTGAAGTTAACTGTGCAAGCTGCCATTTCCCTCCCTCTCTCTACCAGAGTTTTCCCTTGGTCATTTTTCCTCCTGGACTTGAGAAACATCACAAATCTATTTTACTGAAAATGCCTTTGGTGAGGGTGTGCTTATGGCATGTTATTATATTGGAAAAGTTGCTGTTTAGTAGTTAAATAATCTATTATTCTTTTTAAAAACCGGAAGAACTGCGGATGTTGTAAATCAGGAACAAAAACAAAGTTGCAGGAAAAGCTCAGCAGGTCTGGCAGCATCGGCGGAGGAGAAAGCAGAGTTAACGTTTCGGGTCCGGTGACCCTTCCTCGGAACTGGGGAGGGGTCGTTCACTGTTCTGAGGAAGGGTCACCGGACCCGAAACGTTAACTCTGCTTTCTCCTCCACCCGTGCTCCCAGACCTGCTGAGCTTTTCCAGCAACTTTGTTTTTGTATTTGTTAAGTTGTCCAGTAGCCTCAATTCTTTTCTTTTTATTTTTATGCTACAGTTAAAATACAGTGTGACTTGCTTAAAGCTAAGTAGTATAACCAATTGAATTACATCTGGAGCACAGCACCTTACATTTGCCTTTAAATAAGATAAAAGTTAGGGTCGAGGCTTTCTTCTTGATCTATTTGAAGGGGTTTGGTCTGGTCCATTACACTGGGGAATGTAGAATAGGAAAACAACAGCTTTCTAGCCACCTTCATCCTTCTCAGCCTGTATACCATCTTTACATTGTTAATTGTACCAACCTCCTTTCATGATATCTCTCCATTATGTAGCATATGGGTTTGCCTAGTCTAGTTGTAGCTGAGAATCACTTGCAACAGGATTTCCCACTTACGTTCAGTTATCTCCACTGTCCCACACAAATCTTGTCGTGGCCTCCTTTTGTCGTATAATTAAATGTTGACCCCCCACAATATTATTTAAAAAAGTTGGATTTCACCTCTAAGCAGGTGGCACCCAGCCAAATCCCATCACTGCCTCTCTCATTTGCTCCACTTTGTCTTGATTGTCAGATGCTTGCCCACCATCCAGTAAGTGCTTAGTAACATTATTCCAGTGAAAGATTGGGAAGACCAAAGCCATTGTCTTTGCTCCTCACCATAAACTCCTTTCCTAACTATTGACTCCATTCCTCTTGATGGGATCTGTCTGAAGCTGATCCAGATTGTGAATAACCTTGATGCCGTGGTTGACCTGGATTTCACCTTTTGACAGCCTTCTTCACCACTCTATCTACTTGTGTGGCTGCTTTCAGGGAGCTATGGACTTGACCCCAAGATCTCTCTGTACATCAATGCTGTTCAGGGTCCTGCCATTAATTGTATACTTTGACTTAACATCTGATCTCCCAAAGCCCCAGGATTAATCTCTATTTGCCATTTCTTCGCCCGTATCTGCAACAGATCTCAATCCCACTGTACCCTTTGACAACCTTATACACTAACCGTAGCTCCACCAATCTTTGTATTGACTGCAAACTTAATAACCCACCCATTTACGTTTTCATCCGAATCATTTATATATATCATAAACAGTAGAGGTCCCAGTGTGGATTCTTGCAGAACTGCACTAGTCACAGACCTCCAGCCTGAAAAACACCCTTCCTCTGCTACTCCAAGATAATAAAATGTGAGGCTGGATGAACACAGCAGGCCCAGCAGCATCTCAGGAGCACAAAAGCTGACGTTTCGGGCCTAGACCCTTCATCAGAGAGGAATTATCTTGGAATTCTCCAGCATCTGCAGTTCCCATTATCTCTGATACTATTTCTTCCTCTGCTACTCTCTGTCTTCTGTGGGCAATCCAATTCTGGATCCAAATGGCCAAGTCACCATGGATCCCATGAGTTTTAATCTTCTGGATAACCCTAACATGAGCGACCTTGTCGAAAGCTATATTAAAATCCATGTTGACAACTTCCACTGCTCTACCCTCATCGATCACCTTTGCCACCTCCTCAAAAAACTTAACCAAGTTTGTAAGACATGATCTGCCCACAAAAAGCCATGCTGACTCTCCCTAATTAGGCCACACTTTTCTAACTGTACATAAATCCTATCCCAAGAAATCTCTCCAATAGCTTCCCAAGTACTGATATAAGAGTCACTGGTCTATAGTTTCCTGGATTATCCCTATTTCCCTTCTTGAACAGCTGAACAACATTAGCTACTTGCAAGTCCTCTGGAACCTCTCCGGTGGCTAGCGAAAATACCAAGATCTTGGGTCAAGACCTCGGCAATCTCCTGTCTTGCCTTTCTCAAAAACCATTTTACCATTGAATCACAAGATGATTGAAACTAATTTTGACCAGAATTTTAGTTTTGTATTGATGCAGTTTTTCTGTATTCAAATTAACTTTTTATCTGGTATTATCCAATTGACTAGTCTACCAGCATGGTACACTTGTTAAATGGATTATGCAGAAGGGAGCATATGCTGTGATGAAAGTATTGGCTGTAGGGAGGCGTAATGTTAAGGTAGGCTGGTTGACTTAGTTGAGGAATTGGGAGTGGCTGTTTGTGATGCGGAGTGATGCCAACAGCATTGCTTTAGTTCCCATATTATCATGAAGGACTGCTCTTCTCAACCTCTCCCTTACTTGCGGCGTAGTGACCCTCAGGTTAAACCACTACCAGTTGTCTCTCTGTAGATGAGAGAACGGTCCTATGATATTTTATGACGTTAATAAAGTATTTGTCATATAATAATTAGAAGACTAGTTGATTTTCAACCATTACATAAATTAATGCATAACTAATACGATTCATTAGCTTCCATCTGTTCAATTCACTGACTCAATGGCAACATATTATCTCAAACCGCAGTTACATCTTGTCATATGGGAACCAAATTTCTTAGACCAAGATTTGACTGTATCATTGATGATTTTTGAAAATGGCAAAATAGCGACAGGCCTGTTGTTGTCATAACTTTTTGTGTAGCTTCTTCTGTCAAACATATGTAGTTGTCATTCTAAAGCTAGGTTACTGCAATATTCAAAAATAAAAATAAAGAGCTGTAAAATGTTAATAGTTAAATTGTTTGGAATCACTGGTCTATGTTGGGCCATTAGTGTCTCTCATGACCATTCAAGAAATTATTTTCTTTGGATGATTAGGCTTCTGAAACTGTTTTCTGACTGAACTGTTCACCAGTCCTTGGAGTAAGTCAAATGACAGTGTTTCTGGTACACATTTGAGGCTGGTAAGGACTTGTCCTTTTGTTGTGTGCATTGTACCTCCAGTTTTTAGATTGGGCTTACTGAAGGATCAACCAATTTTTATGTATTTTCGAAGATAAATTCCTTTGTTTGTGTTTCAGGAACAGTTTATCTTTGTCGCTTTGGCTAGGGCAGTGACTTATGTACATGGCAACCTGAAAATTAATAAAGGTGATGTTCTTCTTCCAAGTACCTGGCAGAACTGCAAAAAAAAATCACACGTTAAAAGCAGTGCGTAATATTATCCAGTGAAAGTTTATTCTCGTATAGGTTTGTCATGAGGACAGCTCCAAGCAGACCCAACAGTGCTTCGGGGAAAATTACAGAAAAATTTGTGAAAGCATAAACTTATTTGTTTCAGGCAAATTATGGCTAAGAAATACTGGCTTCATAAAAACATAATAACTGAACAGTATGGAACTGTGAGAAGTTAGAGAAAAGCACCAGTGGAGGAAGATGAATGGACTGTTGTGTGTATGTTTTATTTCTGTCTAATTCAGTAGATTGTTAAGTTGTTTGTAAAGTTGTGCTGTTATATGATAGAACCTTTCTCACATCTTCCAGTATAGAAAAGTACTTCTCATCACTCTCGTCCTTGATTCATGCAGGAACTCATGTTGCCCTTCCACCATCCCCATTCATACTGTGCAGTTGATATTCCTGCTCTTTTTCCCCTTTTCCCAATGTCCCTTGGTTCATGTTGTCGCTTCTCCGCCTTCCCTTCAAGCTGACACCTGTGCCCACCGTTGTCACCTTGCAGATTACAATGGTGCCTTGCTTCATCCACTCACAGCTCTGCATTGACTGATTAGTAAATTTTTCCGTATTTATGAAAAGAATAACTTTCTCTACACACACATCAAAGGCAAAGCTGACATTTACTGTGCGTCCATGCTTGATGTGAGATGGTAGCGTGGACCCATCTTGGTCTGTGCGGTGCAAGTTTTTCAGTACTTTTTTTATAGGGAGTCCTGGATTTTCACCTGGCCGCAATTGAGGAACAGAGTTTATGTTCACGTCAGGATAACTTTTTTGTTCGAGGTAAAGTTATTCCCAATTATTAACTACCCTCAATCTTCATGGTGGTGGAAGTTATAGATTTAGCAGATGCTTCTGAAAAGCATAAGTGAGTTGCTGCAATGGCCGTGCCAATGGCCCACACTGCAGCCACTGTACAAAAGACAAAATAGTATGGATGTTGTAGGTATGAAAAACAAACAGAGAATAAAGGAGATAACGAGGTGTAGAGCTGGATGAACAAAGCAGGCCAAGCAGCAGCAGAGGAGCTGGAAGGCTGACGTTTCGGGCCTAGACCCTTTCTCAGAATGCTCAGCGGACCAGGCAGTATCAGCATAGAGTGAAACAGAGTCAACATTTTGAAATGTTTAATTGATTTTGGAGTAAGCCTTGCCTGCTGTGTAATTTAAGTCGAGAATGCAGCATAGAGTGGCTGGATATTTAAATGAGTAAATAAGCTGCCAAGCCAGCAGACTGCTACTTCTCGTGGTGGTGTCGAGCTTCTTGAGTGCTGTTGCAGCTAAACCCTTCCAAGTCAAGTGAAGTTTATTCCTTTCTATTTTTACTATTAGTAGTAAATGAGGAGAAGTCAGGAGGTGGTCTACACAACATGGAATACCCAGCCTCTGACCTGCTATAATACTCATAACTTTATCGTGACTGGCTCAACTGAGTTTCAGGTCCATGGCAACCCCCAAGGTGTTACTGGTGTGGGATGTGCTGCGTACAAGAGTGGACTGCTTCATTACTAAGGAACTGCAGTTGGACCTGAGCATTTTGCCGTCATCAGTGAGCACTGATCAGACCAAGCGATTATAAATATGGTGGGAGTTAAGCTTGAATGGTCTGCTTGAGTGGCACACCATTTTTCTCAAAATGGAACAGAATGTTCTTTGTTTTAATCTGTTTATTTAGGTTCAATATGGGATTTTGAATCAGATTATGTTTTAAACGCTTCCAGTCTGCAAGTAGACTGTATCCTCAGATTGGAAGGTGATTTGGAGAGGTTTAGGAACGTTAGAGGTAATTTTGGATGATATCCTGAGTTTCAATCAGTTGCACATCCATAATTCTCTTGGTGCATTTAAAGAAGAACACTGTGATCACTCACTTCCCTCAACACTACGAAAAAGCACAACTGAATCTTTATATTTTATATATAATGCATATAGTTGGAGACTTTTGAATACTGTTGTGGGCAGCTGTAGCGTTTTAAAACTAATATCTCTCCCTTTTCTCACCACCTGTCCATAATAAAGTTCCAGTTTAATTTTCTTGCCTTTTTTAAACAGTGTTGTTATATTTTCCCAATGCTTCTCTGAATGCTGATTTTGTAAAGACCTCTCCATACTATTGTAGAGTTACAAGAGAAGTAAGAGATTCTATTTCACATGTTGCGGGTGCCGATGATGACTACTTTGCAACACAGGCACACATGCAAACATTTATGAATATATCAAATTGAAATGGAAAAATAGATTATTCAGTTAGCAACAGCTCACTTGCGTGACATCTGAGACACAGCTGTTTATCAGTGTTTATCATTGCTTTTAATATTAACTTCAGAAGCCCAAGCAGCAGTCTGCAGTCCCTTTAAGGATTAAGTTGGGCAGTTCAAGAATTGTGGAGAAATTCTTCTCTTTAAAATTCCTTTGAAGGTCATCTGAGGAATATTTCTGAAATGTAATTACTGATTTGCTGTTTTGACCAAAGAACGTTGATTATGGAGAACACAAAATTAACTTTTTCTTGCTGCTTTTTAGGGGCCAGAAGCTTTTCCTTTGTAGCCTGGAGTTAGGGGTTTTGCTATCAGTGAATGTTTTATGGAGGAGCTAACTGAAAGCTATTTCAAAATTGTGTGGTTACTAGCAGTTGGATTCAGTACTGCCAGTCATGTGACCAAACCTTTTCAGGTGGTGGATGTGCAGTGAAGTGAGGAGACCGTTACCTTTAAGACAAAAGCTTGCGTTTTAAGTAAACACCTGTCCTATAGTGCACTTCAAGTTGAGTTGAGGTACTAACATCATCTTACAGGATAGGGATAACTTGTGATTCTTTTATAGATGCTCAACTCTGTGGCAAATTATAGCACAATAGTTAGAATTTAGACCCTGTCACTAGGTACATGAGATGTTGATCGGCTAACTTTGACTTCTGACAAGTTTTTAAAAGATTGCTACTAAGCCGAGTCACATGATTCTAGTACCCATCTTTGTCAGGCTGTTCCATGTGCTTTTAAAAGTCACTAAATATATCAAAAATGTGGATTTTTAATGCATTCATGACACTAAACATGAATTGTTAACTACTGTTTATTTTGCACTTGTGTTTGCACAAAGCTAGAGTATCTTTTGCGATGCCTTCTCTTGCTGCTCCTATATCTCATTACCACATAGCCTTTGGTAACATTATCCAAAGATACAGCATTAGTTTTTACAACGAGACTGACAATACCCAGCTATGGAAAAGGAAAGGAGCAGTTACCAGGGGAAGATATTTAACTGGGGAAAAGGAAGCTATGATGCTATCAGGCAGGAGTTAGGAAGTACAGATTGGGAGCAGTTGTTCCACAGAAAGGGCACAGCAGACATGTGGAGACTGTTTAAGGATCAGTTGTTGCGAGTGATGTATAAATTTGTTCCTCTGAGACAGGTAAGAAGGGGTAAGATTAAGGAGCCTTGGATGACTGGTACGGAGGTGCTTCTTGTCAAAAAGAAAAAGGCAGCGTACGTAAGGTGGGGGAAGCAAGGGCCTAGCACAGCTTTAGAGGATTACAGGCTTGCTCGGAAGGAGCTCAAAAGTGGACTGAGGAGGGCCAGGAGGGGGCACGATAAAGGCTTGGCAGGAAGGATTAGGGAGAACCCGAAGGCATTTTACTCATACGTGAGGAATAAGAGAATGATCAGGGAGAAGGTAGGGCCGATCAGGGATAGCGTAGGGAACTTCTGCGCGGAGTCTGAGCAGGTAGGGGAAGCCCTAAATGAGTTCTTTGTTTCGGTTTTCACGAAGGAAAGGGACCTTGTTGTGAATGAGAACTTTGAGGAGCAGGAAAACAGACTTAAACAGATTGAGATTGAGGAAGTTGATGTGCTGGAAATTTTGGCAAACATTAAGATTGATAAGTCCCCAGGGCCAGACCAGATTTTTCCTAGGTTGCTCCGGGAAGCGAGAAAGGAGGTCGCTAAGCCGCTGGTGAAGATCTTTGTTTCCTCACTCTCCATGGGAGTCGTACTGGAAGATTGGAGGGAGGCAAATGTTGTTCCTCTTTTCAAGAAAGGGAATAGGGAAATCACTGGAAATTACAGACCAGTCAGTCTTACGTCTGTGGTCAGCAAGGCTTTGGAAAGAATTCTGAGGGATAGGATTTATGACTATTTGGAAGAGCATAGCATGATTAAAGGGAGTCAGCATGGCTTTGTGAGGGGCAGGTCACGCCTTACAAATCTTATTGAGTTCTTTGAGGAAGTCACGAGACAGGTTGACGAGGGTCGAGCAGTGGATGTGGTGTACATGGACTTCAGGAAGGCATTTGGTAAGGTTCCCCATGGCAGGCTCGCTCATAAAGTCAGGAGGTATGGGATGCAGGGTGATTTGGCTGTCTGGATTTGGAATTGGTTGGCTGACAGGAGGCAGAGAGTGGTTGGAGATGGTAAGTATTCTGCCTGGAGGTCAATGCTGAGTGGTGTCCCACAGGGCTCTGTTCTTGGGCCTCTGCTCTTTGTAGTTTTTATAAATGACTTGGATGAGGAGGTTGAGGGGTGGGTTAGTATGTTTGCTGATGACACAAAGGTTGGAGGTGCTGTTGATAGTATCGAGGGCTATTGCAGGCTTCAGCGAGACATTGACAGAATGCAAAGCTGGCCTGAGAAATGGCAGATGGAGTTCAACCTGGATAAATGCGAAGTGATGCATTTTGGAAGGTCGAACTTAAATGCTGAATATAGGATTAAAGGCAGGATTCTCAGCAGTGTGGAGGAACAACGGGATCTTGGTGTTCAAGTGCATAGCACCCTCAAAGTTGCCACCCAGGTGGATAAGGTTGTTAAGAAAGCATATGGTGTTTTGGCTTTCATTAACAGGGGGATCGAATTTAAGAGGTGCGAGGTTATGCTGCAGCTCTACAAAACCCTGGTGAGACCACACTTGGAATATTGTGTCCAGTTCTGGTCGCCCTATTATAGGAAAGATGTGGAAGCTTTGGAGAGGATGCAAAGGACGTTTACCGGTCTAGGCCCGAAACATCAGCTTTTGTGCTCCTGAGATGCTGCTTGGCCTGCTGTGTTCATCCAGCTCCACACTTTGTTATCTTGGATTCTACAGCATCTGCAGTTCCCATTATCATCTTTACCAGGATGCTGCCTGGACTGGAGGGCTTGTCTTACAAGGAGAGTTTGACTGAGCTCGGACTTTTCTCTCTGGAGAGAAGGAGGAAGAGAGTTGACCTGATCGGGGTGTACAAGGTAATGAGAGGCATGGATAGAGTCGATAGCCAGAGACTTTTCTCCAGGGCAGGATTGACTGCCATGAGGGGTCATAGTTTTAAGGTGTTAGGAGGAAGGTATAGAGGAGACGTCAGAGGGAGGTTCTTCACCCAGAGAGTTGTGAGCGCATGGAATAGTTTGCCAGTGGTAGTCGTGGAAGCGGAGTCATTAGTGACATTTAAGCGACTGCCGGACATGCACATGGACAGCAGTAAATTGAGGGGAATGTAGGTTAGGTTATTTTATTTTTGGATTAGGATTATTCCACGGCACAACATCATGGGCTGAAGGGCCTGTACTGTGCTGTACTTTTCTATGTTCTATGTTTTGTACTTCATCACCATCTATTTTGACTTCTTCATGACTATTGAATTGTTAACACTGCTGATCAGACATTCAGTACCAAATGTTCAGAAATTAACTCCATTTAACTGTTAAGGAGATCAATGTCATTGCTTTCAGTCCCAGCTCTAAACCAGCCCTTAACTACTGATTGCATCCTTCACTGTGGCAGCTGCTTGAAACTAATCTCAGAAAATTTGTAGCCCTGGTGTCAAATTTGACCTGAGTTGAATTTCCAATCATATTTGTCTCAGCACTAAGAAAACCTGACGCCACTTGTAACAACCCCTTACTTTGCTCTTGTCTCAGCTCATTGTTGCTGAAAATCTCATTCATGCCTTTTTTACTGCTAGAATTGACTGTTATAGAGTCCTATAGCATGGAAACAGTCCAACCAGTCCATGCTGAACGTAATCCCAAACTAAACTAGCCCCACCTGCCCGCTCATGGCCCATATCCCTTTAGACCTTTTCTATTCGTGTACTTATCAAAGTGTTTTTTAAAAGTTTTAACTGTGTCCGCATCCACTACTTCCTCAGGAAGTTCATTTCATGTGCAACTATCCTTTGTGTAAAAAATTTGCCCCTCATCTCTTTTTTAAATCTCTCTCCTCTCACCTTAAAAAAATGCTCCTGGTCTTGAATTGCCCCGTCCTAGGGAAAAGACACCTACCATGAGCCCTATCTATACCTGTCATTAATTTTATATACCTGTCACCTCTCAACCTCTCAGCCTATCCAGCCTTTCTTTATAACTCAAAGTAAAGCACATTCCTAGCAGGTGACCTACATTTTATCATCTGGGCTCTCAATGTATATGTTTCATTCATCACTTGTGCCTGCTGACATACATTGGCTCATTGCTGACATACAATCTTGATTTCAAAATCTTCATCCTTAATTCCTCTTCTTTCGATGATCTGGTCCCCTCTTAGTCTGTCATATCCAGTCCTACAGTTTCTGAGATAACTGTGTTTGTATATCACTTACCTCTTGTGCATCCCTGATTTTAATTGTTCTGCCATTAGTGTCCATGTCTTCATTCCTGCCAATGTGGAAGACTCTTCCAAATTTCTACAACACTTCTCTTTATTTAAGGTGCTCGAAAACCTACCTCTGACTAAGCCATTGGCCACCTGCTCTATTTATGTGACTTTGTCCTGAATTACATTGTAATGCTCCTGATAACCGCCTTGGGAAGTTTTGTGGTGTTAAACATTCTTTATCAATGTACATTGTCTGCAAACTGTGCGAAACCGAACTGAACAACTTCCTGAGAAATCAGTTATTTAAAGAAACAAAAAGCTAATTGTTTTAATTATTCCCATTTTGTTGTTTTCCCAAGCTAGGTTTTATCTCCAAAATAAAACAGAAGGCAGTTTGCTTTGGTCTCTGTCTGAACCATCACCTACGCAACACTTTTTTATAATTCATTTACACTTATAGGGAATATACAGTCCCACTGAGAAAATGATGCTTTGAATAACCTTAGAAATTCTCCATCCAATGACATCCCAGAAACTAAAGGAAAACAGATGTTGTCACTTGCTTTAGCTGACAACATTAAGCTCAGGCTACTGCAGGAGCGAAAGGCCTTGCAAATGTAAGTTCTGGAAGACAAAAAATAATTTCACAGGTAATGAAATGTGAGGCTGGATGAACACAGCAGGCCCAGCAGCATCTCAGGAGCACAAAAGCTGACGTTTCGGGCCTAGACCTTCAGGCCCGAAACGTCAGCTTTTGTGCTCCTGAGATGCTGCTGGGCCTGCTGTGTTCATCCAGCCTCACATTTCATTATCTTGGATTCTTCAGCATCTGCAGTTCCCATTATCACTGATACAATTTCACAGGTAAGACTGCTTTAATACAGAGGCTTGGACAGATCTTTAAAAGAGCTCACTATTCCTTTCTTACACATGCTAACCTAGTATCCCTTTGAATGAATGCATTCTTCAGTAATTCAGAAGAAATGGTCTTGGCCCATGGAGTGAAGAAAATGTCGAACTTGCTGACATAGGGAGTAAGAATCACAGAATGGTCACATTGCTAAAAGAGGCCATTTAGCTTGATCTGCCAGTGCTGGCTGTTTATAATTGCAGTCCACTTTCTGTCACTTTCCTATTACTGTGAATTTGAACAATACATTTAAGGTAAGCATGTGCAAGAAAGGAAAAGGGAACTCTATTAAACATCAGTCTAAAAAGTCAAATTCCGAGCTCCCTTTCAAAAAGCACATAGGTCTTCAAGATCAAATAGCAAAATATCATGTTTTCTTCTTTCACCACAGTTTAAAATCATGAGGGGTAGAGATAATTTGAAAAGCCAAGGTATTTTCCCAGAATAGGGAAGTCCAAATCTAGAGGGCATAGGTTCGAAGTGAGAGGGGAAGGCTTTTAAAGGGAACTGATGTGCAACTTTTTTCACACAGAGGGTGGTGCTTATATGGAATGAGCTGCTAGAGGAAGTGGTAGAGGCATACACAGTTACAACATTTAAAAGACATTTGGATAGGTACGTGAATAGGAAAGGCTTCAAGGGATATGGACCGAACGCAGGCAAATGGGACTAGTTTGGTTTAGGAAACCTGGTTGGCGTGGCCAATTTGGCCAAAGGGCCTGTTTCTCTAATGTGTACCTCTTTGGTTCTGTGAGTAAGTGTGTATGCCCTCTACAACCAGCAAACTGTCAGTATGTGCAAGCTGCCGTGCAGCAACTCGCTTCTTCAGCAGCACATCCATAACATGTGACTTCCGCCATTGGTTTCCCTTTATTCCAGGTCTGACTCCAGCCACCAGTGAATTTAACCCAATTCTGACTGGCTTAGGCTCTTGGTGACACACTCAATGAAATACTGCTTTGAAAGTGAGTGAAATCATTTGCAGCTCCCTGCTGTAATTCAGCTGTTGTGCCCATTTTTGGATCAAAGCTGTAATGAGGTCAGACCAGAGGAAAATGCTTCAGTAGGAAATGCATTTCTGATTCCAGAGCCAATTGCATGAAAAAAAACAAAAGGAAAACTAAGTGATTACCTTGTGAGTATCCTCTCATTTCAGAATAATTAGATTGCCATAAGCAGTTTGGGGAAGAACATTTGATGGAATCTGCCTTACTCTATAAACTACCTGACGCATGTTAATAAACACTAAGTAAAGCAAAAAATTGGTGACTCGTTACCTAGACCTTGTTAAGAACATGAATTGAATGTTGTGAATGATTTCCTTTTAAGTGCATTTGCCAATTTGTTTAAATCTTACAAAAATTGTATTAACATTAGCTGAAACTCCTGTAACTATTGGCTGGCATTAAGTAATTATTTCAACTTGAAGTAAGGAATGCATTTTTGGTAGAATCTGGAATTAGATTATAATTTTAGATTAGAATATAGGTTAGAATTAGAACAAAATATTGGGCCTGATATCATAAGTACTTTCTAATTTAGACATTAAAATCATGGTGGCCCAAGATGAATGACATAACTCAAGAAATCAACATCAATGTGACTTTGCTGTTCAGAAGGATGAACATAGTCATAGATTCATAGAGATATACAGCACGAAAACAGACTCTTCAATCCAACTCATCCATGCGACCAGGCTTTCTGAATTCATCTCATCCCATTTGGCAGTATTTGGCCCATATCCCTCTAAACCCTTCCTATTCATATACCCATACAGATGCCTTTTAAATGTTGTGATTGTACCAGCCCCCACCACTTTTTTCTGGCAGCTCATTCCATACACGCACCACCCTCTGCCTGAAAATGTTGCCTATTATGTCCCTTTCAAGTCTTTCCCCTATTACCTTAAACCTATGTCCTCTAGTTTTGGACTCCCCACCCTGGGGAAAAGACCTTGTCTATTTAACCTATCTCCGCCCCTCATGATTTTACAAATGTCTGTCTCAGAGGCTCCTGAGAAGATAGCCTCAGCCTATTCATCCTCTCCCTAGAGCTTAAACCCTCCAAACCTGGCAACATCCTTATAAATCTTTTCAGAACCTTTTCAAGTTTCACAACATCCTTCCTCTTGCAGGGAGGTCAGAATTGCACACAGTATTCCAAAAGTGGCCTAACTAATGTCCTGTAGAGCTGCAACATGACCTCCCAACTCCAATACTCAATGCACTGACCAATAAAGGAAAGTAAACCAAACTCCTCCTTCACTACCCTATCTACCTGCGGCTTCACTTTCAAGGAACGATGAACCAGCACTCCAAGGTCTCTTTGTTCAGCAACACTCACCAGGACATTACCATGAAGTGTATATGCCCTGCCCTGATTTGCCTTTCCAAAATGCAGCACATCACATTTATCGCAATTTAACTCCAGCCGCTACTCCTCAGCCCATTGACCCATCTATTCAAGATCCTGTTGATGATTGGAGTAAAGAAATTCTGCAAGATTTTGAGCTCAGCTTACATTTAAAAGTTGTTCAATCCCCCCATTTTGAACAGTGGTCCCACTCACTGCAATGACAACTATTTCAATGAGGCTAGACTTTTTGTAATCATCAGCTTGATCCTCGTCTTCAAACCTTCTTCAAAATCCTATTCCTAGAACCTACTAGTCGATCCACTTTGATTTCAATTTGCTGGCTTCTGCATTGGAATGTTACTGGTGGTGGTAAATTTTCTGCACTTGCTACAGTTACTGGACAGTGAAACTGGTGTGCAAATGAGGAGTGCCATTTTCTAGCTGATAGGAAGCCTGTATTGTGACCCAGTCTCCACTTTCACTTCTTTTCTCTAATGAAGCTTTTGGGTTCAGTTGGTGCCTCACCATTAAGATAAACAGTAAGTGCTAAGCATGCTTAAACTCCCCAGACTTTATTTTTTATGATGGACCGTTAGCTAATCTCCTGTGGCATTCTTTCAAACATGAAGTCTAGATGACATGATATAAACAGATTTAGAGGGACTGCAGATAACTAAACATGGTCATAGAACAGAGGGGAAAAGTAACAGTTGAAAAGATTGGGGAAAATAGATGGGAGAGGAGGGTACATGACCATTAATCTCAGTCAACAAACAAACCTACATTGCTCTGTTTAACATGCTCACTTCCATGTTGATAAAACTACAGGAAATGTGAAAGGAGACAGTCTGGGAGTAAGCTGCCAGAATAACTACTTGCAGTGAAGTGTGAAGCTCAAACTCATACACCAAAATGACCATGCTGCAGAAAGCTTAACAGATGTTACCACTCAGAGACATTGTAGCATGATAGGGAATATAGTCTGATTGGTACTTTCATTCACATCCCATGGTCCTCATGGTGAATAGAACCATTTTGGGAAATAACCCAAATATAGTGCCATGATACTCTGACTAGCATTGCCATTTCCTTGGGTTCAGTGTGCTGTCGATTTTATCTGTTTCCAAGTGCGTGAAGTTCAGCAGTGCTACAGTGATTGCCATGATTCTGCTGGGAGAAGTCCATTTCTAAATATCTGCTTTAAGGAAAGTTGGAGATCTGGATTTTGAACTCAGTTTTATACTCGAGGATAATCCAAGTTGAAATTTAAACTTAAAAATATGAGTGCCAGCTGTAGGATCACTATTGTCCAATACATTAGAATTGACCTTGATTTTCAGTACAAGGTATTTTAATGAGATTTTATGAGAAAAATATGAGATTTTGTTTAGCTTAAGTTAATTTACCATATGTGTTCTCGTAGTTTGGACTATTGCAGCTTCCAAAACAGTATGCCAAGAAAATCTCTGCATAATAAAATATGAGTGATTTCCTAGAATCTGCTAAACATTAGGGTACAAAAATAAAAATGTGGAAATGTGGCTTAATTGTTACGTCCCTGTGTGACTTTTACAATAACCTGAACTACTCTGTGATTAAATAATTCAACGTTAAAATAACATATGCAGAACATATGCACTATTATGACTTTTGGGAGTAAATTAAGTGGTGAACTGAGATAGATAGGCAAAAAGAATTCTCTTGCCTTCTAATTGCATGTGATATTTAGAACTGCTTGATTTATATTCCTGCTCTGTGCTGAATTATTGTGTGTAAAGTCATTTCCATGTTGTACTTGAAACAATATACAGACAGCATTGTCCTTCTTCACTGTTCACACAATCTGTATAGTTGCCTGTATCCATAGTTGCATTGGGCTCCCTACTCTTTGGTGATCCTTCATAAAATTGCGTGCAACTAATGATGTGCTGCTTTATACTGATTAAATTTATCTTCACCTCACTACCACTTCTCTTGACCCATTCACTGTCCCAAATTTGTGCTGCTTGTCAAGCTTTCTGTATTGGATGAGTAGAAATTGCCTTCAACTAAATATTAAGAATGCTGAAACTACTGTTTTCTGTCCCCACCATTAGCTTTGTGGGTTTTCCTACAGCGAGTGGACTGTGCTGGTTCAGGAGGACAGCTCTCTAGCACCTTCTGATGGGCAATAAATACTGGCCCAGCCAGCAACACCCACATCCTATGAATGAATTTAAAGAATGTTTTTCCGTAGTCACAACTCCTCTCCCTGATCATTGTTTGAGATTGAAACAGACTGCATACAAACTTGGTGTCCTATTTTACACAGAAATGACTTTCTGACCACCTTCACTTTGTCACCTAGACAGCCCATTCCCACTATCATAGCCCTTGGGAAAATGGTGGTGAGCTTCTCTTCTTAAACCGTTGCCATCCATTTGGTGTAGAGACACCCGCAATGCTGTTAGGGGGGATAATTCCAGGATTTTGACCCAGTAATACCGAAGGAAAAACAGTATATTTCCAAGTCTGGACTGCAAGTGGCTTGGAGGGGAAATTACAGGTGATCATGTTTCCTTGTGTGCTGTACTTGTCTTTCTTGATGGTCATTATCCTGAGTTTGGAAGGTGCTGTCAGGACTTTTTGTCAATATCTATACCTAGGTGGTACATGCTATTGCTACTGAGCTTTGGTGTTGGATTGGATGTTTGTGATGGTGTCAGTCTTCTTGACTATTGTTGGAGCTGCACTCATCCAGACAAGTGGGGAATATTCCATCACATTCCTGACTTGTGTCTTGTAGGTGGTGGACAGACTTTGAGGACTGAGGAGATGAATTCAGTATTCTTAGCTTCTGTCCTGCCCTTGTTGCGCAGTATTTATATGGCTAGTCCAGTTTGATTCCTAGTCAACGTTTCACCCCAGAATGTTGATAGCTATTGTCAATTACTTCGTAAGTCTGGCATATGGTGCTATCTTGGTGCTGTCTATGACAACTATTGTCAAAAATCATATAAAACCGCCTGGTTTACTAATGTCCCTTTGCGAAGGAAAGCTGCTATTCTTATCTGATTTAGCCTACACGTGACTGCAGATCCACAGCAATGTGAGTCACTCTGAACTTACCTCACAAACCACTAAATTCAAAAGAGTAGGGGTGGGCATTAACTGCTGACCTTGATCATGATGCCCACATGAAAGAATAACAACATAAATACCTGAGTTCACAAGAGCAGACCAGAGGCTGGGAATCCTGTTATTCATGATCTATTATTTGCATTTAAATTCCATTATCTGGTGTGATGGATTTGAACCCAAGTTCCCAGAACACAAGTTTGATTCTTTGGATTATTAACACAATGGCATTACCACCACACCACCATCTCCCCAAAAATCTGCTCCTTTAGATATTCACTCACTCCACTACTGACAGCAGAGTGTACCGTCTACATAACTCATCGCAGCAATTTGCCAACGGCCCTTCAGTTGCATTTTCCAAACCCATGACCTCTAACACCTCTAAGCACAAGGACAGCAGATGCATGGGATGACCAGCACCTGTATGTTTTCTACTACGACACACACTTTCGTGACTTGGAATCGTTCCTTCACTGTTATTGGATCAAATTCCTGCATCTCCCATCCCCTGTGCCACGTGAACTGCAGCATTCATGAAGGCAGCTTCACCACTACCTTCTGTATGCCAATTAGGAATGGTAGTAAATGCTATTCTAGCCAGCGACACCCACATCCCATGAATGAATGTATGAAGAAGAAACATTGATCTACTTGTAAGGGTTAATGAGCAGAAGCAATGTGATTGTCAGATAAATAAGTAATGAGCATTTATTCTGAAAACCTGGTACTGGCATTATATCACCCTGAGCTCTAAGTACCAAAATGTTGATAGGATGAAATACTTACTAGGCACTGTATCAGGCAGGTGTTGAGTATAATCTGATCTAAATGCCTGATGTAGCATATTTCACAAAAAAAATTGAATCGAGGTGCATTTCCACATTTGTACAATACATTTGCATAATCTTTTTAGAATAATTTTGAAGTTCTATGAAAGTTGCATTATTTAACAATAAAGCAAACAATATAATAAATCCTGTATCTCAAATTTGCCTTTGATAATCTGATCTACAATGTTTCTGCTTTGCTGAAATTATTATTCTTCTGAATTGAGTGCCTAAATTCAATATTTCCGGTTATTAATTCTGTAATGTGATCAGAGGAATACAATTGGTCCTGAACTCTGGATGTTCCAATCAAATAAAAGGGTAAATGTTATAGGTTAGTGCTGTCAGCATAGAGCAAAATGCACTTGGAAGAGCCATTAATTCTGTCTCACAGATTACTAAAGGGAAAAGCCCATTGAAGACTGCCTTCGAATTTCTGAATGTTGGGAATTTGTAAAACTCAATTCAATATCTAGCTATTGATTGAATCTCGAATGCTGTTTCAAATCATGAATATTTAAAAGGAGGTTGTCAGTAAGAGTGATTTTATTTCAGTTTGTTTATATCTTATTGTCGGGTTCAGTGATTTTTCACATGAAGCTTTTAAGGGGAAGGTTGCATATTGTACTTTGTAATAATTGAATCTTCAGATTGGATCCTGTCATTTTTAAGAACAGCACTTCTGTGTGCTAGGCAATGAGTGCCATTTCCCTTTTGTGTGACATTTTCACAGCCGTGAATCATTGTGGTCAGGGATTGTACACAATACAACAATATACATAAAGTATTTACCGTCTCCCCCTTAACCAGGTACACACCCACTCTTGTCCTTTGATCCAGTTCCATAAGGGCAGTATTTAAGAAGACATTGCGTTGTCCCTTTGTTGCTCTCTTGATGGTACAGATTGAGATGACATTTTGACAGTGCTCATTGACCTCCAGTGCCTTGTCTATGAGCAAGTACTTACATCAACAAACTACTGGAGGAGACAGGGTAAGGACTCCTGTAGCCATTTTGCCCGTTCTCACCTCAAGTATAGTATCATCAGCACTTCCACAGCACTGGCTGAAATCAGCAAGACCTGAAATCAAATCTGAGCTTTCCTTATTTGAAGAGTTCATTGCCACTCTAGGCCATTCTGTTTCCAGTTGAGCTTTAGGGATATTATTATGTTTTTGTGGCTGATATACCCCAATGTGTCACTGATTGTCCCATTGTGTTGTATCGAAACTTGGCAGAAATTATCACCGCAGAATCATGCTTAATACTGATTCTATGATAAAATGGGGCATTGTCGGGCAAGGTATGTCCCCTAAGAATTAAATCTTGAAATTGTCACTATCTGGGCTGCCAAACTGAACTAAAATAAATCAGTTACATTTTCAGTTAGAATCCACAGTTTTAAGTACTGTACACCAAAAGGACATGGTCTGATGTTAGTCTGTCTTTGTTAAAATCTGTAGTTGCCACATCAAGGTTACAGTTGTGCTTATTTAATTCTTTTGAAGTGTCCTTTTTTTTAAAAAAAACTGGCTACTTTTCACCAGATCTTTAAACCAGATACTGACTGGATAAAACTTATCTTGCTGGCAAGTATTGCAGTTAGGCCTGTTCACATTTTGTTTCTGTTGCTAGGATACAAGGTTGCTAAGGAGCAAGGCAATGCGGGACTTCAGAGCACTGTCGCAGTGAAATTTAAAGCTGCTCTTAGGGAATTGCTGAGCTGCTAAAACGGCAAACCCCCTAGTTGGGATACCTGCATTCAGTGACTCCTTACTAACAGTGTAGACATTAGGTTTATAGATCCAGATGACATTCTCTCATATTCATGATTCTACTTAAAGCTGATTGACTTAGATTTGTAAAAGTTAGTTTTATTAACCTGAATCTGTTTGTGGAATGTAATAGATGTCTTTTTTGCAATTAATTTGGAAAAAAATCCCAAATTGTTCCTTGTGTTTTTTTTTTCTGATTTTGTGCCAATAACAGGGCAGCATATCACTAGAATTAAACAGATCCCCAGTCAACTTCAAGATGGCTCCATGACTAGCTTTAAAGGAGATGTAAATGCAATTCCTTGTCATGTGATGTATTTTTTTTAGCTGTTGCTAGCGCTCTGGCCAAGAAATTAGCTGCACTGTGTCCATTTTCCTCAAATAGTTTGTTTGGCTGTAACCAGGGCAGTCTCACAGGTCTGTCTTTGAGGAGGAGCAGCAAAGATGAAGATGTTCTCCTTATTCAAAGCAGGTGTTCAGGCAGCATTTCTGCTGCAGGAGTTTTATTTTGTAGCAATATTTGTGTAATCTTCAATTCACCAAGAAGGTTTTCATTAAATAACTACGCCTCCTTTCCTTCCCTATAGAAGAAATGAAGCAAGCCAAGAGAGCACTGGGCTTTTGCCCACGTGGGCAAGCTTTCCCTCGGTGATGTTGGTTGAATCCCCCATTGCCTTCCATGGTCCCCTTACTTACCCAGCATCTTTATAAATCAAAAGAGACTCTGTAATTGTCAGTGGCCTTCCATGCTAGAGCTCAATTCAGAGAGCAGTTCATCAAGGAGCACTTCACCTAAATCAACACCTCTGTGCTGAACACATGAACAACCCCACAGTCCTTGCCAATTTCCACGGAACCACTATTTAGTGGCCGTCCTTCAGTTTAGATTTATGCATCTTGTGTTCTCTTCGTTGCAAAGATAAAGATCAAAACCTGAACTAAAACAAAAATCTGATTTTTCATCGACTCAGTTACATTTCTATTTGCCAACAGAAATAATTGAGAATCACTCTTGTACTTGTGTGTGCTCTGTTCCTTGTCCCAGTGCTCCCATAATGTGTGACCATGTGGCTACAGCTTAGGATGTGGAAGGCTGCTGAAATTCTGTTGAAGACACTTCATTTGGTTGTGATAGATGAATTGTTGTGACCCTGGACTGCAGAATCCTTGTTGCTGACTGACGGCATCTCATTCAGAGTCAGAGCAACTCTGCTGGTTGTGTGACACCAACAAGAGAAGTGGCAGTGTGTTTGGTAGGAGAGCAGGCAGGTCATCATGGTGTGGAAAGTCAGCAGGTACGTCTCCCAAAAAAATCAATATAATTATCCTGGGAAAATGCCTCGCCGCACCTGGAGTTGCAATGTGAAAATTGAACTGTCAATCATATAGGACGGAGATGAGGAGAAGCTCTGTCATTGAGAAGTTGTAAATATTTGAAATTGCCTAAGCAGCAGAGACATGGATACTCCAGGGTGGAATATTTTCACTATGGGTTTTTGGGGGTCACAAGGAACCAAGGGATCCAGGGAACAGGTGGAAAGTGTTGTTCAGGCAGAAGATCAGCCAGGATCATATTGAAAACTGTACCGGACCCCAAGCTCGAAGGTCAGATTACCTACCTGCTCCAATTGTTTTGTGCTCTTACATGTAGGACTGCTGTGCTGCTTTGGAGGTTAATATTGACCTTGTCCCCAAACCACATGCCTTCCTCTGCCAGCATTGTAGCACTTTCAGCTGTGCTGTTGATGAAACTGACTATGTTATTGTCAGATGTTGGACTGAATAGTTTCCATGCTGTAGATAAAGAACATATTTGTGAATGACCTGAGTTGCAGTTCTGTCTAGCATTGTGTGTAATTTCCCTGTCAGGTTACCCAGTGTAATAATGGTGAGTACTGGGGAAGGGCTGTGATGAAGGATGATGCAGTCACTTAGACATAAAGTTCAGCATAGACTTGCTCTTCTGGAGCTGCTTGTTGTGTTGTAAAGTTCCATGTAATAGCCTTGAGGGAGATTGTAGCTAGACTCCTACATGCTCTGTAATCTTGCCACATTTTGGCGATGTCATTTTCATTGAGATTCACCGAGGGTTTCTCTCCAAACTTGGCGCAGCATATTTTCTCATGCTGTCATTCCAAATGTGTCTCCTTAACTGCCTGCCCTGCCCCATGCCAGCCCAATTCTCCAACTCGCTGTAGCCAGACACATTTGCCGCTGCCAGGATGCCCTGGGATATCTGGTATCAGCACGTCCTTTAAAAGGCCATTACGCACCTGATCAAGAACTCAGTCCAGAGCTGACCAGCACAGTTCATGGCATTTACTGCAACTATGATGGATAAAGGGAAATTGGTGTCCTACTTTGCACACTGGGACCTGGAGTGATGGCGGTAACAAACCTCTTGCTGCTCACAAACAACCAGAACTTGGTTGGAAAATACAACTCATTGGCGTCGAAAAAGGCCTCGCTGGACTTCTCACACCATTTTCCCAAATTCCTCACCATAGGCTCACATTGTTCAGGGCCCAGCAAGATTCTGGCCATTACGTGAAATTTCCTTGGCAGGCTGCTCAGCACAAAGGTAGTCAGTGTGCGTTAGGATTATAATGAAATGTGGTGCTGTAAGTATAGGAGAGTGAAGAGGAGCAGAGGAGCAACGTTTTGTAATCAGTGAGAGTGTAAATAGTGGAG
This sequence comes from Stegostoma tigrinum, assembly GCF_030684315.1. Lineage (NCBI taxonomy): Eukaryota > Metazoa > Chordata > Chondrichthyes > Orectolobiformes > Stegostomatidae > Stegostoma > Stegostoma tigrinum. The sequence continues at coordinate 52,543,390 of NC_081364.1, read as the reverse complement.
GTTTGAGCAGCGTGTAAAAGAGCAATATTCGGCCTGAACAACTTCAGTGTGAAATCAGTGAATTTCTTCTGACATTGCACCTATGTGGTGGATGTTCTTGTAATTTTTTTAATCCCTTCCTTCCATCAGTAGCTCCGACACATGGACATCTACCTGATTTCTGAGGGTATAGGAAGCCCCTCTTCCTGTTCACTGCCTACACCTGGGCTTTGCTGCTCTCTCATTACTTTCTTCAGCCATCCCTCTGCTTCTAAAGTGTATGTATCAATAGCCAATTTATACCTCCCATTTAGGAAGCACCATGCGTTTTAAGTGGCTTTATAGATCTGCAGTATATTCCATGTACAGACAATGGGTTGTGCAAGTATCATTACTGTATGTCTGGATGATTAAATTATTCAGATAGCAGGAATATTGTAACTGGCCCATGCCCCCTACCTCCTCTGAACCACATTCTCAGTGATCAGATTTCTTGGACTGTTAATTAATGCATTAATCCAAGAAAGAAACATTCCAGCTCTCCTTGCAGGCTACATGTACCAAATGTTCACACAAGGGCATCTGATAATTGCTGTTGTTCTTCTGATAAGAATGGAATTATGTTTCATTCTTAGCTGCACGACTGCATCACAACTGTAATTTATTTGTTCGTGCAAAGCATGACAATACCAAACAGTATTATTTAAATCTGTCATTATATTCTGACTGTCATCATGTTCTGATGTTGGAGGTACATGAGCGAATGTCAGGGACAATGCAGTAGATTGTGGTCATGGATCAGAGGATGGACTGCATGTGACTATTTGGCATTGTAAAGTTATTGCAGTCTACTTCAAGAGACCTGCACTGCAGTGTTACTGTTGTTAGGAAGATGTGGGTTTGAGAATTCTGTTAAATCAGGACACGAGTCATAGTCAGAATTAGAATTCCGTTCAATCAGAATAAAAGGACTTGATGGAGTGAGAGTAAGATCTTTGTGATTAGGAGAAAAGATTTGAAGGGACATTGTTATCTAAACTACAAAGTGTTGAATCTTCAGTTACACTGTCAATGTTGAGGTGTAAATGGTTCGATCTTGTCACAGTTCACAATGTGAAGTTAACAGCCTCAGGGTAAATCTGGACTGCACAAGTTGATGTGGTGGTGCAAGTCATATTTACAGTGACATCCTTCCTAGCAGCCAGCAGGATGGCTTCAAAACAGGATTTTGGAACCACGAGCTGGCAAATCTGCCCAGAAAATATCTACAAAGGATAAATCTACTTAAAAATCAAGATGTTAAAAGCATTTTTCAATCTGATTATTATGAGCATGCTGTAATTTAATGTCAGACGTATATCACTGTAAATAACATCAATTTATAATGATTGTTAATTGCATACTGATTGTGCAGGAACTAAAATTTGTGTGTCCATTTGTTGAAGATTTCAGAAAATAACTGTAAATTGCTGGGGTGTGATTACCCTTTGAAATTGACAGAGCCTGAACTGTCTAACTAATAGATTTGTGGATGGATGTTACATCCTCACCAAAAAGGAAATAAAGTATGCCCTTGACATTGTCACTCGCTTTATTAGGTAAAATTTGTGGTACTATATATGTAAATGGATGGCCAACAGTTGCTTGGTTGTGAATGTATGGACTTTCTGCTGGAGTTTCTGAAAGGAATCTCCAAGAAAGATGATCCTGGGGAAACAGTCTTTTCTTTCAGTCTTCACTGAGGCAATCCAAACAGCAGCAGACCCAATGATTGACTGATTTTGAAGTAGTTCAAATACTACACTCGGGTGTCAATACAAAGGAAGGATTAAAGTCAGGCAGCAGATGAAAGCATTTTTAGCAGGTCTAGCTACTACAGGCAAAGATAAAATTAGGATAAGTGTCAATGCATCACAGGAATGCCATAGAAGCAGTTGATGTATTAGATATAGGAATGTCAGCATGGAAACCTGAACCAAGGGAGCTCAACGTATCTAGGGCAGTTTCCAGAGTGAGAATTTAAGCAGGTTTCCTATTAGGTGGCCTCAATCTCTGCTTACTAACTCCGTAAGAATTCAATAATAAACTGAAAGTACAATTTCTTAGATATCTCAGTGCAATGTTTTGTGCAAAATATGGATGTCTTCAGTGTATTTTGTTTTGAAACCTAGTTTGTTCATATCTCTAATTTGTATTTGTGGAGAGAGGAGGTCTCTGTTAATGGTAATTAGTTGTGTTTAATAGTATACAAGTGGTGGGCATTAACTGGGGATACACTTAGAAAGAGACCAAAAACTAATAGGGGCTTGGTTAAGAGGAACATGTTTGCAATATGAATTAAGGTAAATAAAGCTCGGCTCTGGTTCCATCCTTCAGCACTTGCTTTTTTCTGTTAAACAGAGCAAGAATGTTATACTAATATTAACCCAACTGACAAATATATGGAGAAAGAAGCCGGAAGTAGAAGGATTTTCCCAAAACCAGCAAGAACATGTAAACTGCAGTGTTGTACATGTCATCAATTTGGTTGTCTGCGCCCTATTGCAGATAAGGTGATTTATGAGTAAGTGGCGGGGAGGTGGCTGTTCCCAGTGGCTCTAGGATGCAATCCTGAAGCATTCAGAACAAAAAAAACACTTTGTGCTCAGGCTGATCAGATCCAGCCATAAGAGTACTGACTAGATCTTGGGAGAAGATTGGGCAGGTGATATGGGCAAAGTGAGCAATGAGGTCTTGCATCAAGAATTCAGGGAGCTAGGCAGTAGGTTTAAAAAGCAAGATCTCAATCATTAGGGTGCCACGTGCTAGCAAATATAGAAATCGGAAAATCGGACAGATGAATGCTCAAATATAGGCATAAGAGGGAGAGTTCTAAATTCTCTGTTCACCAGCACCATTTTTCGGGAAAGTGGGATGTATGTAAATGGACAGGTCTACACCTGAACCACAGTGGGATCAACATCCTTGCAGGTAAATTTGCTAGTGCTGTTGGAGTAAGTTTAAACTAGTCTGGCAGGGGAAGGGAACATAGAATATCAATGAAACAGAGACACATCATGTTACAGCAAAGGAAGGAAGTGTCAGTGGGCTCAGCTGTGTTGAGTGTCAAGAGAGTAGGTCAAGGCTGGGTGGTCTTTACTTTAATGCCAGGAATGTAATAGGTAAGACTGATGAGTTAATGGTTTGAATTGACACATGGAAGTATGATATTATTGTCATTACAGAAGCATGGTTGAGGGAAGGGCTAGCCTGGCAGCTTAGCTTTCTGGGCTGTAGGATCTTTAGGTGAGACGGGTAAGGGTGTAAAAAGGGTAGTGGTGTCGCACTATTAATGAAGAAGACAATTACTGCAATAAGGAGAGATGATATCTTGGAAGGATACTGAAATAAGGCTTTGTGGTTAGAAATTAGGAATGCTAAGGGGCAGTGACTTTACCGGGAATGTATTGTCGGCCCACAAAAACTCAGCCCGAAATAGAAATGCAAATATGCGATCGTTCACAGAGGTGTGTAAGAGTAATAATCAGTAATTAGTTATTGAGTAATTATACTAAGGGATTTCAACATTCTCAACATAAATTAGGATAGTCATAGTGTTAAGGGTTTGTTGGGGGGCCAGATTTCTTAAAATGTACCTGGGGAAATTTTTGTAAAATACACAGAAGGCCCAACTAGGCAGGATGAACTGCTGGAACAGGCTCTGGGGAATTAAGCCAGGCAAGTGTTCAATGTGGCAGTGGAGGAACATTTTCACCGTAGCAACTACAACACGGTACAATTCAAATTTCTTCTGGGCAAGGAAAAAGACAGTCTGCCAAAGATAGCTGCGGATTGGGGGAAGGCAGATTTTATTAAAATAAAGCAGGATCTGGCCACAGTAGACTGGGAACAGCTCCTAGGGGTTAAGCCTACAGAGGAGCAATGGGGAGCATTCCAAAAGGAGCTGGGGAGAGTGCAGGTCTAACATGTATTCTTTAGAGGGAAATGTAGCAGCAATAAGAGAACCCTGGATGTCTTGGACAATTCAGAACTGGATGAGGAAGAAGAGCAGGGCTTTTAGCAAGTCCAATGGGAACAATTCAGCTGCGGCGACATAGAGGGATGCAGAAAGTGCAAGAGGGAACTTAAGAAAGCAATTGGAAGAGCAAAAAATGGGGGCATGAGAAAAGGACTCCCAAACCGGATTATGGAGAACCCTAAGATATTTTATAAATATATTAAAGGGAAGAGGTTAACCAGGGAAAGAATAGGGGTCATTAAGGACGAAGGGGCAATCTCTATGTTAAGCTGCAGGATATTGGAAGGGTGTTGAATAAATACTCTTTGGTCTTCACTTTGGAAAAGGAGAATGTAGGTAAGGAATTCAGGAACAAGGTCTGTGAGGAACTTGCACAATTTGACATAAGAAATTGGGATGCATTGAAGGCTCTGTTGGGTTTAGCAGGTGACAGATCCCCTGGCCTGGATGAATTGCATTCCAGGCTGCTGTAGGAGGCAAGGCAGGAAACTGCAGGGGCTCTGACACAAAGTTTTACTTCCCCTCTGGCCGCAGAGTAAGTACAAGAGGATTGGAGAATGGCTAATGTGGCTCCAGTTTTTAAGAAGGGTGGTAGAGATGAACTAGGAAATTACAGACCAGTGAGTATCATGTCAGCTGAAGGGAAACTATTGGTGAAAATTCTGAAAGAACAAATTAATACCCACTTGGAAAGGCTTGGGTTAGTTGATGTCGTTTATATGGATTTTAGCAAAGCTTTTGACAAGGTCCACATGGGAGATGTTTGAGAAGGTTAAAGCACATGGTACCGAAGGAATCTTAGCAGGGTGGATCAGAAACAGGCGTAGTAGTAGGACACAAAAGCTCGTGGCAGAAGGTTGAGTGACCGGAGGCCAGTATCCAGCAGTATATCACAAAGATTAGTACTGGGACCCTTATTGTTTGTTTTACATGTAAATGAAATAGATGAAAAGGTGGGGGAGAATGATAGACAAGTTTATAGATGGTACCAAGATTGGTAGAGTGGTTAATACCAGAGAAAATGGTTGTGGGTTACAGGAAGATACAGACAAATCAGTCACGAGGGCAGAGAAGTTGTAAATGGTATTTAACCCTGATAAGTGCAAGGTAATGAACTTTGGAAAAAGAAACAAGATGACGGGGTATTTAATGAATGGCAGGACACTGGGTAGTTTAGAGGAACAGAGGGATCTTGGGGTAGTTATTCACAGACCTCTGGAGTCAGCAGAGCACATGAATAGGATAGATAAGAAGGCATATGTATCACTTGCTTTCGTCAGGCTTGGCATAGAAAATAAGAGCAAGGAGGTGATATTGGAGCTTGTTACATAGCATTGGTCAGACCATGGCGGTTCTGGTCACCTCACAAATGGAAGGATGCGATAGCACTGGAGGAAGTACAGAGGAGGCTCACCAGGATGTTGCCTGGGATGAAGAAATTGAGCTATAAGGAGAGGATGGATAGTTTTGGTGGTTTTCCTCGGAGCAGAAAAGACTGAGGGGAGGGATGATTGAGGTGTATATGCTTATGAGGGGTATGGGAAAGATGGACGGAAAGCACCTGTTCCCCTTGGTTGAGGGGTCGACCATGAGAGGGCATAGTTTAGGTATGGGGCAGGAGATTCAGAGGGGATTTGGGGGAAAAATCATTTTTTCACTCAGAGGGTGGTGGGAATCTGGGATGCAAAAATGTCAAATTTATCTCTCGTACCATCTTATTTTTGATTTTTTCTAATTAAATCTCTGTCTCAATTAATCAAATCATAGGTCATCCCTTCACTTGCTATTAGTTGTTGACACTTCACTCACACAATTTGTACTTTCTTTTGACACTCTTAATTACCTGGAATTATCTTGTAATGATCACTCTGCCTATAAGTTCTGTGCCTGTGCGCTTCCCTCCACTTCACCTGGTGAAGGAGCAATGCTCTGAAAGCTTGTGATTTCAAATAAACCTGTTGGGCTATAGGCTGGTGTTGTGTGGCTTCTGACTTTATGTACCCCAGTCCAACGCCAGCACCTTCACATCTATGAATCTATGAATTGGATGATAGAGGACTTTCACAATTAAATAGATGCCAACATTTGCTTTCTGAAATTATTTGTTCAAAATGAGCAGTTGGGTAAGAAATGCATGAACTGCTGGCTTTGCCTGACCCTTCTCAGGAGGAGGCAAAAACAATAAAGAAATTTGATGGTGTTGTTTAGTGCATGAAATATGAAATGTTAAAACACCACTCTGCATACAATTTGGTTCCATAGATTCTACCCAATATATTCAGTGCCTTGATGAAAAGATCTGTAAAGTTTTCTCAGCTCTCCAGAGGTAAACATACTCCGAAATGGTGTCTTTGTCTTCCAAGTTCCATTGTTTAAGTTCTACCGTTTACTTTCCACAAACCCAAGGATGATATACTCTCTAGGTGAAGGATGGTGGTAGTGATATCAACTTTTCACACAATTATTATCCAAAAGCTGAAACAATGCAATGAATGGATTGAGGGTCTGATTCCTGAGAAGCCAATTACAGTGAAGCTGCGATAATAATCCTTTCACACTTACCTTGCAGCCATAAGCCACTTATCTCGGATAAGCAGTATCTCTGGAGCGTGAATCTTTTTATGACAAATGTATAGCTATCCATTTATGAAATTACAATTTGTCATCGAGGTACTGGCAGCTATTGTAATGGGATAAATTATGTAAATTGTCAGTGGAGAAAACAATTTCATTTATAGAACTAGTAGGAACTGCCGATGCTGGAGCCTGAGATAACAAGGTGGATGAACACAGCAGGCCAAGCAGTATCAGAGGAGCAGGAAGGCTGACGTTTTGGGTCTGGACCCTTCTTCAGGAATTTATAGAGTGTCTTCAACAAAGAAGAACATTGCACATGAAATCTGACTGTCCATGCAGAAGACAATAAACAATAAGTGGGAGAGTTTGGAACATTGACTGAAAGTTTGGTCTTCAATATAAATTTTAAGAAGCTTTAAAGATTGAGCAGATTCAGGTGGTTAAGACGGAGTTCTCAAAAGTAGATGAAAAGGGCAAAAATTTTTAGATGGTGTGGTTTCCTGCCCCTCCTGCAATAAGATCAGCAGGGACCACATCCTAACCAATTTAAACCATCCCTCAGCCATGCAATACTCTGTGCTAATTGATGCATGTCAGTCACTCGGGGAAGCCCCACCCCGAGAGCTACTGGCCAATCTCATTGGTTGGCAGTTCTGTTGTCCCAACAGCAGTGTCCATGACCAATAATTGGGCAAGTGGACAAGCTGCCCTGGGCCTTACCAATCCCTTGTAAAATTTCTGATGGGGCAGAAAAATTTGTTTTTTTTCAGGAACTAAGTGTAGCTTTGAGCCTAAAGCTGTAATGTACTTCTACATGGAGGCGAGTCAGGTTTTTTTTGTACAATTTCTTCCTTCCCACCTTATTCCATATTCATGCATAGGTAAACATCAAATTTAGTGAGTTGGAAGTTCTTCTCCTCGCCAGACCCCTATAGAATCCCTATTGTGTGCAAACAGGTGATTCGGCCCATTGAGTGCACATCAATTCTCTGAGCATCCCACCACCCTGTTCCTGTAACCCTGTATTTCCAATGGCTAACCCACCTAGCCTGCACATCCCTGGTCACAATGGGCAATTTAGTGTGGCCAATCCACCTAACCTGCACACCTTTGGACTTTGGGAGGAAACCAGAGGAAACCTAGACAGACACTGGGAGAATGTGCAAACTCCACACAGGCCGTCACCTAAGGGTGGAATCAAACCTGGGTCCTTGGCACTGTGAGGCAGCAGTACTAACCCCTGAGCCTCTATAGGTTCCACCTACTGGACACCATATTTAAAGGCACCCAGACTGCATTTCATTCTGCAAACCAAGAGCAGATGAATAAAGGAGGGAGGTGCAGTTCATCTGTTTTCATTCAAGAGCTGAATAATTTGGGATATTCCACCTGGAGCTGTAACAGACTGGGCAACCTTGCTCAAGGTCTGGATGTAACAAGGTGATAGTTTACCTTGTACTGTGCTTAACAAACAGCTGAATTTGACCTTGTATTTTAATTTCTAATATGTGTGTTTGAACTTCAGTTTTGCTAGTTTTGACAATAAGTGAAATTACTTCCTTTGTCTGGTTGTTGCAGTTTACTGCAGAATGATATATCATAGACGTGCAAATAATTTATAGTTTACATGTATCAAGCAATGGTTAAAGGTTGGCTGTTATTGTTAGTTTTTGAAAATTTAACTGAAATTGTAAAGTGTGGTGGAATATGGGAATAGTTGTAAGCTAATGGCATTAAGGTGGAAATCAGACATGATCTAGTTACTTGATGGGGTAGGCTCGATGGGTGGAACACACTAGCCCTGCTCTCTTTTCCCTGCGCTCCTACATGTAGTTATACTGCTGATGCCAGCTTATATGAGTGGCCAGTCGCAGACCTGAGTAGGTTGATGGCAGCACCTCACCCTGAGCCCAGTGACACAGACTTTTACCTCAGTAATGTCCCGCCATGTGCCATCCACTGAGAGCTATACTTCATGTGTAACACAGAAGAGCATTTGATGTAAGTTTAAAAGCTCTGAATGGCCCAGTTTATCACCTAAAAATACTTTTAAAGCAAGTCTTTGCAGGAAGCTGAAACTTTCCAGCACCAGTTTGAAGTCCATTTATAAATGGGACTGCCTGCTCTTTATGGTTTAGTGTTCAGGATAGCAGGGGAGGTGCTTAAAGTTACTGAGTCAGTTCACTATCTTATCTCCAAGGTAAACTGGTGCTTTACTCTGTCTGATTACCCAAACTGCTTTGCAGCAACCAGAACATATGAGTGTAACCTCTGAATAAGAGGGATATGAGTTTCAGTCCCATTCAGGAGACTGTGGTTCACAGACAGGGTTATACTTCAGTGCAGCACTGAGAACATGAATCATAGAATCCCTACAGTGTGGAAACAGGCCCTTCGGCCCATCAAGTCCATCTGAACCTCAAAGCATCCCGCCCAGACCCATTCCCACCCCCCCCATAGCCCACCTATTCTACACATCCCTGAACACTATGGGCAGTTTAGCATGGCCAGTCCACCCAACCTGCAAATCTTTGGACTGTGGGAGGAAATTGGAGCACCCGGAGGAAACCCTCGCAGACATGAGGAGGATGTGCAAACTCCTCACAGACAGTCATCGGAGGCTGGAATCGAACCCGGGTCCCTGGCGTATGAGGCAGCAACGCTAACCGCTGTGCCACCATGCCACCCCCAGCTGCACTCTTAAGAGGTGCTGTTTTATGGTTGAGATGTTAGACTGTGACCCTGTACATATTTTTAAAGGTATTCCAATATTTATCATTCAATTAACACATGAAATCCAGTTATTTGGTTACTATCACATTGCTGTTTATGGAACATTACTTTGCTCAAATGCCACATTTCTTACATTTTCATTTACAACAATGACTACACTTTAAAATTGTTAATTGGTTTTAAACAGTTTAGGAGCTCTGAATTCCTGGAAGACACTTGGATGCAAATTCGTTTTTCATGTTGCGGCTGTACAGGACTTTGTTTAGGCCACTTTTGGAATAATGTGTTCAATTCTGGTCACCCTGTTATAGGAAGGATGTTGTGAAACTTGAAAGGGTTCAGAAAAGATTTACAAGGCTGTTGCTGGGGTTGGAGAGTTTGAACTTTCGGGAGATGCTGACTAGCATGAAGCTATTTTTCCTGGAGCATTGGAAGCTGAGGAATGACCTTTATAGACGTTTTTAAAATCATAGGGAGAATGGATAGGATGACTAGCCAAGGACTTTTTCCCAGGGTAGGGGAGTTCAAAACTAGAGGGTATAGGTTTAAGTTGAGAGGGGAAAAATTTAAAAGGGACCTAAGGGTCAACTTTTTCACACAGAGGATGGTGCATGTGCGGAATGAGCTAGCAGAGGAAATGGTGGAGGCTGGTACAATTACAACATTTAAAAGACATCTAGATGGGTATTTGAATAGAAAGGGTTTAGAGGGATATGGGCCAAATGCTGGCAAATGCGACTAGATTAATTTAGGATATCTGGTCAGCATGGACCACTTGGATGGAAGGACCTGCTTCCGAACTGTACATCTCTATGACTCTGTACGTGTGTATTTGCATAGTACATAGTGTACTAGCTGGCTTGCTGTAGTCATGTGACCTTTGCTGTAAGCTGCTTTCACTTTAGTTTGTATCACTCATGAAATACATCACTTGAAACATGCTGTCAGAACTGAAAAACTGAGATTGAATAAATTTCCAGAGTTACAAGAGAGTCAGCCACTATCAGAAAACAGCACGAAAGAATTAACAACTGCAGCCTGAAACTTTGAAGTGCTGGGTGAGTCAGAATGATTGTGAAGTTTTCATTTCTTGCTGCTGTGGAAATTAGCAGAACGATGGCACAGAATTTTTTTTTTCACTAGTAGCTACAGAATTAAGTAAAAAGATTGACCAAATAACAGTAGCAACTCTGTTGTCAATGCTACAGCTATATTGCATTGCGGAGCATAGAATCCAGACAAGATTTGATTGCTGGTGTTTGGTTTGGGGCAGCACAGCTGCTTAGTGGTTAGCACTGTTGCCCTGCAGGGCCAGGGACCGGGTTCAATTCCACCCTCAGGTGACTGTTTGTGTGGAGTTTGCACATTCTCCCTGTGTCTGTATGGGTTTCTTCCAGGTGCTCCAGTTTCCTCCCACGCTCCAAAGATGTGCAGGCTAGGTGGATCGGCCATGTTAAATTGCCCATAGTGTTCAGGGATGTGTGGGTTATAGGGAATGGGTCAAGGTGGGATGCTCCAAGGGTTGGTGTGAACTTGTTGGGCAAAAGGGCCTGTTTCCACACTGTAGGGATTCTATGATCTATTCTATTTGAAGGCATACTTTGAATTCCATATTATTGTTACGAATGTAGAATTTGTGTTCAGCAGCAGAGGTCAGATTGTCTTAGGCATAAAACATCCCTCAGAGAGGAGAAATATATTCTCAAGAAGCTATTTGACGCGAGGTTGTCAGTTATCACCTAGGGTGTTCTAATGGGCGAACAGATGAAGCTTTGCATTATGTTATATTGCACTCCATCCTGAATGAGAATTACATAATAGAAAATGGGAGAAAGTATTTGCAGAAAATCCGCCAGAAAGATCAAAGCCAGGGAGTAGGCTGTAAATATTGCAGGAGATGTCACTCAAAAGAAAATATAGCATGTCCAGTGTTTTGATTCGATTTGATTTATTGTTGTCACATGTACCAAGATACAGTGAAAAGTATTGTTTTGAGTGCCAACCAGACAAATCATACCTTGCATAAGTACATCAGGATAATAGAACAGAATGCAGAATATCATGTTACAGCTACAACAAAGGTGCAGAGCAAGATCAACTCTAAAAACGAAAGGTCCATTCATAAGTCTGATAACAGCGGGGAAGAAATTGTTCTTGAATCTATTGGTCTGTGTTTTCAAACTTTTGTATCTTCTGCCTGATAAAAAAAAGAGTATAACAGGGGTGGGAGGGGTTCTTGATTATGTTAGCTGCTTTCCCGAGGTACCAGGAAGTATAGACAGAGCCAATGGAAGGAAGGCTGGTTTTCATGTAATTCCTTGTGGTCTTGGGCAGAGCAGTTGCCATACCACACTGTGATGCACCCAAGTAAGATGTTTTCTATGGTGCATCTATAAACGTTGGCGAATTATTGCAGACATGCTGAATTTCCTTAGCCTTCTGAGGAAGTAGAGGCATTGGAGTGTGGGGAGAGCAGTGCTCTAACTGGAAGAAGCGGAATCACTGCATATGAGTGTTTAGCGACAAAGAAGCAAGGTAGGCCTAGAATGGTGACAATGAGAGAGATGGCAGATGGTGATTCACCACACAACAGGTTGGCATTGTAAGACCTATGGTGATAAATGGTTTGTGACTGTTTAAATGCTAACTGCAGAGGGAGAGCAATGAGGGACTGTGAAGTGATGATAGATACCAGTGCTTTCTACAACATTGTGAGTTCCACAAACCTGGCAGAAGACAGTGACCTCAACATGAAAGTAAGGTTAAGGATATATGATGGAATGATGTACATCCCAAGATGACAAAGGATGCTGAAAGCCAATGTAATGGGAAGAATGACGATCTGGAGTTCTAGTTAATAGATGTTAAGCAAAATCCACTCAGCTCAGCTGAAATAAGTTTCAAGCTTGGACTGGTAACCCTATTTATGCTAGAGGAGACTTGCAGTGTTCCTCATGCCACTAAGTGACAAGGTGTTTTTCAAGGTTTGAATGGTTTGCTGGTGAAGCAGGTAAGAGTGTAAGACTAACTCAGCATCCATCAAGGAGAATTTGAGCTGTCTTTAAAGTCTAGTCTAAAAAACAAGGTGGAAAGCTGAGAAAGAAGGGAGCAATCAAAAAAGTAACAACTCCTCTAGACTTTGTTTAGCTGGAGTGCAAAATTCTGGAAGACTGAGATTGTACTTAGACCCAAAGGAGCTCAGTAAAGCATTGAAGAGATTTCATTACTCCATGCCTACCACTGAAGAAATGTTTTCCACAACTTGCCAAAGCAACTTTACGATGCTCCATGTGAAGACTGGTTACTGAAATTGAAGCTGGCTGAAAGCAGCTGTTTTCTACCTACAGTCTGGATGCCTTTTGGGAGACACAGATGGGTGCTTGTGTGTTTGGCATTTCCACTCCTCCAAAAGAATATCATGGCAAACAGCATGAGATGGACAGTGATCTTCCCAGAGTAGAAATAACTGTGGTTGATCTTCTACTCTATCAATGGAGATATGTGATAGAATAAGCCATTACAAAGCACAATCAGAATATCATGTGACTGCGAGGGAGAGGTCATTAGATGAATTTAATGCTGAAGGAGAAAAAGATGTAATTGTAGGTGCCTGATGTCAAATACTTAGGCTATGTAGTGAAAGCAAAAAGATTTTGCTCTGTTCCTGACAAGATGAGAACACAGCAAAAATGCAGCAACCAACGGGCGTGACAGCAGTGCAATGATTTATTGGACCTTTATGCAATATGGACAATCAATTGAATTTGCACCCAGGGTGTTTACGCAGCAATTCTATACTCTGATTGAGAAAGAGTGACTAAATTTTTGTCTTTATTTCCAAGCATTTTAAATAATACCTGTTTCAGAGAGAGAGAGAGAGAGAGCGTGACTGTGGAGTCTAACTACAAGTCATTTCCTTGCATCGTTCTCAAATTGTTTCTGTCTAAAGTGTGCACAAAGACTTCTTACTTCATTTATAGAGATTGCATCTGCATGTGACATAGAAACAAGGGAAATGGATGTGCATTGCCAAAATTCTGTGGCGAGCTCTGGTCCCTAAAAAACAATTTGAAGATCCTAAGAAAGAGTTTGAAATCTTCTAGATTCAACAGGAAGCTACCGCTCACCATCAACATTAAGTCACCAACCCAGCAGAGGTGTCGAATCTAAAAGACTTAGATCAGCAAACTCAGTAACTAGGTATAACTGCAAGCACAGCAGGGCAGAGTGATAGGGAAGTGGCCTGGAAGTATGAAGGACACATCTCTTGTTGCACTGTTTACCATTTCCCTGCGACAGTGCAGGGGATCACCACTCCTTATTTGAATTCCTGAGATTGTAGTTTGAATGATATCTGTTCATTGTTATAAGGTAATCGTTTATTCAAGCACTTCCTTTCTGCCATCTCCCAGCAATTCAACTGGAATGCGTTGATCCTTTGACCCCAGTGTTTTGCCATTGGCTTAAAGCCCACTGCAGCTTAGTGAGTTAGAGGTCATCTGTTCTTTGTTGTTTGTGTATCTGGTAAGTGCAATTGGATTGTGAAGTATATTTTGCTCTGTGTTTAAAGGTTAAATAAATGATCAGCTTATTCCTGATAGCCAGTCAGAATTCAGTGCAATAATTTTACAAATGGGGCAGAATACAAATAAAATAAATTTCAAAAATGTATACATTGTGGTCTGCAACGTGTGCTTGGACAAGAACTGGGAAAAGACATTTTGTAAAATTGTAGATGGAAACGAAAGGCCCACAGTCAATTCAACTTTATGTAACTATGAGTATAAACATGTGCTGGCCATATCCATCCGCACAAGATGCTTATATATGCTTATACTTGTGTCACAAGCTTGTTGCACTGGTAAGGTTCTAGGCTGTTTTGAAAGGTTTCTTAATTGTGCTGTAATAATGATCATGATGTTTCAAATTTGGACGGTTCTAGAACAGGACATTGTGCTGTTAAAGATGCAGCACTCCAACATTTGCATACTGTTATATCTTTCTTCAAAGATCTCGTTTTAAAAACAATCTATGGTAAGGTAATGAGTCGATTTGTTCGAAGGACACTTCCTTGGGCTACATCTCCCCAGAATTTCTGCACTGCAATTTGAATGATGGAAGGTTGAACACAGGACGCCACTGAGGAGTTCTGTAACAGACTGTACTTTTCATGATGTTGAATGGGTCTGTTTGAATTCACTAAACTGGTTGGGACATCTTACAGGTAAATATCTCAATGTTCGTCCTCTGAATTGGCTTCCTCCTTCAAATGATTTTCGCCTGATACCCCTTGCAGTCAAATGTGGCAATAAAATAACAAAAACGGAAGGCTAGGGACACCTTAATCAGTGAAAATAAAGGGCTATTTACAAAAAGAAATGCTTAGCAAGAGAGAAGGGATCAAAACACAAATAGTTGTCTTAATTGAGATAACATTGTGCAAAAGTGATGGGTCAACCCTTTCAATACAAATTACGTCATTTTTTTGTTTGTGAAACAGGATTGTCTATCTTAGAAACGTCACATGAATTTCCAGAAGTGAACCAATAATCTTGTGAGTTTTGTCATATTTAATCCTGTTATAGAATAGTGTTGTGACTCTAAGATCGCCTTTTGTACAGTGTACCAGCCATCTGGATATTAAAAATAAAAAATTGCTAGCAGTTTGTAGTATACAACATTAAACCTAAGCTATCTATGATCACCCTGCTGTTAATAGTTGTAAACTGTTGTGCTGCAAGTGTTAATTTGTTCCACATTTAAGTGACTCTCACTTTTAAGAAGTGCAGGTGCAACCACTTCCCAAAAGTCTTACTTAGTTCTTTTATTGCCTTTGGTTACACGATGTCAGGCAGGCTTATGTTTGTAATCCAGAGGAAATATATCAGTATAGTCCAAGACCTAAGTAGCTGAAGAGCAGACAACTTGAGCAGATTTTTTTCTGTTTACTTCATTCATGCTCTTCTTCCTTTTATTCTTTGTTCTTTCAGGTGTGAGAGTGGGGAAATGGATTTGGATTTAATGAACATGTGTGTCCTGGCAGGAGGCACTCTTGCCATACCCATTCTAGCTTTTGTAGCTTCCTTTCTACTGTGTCCTGCAGCACTCATTCGATTCTACTACTGGTAAGTGTACATTTGTTAATTTTTAGTGATGGTTATACTTGTATTTATTGTCATAGTGACTACACTTACACACAGAATGAGCAAACAGCTACTAGATTATTATTGTTGTAAAATGAACAATGACCAGGATGTCCAGGGGGTTGGTTATTATTGCCTGTCCAGAGGTTTATGAGCCAAGGGAAGGGGTGTTCAAAGTATATCTTTGAGAATAAAGAGCTTTTCGATAGCTCATATTTAAACAGGTGAAGTAAGGGAGTTGCATGGGCACCAGTGAGCTTAAGACTGCTCAAATTTTACAACTTTTCATTTATTATTGTTATTCCATTTTATGTTCTGGAAACTGATAGTCAGCTTTTCTTCAGTGTTATATTTTCAAATTTAAAAGGAGATATTATTGATCTTGTTCTGAGATGAATGGGTATGTTTTTTCCTCTTTGCCTATAAATTGAAATAGAAAAGCAAAGAACTACAGATGCTGGAAAATATAAAACTAAAATGATGGAAATACTTTATAAGATAACAGTGTGTGGAGCTGGATGAACACAGCAGGCCAAGCAGCATCTTAGGAACACAAAAACTGACGTTTTGGGCCTAGACCCTTCATCAGAGAGGGTGGTCTCTGTGATGAAGGGTCTAGCCCCAAAACGTCAGCTTTTGTGCTCCTGAGATGCTGCTTAGCCTGCTGTGTTCATCCAGCTCCACACTTTGTTATCTTGGATTCTCCAGCATCTGCAGTTCCCATTATCTCTGATGGAAATACTTTAACAGTTCAGGCGGCACAGTGGCTCAGTGGTTAGCACTGCAGCCTCACAGCACCAGGGACCCGGGTTCAATTCCAGCCTCGGGTGACTGTCTGTGCGGAGTTTGCACATTCTCCCTGTGTCTGCGTGGGTTTCCTCCGGGTGCTCCGGTTTCCTCCCACAGTCCATGTGCAGGCTAGGTGGATCGGCCATGCTAAATTGCCCGTAGTGTTCAGGGGTGAGTGGTTATAGGGTGATGGGAATGGGTCTGGGTGGGATGCTTCAAAAGGGCAGTGTGGATTTCTTAGGCCGAAGGGCCTGTTTCCACACTGTGGGGAATCTAATCTAATCTAATCTGTTGAGAGAAACAAAAGCAGAAATTGCTGGAGAAACTCAGCAGGTCTGGCAACATCTGTGGGAGGAAAACAGACTTAACATTTTGAGTCTGATGACTTGAAACAATCGAATGGCAGGGTGACTCTGTCATTCGCATGGCTGCCTCATAACATTAGGGATGCAAGTTCAATTTCACCCTCAGATGGCTGTCTGTGTAGAGTTTGCACATTCTCCTCGTGTCTGCAAGGGTTTCTTCTGGGTGACCTGGTTTCCTCCCACAATCCAAAGGTTAGCTGCACTGACCATGTTAAATTGCCCATAACGTCCATTCAGCGAGGTGGATTAGTCATGGGAAATGCAGGGTTACAGGGATAGAGTGAGGGACTTAGTCCGGTTGGGATGCTTTTTGAAGAGTTAGGGTGGACTCAATGGGCCAAATGGCCCGCTTCCACACTCTAAGGATTCTACAATTCTATGTCTGTTCATCAGAATGCAGAGAACATTGAGAGAAACTGACTGAACATTCCTGGTTAAGATCATTTCTTATTTTAAAGGAAGTTCTTCTCAACCTGAAATGTGGATTATGAAAGGAAATGACGTGAGATCCTGATCAATAAAAGCATGATCATACTTTGGTTCGGTATAACTATTATTGCCGAATGATAATATTGCACTTGAGAATAGTTTTTCCTCAGTCTACAGCGCAGTTGTACTTCCAGCTAGTGCAGGAAGCAGAGCGTGTTCTTTTTGAGATATGTATTTTAAGTGAAGTCTCCATGGGATTTGTGTAGTACCTGTCTTGTTAATCATAAATGTTATTCTCTTTCATCATCCTTAAGAAAATTGTATTGAAAAACTTGCAAGAATTAACAGAAAACCTGTCACTGGTATGCTGGACTGTCGTGATTTTTGCACAGGTACTGGCGAACAACGTTAGGTATGCAGATTAAAAATGCTGACTGTGGTAACTATCGATTCTGCTATTCCTGCCGTGGGAAACCTGGTAGTAAACCTTCCATTCTGATGTTACATGGATTTTCAGCTCACAAGGACATGTGGCTATCTGTGGTGAAGGTTAGTTCCCACATTCGTCATTGGTTTAATTCTTTCAATTTGAGAAAGTATGTAAAAGGCCATGATTATTAAAATTAATCCAAGTAACACTGCTCATAAATGCAGATCCTTTCCTAATTCCATTACTTCCTCACTTTCTCAAATCACCTCCTTCTGTGCCTGCACAATCACCATTTTGCTGAACTATGATAGACAACAAAAGACCCACTGGTCCATCCAGACTGTCCGATATAATTTTGGTGCCTTGTGCAGCATGATAAACAGAGACTGTACCTCACCCTGTGCTCTTCTGGGTGGGGTAAAAAGATGAATAGAAGTCCGAGCCATTGTGGGGAAGAAAATTAGAAAATTCTTCTCCGGTGCATCTAATTGATTGAACCTGGTCCAGGAGATTTCTCAGCTCCCTTTTTGTAGGAGTTAAACCCACATCAGTAACGAGTCCAGCTCTAATTTGCAGGAATTCAGTGAAGCATGCCCATTGCTGAGCAGGCAGCATGTTCCAGAGAAAAGCTGTAATTAATAACATAAATCTGGCCATATATATCTGAAGATCATGACATTTGATTCCTTTTAACCAATTTAGTTGGAACAAACTCTTAACTGGAACACAGTCTATTCCTTTCATTATCTTATTATTCTCAATCAGATAATCTGAACATTTACTTCTCTAGAATCCAACTCTTTTTGACAAAGATGCCTTAAATTAGGAGTTAGATTAATGGTCCTCCTTTGAACTTCTTCCAAAGCCTAAATATCACATTTGAAGTGTGACTAAAGTTTTGTACAATGACAGAATAATATGTCTTATCTTATGAATGCAGAAAAACCCTAGCTATGGCTTCTTGACATTGTTCATGGTCTTCCAGAGATGTATGCACTAGAATGCTCAGATTCTTCTCCATCTTCTTCAATGCTTTTGGATGTATGTGCACTTTTCCAAAATTGCTGAGATGAGCACAATTCCTCAAAACATTGACCTGAGGTGGCAGAACATTTTCAACTTCCCTGAACCACTTGCCTGGATTCACAAATACAAATAAAACTGTTTCTGTTGGTATCAGAGGGATGTTGGTAACATAGTTTGCTGAAACATATGTGACCAATAATTCTCAGCCAAGTCAATACATTTAGGTTTCTGTGGGGTGGAGAATGTGGCCGAGATGGGGGTAGGGGCTTGCATCTAGCTATGCAAGATCAGTGCTGAAGGAACTAGCATTGCAAGGCCCTCATTAGCATAAATGTAAAAGCAGCTTAAGAAGACATGTTGGTTTGATCTTCCCAGTTATGTACTTACAAAATCAAACCTGAAACATCCATTTTTTTCACACTTTTCTCAACTGTAAGGATTGGCGTTGGATTATGTTTTGACAGTGCATCTGATAGAAAAATATACAAATTACATAAGTGTATCTAACTTTAGTGTGGTATTACACACTAGACACTACTTGGGGTGACCATCGAACCAAATAGCAGTAAATATGAAGTTATCACAAAATAGTGATCAGGATAAAAATAAGTACACAACATTGATCATGATAAAATTAACCATCAGATTTAATTGCATATCAATAATGGCTTGACTGTGGAAGTTATAGCTGCAAAGAGCATCTTTTATATATATACTGTACTAGGTAAAGTCTCCATTCTTGCAGACTATAGAAGAATCATACACAGTACATGTGATATCACTGCGAGTGATTGAATAACAGATAGCCTTGTGCATCTTGAACTGAAGTAATTTAATGTGTACGTTTGTGCTCTTGATCAGTTTTTACCTAAGAACCTGCACCTGATCTGTGTTGATATGCCAGGCCATGAGGGCACAACACGTACTTGTGTAGATGATTATTCCATAGAGGGACAAGTGAACAGGATTCACCAGGTGAGTTATTCATTTATTGTAGCTAGTGATTAGTGTTTATGAGTTTGAAATTGCATTTTTATGAAATCCTGTGGCTCGACCGAAATGTCAGCATTTTTCACGAAGCCCTTTACTCCTGACTCTTACAAGGAGCTATTATTGGCTTTTTGCAGTAAATAAAGAATAGAGTGATTGACACATAGTTGCACACATCTGTTGCACAGTTCAGATTGACTTCCTCCAATATGTGAAATAAGCGAAGACAGCAATATTAGTCTGTGATTTCTGTCAGCTCTTTTATCTGGATCTTCTTCAAAAAATGACTTGTTTTTAATAATTGATGTAATCTAAAACAGAATGCAGAACAAAATAAATATATACATATAAAGTGCGATACCATTAAATTTACTGAAAAATATTCAACTGTATATTCAACAGAATTCTTCAAAAATATTCAACTCAAGAACAGAATTCAGACAGTTTTATATGAACAGAAGAAGAAAGGGTTTTGCGTTCATAGATAACAAGATTATGAACACAGCAGGCCAAGCAGCATCAGAGGAGCAGGAAGGCTGACATTTCGGGTCTAGACCTTATGCTTTTATAGTTTTTTTTTAATCAACCTGTTCGAACATTTTGTGTTAAACCTCTGGGTCAGGTGGGACCTGAACCCCGACATTCTGTCTGAGAGGTGTGGGCCAATTTTCCACGCAGCAAAGAAATTAGACAAATGACCAGATAATCTCTTTTATGGTGATGTTGTTTAAGGATTAATTATTGGCCAGGACACCAGGAGACCTTTCCCACTCTTTCTCAAAAACTGCCATAGGATCTATCACACCCACCCAAGAGGGTAGAAACAGCCCTACAAGTTATTGAAGGCATAATGTTCATCTTGTTTAAAAGATTTCAGAACGTTAGTGGAATTTAGTTAAATTTTGTGGACAGATTCCTTAAACCAGGGATGTATTGTCTTGAGAGGTGATCTATATTGAGATCTTTAAAATGTTAGAAGGATTTTAAAAGGGGTAGATGAAGAGAAATTAGGTGCATTGGTGGGGAAATCATGGACAGGACTTGAATGTTCATAATCAAGCTCTAATATTCAAATACAGCCAAGCATTTAGAAGGGAAATCCAGAAGCACAAAGCAATGTTGAAATCTGGAATTTTGTCTCCTAAATAGATGGTGAATATTGAGACAAACAAAATTTTCAAGAATGAGATCAGTAGAATTTTGTGGAGAGAAGTCAGAGTTAATGTTTCAGGTCTAGTGCCCCTTCCTCAGATCTCAGATTTTTATTCCTAAATTTATATCCTTTTTGGACCAATTTGACTCTCTACTCAACCCTTTGGTGTAACATTTGTTCCCTCAATACTGTAGGCTTAATTTTCCAGTCAACTTTCTGAGTTTCATGGAGGGCTTGTCTCTGTAAAGCATACTGAAATTTCTCATGCTAATTTTAGAAACTCAACTCATTATCTATGCATCATACCCCCACAGCATACCGCTTAATGTATCTTCCCTGTTGCCACTGTTGGGACCTCCCAGGAACCCTGGTATGTGCTATCTTTAAAGCCCAGCTACGCCCCTGGTCAAATGTAACAGGTCAGGACCTGCCCTACACAGTAAATGTAACAGGAGGGAACCCAAAAACAAACACTTCTTAGAACACATAGCTACCACGGCTGACACCTCATTTGCAAATACAAGTGCAAATGCATTACTGTTGGTCGATGTGTCACCATCACCTTCCAACCTTTCAAACAGTTGAAAACATTCACTTTTATTCAGTAACAGCAAATGCAAACCAAAACAAACGGAAGCTGCTTTTGAGAGCAAACTGGCGCTGCTTCCGAAGAGCAACAATTTTACAGCCAGTGAGAGATCACTGCACCCAGCTCACAGCTATTGCAACTGGATGTCCGTTCAGGCCTGTTTGACTTGTTGTGCTCGATGCTGCTGTGGTCTACCATGCGAAAGGTGATATCCTCCTGCTCAATGTCCTCATCTTCGTCCCCAGATTGCTTCTGTTGTTCCAGCTCTTCAGCTCAATCACGTCCGCTCTTTGCCTGCTCCACACCAGGGCACACCAGGCTAGGATTATACAGCATTCTCTGCCTGGATTGTACTGCAGTGCCCCCCCCCAGACTGATACAAGCATCGAAGCCTCAACTTCAAGTAGAGTGTCACCTGCTTCACCGTGACCCCAGTTGAAGAATTAACTGCATTGTATCTCTCTCCACCTCAGTCAGGGGACTCTGTAATGGAGTTTTCAGCAGTGCTCACAGTCTCCCTGTCTCTTGTCTCACCCAGTAACCATCCTTGTAAAGTATCCGGACCATGACAATTTAGAATACCCCTCCTTACAGTGGGACGTAGAGGACACCAACAATGAACGGAAGCAAGATTCATTTCTGCTATCTCCAACACTTCCACAATCTATGTATACTAAGGACATCTCTGACAGAGTTCCTTGGAGTAAGCGTCCTAGGCCCAACCATCCTCAGCTGCTTCATCATTGACTTCCCTCCATCATAAGGTCAGAAGTGGGGATGTTTGCAAATGATTGCACAATGTTCAGCGCCATTCGCGACTCCGCAGATACTGACGCAGTCGATGTTCAAATGCAACAAGATCTGGACAATATCCCGGCTTGGGCTGACAAGTGGCAACTAACATTCGTGCCACACAAATGCCAGGCTATGACCATCGCCAATAAGAGACAATCTAACCACTGTCCCTCGGCATTCAGTGTTGTTACCATCACTGAATCGTTCACTGTCAACATCCTGGGATTTATCATTGATCAGAAGCTCTACTGGACTCACCACATAATTGCAGTGGCTACAAGTGCAGGTAGGAGGCTAGGAATACTCAGTGAGTAACTCATCTCCTGACACCTCAAAGCCTGTCCACCATCTACAAGCCACAAGGCAGGAGTGTAATTGAATAATCCCCACTTGCCTGAATGAGTGCAGCCCCATCAACACTCAAGAAGCTGGATACCATCCAGAACAAAGCAGCCCGTTTGATTGGCACTGCATCCACAAGCATCCACTCCCTATACCACCAACGCTCAGTAGCAGCAGTGTGTACTGTCTACAAGATGCACTGCAGAAATTCACCAAAGATCCTCAGACAGCACCTTCCAAACCCACAACCACTTCCATTGAGAAGGACAAGGGCAGGAGATATATAGGAACACCACCACCTTCAAGTTTCCCTCCAAACCACTCACTATCCTGACTTAGAAATATATCACCATTCCTTCACTGTCGCTGGGTCAGACTCCTAGAATTCCCTCCCTAATGGCATGTGTGTCAACCTGCAGCAGGTGGTCTGCAGCGCTTCAAGAAGACAGCCCAACACCACCTTCTCCAGGGCAACTAGGAATGGACAATAAATGCTGGCCAGCCTGCAATGCCCACATCCCACAAAATGAATAAATAATAAAAATAAAACTAAGGTTATGTTTCAGTACTCAAGGATTAAGGAGCACATTCAAGATTGCTGTTCCTAAGTGCTGTGCTGGAACTTCTGCGAGTAATAGATGTGAGTTTCTAATGGCTAATGAGGATAGTAACTAGGTCAAGATCAAATAGCCCATTAACATTCATTGTCAAATAAAGTTTGCTGTTAGATCAGTTAACTTGATGCAGATTGAAGTTTGAACCTCAGGCCTCCTGGCCTGTCCAGCACAATTGTTTACTGTATAATTTTCCGCAAAACCATTCAAAGCCATATTTGTATATTCCCACTATTAGATTCCAAGTGGAGGGAAAATTAAGAAGTCCTGATAGGAAACACTGTTTTAAAGTCCTAGCTGCAAGTGGAATACATTTAAGAACTGATTTAAGGAAGAATGTAAATGCGTTGGGGGCAGTTCAGAGAAGGTTGACTAAATGTGAATGTTGACTTATGAGGAAAGTTTGAACAAGATGGGCTTGTATTGCTGGAATTCAGAAGACCAAGAGATGATTTGATTGAAACCTATAAGTCACAAGGGGTTTTGACAGGGTAGTTGTGGAGCGAATGTTTCTTCTTTGGATCAATCTAGAACCAGGGGTCACTGTTTAAGAGCTAGAGTCAACCATTTAAGACGGAGATTGGACAAAACAGTTTTTCTCAGAGGATCATGAGTCCTTAAATACTTTTAAGTCTGAGGTGGATAGTTCCTTGATAAGCAATGAGGGTGAAAGGTTATTGGGGGTATTGAGGTTACAGTTATATCGGCTATGATTTTATTGAATGGTGGAGCAAATTCAGTGGGCTGAATGGCCTACTCCATCTCCGAATTTTTATGTTCACATGAAAATGGATATGGAAGTCAAGTTGTAGGATTGAATTTGCCTGGGTTTTTAATATTATTAATATTAGTATTGGTCAGGACATCGTCCTAGAATGTGTTAATGCAAAAGCCACTTTAGCAACTGGTTAGTGTACATTCTAAGCCAGTTCCATCTGTTAAATACTTGTTATTTAAAACGTTATATCCAGGACCTGATCTTCTTACACCTCTGAACAAAAGCTTATTCCTTTGTTTCAAGTGTTTCATGCTTTTGATATAGGATTTTAATTAACATTCTGAATAAATGAACCTGTGTTCTCCAAGTGTAACTGAGCTGACCTCCATGGTAACTTGGCTAAATCAAACATATTTTCATTTCTTTAATGTATTTAACTACTTTAGCTAATCCAAAGAATCTGTTTTGATGTTAACAAAGCTTAAATTTACTTTGTTTAAATTAGAAAATTACGCTACAAGCAGAAAAACAAACAGAAGAACTTATGATGCCTATGATAAAGTCCTTACAAAGCTGTCTTTTAATAATTGAGCATCATTCTCAATGACCGATTATTCAGTTTCAAATTCGTATGCTGATCCCTCCTTTCAGTACAACTTCAGAGGATAATCCCTGATTTATCATCATGTGATGAATTTTCCAAAAAAAGATAATGCCCAGGAAGCTCATAGTAAATTGAAAAAGAACTGTGTCGAATTTACATATTACCACGTGTAATCCTTCACATGCTTTTTCCAGAATGTTTTGGCTTAGAACTTTTTAAAATTTACTTTGTAGGATTTGCTATTAATCCTCTTTGCTTGCAAAACTAATCATACCTGTGTCCCACCGATATAGAAGCTGAAAAATGCGTGTCTCTGTAGAAACTATTATTCGAGTCACTCTCTCTTGTTTCTGAAGGCAGAATCTGAGGATCTAGGTCAATTTTGTTGAGCTGAGCTGCAAACCATGAAAATCTGTGTTCTCTCTTATCTAGTTTGTTGAATGCATTGGGTTGAATAGGAGACCGTTTCATCTGGTTGGTACATCAATGGGTGGTAATGTTGCTGGTGTATATGCTGCTCGGCACCCAACAGACATCTGTGGCCTAACTCTCATCTGTCCTGCAGGTAGGTTCTTAATGACTTGAAACTTCAGTTTATTGACGTGGAACACTGCCCTACACAAAAGCAGAATATTGTGGATACTAGAAATATGAAATTAAAATAGGTGTTGCTGGAAATACTCATCCGGGTCAAGCAGCACTTGTAGCGACAGATTCAGGAGTTCATATTTTTGTTCAAAGGCCTCTTATCAGAGCACTGACCTATGGCATTTTGTCAATTTTCATGATTCATGACCAAATTTCAACAGCATTATTTTAAGGCAGCAGTTAGTCTGTATACTCAAAGTTCTCTTGGCAATAGCTTCCTCTGAAAAATTTAATGTCTAATAATTTTACAATAATTCCACAAAACTGGGCACACAGAGTATTGGAACATGACAATTATTATTGGTCATGATTTGTAAGTTAATTGAATACATTTTGCTTTTCATTCCCACTAACTTGTGTGTTAGGGGATTCTGTCACGTAGTAACATTGCCTTTTGTGTTTGTGTCAATGCTTTGGGTGTGTGGGGTCTCACAGAAGCAGAATTGGAAGAATTCATCAGTATCACCAATAATGATCAACTATCCATTAAATATAAAGTCACATCACGCAAGGAAAGCAATGATTTTCTAGCTACCACAATAGTCAAATTGGCACCAGGCAACAGGTATAAGTTAGCAACCAAATTTTGTTTTTGAAAATAATTGACATAAAATTTGTGCACATAAAGGCTATTGCCATAAACACACCTTCTTGAATGATCTTTTTTAAATCTCTCTCCTCTCACCTTAAAAATGTGGCCCCTAGTCTTGAAATTCCCCATCTTAAGGAAATGACAACTACCATCAACTCTATCTATATCTCTCATTATTTTATAGACTTCTGTCAGGTCATCTCTCAACCTCCTATGCTCCAGTGAGAAAAGTCCCAGCCTATCCAGCCTTTCCTTATAACTCAAATCTTCCATATTTGGCAACATTTAGTAAATCTCTTCTTAGCCATCTCCAGCTTGATAATATCCTTCCTTAACTGGGTGACCAATGTCCTGCAAAACCTCAACAATCCCAACTCCTGTAATCAAAAGGACTGAGCAGTGTAGGCACGCATGCCAAACACCTTTTTAACCATCCTGTCTGTATGTGATGCAAACTTTAAAGAATTATGTATCTGCAGCCCCAGGTCCCTTGTTTGTGTTACCAAAATACAATACCTCACACTTATCCAGGTTACATTCCATTTGCCACTTTTCAGCCCATTGACCCATTTGATCAAGATCCCTTTGTAATCTTAGAAAACCTTACTGACTGTCTACAATGCCACCAATTTTGGTGTCATCCACACACTTATTAACCATGCCTTCTTTATTTTCATCCAAATCATTTATATAGGTGACAAACAAAAGAGGAACCAGAACTGATGAAGGGTCTAGGCCCGAAACGTCAGCTTTTGTGCTCCTGAGATGCTGCTTGGCCTGCTGTGTTCATCCAGCTCCACACTTTGTTATCTAGGAACCAGAACTGATCCCTGTGGAACACCGCTGGTCACAGGTCTCTAGTCTAAAAAGCAACCCTCCAACATTATTCTTTGCCTCCTGCCATGAAACCAATTATTTATCCAACTGATAATCGTACCCTGAATCCCATGTGACCTAAATAAAAACCAAAAGAACAGTGGATGCAGTAAATCAAGAACAAAAACAAAGTTGCTGGAAAAGCTCAGCAGGTCTGGCTGCACCTGTGAAGGAGAAAACAAAGTTAATGTTTCGGATCCAGTGACCCTTCCTCAGAACTGTCTGTAGTTCTCTAGTTTTCTCCTTCACAGATGCTGCCAGACCTGCTGAACCTTTCCAGCAAAATTGTTTTTGCCCACATGATGTAACCTTACTAATTAGTCTACCATGTGGAACATGGTCAAAGGCTTTACTAAAATCCAAATAAACAGCATCTACTGCTCTGCCATCATCAACCTTTTTCGTAACTTCCTTAAAAAAAAATCAAGTTTGTGAGACAGGATTTTCTTCACACAAAACCATCCTGACTATTCCTTAATCAACTTTTGTCTCTCTAAATGTCTGTAAATCCTATCTTTTACAATCACATCCAACAATTTACCCACAACCAAAGTCAGACTCACAAATCTATAGTTCCCTAGTTTCTCCTTACAACCTCTCTTAAATAAAGGTACAGCATTAGCCACCCTCCTGTCATCAGGTGCCTTACCCATCGTTACAGATGATGCAAATATTTCTGCACGGGGTCTTGTAATTTCCTCCCTTGTATCCCAGAATGTTGTGGGAAGGATGAGATCAGATCCTGGAGATTTATCCACCTTCATATTCTCTAAGACTTCCCAAACCTCCTCTTCTGTAACGTGAATTGTTTTCAAAACATCAAAGTTTATTTTTCTGCCTTCTCTAGGTTCCATTTCTTTCTCCACAGTAAAAACCTCTGCAAAATATTCATTTATTATCTCTCCCATTTCCTGGGGTTCAACACAAAAATGATCTCCTTGATCTTTAAGAGGCCCAACCCTCTGTCTAGTTACCCTTCTTGCTTTTAATGTGTTTGTAGAATCTTTTTGGATTATCCTTAACCTTAGCTGCCAATGCTATCTCATATCCCCTCTTTGCTTTCCCGATTTCTCTCTTAAGAATGCCCCTATACTCTTTATATTAAGAGATTCAATTGAGCCAAGTAGTCCATATGTAAAAAAAAATTCTCTTTTATTTTTGACTAGAACATCAATATCTTTATTCATCCTTTGTTACTTAGTCTTACTGGCCTTAGCCTTTGCTGTAACAGGAACAAAATGTCTCTGAACTGTTGTCATCACACTCTTGAACACCTCCCATTTGTCAGATGTCCTTTTACCTGTGCGCAGTCTAATCCAATTAACTTTTGCAAGCTTTTGTCTCATACCGTTAACATTATTAAATTATTTTCCTCACACAAAACCATGCTGACTATTCCTTAATCAATTTGCATCTCTAAATGTCTGTAAATCCTATCTGTTGTAATCACATCCAACAATTTATCCGCAAACAACATCAGACTCACAAGTCTATAGTTCCCTAGTTTCTCCTTACAACCTCTCTTAATTAAAGGTACAGCATTAGCCACCCTCCTGTCATCAGGCACCTTACCCATAGTTATAGATGATGTAAATATTTCCAATTACTCCAATTAAAAACTTTAACTTTTATGGAACGCTTATCCTTTTCCATAACCGTTTTGAAATTAATAGAATTATGACCGCTAGACCCAAAGTGTTTCCCCACTTTTACTTCAATCCCCTGCCCTGACCTATGGCCCAAAAGAAAGTCTAGCTTTGCTCCTTTTCTAGTAGGACCATCCACATATTTATAAAGAAAATTTTCTTGAGCACATTTGACAAATTCTTCAGCAGCCAAACCTTTAACAGTCGGTAGTCCCTGTCAATGTTTGGAAAATTAAAATCCCCCATTATTACCACCTTTCTATGCTTACATATGTCTGAGATCTCCCTACATATTTGTTTCTCAATTTCTGTCTTACTATTGGGGTGCATATAGTACAATCCCATCAACGTGATCTTTCCTTTCTTGTTTGTAATTTCTACCCATACATTTTCACTGGACTTCCTTCAGAAATATCTTCCCTAGTTACAGCAGTATTGTATTCCTTCACCAAAAACGCCACTGCCCTCCCCGCATTGCCTCCTTCTTTCTCCTTCCTGTAGCATCTAAAATCAGGAACATTGAGCTCCAGCCTTGGCCATCTCTCAGCCAAGTTTCTGTAATAGCTACGATGTTCTAATCCCGTGTTCTTAATCATGCCCTGAGCTCCTCAGCCTTACCTGTAAGACGCCTTGCATTGAAATAAGTGCAGTTTAGTTCTTGAGAGCTACTACATACTCTGGCTCTCTCTTGTCTTTCTTTCCTAATTGACGTGCTCTCCTCACATTCAAAACCCATCTCATTAATCCTTCCATTTAAACTGCAACATAAAATTTCTCCACTCACTTTCTCTGTCAGTATAAAGTCTCCCTTAAGAGAATGAGCAAATCTCTCTAGATAACAAGATGTAGAGCTGGATGAACACAGCAGGCCAAGCAGCATCAGAGGAGCAGGAAAGCTGACGTTTTGGGTCTAGACCCTTCTTCAGAAATGGGGGAGGAGCAGGGGATTCTGAAATAAATAGGGAGAGAGGGGGAGGCAGTTATTCTGAATGAAGAATAAAAAACAACTCAGCCATTCACTGTAGACCCTTAAGAAAACCGTTTAAAAAAGGTCTCTTTGGAAAAATAAACGTTCTTTTTGTTCATTTTTTCTTCTTGACATTAAAACAAAATGGAAAAAATCTTATATTAATAAACTATAATGACAATAATAACTGTAAAATTGTTAAAACAAACACCATGATAAATCTTTGACAACAAACTGTGGAGCTGGATGAACACAGCAGGCCAAGCAGATTCTTAGGAGCACAAAAGCTGACGTTTTGGGCCTAGATCCTTCTAGGAGGGTTTTTGTGCTCCTAAGTTGCTGCTTGGCCTGCTGTGTTCATCCAGCTTCACACTTTGTTGTATCAGATTCTCCAGCATCTGCAGTTCCCATTATCTCTGTAATAAATCTTTAACTAAGTTTGCAATCCCAGCAGCAACTGCAAGATCCATACAGCTCACTTGTTTAACCTTTTCCTGCTAAAGCTACTGTGTTGTGAATAAGTTATTACATCTTTTTGTTTATGTTGTTAACCTAGTGTCTGTTATTGGTTGTTCACAAAGTCTAGTACTGGTTATTGAAAGAGTCTGGTTAGGAACCATTGGGCAATTTTGAGAACCATTGAGTATTTCAATGTTATTGTGTCGCAAATACAGGAACAGGGAGGTGGATTTGTTTTGGCTCCGTGACGTAATGTAGGATTTTACATTCATTTACAAATACGTCAGTGATTTCAGGTTTTTCAGGTTTATAGTTATCTGAGATAGTAGGAACTGCCGAGGCTGGAGAATCTGAGATAACAGAGCGTAGAGCGGGATAAGCACAGCAGCCCAGCAGCATCAGAGGGGCAGGAAGGCTGAAGATTCAGGTCTGGACCCTTCTTCAGAAATGGGGGATGGGTAGGGGATTCTGAAATAAATAGAGGAGGGCGGAGGCGGATGGAAGATGTATAAAGGAACAGATAGGATGGGAGACCCTCCCCCTCCCCTCTCTATTTATTTCAGAATCCCCTTCCCGTCCCCCATTTCTGAAGAAGGGTCTAGGCCTGAAATGTCAGCTTTCCTGCTCCTCTGATGCTGCGTGGCCTGCTGTGTTCATCCAGCTCCACACTTTGTTTCTGAGATACTTTGCTGCTAGGCTTAATACTGGTTCCTCTTTGCAACCTCTCTGTCTCTTCCGCTCTTGCAGCCTCTCCCTCTTCACCCCGCTGTCTCCACCTCAAGAAACATTCCTCTTTCTGATGTAAAATACCCCCACTTGTGTGTAAAGGTTCTGGCCCAGATATCAATAGCAGGCAACAATTTTGGATTCTTTCCATTTCATGTGATACACCTTTATTACACAACAAAGCAACATTACATACTCACAATGATACTGATTGCTCAGAAGCTCCACAAAACTGTCTGCCTCAGGGGGTCAATCCATCAACTGATTTCCCAGTCTGGTTTTGGAGCTGGTGAACAAACTGCAGTAACGTGTCATTTATTTTTTTAAAATACCTATTCCTTTGCTATGAAAGTACCATATAAGGTAATAGCTGGTTTGGCCCATTTTAATTGCTTTTCAATTATATCACTGTCCTGTTTGAAGTCATAGCCAGATGTATCATATCTAGCCTGTCATCAAGAATATGCTTGAAGAAATACAGGCAGCTCCCTGCAGTGTTATCTCCAACTCCTTTATCTTTATGGTCAAAGAAATAATGAGGCATTGTATTCCAACAGTGTTTTTAAACTTTGAAGACTTGCCTGCTTTAATGACAAGGCAAGAATCTATATAATTTCCCACAAACACAGCCAGCAACAAAAACAGGCTTCTAAAACAGGGTCACCTGACCTGAAATGTTGACTCTGATTTCTCTCCACAGATGCTGCCAGATCTGCTGAGCTTTTCCCGCAATTTCTGTTTTTTGTTTCAGATTTCTAGCGTCCGCAGTTCTTTCTGTTTTTATTTATGCAATTTCCCAACCTGCCTTGCAATTGTAATACCCACAGTATAGTTCTTCGGTCAAGATACAAATTTCCTGTTTGATGCCCATCAATGAAATGCATCATGAGACAAACCTATCCTTCAGAGCTTGACCGAAACCAGTTTACATTCATCAATTGTAAAAAAATAAAAGCACAGTTACATAACTGATAATTGTTCATACAAGAGTAAATAATGCATGGTGCACAGAGTTATTGTATGTATTGATTACACTGCAGATAGTCATCTTAAAAAGTGACTCCTGGTCCCATTTCATAATGGCCTCTGGAGAGAGGTCGCTGGTTCACAGCCTCAGCCCCAGCCCTAGCCTCAGCCCGATCATGGGTGACCCTGTTTCTCAATGCCACCTTCCCACTTTCCCTTTGAGGTCTTTGATGTTTATCTCCTTCTTGAATATACTCAGAGTCTTGGCCTCTGCAGCTTTGTGTGGTAGGATATTCCGTAGTTTGACCAATCCCTGAGACAAGAAATGTTTCCTCATCTCTGTCCTAAATGGCATACTCCAAAACCAGAGACTGTGACCCCTAGTTCTAGACTCCCAACTGAGGGAAATATCTACCCTACATCTAGTCTGTCAAGCTCTGTTAGAATTTTTATGTTTCAGTCAGATTCCCCAATCTCGCCACCCACCTCATTTCATTTCATTTTCATTTCAAATAATGAAAAGTGTACGATGTTGTAAGAGAGAAGGCAGAAAAAGTTCCAACTGATTTTAAATGCTTTAAAAATTGATGTGACACCTGAGATTTAATGAAGGTTACTGTAGTTCACATCGATCCAGTTCACATTGTTCATTTTGTCTGACATTGCCTCAAGCTAATACTGCAGCAGATTGGAAGCAATCAAGCTGAATGAAACAGGCATTAAAATATTGATGTCCCCTGTGGACTGGAATTGCATTCTCCTTCTTGGGGGATGGGGGGCATGGGGGGGAGCGGGTGGTTGGGTCCAACGCTACGGTAAATTCATATTTACAGGGCACTGGCTCATGCTTCACCAGAGGTAGAGCATGCAAACCTCAGAATATTTATTTGCTGTGTGTAATATTAATCAGGTGAAATGCTTCTTCTTTCCTGGCGTAGGTCTGCGATACCCCAATGAAAGTAAATTTGTGAAAGAACTGAAGTCATTAGAGCAAACAGGAGATGTTAGCAGAGTTCCCCTAATTCCGTCTACCCCAGAGGAGATGGAAGAGATGCTGAAGCTTTGCTCTTATGTCCGCTTCAAAGTACCTCAGCAGGTATGTGACCTCATTGAAAGTTAATAGCTTGCAGGGGGGAGGTGCTGAAAAGAGGCAAGTGAATCTTGTGGAAGTGTACTTGATGCATCTGCTTCTTGCTTCGGCGTTATGTAACAATGAAAAACTATGTTAAACATTTTTTTTCCAAACCAGCATCCTGCTGTACTCTAAATGAGAACAGATATTTCATGATGGGTGATGCTTCTGACATATGGTCAGCTGACATAAACCATATGTTCCCTTCATCAGCAAATGTTTCCACTGACAACAGAGTTTGATCTTCTTTCCATTCCTCAGTACCAGCTGAGTATTGTATTCCTCCAGATTTCCACTGCCCAAATTTATTGAGACTCCAGAAGTTGGCCTCATTGGGTATAATAAACTACCTCCATTAAAGTTTTGATATGTTTGTACCCTTGTGGATTTGATTGCGCGGAAACAGAGCTCTGTTTATATGCCACAGCTCTGTGCCTGCGGTTGTGTTTTTCCCTTGTCCTTCCTGTGCTTTCTGTTTTTGATCATCAGCAGGAAGGCAAATTCATGACAGAAAGCAAGAGGAACACAGCTAACCTGATTTTCTTTTTGAAAGAGGCTGACACACTGGCATCGTCAATTGAGGCTGGACATGTTGCAGATGGATCTCATTCTTACCCATCTGTTACATGGCCAACGGAAGGAAAAGAAAGGCTTGTGTTTATGTTGTGTTTCCCATGACCCCAGATGTCTCAAATCACTGTCCTGCCAATGAGGTGCTTTTTGAATCGTAGTCACTGTTGGAGCACAGGAAGCACAGTAAACAACTTTAGAGCAAACAGCTATGTGACCATGAACAGACAATATGATTTGTGATATTGATTCAGGGATAAATATTGACTCTGACATCAGGAATGTCTTGCCTGGTCTTCAAAATAGTTCGATGGAATCTTTCATTTTCAGTAGCACAGGTAGACAGGGCCTGGTTTTGAAATCTCATCTGATAAACGTCACCTCTGAGAGTTTAGCACGCTGTCGGTACTGCACTGTAGCATCAGCCTTGGCTTTAGTGCTCAGGCCCTGTAGTGGGACCTGAACCTGGAACTTTGTGGTTGTCCACCAACTGAGCTGCAGCTAACACCAACCTGCTCTAAATGGAGCTCTAGAAAGTAGCCCTGTAAATCTGAATTAAAAAGAAACATTTTCAAAAGCTCTATTGGTTAAAGGCTCAGAATTATAATTGTATTAGGGTGGTCAAGAAGGCATATGGCGCGCTTTCCTTCATTGGGCGGGGTATTGAGTACAAGAGTTGGCAGGTCATGTTGCAGTTGTATAGGACTTTGGTTTGGCCACATTTGGAATACTGTGTACAGTTCTGGTCGCCACATTACCAAAAGGATGTGGATGCTTTGGAGAGGGTGCAGAGGAGGTTCACCAGGATGTTGCCTGGTATGGAGGGTGCTAGCTAGGAAGAGAGGTTGAGTAGATTAGGATTATTTTCATTAGAAAGACGGAGATTGAGGGGGCACCTGATTGAGGTCTACAAAATCATGAGGGATATAGACAGGGTGGATAGCAAAAAGCTTTTTCCCAGAGTGGGGGACTCAATTACTAGGGGTCATGAGTTCAAAGTGAGAGGAGGAAAGTTTAAGGGAGATATGCGTGGAAAGTTCTTCACACAGAGGGTGGTGGGCGCCTGGAAGGCGTTGCCAGCGGAGGTGGTAGACGCAGACACGTTAGCGTCTTTTAAGATATATTTGAACAGGTACATGGATGGGCAGGGAGCAAATGGACACAGACCGTTAGAAAATAGATGACAGGTTAGACAGAGGATCTTGATCGGCGCAGGCCTGGAGGGCCGAAGGGCCTGTCCTGTGCTGTAGGTTTCTTTGTTTCTTTGTATTGGTACGATTCTTTTTGAGTTTAATTTGTGTTGTAGATGTCCACATTGGGCTGAATGTTCCCATTTTCAGGCACAGTGTATTTTCAAGTAAAATTCATGGTGCCCAGTCTGCCCTGGCTCACAGGGATTTTTCTAATGCAGTCTTCCACTGTTCACATCAGTAATTATGACACCCTCTCGTGGAATCATGAAAGAAGAGGTGGAAATGCTCACAACTGCCAGGACGTTCTGGCATTCACACTACAACACCTTATGTAAAGCCCAGCTGCGCACCACACTGTGATGTTCAAACATCTGCATTCAATGCATGGCCCAGGGTGGAAGTTAACTCCTTGCTTGCTGGTCTGGAGGTACTGGTGAACAGGGCGTTGGAGAGGAAAGGCAAGGTTGTATCACTCTAACTGTGCTATTGCACATGCATCTCATCAAAGCTCGTGCAGTATACCTGTCAATACTGCATCCGTCATGACCACTCGACAGCTCTCACTCTCCCGAACTACTAATTCTTCCTGCCCCCCACAGGGACATCTCACCACCTCTTATTTTCCTGCATCACCACTGCCCTCCCATTCACTTCTGTCAAACTCAATCCCTCCCTTCATCTCATTGTGGGTGAGATTGGCTCACATTCGGCCAAGAGGGCCAAGCCTGGCACGGGAGCAGCAGACATAAGACTTCTTTTGCCAGATGGGGGAAAGAATGCCCAATTTGGCTGGTGAAGTTTGCAACGAGTGCTGTTGTGTGAGACCTACGCAGGTGAGCTTCATTGTGCTGCGCTGCACTGCTCTCCCATTACAAACCAGTGCTAACTCCTTCTTGATCTGCATACGTTTTTATTCCCATTACAAAACTCACTCCACCTCTGCAAATACGCTGGCACTAGTGGCACCCCATGAGGCCAGCCCCAGGGACTCTCAAACACCAAACCCCTTCCCCTGAGGAGGAGGCCTTTCAGTCCTCAAGGGCTATGGTGGCAAGGCTTTCACCTGCACCCTCCAACTCATGGGTTTTCTTTCTAGATTAGAATCAGAAGCATAAGGCGCTCAGCACATCATTGGCACATCTGTACAGCAATCCAAGCAACTGCTCAGTCCCAGGCATCGGTCAACCCTACAGTCTCAGCCATTAGTAACTTTGCTCAAAATACACAAGCAGGTACAGGAATGGCAGGCAAAATTTGTCAGGTGTCGCTTTAGTAAGCTGGATGGAAAGGTGGAGGAGTCCACTCGTATGATCAGTACTATGAGAGCACTCTCCATGGGGAGGTTGGTGGAGACCCAGCCCCAGTGCACTCGGCGTCTGCAGGACGTGTGCACGGATCTGCATTCTGTTGCTGCAGCCATTGGTACTCGACATGTCGCACCAGTGAGGTCACACCCATGTGAGAGATGGCCAATATGTTCAGACATCCCAGACATGAAAGAAGTTAAAATGGCCAAGCATCACTCGTCTCTCACAGGTAACTGACTCCTTCACAAATAGCATCATGTGTCACAAATCCTTGACACATTGTGTTATTGACTGCAGCCAAGACATTGTACGTGAATGTGGATAGCACTGACACTAAAAGCAATTTGCAGGACTTATGTTAGTGCTGATTCCACATAGCTCTGCCAGGGAAGATTCATTTTATCTTGCAGCTTTTCAAGGAAACCCATTCAAGGCCGGGAGATATACAATGTAAAGTTCCCACGTTAAACCCCACCCCATCCCTGTCTCCCCTCCCCTAATGGCATTACCTCTCTCAGGGCTGCCCTAGAGGGAGCTCAGACATTTTAGGGTATTTTAGCAGTCTTTGAAAACTTTGAAACATTGAAGAACAACCTTTGATGAAAAGATCAAAATGGGGTGCCTAAGAATTTGTCTGAAACAGCTGAATATAATGAGAGAATTCCTGATCAGAACACTCAGATATCTCACACCAACTGAAGCCTTAAGAACAAGCCAGTGTTAACCCCACGTGATGTTAATGCCCCATCTCAATAACTACCGCTGTTTGTAAAGTGTAGATACTTTGAAAGTGCGATCACCCAAAAACGTCAAGCGTACAATCAGATGAATAACGAAATATTTATTCAGCAATGTAAAGGCCAAGGACTGCCAAACTATCAGGTCCACGTGCCCTTTGCACTGAGCAGAGGTTGCTTGCCAAATAAGAAACAGAAAGTTAAACAATTAAAGGAAGTCCAAACCCAGCTAATTCATTCTGGAATAAAGGCAAGGTACTGTGGATACTGGGGATCTGAAATAAAAACAAAGTGTTGGAGAAACTCAGTTGGTCTGACACAATCTTTGGAAAGAGAAACAGAGTAAACAGAATTTTGAGTCGAATGTCTCCCGTTTGGAAGTTTTGAGTTTCTTCAACAGTTTTTGTCTTTATTTTATTCTCATCCTGGAGAGAGAGGTTTCAATCAGGATCTCTCTAGTTTCTCATGTACAATGATGCATTTCTCTGTCACGTTGTCTTGCATATCCATCCTGGTCAATCTTGATCGCCATGTTCATCCTGAAAAGATTACTGTCGAATCCCCCCATTTCCTCTGCATCCAGGATACCATCCATGCCCCTCACTTTATAAGCTCCAGGTGTGAAGGGCACAGCATGTCACTGTGATGTAGGGACACCCTTTCTGGGCAATACTGCAAGGCCCACCAGAGAGATCTAGGCATGGAAATCTGGCTCATCCCTTGACCTCCATGAGTCTGTTCCCCTATGACTTTCAGACATG
Organism: Stegostoma tigrinum; assembly: GCF_030684315.1. Taxonomy (NCBI): domain Eukaryota; kingdom Metazoa; phylum Chordata; class Chondrichthyes; order Orectolobiformes; family Stegostomatidae; genus Stegostoma; species Stegostoma tigrinum. The sequence goes on along the minus strand of NC_081364.1, from coordinate 52,506,516 downwards.
GTCATTTGAGGCCCATGCGTTTGGTAGAAGCTCAGGTAGAGTGTTTGCTGTGTAAGCTCCTGGCACATGGTGTAACTGTGTCATATCTCAGTGCCGTGCAGTGCCATGTTCATCCCCTTAACTGTTCAGTGCTCTGAAATGTGACAAGTTGCTTACCTCTTCCCCCTACAATACAATCCAAATCATGGAGACTGGAGCTTCCAATTGAGCACAATGTTAGTGGGTGCTAAAAAAAATACAGCAAAGAACTGTGGGGTGCATTGCTCATTCTTCCTCTATTTTTTAAACATTCTCACCATCTCCCACACAGCTCGAGGGAGTGAAAAATTCCCACCCATTGTGTCTGGAGCATTGTGTTGATGTTTAGCTGCTGAGAGGTTATTGTGTTTAATTCGGCCTGTCCCTTCAAAGGTTAATGGTTAGGGGCTTTTTGTGATGTACATTCTAAAATAGTAAACAGTACATGCTGAAATTAACAAGAGGCTCGTCAAGGGAAGTGTCTACGTATATCAGCTGCCCATAAATTTCTGGCACCTGAACTTGGGGACAGGCCAAGACATCAAGGTCAGAAAGACAGCAGGAAATGTTTTATTTTTAAAACAAAAGCATTTTTAAGACTATCGTGTCCACCATTTTAGGTATTACAAATCTGTGACGGACATAAGACATTTTTTCATTTTTACATATATATTAAAATAAACTTTTAATTGGTGCGTATGTTCTTTTTATTCACGGTTTTATCAAAAAGAGACACAAAATAAATGAAAACATAATTACATTTGAAGCAACTGATATTACTTAATCAAAATTGTACAGTCTGATCTACAAATACCACAAGTATGCTTTCAAAGCAGTGTCTGTACATATGACACAGTTGCCCCAGTAATATATTCAACTCTGGTTCTGGTTTTGCTTTAATCCAAGAAACTGCAGAAAGAACTTCATTAACGAAAACAAATATGAAAATAGTGATGTGGAAACAATCTTTCTTGAAGTAGCCCTGAGGAACAGGATAGGATACTGAGTACTAAAGGAAGTGGTTATCCATGATCATTGTGGTTGCAAACAGAGAGGAAGTGTGTGCTGATGCGATTACAGCATATTAATCTCAAAATAAAAAATCTGCAGAAACATGTTCGTGCAGCTGACCTTGGTGAATCTGGCAATGTTAAACTGGGACATAAACAGAACATACTTATCACTCGGCATTTATTGGGTCATGTGGCGCCATTACGGAGATACAGAGTTAATGCTTACTATCAGGTTGTCAGATCTGCTTTCATAGAATCCCAACAGTGTGGGAGCAGGCCACTCAGCCTATAGAGTCCACACTGACCTTCCAAAGAGCATCCCATCCAGACCCACATCTCCACACTAACTCTGTAACCCTGCATTCCCCATGGCTAACCCACCTAGCCTACACACTATGGGAAATTTAGCATGGCCAATCCACCTAACCTGCACATCTTTGGACTGTGAGAAGAAACTGGAGCACCCAGAGGAAACCCACACTGGCACAGGGAGAATGAGTAAACTCCACAAAGACAGTCTCCTGAGGCTGGAATCGAACCTGGCACTCTGATGTAGTAGTGCTCACCACTGAGCCACCCTTTCAGGATCTAAGGTTTTAGTTCGGTCTCAGGCAAGATACCAGCTGCTTCCAAATACTTACAGTCTTGATGGCTTGGCTTCTGTAAAGACTGTATCCCTTCTCCCAGTTACTCTGTCTCCACTCATTCAGCCATCCTCTCACCTCACTGACCTACACACTAAGATGTTTAAAAGCTTCCCTGAACATGCCAGCTGATGTTACCACATGGCGGTAGTTCTTCTGCACGTACCATTTTCACCAGTTTTCTGCTGGATTGCTGTGTGAAGGCTTAGTTGTTGAGTTAACTGCGGTCATCTTGGCAATTCTCAGAAGATCTAGAGAGGATACAACCCCACATGTGATTTCCTGTTGAAAATGCCAGGAGAATCCTTCTGGCCTAACAAGCTCCTGCAGACGTTGAGTCCTGAAGGCTGTGAGAAACCTAAGTGGAAAATGAAGTGCTGTTCTTGCATGAGACTTCAGATTAGCCATGATCTCTTTGACTGGCAGAGCAGGCTAGAGGGTCCAAATGTTCAGTGGTAAAAATGATGAGAAATGAGCTCTGCTTTGTGCTGCCACAGTATTTATTGAAGTGGGAGCAGAAGGAGGAGAAGTTCTGGCCTTTGCTAAGGATGGATATTTCAGGGCCAGAGATGGGAAGGAAGGTCAGAGAGCATTGTGAATGCGCCACAGATATTGAGGTTGGAAGAAAGGATAGAGTCAAAGGCATATAAACTGGAAGAAGGATCCAGAGGGATGTTACTATCCATGCGATTTCGGGCTTGTGATCCTTCACACCCAATGGAAGAGTTTCTTTACATCGGTTGCCAATTTGATTAAGTAGTGGCCCACTTTGTTTCAGAGTTGGAAATAAATGGGCTCAAATGCCACGAACAGTCATGAAGACATAATCTGAGCTAAGACTCTAATGCAACACTGTGGAAATGCAGTCGGAATATATCATAGATATCAACAATCCCGCAGCGGTGTCCGAAGAAAAGCTGGAATGTATCCTTATCAAAATTTCTCCCCCATTGAAAATCAGTCAATGGATCATTTAGCTCATTGATGTTTTTAGGAGACTTTATATTTGTTTTTTCTACATAACATGGAGTAACAGCATCAGAAGTAGAAGCAGGAGAAGACTATACACCATTCATTACAATAACGGTTTCAACACCGTTTTCCTGTCCATTCTCCATTATACTATTTCCACAAGACACTAAAGAGCTGCCAATTTTAAAATTAAATACTTTCAGTAATGGAGCATCCATATTCCTATAGGGGAAGAGAATTTCAATGATCTACACCTCTTAGGTGATGTAATTTCTCTTCCTCTCGGTCCTAAACGATTGACTTGTTATTCTGAAACCACGTCTCTGATTCCCCAGCCAGGGGGAATAACATAGCAGTATATGTCCTGTCAAACCCTTTTATAATCTTGAATGTTTCACTGAGATCTCATTCTTCCAGACTGGAGGAAATATAGAGCAGAACGTAACAGTCTCTTGCTTGGCAAGTTTGTGAGATGGGAGATCCTGTAACATTCCTTGATGGTCTTCCCACCTCAACCTCACCTACACTGTCTTATCAGCAATTTTTATTTGCCCTGAAATTATTTTGCCCTGAAATTTCGGTATTTTATTTAGAGGTTGCTTTCCTCAATTTTGAAGCTGTAGAAAGAGTTCAAGGCCGGGGGGAGGGGGGAGGCAAATTAGGTCACCCTGCTGTGGGTCTTTGGCTGAAAAAGAGTCCCCTTTTCTCAGATCTATCAAACTGAGGTGCTTCCTGTCATCCTGGCCTCTCCATCAAGAACCAAATTCCATTTCCCGCCAGGCCCATGCCAAATTGGGTCATATACCCCCTCCCCATCATGGGATCCCCTGTACTTAACAGATCCAGGATTTAGAATTTGAGAACTGTTCACGTACCAGACCTCTCCACTGCTGGAACTTACAGACGCGCAATCCAGTCAAGTTGGCCTGCAACTGCCTGAGCTATCCCTCTGAGCCCAATCATAAAGGGCTGTGATTGGTGGGGATACATTCCTGTCACATGACCAACATAAATAATGACCAGTTTATGGAGTCTCTACAGTGTAACATTCTGCATTATATTCCCTGGAATTTGGGAGAATGAGAGATGATCGCACTGAAACATTCAAGATTATAAACGGGTTTGACAGAACACAAATTGCAATGTTATGTTCCCTGGCTGGAGAATCAAAGATACAGGCACACAGTTTCAGAAATAACAAATCATTTAGGATGGACATGAGAAATTACTTCTCTCAAAGGGTCTGAGATCAATGAAGTTCTCTCCTCTTCAAGGATAGTGAATGCTCTGTCTCTGAAGATGGTTAATTTTGCAATGATCAGGTATTTTGTGCCCTGCAGAAACATTGTTATAGAGAGTGGATAGAAAAACGACATGAATGGAAACACTGATCATTATAGATTGGTGGAACAGGGTCAGTGGGCTATATGGTCTTGAAAATGTATTTATTAACTTAGTTAAATGTAAAATTGTTTATAAATTGAAGCCTCATTTGTAATGTAATGTAACCATAGAATGTATATTCTATAAAATGTGATTAAACCTTTGACTTTTTTAGATCCTTCAGGGCCTTGTGGATGTTCGACTGCCTCACAATGACTTTTATCGTGAATGTAAGGCAATTTTATTTTATATACGTTTCTCTCTTTACCTTAAATTCATCCATTTAAATCTGCAACTGCTTAAGATTAGTTTAGAAAATGGGGTCCTGGACAGTTTTGTTGAGGAGATATGATAATAAGTTAATAAGGAATGAGGGAGGGCTCTGGCCCTGACCCTGAGTTTTGGTGTTTAGAACCATCATGCACTCATTGTTCACATGAAGGCCTTCATATCTTTTTTTATAGCTTGTAACAGGTAGCACATTCAGCAACACTGCACTTCAACATTTAATTAGAAAGAACTCAAAATATGTCCCGTTACATACCAGACGTACCCAATTAAATAAAGTAAATGAAGTAACTACCATATCATTCAAAATGTTTTATGTATATATATAAACCAAAAGTAAAATCAGAGTTTTTACAAAAACTACATTGAATATACAGTACAGAAACAAACTCACGTGCCCAAACTTTCCACACTAGTATCAATGCTTTGTATGAGTCTTCTTCCACCCTTCTTCATCAAACCTGACCAGCATCATGTGGCTTTTTGTTTCTGTCTAATTTTTGGTTTCATTAACATACAATTCATTCGATAAAGCAATTTCTATGCAACTATTTGTATGGAGAAGCTGAACAAAACAACATAAAAATACTCTCAGAGATAGTAGGAACTGCTGATGCTGGAAAATCTGAGATAACAAGGTGTAGAGCTGGATGAACACAGCAGGCCGAGCAGGAAAGCTGACGTTTCAGTTCTGGGCTTTCTGGATTTTCTGAAGAAGGGTCTGGACCCGAAACGTCAGCTTTCCTGCTCCTCTGACGCTGCTTGGCCTGCTGTATTCATCCAGCTCTCCACTTCGTTAACACAAAAATACTGATGTTCCATTAATTCTAATGGAGAAAACTGTCCTCCAAGTTTAAAAGTTCATTCATTACCCATTGGAGAACTTGTGATGCTTAGAAAACAGAATTTGGTAATAACAAGCCTATAAATCTTTCTCCATGTCACTGTGAAGATTCGTGTATTGGTCCATGTATCAGCATCCCATTGTAATTAGCATTGCATATCTATCCACAGTAAGTTTCCCATTTTCATTCAGGAGGGTTTGGCTCTAATTATTGATCCTAGACTTCCAATTAGTGGAAATAGATTTTTCTCTTCTATTTGTTTCCCATAATTTATTCAAAACTTTGATCAAATCAACCTTTAACCTTGTTAAAATTCCAAGAAATAAGACGTTGCTTTGTGTGATCTCTCCCTTGTGATTTAACCGTGAGCATCCAGCTGTCATGGTGCTAAATTTATGCTGCACTCTCAGCAAGTTATTACATCCTTTTTAATGTGTGGTGCCCAAAACTCCCAATACCGCAGGTGTGGCTTAACAAGGATTTAGTATATCCAAAGCATGACGCGTACCCTTCGATATGAAGCCAACATTCCACAAACCTTTTTGATTTATTAATGCATCCGCTCATGATGGTTTAATGGTTTACGTGCATAGACTGCCATGCTATTTTGAGCCTCCTCTGTGGGTGTCCTCATATTAAATCCATTTGCCAAGAAGGGGAGTAACCCCATGGTAACCTCAGCCAGTGCAGGAATTGAACCATGTCTTGGCATCACTCAACAGCCATCCAGACAATCCAGACAATCTGTTAATTAGTGTATCAGTCTATAATTCCAATAATTTGCCTTCAATTCCATGAGTTTCAACTTAAGCTCAGCATATCTTTTGAGAGACATTACCAACTGCGTTCTGGAGGCCCATACAATGAATGTTCTTAGATAATTCCATGACCATTATTTTGGCCACTGCTTCAAGTGGTCACGGTGGCTCAGTAGTTAGCACTGCTACCTCACAATACCAGGGACCCAGGTTTGATTCCACCCTTGGGTGACTGTCTGTGTGGAGTTTGCACATTCTCTCCGTGTCTGTGTGGGTTTCTGCCAGGTGCTTCAGTTTACCCCCACAGTCCAAAGATGTGCAGGCTAGGAGGATTGGCCATACTAAATTGCCCATAATGTTGAGGGGTGTGTAGGTTAGGTGCATTAGCCATTGGAAATGTGGGGTTACAGGGAAGGGGTAGGGGGATGGGTCTGGGTGGGATGATCTTCGAGGGTCGCTGTGGACATGTTGGGCCAAATGGCCTGTTTTGACACTGTAGGATTCTATGATTGAAAAAATGCTACCATCTTCACATATCCATACAGAATTTCTCTGATCAGATAAAAAAAATTCATTGAGTTCAGTCACTCAACCTTAACTAGAATTTCTGGTCATTTTCCAACAGCAAATGGGAGACTAATTGGTCTGTAATTTGTGGATTTCACTCTATCAATTTTCTTGGAAATCAGAGTGGCATGCACTGTTTTACAATCTATAGAAATGGCTTCTGAATGAAAAGTACTCTGGAAGAATAAATTAAGGCACCTGCAATGCTCTCACTTACTTCTTTAAAGATCCATTTATCACCCCTTAGGGCCAGTAATTGTAATTTTGTTTACATTAACTTTGGTAAATTTTTACCTTGCGTACCACTTTCACAACCCTGCCCCTCAAGATTATTAATCACGGTCAATAAGATGCTTAGTCCTTTTGATCTTCAATATTCTCTTTAATACCATGTCCTTACATCCTGTCTGTTTCATGCCTGTGACTCATGTTTGGATATGTTTTGCTGAGCATAATGGTAGTGTCTGCTGATTATATGTGCTAATCATCACAACTGTGTTGACTGTTATTACATCCTTTCTTTCCATTAGTGCATCTTCTTAATAGTCTAATGTGCACTTGTAAAAATTGTCACAAAAAAGATATCTAAGTTAAGACAATGGGTCAGTATCAAGAAAAACATCATTTTGAAGTTGCTGCAAAGTAAAATTTCCAAGTATTTGCAGTTGTTGACTACTCACGGTGCTGGTACTGAAGTGAACTAGTATAACATCCTACTGATTTTCAAATAATTCTCTTTAAGTTGTTGGTGGTTTTTTCACAAACATATATAATGAAGATAACGACAACTGGGTTCAATGTTAAAAATTGTAAGCTCCAACTAAAATAAGAGCAAAATTTTGATTGGAATTAAGTTGGAAAATGTCAAAGTAATCTTTTCAGTGCTGTATTTTCTGACATTAAACAAAATAATTATTTATGGACTAAAAAAATTACATTCCAATGTTAAATTTCATGGTACATTACATGTACCTCACTCAAGTAACTAACCTTTATGGCTGTAGTGTTCTGTGATTCAACTAAGTGGGTTATCACGACGGATTCCAACTGTGTCTTTGCATCCACTTGCCATGCATCATTGGTCAGCAATCCAGAAGAAGCAAAACAGTGACGAATTTTCTTCTGTTCAACCTGGGTTTATCAAAACCAGCTGTAATGTTTGCAGTTCTATCCCAGCTGAGATTAATAGCACAGCAAACACTGGGAGTCAAACTTGGTAAATACCTTGCAGTTTGTGCACTTATTCCATCTGGTGGTCATTATGAGGAGAGCAGACTCTTGTTGCTGATGATGGTAAATTTACTTTTTAAAAGCAAGGTTAGTTGAGACATGTCACTTAACTTATACTCCATGCATACCTTTTGTGACAAACAGGACCATGGTGTTGACATGGTAAAAGTTTAGAAAAATGATAAATTAATAATTGTAGAAATGTCAAAAATCACAGAAAGCACAGTACAGAAATGCATAAATAGCTTCAGTTTCTGATAAATAAACCACCTTTATGGTGCTGAATTTGTTTCTCCCGCTCTTTTGCTTCAAATTTATTCCTTGTTCTTAGTATATTCAGCCTTTTTTTCTCTTATTTGTTAGGTGTAACTTTCAATTTTATTAGGAGCATAAAAATGGACAGTATTGACCTGGCCACTCAGAATAACCCTCAGCTTGTTTTTCTTTTCACTGAAGGCTTTTCTATATCCTCAGCCTCTGAAATCCATGACTTCCAGACAAGGGCAGCAGTTGCATAGGAACATTATCACCTCCAAATACTGCTTCCACACGTACACCATCATTACTTGACGTCTATTACCTGTTCTGTCATTATTACTGGCTTGCAAACCTGGAACCCCTTCTCAGGAAGAAGGGAGAAAGTAAGCTATGAGGGAAAACTGGCAAATTATATAAGAATGGAGAGTAGGAACGCCTTTAAATAGATAATAAGGTAGAGAGAAACCAAAATGAACATTGGCCACCAGAGAATGAGGGTGAGGCAGTAACGATGAAAAACTGGAACACAACAAAGGAGTTGATTAAATACTTTGAGGTAGAGAACACTAACAACATTCCACCAGTACGAAATAATCGAGGAACTATGGGTTGGAGGCAGTGTAGAAATAAATACAATTTGCCTTCTCCATTTCCTTCTGAACCTACATGCTAATTTTTTGTGATTCATGCACAAGGACCCCCAGTTCTTCTGTGTGGCAGGTTTCTGCATTGTCCCACATTATATTCAATCATTAGGTTCTGATCACTGGTTTTTGAATGCCCCCACCATCAGAAACATCATTCTTGCATCTACCCTGTCTATTCCTCATTCTTCTGAACTACAGCAAATATAATCCTAATTGAATCAACCACTGCTCATATGGGGAGGCAGTGGCCTAGTGGCATTATCACTGGACTGGTTAATCCAGAGTTCCAGACAATGTTCTGGGAATCTAGATTCGAATCTCATCATGGCAGATAGTGGAATTTGAATTCAATAATAATAACCTGGAATCAAGAGTCTAATGATGACCATCAATCCGTTGTCAATTGTCAGGAAAAACCCACCCGGTTCAAGTCATGCCCTTTAGGGAAGGAAACTGTCATCCTTACCTGGTCTTACATGTGATTCCAGACTCACAGCAATGTGATTGATGCTTAACTGCCCTCTGGGCAATTAGGGATGGGTAATAAATGCTGCCTCACCAGCAACGCCCTCATCCCATGAATGAATAAAAAAAGGTCAGTCCTGCCATTGTCAGGAATCAGTCTGGTCTTGAAGCTGCAAAAATGGTTCCTTCACATCATGTCAAAACTAGGCTATTCTAACTTTCTGCAGCAAGTTTAGTTTGCATCTGTTATGCCAATACAGCAATTTTGTGCCATTCAATAAATGCCAGTTAATAAAGTAAGTCAGGCTGAGAAATAGTGTTTTTGCAAAAGTAACAGAACGTCTGTGCATCTCAAACAGCACCTTTGTATTTCTGCTTTTAACCATCCATCTACCCTACGCCAGAAGTTGCTATATTATTTGCATAAATAACAGAGTCCTGTTAACCTGTTATTCAGTCAAATTGTGGACTTTTGTCTATCATATCAATCACCCAAATATTTGTAACTGACCTCCTCATCGAAAGAAGTGCAATACACTTTTGAAAGTTTACCTTTTTCAAAAGCCTTTATAATTACAAAGCTTAAATATCTCAAAGTTAAGATTTTAATTTTGTGATTTTTTTCCCCAATTCTATCTCCTGTGACAATTGACAGTGTTTCTGGAAATAGTTGGAGAAAACTCAAGACACACTTTGCAAGAAAACATGAAATTCATTAGAGCTCCAACTCAGGTCATTTGGGGAAAGCAGGACCAGGTAAATATGTTCAGATTATTTTGCAGTTCTATTACTGGACTAATAACATGCTGAAACTCACTGTTCAGATATTTGTATTTATAACTTGAATCTTAATGCAAAAATTATTGACACTATTTTCCTTTTTTACTTTTAAGCAGTATTTTTCACAACTGTGGTATGTTTGAAAGGGAAGCATGACTACCAATTTATGCACAGCAAGGTTTCAGAAACTGCAATGGGACAGAAAGCGAGCCAACCTGTTTGACTGGGAAATAAATTTTGGCTAGAATATTAGGAGAATTCTCCTCTTCTTCTTCAGATAACACCAGTGACCTTTTACATCCATCTTAAAGAGCAGCCTTGCTCAGTACTGCAATTAAATATTCTAGATTATGTATTTGTACATAGCAATGGGTCTAAAGTTAGCTTTATGAATCCAGAGGTGAGATCATTTCAAAATACCATTTTCAGACAATGTCATGATGATGAACATTATTTTGAACTCAACTATGCCATAATTAATAGATAAATCATTATTTATCTCCAATTTTTATCTCCTACTCTCCTGAATAAAATGATTCCGGCAGGATAGACTTCTTTATAGACCTACATTCCTCCGATTTACTGCCAAGTGCTCATACTATCATTATGATCCAAGGCAATGTAGGTGACAGGATCAATTAAGAGTCATTAGTCCATCATATATTTGAAAGTAAAATCATAATTACAGATGTAGGATTTCAATTTTTATGTAAATGTTTAAGAATCAGATCTATTGCTATTCATAACTTTGATTTAAATTCATCTAATATAGTGAGTTATTGACCAAAGAGCAGTACAGTCAGGAAAAATAGTAACTTATTTAAAAGGTTTGTCGAATCTGTATCTTTTTGAAGAGTGTTTGAACAAGAACGGAAGAGTTTGCATTAGATTTAAAAGGCTCAAATGTATTTTTCTTGGATTATAATAAATAGTGGTCCATGTGCCACTTATCCAGAAAACAGGACAAACAAGTAGTAGGTTAAGGAAGCAGATGTGTGGCTGACAAACACAAAGGAGGGCTACCAGTGGAGGACTGGAGTTTGAAGGGTCAGATGCAGGCATAAAGAGAAATCAAATTTAGGTGAGTGTATCACAGAGAATTCTTGTGTGAAGAATAAGTGTGAAGAAGTGAAGTTTACTTCTTTATTTAAGGAATAATTTCCCTATTAAGTACAAAAAGTAGAATGCTGCTGGTAATTTCTTCATCAGGGTCATTCAATAAATTTGGTTCTTTTGCTGTATGGTTCTCCCACTGGGATCTAAAGATTCCTGTTCTATGTCCTTCCTGTCTCTAGGTACTGGATGTTTCAGGAGCTGGAGTCCTTGCTGATAATATTCCAGGTTGTAGAGTGGATCTCTTGGAAAACTGTGGTCATTCTGTGGTGATGGAGCGGCCCCGTAAGAGTGCTAAAATTATCCTGGAATTTTCAACTTCCCTACAAAACACAAGACCAGAAAGCAATAAGAAATTAGCCTAACATTTATAAATGAAAGCTGTATTGCTTTGGATTGAAAATAAAATGTGATGCTATAATCATTTCCCAGGAAGCAAAATGACTTGATTGAATGCTGATGCCCCAATTTTGTCTATTAAGAGTGTTAGTTAAAAACGTTTGGTAGTGCTTTCAAATTACATAAACACAATTTTGAAAGACACAGAATATTGCCAGAAACTAAAAGCATGCAGTGTATGAAAAGGAACATAAATCACAGGAAAATGCTCTTTGCCAGATTTCCTACACTAGTATGATCTTCATTTTGGCAGTCTATGTTTCACCATTTGATGCAAGTAGCAATGCAGTACTTTCCCATTTTTCAGTTCAGGGTCAGTTTCATAAAATTCATAAATCATTAGCATAATTTATTAAATATGTAATTTATATTTTAGAAGTTATTTTTGATTGCTCAGTTATTTAAATCTGTAGAAGGTGATTACAAAGTTTTTGTGGTTAGTCTTAACTTTTTCAACAATGATGTTGTAGGGAAGGTACAGTTGCTATCAATACCGTTCAGTAGATATTTTATCGTAGTTTTGATAGGAATTTGCATTTGTGTGGCTATTTGTTTGTAACAATGTATAATAAAATTTCTTCTGAACAATTGCTAAACATCACTACAGTAATAAACATTGTGACCATAATTTTGCATCATATCTGCTTTAACAGATATGATAAACTGGGAAATAAGTAAGATGTTATATAAACTTTGAAACATTGATTTGTGGTTTAACACATTGGTTCAGTTTACTATTTAATAAATAAACCAGCACTGGGCAAAGAGATTTCATGAAGTCAGTGAATCAAACAATAAAATGTTCGCATAGGCTAAGTCTTCAGAAAAAGGAGACGTTCGTAGTAATTTTGATCTTACAAGTAAATGTTTACATCAAGAATATTACTAAGAAGTAAGATGCTGCTTTATCCACAAATCTGCTTTAGTTCATTGTTTAGATTTTTCCTCATCCTCTGTTATTTGGCTCAACTGAGATGACCGTAGATCATTAAACAAATAGGCTAAAGCTGTTCTCAGTGTTGGGTAAGGTATCCTGGTTATCATTTCTTTATTCTATCAATGACTTATGAATTCTGTGAATTCTATTGCTGTTTCATAACTATACTTAAAATATTTGTGATGCATCAAATTCCCATGATAGACAATCCTATTTAAGTTGTAGAAATAAGTTTAATTGTTCTAGTCATCAAGTGCAGGAATCCCATGAGTATTGAGAAGTGAACAGTGCATCAGCTGAGTATGTCTACAATTATTTGGCAAATTGCACTAACTCTTGGATTATGACTGTGAATATTGCACCTGCAAAAAGAGGTTAAAAGAACAGTCCTCATTGTGATCCACTTCAGCAACTCATGTTGAAAGGGATTCAGTTCATGGTAGTGAACCCTCTGGAAAGGTCAATAGGTCTGAGGATGTTCTGGGTCAAATGGAAAGATAATAGTTTACTGGAGACACTGATATATATGATTGAGATTGAAATGCTTTTGTTCGTGAACATTTTAAGGTCCAAGTAAACAGTTTTCCAATGAAAACTATCTTTCACTGAAAATTTTGGAAATATGTTAATATTAGCATTGTTTTCTAGGATTGGATTCATAATATCTTTTCATCTCTGGAACCAAAGAATGAAAACAGAACTGTCAGAAAGAATAGTTTCTTCCTTCCTTTCTGTCACTGTTAAAGGGTCTAACTGTAATGAATTAAGGTGGGCTTAGTTTAACTGATCAGAAATAAAACTTTGCAAAAGCATATTGCTTTCAAATGTGATACAATGAGTGGTTTCACTTACAGTCTATGAGAATATACTTATGGAAAAGATTGCATCCTGTGGGGTCACTACTGTAGCTGATATCTCTTTGGGTGAATTGAGAGAGGTTTGTATTTTCAAAGTTTGTTTTGTTTATCCTTATTTGCTATGTTGTATCCCCAATTATACATTGAGTGCATGTTTCAGTTTTTGTGTTTATTTATTGTTTAATTTTCTTAGCATAAGTGCAAAATTTAATAAAATGATTAATATCCTTTACTTTCAAAACTTTATTGGTTGTAAATATTAAAATGATGTTGGATAAATAAATGATGATGGGCTGCACAAGTGAAGAACCTATCTGTCCTATAAAGCACTATTAACTATCCTGTTTATTGTAGATTTGTGAATAAGGCAAAGGTATAACTAGAAAAACGATACAATAGACTATCGGAAGAAAGTCAGCTTGCTTACTGGAATAATCTTATGGGGAAATAATTGGTTATTTTTCACAAGGTCAGGATTCATGTTTGTGATTTATTTGAAAAAATGATATTTGGCCTAATAATTCAATAAATGTTGCAGTTGCTAGCAAGTATTTTAGTTTTCCTGTATTATTTAAGCACATGAATAAATATTGCTGTACTTTAGAGTACAAGAATTTCATTGTAAAGAGGGATGAAAATAAACTTTTTTTAACCTCTTCCATTTTGATTACATCCAGTAAAGATTAATGTACAGGCATAATCTTAAATACGCATGTCGTAGACAAAAATAAAAAAATCTCCTGACCAATGTTTTGCTTCCTGTAATGAATTCACTCCTTGCACACATTTTTTCATTACATCCTAAGTATCTTTAGATCCTGTTGTCTTTATTGTTTTTTTTCTCAGTACATCATATCTATGTGACTTCTCAAACTATCCAAGTATGTTAGCATGGACCTATCCTTCAGAGTTTCTCTCAAACACCAACTCATATTCTCGTTCTTTTCAATGGACATGAGTGTTAATATTAATGTAACTTACTTTACCTGTAAAAGCCCCTAATATAAAGCATCCAATATCCAATAAGGTATTTAGCCTTTGCACCTTTTCAGCAATCATCTTAAGTATGTAAAGTAACTGAAAATCTTAATAGCATTTTTGTGTAATTATTTCTCCTTAAGTACCAGAATAAATATAAGCACAAGTACAATCAAAAAGTTTGCAGTTGGCACATAAACAGCAAACAGACGACCAAATAAGTTGTAGGAACGGTTAGGGAGCAAAAGATAATTTACACAAGGAAGCACAGAGTATCTGTCAGAGAGATCCTGTCAAAGATATAGTGAAAGAGGAAGTATGCTAATAATTGATAATGAAAATGTATTAGAAATGTTGGCAATATTTAACAACAACAAAAACAAAGTCATTGGAAAAGCTCAGCAGATCTGGCAGCATCTGTGAAGGAAAAAAAGAGTTAACATTTTGGGTCCGGTGACCTTTCCTGAGAACTTCCTCAGTTCTGAAGAAGGGTCACCGGACTCGAAACGTTAACTCTGTTTTTTCCTTCACAGATGCTGCCAGACCCGCAGAGCTTTTCCAGCAACTTTGTTTTTGTTCCTGATTTACAGCATCTGCAGTTCTTTTGGTTTTTATTGGCTATATTTAAATTTGACACATCAGCAGACCAGATCAGGTGTGTCCTAGGATACGGAGGAAATTACAGAGGCACTTGTCATAATTTTCCAATCCTCTTTAGATTCATAGGTCATGCCAGAAACCTGGACCATTGCAAATATTCTGTAATAATGACTCCTAGTAAAAGATTCTCCCGTTGGTAGAAACATCTTGAAATCTGTCAATCCATCTCAGAATCTTATACATTTAAATAAGATCACCCCTCAATCTTCTAAGCTATAATGAATAAACGTCTATCTTGTTTAGCCATTCTCAAAAAGTCAATTCTTTAATCCTAAGAATCAGTCTAGTAAATCTCTTTTGAACTGCCACCACTACCAATATATCCTTTCTGAAAAGTGGGGACAAAATCTGTACACTTTTCTCCAGGAATGGCTTCACCATGTACAGTTATAATAAGTCTTCTGTATTTTTAAACTTCATCCTCCTAGTAGTAAAGGCCAGCATTCAATTTATCATCTTCATTACCTATTGCAAGTGCATGCTAACCAGTTGTGTTTTCTGCACAAAAACACCAGATCGCTCTATGCTGCACTTTCTTAGAGTTCCCCTCAACTTAATTAATAGTCTGCCCTTTGATTCTTCCTACCAGTGACACACCTCACACGTTACTACATTAAAATCCATCTGCCAATTTTTTGTCATTCATCTTGTCTATATCCCCTTGGATATTCCTTATGTCTTCACCACAACATGCCCCTCACCTATTTTTAGCATTATTGCGAATTTGGACACATTATACTCTGTGCCCTCCACCAAGTCATGGGAGGATAATAAATTGGATAGTTAGTAACTGAAGCCCTAGGACTGATCCTTGTGGCACTCCACTAGTTCCATCATTCCAACCTGGAAAAAAACCCATTAATTCTGACTTTCTGTCGTCAGTGTGTTAGTTAATCCCGCAATCTGTGCAAATACCCCCAATACTGTGAGTTTCTTTCTTAGGGGCAATAACCTTACTGAATGCCTTCTGAAAAATCATTTACCTGATTCCCCTTATTCAACTCTGCTCATTATATCCTCAAACAACTTTGTTAATTTGTTAAACATGATTTCTCTTTCACAAATCTTGTTGACTCAGTTTGATTGTGTTCAGCTTTTCTAAATGTTCTGCTGTTTCTTCCTTAATAATAAACTCCAGCATTTTCCCTGCAACGGATGTTTGGCTAACTGGCCTGTAATTTCTTGCTTTCAATCTTACTTCACATAGATGTCATTTTAGAGATATACAAATCTGGTGGAGCTTTCTTGGAGTTTACGATGGGACGTTTACAGTGTCCTTCACTGTGAAGATCAACATAAAATATAGGTTTAAATGATATAACATTTCCCTTTACCCTGTATTTAATGCCCCAGTTGCATTCACCAAGAGTCCCACACTTGCTTTTAAGCTATTAACTTTTTGCATAGCTTGCTGTTTGTTTTTTATATTTCTTGCCAATTTACTTTCATAATGAAATTTCTCCCTTTTTAGACTTTTAGTCATCTGCTCCTTATCCTAAAAAAAAATTCCCAACTCACTGGCCATCCATGAATTTCCATTGCTTAGTACATCTACCTTGACTGCTTTTGTTAACCACTAGTAGTTCATCCTTCCCATCAAGTCCTTCTTTTTGATCAGAATAAGTTTTTACTGAGAGTTAGAAATATCTATTTAAATATCTGCCACTACTCATCCTTTGAAATTCCTCTTTGTCTATCTTCCCAGTATGCTTTAGACAACACGTTCTTCATATCTCTGTAATTGCTGTTATTTAAGTTGAGGACACTAGTTTGAGTCCTGAGTTGCTATCCGCAAACTGAATTTGAAATTTGACTATTTTGTGATTGTTAAGTTCCAAAGGATCCTTAACTACAAGATCTCTTATTAATTCTACGTCATTACTAGACCTAAATTAAGGGTAGGTTGTGCAATGTACTGCTCTAAGAAACAATTCCAGATGCACTCTATAAATTTGTCTTCCATGTTACCCTTGACCATTAGATTTGTACAGTCAATATGCAGCTTAAAGTCACCCATGATTCCCTTCTTATTATTCCATATTATTATTATTATTATTCTATTATTCCATTATTTCCAAATTTCCACTCTTTCCTACAGAGATGCAGCTCTATAGGGTCCTACAATTGATGTCCATCTGTGACTTCTTTCCCTTGCTAGTCCTTATTTCCACTCAAACTAATTCCACATCATGATCTAAAGGGACAATGACATTCACAGTCATGCAGCATAGAAATAGAGCCTTCAGTCCAACTCGTCCATGCTGATCAGACATCCCAATTGGACCTAGTCTCATTTGCCAGCTAGACCCTTCCTATTCATATACCCATCCAGATGCCCTTAAAATATTGTAATTATACCAGCCTCCACCACCTCCTCTGGCAGATCTCTCCATACATACACTACCCTCTGTGTGAAAAAGTTACCCCATTAAATATTTCCCCTCCCACCTTAAACCTATGTCCTGGTTTTGGATGACCTAACCTCGGAAAAAGACTTTGGTTATTCACTTGAACTGTGCCCCTCATGATTTTATAAACAGCTTTAAGGTATCTAATTAAAACAGAAAACATTGTAAATATTCAACAGGTCAGTCAGCAACTATGAAGAGAAATATAGAGTTTTATTAACCAGAGTTAACCAGTTCTGATCGATGGAATTGAGAAATGATGCAAAGGCATTGAAGAGGGCATAGAAACGATTTGTGAAATGGTTATGGGAATGATGAATTCACTTACAAGGATGGACTGGAGAAGTGTGGTTATTCTTAGAAAAGAGAAAGTTGATTGGAGATTTGACAGGTCAAAATCATGAAGAATATGAATGGAGTAGATAAGAAGAAACGGTTCCTACGGTGGAAGGTTTGAGAACAAAAGGACGAGATTTAAAATGATTGATTTACAAAGGAACCAGAGGTAAAGTGATGAAAATCTCTTTTTACACAATGTTTAGGATTTAAGGCACATTGCCCGATAACTGTGATGGACACAGATTCAACTGTACCTTTCAAGAAGGAATTTACATAATTATCCAAACAGAAAAGATTTGCAGGGCTATATGGAAAACACATAGTAGTGGGACAAGTGATAATGGGAACTGCAGATGCTGGAGAATCCCAGATAATAAAATGATGAAGGGTCTAGGCCCGAAACGTCAGCTTTTGTGCTCCTGAGATGCTCCTTGGCCTGCTGTGTTCATCCAGCCACACATTTTATTATGTTATAGTACTGGGACAAACCAAGTTGCTCTCACAGAGCGACCACTGTAATGTGGATTTCATCTTTCCTGACATTCCTCTAATTCTGGTGCCATGGTGATCTCATCAAGCACAGATAAGCAGCCAATTTCTCTGAAAAATTCTCACAGCAAATCCAGTAAGCAAAACCCATTGATTATTATACTTCATTTAAAATATAGATTGGAACACAAATGGAATTAAGGTAAAGTGGAGATATGAACCATTGAATTGTATTAACTATTTTAGAAATCTTTGCATTTTATTCATAATCTTACAATTAAATCCACTTCCAGCATTCTGTGAGGATAGATTCAGTTCCGAGAGTGCTACATTTGACTTTCTAAATGCTAGCATCATTCAATTCTGACCGGTAATAGGAAAGATGCTTTCTAGAAAGGTTTTAATAGGTCACTAAGTTCAGAGGTCATAGAAGAGGAGTTCAAAAGTGACTGGAAGTCAGTGAGTATATGAAGGGGGAGAGATTTGTAGAGTTCACATTAGGAATTCTACAGTTAGCCTAATGCAGCTGAACTGTGCAGGTTCTGTCGAGGGAATTCAGTGAGGATTAACCGCAATAGATGGCTTTGTGCTGTTAGAACTCAGGAAGAAGTCCTGGGAATTAATAGGCAGCTAAGTCAGCACCCAGAAGTAGTCCTGGGGATCCGGAAAAGAAGGCTATGTTTTGGGAGAAGCTGTAAGGGTTTTAGAAAGAGCATGCAAGTATTAATACTCAAGGGCAGCTGAGAGTGGATGGTGAAAAGCTCACAAGCTGTATTTGCTTAATGCAACTGAGCAAGCTTGGAGCTCAGAGAAAAACCCAGGAACGAGATTGGTTGGTGAGGTTACATGCAAAAGAAACAGAGATACTCTTATGAATAAGCACTGGAATGCAGTTTGCAGAGTCTGGAGGAGCATCGATCTGGGAAAGGAGGGTGAACAGGAAGTAGTTGATGCGAAAACATTGAATGTATTCAAGAGGCGGTTAGATCTAGCACTTGGGATGAATGGGATTGATGGTTATTGGGAGAAAGCAGGATTAGGTTATTGAGTTGGACGATCAGCCATGATCATGATGAATGGTGGAACAGGTTTAAAGGGCTGAATGGCCTCCTCCTGCTCTATCTTCTATGTTTCAATGTCAATGACTTCATGTTAGGAATTCTGCAGTTAGCTATATGCAGCTGAACTGTGCATTGAGGTCATTCATGATAGAGCATTTTCATGGAATTGCTGACAGCAACTTCTGGGTCTAGACCCTTCTTCAGAAAGGATCTGAAGACAAACCTGGGGGCACACCAGATTAACCCAATTCACATGCTGTACTATTTCCTCCATCTATTTGGGAAGCATGTTGCTCACCTTTACTCAGTATCACCCACACACTTCCATATACCTCCTGTATTTTACAATTTCTTTAAACATACACATAATTATGTCTTTGAAGGATCATCTGATGTGCATTGTTTTGAAAGAGCTATAGTGAGCATCCTAATATATCTGGTATGTTCTGAAAGTTGTTGCCAATGGAGACACAACAATTTTACAGTTTAACTCAGAGAAAAAGGTCAAATTTCACAGTTTAAAACAGCAGAAGAAAAGAAACAGGAATTCACGGTTTAACCCAACAAGTGACTATCAGCAGTTTCATTATTTAAACTTGCAAGAGAACCTGAAGTCATTGACGTAGAAACATAGAAGATAGGAGAGAATGAGGTCATTCAGCCCTTTGAACCTGCTCTGACATTCATTATGCTCATGGCTGATCATCCAACTCAATAGCCTAATCCTGCTTTCTCACCATAATCTTAAATCCCATTCACGTCAAGCGTTAAATCCAGCTGCCTCTTGAATACATTCAATGTTTTGGCATCAACTGCTTCCTAGGGTAATAAATTCCACAGGCTCACTAGTCTTTAGGTGAAGAAATGTCTCTTCATCTCTGTCCTAAATGGTCTACCTCGAAACCTCAGACTGTGACACATGGCTTTGGACATAACTACCATCGAGAACATCCTCCCTGCATCTACTCTAATCTGTCTAATCCTGTTAGAATTTTATAAGTCTCTATGAGATCCCCCCTCATTTGTCTAAACTCTGGCGAAAACAATCCTAATATAGTCAATCTCTCCTCATATGTCAAGACCCGCCATCCCTGGGATCAGCCTGCTAAACCTTCACCATACCCCCTTGAGAGTAAGAGCATCCTTCCTCAGAAGAGGAGACCAAAACTGTACACAATTTGAGAGGTGTGACCTCACCAAGGCCCCGTACAACTGGAACAACACATCCCTGATCCTGTACTCAAAACCTCTCGCAATGAAGGCCAACATGTCATTTGCTTTCTTTATCGCCAGCTGCACCTCCATGCTCTAGGTGCACACACCCCTCTCCCAATTTACAGGCGTTCAGGGAGTAATCTGCCTTCTTGTTTTTGCTTCCAAAGTGAATAACCTCACATTTACCCAAATTATACTGCATCTGCTGCCATTGATTTGCCCACTCACATAACATGTCAAGATAATGCTGAAGGATCTTTGCATCCCTGACACAGTTCACCCTCCTACCCAACTTGGTATCATCTGCAAACGTTGAGATGTAGCATTTTGTTCCCTCTTCCAAATCATTAATATTTTGTGAATAGCTGGGGGTCCCAGCACTGATCCCTGTGGCACCCACTAGTTACTGCCCGCCAATTTGAAAAGGACCCATTAATTTTGTGCGATATTGTATTAGAGGTCTCTTTATCAACCCACTCGCAAGCGTTGTATATTTACTAATACTGCATTTTCACTCATAACACTTTTACAAATTCACCAGCACATTATGTTGACTATACCACATTTCATTCATTCATTCATGAAACCGTGCCTTTGTAGTACATTTCACTATTACGAGATGGACTAAATTAAAACATCCCTTCCAACCCATTTCTGCTTCCTTACACCTTCAATCCTTATCAGCCCTATGCGGCAAGCAGTGTTTAGGCCTGTTTCTACATCAAAGGCTACCCATAAATAAATGTTAATATTGTACAAATCAAAGGTACTGGAAAAGCCCAGCAGGTCTGGCAGCATCTATGAAGGAAAAAAACAGAGTTAACGTTATGAGGAAGAGTCACCAGACCCGAAATGCTAACTCTACTTTTCTCTTAACAGATGCGGTCAGACCTGCTGGGCTTTTCCAGCAACTTTGTTTTGGTTCCTGATTTACAGCAGCCACTGTTCTTCTGGTTTTTATTTAGTGTTAACATTGTAACCTATTCAGAACAATGCCATTCCCACCATTGTGTCTCCATGACTCACCCGAAACTATGAAAAGGTTATAATTTTAATCAGCCCCTCAGCAACCGTCTCTTCGGAGTTGAATAAGTCGCAGAATATCAAACAGGTTTCCTCCACTAGCATGCACCTGTTAAATACATACTAAATAGGGTCACTATCCCCACTTTAAGAAAGTTACTATTGAAGCAACGCTTCTGTGAAACTGCATGAATGAATGAGTAAAGATAATAGTAAATAAAATCTCATGATCCCACTGCAGTAATCAGTCTAATATCCTCTATATCATTAAGAACACATATAATTATTAAATTATTTAGATTATTTCAGTCTACTATTTTTACTAACATTTATTAACTTAAAAGATAAAAGGACTAACACTAATTATGCAAGCGGACCAGACAGACACTGTAATCCCACCAAGAGGAACAGCATTTAGCAAATGCTTAAACCTTCTTCTGCTTCCCCAGGACAGATGTCATGCAAACGTTTGCATGCAATAGATACAATTATGTAACACAATAGTACTAGAATTTTAATATATGTCAGAATTGTGTATAAAGAGACTACTGTAAAAACTGAACTTCGGATGCCATTGCTGCCTTTGAACATTGCTACTGCACATACTGAATAAAGAGGCTATTTTCTTAATACATCGATTTTGGTCATTATTTGAACATGATCCCAAAATGCCTACTCTTTATTTCCTTTCTGCCAAACAGTTTTCTCTCCATCTCAATACACTTCCCCCAATCTCATGTGCTTTAATTTTGCACAATGATGCGTGACTTTGTCACACGCTTTCTGAAAGTCCAAATAAACCATGACTGGCTCTCCCTTGTCAACTCTAATAGTTACATCTTCATAGAATTCCAACAGATTTGTTAAGCATGATTTTCCCTTCATAAATCCATGCTGACTCTGTCTGATCCTGTCACTGCTTTCTAACTGCTCTGCTATAAAGACCTTGATAATGGATTTGAGAATTTTCCACACTATCGATGTTAGGCTTACTGATTTATGGTTCCCTGTCTTCTCTCTACCTCCCTTTTTGAATATTGAAGTGACATTAGCTACCCTCCGATCTGCACTGACTGTGCCAGAGTCTATAGAATCCTGGAAGATGACCACCAATGCATCCACTCTTTCTAGAGTCATTTCTTTAAGTACTCTGGGATGTAGATTATCCCTACGGATTTATCCGCCTTCAATCCCATCAATTTTCCCAGCATCACATGGGGAGGTGATAGTCTAGTGGTATTACTGCTGGACTGTTAATCCAGAGACACAGATAATGCTCTGGAGACTTGGGTTCAAATCCTACTGTGGTAATGATGGAATTTGAATTCAATAAATACCTGGAATTAAGAGTCAAATGATGACCACAAATCCATTGTTGGGGAAAAACCCATCTGGTTCACTAATGTCCTTTAGGGAAGGAAATTGCCATCCTTACCTTGTATGGCATACGTGTGACTCCAGACCCACAGTAATGTGGCTGACACTTAACTGCCCTCCGGGCAATTCAGGATGGGTAATAAATGCTGCCTAGCCAGCAACACCCTCATCCCATGGATGAATAAAAACAATTTCTCTCATATTGATCTCTCTCAATTTTTCCATCTCATGAAACCTTGCATTCTCTAACATTTCTGGTATCTTATTTGTGTCTTCTTTTGCTCAGTCATTTCTTTGTTCCCAATTATACACTCCCCATTTCTGTATGTAGGGGACCTACATTTATCTTCACCAATTTCCTCCTCTTTACGTACCTATAGAAACTCCTCATGTCAGTCTTTTATGTTCCCTGCAAGCTTACTTAATACTGTATTTTCCCTTTCTGAATCAATCCCTCGGTTCTTCTTTGCTGAATTCTAAACTGCTCCCAATCCTCTTGGGCAATCTGTATGCTTCTTCCTTGGATGTGACAATATCCTTAATTTTCCTTGTAAGCCATGGTTTGGCCCTCTTACCCATTTTGCTTTTGTGTCAGACTGGAATAAATGGTTGTTCTAATTCTCCCATGCGCTCTTTGAACATTTGCCATTGCCTATCCACTGTCATCCCTTTAACTAACTCTCCCCAATCTAACAAGGCCTCATGCCTCATATCTTCATAGCTTCCTATATTAAGATTCAGCATGGTAGTCTCCGAACTGTTGTGAAGAAAATCAATATCATAGCATAACAAATAAATGACTGGTTGGTGAATACTTTGCTGATTATCTCTCAAAATGCATGAATTATTAGTCATTGTAAGGTGTTAAATAAATGCATATGCACATAAAAAAGATAACCATGAAAAGCAATGTGTTGTGACTGTGGAATCTCCTGGATGCCAGCATGATCTGGGAGAAGCATATAGGAATTAAGTGCGTGTGCTCCAAGAAATTCAACTTAGCATCCTTGAGCTACAGGTTGACCTGTAGACACTGAAATGCTTCTGGAAGTGGGTAAGTTATTTGAACACATTAGTCCATGAGTCACTCACATCCCTTAGATTAGAGTTATCTGATTTGATCAGTGGTCACAGACAGCAGGGTGTGACAGTAAACAAGACTGGTATTCTAAGTGAGAAGGTAGAAGCGAGAACCACCTTTGCAGCTGCAATTGTAAGAGTTCAAGATTATTGCAATCTTTATAAAGGGAAGTGGGAGCCGCACGGTAGACGAGTAAACTGATCTGTGGAGAGAAAGCAGACTTAACGTTCTGGATCCGATTATCCTTTTTCAGAGCTGATTGTAGCGAGGAAAAAGTCGGTTTTCATATTTGCTACATTCCACACTAACTGTCTATTCCCGTTTCCTCATGAACAGTCATCCCTATCCTCCCGGGGGTGGGGAAGAAAGCGGAGTTCACCTTTCGAGTCCAGTAAAGACACACTTATTCCGCCTTCTCTCTAAACTTGTTTAATTTTTCCAGCAATTTCTTTCTTTTTGTTTCAGATTTCCAACGTTGGCAGTTTTTTTTGTTTAACCTCCGTTCTCTGCATCGCAAAGCATTCAGGTCACTTAGCGAATGCAAATTATTCCGTTATCAACTTTGATTCAGAGGCTGAAAGCTAGCGTGGAGAAATGTGGAGCTGGAAAAAGCACAGCAGGTCACACAACATCCAAACCGCAGGAGCCGAAACCCTTCGTTACGACTCAAAACGAAAACTCCAGTTCCCAGAGAAGGCTCATTTGCACCCGAAACATTCACTCTGTTTCTCTCTCCGCAGATGCTGCCGGGCCCGGTGTATTTCTGTAGCAATTTCTGTGTTTTGCCTCTAATTTCCAGCACCCGCAGGTCTTCACTTCTACGCACGTTGGCAAAGGAAAACACAGGGCGGTCGGCGCACGCACTTCATGGAAAGTCACCGATGAGTGGTGGACAGGAAGTGACGTTCCAAGGACGGCGGTTGCTGGGTAACGGGACCGGAGATGACATTTCGGCGACCGGCGGTTGCCCTGTGACGAACTCTCCCTCATTGCTCGAGCTGGCCGTCAGCATGAATCGTTCGGGGGAGGAGCGGGGCGTCGCGGCCTACGAGCGGCACGTTTCCAGAAACAGTTGCCTTCACCACTACCTGAAGGTTGGCCTGTGAGTGAGAAATATCTCCCGATTTCGCAGCACCGCCGACTTCTTCCTGCTCGACTGTACTCACTCTCCGGCTTCTCTTTTCTTTCTAAAACAGAGAGTTCGGGGAAACGAGGCCTGGGTTCAGGCTGAACGCCGCCCACTTTAAACAGTTGATCGTTTTGGCGCTTAAGGATTTGCACGGAGAGGTATGAGTGCAATAAGAGATAATAGGAACTGCAGGTTCTGGAAAATCTGAGATAACAAGATGTAGAGCTGGATGAACACAGCAGGCCAGGCAGCATCAGAGGAGCAGGAAGGCTGACGTTTCGGGCCTAGACCCTTCCTCAGAAATGGGGGAGGGGAAGGGGATTCTGAAATGGATAGGGGAAGGCGGATTGAAGATGGATAGAGGAGAAGATAGGTGGAGAGGAGACAGACAGGGGATACTCCTCCCACTTCAAGCCCCACCCCCATCTCCTACCTACTAACCTCATCCTGCCCCCTTGACCTGTCCGTCCTCCCTAGACTGACCTATCCCCTCCCTAACTCCCCACCTACACTCACCGCTACTGGCTCCATCTCTGCTTCTTTGACCTGTCTGTTTCCTCTCCACCTATCTTTTCCTCTATCCATCTTTGATCTGCCTCCCATCTCTCCTTATTTATTTCAGAACCCCCTTCCCCTCACCCATTTCTGATGAAGTGTCTTGGCCTGAAATGTTAGCTTTTTTGCTCCTAAGATGCTGCTTGGCCTGCTGTGTTCATCCAGCTCTCCACCTTGTTATCTCATGAGTGCAATAACTCAGGTTTTAGGCTCAGTTGGTCCCACAAGGGAAAACAGATTGATACAACGTGGAGCTAGCGAAGCGTCCTGACCCGAAATGTCAGCTTTCCTGTTCCTCTGATGCTGCCTGGCCTGCTGTGTTTTTCCAGGTCCACATGTGTTATCTCTGACTCCAGCATCAGCAGTTCTTACTGTCTCAGACTGAATGCAATACTCAGTGATATGCTTTGGAAGAAGGAATCATTATGCTATTAAAATTTGAATTTAAATGGTGATTTTGAGCAAAGTGTTAATTAGGTGAAAGTGCTTTATTAAACCCACTTCCTGCAAAGCCAGCACAGGTGGTTTATTTGGTGTGTTGTGTTACGGCAGTGATATGTTTTCAGCAGGCTGACCTGGGTTTGTGAAGTGTTGTGACCTCCATTTGGCAACTTGGTCTCATTTGATTCTTGTGTGCAGTTCTGGCACCAGACACTTCAGGGATGAAGTGAAAGCTTGAGACAAGGAGCACAAACACTTGAGAATTGCTCCAAGTAAAAGGAACTTGTTTTTAGGTTTGCTAGTGCCAGTGTATCAAGATTACTGGACATGATTGTAGTCCCACAAAAAATTGCTGGAGTAAACTACTTAATAAGTACTGATGTGAAATTCCTTCTCTGTGTAGATGATAGTATAACTGTACTGTTACTGCACAAGTACTCTAGGAGCCCGTGCTCGTGCCCTGAGGATGTAGCTTCAAGTCCTTTACCATGGCAGCTGGTGGGATTTCAATTCAGTTAATAGTTCTAGAATTGAGTGCTAATTTCTCAACCATGAAATTAAATTGAAATGTCATATAAACGCAGCTTTAGAGAAGGAAACCAGTCAGCTCTATCTCCTTTGGCCTAAATGTGACTCCAGATGTGGTGGATGACTCAATGAAGTTGTTTCAATTCTTAACTGTCATTCTAAATTCTGAAATGGCCAAGCAAGCTACTAATTTAATGGGCAATAAAGGATGAACAACAAATACTGGCCTAGCCAGCAACATTCACAACCCGTGAAACAACAATAAAAATCCATGTTGAGTAAACTTTCTATTGAAAAGGCTCAAATGGAGCTGAATGGAAATGGATATCAGCTTGAACGGGCTGACTTTTTTGGTAAGCCACCTGCAATCTAGCCAGTGAGAACAATATTATATCCCCTGAACAAAATGTGATGTTAGGTGAGTAGTAATGGCATCAAGTGATAAGAATCAAAGAGGAAAATAAGCAAATTGTGTTAAAGTTACTTTGACAGTTTATTCTCCCTGTTTGTCAAAGATGCTAGTGTGGTTGATGAAGACATCCAGGTGGATAGAGAAAATTAGTGGCAAGAGTGAATTGTGTAAAGTGTATCAGCGATGTGCAATAAGAAGGAACAGCATGGTCACAGATATCATAGCTGATAGTACTATGAAAGGAATCATATCGTAATCCATAGCACGGTGCACAAACCTGAGCTGATCAACCAGACTCTCTGAATTGCTAAGCTTACTGGGAAATGTGGTTCATGCAAAAAATTCCCTTCAGGTTGGCGAACGCAGATTCTAGCAATTAGTCAATGCATGAAATTCCAAACTACCTTCTGTTCTCGTAGTCCTCCTGCTCTTTAAGGTACTACACTTTCTCCTAAACATTTGAATGTCCTACTTGCAGGAGGGTTGACATTCCAAGACTGATGCTTTGAAGAAAATTCTGAAAGCTTTGCACTGTATAAGACCATCTGGGACAGAATTTAACTCAAAATATTTGTTGTATTATGAAAGAGAAAATCACGAGAAATTTAAAGCCTTGATAAAGTAATGTGATGGTGGGGTAGTATTTATCAAACATGGTAGTCAGACTATTCAGATTAATACTTCATGCTTAATTTGAATTAATCACAAAATTATGGATTCTGCGCAGCTAATAGAAGTAACCAAGGTACCCTGTGCCCAAGATGCTAGTGTCTTGTGCTGAAGATCCTGAAGAATAGGATGTGGTAGTTCAGGAGCTAGATAGTGGTGAATGATTGTGATGTATGACCAAATTTTTGCATCAAAAGGCCAATTGCCTTCAGTCAATACCCTGGTAATGACTACTACAGTGTAGTCTAGTTAATGAGGGGATGTGACAATTAGATATGACTTAGAATCCCTACAATGTGGAAACAGGCCCTTTTGCCTGACAAGTCCAAGCATACTCTAAGTATTCCACCCAGAAACATCCCCCTATAACTCATCTGATCTATACATCCCTGAACAGTACAGCCAATTTAGCATGGCCAATCCACCTAGGCTGCACATCTTTGGACTGTGGCAGGAAATCGGAGCACCCGGAGGAAACCCACACAGACACGGGGAGAGAATGTGCAAACTCCACACACAGTTGCCTGAGAGTGGAATCGAATCGGGGGCCCCTGGTGCTTTGAGGCAGCAGTACAACCACTGACCAACCGTGCCATCCAATTTGCCAAGTACCATGGTGGGATTTGTTGGGATAAGGTTAGCTATTTTGTGGATGATTCTCATCTTTTCTGAAAGATGGCACATAGCAGTAAAGTTATGAGAGTGTTTGTGCCTTAATGGAAAGAGCATTTAATCTTACAATGGAAGATAGCGTTTTGTATAAAAGCTACTGGTAAATTGAATTTATGGAAAGAACATCAACTTCTACCTCGTAGGCAAGAATGTGCATTTGGGGAGAATCAACAGCTTTGTCATTTGGTCTGCTAGATGATTACGCTCTTCTTAATTTGTTCAGATGTGCAATAACATCCACAATGAAAATGTGCTGTACGTAGTCACATTGAATGTTATTTGGATTTGATGAGATAATGGGATAGTACCCTTGCAAAATGTATGTTCTACAGAAGTTTATATAAAAATCTTCACAACTCTTGATTTTCAAAGTTGAACTGCATATTTGGATCAAATATAGAAAAGATAAAGAATGCTATGATGTTGTTGCCCTCATCTGTCCAAGGGCATTTGTGTTACACAACAAAGCCCAATTCTTTCTTTACATGTTTTAATATTACAACTATCAGATTAGGGAAGCATGAATTATCTTTTACAAAGAGAACTGTTTGGAGAAGCATGATAAAATGAAGGGTCACTGAACCAGGAACGTTAGCACTTGCTTCTTTCTGCAGATGCTGCCAGACCTGCTGATACTTCGCAGCATAACAAAGTCGGGCTGGATGAACACATGATGCTCCTAAGTTGCTGCTTGGCCTGATGTGTTCATCCAGCCCCAGACTTTGTTATCTTGGATTCTCCAGCATCTGCAGTTCCCATTATCTCTGATATTTCCCAGCAATTTGTTTTATTTTGTGCTCTACATGGTAGAATGACTGGCTTTTTAAAATGCTATTTCTTTAAAATACTTTTTGTCTCATCTTAAATTTTATTCATGTTTCTATTCCTTAACAACATCTCCCACCTGAGTGTATTGGACAAATGATTTGTTTACAACACTATCGAATAAGTGAACATCAGTGTTTTGGGAGTTATTAGATGTAAATTTGTTTTTAATCCCGGAATATATGAATGTAGCTGACCTATGTTTGTTTCAAACTAACAGCTCAGCAGAACCTAGGAGCTTGGCATAGGGGAATCATGCGTCAGAAACTATGCTGAAATACTGTGATGGAGTACTGATCTTTTTATTTGCCGCAGGGATTTGTACTCATACTTTGTGACCTAAAGTTAGAGACACTACCACTACACCACAGGATGTCCATTTGCGTTAAGTTCACACTGCATCAGTGAGTTACATTTAGAAGAACAAATTGATAGCAGCTGTAGCTTAACTTTTACTATAAGACTAACTCAATGACTCCTCAATAGGAAGCGATCGTTGACTGCTGCCTTATTCTTTAAATTACAATTCTTTACAAGCAGTTTAAATTGTTTAACAACTCTTGGATGAGAAGAAAATTGCTTATGAGACTTGGATATATTTTTCATAAAACCCTGATAGTTTATAGCTACTGTGTAATAGTTCACATCTCAAATGTTGCCTCCAGGAACAATTTCCTTTAGCAAAGTTTCTGCTTTCCTGTCAAGATATTAAACAATCAATCATGTTTCAATATGGAACTTCCTGAAAAACTTCACGCTGATTCCTCTAATAAGCTCTAGCTTGTATTGCCTCCTTATGGTTGGCAAGTTCCCACCTCTAACGTAACCTTTGCTACTCTCCTTCCTATATTCCTTTATTCACACTATTTATGTGTCAGCACGCTCCTTTGTGAACCAAAGATCATGGTTTAAGTTCCACCTGGGAAATATTCTTAAAATTAATCTATAGGCTATAGGTATTGCTGGCAAGGCCATGATTTATTGCACATCCCTGTAAATGCCTTAACTGAGTGGTCTACTATGCCATCTCAGGTCATTTAACAGTAAACCACATTGCCATATGCTAGACTTCCTTCCCTGAAGAATGAATAAACAAGATAGATCCAGTGGATAAACATAATTGTACTGTCATCAGTCCTAACTTGCAAAAATGAATGGTAAACTATACAAATCATTTGGTTGTTTCCTAATTGATAGAGGTTCGTGGCTGACTCAGTAATTCTGTCAGTTGAAAACAGAAAGAACAAGCACTGAGTCTTGTGTCATTCCTGCTATTTTTGAGCAAAATAAATCTTTAGAGGGAGGGAAGGATTGCTAATTTTGAGCTAAGACTGTAGCATTCATAAATTTGTCCCCTTTTCTGCTCCCAGGCACTTAGCTAACATTCTTGGCACTGACACCACTTGGCTTTTTCATACAATACCACATGATATTGCACCACTCGTGGTTGGCAGTTGAAATAATTTTGCTGTAATCATCTCTTCCTCCCCCAGCGTAAATCTGGACACTGCTATTGATTTTCAGCCCCAAGTATCCGATTTGGCAAAGCTCTGTTACTGAGAGAAATTCTGTTTCTCTTCAGATCCAACTTTTCTATGTGCAGGGTCAGTGGATTGGCCATAGTAAATTGCCCATAGTATCCAGGGGTGTTTAGATTAGGTGAGTTAGACATGTGAAATGCAGGAGTAGGAGAATGGGTTTGGATGGGTGGTTTAGACTTGTTGGGCCAACTGGCCTGTTTCCATGCTGTAGGGATTCTGATTCTATTCCTCCCAAGTAGTTCAGCAATAATATCTTGATCAGCCACCTGCAGATCCTTAATATTTTCTGAATGTCTGCCAGTAGCTACCTGAACTATGTGCAACAAAAATTATTTTAGTTGCAACAAAACCTGCAGATCAAAGCCATAGCCACATGCCAGTGACTGTGACCATGACCATGGCTTGCTGTTTCGTGCATTTTTGTCTTCACTTTCAAATCTCTGAATGACTTCATCCCGTCCTATCTCATTGGTCATCTTCAGCCTTGTGTCCCTATACGCACACTTCTCTTCCATGTTTTTATTCTAGTGGTTTGGTTTACCGTTTGTTTCTTGTATCTCAGAATCACTGGCTACTTTGTCCTCTGTCTTTCCTCTCAATTTTTCTCCAAATATCATTAGATGCTTTATCAATGATCTTCCCTCTGTCTTAAGGTCAGAAGTGGCATGGTTTGCTAATGAAAATGTTTAGGCAAAGGTGGGCAAGTGACCCTTGCAATGTCTGCGGGCAGTTTAGAGCCTTCAAATTTAAATTGCCTACTTCCTAATAGAAAAGCACCCAGTTTACATTTGATATCATCCTGTATAGCACAGCTATGATTGCACTTCTTTAAAGAAAAAATTCATTCATAGGATGTTGCTGACAGGTTGAGCATTTTTTGTCTAACCCTAGTTGTCCTTTTTAAAAGTGGTGATGCTGCCTTGAACCACAATGGTCCACTTTGTGTAGCTACCTCAACAATGCTGTTTGGGTAAGGAGTTTCGGGGCTTGTGGTGGTGTTCCCATGTGTCTGCTACATTTGTCCTTCTAGATGGTAGTGGGTGTGAGATTGAAAGTGTTGTACCATTCATTCAGATGATTATCTTTTCCAATCTGTGTCACAACCCAAGCACAAACGGTGTAGTTTGTCAAGAGTAAGTAGCCATGCTCGCTTTCCTTCGGAAAATATATTTCAATAAGACTTAAAAAATTCATGCCGGTCACTCTAAAGGTTAATGTTCTGAAAATGTTTTATTTGGCAGTTTGGAGCTGCCTTACCTGTTGATGTATTGAGATTTGAAGAAGAAACATTGACGGCTATACTGAGAGTAAAAAGCAGGTGGGTGTGTATAGTAACGATTTAAAGGTACTTTATTCTGATAAATATTTAAATAAAATCATTGTAGTGTTTTTTTTTAGTTACAAAAACCTCATTGAACTTAAACGAAAATGTTCCAAGTGAAAAGCTGGTTCATGGTGCGTGACTAGGTCAAGTGTTCTATGTTTGCACTGTCTTCTGCCAGAACCAGACTTTTCTCTACAGTCATACTGGAGGGGACATCTTGCCATTCAGTTTTGTTCTATCAACCATCTCCTTAAATGATTCTTGCTTTCCTCACATCTCTCTCTCCTATCTTCTCACCCAGTGTGAGGAACTCGTAGATTTCTGTGTGTAGATAAACACACTCCCATTCATTCACTGAACCTAACATTCCCTTGCCTTATCCATGAATTGGACTGTTTCTGCTATTTCTTTCCTATCATGTTCCCTCATGCCTTCTGAGATAATCTTTTTCATAAGACCCAGATCCTGCTTCCTTCAGTCCATTACTACTAAGTGACCACATTCAATTTCCTTTCCTTGCCAAAAGTGCTAACTGGCATTTTATAAATGATACTATCTCCTTAGATCTTTTCCCTCATTCTTTCAAAATTACCATGCCCTTCAGAAAAAGGCAACTTTGACCTTTCTGTCATTGCAAACTGCAAGTACCTCTCCATCCTCTTTTTGCTCTCAGATGTTTGAACATAGTGGTCCTTCCCAAATCTAAGACCAGCTTTCCTGCACAGCTTATTTTTGATCTCTGTCCAGCTAACCATCCTTGCCAGATAATTGAAACAGTGCTGATAAATGACAAAAATTACACATTTGTACTGTATTGTATTATTCGTGATCATTTTGCCACTGTTAGCAGTTTCATCGATGGCAGCAGCCTCTAATGAAGTTACTCTGTTATCCAGCTCAGTTGTATGACCCCTCTTGGTTCTGTATTTACCTAGTTGATCCTACTCAGGTTATTGAAATAATGCATTTTTGGTCACAATTTGTTCATCATTAACAAGCTGCCCACTTTCCAATAATATGCTCAGTTTCCTGGGGGACCAAATCCACGACTACATTTCCACCATCTCTCTCAACGCATGCACTCGTCAGCTTTGTGCTTGCTGGGTGCCCTGTCTTTTCTCAGCTGTGTTTACTTGTAGCCAAATATTAGGAAGGACTGAAACTATTGTCTTCGGCCTTTAACCCTGTACCGTGAGCCATGTTGTTCGCAATTTTGCCAAGCTGTTCGATGCTGAGCTTTGTTCAATGATCCATCCATCATAAAAACCACTCTTGGGCTGTGAATGTCAATGGCACAGCAAACTTTAATACCCATCCCTAATTGCCCTTGAGAAGGTCAACTTTGGTGTCAATGCCGTTGGGTAAGGAATTTCAATCTGTTGCCTTGAATAGCTGCAGTCTGTGTTGAAATGTTGGCCAGCATTACAGGAATAAACTGCACACGCACGCGCACACACACCAAAATAGTGCCTCTGGTATATCCACCTCATCGTGTGATTCGGGTCACATCCAGATGCCAAACCATGTGAGCCATGTGTTTGCCACCATCGGGTTAGTTATTTAAGTACACTTCTGATTGGTTCCATTCTCTATTCTTTAATGTTCAGGTCATCCAAAACCCTACTGTGTCTGTATCTGCTCCGACAGCTACCTTTCGCATACATCTCCCATGTCCTTAATGACCTTATTAGCTCCAAGTCACTAAACACCTCGGATTTACAATTACCTTTGTGTTTAAATTCTTTTTTGACCGTCTCCTTCTCAGTGACATTCTCTTTACCCATTCTACTTCCAACTTGGTTCCTTTGATGACTCTAGAGTAGTCCACTGTCTTTCTCCAACCCAACCTGTCATCATTTGAGCCCGATCCTCTAGATTCTCTTGTTAACCCTCTCAAACTTTATACCTCTTTAAGGCCTTTGTCAAGACTGACTTCTTTTCATGAAAGAATGTTTCAAGTCATTGCTCAAAATGTCTTTTGAGGCTGCATTTTATATTTGCTTCATAAGTATTTTGAAATCAATTAGTTTAAAGTCACTATGTAATTTTTAAATGTTTTGACTAACAACACTAAAATAAATGTCAATGTCTAACGCTTGCAAGTTTTCTTTTTAAAAAGTATCTCTATTTACAGTGGCCTTGTGAAGCTGTGGAGTGCACTGACCCTCCTGGGATCTTATCAAAATCAGAAGTGTGCTTTCACAGTGATGCAGGTATTGTATTCGTTTATGGAAATATTAATTATTCTTTTATAAAGTTACTCTTTAATCACAAAACATAAAGTAGAAGAAAACTGTTTTCTTCAGTTTTACCTAATGGTTGTATAATAGGTGCATCATTTTATCAAAGAAAACACAATCACAACTTTTACAGCATTGCAAATCATTATGATTTGAAGTAACCATTCTTTAATTTTATTCAAATTTTTATTTATTTTTCCACATAAGTGAAACTGAAATATTGTTTCTGCATTGCGTGGAGTTGGTACTTTACATTTCCACCAGACGATTTCTGTCTCTTCCTCTTTTTCATTTATTGTTCTTTCATTTGACGATATGTTGAATTCTCATAATGTTTCAGTCGAAATTTATTTTGATTCATCCATATTTATTTTCCCTCTTTCATGTGATGCTTATTTGTCTGTATTCCCTTGTCTCCTCTCTCTCCTACTCAGCCTACCTCTACATACAATCTTGTCACACTTATAATAATGATACATAGTCTCCCATTAATCACTTAGACTATTGAACTATAGAATATGAACTTGTTTCATGGTTGAGGAAGGCTGTAACAGTCCAAATTCTAATAGTATCCTGAAATTCACTGAGAATAGGACCAACCATGATGTCTGTGAATTCAGCAGGACAAGGCAGACGGAGCAGTTTTATTGGGAGGTTTATCCAGTTAGAATGAATCTACTGAAGCAGATCTAGAAGAATGATGCAGGGAGTATTGATTTTATATTTCTTTCTCCAGTTCTGTAGCTGTGAAAGAACCCATTAAAATGTAATAATTCCTGATGGGAGAAAGAAAACTAATCTTTGATTGTATTTTAGATCTGAAGATGTTCATAAGCAGATTTTAAATTGGCTTATTGTTTATTTAATTAGTAATTAATTGCATTTTTATCTCTTTATTGTATAGGTTTCGCCATTTCTTCTTGCACTATCAAGTGACAGTAGAGAATTTGTGTTAAACTGAAGTCATTGACAATTAGCAGGTGTTTAAAGTGACCTGCTCTTAGAAATGCCTTTTTGTGCTCAGAGAGTTATTCTTAGTATCTTTCAGAGCCCATTAAAGATGGGTCACTGGCACATAGACAGCATGTTGATGCCACAAAATGCTTTTCTTCGGACTGTGCATCTTCAGGTTGGTGAAAGAGCTGAACTTACCAAAGCTTTTTCCCAGAGTGATGTATTCACCTTTTCCGAGTTAACTGGTGATACAAACCCATTACATCTCAATGAAGAGTTTGCCAAAGACAGCAAGTTTGGAAAGCAAGTTGTACATGGTGTACTGGTTTGTGGATTAATGTCTGCTGTTTTGGGAACCAAAATACCTGGATGTGTTCTTCTGTCCCAGGAACTCCGGTTTCTAGCACCTTTGTACATAGGTGAGCAGGCCTCAGCAATTGCAGATGTTATTAAAATAAGGAGGTCAATCGCTTGGCTTACCGTTTCCTGTATTGTCAAAGAGACTAAGAAGGTTATAATGAAGGGGGAAGTGAAGATCATGTTGCCAGAAAGTAGAGATCAAAACGTATGACTTTATTATTGAAAATGAAAAATAATTTGGAAAAAGCTTTATTTGGACATGCTAGTTTTTGTAAATGGATCTTCTATGGAAATGATTGAAGATTCAAGTAATTTTAAAATGGATATTATTTCAAACAGTATTTGTTGGCTGATATGTTCGTAATAAATACCAACGATTGTAAAAATTGTCTTGTAATTAAGGCAATGCAGAATTTAGTGACCAATAATCTGTTTTTAATAATACTAGTTGAGGAGTCTATACTGACCAGAACACCAGAAGTATTGGCCTGATCATCCTTAAATAATGCTATGGGATTTGTTGTGCTATCTGAGAAGACCTTGGTTTGACATCTTGCAAGATGAAATGTCAAACGGTGGAACAAAGTGGCCAAATTTCCAGAATGATACTTTAAAAAAAAATTCATTAACTCATTAAATGTTTTGTTACTGTTTGGGCCAGCATTTACTGCCCACACCTTGTTGAGCTGGTGGTAGTAAGCTGCCTTCTTGAGCACTGCTATCCATTTGAACCCACAACTGTCTGACTGAGGGGCAATGTATGATGGAATACAGTGATGTTTCATGTGCTCTTGCCCAAGAGAGCACCTTCTACCCTTCTTGTGGCATTTAAAAAATTTTCTATATTGGATATTTTGCCATAATATCACCTAAAAATAAAAAGGCCCACTTTTTTTTTTTCTGTTGTGCTCCCATGCAAACTGAAGGTTTGGGTGAGGTTGGATCCATTCAGAATTTTCTTTTTAGAGATCTTATCTGAAATTCAAACCTACCTCCTAGGCTTATAAACCCAATAAGGAACCCTCTGTACTACTCAATTCCACCAATATATTTAATTCTTACGCTTTTCAGTATGGAAATTACTTAGCAAAATTTGTCATAAATGGATGTTACAGTTTAAGAGGGGTTCTTTTGAAATTTGCTTTTTTTTTTGTAAGGTTTAAAATTTGTGCTCCTTGTCTAGAATGAAACATACCAGCCTCGCTTTTCAGGAGCACATTACTGCTGCTGCTCGAATCTGTACTGAAAACAAAAAATACTGGAAATCACAGCAGGTCAGGCAGCATTTGCGGAGAGAGAGCAAGTCAACATTTCGAGCCTAGATGATTCTTCATCGGAGCTGTGATTGCCAGTATTTTTGTTTTCAGCCTTGCTTGTCAGTTTTGCACTGTTATTTTTTTCAAGTTAAAATGTATGATTTGGTCACTGCAGTAGGTAAACAGTATGGCTCTGAAGATCACTGAAGTTGAAGTATATATGTTATACATCGAGCAAAATGTTGGTTTCGTTTAAATGTACCTCTGCAATTCAAGAATCCAAGTTTTTTTTTTGCATTGTGGTTTTGAGTCAACAGAAGACAACAAAAGATATGTGTCCAGTCAGCCATTGTTGCAGTCTGGAGACCACTGCCTTTTTAATGTATCACTTATTTTCCACTCGTTTTCATGATTTAATTCTTTAAAAATTTATGAAAACATATTTGTACTTGTAAAAACTGAAAGAATCTGAGAATGCTGTAAATCAGGAACAAAAACAGAAGTTTCAGGAAAAGCTCAAGATCTGGTAGGATCTGCGAAGAAGAAAATCAGTGTTAATGTTTTGAGTCCGGTGACCCTTCCTCAGAACTATTTGTACTTGTGTCTGGAATGGATTTTGTAACTAATCAAGGCTAGTAAACAATTAGATTGTGTTCAGCCACCCAATCTATAATTTTAGCTGATTTGGGTCTTAGAATTAAAGTGGAAGTGAAACTTCAAATCTTACAAACCGATTACCTCTAGCACCTAGAATGACTGAGGCAATAAGTATATCGAACTCCAATATCTTTAAGATCCTAAGGTCACAAATCAACCTGAAGTGGAATTGTATCACCTCTCCTTCAATGTTGCTGAATTCAAAATCCAGAAACTCACTGCCCACTACTGCTATAGGGTCATCTTTAGTGCATGGTATGCAGCAATATAAGAAATTTGTTCAATGCTGACAGTACATCAGGAGGGCAACTATGGATGTGCTAAGAATAAAGGATGTACACAATCTGTAAATAATAAAGGGAAAAATTTCTGAAAAAAGATGATATTTCATTGAAGCATGTTATCTTGTACTCAGCTGGAAAATTCACAAAAGTACAGGTTGGTTTTGATGCACCCTATCTCAACCTTGTGCAGTGAACAAATAGCTTGGGCCCTATGTTTGAGATTGTTGGTAAACTGAATCACATAGCATGAATTGTAGAAATCTGAACGCGTTCACCATGCAAGCCATTTTTGCACAGCTAATGGCAGAGTGAAATAGAATAGAAGTTATTAGATTCTTGGTCATGCACCTGCCCTTTTCTAAAATTGCTGTAATATTTATTGCATAAATAACAATGTGAAAAGTGGACTATAAGAAGGCTGTGAGCTGTCACCAAAGTTGCTCAACATAAGTTTTGAATAAATATTCAGACAATTAGATTTACTTTCAGGGTAAAAATTGGAAGTATGAACAAAACAAATTTGCATACTAATGACAAACTTGTGGTACACTGCAGAACCAGAGGAGGCTTTACAAATGTAAAACTCACTGTTTAGGATATGGATTTGAGTATGAGCATCAAAAAGACAAATCATGGTAATTAAAAGGAATATATTAGAACAAAGGAATAAAGATTAAAGTAGATTGTGACCCACTGGAAGACATTTACCTAGTTTGGACAAATTATAACATAAGATGACAGATGTCATGCAGGGGTTAGCAGAAGGTTGGAAGTAGACAGAAGAGATTTCATGAAGATGAATGATGTACTAACAGCAAGAAAACTCAGGCTTATTAATGAGGGAAAAGAAATCTGGAAGATGCCTCATTCTATCCATTTTCCCATATGTATCAATGAAAGGAAATAGTTGCCCTTCAAATGTGGAAGATGAATGCTAAAACTTACACATATACACCCGAATACAAAAGAAAAAGTACTTGAAATTGCAAGATCGAAAGGAACTCCGAAGTGACATCTAGAAAATAAAAAGTGAATTGTGATTAAAGCTGAAAAGCAATTGGGCTCTCCAGTAGAGAGAGGACAGCTGAAAGAGGGGCTGACTTTGACAAAGTTGGATGATGCCTGTCACAGATTGTAGTTTATTTATGACCAGTGAGTATGTGAGGATAATGCAAGACATATAAGTGGCACACCATGATAGCAGATCTGACAGCAATCGGTGGCAGAAACAATTTCATTCACTATTGCAAGCAAATTAAAAGTAAATGTATTTTTTAATCTCTGGCCAGAAAGATTTTGATAAAGTGGCGCAAATCGGCCCTAGAAGTGGGTGTGTCATAATTCCATAATGCTTCTAGTTTTGAATTAAAAATGTTTTTCGCTCATTTCTCTTATCCTCATTTTGGAGATTTGGCCATTGACTTCTAATGGATTAGTCTACCATTAGCAAAGTACTGCAGTGATGTGATGTTGTCTTCTGCTTGCTGCACTTGCACACTTCCTTTCAGTGAAAGATGTACAAGGACATCCTGGACTCATTGAATATTTCCTTTCTCAAAGAAGATAGAAAAAAGAGGAGGCTATTCGGCCCTTCGAGCCTGTTTCACCATTCATCATGATCATTGTCCGACTCAATAGCCCGATCCTGCTTTCTCCCTGTAACCTTTGATCCCATTTTCCCCAAGTGGTATATCTAACCATTTCTTGAATCCAGTCAATGTTTTGGCATCAACTACTTCTTTAATGAATTCTACAGGCTCCCCACTCTGGATGAAGAAATGTCTCCATCTCCAGTCTAAATGGTTTATGCTGAATCCTCAAACTGTGATCCCTGGTTCTGGACCCACCTACCATTGGAAACATCCTCCCTGCATCTACTCTTCCTAGTCCTGTTAGAATTTTATAAGTCTCTATGAGACCCCCCTCTTCCGTCTGAACTCTAGCAAAAATAATCGTAACCTAGTCAATCTCTCCTCATACGCCAGTCCCACCATCCCCAGAATCAGCTTGTTAAACCTTCACTGCACTCCCTTGAGAGTAAGAGCATCCTTCCTCAGAAAAGGAGACCAAAACTACACACAATATTCTAAGTGTGGCCTCACGAAGGCCCTTTACAACTGCAACAACATACCCCTGCTCCTGCACTCAAAATTCTCACAATAAAGGCCAACATACCATTTGTCTTCTATACCGCCTGCTGCACCTACATGCTTGCCTTCAGTGACCAGTGCACAAGGACACCAAGGGGATCCTCCCCTCTCCCAATTTATGGCCATTAGGTAGTAATCTGCCTTCTTTTTGCTTCCAAAGTGAATAACCTCACATTTATCCAAATTATACTGCATCTGCTGCTGATTTGCCCATGCACCCAACATGTCCAGATAATACTGAAGGATCCCTACATCTTCGTCACAGTTCACCTTCCAACCCAACTTGGTATCATTTGCAAACTTTGAGATTTTGCATTTGGTTACCTCAACTAAATCATTAATATATATATGGAATAGCTGGGATCCCAGCACTGATCTCTGTGAGACCCCACTAGTTACTGTCTGCCAACTTGAAAAGGACACATTAATTCCTACTGTCTTTCCTCTCTGCCAACCAGTTTCTGATCCATCTCAATATACTTCCCCCAATCCCAAACACTGTAATCTTGCACATTAATCTTTTCTGTGGGATTTGGTCAAATGCTTTCTGGAAGTCCAAATGTACCACATCAACTGGTTTCCCCTTGTCAACTCTACTCATTACATCTTCATAGAATTGCAACAGATTTGTAAAGCATGATTTCCCCTTTGTAAATCCATGCCGACGCTGTCTGATCCTGCCACTGCTTTCTAAATGGTCTGTTATAAAGTCCTTGATAATGGATTTGAGAATTTTACCCACTACTGATGTTAGGTTTACTGCTGTATAATTCCCTGTCTTCTGTCTACTTCCCTTTTTGAATATTGGAGTGATTTTAGCAACCGTCCAATCTGCAAGGACTGTTCCAGAGTCTGTAGAATCCTAGAAGATGACCACAATGCATTCACTTTTTCTACAGCCACTTTCATAACTACTCTGGGATGTAGATTATCAGGCACTGGGGATTTATCTGACTTCAATCCCACTAAACTTCCCAGCACTATTTCTCTACTAATATTGATCTGTCTGAATTCTTTCCTCTCACTAAATCTTGCATTCTTCAACATTTCTGGTATTTGATTTATGTCCTCTTTTGTGAGGACAGAACCCAAAGTATATATTCAGTTGTTCAGCCATTACAACCACTCAAGTAATAATCTGCCTTTCAATTTTTGCTGCCAAAGTGAATAACCTTACATTTATCCATTTAAACTGAATTCTCCATGCATTTGCCCACTCACTCTGCTTGTCCAAACCACACAGTAACATCTCTGCGTTCTCCTTGTAGCTTACTCTTTCATCGAGCTTTGCGTCATCTGCAAATTTTGAGAAATCGCATTTAGTTCCCTCTTCTAAATCATTAACATATATTGTGAATAACTGGGGACCTTGTACAAATCCCCGTGTATCACACTAGTCACTGTCTGCCATTCAGAAAAACACCCATTTATTCCTACCCTTGTTTTCTGTTTGCTGAGCAATTTTCTATCCACATCAATACACTACCCTCAATCCCATACACTTTAATTTTACACATTAATCTCTTATGTGGGACTCTGAATTGAAAATTACTCACAATAATCATGCACATGAATTTATTGTTGTAAAAACCCATCATGTTCACTAATATCATTTAGGGAAGAAAATTTGCCATCGTTATCTGGTCTAATCTAATGTTACTGCAGACCCACCACAATGTGCTTGGTTCTTCAGTGCCCTCTGAACTGGTTTAGCAAATGAATCAATTAAAAGGCAATTTGAGATGGGCAAGAAAAATTGACCTTGCTAGTGACCCCACATCTCATGAAAGAACAAAGAGAAAACAAATTATGGAGCATATGCAAAATATAATTAAGTGATACATTTCAACTAGTCAATGCTGGTGTTTGTAGTCCACATTAGGCTCCTTCTATTCCTTCTGCTTCCCTTTCAGTTTGTCTTTTCCTCAAATTCACTCAGCTAATTTTCTAAAGCATCTAAGCTATTTGCCTCAACCACTTTGCAAGTTCCACATTCTAATCATTCTTTGAGTAAGATATTTCTTCTTATCTCCCATTAGATTTATTTGCCATGCTTCATTAGTAGTTAGTTCTCTAGTACACCAACAATTTTTAAAATGTATATACATTATATGAAATACCAAAAGGCCAAATTTGTACAGTTAGAGGTGAAGGAATAGTGCTGATAGCTGATGTTCAAAAAGAGTGCAGGTATCCTCTATTGTGATGTCACTTTGAATTCGTCACCTTCTCCGGGGAATGTAGGGTCCAGCAACAAGGCAGTCAGCAAGCAACTTGATCAGCAAATAAAATTGAAGAATTCTCATCAACAGCAAAGCAGAAAGAAAGAAACAGGATATAAATCACTGTGCAGTTATTGAAATA
Source organism: Stegostoma tigrinum (assembly GCF_030684315.1). Classification (NCBI taxonomy): domain Eukaryota; kingdom Metazoa; phylum Chordata; class Chondrichthyes; order Orectolobiformes; family Stegostomatidae; genus Stegostoma; species Stegostoma tigrinum. The sequence goes on along the minus strand of NC_081364.1, from coordinate 52,464,350 downwards.
AAAATTGTAACTTACAAGTGAGGTTGAAGCAGAAGTATAAGTATTAGAACATAAAGCATTAAAAGACAACTTTAAATATAACTTTGAGGCTATGGGGTCTGTACTTGGGGTGATAGCGTTTGTTCGACAGAAGCTGTACCTTGAAGTTCTGTCACAAGAGTAATTCAGTAATAGTAAACTCAGTAATTCCTGATTGAATAATGCTTAACCTTTGCAATGATCCTTGCAGTGGGAATAGTGTTTGGTTAATTGAAATTAGCAATGGACCAATCACTTCTATGCTAGCTTCACCTTTTTTAATGGGTCTGAACGAACAAATACCTTTTTCTATATTTTCTCATTGTTCTGTAACAAATATAACATCCTAGTAGTGAGGTACTAAATCTATGAATATTATCCCTACACCTATTTTCTACCTATGTACTAATGATGTAATTTTGTCTTGTTTTGGTGCTCAAATTTTATGTTGATGATTCTCTGCTGGGCAGAGATTCAGCATTGATCTCTGATGCTTTCTTGATGAATGGTGCTGATGAGCAGCAAATTGCAAATCAGTAATCCTAAATCAAGGTTTTAGACCTGTGACTGGACTTTACAAGCCCTTGCTAGAATCTGTAATTTTGAATATGGTAATGAGGACTATTATTACACATTCCTGTATTTCTCAGCTGTGAATTATGATTGAAACTGTCTGTATTTATTTGTAGAGACTGGCTTGAAGCAAATTCTTGGCATAATAAACTGAGGAGCCTTGCTGAAAATGTCAGCATTTAAATATGTTATGGAAAAAGTTCCTTGCTCTTTTAAGAGACTAGCATATGGAAAAATATATCTAGAGTCTTAGGTGCAGGATGATGGTCATTTTTAGATGTTGTATTGTGAATTTTAAGCTATTTTTAAAATATTTAATTTCACTGAAGTTTGTATTTTTATTTAGGATTACTTTGCATAGGCCTCCGTAAGACATACTGCATAAAAAAGGCTATTTGACCAGAATAGACCATTGTGATGTGCTTCACTTGAGCCTGCTACCATTTTTCCAAATCTACCTTCATGACCATCTGTGCCCTTCTCCTTCATATGCTGGCCTAGCTTCCCCTTAAATGCAGATATATTGCTTGCTTCAAACACTTAGTGCGGTACTTGAGTTTCACATTCTCATCACTCTTTAAGGAAGGATGTTTTTTCTGAATTCCCTGTTGGATTTTCTGATACTTATCTATATTGATTGCTTCTAGTTAAGCTCTTCTCTGCAAGAGGAGACATTCTCTTTCTACTTGGTCTATGAAATTTTTAATAATTTTAAAGGTCTCTATGAGTTCACACCCAGCCTTTTGTCAGGAGAAAAGAAACTCAGACCATCCATCCTTAAATGTATACCCAAGCACTTCTGAGGCCATCCTTGTAAATTCTGTCTGCACCTGCTCCAGTCCTTCTACATCCTGTTTATAATCTGGTGACCAGAATTGCATTCCATACTGTTAAATGTGGTCTAACCAAAATTCAGGATTATTTTACCACTTAGCAATATTATCCTTTGGGAAATATAGCCTAGAATTTGATGTGCTTTTTTCTTAAGGCCTAACTACAAATTTTTAATGATTAGTTTATTTATACACTGAGACTTGTTTGCTCCTCTACGTGACATAGTCCTGTACTTTTTGACAAATAAATGATCTCCAGATCCTTCCAATCAAAATATACCCATATTTACCTATGTTAAGCTTAATTTGCCAATTATTTATTGATGTCCTTTTGTAATTCATTGAAATCCTTCTAAACACTCAACATCCCATCTCCAATTTGGTATTATTTGCAAATTGAGAAATCTTGTTTACAGTTCCAAGGTCCAACTCATTCATGTAGGACAAGAAAAGCAGTGATCCCAATATTGATCTTTTTGAAACACCACTTTTCATCTTCTGCCATTTTGAATGGCTTTTTTTTTATCCTGCTGCCTGCTTCCTCTCTTGATGCCAGTTAGCAATTCATTCTGCCATGTGTCACATGACTTCATATTCTCTATTTTCAATGATCTGTAATGGGACAACTAATTGAAGGCCTTTTGAAAATCCAGAAAAAAACACATTCACTGCATTACCATTTTCCATTTCCTAAGTTGCCTCTTCAAAAGAAATTAGTCAAGTAAGATTTTCCCTTTTGAAATCCACACTGACTATACATTACCATGTATTTAATTTCTAGGTGTTCTGACATTATTCAGTATGGATTCCTTCAAGTTTTCTTTAACTGTTGTCACTACTACCTCATAGCACCAGGGACATGAGTTCCATTGTAGCCTTGGGTGACATTCTGTGAGGAGTTTGCATGTTCTCCATGGGTCTGCGTGGATTTTGTCTGGGTGCTCCAGTATCCCCCCACAGTCCAAAGATGTGCAAGTTAGATTGATTCGCCATGCTAAATTGACCATAATGTCCAGGGATGTGCAAGTTAAGTGGATTAGTCATGGGAAAATGCAGGGTTATGGAGATTGGATGGGCGTGGGTCGGATGCTGTTCAGAAGGCTGATGCAGACTTGATGAACCATGTGACCTCTTTCTGCACAGTGGGTTTTTAAGGTTCTTTGTTAAGCGAACTTGCCTAAACTTGCCTGGATATGTTCTGTACCTATTCATAAATTTAGAAATTACATCAACTATCTGGCACTACACCTTACTCTAAAGAATCATTGAATGAGTGTAATGTCTCTGCTATCACTTCCCTAGCTGTTTTTAAAATGCAATCCATCTGGGGCAGGAGTCTTATCTTATTTCAGTTTGATTTGTTTATTCAATGCGTTCTTGTTTTAACTTTAAAATCGCTGATATAGAACATAGAACATAGAACATAGAACAGTACAGCACAGAACAGGCCCTTCAGCCCACAATGTTGTGCCGACCATTGATCCTCATGTATGCACCCTCAAATTTCTGCGACCATATGCATGTCCAGCAGTCTCTTAAATGACCCCAATGACCTTGCTTCCACAACTGCTGCTGGCAACGCATTCCATGCTCTCACAACTCTCTGCGTAAAGAACCTGCCTCTGACATCCCCTCTATACTTTCCACCAACCAGCTTAAAACTATGACCCCTCGTGCTAGCCATTTCTGCCCTGGGAAATAGTCTCTGGCTATCAACTCTATCCATGCCTCTCATTATCTTGTATACCTCAATTAGGTCACCTCTCCTCCTCCTTTTCTCCAATGAAAAGAGACCGAGCTCAGTCAACCTCTCTTCATAAGATAAGCCCTCCAGTCCAGGCAGCATCCTGGTAAACCTCCTCTGAACCCTCTCCAAAGCATCCACATCTTTCCTATAATAGGGCGCCCAGAACTGGACGCAGTATTCCAAGTGCGGTCTAACCAAAGTTTTATAGAGCTGCAACAAGATCTCACGACTCTTAAACTCAATCCCCCTGTTAATGAAAGCCAAAACACCATATGCTTTCTTAACAACCCTGTCCACTTGGGTGGCCATTTTAAGGGATCTATGTATCTGCTCACCAAGATCCCTCTGTTCCTCCACGCTGCCAAGAATCCTATCCTTAATCCTGTACTCAGCTTTCAAATTCGACCTTCCAAAATGCATCACCTCGCATTTATCCAGGTTGAACTCCATCTGCCACCTCTCAGCCCATCTCTGCATCCTGTCAATGTCCCGCTGCAGCCTACAACAGCCCTCTACACTGTCAACGACACCTCCGACCTTTGTGTCGTCTGCAAACTTGCTGACCCATCCTTCAATTCCCTCGTCCAAGTCATTAATAAAAATTACAAACAGTAGAGGCCCAAGGACAGAGCCCTGTGGAACCCCACTCACCACTGACTTCCAGGCAGAATATTTTCCTTCTACTACCACTCGCTGTCTTCTGTTGGCCAGCCAATTCTGTATCCAAGCAGCTAAGTTCCCCTGTATCCCATTCCTCCTGACCTTCTGAATGAGCCTTCCATGGGGAACCTTATCAAATGCCTTACTGAAGTCCATATACACCACATCCACAGCTCGACCCTCATCAACCTTTCTAGTCACATCCTCAAAAAACTCGATAAGGTTTGTAAGGCATGACCTACCCCTCATAAAGCCGTGTTGACTGTATTTGATCAAGCCATGCTCTTCCAGATGGTCATAAATCTTATCCCTCAGAATCCTTTCTAACACCTTGCAGACGACAGACGTGAGACTTACCGGTCTATAATTGCCAGGGATTTCCCTATTTCCTTTCTTGAAGAGAGGAATTACATTTGCCTCTCTCCAGTCCTCAGGTACGACTCCAGTGGAGAGCGAGGATGCAAAGATCTTCGCAAGTGGCGAAGCAATTGCATTTCTCGCTTCCCAAAGCAGCCGAGGACAAATCTGATCCGGGCCTGGCGACTTGTCAATCTTAATGTTTGACAAAATTTTCAGCACATCAGCTTCGTCTATCTCTATCCATTCCAGCATGCACACCTGCTCTTCAAAGGTTTCATTCACTACAAAGTTGGTTTCTTTCGTAAAGACAGAAGCAAAAAACTCATTTAGGGCTTCCCCTACCTCCTCAGGCTCCACACACAAGTTCCCTATGCTATCCCTGATCGGCCCTACTCTTTCTTTGACCATTCTCTTATTCCTCACGTAAGTGTAAAATGCCTTTGTGTTTTCCTGGATTCCTTCTGCCAAGCCTTTCTCGTGCCCCCTCCTGGCTCTCCTCAGACCATTTTTGAGCTCCTTCCTTGCCTGCATGTAATCCTCTCTAGCTGAACTTGACCCTAGCTTCCTCCACCTTATGTAAGCTACCTTCTTCCTTTTCACTAGAAGCTCCACCGCTCTCGTCATCCAAGGTTCCTTAATCTTACCCCTTCTTGCCTGTCTCAGAGGGACATATTTACTCATCACTCCCAACAACTGTTCCTTAAACCATCTCCACATGTCTATAGTTCCCTTACCATGGAACAACTGCTCCCAGTCCATGCTTCCTAACTCATGTCTAATCGCATCATAGTTTCCTCTTCCCCAATTAAATATCCTCCCATTCTGCCTAATCCTCTCCTTCTCCATAGCTATGTAAAATGTGAGGCAGTTATGGTCACTATCACCAAAATGCTCCCCCACCACAAGATCTGATACCTGCCCCGGCTCGTTTCCGAGCACCAAGTCTAGAATGGCCTCTCCCCTCGTCGGCCTGTCAACGTACTGCGTTAGGAAACCCTCCTGAACACACCTTACAAAAACAGCTCCATTCAAATCTTCTGCTCGAAGGAGGTTCCAATCAATATTAGGAAAGTTAAAGTCACCCATTACAACAACCCTACTGCGTCCACACTTTTCCAAAATCTGTCGACCTATGCTTTCTTCAATCTCCCTGCTGCTATTGGGGGGCCTGTAGTAAACCCCTAACGAGGTGACTACTCCCTTGCTGTTCCTAATTTCCACCCATACTGACTCAGTAGGCAGATCTTCCTCAACAAAGGAAGCTTCTGTAGCTGTGATACCCTCTCTGATTAGTAGTGCTACACCCCCTCCTCTTTTTCCCCCCTCCCTATTCTTTTTAAATGTTCTAAACCCTGGAACATCCAGCAACCATTCCTGCCCATGAGAAACCCATGTCTCTGTTATGGCCACAACATCATAGCACCAGGTACTGATCCATGCTCTAAGTTCATCACTTTTATTCCTGATACTCCTTGCATTAAAGCAAACACACTTTAACCGATCCCTTGGTTCCTTCCCAGGAAAATCCTTCCCACTAGCTGGTCTACCTCTTGCTACTGCCTCACCTGCATCAACGCTCACCTCTGGTATACAGCTCAGGTTCCCACCCCCCTGCCATACTAGTTTAAACCCTCTCGAACTACTCGAGCAAACCTTCCACCCAGGACATTGGTCCCCTTCCAGTTCAGATGCAACCCGTCCTTCTTGTACAGGTCCCACCTTCCCCAGAAGGCATCCCAATTATCAACATATCTGAAGCCCTCCCTCCTACACCAGCTGCGTAGCCACGTGTTCAGCTGCGCCCGCTCCCTGTTCCTCACCTCGCTATCTCGTGGCACCGGTAGTAAAGCAGAGAACACTACTCTGTTCGTCCTGCTCTGCAGCTTCCATCCTAACTCCCTGAAATCACTTTTTATATCCTCAAACCTATTTCTGGCTATATCATTTGTGCCAATATGTAACACGATTTCTGGCTGTTCGCCCTCCCCTTTCAGAACTTTATACACCCGATCGGAGACGTCCCGAACCCTGGCACCAGGGAGGCAACATACCTTCCGGGAATCCCGATCTTGCCCACAAAATCTCCTGTCGATTCCCCTAACTATCGAGTCCCCTACCACGAGTACTTTTCTATTCTGCCCCCTTCCCTTCTTTGCCACAGTGTCAGGCTCAGTGCCAGAGAACTGACTACTATGGCTTTCCTCTGGTAGGTCATCCCCCCCAGCAGTATCCAAAACGGTATACTTATTGCTGAGGGGAATGCCCACAGGGGATCTCTGCACTGTCTGTCTGTCCCCTTTCCTCCCCCTAACTGTAACCCATCTATCCTCATCCTGAGCCTTAGGAGTGACCAACTCCCGATAACTCCTCTCAATTACCCCCTCTGCCTCCCGAATTGATTATCTCATGATTTAATCTCATATCTGTGTGTCTGATAAATTTATTCCGGACAAATGCTGAAGTGAAATGATTATTTAATATTTTTGTCTTCTCTTTAATCTCCCCGTAGTATTACCCTATCTATCCAATAATAGCCATATTCCTATCACAGCTTCTTTTTTTATTGTTGTGCCTATAACATATTTTATTGTCTTATTTCATGTTCCTTTATAATTTAATAGCATCATCTCTCTTTGTCTCCCTGTTTTTTTTAAACTTCTATTCTCCAGGTATTCCATCTTATGACGCTGTCTGCTCCTATTTTTTAAATATACACCCAACTCCGACCATTCAGTTGTTTCCTGTACATTCATGCTTGGAGTCTCACTAACATATGTAGTTTGTTTCTTTGAATATGCATTTAAGTCTTTGCTATAAATGTCATTAAGCAATGAAATGCGCCCACAATCTCATTTCTTAAACATGCTGTGTCTAAGATGTATGAATGATGTTTCAATCCGATTTTATTCGAAATATACTTTTCAGACTTAAAAAAGAGATTATATGGTGTGAAATTCAAGCTTTCTTTGGCCTGGATTGTTGAACTGATTTCTACTGGTTTACATACCTTTATATTGCAAGCACCTCAGGTGTCATTTCCCACTTAGTTTCAAACACGTTTGTTTAAAAAGCAATGGCGAAGATGGAGACAATAGGAACTGCAAATGCTGGAAAATCCTAGATAACAAGATGTAGAGCTGGATGAACACAGCAGGCCAAGCAACATCTTAGGAGCAGGAATGCTGACGTTTCGGGCCTAGATCCTTCATCAGAAATGGGGGAGGGGAAGAGGGTTCTGAAATAAATAGGGAGAGAGCGGGAAGTGGATAGAAGATCGATGGTGGAGAGGGTGAGCCTAGGTGGGGAGGTAGGGAGGAAATAGACCAGTCCAGGGAGGACAGACAGGTCAAGCGAGCAGGATGAGGTTAGTAGGTAGGAAATGGGGGTGCGGCTTGAGGTGGGAGGATGGGATAGGTGATAGGAAGAACAGGTTAGGGAGGCGGGGACGAGCTGGGCTGGTTTTAGGATGAAGTGGGGTGAGGGGAGATTTTGAAGCTCATGAAATCCACATTGATACCATTAGGCTGCAGGGTTCCCAAGCAGAATATGAGTTGCTGTTCCTGCAACCTTCGGGTGGCATCGTTGTGGCACTGCAGGAGCCCAGGATGGACATGTCGTCTGAGGAATGGGAGGGGGGGTTGAAATGGCTCACGACTGGAAGGTGCAGTTGTTTAGTGCAAAGCAAGCATAGGTGTTCTGCAAAGCGGTCCCCAAGCCACCACTTGGTTTCCTCGATGTAGAGGAGGCCAACAGCGGATGCAGTTTACCACATTAGCACATGTGCAGGTGAACATCTGCTTGATGTGGAAAGTCTTCTTGGGGCCTGAGATGGGGGTGAGGGAGGAGGCGTAGGGGCATGTTTAGCAATTCCTGCGGTTGCAGGGAAAAGTGCCGGGTGTGGTGAGGCTGGAGTGGAGTGTGGAGAGGACAGGGGAGTCATGGAGAGAGTGGTCTCTCCGGAAGGCAGACGGGTGAGTGGAGTGTGGAGCGGACAGGGGAGTCATGGAGAGAGTGGTCTCTCCGGAAGGCAGACAAGGGTGGGGAGGGAAAATTTTCTTTGGTGGTGGGTTTGGAATGCAGATGGCAGAACTGTCGGAGGATGATGCGTTGGATCCAGAGGTTGGTGGGGTGGTACGTGAGGACGAGGGGGATTCTTTTCTGGTTGTTATTGCGGGGACGGAGTGTGAGGGATGAGTTGCAGGAAATGCAGGAGACATGGTTGAGGGCGTTCTCGACCACTGCGGGGGAAGTTGCGGTCCTTGAAAAACGAGGACATCTGAGATATATGGGTGTGGAATGCCTTATCCTGGGAGCATTTGTGGCGGAGGTGAAGGAATTGGGAATAGGGGATGGCATTTTTGCAGGAAGGTTGGTGGGAGGATGTGTACTCTAGGTAGCTGTGGGAGTCAGTGGGCTTGAAATGGATAACATTTCTAGCTGGTTGCCTGAGATGGAGACAGAGAGGTCCAGGAAGGTGAGAGACATGTTAGAGATCGTTCAGGTGAACTTAAGGTTGGGGTGGAGGGTGTTGGTGAAGTGGATGAACTGTTTGAGCTTATCGTGGGAGCATGAGGCAGCGCTGATATAGCCATCAATGTAACGGCGGAAGAGTTGGGGTTTAGGGCCAGTGTAGGTACAGAAGAGGGATTTTTCCACAACCTACAAAGAGGCAGGCATAGCTTGGGCCCATGTGGGTACCCATGGCCACCTGCATTGTCTGTAGGAAGTGGGAGGAATTGAAAGAGAAGTTGTTGAGGGTGAGGGCAAGTTCGGCTAAGCGGATGAAGGTGTCAGTGGAGGGGGACTGGTCGGGCCTGCAGGACAGGGAGAAGGAGAGGGCCTTTTGGCCATCTGCGTGGGGAATGCAGGTGTATAGGGACTGGATGTCCATGGTGAAAATGAGGTGTTGGGGACTGGGGAATTGGAAGTTCTGGAGGAGGTGGAGGGTGTGAGTGGTGTCACGGACGTAGGTAGGGAGTTTCTGGACCAAGAGGGAGAAAATGGAGTCCAGATAGGTGAAGATGAGTTCAGTGAGGCAGGAGCAGGCCGAGACAATGGGTCGACCAGGGCAGGCAGGTTTGTGAATTTTGGGAAGGAGATAGAAGCGGGCGGTGCGGGGTTGTGGAATGATGAAGTTAAAGGCTGTGGGTGGGAGGTCACCTGAGGTGATGAGGTTGTGGATAGTTTGGGGGATGATGGTTAGGTGCTCAGGGGTGGGGCCATGATCCAGGGGGTGGTAGGAGGAGGTGTCGGAGAGTTGGCGCCTGACCTCAGCGATGTAGAGGTCGGTGCGCCATACTACAACTGCACCTCCTTTGTCCACGGGTTTTACGGTGAGGTTGGGATTGGAGCAGAGGGAGTGGAGGGCTGCACGTTCTGCAGGAGAGAGGTTGGAGTGGGTGAGAGGGGTGGAGAGGTTGAGGCGATTGATATCTCGCTGGCAGTTGGAGATGAAGAGGTCGAGGGAGGGTAGGAGGCCTTGGGTTGGTGTCCAGGAGGAGGGGGTATGTTGGAGGTGGGAGAAGAGGTCAGTAGAGGGAGGCTTAGGCTCATGGTTAAAGAAGTAAGCGTGAGGCGAAGGCGGCAGAAAATCTGCTCAATGTCCAAACGTGACCGGTATGCGTTGGTGAGTTGCCTGCATTATGTTGCAACTGTGCATCATGACCTGGCATCTGTCCAGGGTGCCGCGTCTGTGTTGCGGTGGTTTTCCTCCTGTGTTTGTAGCGCGGCACTGGCGAGTGCCAGAGGTGATTGGCAGCACAGTGAGGGGATGGGTTGTAGGACCCCGCGGTGGCAGTGCGTGCCACAGGTGTCAGCTGCACCTTGGGAGGCGGAGTGTAGGACCCAGCGGTGCCAGTGCGTGCCAGAGGTGTCGGCTGCACCGTGGGAGGCGGAGTGTAGGACCCGGCGGTGCCAGTGCGTGCCAGAGGTGTCAGCTGCTCCGTGGGAGGCGGAGTGTAGGACCCGGCGGCGCCAGTGCGTGCCAGAGGTGTCAGCTGCTCCGTGGGAGGCGGAGTGTCGGACCCGGCGGTGCCAGTGCGTGCCAGAGGTGTCAGCTGCTCCGTGGGAGGCGGAGTGTAGGACCCGGCGGTGCCAGTGCGTGCCAGAGGTATCAGCTGCTCCGTGGGAGGCGGAGTGTAGGACCCGGCGGTGCCAGAGGTGTCAGCTGCACCGTGGGAGGCGGAGTGTAGGACCCGGCGGTGCCAGTGCGTGTGCGCGCGTGTGGTGCCCTCCCATGTTGCTGAGCCCCGAGCCTGCCCGTCCGCCCTCGCAATGGCGTTCATGGAGAAGAAGAGCCCGGGCAAGGTGCTGCTGGACGATACGGTGCCGCTGAGCTGTGTGATTGAAGCCAGCCAGAACCTGCAGTCGCACACGGTAAGTGCCGAGAGACTAGGCCTCAGGCTCCGGGGAGGTGCCCAGGCCGCGGCTCCGCTCTGGGAGGCGGCCTGATACCGGCCGGGAGGTGATGTGAAAGCCGGCCTGTGGCAAGCGGCAGGCCAGGATCCCGAGTGGGTCCCACTGTGGCAGAGCCCAGATGGGAGCTGGTTCTCCTAACGGCTCGAAACCTCGTCACTCCCACCCCCGCCCGAAAGGACTGTTCATGTTTGTGCAATTGTTTCAGTGTTCAGCACCTGCTCTATCACCGTGTTACACAGTCACTGAACTGACACTGCCCAAGGGATCCCTCCGACTTGGTGCAGTTTAACCCGCTTGGTTCATTACTAGGAGATAACAAGGTGTAGAGCTGGATGAACACAGCAGGCCAAGCTGCATCAGAGCAGCAGGAAGGCTGACCTTTCGGGCCTATATTCGATATTCACTCCAACAGAAATGTATTTATTAATACCTTAACATTTTTGTTACTAGCTTTAAAAAAACAGGTTGTAAGAGCTGACGAGGTGTTGTACTATCTATAATTAACAACCACTCCTTGAGTTTGCAGCAGCTGGTTGAGTATACTTTTATCCTACATAGGGCTAAAAACGCCCCAGCTGAACTATTGATTACATGTATGTTTTAAAATCATTCTGTAAACTTCTGCCACAGCCCCGATCAAAGTCAGAAGCGACGTCTGATGTGACAGTTGCACTGTTTATTCCTCTTCATTCTAACACCACCTTGTCTTCTGTAGTTTCTTTTATCCTGGCAATCAGCAATGTCATCAATCACAGTCATCATTAGACTCCTAATCCTAGTTTTTGGTTGAATTTATATTCTGCCATCTGCCTTGGAGAGATTTGAACCTGTGCTCCCAGTACGTTTCCTCGGTCTCTGAATTGCTAGTCATGGAGCTGTACAGCACGGAAACAGACCCTTCGAGCCAACTCATCCATGTTAATCAGATATCCTAAATAAATCTAGCCCTATTTGCCAGCATTTGGCCCATATCCCTCTAAACCGTTGCTATTCATATACCCATACACGTGCCTTTTTAAATGTCGTAATTGTACCAGTCTTTACCACGTCCTCTGGCAGTTCATTCCATACATGCACCGTCCTCTGTGTAAAAAAAAAAGTTGCCCCTTGGGTCATTTTCATATCTTGTCCCTCTCACCTTAAACCAATGCCCTCTGGTTTTGGACTCCCCTACCCCCTGGGTAAAAGACCTTGACTATTCACCCTATCTGTGTCCCACATGGTTTTCTAAACTTCTGTAAGGCCTTCACTCCTCAGGCTGTGACACTACAGGGAAAATAGCCCCAGCCTATTCAGACTCGCCTCATTAGCAGTGATAAAACCACAAGGCCGTTGCTTCCCCATTGCGACCAGCACAGCCCCTGTCTGTAGCTGTTTTTATGTAAAATTGTAGGACACAACCCATCTGTTTAGGGGACTGAATGGCCTTTTCTCTGCAGTATTTCTTCACTGTTGTGCCGTTTCATACGTTGTATGTATTTTTTTTCTTTCAATTTTATATCATCCTTGACTTCCTTTGTTCAGTATGGTCAGTTTATTCCTTTCCTTGAGTCCTTTCTCAGTCGGATATATCTTTGCTGTGAGTCATGAGCTATTTTTTAAATATCTGCCAATGAGCTTTCTGTGTGTGGTGGAGGCCTATTTAATTATGAACTTCCTCCTTTCAGATGCCATTTGTAGTATGGAGGTGAAAATGCATGTTCTTCAGCTGACACAGTCACTTTTACTTCCTTTATTAAATCTTAACTTAGATTTTTGGAGTGAACTTTCTTAGCATGAAATTCTCCTGTTTTTCTCTAAAGTGAAAGTGGTTGGCTACACAATGTGCATACTTAAGATTAAAAGACCTCCTGATTGGTCTGTCTCCCTTTTCGAAACTGCTCAGTTGCAGTTTTGTAGCATTCTAAGTATTTTTGAAATATAGGTGACACAAAATAAAAGTTCTGATCTAAATAAGAAAAGTTACAAAAGATTCTTTGTTGTTCAGTGTGCAATGTGTCATTGCCAAAGGAAGTTCAGATCAAATTTTAGAATTTCCTGCGTGAATATAGTCTTTCAAATGAGAGAAATTTAGGACCAATGTGTTCTGTGTTGCAAGTTGTGTTCTGTGGTGTCTTGAGTCTCTTTTTAATTCTGTTCTATCTCCCATGAGTGTACTCTTCACACTGTTCTTTTTGTTCTTTGCTCATGTCCAATTTTTGTTTTATGTCCAAAACTCTGAAATTCCTCTCTCAAACAGTGCACATCTCCAGCTCTCTGAAGCCTCATTTCTTATAACCTACATTGAGACCTGGTCTCACTGTTATTTTCTTTTGTGGCTGGATGTAAATTGTTTGATTGCACGTTCTTTAAAACTTCTAGGGATATGTCATTGTGTTAAAGCTACTTGAGTTGCTTCAATGCTGATTAATTATACCACTGAATAATCTGAGAAGTGTTCCCTAGGGTTTTCGTGAGGGTCATCAGCATCTGCTTGTTGAGCTTTGTTTCCTGTTTACTGTGGGATTTTCTGTTTTCCTTTCCTGCTGCATAACTTATTTTTGTTTGAGATGCTTGTGTTTATGCAAAACCTTTTCTAAAAATTGAAAAAAGCGCACTGCTTATTTGGGGACAAATGTATCTAGAATAACGTTTAGTTGGTTATCTTGTAAATGATCTTAGTGAAAGCATAGCATGTCTTATTTTCTTTAGTGAATTTCTCTGCCAGGCTCAGTACCCACTCTTAGGTAAGGCAAAAGTAACAAATAACCAAAAAATTTTGAAGTTCAGAAATTGCAAAAATATGCTAAATATAAGTGAAAATAATTGTGGTTTAAACATTGTCACTATTGTCTCTGGAACCACTCTCATTAAACTATTCTACATTCTTTCTATCGTGTTCATTTGCCCCTTACAATGTGGGCCCAAAATTGTATCCAATACGTCAATTGAACCAAAACCAAACACTGATAAAAGTTTATAATGAATTCCTTGATTTTTATATTTTGTGCCTCAGTCCATGAAATGCAGGATTCCGTATGTTTTATCAATGATTGCTGGCAGGCAAGTTGAGACGATGACTTGAGCACGTGTATCCCCAGATGCTTCTGTAATTGCATCCACTTTAGAAGTGTGTCCCTTATTTTATATTTCCTTTCCTTTGTTCTTCTGACCAAAATGTAGTGCAAAAGATTTCACTGCATTTTTTTCATCTGCCATGTCTGTTCATTCCATGAACCCATCAATGCCTGCTTGAAGTTCATCGTGACTGTCCTCACAGTTCACAATACATCTAAATTTTATATCATCTGCACATTTTGAAATTGTATTCTATACAACCAAGTCTCCCATCATTAAATAGTTTGAAAAACTATGACCATCGTACTGATCGTTGAGAAACCGCACTCATAAATCTTCCTGCAGTCTGTGAAACAACTGTTCACCTTTGTTCTTTGTTTCTTATCACTTAGCCAAGTTTATGTCCTTGCTGCCACCATCCCTATTATTCTGTTGACTTTAACTTTGCTGCCAGGTCTATTATGTGGGATTTTATCAAATCCCTTTTTGAAATCTGTTTACTGTACACCAACTGCATTACCCTCATCAACTATTTCTGTTGCCTCATCCAAAAAAAAACTAATTTTAAACTGACAAGCCTGCTGATGCTGGGTTTATCCTTACACCCTTTTCTTGAATAAGACGTAACATTTGTAACTCTTCGGTCTTCTGGCGTCACCTAGATAGGAATGAATGATTGTGATTAGTACCTGTGCAGTTTGCTCTCCTCTATTCCACTCGATGTACGGCTGTGGGGAGTGTTGTCGAACTGAGAGATCTAGTGATGCAGGTGCATCGTACCTTGAAAGTGGAGTTGTAGATGGACAGGGTAGTGAAAAAGGCATTTGGCATGCTTGCTTTCATTGATCAGAATATTGAGTATAGGAGTTGGGATGTCATGTTGTGGCTGTTCAGGACATTGAGGCCACTTTTAGAGCTCTGTAAAAATTCCTGGAATATCCATTCTGTAGGAATGTATAGGATGGGCTGAAGGGCAAAAAGGTAATGAAGGTATTCAACAGCTGTATGAGAAAATGAATTGTATAGGATTGGAAAACAGCCTGGGAAAGTTAATGATGATACCCAATAAGCTTCACTGTGACCTGTGAATACACCTTTATGAGCCAAAGACAACACCTGCAGCTTGTTTTTCAGTAGCCGTGTTTTCTGTAGCTGGCTGTTTGTTACACTGTAAAGGGGAGAGCGAGCGAGAGAGAGCTCTGTTGTAAGCCACTGGACTTGGCCTTGGATTGGAATTGTGAACGGTGCCAGGAATGAATCTAAGCCTCCAGTCTGTACATTGACTGAGGGATCCCTGACGGGCAGAATGGCATGAGACTTGTTGCTTTTCGTCTTTTCCATTTATTAGCACCACTATAATCATTATTATTACTTAATAAACATTAATATTTAAGCAAATTGCTGTTGTCGAGTCTTCTCTTAATTATGTTTAACCGAATCCAAAAGAATTGCCTGGATACAGACTGTGATCCAAGACAGTTTTGGTGATGGGCATGGGATTTGGGAAAATGTGTAAGAGAAGGAAAGAGCGGCCTGTTGCTCTGGAGACCTTCCATAGTCCAGGATGGAATGCGGCAGACTCTGGATTTAGGTCTGTAGAAGCAAATTCTGTTGTCGAGCCTTCTTTTAACTACATTCGACTGAGTCCGTGAAGAACTGCTTGGATGCACTCTTTGATTCAAGACAGTTTTGGTGACAAATTGTAGATACATAGGATGTTTCACATTCCCTACTACCCTTGAGTAGCTGGCCTTGTAGAACAAATGAATGGGTTATTAAAACACCAAATTAAATTATTGACCTATAATTGTACATTACATGGGTGGCTCGAAGTGCTGCCACAGGCATTGTTTAATCTGAACAGTTGGCTTCTGAAAGGCAGGACACCCATGAATAGAACGTTTGAAGGGGGTGGCCAGTTACCTCCTGCCAATAAACCAACAATGTCGGACGACATTTGTACAGGGTGAAAAGTATGTGATAATCGGGCAGGAAGCACCAGAGTGTACAGGCAGAGGGAAATTAACAAAAACAGAATGAGATGTCATATTGTAAACTGATAAGGTATGATTCCTTTACAGAATCATGCAAGTTTGTGATGGATGGATGCTCCTGTGGATGATTCATCAGTTGGCAGCTGTTGTACCTCACCTTATGAAAAAGACCATTGCGGTCATTAATTTGAGGATGCACCCTATTGTTATATTATTTTCATCGATGATGATTATTTTCATTGTAGTTTTAATTTTCTGGTGTAGGTCACATACTCTTTATGTTCTCATGTGGCTATCGCTGATTTGCTTCTGCATTTGCAATTGTAGCATGCGCCGTCAAATATCATCAGGTTGGATTATATAGGACGGGACGAAGGGTGAAAAGGTAATGATGATGTTTGACAGCTGGATGAGAAAATGAATTATATGGAATGGGAAAACAGCCTGGGAAAGTTAATGATGATACTCGATAAGCTGCAAGATCTTCAGTGAGTCCTGTGAATATTCCTTCACAAGCCAAAGACAACACCTGCAGCTTGTTTTTCTGTAGCTGTGTTTTCTGTAGCAGCCAGAGGTTTTGTCTTCTGTGTCTGCTGTTCCCTGTGCTGGCTGTTTGTTACACTGTATAAGACAGTGTGAATTTTGTTCTAAGTCACAGAACTTCACCTCGGATCAGAATCGTGAACTGTGCCAGGAACAAAATTAAACCTCCACATTAAATATCGATTGAGGGGTCCATGATGGGCAGAAGGGCTTGAGACTCGTTGCTTTTTCTCTTTTCCATTTATTATTACCACTATAATCATTATTATAACTTAATAAACATTAAAATTTAAGCAAATTGCTTTTGTTGAATCTTCTCTTAACCAGATTTAACTGAATCTAAAAGAACTGCTTGGATACATGCTATGATCTAAGACTAGAAAGAATGTTTGTAAACTTGTGAGGGTGCAGAAAAGATTTACAAGGATGTTGCCAGGACTAGAGTGTTTGATTAATGGGGAGACGCTGAATAGGCTGGGGCTTTCTTTCCCTGGAGCCTTGGAGGCTGAGCCTTGCAGGTTTGCAAAATATGGATAGGGTGATTAGCCAAGGTCTTTTTTTTTCTAGGGAGGGGAGCCCAAAGCTAGAGGGTAAAGGTTTAAGGTGATGGTGGAAGGATTTAAAAGGGACCTGACAGGTAACTTTTTAATGTAAAGGGCAATGCATGTGTGGAATGAGCTGTCAGCAGAAGTGGTGGAGGGTGGGT
This sequence comes from Stegostoma tigrinum, assembly GCF_030684315.1. Lineage (NCBI taxonomy): Eukaryota > Metazoa > Chordata > Chondrichthyes > Orectolobiformes > Stegostomatidae > Stegostoma > Stegostoma tigrinum. Next base: position 52,447,442 of record NC_081364.1, on the reverse strand, counting down.
ACAGTTATGACATTTGAAAGGCATCTGGATGGGTATATGAATAGGAAGGGTTTAGAGACATTTGGGCCAAATGCTGGTAAATAGGACTAGGTCAGATTGGGATGCTTGGGTTTCGCAGATGAGTGGGACCGAAGGGTTTATTTCCTTGATGTATGATTGTATGACTAAATTAAAAAACTAGAATTTGAACTTCTAATCTTCAACATTACAACAGGGCTTGCCTTTATCCACAAGGCCAGTTTAAAACAATCTACTGCTCTCAACTGAAATTCTGATTTCTGAAACCATAGTAATTGCTGCATACTCACATTTCAGCCCATTGTATTGTATTTTAAAAGAATGAGACATTATGTTCCTGCCTTGCTCTAATTTGCATGTGTCATTTACTTTTGTAGGAATATATTATTCGTGTACAACGTGGAGTTTCAGCAGAAAACAGTTGGCAGGTATATAATTTCTATATAATTCTTTCACCCTATTACATTATTATCAGCTAACTGTGTATAACACGTAGAAGGCAGCCAATGATCACCTATCTCCTAGTAAAGAGCAGTTGCCCAAAAACAATAGTTGTTCTTTATGTATGCCTTACTGGATAAATACAAGTACTGAGTCGATAATTTTACACGGGTATACTTGGCAACAAGAGGACAAGTGAATTAATCCAGTAAAGAAGCAATGGCTTTGTTATGCAATAGCTATTGAAATTCAGCTGTATTTTGAATTGATTTATTTTCCCTTAGTCAAGCAATCTCTACTTGGGTTATGAGAGATGTAGTAACAATGAGTAAATAATATTGTCATTTTTGAATTATAAGGTCCCTTTATTCCTGGGGTTAAGTTAAATTATTTTGATATTCTGTGTGAATCATTTTTCCGCAAAAGTATTGTGTATGAAGCTTTCTTTTTGTGTGGGTTTTAATTTTTCCTGTCTATTTTTCCCATTGTCTGTATAAGGTACTTGGTGAATTTGTTTTAGTCTAAAGGTGCTTTGTAAATATCCTCGAGCGTTTCTGTAGTAAAACGGTAGTATCAATGGTCTAGTAATCCAGAGGCCTCAGCTAACTCTGAGAAAGGAGTTTAAATTCTTTAGTGGTAGCTGGGAGAATTTAAATTCAATAAATCTGAATTCAGATTAGCCTTAACAATGATAGTGAAGCTACTGCATTGTCATAAAAAAAATTACCTGGTTTGCCACCCTCCTTTAAGGGCAGAAATCTGCCATCCTTATTTGGTCTGGGTTATCTGTGACCCCAGACCTGTAACAACATTGTCTCTTAATTACCGTCTGAAGTAGAAGCTATTTAGTTGCATCAATGGCAAAAAAATTCATGGCTGCTGTATCAATGCCCCAGAAGTTTATGAATTAGAAACCCGAGTTCAAAATCTGGGCAGACATTCCAGTGCAGTACTGTGGAAATGATACGCTGTCCGGCCTCTTTGTCTTCAGGTGAATGTAAAAGAAGCTATAGATGTAAGTATAGATCGATGGAGGAGGGGGAGGTTATCCCTCGTGTTCTGCCTGATATTTATCCCTCTGCCAGTGTGTCTCAAAAATCCAATTGTCTAGTTGTTTTTCCATTACACACACTCTCGCTCTTTTTTTAAAGAACATATCGAGTGCAGTAACTCGACTTCAATTGGCTATGAAAGCGTTTGGGGCATCCCATGTTCATTAGATGTTGCTATATAAGGCCATGTCTTTTTCCTTCCTTTGTGCTATTAATATAGCTTTCAGCCCCCAAAAAAGATTGATTTAAATAATAATTGGCTTGGTGTAATATCATTTTAACCATTTTCATCCATACCTTTCCAGCTGCTGCTCTGAAAATCCCTTAACAAAGGGAAATCGGTAAATAAGTTTGGATTTCTTTTGATTTATTTGTAGGGTTCTATTAGAGACAGAGTTGTATAGTAGAGGACTAGACTCTTTGGTCTGATTTGCTCATGCCAACCAGACATCCCAATCTGACCTAGACCCGTTTGCCAGCATTTGGCCCATATGTCTCTAAGCCCTTCCTATTCGTGTAACCACCCAGATTCCTTTTAAATGTTGTAGTTGTACCTGCCTCTACCACTTCCTCTGCAGCTTGTTCCATACACACACCACCCTCTACAGGAGAAAGTTACCCCTCATGTCCCTTTTTAAATCAATCCTCTCGCATCTTAAACCTATGCACTCTAGTTTTGGAAATACCCTACACTGGGAAAAAGGTCTCAGCTATTCACCCTATCTACGCCTCGCATGATTGTATGAACCTGTATAAGTTCACCCCTCTGACTCCGATGTTCCAGTGAAAAAGGTGCCAGCCTATTCATCTTCTTGGAGCTAAAACCCTCCAAGCTCCCTAATCAATTCTGCCTCATTACACATCACCAGTTCCAGAATTGCCTGTTCCCTAGTAGGCTGTCCCAAGCTGCTCCAAAAAGTATCTCGTAGATATTCCATGAATTCCTTTCCTTGAGCTCCAGTACCAATCTGATTTTCTCAGCCACCTGCATATTGAAGTTCCCCATGATTATTGTAAGAGTGCCTTTCTTGCATGCATTCTCTATCTCCTGATTTATTTTCGTCCCGACTACTGCTAGAAGGCCTGTACGCAACTCCCTTCCGGATCTTTTTTCTTTTGTGTTTCCTCAACACTACCCTTAAGGCTTTTACACCTTCCGACTCCATATCACTTCTTGCTATTGATTTAATTTCACTTCTTACAGACAAAGTAACCCCACCCACTCTGCCCATCTGCCTTCCCTTTTGGTAGGATATGTATCCTTGGATATTTAGTTGCTAGCCCAGATCTCCTTGTAACCACATCTGTGATGCCCACAACATCATATCTGCTCATTTCTGAATGCACTAAAAGCTTATTTATCTTGTTTCACATACTGTGTGCTTTTAAGTACTCAGGCTTGTATTGACTCCCCACTGCTCCCTTCTCATAGTTATTTCCTTATCTGCTGACCTTTTCCGTACTCTTTGTCCTATTACTTGTTCTCATGACTTTAATAATTCGTGCTGAGTGCACCCCCCCACTTAACTATTCCCATAATCTTCTATGCAACTGAACCCAACCCACTGTCTCTCCCACAGCCAACCTGTTTAGTTTACAGTCCTATCTATAACCCTAGCGATGCAATTTGCCTGATCTCTGTAAGGATGTACATTGCTCAAAGAGCATAGCACATAGAACAGGACAGTATGGGCCCTTCGGCCTATGATGTTGTGCCAAACTTTTACCCTAAACCTAAGGCCTATGTAACCTCCATTCCTACCATATACTATCATCCGTATGCCTATCTAATAGTCGCTTAAATGCCCCTCATGAAGCCAACTCCACTACCCTCTCCGGCAATGCGTTCCATGCCTTGACCACTTTCTGAGTAAAGAACCTACTTCTGACATCTCCCCTATATATTCTCCACTCAGTTTAAAACTGTGCCCCCTCATAATAGCTACCTCCACCTAGGAAGAAGTCTCTGGCTGACTACTCTATACCTCTGATCGTTTTGTATGCCTCTATCAAGTCACCTTTCATCCTTCTTCATTCTAAAGAGAAAAGCCCTAGCTCTCTCAACCTTTCCTCGTAAGACCTTCCCTCCATTCCAGGCAACATCTTGGTAAATCTCCTCTGCACCTTTTACAACGCTTCCACATCTTTCCTGTAATGAGGCGACCAGAACCGGACACAATACTCCAGATCTGGCTGAACCAGGCTTTTGTATAGCTAGAGCACAACTTCACAGCTCTTGAACTCGATCCCGCTATTAATGAAAGCTAACACACTATACTCTTTCTTAACAACTCTCTTCATCTGGGTGGAAGCTTTCAGGGAACTGTAAACATGAACCCGAAGATCCCTCTGCTTCTCCACACTGCCAAGAATCTTTCCGTCAACCCTATATTCTGCTTTCAAGTTTGTCCTACCAAAATGAATCATCTCACACTTTTCAGGGTTAAACTCCATCTGCCACTTCTCAGCCTAGCTCTGCATCCAATCCAGGTCCCTTTGTAACCTAGAACAGTCCCCCGCACTGTCCACAACGCGAACCACCTTCAGATCGTCCGTGAATGTGCTAATCCACTCCATCATCCAAATCATTTACAAAAATCTCAAATAGAAGAGGACCCAGGACAGATCCTTGTGGTACACCACTCGTAACTGAGCACCATGTTGAATATTTTCCATCCACTACCACCCTTTGTCTTCTAAGGGTCAGCCAATTCTGAATTCAATCTGCCACATTTCTCCAATCTGCCACATTTCTCGAATTTCATGCCTCTTTACCTTCTGCATGAGCCCTACCTGCATGGGGAACCTTATCAAATGCCTTACTTAAATCCATGTATACCACATCCACTGCTCTACCTTCATCCACATGTTTGGCCACCTCTTCAAAGAATTCAATAAGGCTTGTGAGGCATGATCTACCCCTCACAAATCCATGCTGACTATCTCAAATCAAACTGTGCCTTTCCAAGTGATCGTAAGTCCTGTCTGTCAGAGCGTTTTCCAATAAATTGCCCACCGCTGACGTAAGACTAACTGGTCTGTAATTTCCAGGGTTATCCCTATTCCGTATTTTGAACAAGGGAATGATGTTTGCCTCTCCAATCTCCTGGCAATATACCTGTGGACAGCGAGGACGAAAAGATCATTGCTGAAGGTCCTGCGCTCTCTTCCCTTGCATCCCATAGAACCCTTGGATAAATGCCATAAAGCCTGGGGGACTTGTCTGTCTTCAAGTTCCTCAAAATTCCTAGCACATCTTCCTGACTAACATTGACCTCCTCAAGCCTACCAGCCTGTTTCACACTGTCCTCCTCTACAACTGAGTCCCTCTCAGTTGTGAATACCAAAGAAAAGTATTCATTAATGACCTGCCCTATCCCTTTATACGTGCACAAATTTCCTTTAAAATCCTTGATTGGCCCTACCCTTTCTCTGGTGATTCTCTTATTCCTCACGTACGTATAGCAAGCCTTGGAATTTTCCTTGATCCTATCTGCCAAGGTTTTCTCATGACCCCTTATAGCTCTCCTAAGCCCTTTCTTCAGCTCCTTCCTGGATAACTTGTATCCTTCTAGAGCCTTTCCCGTTCCTTGTTTCCTAAACCTTACATAAGCATCCTTCTTCCTCTTAAACAGTCGTTCGATCTCTCTTGAGAACCAAGGCTCCCTCACTCAACCGCATCTTCCCTTCCTGCTAGGGACAATCATATCAAGCACACACAGTATGCATTCCTTAAACAATCTCCACTTTCAATAGTGCTGTTCCCTGACAGCATCTGTTCCCAATTTATGTTACCTGGTTCTTGCCTAACAGAATTGTAATTACCCTACCGCAATTATAAACTTTACCCTGCTGAATGTATAAACCTTACTCTAATGTATCAGAAATTCAAAGAAAATATATATGCAGTGCACAATCTTTGCATGATATTCTTGATCAGAATTCAATACTGTTGTAATTTTTTGATTAAAATATATATTTATATTTAACTTAATACTGGTACTGTTAATTAGTATGTTTTGTTTCTGTGCTGAGCAAGATCAAGGATAGCAATGCTGAGAATGGTACAATCTCCATTTAAGGCATTCAGTTTCAGCACTAAACACAGCTCATAAAAATATGCCTTCCCTCCATGAATGCCATTTGCTCTGCCAGTGTGTTTTTCAATTTACAACACTAGTCAAGCTGTACTATCTGAATGAAATCGGCAAATAGTGCAAAATTGAGCACAATTTTGTGCTGGCAGGTCCACTGACAACCTGTCAGCTTGAAAGTTCCATATGCCCTTCACTGCATCACCTTTTCCTGTGTAGTTATTGTATTGGTGGCATTTCCATCCCAGGAATATCATCCATAGAATAGTAGCTTACTATTAAAGTTCATTGAAGGTTTATTTAAAAATCAGAAAGTTGCTCACTTATTGGACCCAGCATTATTTTGTCTCAGCTAAGATGAGAAAAATCTATGTAGTGTAATTACAGAATGTAAAGGCTAAAGTAGTGATTTATGATAGAGGTTTTTTTCTTTTCAGATTATCAGAAGATACAGTGACTTTGATGTCCTGAATGCTAGTTTACAGGTATCTCATTTATTATGTTTTTCCTCTTTTTAATGTACTTCAGGAACAGACCAGTTTTGTGAAATTTGAAAAATATCTGACTTAGTAAGATACAGCATTTCTGTGAGCAAATCTTTCATATAAAGGTTTCAAAAATGAGTCATTATAAAGTTTTTTAGATGAAATTCCAAAATGTTGTAAGTTTTGCATTAATTTCATATCTTAAAAATGTCCAATGTATAGAATATTATGAAGGCTGTAACTTTAATCTTATTTTATCATAAATTAATTGCTTTTGAATATTTAAAAGTTTTATACAATCTAGTATAGCATAGGAACAGGCCTTTTAGCCCACCAAGCATGTGCTGATTCCTAGTCCTTATTTAGACCTACTGCTTATTGCTCATACACGATTTCCATCCCTCCTGTTTGCTTCCCGTTCATGCGCCTATCAAGGTATGTCTTAAATGTTGCTAACATGCCTGCTTCCACTACCTCCTCTGGCAGTGTGTTCCAGGCACTCGCCAGCCTCTGTGTGAAAATCATCTTCACACATCTCCCCTAAACTTTCCACATCTTGCCTTGATCCTGTGTCGTTTTCTAGTTGATTTTTCTGTCTTGGGAAAAAGCCTCTGACGATCCATCCTGTCTGTGCCTCTCATAACTTTGTCAACCTCTATCAGATCGCTTCTCGGCCTCCGTCCTTCCAGGGAACACAATCCAAGATTATCCAACCTCTCCTCATAACTGAAACCCTCCAGATTAGGCAACATTCTGGTAAAGTTTCTCTGTCTCCTCTCCAAAGCATCCATGTCCTTCTTGTGGTGTGACCAGAACTGCATGCAATATTCCAAATGTGGCCCATCCAAAGTTTTATACAGCTGTGACATATCTTGCCAACTTATACATTTGATGCCCTGGCCAATGAAGGTAAGCATTCTGTATGCTGCCTTGGCCTTATCCATCAGTATTGATACTCTGTGCACCCAGATCTCTCTGTATGTCAGTGCTCGTTAGGGTTCTACCACTTGGTGTATAATTTGCACCTGAATTTGATCTTCCAAAATGCATTACCTCTCATTTGTCTGGATTAAACTCTATCTGCCATTTCTGTGCCCAAATCTGCAATCTATCTGTATCCCTCTGTATACTTTGACTATCTCTTTACTATCTGCAACTTCGCCAATTTTGGTGTCATCCATAAACTTACAAATTAGACCACCTACATTTTCCTCCAGATCATTTATCTCTGTATATAAAAAGCAAACAACAAAGGTCCCAGCACTGATCCCTGCGGAACACCACTAATTACTGAGCCCCATTCTGAAAAGCACCCTTCCATTGCTACTCTGTCTTCTGTGGCCACTGTGCACTATTATACACAATTCGAAGTTGCCATTGTAATGCTTGCTAGTCTGAAGAATCATTCTACTACAGTGTAGTACAAATTTGTTAAATTGTAAAGGTAAAATAACATAGTCAAGTAATCAATGTTCTTACAGTTACACTAAATTTGAGTTTATTACAGATCTCGGGCCTGAGCCTACCTCTACCTCCCAAAAAGCTCATTGGAAATATGGATCCTGAGTTCATAGCAGAAAGACAAGAAGGACTTCAGAATTACCTGAATTTCATAACAACACAGCATATGCTGTCAAACTGTGAACTGGTTAAAAAATTTCTTGATCCCACCAACTACTCCTCTAACTACACTGGTCAGTACTACAAAAAGGGACTTGTTTGCTTTACTAACATTTGATTTAATTTTAAGTTGAATTACTGAAAATTAGATCTTCAGTGAAATAGTACATAATTTTAGAATCTTGAGTTGATTCCTTTCTGCAGCAACAGTTTGGTTCTTAGGGCAAAGGGATCAATGGATATCTGTGGAAGCAGATTCAGGGAATTGAATTGGCTGATCAACCATGACTGAAAGATGGAACTGGCTCAAAGGACTGAATGGCCCTACTCCTCCTTTTCTGTTTCAATGCAAAGCTCTCAAAACATCATTATATTTTAAAATCCATACCTTTACAGATGCCTTAGTTATTTAAAGTTAAGTTGAAAATAGTAACAGTTCAACTTTTTTAGTTCTTAAACTTTAAATGAAATTAAGAGTTAATCTCCTGATAACTTTCAATAGTTAAGTGAATGGATCACTTTGGGCTTCGGTTTGGTTTGCAAATGGTAACATTCATTGAGTGGTTTGCACAAGTGTATTTTTTGTGTTTCAACTTGGACATTGATTGTGGAGCAATCACTGCTGAGTCTTGGGCAATGCTTTCGTATCATTGACTCATATTCCACTAATAGATTTCCAGATGGCCATTAGAAGCTCAGGATCTTTGAGGTGACTTTTCATTGTTCCTTATATGGGAACCTGTGGCCCAATGTAGCCCCTTGCTTCCATGCTACCTTAGCTGGGACTAACTTGCTCTCTTCACATAAAGAATCAAATTTTATTTTAAGCGTACTCCGTCTAAGAGGAATATAATAGTTAAATAAATTCTTACCATTGATTTAGTCAAAATTATCTTTCATTGTTGAGCAACTTATGTTTACAGTTGAGTCGAATAAACTGAAAAGGGAAAAGCATTGCAAATTCCTGCAGCTGAATCAATGATCCAAGCAAGATTTGCAAACTCTTAATGTGCCAAAGCATAGCAACAGTTGAGTTAAAATTGTTAGTTACTGCATGTTCCATATTTCTATCTGGTACAATAAAGTAAGCGCTGGAAATAACTTTTAAAGTTATTTTTGTTACTTTATCAGTTTAATACTAATTTCTTATTCGTCATTGTTCTGAATTGAACATGTATATATGGAATGGTTTACAATCCTTTTTTCCCTCTTTATACTGCAACACAGAAATTGCCTTACAGCAAGTATCCATGTTCTTCCGTTCTGAGCCTAACTGGGAGGTCGTAGAACCACTGAAGGAAATAGGTAAGTAAACACACTGTGTAGTTCATGTTTTTTTTGTGAACTATTGTGCTTATTGAGGAAAGATGTTTCATAGTTAAGGTTTGGAAAACATTCTTGCTTACGTACAGAAAGGTTTGCAGATTAGGTGCAAGCATCTCTCTGTTCTTCTGGTGATTATTCTGAACTCTAGTTGCAATGACTTTGTTTTTACACTTGCAGTGTCTCTGGCTAGTATTGAATTGGAGGTAGTTCCTTAATTATCACTGTGGCTTCCTCAATTTGTTTCAAATAAGACCTTAACAGTTGGCAAAAAAAAACTTTATTTGATTATTAAGTAAGATGAGCCCTTTTGATGATAAACATTCCCCCTTTTTTAAAAAAATCTTCCATACTTGTTCTTGCCATTTTTGTTTATATAAATTGAATGTTAATTTAAAGTTTTATATCAGTTTTGTAACATTTCTTATCAACTTAGTTCTGTTCTGGCTATTCATCAAAGCCAAAACTTGTATCCAGCTCGAGTATTCTTTGACAAGTGTATTCCTTCAAAACCAATGGAATCCAATCAGATTTTAGGGTTTTAAAACATACCAAGATACAGATAATGATGTTATGTTAAATTTAAATTGAGGTGAATGGATTATTGTATGCTTTTCACTACAAAATGGGTGAGATGGTGAAGTGTTAATGTTACTGGACTAGTATTCCAAAGCTAATAATCTGGGATATGGCCTCAGATTTCACCATGGCACCTGATGGAATTTAAACTCTAAGTAAACCTGGAATGTATAGCATGTATTGGTGATGGTGACCATGGCAGCAATCATTGATTTATATGAAAACCCACGTAATTCACTCATGTCTTTAGGGAAGTAAATCTGCTATCCTTGTCCAGTCTGGCAAATTTGAGAACTACTCAGTTTAAGAACAAATGGGGATAGGCAACAAACGACAGTGGAAAAAGTAAAGGGCAAAATAGAGAACACGCTCTTATTTTGCTAGGTTCAAGAGATGTGTGTTATAAATTAATAGTGCATGAGCAATGTAAGAAAATGATTAACATTAAGTTTTAAAGTATGTGAATTCCTCCCATAGTAATGATGAATGCTGTAGTTAAGAATTATTGTAAGATTGATATGTTTTTAAAATTGATTTCATAATTAACTTTCATATCACTTATTATAAAAATAACTTGACTACTTGAATAGAATTGCAAAAATTGTCTTGGTTTAGCAGGAATATTTTGTTTTATGTTCACTGGCAACCTTTGTTATGACCTGTGGTATGAAACTACAATGGTGCTGACCAATTATTGCATGAACATATATGCACTTATACTACATTTTGAAACCAGATTTTGCAGGTAATCCCTTTGTGATATATTAAAGAGCATGTCGTAGTTCATCTGCTTCAAACTTCATATTTAAAAAAGAATTCTTGGTTTCAACTTGGATGTTCTTTTTTGCTGTACCTCATTTTTTGTGTCTGCTGAGATTGGAGAGAATTCATGTTTTGGAATGGAATGATGGAAACTACTAAAGTACTGGAGAAAGGTTGGGAATGTAATGCTGTCGGACACTGCAGTTTAAAAAGTTTGTATTGTACTTTGGGACAAGATAATTACAGCAATGTTTTCATTAATATTGATTAAAAAATAATAGATTATTTATGCATCTATTGGTTGCTTAGAATGTTTTCTTATTTTTCCAAGGTTGGAGATTAAGAAAACGGCACTTTTTAATAAAGAGTAAGGATCGACCCAAAGAACGGCAAGTATTAAGTTGGGTAAGTGTGATTTAAATGACTAAAATCCTGAACTTGTAATTTTACAGATTTCACAAATTTGAAGTCTTGAACATAATGGTGAAATCATGGAGTTTGTGCTGAACTCCCCCTCTGTGTGAAACGACAGCTATGCTAGTTGTAGGTTGATGATGCCTGGCTTTTTCACTTTTACTTCTCAAATAAATACTCCCTGATCAAATAGACAGGGCCTACAATGAAAAAAATAGTACTGCCTGAGCTTAACTTTCCGTTGCCAGGTTAAAAATTGGTGTATAATGGTATTAGAAGTGCTCAGACATTTTACTGTTATCAGCAATCTTTGATTGTCTTTAAAATTTCCTAAGCAATAATGGGAATTCATTTTGGAAAGTTGAACTGCAGCGTTACAACTTGGCATTGTTAATTTTTAATGTAAATCTGTACATGAGAGTTTATAATGCGAAAGTTAATGGTTGAGGTGTATCCCTACATATGATTTTCTGTTTTAGTATATTAATCTTGAAATACTTATTCTGCTCAATGGGTTGATTTTTGTGGTAATTTTCACTTCAATATAGTTTACTCATGTTCGTATTTAAATTTTTGTAACTGGGGTGGGGATGAAGAATTGGTAGGAGGGAAGAGTATAGTGATGGGAGTGAAACTGCTTTCTGCAACAAGAAGCATGATTCCAGACAACTGTATTGCATGCTTGGTGCCAAGGTTTGGTACATCTGCTTGCAGCTAGAGAGGAACTTGCATTGGGAGGTGGAGGATCTTGTCATTGTGGTCTTGGTTTTGGACAGTGGCACCGACCGGTAGGAGAGAGAAGAATTCATCATAGTCAGTCTGATGAGCAAGAGCTAAACTAATGCGTATCCTCAAAAGTTGCAATGTCTGCATTATTAGTTGAGCTATGTGCAAATTGACAATGGGCAAATCAGATTAGAGGGGTGAAAGCATGGCTATAGAATATAAATCTTAAGAGTCAAACAACAAATAAGACTAGAATTTAGGAAAAGAATAAAATTTAAGGGTATATATCCCAATCCAAGAATGTTCAAAGCAAAACAGCCAAAGTGACAATGCAAATAGATCTGAACTGATAGCCATGACAGAGACATGGCTACAGGATGACATGGATTGGCACCTGAACCTTAAAGGTTGCAGAAAATTTAGAAATGACGGGAATCTAGTAAAATGTGGAGGGGTGGCTGTTGTATTGCATGATATTGGCACAATTGAGAGAGATCATCTAATCCAGGTAAGCTATATGTCAAAACTGTTTGGGTAGAAGTGAGAAATTATAAAGGGAAGAAGTCATTTGTGGGAGTGACCTCCCCAACAATAAATGCATGGTTAAGTGGACCATAAAGGAAGAAGCATTGAGCAGCATGGAAATGAGCAAAGGTCGCCTAGAATATTTTCATGAATGTTCTGAAGCCAACCTGATGCCAAGACACATACCAAGTCAAAAGATTGCACAGAATATTAAAAAAATGCAAAATATCATCAAAACATTGAAAGAAAAGTCAATGTACAAGAGAAAACTAGCCAAAAATATAAAATAACTAATAAGAGTAAATACTTGAAGAAGAAATGAATTAATAAAGTGGGTTTTGGGCTTATTGAGAGTGAGACTGGATAGGGATTTTGCATTAGTCTTCGCAGATTATTAAAGCAGCATTGCAAAAGTCGTGATAAATCAGGACATGGAAGAGAAAGGGGAACTCAGGAAAATCTCAACTTTCGGAGAAGTCTTACTGATTAAATTGTTGGAACTGCAGTTTGACAGGTGACCTGTCCTAATGAAATTCACTTTAGGGCAATAAAACACAGAACTGGAAGCTGGTGATCTGAACAGAAATTGCTGAAGGAAGTCAGCAGGTCTGACAGAATCTGTGAGGAGAAAGCAGAGTTAACAGTTCAAGTCTGATGAAGAGTCTCAGATGCCGCCAGACCAACTGAGTTTCTCCAGCAATTTCTCTTTTTGTTTAATCCTAGACCAGTGGTAATCAATCTTTTCAGTATCAAGGCACGCTGATTCCACAGTCCACCCATTTTTTTCCATAATGCATCCATGGCATTGGAAGTCTACATATGCATGGCTCTGGAGGCTTGTGAATGCACAATTGATAGGGGCACCTAGTGTTAGATGACGCTGCATTCAGTAATAGACGCCGAAGCTCCAGAGGAAAGCAGAAACGTGGACATGGCCTCAACACTCGTGCGAATAGTGCAGTTTCCTGAACATTTAGTGGCACTTCTCTCACCTTGTTGTTGAAAACCACTGTCTTAAGGTTTTTTTTAAAAAAAAAGGTGGCCAGTGAGGTAGATGATGCATTGGTTTTAATTTTCTTAAGTCCCTTGAGTTAAAGTTTGGGGAGGCGATGGCCTGGTGCTGTTATCGCCAGACTGTTAAATCAGAGACCCAGGCAATGGTCTGGGACCTGCTTTAACATACCACCACAGCAGATTTTAGAATTTAAAATTTTTTTAAAAATCTGGAGTTAAGAGTTTAATGATGACTGTGAATCCACTTGTTGATTGTTGGAAAAACCCACCTGCTTCACTAATGTCCCTTGGGGAAGGAAACTGCCATCCTTATCTGGTCTGGCCTACATGTGACTCCAGACCCACAGGATTATGGTTAACTCTTAAATGCCCGATGGGCAATAAATGCTACCTAGCCAGTGACACCCTTATTCTGTGCATGAATAAAGGAAAAGAAAACTCCCCTTCCATTAGATTGGCAGATAGCAAATGTAACTATTCAAAAAGGGAGTAGAAAGAAAACCAGAAACTACAGGCCAGTTAGCTTAACATCTGTCATATGGAAAAAGTTGGAAACTATTATCTACAGCAGTTATAGCAGGGCAATTGGATGTGTTCAGGATAATCAGGCAGAGTTAATGTAGTTTTGTGAAAGGGAACTTGTGTTTAACCAAACTATTGATGTAACGTGAATAAAAGGGAACTGGTGATGTTGTGTACTTAGATTCCAAAAGATGGTTGACATGCTGCCACATCAAATGTTATTGCAGAAAGTAAAAACTAGTAGTGGAGGGGTGTAGCATATTGGCATGGGCAGAAGATTGGCTGACGAACCGGAAGCAGAGAGGATGACTGCAACTTCCCCCTGCAGTTGTCAAGAATGCCCTCGATCGTGTCTCCCGCGTTTCCTGCAACTCATCTCTCACACCCTGTCCCCGCAATAACAACCAAAATAAAAACCCCTCATCCTCCCATAATTCCGCCATCTGCAATCTGACCCCACCACCAAAGACATTTTTCCCTCCCCACCCTTGTCTGCTTTCTGAAGGAACCACTCTCTCCGTGACTCCCTTGTCTGCTCCACACTCTCCTCCAGCCCCACCACACCCAGCATTTTTCCCTGCAACTGCAGGAAGTGCTACACCTGCCCCCACACCTCTTCCCTCACCCCCATCCCAGGCCCCAAGAAGACTTTCCATGTCAGCAGAGGTTCACCTGCACATCTGCTAATGAGGTATACTGCATCCGCTGTACCCGTTGTGGCCTCATCTACATCGGCGAAACCAAGCAGACGCTTGAGGGCCACTTTGCAGAACACCTATGCTTGGTTCACAATAAACAGATGCACCTCCCAGTTGCGAACCTTTGAACTCCCCGTCCCATTTGTCAGACGACATGTCCATCATGGGCCTCCTGCAGTGCCATAATGATGCCACCCGAAGGTTGCAGGAACAGCAACTCATATTCCACTTGGTAACCCTGCAGCCCGATGGTATCAATGTGGATGTCACAAGCTTCAAAATCTCCCCTCCCCTACCACATCCCAAAACCAGCCCAGCTCGTCCCCGCCTCCCTAACCTGTTCTTCCTCTCACCTATCCCCTCCTCCCACCTCAAGCCACACCCCCACCTACCAATCTCATCCTGCACCCTTGACCTGTTCGTCTTCCCTAGACTCACCTATTTCCTCGCTACCTCCTCATGTACACTCACCTTTACTGGCTCCATCCCCACCTCTTTGACCTGTCTGTCTCCTCTCCTCTAACCATCTTCGATCTGCCTCCCCCTCTCTCCCTATTTACTTCAGAACCCTCTTCCCCTCCCCCATTTCTGAAGAAGGGTTGAGACCCAAAACGTCAGCTTTCCTGCTCCTTAGATGCTGCTTGGCCTGCTGTGTTCATCCAGATCCACTCTTTGTTAACTAGGCTGCACAACTGGGTCTTTTCAAGGTTGAGAAGATGTTAGGAGTGGTATGTCACAGGAATTGCTGCTCAGCTGGTAAATTTGTATAAATGACTTGGATGAGGGGATGGAAGGCCAAACATGCTGACGACCCAAAGATAAATAGGAAAATAAGTTGTGAAGAGGATGTAAGGAAGCTACAAAAAGATACAATTATGTTGAGTGAGTGGGCAAAGATTTGTCTAATGGAGTTAAATGTGTGAAAAGTGAAATTGTCCATTTTAGTAGGAAGATCTGACGTGCAGGGGAGCCTGGGTGTCCTTGTGCATTAGTTGCAAAAGGTTAGTATGTAGTACAGCAAGTAAGTTTTTTTAAAAAAAGCTAATGGTATGTCAGATTATCACAAAGGAATACAAAAGTAGGAAGATTATGCTTCGGTTACCCAGGGCATGGGTGGGACCACAGCTGGATTACTGTGAATGGCATTGGTCACCTTATTTAAGGATGCATGAAAATGCATTGGAGGCAGTTTTCAGGAGGTTTGCCAGACTAGTACCTGGAATGAGAGTGTTCTCTTATGAAGACTGCTTAGGCAGACTTGCTTTTACTGGAATTAGAAGACAAAGGGATTATCTGATATAATTTAAGATCCTAAGGGGTCTTGCCAGGGTAGATGTGGAAATGGTGTTCCCTGTTATGGGAGAATCTGGAACGAAGGGTCACTTTGAGAATCAGGTGTTGCCCACTTTAAAACAGAGATTAGATGAATGTTTTTTGGAGTCAGGAGAGTTTGGAACTCTGTTCCTGGAAAAAGTAGTGAAAGCAAAGTCCTTCAATAATTTTATGGCGGACGTAGATATGTTCTTCTTAATTATGGGCGTGAAAGGTCATTGGGTAGGCAGGAATGCACATTTGAGGATATAACTAAATCAGCTGTGGTAAAACATGCTCGAGGGGCTCAAGGCCCACTCATTTGAATTCACATGTTGTACCAATGTACCATTTATATTTTCTCACCTTTTATATGTTTTGCGATCTGTTTGTAGGCTGACTTTGGTCCAGATATGTTTTTGCCTGATAAAGATCTTCAATCAGCAATGAAACTTTTACCTTCTTGGTCTGTAAGTAATCAATCAGAATGAATTCAGTATGAAACAAAGGCTGCAAAATTTTGATTTATGCTTAACATTTGCAGTTACTTTGTGATTGTATAACCATGGTTGAACTTGTGATGAAATCTCTTTTCAGCATTCTGTGAGAGTAATGTTTACGAAGCATTGAGTTTCAAGAGTAATAACATTCGATTCTACCCTGCAGTAGAGAGGAATGATTACAAGGTTTTTGGTGGATTACTGAGGCCAGGTCAGGATTCACTGAAAAGGAATTGGAAAGACATAGTTTAGTTGGACAGGAGCAGGCACATTATCCATTCAGAATAATACTTTTTAGCTATTTTGCAGGGAAGAAGTCAAACTGTTGATTATTTCTGCATAGTTCAGTCACAGAAGTTCTGATGAGATCAGAAAATGGGAATGTTGCTGATTGTGTGAGTGGCTTGGAAGAAGCTTACAAACATCGATATTTAGGTGCAGCTGAAGGAGTTGAAAAGCTACAGCAGTTGTAGCTTCATACACTGTGCAATATTATTGTTCAAGGAATGTATAACCTGAAATGAAGAAGGTTAACCTGAAGTGTTAACTCTAATTTATCTCCACTGATGCTGTCAGACTGGCTGAGTTTTCCAGCAATTTCTGTTTTTGTTTATAACTTGATGAAGCTCGTTGTAGGTGAAAAGCTGGAGTTGTGCTTGTGTACATGTACACTTTCATAGTCAAGGGAACGTGAACTCGGGACAGTTGGATGATTGACCGCAACAGTACCAGTTGTTGAAATAGTCCATGACAGAACAGCTCTGGCAAGGGCGTTTCAAGGGCAGCCTGCAAAAGTGAAATTCTGTAATCTCTTGTGAATTTCAGTAACCGGTCACGACCTATCATGTCATTAGTGCCTAGAGGGAGTTGCTGAAAAATTCATGGGAATCTGTCTTGATTGCATTTGGCATTTGATGCACACTGTAGGGTGTTTGATCACAGTATATTACTCACATTTACCAGGTGTTACTGCTGGGTGGTAGAAATAAGATGTGTTGTAGATGAGATAAAATAAGACATTGTAGATTGTATTGCTGTTCTGACTTGTTAAATTTGTTTGTTCAAAAGTGTGGAATCTTGTGGTTTTATTTTCTTAAGAAATGCCCTTGGTCTGTCTTTTTGTCTAGTTTTAAATAAACATAAAAGCTACTGATCCCTAACCAAAACGCAACATTATTTGCTCATTACGTGCTTTTAACATAAAGCTGCTGATCCAGACAGTGTTAGAATAATACTGTCAAATATATGCATGTCTTCAGTTATGCAGCAATTGGTTTATTCTCTTCAGTGGTGACATATTCAATCTTGTAACATGAAAGTGAATGCCCATTCTCATCTGACATCCATACACACATGCTTCCCACTTTGCTCAATCAGGTGGAAACTCTGATGGATTTGTACCCCCTCTCAAACACAACATTCTTGTGTCTCCTGTCCTCCCAATTCTTTGCCCTGATCCCACTACTTTTCTGGCATTGTGCTAGCTAGGCTAGACTGTATACATTTTTATTAATGTAAATCTGTTGATAAACTTCCAGCATGAGTTGATTTCTGTTGTGAAAAAGAGATGTTTTATTTTAATCTCTAGCATCCATATATCTATCCTGTAACCTTTGCCACAGCGAGTGATTCTTCAGCACTTGTAATCCGAATGTATAATGAAAAAGGAACGCTAAGAGATTATATCTGCAAGGTATGCTTCATTAAATAGCATATTACTGTTTTCCAAATTCAATAATCAGTCTTGGCAGCATTTTTAAACAGGATTTGAATTTTGACTTTTCTACGCTAACAAAGAATAAGAGTAGCAAATTTTGTAGGACAGTGGCACAATTTCGTTTCTCCAGAAAACTCTAATCAAGTTTTAATTTTAAGTTTTTTGCTCAGAGCAAGGCTAATCAGTAACTGACCTGCTGCGGACCTGGAATTTTCATTCCAGAACTGTATATGGAAATAAAAATACAGTCCACTTACTCTCTGGAGAGCCATCTTCATGTTGTACTGGAAGATTGATCAGGATATTTTTGGAAAGAAGAAATTAATTGCTGAAAATTTAGTGTAAACAAAAAAATTGTGTAAATAAATAGCTGTTCAAGATGAGGGCAGGGGGCTGTCTGATTAACATTTCCGTATTGTAACTGATTTGGATTCTATCATGAGTACTATGCATGCATTGTCAGCTGGCAAAAGTGTGAACTGGGGATTGGGTCAGATTAGTAAAGTCCTGCAGTTTTCCAGATATTGCTGGTTGATTTATAGTAATTGGTTATTTCCATATTGTTCAAATAAGATAATTGAATCTTCTAAAATACATAATGGCAAAATACATTTATTCATAAATACTATTTTTATTCATTAATTTAGGTAAAAATATCTATAGGATTTTAAGTAATTGTGAACATAAAATATGGTTAGTTTTATATCTTCTATCATGCTAGGTTACAAAGAATACCAAGTACTAACTGGCCGTTTGTGGCAGATCATTTGGTCAGTTGCTGTCGTATTAAGAATGCTGCCAGTCACACATCAATAATATATCAGTTATTTGGTTCACCTACGGTATATTCTAAAATTTGATATTTAAGCAACAATAACAATGAGCATTAATTTTGCTAAATGTAGTTGTTTATTTTGCAAAGGCTAAACCAAAAGATCCTTTTATGAAGAAATACTGCAGCCCTAAGAAAATCCAGGGGCTTGATCTTCAACAAATAAAAACTTTTGGGAGACAAATACTTGAGGTAAATTGACTTTGCTGTTGTTCTTTCTATCAAATTGTTACTTATTAATTCCATTTAATATTCATTTAAAGAGAATTCTTCTTGACTTTTGTGATTTGTTTTTGTTCCATTTGCTCGGTGATTAATTTGATTTTAATTCCAGGTGTTGAAGTTTCTACACGAGAAAAGAATTCCATATGGACATCTTCATCCATCGAATGTGATGCTTGATGGAGATACATGTAAATTACTGGATTTAGAAAACTCGTTACTAGGATTGCCCAGCTACTATAGAGCTTACTATACACAGTCCAGGAAAATCAATGTAAATAGTGTTTCATTCTTTGTAAGACTGTTATCTTTCACTTGTTCTCATATCACATTATTGGTTTATATTATATTTGTTTCCTTGCAGTTGAAATGATACAATGATATGCATAGTGCTGCTAGATTATCTAAAGAAAGCAATTTATACTGAGCAATTAGCCTTAGCTTTTCCTCTATGGGGATAAAATCCTTTATTCCCCATTTGATTCAGTCATGGTAGATGAGTTTGAACCCAGTTAAGATTGGGATCTCTGACAATGAAGCAGTTATTGTTTTGCGGAATAGAAATTGGACTAAATTTAAAATTCTTCATAATAATAGGGTAAATCTAAAAATACAGTTTTGTTGCTTTTGGTAAAAAGATTGGATCCTCTTTTTTAGCGGATATATATTTATAACCCAAGCTCTCGATAACCACAAGACTAGTTTTAACTATTTGAGACTGATTAGAATAGTTTCTGTTCCCTCCAGATGTTATTGAATAAAATTCATGTTCACCACATCATTTCATTAATTAAAATGAAAATCTGGTGTGGTGTAATAGCTGGTTGATTTGTCACCACCCTTTTTGAATTCTTATCAAGGTAGAATTTTGCATTTCTCAATTTCTCGATTTGTCACATTGAATGTCCATTGCAAATGATTTTAGTTGTTTTTCTATTCAATTTGAAGAGGAGCAGTGGTGGGTGGTGTTTTGAGGAGGGAGAGGGTGGAGTTGCTTTCCTATAAATAAGGGAAAAGTGGAAATGGCTGAGTCAACTGTAATATCGCTTTCTTATTACATTATACAGTTATGTAATTATAGTGACTGGGCAAAGATATGGCAAAAGGAGTATAATGTGAGAAAATGTGAAATTGTTAATTTTGGTAGGAAGAAGAGAAGAAACATATTATTTAAATAGTGGGAGATTGCAGAGGAATCTAGGGGTCCTGGTACATAAATCACAAATTTAAAAAGCAGGCACAAGAAGTAATTAAGAACGCTAATAAAATGCTTTAATTTACAAGGAAAATTGAATACCAAAGTCGAAAAATTTTGTTTTTCGTTTATACAAGGCATTAGACAATGTCTAGAGCACAATGTATAGCATTGGTCTTCTTATTTAGGGAAGGCTGTACATTTGTTGGAAGCTGCTCAGAAAAGGTTTGAGATTAAAACCTTGAATGGGTGGGCTGTCTTATAAGAAAATGTTGGAAGGCTAGGCTTGTATCTGCTTGGGCTTAAACTAAAAAGCACCTGTATTGGAGCATGATGTCCTGAGAGATTTTGACAGGATGGACTTGGAGAGGATGTTTTCTCTTGTTGGGATAACCTAGAAGAAGAAGCCGCTCCTTAAAGTCAGTGGTTACTCATGTGAGGCACTTGAGAATTTTATTTCTCTGAGGGTTTTCCAACAGTATTTGGAACACTCTTCCACAAATGGTGGGGGATTTGGAATCTATGAATATATGTGAGACCGATTTGGATAGATTCTTTATAAACAAAGGGGTGAAAGGCAGGTGAAGGAATCAGATTAGCTGTGGGCCTTGTTACAACATGGAGACAGATTGTTAAAACAAGTCAGCCTTTTAACTTTGCATTTGCAACACCATAAAATTAAAACCCCATTGAAGACACTCAATAGATATTCCAATCATTCCTAACCATGTTTTTGAATAACCAATCCCAGACTTTGCTAATAATTAATTCCAGACAGTGTTTATTCTTAAACAAAAGACTTGACTGTTATTATACAACAATTTTGAGAGAAACAATTAAACACTGTAATTTATTTAATGTCTGTGCTTTAAACCTGAAAATTTTTAAAAATTCATTCACGGGATGAGGGCGTCACTGACCAGGCAGCATTTATTGCCCATCTCTAATTGCCCAGAGTGCAGTTAAGAGTCAGCCACATTGCTGTGGATCTTGAGTTACATGTAGACTAGACCAGCTAAGAATGGCAGTTTCCTTCCCTAAAGGGCATTAGTGAACCAGATTGCCGATTGTTAGAAAAAAATCAATGAATTCATGGTCGTCATCAGACTCTTAATTCCAGATATTTATTGAAATCAAATTCCCCCATCTGCCGTGGCAGGATTTGAATCCCCGTCCCCAGAACGTTGTCTGTTCTCTGGATTAAGTCAAGTGATAATGCCATTAGGCCATCGCCTCCTGAAAACAAATATTTGTTTTCTCTCCCCAATTACACAAAAGATGGACAAACAGATACAGTTAAGGGCTAAATAAAAGAAAATAACAAAACTGGCCAGATTACATAAATGATTTTTATGATATGTTGTTTCACAGTCACAGATGTTTTGCTTTTCTGGAGATGTTGATCAGGGTCACCTTCTCAGTTCACTTAGTCACAGGTAGCAATACCTCTAAGTCAGCTTTCTACTGTTTGGGCCTCCGAAAGCCAGTGAGGGAGATTACGCATGGAGCTCTCATGCTGTGTCATCAGAAGCCAAACCCTTCTTCCAAATAAAACAGTTCAAAAGAGCAATTCCAACTCTGGTTTCACCTTAAGAGACTGACTGACTGTCTTTTCCTGAAATCTCAATTGCCATTCAACCTCTGCCACGTCTTAGAATACGGGGATCTCATTCAGAACCAAAGTCCTTGTGGAACCAATTGTTAGATACGGACCTCGTTAATAGCCAACTTTTGTTTTCTGTTTAAACACAATGCTGTTC
This sequence comes from Stegostoma tigrinum, assembly GCF_030684315.1. Classification (NCBI taxonomy): domain Eukaryota; kingdom Metazoa; phylum Chordata; class Chondrichthyes; order Orectolobiformes; family Stegostomatidae; genus Stegostoma; species Stegostoma tigrinum. Next base: position 52,425,632 of record NC_081364.1, on the reverse strand, counting down.
CAGTGACTGTACGAACCCTTTTAGTCCAGAGTCAGCATGCAGTTAACCTCCAGACTTGGCCTCTCAACAAACAAAAGCTTGTTTGCGCTGTTCTTTTCCTTCTACCACCAGTTGTTTGCTGGAGTCCACAAATCATCCTCCGGTCACAATCTCAATTCACTGCTCCAAAGCAAAATTGATAAAAGAATACAAATAAAAATAATGAAATATCAGTGAGGGTCCTAACAGTTTATTGAATGGCAGTGCAGTGGTTTACTCCTGCTTCTAATTCGTTCATTCGTGTATCCTTGGTTAAGATCTCTTTGAAAGTTTAATAAAAAACACTGAATTTTCACATTGAAATGTTTGAAGACTCTTTTAGCATTTCTAATATTTGCTCTGTGTATTTGTGTACTGTCAGACAACAGAAGCCATTGATGTTTATTCCTTTGGCCATTTGCTGTATGAGATTACGTATGGAAGGCCGCCAGATTCTGTGCCAGTGGACAGCTTTCCATCTGCCCCCTCATTAGAAATAGGTAAGAATTTTTAAAAGTCTCCTCTTTCTTGATTATTGCTGCGATGTCTTAGATGATGTAAGAGAAGATGATACAAAGGTACAGTCTTGAATTCTAATTCTTTGTGTTCAGTTATGCTGTGAATTTCTATAACTTGCAAACATTTCGGTTGTTCTGTCCATCACCCAACTGCGAGGGCTACTTCTGTAACACATTCCAGTCCTGTAACCCCCTTCATTTAGAAGAAGAGAAGCAGATGCATGAGGATCTGCTCTCCAGGTCATGCATCATCCTGACTTAGATGTATTTTGCTATTCTCTTTCAGTTGCTGGCTATTATACCGTTGACCAAATTTTATCTCTATGAAGAATGCCAGATTTTTGCACGCATGGTATCCTGTATTTTTTAAGAATGGGTACGGCAATTGGGACCTTTTCTCTAAATGTTGTTCATTTGGTGTAATCCATGGACACAACTAAAATGATACAGCTTTGGAATAGTTCATATTTGTTTTCAGGCACAGTGTCTTGATTTTGCAATCTTTAAAATTCTTTCAGCAGTTTTTTTTTTAAAGAGGCAATTTGCCTGAAATGGCACTTACTTTGGACTTCTGGAGTAAACAGTCATTGTGAACTAAAAAGTGTCTTAGCCTCTGAGTTTGTGGTTGGAGTTAGCTACAGATTTAACAGCAAACTTTACATGTTCCAACAATTTCAAAGAAATCGTTATGACCCTGAATTTTGAGGGTTTCATAGATAATTTAAATCAAATATTCCTTCTCCCCGAGATAATGGGATTGCAGATGCTGGAGAATCCAAGATAACAAAGTGTGGAGCTGGATGAACACAGCAGGCCAAGCAGCATCTCGGGAGCACAAAAGCTGACGTTTCGGGCCTAGACCCTTCATCAGAAAAATATCAGCATGGGCTAAATGATTTATTTCTATACATTATCTCTGTGATTCTGTATTATTAGCTCCAAGCTACTGAATGGTCCATTTTTGTTGACTATTTCCTACTTGTTACCGCAGGTGAGGTGTTCATTACATGATGTACATATTTTCCAGTAGCAAACTGTCTAATCTTCAGATTTTTGGTTGGTTTGATGAAACAAAAAAGTGTTCAAGAAGCAGGATGATGCATAAAAATTTGGAACCTGTTCTTTTTGCTTTGCAGTATCTGTGTTGCAGTCTATCCTTTCTGCAGAAGCCTGGAAAACAAGCATGCCAACAATTGCCCAGCTGTTGGAGACACCGTAAGTGAGAAACCACTCAAACTTGCTAAATTAGGAAACCTTCATTGCAATACAGCAACTATTTTTGTCTTTTAATGCATGATAAAATGAAAGTTATTTGGACATGGCTGTATTTTGTTTAAAATCACTTCTGTCGTAGAAATAATATTAAAAACCAAGAAAAGACACCACAAATAGAACAGCTTAATATTATGTAGATAAAAAGTCCAATTTGTTTTTATCCCCCATTATATTTACTTGCACCATCATAGAATCATAAAACCTCTGTTGTATGGAAGCGGGCCATTCAGCCCACATACACCCTGCAAAGAACATCCCACTCTGACCTATCCGTATAATCTTGCATTTCCCACGGCTAATCCACCAAGCATGTATATCCCTGACACTATGGAGCAATTTAGCAAAGCCGATTCACCTAACTTGACGTCATCGGACTGTGGGAGGAAAACAGGGCACCCAGAAGAAACCAATGGAAGACATGGGAAGAATGTGCAAATACCACACATTCATTTTGTACATTTATGTGTTGAATTGCCTGAGTTTACAAAACAAGCAAGCATCAGCTGTATGTAAACTACTTTGCCAACCTCACCATGAAATGGTGATGTGTGGTACTGCTGTTGAAGCAAAATTCACAGTCTGAAACTAACTGAGGTGCTTCATTGATTACATTATTGCAAAGGAGTTTGTGATCACCATTGCCTTTAAACAACTACTTAATTAATGTGTCCCTGAGCATCTGTTCATAGCCTTCTTCGAATTTGAACCACTTGTCAATAGGACTGCCCAACAGAATTCAAAGGATTGATTTGTAGCAGTAGGACGTGAACAAAATAAAGAGCTCCACAGTGTGAGGAATAATAAACGCGGATCTATCCTGTGTGTTTAAACATTTTTGAATGTTGTCCTTTGTCTATATATTGCTTGGGATTGATTGTGAGTGGTTTCCTACCAATGTTCTCTCATTTTTGGAACACACAGACCGTTTAAGTTTGTGGCTCCTTTAAATTTCTTTGCGCAACTGCAGACAGCTGGTAACTTAGTGGTTGATTTGTCCATGGTCTGCGCAAGAATTACGCTGTTGTGTTGCTTGGGGAAGCATTGCTTCAATGAATAATGTACACATTTTGTAAATCTCAGGAAGCTTCAGAGCAGCATTTGTAATGTACAGAAAATTAGTTATACTGAACAGTAGGATTGAATTCATTTGATATTTTAACATTGCTTTTCTTCAAGGGGAGGTGGTTCAGAGAGCCAGGGACCTAGATTCAATTCCGCTCTCGGGTGACTGACCGTCTGTGTCTTCTGAGACAATGGGAACTGCAGATGCTGGAGAATCCAAGATAACAAAGTGTGGAGCTGGATGAACACAGCAGGCCAAGCAGCATCTCAGGAGCACAAAAGCTGATGTTTCGGGCCTAGACCCTTCATCAGAGAGGGGGATGGGGAGAGGGTTCTGGAATAAATGAGGAGAGAGGGGGAGGCGGACCGAAGATGGGGAGAAAAGAAGATAGGTGGAGAGGAGATGGGTCAGTCCAGGGAAGACGGACAGGTCAAGGAGGTGGGATGAGGTTAGTAGGGAGGAAATGGAGGTGTGGCTTGAGGTGGGAGGAGGGGATGGGTGAGAGGAAGAACAGATTAGGAAGGTAGAGACAGGCTGGGCTGGTTTTGGATGCAGTAGGGGGAGGGGATGAGCTGGGCTGGTTGTGTGATGCATTGGGGGGAGGGGATGAGCTGGGCTGGTTTTGGGATGCGGTGGGGGAAGGGGAGATTTTGAAGCTGGTGAAGTCCACATTGATACCATTGGGCTGCAGGGTTCCCAAGCGGAATATGAGTTGCTGTTCCGGCTACCTTCGGATGGCATCCTTGTGGCACTGCAGGAGGCCCAGGATGGACATGTCATCTAAAGAATGGGAGGGGGAGTTAAAATGGTTCGCGACTGGGAGGTGCAGTTGTTTATTGCGAACCGAGCGGAGGTGTTCTGCAAAGCGGTCCCCAGGCCTCCGCTTGGTTTCCCCAATGTAGAGGAAGCCACACCGGGTACAATGGATACAGTATTCCGCATTGGCAGATGTGCAGGTGAACCTCTGCTTAATATGGAAAGTCATCTTGGGGCCTGGGATGGGGGTGAGGGAGGTGGTGTGGGGGCAAGTGTAGCACTTCCTGCGGTTGCAGGGGATGGTGCCGGGTGTGGTGGGATTGGAGGGCAGTGTGGAGCAAACAAGGGAGTCATGGAGAGAGTGATCTCTCTGGAAGGCAGACAAGGGTGGGGATGGAAAAATGTCTTGGGTGGTGGGGTCGGATTGTAGATGGCAGAAGTGTCGGAGGATGATGCGTTGTATCCGGAGGTTGGTGGGGTGGTGTGTGAGAATGAGGGGGATCCTCTTTGGGTGGTTGTGGCGGGGGCGGGGTGTGAGAGATGTGTTGCGGGAAATGCGGGAGACGCGGTCAACGGCGTTCTCGACCACTACGGGGGGGGGAAAAGTTGTGGTCCTGGAAGAGCTTGGACATCTGGGATGTGCGGGAGTGGAATGCCTCATCGTGGGAGCAGATGCGGCGGAGGCGGAGGAATTGGGAATGTGTCTTCTGTTGGTTTCTTCTGGGTGCTCTGTTTTCCTCCCGCAGTCCAATGACATCAAGTTAGGTGAATCGGCTTTGCTAAATTGCTCCATAGCGTCAGGGATGTGCACGCTAGGTGGATTAGCCATGGGAAATGCAAGATTATAGGGATAGGGTGATGGTGTGGGTCAAGGTGGGATGTTCTTTACAGGATGTATGTGGACTGGATGGGCTGAATGGCCTGCTTCCATACAGTAGAGGTTTTATGACTCTCTGGTGCAAGTAAATATAATGGGGGATAAAAACAAATTGGACTTTTTATCTAGATAATATTAAGCTACTCTATTTGTGGTTTTTAATATTATTTCTATGACAGAAGTGATTTTAAATAAATTATGAGAGAGTTACTATTAGAATGCAAAGTGCATTGAAATTGGCTACGCTGCTGTGTGTCTGAACTCGTAACCTTCCTATTTTAGCAGAGTTTCGTACTCGGTGCACTTTAGCACTGTCTGCAATCTGTGCTCTATTATTTCAAGGACTTGCTGAGTTGTGACATGAACTGAAAATGCACACAAAAGCAGGGTATGTTTGTGGCCAATTGTTTCACAATGGATACAGAGCACAGAAAGTAGTGAAAGAACAGCTGACAAGGTACTGCTTCATTGTGTGCGAGGTCAGAGAAAAAATATATTTTATTGAGATGTGTCCCTCTCCTGGAATTAGCTAGTTTTCTAACAGTGTGAAAATATTTTCATGATGAATCTTCAGGTTGTCATGGATATGAGAAGGAAAATCACATCTTTGTCATTTACAGATTTGCATAAAGGATTATGATTTTTGTTCAGCGCTTGCCAACATGAATAGAAATTATCCAAGCTATCCCACTTCTGCTGTACGTGCAGTAAAATATAAAGACTTTAATCATCATATTGATGGTAATACATGGAGTGTTTCAAACATGAATTTCTAAGAGTACAAATGAAGCAATGATATATGTTTTATTTGGGGCCATCGAAGGTTATTTCCTACCTGAAATAAAAGTTGGAGGATGCTGTATTATATGGGCACCCACTTTACCCTAGGCATGTGCATAATTGTTAAGCAATAAGTGATATATTTCACTGTCCTACCAGAAGCTATGCCGATAAAGTAGTTGGCATAAGAAACAACTGCATTTTGTGAACAGAAATCATCTTGCTTCAAATAAGAGGTAAACACAGGTTTTTCTCCATAGAATTAGAATTAATTTTGTTGTCATGTGTACTGAAGTACAGGAGTGCAATGAAAAATGTACAAAGTCACCATTCCCGGTGCCATCTTAAGTAGAAAGGTACCTAGGTCCAAAATCTTAAGTATAAAGTAGAAAAATAATGAAATAAGTTAGAAGTGCAACATTACAGTCCTCCTTAAGTGCATAAAGGATTACATGAGCCAGGATTTGGGCTCTTCCACCCCAGTACAGAGACCAGCACGAAGGAGTTGGCCGGCTGGAGTCACCACTCTTCGGTGCCATCTGCCTCTACCAACGATGTAGCTGCCATGACTCTGAGCTGGGCTGATCTTGGCAATGCAGCCGCCACTGAGGCTTCTGGGCCCTGTGCCCAAACTTTCCTCCCTCCATCTCCACTGCTGCTGGGAGGACAAACCCACTCCCTCTGCTACCACTGTTGGGAAGTAACTTTGCATCAGATGCACTGAAGCTGCCAAGCTCTCCACAGAAAATAAGTTCAAATAAGAAAAACAAATGAAAGAAGAAAGGACAAAAAGTAAATGCGAACCGAATAGATGAGCTCCAGAAAGAGAACCCACACATTGCGCTTCTATTGCATGTGTGATGATATTGTGGAATCTTCAGTCATTAACAGAATATTTGAATATTTTGGTAGAAGACACTGTTGCATTTCATGCAGGACTCAAGTGAGTCATTCAGAGAAATTGATTTTGGATTATGGGCAAGCCAGCATATTGGTAGAATTGTTTTGACTCTGATCTTTGGTAGGCTAAGTGGATCCGATGGAATAAGATATATCTGCCATCTCTGCACAAGGTTTGTTCGCAGCAAACTGACTGAAATGATACATATACTGACATGGAATGAGCCCTGGCATAGAGTTTGAGGCCCACAGTCACATTCATATCTACCAATAGTACGTTTGTGTGTTAGATATGGTCAGTATCATCTGCACTTTTGATTGAACAGGTAGATTTCCATCACTTCCTGTTTCCCAGACTATTGTTCAGCAGAATGGAACCTTTCAAGTATTTGGGCATGTGTTTTGTCTGTGGAAACTCAAGCATTTTTCTATTATTTTCAAATTAGTTTTTTTTGTTTCATAAGTAGAATATTGTAACATTGCTTTACCACAGAGCTTCTGGATTTTTGACAACAATTGTGTGATCAATTATTTTAAGGTTCCAATCGATAGATATTAGTTTTTTAAGTCAGTGGTTCTGAATTAATTTTAGCACTGGAACCTCTTACATAGAACATTACAGCACAATACAGGCCCTTTGGCCCTCGATGTTGTGCCGACCTGTCATACCAATCTGAAGCCCATCTGACCTACACTATTCCATGTACGTCCATATGTTTGTCCAATGACGACTTAGGTGTACTTAAAGTTGGCGAATCTACTACTGTTGCAGGCAAAGCGTTCCATTCCCGTACTACTCTGAGTAAAGAAACTACCTCTGACATCTGTCCTATATCTTTCGCCCCTCAATTTAAAGCTATGCCCCCTCGTGCTCGCCGTCACCATCCTAGGAAAAGGGCTCTCCCTATCCACCCTATCTAACCCTCTGATTATCGTATATGTCTCAATTAAGTCACCTCTCAACCTCCTTCTCTCTAACGAAAACAGCCTCAAGTCCCTCAGCCTTTCCTTGTAAGACCTTCCCTCCATACCAGGCAATATCCTAGTAAATCTCCTCTGCACCCTTTCCAAAGCTTCCACATCCTCCTTATAATGCAGTGACCAGAACTGCACGCAATACTCCAAGTGCGGCCGCACCAGAGTTTTGTACAGCTGCAGAACCCTGCTGCATTTCATTTATAAGATATAATTTTCAATATGAAGTGGAGAGTGTTTTAATACATTTAGGAAGGCAGGTATTTATTGAGACACTTAGTTCTTGGTGTAGCAATCTCTGTGCTACCTGTAGCCCCTCTATGTACGTTCCCATATTGATCGGAAAAGCCAGGCCACCCTGTTGCATGTGGTAGCTGCAGCTGCAGCTCACATCAAGGCTACCTTTATTACCCACATCATCCACTGTAAGGCTTTAGATATCATTTTGCAGGCTCCTGGAAGATCTCCGTGGACCTCTAGACATCCATAAATTCTTGCTGGTGAGCTGCTCCCCTAAATTGAGTAATGATGACCCAAGGTATTTTAAAAATAATCATTGCAATTTTTGTTTTCTTCAAATATTTGTATACAGCAGGTTTGTTTGACCCTACTTGATAAGGAAGAGCTGCAGTCATTTAATGCAGAACTGATGCCAGTTCTCCAAATAAAATAACCTAACAAACAGGCCATTTTTAATGATTTAATAATTTTAATGTTTTAATGGTTATTTTCTTGTCACCTTTCAGGTTATTCAGTGATGTGCTGCTTAATACTGAAAAGCCCCAGTTTAAGGTAAGGCCTTTATACACTTCGCTGCAGGGGAGTGTGTTTAAGAGTGTTGGAAAACAAGTTAATTTTTTTGCTGAGATTGCATGTTCCACATTCATGTCACTAATTCGGTAAACAGCTTTCTTCTGAATTTTCTGTTGGATTTTTTTTAGTGATGTCATATTTCAAACGTTCCTGGATTTCGTCTCCCCTATGTGTTTCAAAAAAAACCTCATCCGTATCTACATGTCAAATTGTTTCATAATTTACAAAGCTCTTTAATTCTATGACAGGGGAACCTGTCAGCTTTTTCTGGGTTTTTTTTCATTCATCAGATGTGTGTTGTTGGCTAGGCTAATGTATATTGCCAGTCCTTAATTATCCTGGAGAAGTTGGTGATGAGCTGTCTTCTTGAATTGCTGCAGTCTTTATGATAAAGGAACCAGGATTTTGATGTGATGGCAATGAAGGAATGGTGATATTATTCCAAGTTGGGTTGTTGAGTGGCTTGGACGGGAACTTGAAGGTGATAGGTTCCTAGGCATCTGCTGCCCTTCTCCTTGTAACTGCTAGATGTCATGGGTTTGAAATGTGCTGTTTGGAGGATCTTTGTTGTGCAACAGCAGTCCATCTTGTGGTGATACACACTCTGCTACTGTACATCGATGGTGGAGGAAATGGATGTTTAAGATCTTGGATGGGCTGCTGTATTGTGGTTGGTGTCAAACTTTTCTGATGTTGGAGCTGCATTCTTTGAACAACTGTAGAGTATTCCATCACACACCTGATATCTCGTTGATCTTTAGCAGGCCCTATTCTCTTGCTAATTACTCTTTTGACAATAATATATTTGTAGAATTGTTTGGATTAGATGGTGGGCAGCATTGAAAAGACAGGTGGTGACTTATCTGCCACAGAATTCCTAGCCTTGGACCTTTTCTTGTAGCCATAATATTTATTTTGCTGGTCTAGTTTAGTCTCTGATCAGTGGTAACTCCCAGATGTTGGTAAGAGATTCAACAATGGCAATGTTACAATTGAATGTTAGATTTGTCATGACTGGTTTCTCCCTTGATGGTGATAGTATTAAGATCCCAGCTTATGATAATACTGGACAATTCCGATCCCAGGATGGAACCTGGCTTGATAGCTCATAACTTTATCAGTCGACTACCATTGTCATTAGTCACTGAATATATACACATATGGCTGCAAATATTGTTTAACCAAAGAGTACCAGGTTATTACACAGAACAAGAAAGTAAAACAAAGCTATATAGAAGACATTTTAGAAGAGGCTTAACGTAAATCATGAAAACAAAGCTTTTATCTCAACTCCTTAATTTCTTTCTTAAAAGAAGCTTTTTCAGCTCCCTTCTTGGACTGCTTAAGTAGTTTTACAATTTCTTTGTGCTGGCATGAGGCCTTTCTAATCTTGTGACCTAACCCCTCTACAGTTCTGGCAACTTGCAAGCTTCTAGACAAAATCTCATAGTTTGAAGGCCTCACAAACTAAATTCTTTTTGTAGTGGGTGAAAACTCTCTTCAGACTTGACGTGATTTTTCTGTCCTAAGCCAAAGCTAAGCTAGTGGCCTCTGAACTGTTTTTCTCCATCTGTCATTAACTCAGCAATATAAATATTTAATATGTTAAAACCACAGGAGGCCTACTTAGGACTTGGTTAATATGAAGGGCAAAGCTGGCAGTAGTAGGGAAACTGGATCGCGAGAGATGTCGAGGCTCTGATCAAGACAAAGAAGGAGGCATATGTCACCTCTAGACAGTTAGTATTAAGTGAATCCCTTGAGGACTAGGAGGGTGTAGGAGTACACTTAAGAGGGAAAGCAAGAGGGCAAGATGGGACATAGCTTTGGTAGATAAGGTTAAGGAGAATCCAAAGAGATTGTACACATATTATGGGCAAAAGAGTAACTAGGGAGAGAATAGGGCCTGTTAAAGATCAACTAGACCATCAACATGTGGAGCCATAGGAGAGATAGGTGAGATCCTAAATGAAAATTTCCCTTTACTATGGAGGAAGACCCCCTGTTGTTAGTCACTAACAGCCCCCTTTGACAACTGTTCACCCTCAGTCTGATTGTTAGCAATTCCCTTGTCTGTCCAACTGTCTTTCTCTCTCTTTGAGCTCTTTCCTAATGTTTACTCTCTACCCCACCCACCTCCCAATTTTCTGCATATAAACTGACGTTTCCCCAGCCACCATCAGCTCTGAGGAAGGGTCACCGGACCCAAAATGTTAACTCTGTTTTCTCCTCCATAGATGCTGCTAGACCTGCTGAGCTTTTCCAGCAACTTTCTTTTTGTTCCTGATTTACAGCATCCGCAGTTATTTTGGTTTTTGTTGAGATTGATGGAATTGTGGCACTGGAGAGTCATAATGTGAGTTTCAAGTGAATGAATAGCAAAAACCTCTTTTGTATGTTTTTGACTTTTTGAAAGCATGTCAGGCAAATAAAGTTTATATGTAAATGTTACAGTTTTCAGTTTTGGTTTTTAGTGATTTACAAAAACATTACAAAAATGAATAACTTATTCCTCATTTTCAGGAAATTGGGATTTCTTCCCAAGGAAATCAGTCCAAATACCATTTATAAACGTAAAAAGCTGCAAAAGGAGATAGATTAGATTAGATTCCCTACAGTATGGAAACAGGCCCTTCAGCCCAACAAGTCCACACTGCCCCTTGGAGCATCCCATCCTCCTATAACCCACATACCCCTGAACACTATGGGCAATTTAGCATGGCCGACCCACCTAGCCTGCACATCTTTGGACTGTGGGAGGAAACTGGAGCACCCGGAGGAAACCCACGCAGACACGGGGAGAATGTGCAAACTCTGCACAGACAATTACCTGAGGCTGGAATCGAACACGGGTCCCTGGCGATTAGACTGTGTGTTTGATGTTTGTAATTATTTTTGTGGCAGATACCTACAAAACTGAAGGAAGCTTTAAAAACAGCAAAAGAATGTATGGAGAACAAGCTAAATGAAGAACAAAAAGCTGTGAGTTGAGCAGGCCCTTTTGAATGAAACAACATGAGTTTCGTGTTCTAAGTCTGTAACATGTCAAGAAATTAAGATTATGCCATTCTGCAAGAGTAAATATCACTTTAGAATTAAAATGCAAGTCTACTTTGGAACATGTTGAACATTATTCTTCATATAGAGAAATATAGAAATGTTTCAGTTCTGTCTGCATTCAGTTTGCTATTTTCAGCTTTTTTTTGGCTGTGGTTAACATGTTGACAGTGATGTGCTTGGCTTTTTCCTGAGTAGCATGTGACTAGGCCAGTAGTTTATTGCATATTTATACTGTAAGCAACACCAGGGTTTTATCTCTGAGGCAGTCCATGTGCTAAGATGTGTCTCCTCACTAAAACGTCCAGTAGCATATCAGATGATTTTCCCAATTTAGATAATCTGATGTTTGTATCATGCTGTTCGTGACAGCCTCATGAATATTTGACTTTATGATCTAAATCTGAAGTGAAATCAAGACCAGCATTCCTTTATTTCAAACATCTCTGGTGTGTGATCAGAGTGCAAACTATTCCTGATTATACATGCTGCTTCAGTGCAAGTTTGGCTGTAAATTACAGCTACAACTTAAGAGGATTTTTGTGGTTTATTACAATTTCACATTTGTTTTAAATTTTTTTTAAATGTCAATTTTTTTTACATCCATTTAGTCTGCAGTAAGTGAAAGACTTTCGTAGACTTTAATATTATAAACTAATGTGGCAAAACTATATGTGGAAGTTGCTTAAAATAGCCTGCCTGTGCTTGGATCTTGAAGGAGAAAAAAATCCGTTCAGGCTCCTAATCTTGAATGTTTGAATACCATTAGAAAGTGCATGTTGTTTAGTTAAAGGTAGGGTTAGAGATAGTAGGAACTGCAGATGCTGGAGAATCCAAGATAACAAGGTGTAGACCTGGGTGAACACAGCAGGCCAGGCAGCACGAGAAGAGCAGGAAGGCTGACGTTTCAGGCCTAGACTAGTTTCAGGCCTTTTCTGAAGCAGGGTCTAGGCCAGAAATGTCAGCCTTCCTGCTCCTCTGATACTGCTTGGTCTGCTGTGTTCATCCAGCTCTACACCTTGTTATCTCTAAAGGTAGGGTTAGGCTTGTTTCACCATAATTGAAAAGCCTGTCATCTTTCTTTATCTAAATTCATACAAAACAAATCATTTGCTAGCAACCATAAAATAGCAAGTTAGCAAGTGTCACTGTTCGAAATGAGAGGTGAAGAAGAGATTGAATAAGGAAGGAGAAGTCAGGCTTCCATTTTCTGAATTGTAAATACTTACGTATGTTTTAAATAATAAGTGTTTTGTCTGTGTGTGAACAATGTTAACCATCACATGGCTGCTCAGGGTCTCTGGTGGCACAGTGGTCCCATCCTACCTTTTGGACCAGGAGGTTCATATTCAAGACCCACCTGCTGCAAAGGTGTGTCATTGCATGTCTGAGCAGGTTGACTGACAAGAAAGCCACCTGATATTTTGTTTATTTTAAGAGTCGGCCTTATGTTGAGAGGCCTGATGCATTTTCAGGGCTGAGTCTTGCATGTATAAACAAGATGCACTGCTGCAGATTTCTAGGTCTGATTCTGCACAATTATAGGCATTTCATAACCTGACCCAATCAGCAGGAAGGTGAGTCTCGTTGTGGATTACAGAGGACCATATTGATCTTGTGGATCCTGGAGGAGTACTTCTCCTGTGTCCAGTGAAGTAACTTTAGACCAGCCTTCTTATAGCTTCTTTCTCTTCACCAGGTTTTCTGAATTAAAGAATTTATGGCAGATGCCTATGTAATAGTTCACATAGCTCCCTCAGGATCATACTTGTGTTAGAGGACCCTGATTTGCATAGGTTAATAAGGACCCTACCTGATTTAGATAAAGCATGGATAACCTGCTAGAAGGCCCAAAATAATCTTAGACTAGAAGTGAGTTGGAACATTGGCCACATAGATTTCAACTCACCCACTACCCTGTAAAAGCAGGGCAGAAATCTTTCCACTGATAAACAAAAAGTCACGCACATCAGCCCAAATTGGTAGGTTAGCTAGAATACATATTGTAAATTTTCTAATGCTGCCAGGAATCATCATTTAAATTTGTTTCTTTTCCAACAGATTCATCGGCATAAGAGGCTGACACGGGCACAATCTCATCATGGATCAGAGGAAGAGAAGAAGAGGAGGAAGACTTTGGCAAGAAAGGTAAAATAACTTTAGAAAGATTATAAAACCTATTATTATAACACTTGAATAAATGAAGTGATTAGCACAAATGCAGAGGTGGCAGTGAAAATGGTTGCACGTGCAGATGGTGATGTCAGTAACAGATGACAGATGTCCCCAAGTCAGAATGAATCTGCATTTTATGCCACTCTATTACCTGCATCATCATGTCATATCAGTCGGGCATGTGCAGGTGGCCCTACTGTAGACAAAGTTTGGGGGGAATGAGGAGAGTGACAGAAAAGATCACAAAGTAATGCAACGGTTCAACCTGGCAGTTTCCTCGTGTTGGGAGAGAGATAGTGGCTGCAGGCTGAATTTGGATTTAGCCATTGGGGAAGTAACTCTGGCAGCATGAATGCTCCTTGGCCTGGGACTCAGCAGGCACCACTCTACCAGACACCAGCGCTGGCTAATTCGACTGTCCTTCTGATTGGAAGGGAGGTGTTTCTGCACTTAACAGTGATATAGCATTCTTAGATGTCATTTCTATTGAACGCCACCTTTATTAAACAATCAGCATCATTCAAACTGAACAGCTTGCTATGAGATGTACTAGAAAAGTAATGCAGTGATAGGATGCCATTCTTTATAAAGATGATAATTAATTTTGTTTGTATAATTTTTAAATTAATGTTCAGTTTTAGTCCAAATAACTATAAAACTGTAGCTTTGTTTCTTAAATAATAAAACTCTTCTGTTCTTTCATTGTAGCAAGCCAAGGTAACAAAAATTGATTCAATAGAGGTCTAGTTACATTATTTTACTTGTCCTTTAGCTTTTTTGAATTAATTTGCAGCTATCTGTATTTTATATTTTTATCTGCTTTACTGCATGTTCATTTTTAATGAGCATTGCACGATACAGTGAAGTTTGCTGTTTCTCTGATTGCATGACAAAGTATGGTATAGTTGTATTTCGTAGGTGCTTCTTAGTCTCTTAAAATAAAATATGCTTTTTTTCTTATGAGCAGAAATCAAAGCAGTCTATAACTGAAAATGAAGCAGATATCTCAACTAAAAGCAGCAACTCAAACAATATAAACTCTGGTATGTTTTAAATTTGAAAATACATCTAGCAATTCAAGTTCAGTAAAAGAAATCTCTGTTCTGAAGTTATTTTCAATAGTTAAACTTCTGGGTCATTCTTCAATAAATTCTTAGGAAAACTTTCAAATGGAGCTACTGAATATATTGGTTTTAATTAAATACCAAAGCTTTGTACAGAGCAACTTATTCTTAACAGATAATGCCTACACTAACCTAACTGAAGATTCTTGTAAAAGCAAGTAAGCATAAAATGCAGGGGATTGGGAACAGAGTACCAAAACAGATGGGGAACTTTATGGCTGACAGAAAACTGAGAAGGAATAAATGGGTCTTTTTCTGAGAGGCAGCCAGTGACTAATGGGGTGGTGTAAGGATCACTGCTTGTACCCTAGCTATTCACGATTCATATTAGTGATTTGGATGAGGAAACTAAATGTAATATCTCCTAAGTTTGCAGGTGACACAAAGCAGGATGGGAGGGGGAACTGTGGGAAGGATGCAGAGATGCTTCATTGTGGATTGGACAAGTTGAGTGAGTGGGCAAATGTGTGGTCGACAAAATATAATGTAGGTAAATGTGATGTTATCCATTTAAGTAAAAACAGGAAGGCAGATTATTATCGGAATGGCACCAGTTGTCGAGGGCGTGGGTGCAGCTTGTGAAGGCAAATGGTATATTGACCTTCATAGTGAGAAGCTTCAAGTACTGGTAGTTCTCCTATAATGTGATAGTTGTGTTCTTGCATAATCTCGCGCTTTGGAAAATTGTGTACAGAGAAATTGCTATAGAAAATCGCCATACCTGTATAGCAGAAAGTTTGCGTTATCCAAACAGCATCCTGTATTTATCAATCACGTCACAGCCAACTTGCGTTAATGAAACATGCGTTATAACAGAACAACCTGTATAGGAGCAAAGATGTCTTGCTCTAATTGATTTGGAAATGTATCTCCGTTCCATCAGTGTTGTGGGGAATTCTCTCCCGAACTGCATTATGGGTCGACCACAGCACATGTACTGCAGCAATTCAAGAAAGCAGCTTATCACCACTTTGTCAAGGGCAAAATGTGGCAGCAAAAAAGGCTGTCCCAGCCAGTGACACCCATGTCCCATGAGTGAATAAGGAAAAAAAGTAGTACAGGGCTTTGTTGAGACCACACCTGGAATATTGTGTGCTGTTTTGGTCATCCCCTCTGGGGAAGGATATTCTGGCCAAGGAGGAAGTGCAGTGAAGGTCTACCTGACCAATTCTTGTGTTGGCAGGCCTGACATATGAATAGTGACTGGATCGGTTAGGACTATATTCATTGGAATTTAGATAAGTGAGGGAGGATCTCCTAGAAACATGTAAAATTCTAAAAGGACTATACAGGGTAAATGCACTAAGTATGTTCCCAATGACTGGAGACTTCGCAGCCAGTGATCATAGTTTGAGGCCATTTAGGACTGAGATGAGAAAATTCTTCACCCAGACCCTGTGGAATTTTCTGCCACAAAAAGCGATTAAGGCTAAAACGTTGACTGTTTTTAAGGAGTTGGAACTAGTTCTTGGGATTAAAGGGATTAAATAGTATGGGAAGAAAGTGGATACAGGGTAGTGTGTTGGATGATCAGCCATAATTGTGTTGAATAATGGTGCAGGCTCAGTGGGCTGAATCGCCTACTCCTTCATTTGCCAGTTTGTTGTGTAAGTAGTACCAAGGTTTAATTCAGTAATATTTAATGAAATATTTTAAGGCTTTATGAATTTAAAGAAAGCGGGGGGAGAAAAGACTTGCATTTCTGTAATGCCTTGGTGTACACAGTGTGTTTCAGAAAATTGAGTATTTGTGAGGTGCAATCACTGTCATATGCCCCCATTTGGGCAAAAAAAATTCTGCAAACAGAAATCTGATGATGACCAGCTAATCTATGTTTAAGGTTGACTGTGTGACAGTGCTAATTCCTCTGCTCTTCAGTATAGTTCTGAGGAGCCTTTTGTGTCCACCTGAGAGACCTGGGTTTTGTGTTAACATCTAATCTCAAAGACGGCATCTTCTGTAGGTTATTCATACATTTTTCTTCATTGCACCTTTAAAAATAATTAATTTTAAGGGAACTGTAGATTCATAGAATCCCTATTGTGCAGATAGAGGCTATTCGACCTGTCCAGTCTGCACCGACCCTCTGAACAGCTCTCGCCCTGTCCCAGCTCCCTACTTATCCCTGTAACCCCGCATTTCCCATGGCTAATCTATCTAACTCGCACATCTTTAGACTCTGGGAGGAATTGAGCAGTAGTGGAAACTCATGCAGACATAAGGGGAATGTACACTTCCATACACAGTCATTCAGGATTGGAATTGAACCCGGGTCCCTGGCACTGTGAAGCAGTGCTAACTGCTGTGCCACCTTTTAAAAGGCTAAAAGTACTTGATCTTAAAACTGTGTAAATTTAGTTTTTATGAAAGTCTATAATTTTACATATTTGCACAAAAGCTATAATCAATAACCATATTCTGATAGACAAAGGGTCGAGAAAAATGAAGAAAACAAACTTTTCCTGTTAATCCTTATTTTAGCAGATTACATATTGCCCAAAAGTTAATGTGTAGCATGTGATAACAATATGAAGGTTGTATGATACTGATCTCAGGGAAGTCCTCTGAAGACACTATTAAGCAAGCATCATCAATTGAATAAAGCTTTTGTTCTGTTTGCTGTTGGGAATGAAACAAACCTTTTAGTAGGACTTCTTCATCATTGAGCTAAAACAATTCTGTGGTTCCATGGATCTTATAAGCAACAGTCAATTTGGGATTGAGTATTTCACCTGAATGAGTTGTACAGAATCCAGCCCAGTCAATGTAGTGAACACGATACAAATCAAATACAAAGGAAACTTAGTAGAAAATAGTGTTTTACCCCCAGACAAATTTGAGTAATTTTTTGATTTGTTGCATTGTAGAACCTGGGAAGGAACGCTTATGAAATTTAAGGAAATATTGGACTGATCACTCTGGTAGTTCCTTCAGCGTTTTGTAAAAATATTTTAGATCGCAACATTTGTAAGTGTTGAATAAACAAAACTTGTGTATTCATTCCTTTTCAACTATAATTTTTCCTTCAGGCTCTGGTGCTAGTTCTCCTTTAACATCACCATCTTCTCCTACTCCTCCTACAACTGGTAGGTAAAAGTATTTCTCAGCATAAAAATGAAATATGTAATTGTGTTATTAACAGTCCTATTTTAGGATGACGTTGTTAGCAAATTACAAATTTATTCTTAAAGGCCCAAGTTCAGAATCATCAATTCAGCTAAGGGTATCATGACTATAGGCATTAAAATGTTTTTTCACGGTTGGTTTTCCCTTATCAAATCATTGTAGTTGTTGCCCACATAGGGCTTGTGTCAACATATTAACTAAATTAATTTTAATTTTGTGCAAATAACTGAGTAATCATTTCACATAGGGTGTTGCCTAAATGAAATGAGTCGTCAGAAAAAGTGGTGGATGCAGCTACAATTGCAATATTTAAAATACATTTTTGAACAGGGACATGAACAGAAAGGGTTTAGAGGGGTACGGACCAAATGCAGGCAAATGGGACCAGTTCAGTTTGGGAAATCTGTTCGGCATGGATGAGTTGAACCGGGGGGTCTGTTTCCATGCTGTGTATGACTCTGTAATTGAAACAACATATTTCAGATGTTCAGTATTGGCATTAATAAAGAAGGAAGGGGGTTGTTTTTTGATGATGTTTGCTTTCAGAAATAACTAGGGAGCAACTGCTAATTTATATTATCTTATGGAATGCGTGAAGTCCAAGTAGTGGACTTACGCACTGAGCAGCATTTGTAGGAAGGTCAGCCATCAGGCTGTTGTGGTGCAGTGGTAGTCTCCCTAACTCTTAGCCAGGATGCCTGATTCAAGTCTCACCTACTCCAGAGTAATACATCCCTGAACAGGTTGATTAGAGAATGTCTAGGAAGGCTAGTCATTGATATTAAGGATTTGGGTTCTGGTGCTTAAAAGAACAAAGAACAATACAGCACCAGAAACAGGCCATTTGGCTCTCCCAGCCTGCTGTGACTCTCCCCTTCCATATTAGAACTGTCTTCACTTACAGGATCCATATCCCACTATTCCTTTCCTACTCATGTATTTGTCCAGGTGCTTCTTGAATGCTGCTACAGTGTTTGCTTTCACCATCACCTCCAGGCACTCACCATTCATTGTGTGAAAACCTTGCCTTGCACATCTCTTGTAAACTCCTCACCCCCCCCCCCCCCCCCACCGGAACGCACACGCCTTGAACTTGTGTCCCCTAGTAAGTGACCCCTTCACCCTGGGGAAAATGCCTAATACTTTC
Source organism: Stegostoma tigrinum (assembly GCF_030684315.1). Lineage (NCBI taxonomy): Eukaryota > Metazoa > Chordata > Chondrichthyes > Orectolobiformes > Stegostomatidae > Stegostoma > Stegostoma tigrinum. The sequence goes on along the minus strand of NC_081364.1, from coordinate 52,407,028 downwards.
TCCTCTACCATTACCATTCACAATCTACTAAGTTACTGTAAGGTTGCCCCTCAACCTTCTGCATTCCAGTGAAAAGAAACCCAGTTTATCCAATCTATCTTTATAGCTAAAATCCCCCATTCCAGGCCACATCCTGGTTAAACTTTTTCTGTACTGTCTCCAAAGCATCCACATCTTTCTGGTAGTGTGGTGACCAGAACTGTGTGCAATATTCCAAGTGTCGCCTAACTAAAATTCTATAAAGCTGCAGCATAACATGTCTATCCTTATGCTCAGTGCCCCTACCAATGAAGGAAAGCATGCCATATGCCTTTGTTACTAATCTAACTGCACTGCCACCTTCAGTGATCTGTGGACCTGCCTATCAATACTCCTAACGGTTCTGCCATTCATTGTATAATTTCCACCTGTACTTCACCTTCCAAAATGCATCACCTCACATTTGTTCGGATTAAATGACATCTGCCATTTTTCTGCCCGTGCCTCAACTGATCTATATCCTGCCTTATCCTCTGACAATCCTCCTCGCTATCTGCAACTCCACCAATTTTTGTATTGTCTGCACACTTAGTAACTAGACCAGCGACATTTTCCTCCAGGTCATTTATGTAGATCACAAACAGCAGAGGTCCCAGCACTGATCTCTGTGGAGCATCACGAGTCATAGCCCTCCATTCTGAAAAACATCCTTCCAGTAATACCCTCTGTTTCCTACCACTAAGCCAGTTCTGTATCCATTTTCCCAACTCGCCCCCTAATACCATGTGACTTCACCTTTTGTACTAGTCTGCCATGAGGGACTTAGTCAAAGGCTTTACTGAAGTCCACGTAGACAACTTCAACCGCTTTTCCCTCATCAATCATTTTTGTCATTTCCTGAAAAAGCTCGATCAAATTAGTGAGGCATGACCTCCCCTGCTCAAAACCATGCTATCGCTAATAAGTCCATTTGCTTCTACATGTGTACAGACCTTGTCCTTGAGAATCTTTTCCAATAATTTCTCTACCACTGACATGAGGCTGACAGGCATGTAACTTCCTGGATTAGCCCTGCTGCCTTCCTTAAACAATGGGGCAACATCAGCTATTTACCATGCTCTTGGACCTCACCTGTGGTCAAACAGGATACAAAGATGTCTATCAACGCTTCAGCAATTTTGTTCCCTTGCCTCCCTCAATATTTTGAGCGCTATATTCTGATAGCTCCCACCATGACCCAGGAACTTATCCATCATAATACCTTTTAAGCCACATAACACCTCTTTCTTTCTAATAGAAACTGTGCTTAGAAATTCGGCACTCCCTTCCCTGTGATCATCTTCCACCAAATCCTTTTCTTTGGTCAATACCGATGCAAAGTATTCATTTAAGACCTCAGCTACCTCTTCTGGCTGCATGCATAGATTCTCTGCTTTGTCCTTGAGTCGGCCGACCCCTTCCCTGCCTACCCTCTTACTTTATGTAAAGAATCTTGAGATTCTCCTTATTCCTGTTTACTATTGACTTTTCATGTCTCCTTTTAGCCCTTCTAATTTCTGTTCTTTCCTACTGTCCTCATATACTTAAAGGGCTTTGTCAGTTCCCATCCTCCTATATCTCACATCTGCTTCCTTCCTTTTTCTTTTTAACCAAGGTCATAACATTCCTGGTCATCCAAGTTTCACATAACTTGCCATACCTATCCTTCATTCTCGCAGGAACATGCTGCTCCTGAACTCTTATCAACTGCCGTTTGAAATACTGACACATTTCCAATGTGGATTTACCCTCCAATCAACCTTCTCCAGTTCCTGCTAAATATTGTTGTAGTTTGCCTTCCCCCAAGAACTGCTGTCACCTCTATCCATAAGTATTTTAAAACTCACGCTATTATGGTCACTAATCCCGAAATGCACCCCTGCTGAAACTTTACTCACTTGGCTGGGCTCACTTCCCAAACCAGGATCAATTTAACCCCTTCCTTGTTTGGACTGTTTACATGTCGTGTCAAAAAACCCTCCTGAATGGTCCTTACTAATTCTACCCCATCCAAGCCTCCCGCACATAGTGAGTCCCAGTCAATACAGGGGAAGTTAAAATCACCCACCACAACAACCCTCCTGTTTTTACATCTTTCCAAAATCTGTCTACATATTCTCTCCTCTATCTCCTGCTGGCTGTTGGGAGGCTTGTAGTATAACCCCAGCACTGTGATTTCACCTTTCTTATTCCTGAGTTCTACCCATACTTCCTGACTGCATGAGTCCTCTGATCTATCCTCCCTCAGTACAGCTGTGAGATACTCCTTTACCAGTAATGCGACTCCCCCACCCCTGTTAGATCCCTGCCTATCACACCTGAAACATCTAAAACCTGGAACATTCAGCTGCCAATCCTGTCTCTCTTCCAGCGAAGATTCCGTAATCGCGATAATGCCAGAGTTCCAAGTACTAACCAGCACTTTGAGTTCATCTACATTGCCAGTTATATAGAATCCCTACAGTGTGAAAACAGGCCATTCGGTCCAACAAGTCTACCCCACCCCTGTGAAGAGCATCCCACCCAGACCCATTTCCCATGTCTAACCCACCTAACTTAAACATCTCTGGGCACTATGGGCAATTTAGCACAGCCAGTCTACCTACCCTGCACATCTTTGGGCTGTGGCCGGGGGGGGGGGGGGGGGATCCCACACAGACACAGGACGAGTGTGCAAACTTCTACACAGACAGTCGCCCGAGGCTGGAATCGGATCTGGGTCCCTGGCGCTGTGAGGCTGCAGTGCTAACCACTGTGCAACCGTGCCGCATTGAAACTCATGCATTTCAGACCATGACCCCAGATCTTTTCAACAGTATTTCACTGATCATTCTGTGTTCTGGTGCTCCTTTATTTCTCTTTATCTCGCTTTGTTTCTTGTCTTTATGTGACATACGGTTTTATTCAGGATTAATTAGTTTTGCATTTAAATTTGTACAGTATAAATTTGCAAGGATTAAAACGGCTTGGAGGCCTGTGGTTAAACTTGTTTTACATTAATTTTAGTTTAGAAGGTTTGAAGAGTGATCTAATTGAGGTGTTTAAAATTATCATGATATTCAACAGTGAGAAATGACTTCCTCTGGTGAAATCAGTAAGCGTTTGCTTGGTCAAGGGAAGTTAAAATTTGGAACCTATCCCTGAAGGGTCGGAGTGCTGGGTAGATTTAAATTTTCAGGGCTGAGATTGAATAACTTGTTGCTGGCACGTAGCAATATATGATGAAGATGGATAAATGGTGTAAAAATGTAGATTAGTCACAATCTAACTGGCTCAATGTGTTTGTAAGGCTGAGTGGACTCCTTGTTTTCCTATATTTGGAGGGAAAGGAAAATCTTTTGAACAGGTCTGAACTCAGCACTGTATTCTCATTGGTGAATTTAGGATATACCCATCACTTAACAATTTGAATTCTGCCATATTCAAACTACTTCGCAGATAGTTTTCAGTACTTTCAACTTAGTGGAGAGAAATAGTTTAATTCTGAAGAAGAGTCACTTGATCTGAAACATTGTTTGCTTTCTGTTCATAGATGCTGTCAGACCTCCTGTGTTTCTCCAGCATTTATGTTCTAATTTCTAATTAAGAGTTCTCTTGTCAAGTTTTTTTTTAAAGTAGAGCTGTTCAGTTGTAGAAACACTTCGAAATTTAAGTAGTATCAAATTATGATACATGAATGAAAGTCTAATACTTTTGTGCAGTTTTTTGGGAAAGACAAAACAGCAATTTCAACATCTGTAAATGAATTAACTTGTTTCAAACTGAGGTAGTGATTTCATTTATTACTACATATATTAGTATGAATGTATTAGTAAATAGCAAATGAAGGTTCTTATTCTTTCATAGACGGCATTGTTGGCAAAGCCAGCATTTCTTGCCCATTTCTAAGTGCTCTTGAAATATTGGTATTGAACCACTACCTTTAAACTGTTGCAGTTGATGTAATATTTATGTAGCCCTGGTACTGCTAGGTTGCTCCAGAATTTTGACCCTGTAATAGGGAGGAGTAAAGAAACAGCAACGTAGTTCCAAATGAAGACTGTTTGAGTGTTACGGGCAATGGCGTTCCTATGCATTTGCATAACAAAGGTGTGTGCTTGAGACATGGTGTTAAAGGAGCCTTCATGAGTTGCTGTAATGCATCTTGCATGTGGTATGTATTGGTGCCACTCTGCATTGGTGATGGAGGAAATGACTGTTGAAAGTGGTAGATGGGTTGCCATGTCCTGAATACCATCAGGCTTCTTGAGTGTTGTTGGCGCTGCACTAATCCCAGGCAAGTTTTGTTTTTATATTGTTTGGCTGGTCCAGTTCATTCATGGTCACTTTACGTTGCCAGATTGACTATTACACCAGATAATCGCTTCTTGACTGCTATAGCCACCACTATTAAGTCAGACCTGTGTTCTTACAAAAGGAACACAAGCTATAGGTTTTACCTTACAACATTTTGCATTTCCTCCCATCTCTAGAAACTTTATGCTATGTACACAGACGTTATGCAGACGTAACAATAGTCATTGAGTTAGTTGGGGCAACATTTGACTTTTAGACGTAGCATTTCAACATGACATTTGTAAACCGAGTGCATTTTCTCCAAGTCATTTCTATAGGTCAATTTTGATACAATTGTGCCTCATCAAATTTACTTGATAGGCTATCATGTTAAATTAGATTAGATTAGATTACCTACAGTGTGGAAACAGGCCCTTCGCCCAACAAGTCCACACTGCTCCTTGAAGCGTCCCACCCAGACCCATCCCCCTATGACCCACACACCCCGAACACTACGGGCAATTTAACATGGCCAGTCCACCTAGCCTGCACATCCTTGGACTGTGGGAGGAAACCGGAACACCCGGAGGAAACCCACGCAGACGCAGGGAGAATGGGCAAAATCCACACAGACAGTCGCCCGAGGCTGGAATCGAACCTGGGTCTCTGGTGCTGTGAGGCTGCAGTGCTAACCACTGAGCCACTGTGCCGCCCTAAATTCATGTTACGTAGAACAAAAAAAAAATCACCTTTGGCCTTGACCTTTGAATTTTAAAATTAATTATAACTAGTTAATTGATAGCAATCCTGTGCCATTCCACTGACAGGCGCTTAAGTAACTGCCGTTGTAATTGTTGGACTGACAGAGATATATAGGAAAATACCTTTAATGAAGCTCAACAAAAACTTCTCTAAATTATTTTCTTTCAGATCCTTAAACATGTTGCACCTCCCAAATCTGTGTTTGATTTCCCTCATTATATTTGAATTTCTTTTCTGCTATTAGATTGAAATGGCCCTAATCAAACTCACCAATGATATAGTGTGATTGTGGTGCTCTACAGCCTGGTCCTTTGGTGCTTCTCCACTATCCCACTCAGTTGATTGGTGTTTACTTGGTTGTGCGCTCATTTTCCAGTTTTGATTGAATATTTTCAGGAATGGCTGCTTATCTCACTTCCATTTTACCATTTTTGTGGTTTCCAAATGATCTAGGTTTGGACCATTCTCTTCCTTCTTGGCGTTCTACCTTCAATAATGACATCTGTAGATGAGTCAGCTTCCACATATGCACAATTATCTTTTTCCAACATCTCTCTCGGTCTCTCCATTGCCTTTCTACTGTCAGGTTTGTGAAGACTAAAACAATTCTTCAGCTCTGCCACAAAACATGTATCTTTGCTCGTGAGTCCTCCAACTTCCCAGCGACTTTTGAAGCTAATGTTTCACAATCTCAGTATTCTATTCAACTTTGCACAAGTGCTTCCCTTTTCACTAAAATCCACATTTTGGAATCAGCTTTTTCATGCTCCCCCTTCTGTTTTGGCATCCAGTTTTGTGTTGGCATGTTCTTGAAGAGCCTTGGGATTATTCTTGCATCTGAAAGGTCCCATTTAATTTTAGTTGTTGAGAATAGCCACAGATAAACTTATCCGGTTTATCATCTGTCTGGTTTATGACAGAGCTTTAATAAGGTAATGTGTTGTGTGTAAAAGGCTGTGAAGTCATGTACCGTCCTTCTACTTCACAAAGCACAGATCTAACATGTTGCTGAGTATATTCTAAAAACACAGTTCATCAGTTACTTTTCTTCTTTGGAGATATTCTGTTATTGTTCACTGAAAGATTTAAGTTACCTATAAATGAAATGTTTATGCTGCATGCCATTCAGGAATGTTTTGCTTCTGTACTGAAACCACTATATTTAATGGTCACAATCTCACAGTATTAGTGTTCAGGTGTTCGTCTGGTCCTTAGAGTTTTATGAACTTCCCATGTGCTGAAATCACTTTAATTGTATAGTTGAATTATACAGTTGCATTTTCTGTCCATTGTTTTTAATGGCAAAAGTTTTGGTTTTCTGTAATCCTTCAGCAAATTTACAACTTCCGAAAATCTGACTGCAGCAATTTCTAAACAATGCTTTGCTTCCTTTTTCTCCGTGTTCTAATTACTTTTCCTTTCTACTTTTCACTTCTCTTCATCACCAACTTGCCAGGAACCTCTGCATGTAGTTTTAAAAATAAGAATCCTAGTGTTCTATAATCTACCATTTAACTTATTTTCCTTCGGTTGTAATACCTCATTTTTAGGAAATGTGCTGTCCATTGGTTTCTGCAACTCAATCATATTTTATATTTAGTATGTGCTGTATAAATGGAATATGGTTTGATTCTAGTTAATTGACTTCCTGTCAACAATTCATTTTGTTTCAGTTAATGTATTTTAATCTGAGTGCTTTGCTTTGAGAGAATCTCAAAACAGTATCCATTATCTCAGACTTCCTGGAAGAAACATGATTGAGTCTCAGATGATCTTTACCTTTCTCTTATTCAGTTGATTTTGTAAGGGAGTTTTCCTTTTATGAAATATAGATGCAGTATCATAGCACACAGATCCTGCAGGTATTAGAGCTGGGGAAGCAGTTTTGTTAAACTAGGAAGGGAGGATATTCTTGGGTGTTAATTCAGAAGCTGTAGAGCTGGGGTTGTGGCAGTGCTGTGGGGAACTGTGGCTAGGAGTCATTTATGAAAATTTCTGCTGTTTGGTTTAGAATGTACATGTTTGTCCTTTTTTCTCCTGTTTTTCTTCATTTTGTTCTTAAAGGCAACATTAGTTCCTGAGATAAAAACAAAATACTGGCAATACTCAGCAGAGTAGGCAGTACTTTTTGGAGAAGAAATAACGTTTCTGGTTAACAGACATTTCCAGAATGAAAGGGTATCAACCTCGGACATTAACTCTGCTTCATTGCGCAGATGTTGCTTGACTCAGAGTATTTTTAAAATTTGTTCGTACCGTTGTGGTCATTGCTGGTTGTGCTGGCATTTATTGCCAATCCCAAATTGCCCTGGTGAGCTGATTTCTTAACTGCTGCAGTCCAATATCCAGTATTTTCAGTTTTTATTTCCGACTTCCACCATCCATTGTACTTTGCATTTGTGTTAAATTCTGCCTTTGAGAACTTGATATGTTTGTGTGAAGTGTGACAAGACATTCAAAAACATTCAAATTTGTATGGCACTTGGTGTAATAAGGAATATTTTATCTCTAATTTTTCTATGGTTATTATTCATCTGTCTAAAAGTCAATGTTGTATTTTGTATATTGTCCAGAATGCCTTTTTCTTGGTAATGACTTGTTGCTTCTTTCTTTCTATGCTGTCTTTGCTGTAGAGCACACACCATTTTGAGCCTGACTTTGGGGTAATGTAGACCACCCTAAAACTTAAGGCTACAGAAAGAGGTCACAGTCATCAAGGTGAATCAGTTTGCTGTTAACACTTGCAATCATTCTTGGTTGGGAGAACAGTGGAGATAGAATCTGTTTGGACCGGATAATTTATATAATTGAACTCTTGGCTCCAAGATTCTTTATATGTCTGCTCTATTTTCCCTTTGTTTTTCCTCCCCTTTTCTCAAGGAGCAATTCTTTGTTTGAGCTTATACTGTACTAACAACAATATCTTGCAATAAACCGAGAATAGTGGAGAAACTCAGCAGGTCTGGCAGCTTCTGTGGAAAGAGAAGCAGAGTGAACTTTTCAAGTCCGTTATGAGTCTTTTGTTGTCGAAGTCATACCAGACTTGAAACATTTAACTCTGTTTCTGCCCCCACAGATGCTGCCAGACCCAAGTTTCTCCAATGTTTCTGTTTCAGATTTTCAACATCTGCAGCATTTTGCCTTTATTCAAAAATCTTGTGGTAGGTGGTTTTAATGCCGAACAGTCCCAGAGTGCAATGGATGTAGAAGGAAAACATCGATTCCTTACCCAAAATGCCTTAGAGGGTTTACGAGAAGAGAAATGGATTGCGTTTACAGAAGGAATTTTGTGATGTATCTGAACCCACAACCAGTGTGGTGAAGGTTAGACACATAGGAAGCATGAATCAAGGGAAATGTTTTAAAGGGTTTGCAGGCTGAAGGTGATTATAGTAATAAGCTGTGAGGTTATTGAAAGATTTAAACACAGTGGTCCCTTAACTGCTTTCCTACTTTTGACATTTTTAATCAATCAGGAACAGAAAGGAACAAACAGGATTTGATGTAGAGAAAGTTGCATGTTGCTAAAGTTTGGATGAGCTATAGTTTAGAGACTAGAGGATTAAAATGTGACCTGAAAAACATTAATTGATTTTGAAGGTATCAAAGATGAATGAGTGTTTCAGCAATAAGTGAGTGGAGGAATGACCACAGTTGGAAGTACTGCAGAATTGGAAATAGCTAATGGAGAGGATATGGTTAGAAAGTCAGCCTGAGGTTGACCTCCAAGAAGTAACATTCATGATTTTGGTTTTGGCTGGTTTGATGCTATGACAAGACACAGAAAGCTGTTTGCAGGTCTTCACACAGAAGCTTCAGCGGTGATGGCAAGGATTTGAGAAAACTAAAAGTGGCAATTCCTAGTTACAATAATGGAGGGATGGAGAGTTTGTTTTAAGGGGATGAGTGATGACATCAGTTTTAAAAGTATCAAGGCCTGAGTAAAATTACTATTAAGAGGTACCGTTAGCATGGTGTATGGAAACAAAGCTGAAGTTTCAGGAGTAACTGGTAGAGTTGAGAGGGAGAACAGGAGTTGGGTCCCATGCATAATGTTTGAGAGGGCATGTGTGAGTTAAAATGGAGAGGTATAGTATTCATCACTAAGTGAGGTGGTTTGAAGAAGGTTGGCTTGTGAATTAAGTAGAAGAAAGTAGTAGGTCAGCTGATTGTTTTGGCAGCAATTAAATCCACAAGCTTGTACTTGTGGTAAAGCAGAATGGGCTGGGCAATGGTACTTTAAAAACCTGGTTGGCACTGGGTGGGGGGGGGGGGTGAAGGAAAAAGTCCATAGATAACTTTTGTACTCTAGCATGATGCTCGAGTGCTGAGAGATTTTGGCAGATGATATCGTAACCTAGTAGGGAGACTGATGTGGTCCAACCAAGTTAGGAATGGATAGCTGTCTCCCCTTAGCCTTAAAATTGAAATTGTTTTGGTGGCAATCAATCAGTTGTAACTGCTGTTTTCTTCTTTTACTTACTCACAAACCTTCTTCCAGTCACCCAACTTGGTGCTGAGTACAATCTCTCCATTTTTATTCACACATGCCCTGTCAAACATTATGTATGAGACCCAGCTCCTGCTCTCTCCCTCTTAACTCTACCAAATACACCTAGTTCTGAGGAAGGGTCACCTGACAAAACATCAACTATTTCTCCTTCATAGATGCTGCCAGACCTGTTGAGCTTTTCCAGCGACTTTGTTTTTGTTCCTGATTTACAACATCTGCAGTTCTTTTGGTTTTTAACCATGTTAGCAGTACCTCTTAATAGTAATTTTACTGAGGCTTTGATAGTTTTAAAACTGATGTCGTCACTCATTGCCTTAAATCATAATGGGGATTAAGGAGATGATAGGAAGAGAGTGACAGTAGGTTTTTTGGAGAATTGTGAGAATTCTTGTACAGAGTACCCCAATGTGTGCAATTGCAAGAGAGATGGAATGCAGAAGACTGATAAGGGATTGTGATCAAGAAAAGATCAATAGGTAAACGTACTTGCTTGAAGGAAAAGAAACACTTTTTTGGGTGATATATTGAGTCCATTGCCAATATGGAAATATCTGATAACAAAATGTGAGGCTGGATGAACACAGCAGGCCAAGCACCATCTCAGGAGCACGAAAGCTGACGTTTCGGGCCTAGACCCTTCATCAGAGAGGGGGATGGGGAGAGGGAACTGGAATAAATAGGGAGGAGGACCGAAGATGGAGAGAAAAGAAGATAAGTGGAGAGGAGAGTATAGGTGGGGAGGTAGGGAGGGGATAGGTCAGTCCAGGGAAGACGGACAGGTCAAGGAGGTGGGATGAGGTTAGTACGTAGATGGGGGTGCGGCTTGGGGTGGGAGGAAGGGATGGGTGAGAGGAAGAACCGGTTAGGGAGGCAGAGACAGGTTGGACTGGTTTTGGGATGCAGTGGGTGGGGGGGGAAGAGCTGGGCTGGTTGTGTGGTGCAGTGGGGGGGAGGGGATGATCTGGGCTGGTTTTGGGATGCGGTGAGGGAAGGGTGAGATTTTGAAGCTGGTGAAGAACCGGTTAGCAACAAACAACTGCACCTCCCAGTCGCAAACCATTTTAACTCCCCCTCCCATTCTATAGATGACATGTCCATCATGGGCCTCCTGCAGTGCCACAATGATGCCACCTGAAGGTTGCAGGAACAGCAACTCATATTCCGCTTGGGAACCCTGAAGCCCGATGGTATCAATGTGGACTTCACCAGCTTCAAAATCTCCCCTTCCCCCACCGCATCCCTCAACCAGCCCAGTTCGTCTCCTCCCCCCACTGCATCCCAAAACCAGTCCAACCTGTCTCTGCCTCCCTAACCGGTTCTTCCTCTCACCCATCCCGCACCCTCATCCCACCTCCTTGACCTGTCTGTCTCCCCTGGACTGACCTAGACACTCTCCACCTATCTTCTTTTCTCTCCATCTTCGGTCCGCCTCCCCCTTTCTCCCCCCTATTTATTCCAGAACCCTCACCCCATCCCCCTCTCTGATGGGTCTAGGCCCAAAACGTCAGCTTTTGTGCTCCTGAGATGCTGCTTGGCCTGCTGTGTTCATCCAGCCTCACATTTTGTTATCTTGGATTCTCCAGCATCTGCAGTTCCCATTATCTCTGGAAATACCTGATCATGTTTTCACCTGACATCTCCACTTGGTTCACTCTGCCAGTAGTGACTGAAAAAGTAAATGACACAGTCCTACCCATTTCTGCCTGGCTGTAGTCTGACACATTCAGGCAATAGTACAACATTTCAGAATGGCTAATTCCACCTGGTCCTGACAAACAGATTGTTTAACTGCTGGTTCATTATAAGTTACAGCATTTGGAAGGGTGCTGCTTCTACCACCATCATCCAACTGACTGGTGTTAGTTCCTGATTTTCTGTACAGTTGCTGTCCCATTGTGTTGTTCCGGGATACTTCAAACACTTGTGATCATATTCTCAGACACTGCTCCTTGATAATATATAGTGTAACTAACTAATTATTAGGGCTTTTTTTTCCCCCTCCAGACAAAGAATAGAATGTGATCAGAGGCAATCAGGAATTTTGTAGCACCTTCTGCTGTGACCAGATTGAAATTTGAAAGGCTCATTCTCAAAAATTGCTGCTTCTGTTCTTCAATGAATGACCCTATCTCACTCAAGTTGAACCTCTTTTTCTTTAAAAGCTGGGGGTTTAAATGTGAGCTGTTTTCATCTTTGGTTCCTTTAATTTTTGCAACTGACTGCTTCTAGATAAAATGTTTTGGGCAGGGATAGATTGAAGTGTAATTAGTGGTTTTCTTTAAAATAAAGCACAAGTAGTCATTCTTGAAGTCTTAAATATTGTCAATAATAAAACCTAAAACAAAACTACAAATCAGTTTCTACAAAACAAACGACATTTTGGCTATATACTGCTGTAGTACAATAACCAAGATTAACTTTTGCTTTATCGATGTATATTTAACAGTGCATAAGTCAGGAAAATCAAAGTTTTTTTTTCTCCTTCCTTTTGTCCTCAATGTGCAGGAGTTTCATTTGTTGCTTCACCACCAGCTGCACCTCCTCCTCCAAAGTCTGAGACTGACCTTCCATCACAATTAGTTTCTACTGCCAATGGAGCAGGCAGAGCAGCCTTACTCAGCTCAATTCAAAGCTTTAAAAAGGGGCACTTGAAGCCTACAGATACAAATGACCGCAGTGTTCCTACCATCAAGTAATACAACATGGCTTTGTTACTGGACTGTTTTGAATACCAAACTTGAAATCCTGAAGAAAATAGGGATGTTGGTGAGTGGAGTTCTGTCCAGGACAATCATTCCTTTTCACAGATCTGTCTTGCTGTGCCCCCTTCTGGACATGGCTATTTCTGGAGTAGATCCTTTGTCTTTTAGCAGTTGTCAGTAAACTTAACCAGTACAAGAATAGCAATCTTAAAAAATATAGTTTGACTATAATCACCTATTCTGAAGAAAGTGCACTTTAAAATACCACTGTTTTACCTTAAAGAAACAGCTGTTTCTATGCAGAAAGATTTGTGGTATATTATCTGTACAAATTTTCTTGTAAACAATGATTTAATATTTTTATTAAAATAATTGTTCACCATTTTTGTTTGAAATTTTTGAAAATGCAATCTCATGAACAGCTTTACATTCCAAAACAGAGCAATTAGAAGAAAGTGGAAGATGGGATTCCTTGTATAACATACATCTGATTTATTATATAGCTTATAATCTAGATTCAGCAGCCACTTTGCCATTCAAAACTATTGTTTCCACTAATTTCAACAAGAAAACACAAAAGGGATCTAGGAAGTCGTTACTGGTTTTTGTCATATGTATTCTTTTACAAGTTCATTTTCAATTGGCTATACAGTAATTATTTGTCAACCTCCAGAAGAAAAAGTTAAGATAGCATTACTGTTTTCACACTAATACCAGTACAACACATGGGAAATTTCTGCTGTAAATCAGTCTCCAGCCTCATTCTAAAGCTGTTGTGTGTTTTGAACTTTTATTTAGGGCATAGCACCACAACAACACATGCTCTCTATTCGCGTGTTTCAAACAGTTCAAGTGACTTGGTATCAAACTTTGATAGTCATTAAAACTCAAACACTCTTAGGTGGTCAAAGCTGGGGCTTACCTGAAGTCCAACTCATTTGTTGAACGTAATGCAGTTTGGAACCTGTACTTATTGCTAATTGACTAACACTTGCCCACTATTAAAGTTTGGATAGATTCTTAAAAATTGAAGTGACTCTCCAAAAGTAATGAATGAATAAGTAACAACAAAAAAAACCAAACAGGTTTAATCCTACTACTTGGTCAGAGGTATTTTACATTGCTTAACATTTGCATGTTCAGGTGTAACATCTAAAAATGTAATTGCTAAAAGAATTTTGGGAGGAAGAGTCACTGTTCCTTCAACAAAAAAAATTGTTTGAAATCAACCATAAAGACCATTTTCACTGGGGTTATATAACTGAATCACATCACAATCAAACTTGTACATAGATTGGAGCACAACACCTTAAAGAACTTTTACAAGATCTGAAATCAATGTTGACATACAACTCAAAATATAGCACAAGGTTAAATTTGTAAACTAACCAAAATGTCTTTTTAGAATAAAATCATAAATAGTTGAGTATCAGTGCTGCTATAATTTTATAAAAATCCCAATTGACCAGTTACATAAGTTTGACTGTTAAAAGAACAAATATACAAAGGAAACATTTATATAAAGCCAGTTGGATATGTTTGCATCAATTAATTACTAGGTATTAAAGTTGATCATCAATCCTTTCATTGATGGGCATAACCTGTTTTCAGAAAAAAAGTGCAGGTCCAGAATTTGTTTTCTAGCTAGAATCTAAGAGAAGTAAGGATTTTAAATAGATTATGCTTTCACTTATTTTCATACTTTTAATGTGCCACCAATGGGATTTTCTAATCATATTGGAGCACTGTACACAAATAAATTGGGTATTAAGATATACAATTAGGGAAGAAACACAAGTTACCATTCAAGATAAGCACTACCACTGTTCAAGTCAAAAGTAAATCTGAAGTGTCCTTTCTAAAGTAGTACTATGTAGCTCTCATGGCATTATAACATTTTGAATCTTCCAGCAGCTATCAAACTTATACACCATCAGTGAAAGGATTTAAATGGAGGAGGAGTGGTGGGGGTGGAAAAACAGCAGTTGGTGCAATTACACATTCAGTACCTTCTTCACAGAAAATATTATATCTTTAATCTGAGGTACGGAGTTATCTTCCAAGATCTTTGCATAAGGCATAGGAATATCTGCACCAGTGACACGTACAGCTGGGGCATCCAGGTAGTTAAATGCTGGTCCTATTAAAAAAGGAAGTTGTAATTCAACAAGAGTGCAAACAAGAATTATAATACTATAAAATTCAAAACTATATACACACTTCAATTCCAGATGTCTGTTTTGATAGAAGTAAAATAAATTTGAAAATCCAAATTCCTCACATTGATTTGCTTAAATTCGGTACCACTTTACCTTCCATAATTCGGGCACAAATTTCAGCACCCACTCCAAACTGTGGCCAACCACCCTCAACTGTCACCAGATGATTGGTCTTCATTACACTAGCTTCAATTGTTTCAATATCCAGAGGTCTAATGGTACGCATATTAATGACCTGGAATAATACAAATATTGATAAGCACTCAAAGAAAAATCCATGCAATAATTGATTTTGCATTTAATGTACCATTAATCCTTTCATCTAAGGTTGGTAGTAAGGCAATGCTATAAAATGGAGCTATGGCAAAGCAGTTCATCATAAAACTTTGTCAATGGAGGTAAGTAAACTTAAGCTAGGATTTACCCAAAAAGGGCTGTCTGGTGAAACTACTGCTGGCCACATAGTTTAGCTGATATTTATACAAGTCTTCAATCTCAAGAGAGTTCAACAAAGTGTCGGAGTTTGTTTTCTGTATTTAAAGAGGATATTTGTCAAACAAATCAAGAAAATACCAGAGCCTGCTAACTTTCTCAGCCTACAGCTTTGGGTGGCACAGGGGCTCAGGGACCCAGGTTCGATTCCAGTTTCAGATGACTGTGTGGAATCTGCATATTCTCACCACGTCCACTTGGGTTTCCTCCCAGTGGAAAGAACGTGCAAGTTAAGTGCATTAGATGTGCTAAACTTCTCCCCTCGTATCTAGGATTAGGTGGATTAATCAATGATAAATGCAGGGTTACAGGATAGAATGCTCTTGGGAGTGATTTGTTGGGCCAAATGGCCATTTTCTGCACAGTGCAGATTTTTATGAGCTGATTCGATGAGGCTACTTCATTTTATTCAAGAAACCTCTTCTGAGCAAAGTTTTGGCCTTTAAAATGTGAAATTTACAAGTATTCAACAAACCAAAAAACTTGGGTGATAAATACTAATGAGAGTGGTGAGTTTGATGGAGCTGATCATTAATAATCATTACATTAGAATGTTCTAGCTACTGCAAACTCTCAACTCTTAGGAATTCCCACACGCTAAAAAGTTTATTTAGTCACCCCGTATAAAAGCAAAGGTTAGAGGTATTCAGTTCAGATCATTTTAAGCAGGTACATTTTAAAAAGGAAGTGAAATCATTTCCTTTCAAAATCTGTTGTTTCTCCACAGCCATAGCCAGGGCTTGATATTGTAGACTACAATAGGAGCATGGAAGAGTGGGCCACTTGGCTCAGAGTCCACTCTGCCATTCGATAAGATAGTGACTGATTTGATTTTAAAAACTCAACTTAATATTCCTGCATATTCTCAGTAATCAAGATTCTAACTACTCAGCCTTTTGAGAAAGGGAATTCCACAGACTGTTTCCTTGTTTGTTTGAAATTAGCAACCCCTTATTTTTGAACCCTGAGCCCTAGCATTAGACTAGGGAGGAATCATGCTTTCAACATCTACCTGTCTTTCCTTAAAGGTGATCAACTCATTCCAGGTGTTAGTCTAGTAAACCTTCTCTGAATGGCTTCCAATGCATTAACATCCCTGTGCAAGTGTGGTGACCAGTCTGTACACAGTACACCAGATGTGATCTCCCCAATGCCCTGTACAACTGAGACAATCACCTTACAGTAAAACATTAATAGCTTTCCTGATTCTTTGCTGTACCTGTATGCTAACTTTCTGCGAATCATGTACTACAATATCCAGAACTCTGCGTCCCAGTGCTGTGACTTCTCACCATTTAGGTAATATGCTTTTTCTTGTTCTCACATTATACTCCATTTTCCACTCACTTAACATAGCTCTATCACTCAAGGGTCCTTACATTTGCTTCACAACTACCTACGTAATCAGCAAATTTAGACACCACACCATCAGTCCCTTTATCCAAATTACTCATACGTGTAGAGTTGAGACCTTAGCACTGAGCCCTGTGGCACACCACTCATGACTTCCTACCAGCGTGGAAAAGACTTATTTATGCCTGTTAACCACTCAATCATGCCAATGGGTTATCCTTACACTTTGAGCTTTTATTTTCCACAATAATCTTCAATGTGGCACTGTATCAAACGTCTTCTTGATATCCAAGTACAATACACCCTTTGGTTCCCTTTTATCAACAACACAAGTCACTTTATTTTTCGTAAGTAGTAACAAAACTATATTGGCTCTGCCCGATTACATCAAACTTATCCAACTGTCAAATTATAACATCTTTAACAATAGGTTCTAACATTTTCCCCCAAGACAGATGTCAACAACCTACTGGTTCCAGCTTTGGATAAAGCAGTTACATTACCTATTGTCCAATTTAATTGCAGAATCTAATGAGTGTTTAGAAACACTTAAAATCAACGTATCAACTCACATGAGTACTTTTAAGACCCTAGGATGAAACCCTTCAGGACCCAGGGGCTTGCCAACTCTGTCAACATTTTACTCAGCACTACTTCCCTGAATTGTAGTCTTGAGTTGCTCCTTACTTTTCAATTCCTGATTTATAGCAACTTCTGGGATAATACCTGGATCCTCCATTATTAATTCCCCACTCAAATTTCCTATAGGACCCACACTTGGATTGTTAACTCTTCCAGTCTGACATTATAAATTACAATAAAGGGTAAATGGGCAAAAATACCAGTTTTGACATGTAACAAATGTATAAATGGTTGGGCAAAGCAACTTAAGTGACATTAGTTACTGGAGAGATTGGACTACGTATTCAAAACAAGTCGGTTAACATTTGAATGTTTACTCGAATGTTTTAAAAATTGTAATCCCATTTTTTACTTGCTACATGGGGAAGTGATGGTCTCGCGGTATAATCGCTGGACTGTCCATCCAGAGACCCAGATAATGTTCTTGCAACCTGGGTTCAAATCCCACCGTAGCAGATGTTGGAATTTGAATTCAATTTTGAAAAAACAACTTGGAATTAAGTCTAATGACAACCACTAGATTGGCAGAAAAAACCCATCTGGCTCACTAATGTCCTTTAGGGAGGGGAAACTGCCATCCTTACCTGGTCTGGCCGACATGTGACTCCAGACCCACAACAATGCGGTTGACTCTTAACTGTCCTCTGGTCAATTAGGGATGGGCAATAAATGACGGTCTAGCCGGTGACTCCCTCATCCCATGAATGAATAAATTTAATAAAGATTCAACTGTATATTTTCACACAACAGTCTTATTCTTTTTTAGTCACTCACCTCACAATCAATACCTTCCTTCGCAAGAGCAACAGCTGCATCCAGGCAATGCCCCACGCTTCTGGAGTGTGCAACTAAAGTGACATTAGTTCCTACAAAATAAAGACCATGATTATTGTTTAAAAACACACAGTCAGTAAAGTTAATTTCAAATTCAGGCACATATAGGAGAGAAAGGGGATGTATCTGAACCCAATATTATAAAACCCATAAAGTTAGCAAACTGGTGGTTAGCAAGTTGAGGTAATAGATACTGCAGTCAGCTGATCACTAATTACAAGTGGGAAGCCAGAGGATGATAAAACTGACAAGATTATTTGTATGAAAATTAAGCTGCATACACTTAATTACAGTACTTATGTCAGTAGTCCATCACACAATTGTAAATGATTTCCAGAAGGAAGGAGAGGGCATTTGTCAAGGAGGAGGTGCAGCAATTAATGATGAGAAAAAAAAGTGCAGAGACTTAATTACCAAATTGAGTCTATGGGTGATATTCCCCAAATTTGCTAAGTGGGAATTATGTGCCGATGATCTGTTTGGTCACCTGTTTACAGTTACTACTGTTTCTGTAGTGTTCAAATGTAACAAAAATTTAAATGTCAACTTTCTTCAATGCTCAATAAATCAAGATGTGTGATAATGTTTAGTGTATATCTAATACAGCAATCCCTTGATGCATTTGGGCAAAGCACTAAAAAGGAATGTTATAAAATACAAGTCTCAATATGACTAGACATTGGAGCACCGTAAGTGGTCTGAAACAAGGGGAGATTCAATGACCACTGCAAGAACAGATTCAGGCTTATTTCTGATATCTAGTCAAAAAGCTAAGCTCGTACATTAAGAGTGGCCATTTAGCAGTTAGGCACCAGAAGGCAACAAAATCTTCAAACATCCATAATACAAAAGAACCAAGTCTTTTCCCTCATACATAGGATATATAATACACAAATCAAATAATTTAGCCCAACTAGTCTACGCTGGTTCTGAGGAAGGGTCACTGGACCCGAAATGTTAACTGTTTTCTTCACAGATACTGCCAGACCTGCTGAGCTTTTCCCAGCAACTTCGCTTTTATTCCTGTTTTACAGCATCTTGCAGTCCTTTTGGTTACTTAGTCTATGCTGGTGCTTATTACAGTCTCCTCCTATTCCATCTAATTGATCTCACCCTTTCAGCATATAATTTTGATCCCTTGTTTTGCACATACTCATCTGGTTTCATTAAAAATCTATGCTATTTGCCTCCAATCACTTCCTGTAGCTCTGTAACTTCTCATTTCTCTACTGATTTATCAGTAACTATTTTTGATTACAGTTTGTAGTCAGACTGTCCTGCAAAGTAGAAACCATCCACACATCCCGTGTAATCCGTTCATTCCTTTAACCATCCCTCAGGTCTAAGGCTTCTCTTTTCCAAGGTGTTTCCAACCAGTTCAACCTTATCTGATCACTTATCTCATACTTCTAGTACCATCATTGTAAGTTCTTTTTATAGCATTAAAACCAGAATTATGCACTCAATTAAGTGCAAACTCAGCAAGATCCCCTACAAGCACAACATAACTTTGTTACTATTGAAGGCAATACACCTAGAAATAAACTCAAATGCTTTGTTATCACTGAGTACTTTGCTGGCTTGGAGTTCAACTTCTAATGATTTTCACATTTGTATTCCTAGATTCCACTACTCTTGCTTCATTTTCTATTTCCTAAGTCGCAGGTGATATTTATATCTAATTGACCACTATGCAAGATTGTTAATGTATTTTTGTATCACCTTGCATTCTTGATTAGTGTTAGTTCTACCACTAAATTTATTGCAAATTTTGATACTGTCAAGCCCAAATCATTCCTCCTGCATTATGGGTTTTCATAGAATTAGATTGCTCTAACTCAGTCATTATTTCTCACTAAGTGCAACATTAAGAAAGACTTGCTCATCTGACAGGTCTTACAATGTATCGATCTACCTCTTCCTATTTTTAAGGGTAGAACTCATGCTAGTCAACCTTCATTTTTCTAATTTTAGAAATCCTTTCTGAATACTTAAACTGGGCTACTTTACACTCAAATAATTGTGTCAGCTCTTATATATATAATTTACATTCTCATCATCAAATAAAAGAATACAGAGTACCTGTAATCTTGCACTTGACATATCTGGAGCTGCCATTTGAAAGATTAGAGTCTCTGAAAAAAAGGCCTAGTTCGTAAAGGCTAAGAATGCCCCATGGTTCTATTATAACCCCTTTGACCCTGGAAGCAAGTACCAATTACTCTTAATTAAGGATTATTCTATGTACACCAAGACTCTTCATAGCATATTCCTACATACGGTGTTAAATGATGCTTCTCATCAAATGCCTGCAATCATTGTATTGCACGTGGGCATACTGTTTCAGTGAGATGTGCTGGTTATAAAATTGTCTTTATTTTACAGAAGACATCCATCTGGTTCCTATTTATCTTTACTTTTATTCCATTCCAATATGGACTTCCCACTTCTAATACCAGACTTCTCTTTCCTCTGCTGTAATAGTTGATTATCCATCTAAATCCTCTTGTTGCTTAGAGATTTCCTCAATCCTGAGAGCTCTTCTTGACATAGTATGCGGCATACCTTTTGGTGCTACTACAACTGACTTTGAAGGGATGTTTGTACAGCTGCTATACAGGTTACTATTGCAAACTGAAAATGGAAGTTAACCATCATTTTAGTGCAAGAAGAATGTCCTAGTTTAATATTTAGTAAGAAGCAATTAAGAAATATATTAAGCAGTAGTTAGGAGGAGAATTAGTGGAGGTAACTGAACGCTTGATTAAGAGGCTTATTTTGGAAGTGGGAAGATTACTTAAGCCAAAAGCATTCAAACCAAAAAAGATTTAGGAAGAGTGTAGACATAAATGGCTAAGGAAAGGACATGACACCAAAATGCTGAGAAGGGAAACATTAACTCTTCAAATATAAAGTTATTGAACTGATTTAAATTGTTTGTGTTTAACATGTAATGTTAATTCAAAGTCTAGCTTTTTAAAAAAAAAAGCAAACATTCTTACCTTCTTTTTCCACTTTGGCTTCTCCTATTGGGATAACAAAGTCCTTTGTCTGGAATTCCTCAGAAACTTCAAAAGGCACACCATACAACAGTTCATTTTCCAAGAAAACAACTGCAGGATAATAAGCGGTTGGTGCATGTTGAGATGTGCTGCATGTTTACAAGCAATAATCCTATTCAAATTCCAAAGGAGAGTGGGCAGTGTAATGAGAAATTTAACAAAAAGTTGATGAAAAAGATCACAATTAAGGCTGAAGAACTCCTGGCTTTAAAAAGAAAAGCACTACTTGCAGGGTTCAATGGAGAAAAGGAACAAATGTTGTTTACCAACTCAATCTTGACTGGAAAATGTTCAAGCCTGAAATAAATGTTCAAGACTATAACTGATAGCCACAATTCACACTGCAGCTGCTTATCTGACAGACAGTTAGTGAAGGGAGAACTGGCTATTTGGAATCAAAACTGGCTCAAAGGTCAAAGACATAGGGCAGTGGTGGAGGTTTGCTTTTTAGTCTGCAGACCTGTGACCAGTGGTGCGCCACAAGAATCAGTGTTGTGTCCACTGCTTTTTGTCATTTATATAAATGTTTTGGAATGTGAACACAAGAGACATGGCTAGTAAGTTGCAGATGACACTAATTGGAGATGTGGTAAATAGCGAAGGTTAGCTCAGAGTAGAAATGGATGTTGGTCAGATGTGCCAAGGAGTGACCAACACAGCTTAATTTAGATAAATGTGAGGCACTGCATTTTTGAAAAGCAAATCCAGGCAGTATTTATAAACTTAATAGTAAAGTGCTCGAGAGTGTTGCCGAACAGAGACCTTGGAGTGCAGGTTCATAGCTCCTTGTAAGTGGGAGTCGCAGGTAGACAGGATAGTGAAGGCAGTGTTTGGTATGCTTGCCTTTATTGGTCATTGCATAAAGTATAGGAGTTGGGAGGTCATGTTTTGGCTGTACAGGACATTGGTGAGGCCATTTCTGGAATATTGTGCGCACTTCTAGTCTCCTTGCAAGACAAAAGATGTTGTAAAGCTTGAAAGGGTTGAGAAAGGATTTACAAGTATTTATCAGGGGGTTGGACAGTTTACGCTGCAGGGAGAGGCTGAATAGGCTGGGGTAATTTTCCCTGCAGTCGGAGGCTGAGGGGTGACCTTTTGGTGTTTATAAAATCATGAGGGGCATGGTTAGGATAAATAGAGGTCTTTTCCCTAGGGCAAGTCCAAAACTAGAGGGCAGAGGGTTAAGGTGAGAGAAGATAGATATGAAAGGGACCCACAGAGCAAATTTTTCATGCAACAGGTGATATGCATATAGAGTGAGCTGCCAGAGGAAGTGGAGGAGGCTGGTACAATTACAAACATTTACAAGGCATCTGGGTGGGTATATGAATAGGAAGGGTTGAGGGGAATTTGGGCCAAATGCTGGATTTATACAGGATATCTGGTCAACATGGACAAGTTGGACAGAAGGAAGGTCTGTTTCCGTGCTGCATATCTCTCTGACTCTAACATCAGCTAAAGATTTTGTAAAATGCTGTCTCCAAACTTAATTTCTCAATATTATAAATATATGCATCTAGGTTTCCTGAGACAAAACCTGGGAAAGGCAATAAAATCATGTATATTTTTAAATTCACTCGTTGGATGTAGATGTTACTGGCTGAACCAGCATCTACTGCCCTTGAGAAGGTGGTGGTGAGCTTTCTTCTTGAACTGCGGCAGCCACGTGTTCGAGGCAGACATACAATGCCCTTAAGGATGGCATTCCAGGATTCTGACTGACGGTGAAGAAACAGCGATATATTTCCAAGTTGGGAATGAAGGATGCCTTCAAGGGGAATTTTTTTTTCCCCCAGCATAGAAACAGGCCCTTCAGCCAAACTGGTCCATGCTGCCCAGTTATTACAGGTTGCATATCAATTTCCGCTGGCCTTGTCCTTCTAGATTATAGGATAGAAGAAATCATAGAATACCCATAATTGCAGAATGTGGCCAGTCAACGGGTCTGCACCAACCCTTTGAAGAGCATCTCACCCAGACCCACCTCCCATCCTAGCCCCATAACCCACCCAGCCTGCATATCCCCGGACACCATGGCATAAGTTTAGCATGGTCAATCTACCTAACCTGCACATCTTTGGACTGTGGGAGAAAACTGAAGCACCTGGTAGAAACCAAAGCAAACATGGGGAGAATATGCAAACTCCATGCAGACAGTAGTGGTTGTGGGTTTGAAAGATTCTGTCTAAGAATACTGGCAATTTGTCACTGCTATTGAGCATCAGTGGTGGAGGGGATGGATATTCGTGGATTTGGTGCCAATCAACCAGGCTGATTTGTCCTGGATTGTGTCAAGCTTCAAGTGCTTTCCTAGCTGCACTCATCTGCGCAAGTAAGGATGGTAGCAGTATTCCCAACATTCCTGAGGTATGCCTTTTGAGGAGCTGAGTTACTTAGCACAGTTTTCCTAGCTTCTGACTGGTTCTTGCAGCCATTGTGTTTATATGGTAAGCCCCAAAATATTAATGCTGACACCACTGAATGACAAAGGGTGGTGGTTAGATCACTTCTTACTGGAGATGGTCATTACCTGGACATCGACTGGGTCTTTTGCATTTGGACTGCTTCAGTATCTGAGGAGTCGCAAATGGTGCTGAACAAGCGCGCAAACGTTGGTGAACATCCCCATTCCTGATCCGGACCCAGATCACTGATGAAGCAGCTGAAGATGGTGGAGCCTAGGAACTCCTACAGAGTGGAGCGGAGATGATGCCACCATTCTTGACTGGACGCGGCAAGACTGCAGAGCTTAGATCTGATCTGTTGGTTTTGGAATCACTTAGCTCTAACACTCGCTGGTTATGCTGATTGGTACCTACGTAGTCCTGTTTTGTAGCGTCACCAAGTAATACCCACATTAGAAGTGTATTTAGTTCATAGACAAGAATGGCAATTGAGTATTTTGATACATTCTAACAATATATACTGAAACATAACCTTAAAACTAAAACTTTTTCTAAACTTACCAGGGTTATCATCTCGAATAGCAGATTTTAGCAAGCCTTTGGCATCTTCAGAACTCCAAGGACTAATCACCTTCAGGCCAGGGCAGTGACTATACCATGCTGCGAAGCACTGTGAATGCTGAGCTGCCACCCCAGCTGAAGAACCATTCGGACCTCTAAAGACTATAGGAACAGGAACTGCACCTGCCGACATGTAGTACGTTTTGGCAGCAGAATTTATAACTTGGTCGATGGCTTGCAGCGAGAAATTGAAGGTCATGAATTCACAAATGGGCCTCAAGCCAGCCTGAGAAGTTAGTGAAAAGTTAATATTGAGAATCTGACCTTATTGCCCCAAGGACAGACTACAACAAGCCATGTTCACCAGCACTAGCCTCAACATTTAAATTGTTCTCAATATTGAGCATTTTCATGGTGGATTCCAGATATTCTTCTACTCTTTAAGAGTTAAATTATTAATTTTCTTTTGTCATCATGAAGCCTTACATTCAGTTTCATAACAAAAAAAAAATTTGGAAGTACATACCATGGCAGCACCAACAGCAATTCCTGCAAAGCCCATCTAAAAGGAAGGTGTAACAATCTTAGCATTTGAAGTTAATTAATGCACATCAGACATGGAATGGTTTGCTTAATAAAACATACCTCCGAAATAGGAGTGTCTATGATTCTCTTATCTCCCCACTTCTTCCACAGTCCACGACTCACCTACAAATATAAAACCATGAATATTCATAACCATATTCAGTGTCAGATGTTTGAAGAGTTGTAGGTCACCAGCTGTGGCTTACCTTGTATGCACCATCATACTGCGCTACCTCCTCTCCAAGCAGAAATACAGTTTCATCTCTCTCAATTTCCTCATCCAAGGCCTGGGTAAGAGCATCTCGATAGGTCAACTAGAACAGTATGGAAGCAACCTGATTAGTAAAGGGCTAGAATTTTTACTTCACTTATTATGAAATCGGCAGAAGAGTTGAAAAATGCCGAAAATAGACAGGATGGTGAAGCAGAGCTAGCTGCTTTTAATTCGCTATTATCTAGGAATTTTTTTTTTTAAGACAGTTTGACAGTTCTCATTTGCTCAAATTTTGCCCTGGGCATTTTGATTTTCAGTTAGTTATCACTCCATTTATCAGTTTCAAGTCCTCCTCCCAGATACTTTGCCAGTCCAAAAGTCATTCCCAAATATTATATGTTCTGTTTGCCCTTTCCTCAGTCCTACATAAATAGTGGTGAAAATTAACAAATTCACTAAGAAACCATAAACAAAGCTCACAATTAAGGAAAGCACTTCTAATACTATTAAACATAGCAACAAAGGAATTAGGAGAGAGTAAGCAATCGAGTCCCTCAAGTCTGCTCTGCCATTTAACATGATCATGGCTAATCTTATCCTGGTCTCAACCCCACTTTCCTGTCTACTGCCCAAAATAACTTTGGAGAGGCTGGCATCCCACTTTACTTGCACGTGAAGCACTTGACAATGGTCTGGCTTTCTCAGAGTGAGTAGAACCTCTGACGCATCTGCAAACAGGGAACTTATCCGGAGGTTCACCTGGCTGACGTCGCTGTAATCACTACATCCCTCTCCCACTAAATTCAAGGATATAGGCCTGCCTCGTAGCCTCTCCTGAGGCAGTTTCACACCAAGTCTGGTTCGTCTAACTCAGACTCTGATAATGGGCAGCGTATACTGGACCAGCCTACCTCTCATGCTCGGAGCATTTTGGAAAGCCATCCTCTATCAGGCAGCGAAGGGGTCAAGGCTACAGCATCCGCATGTCCATTTTCATTTGCTGAAATTTCTTCCATGTTAGATGGAGGGAGGAAAGAACGAACTTATGGGTTTCCATAATCTTTCCAGTTGTTGAGAGATCAGTTAAATTTTGCTCCTGCCTGTTTGAAAGTTTACAGGTTTCATGGTGTCCACGTTCTTGTTCAGAACCGTCTCACCTACCCGAATTTTGTAGGTCGTGGATCTGATCTTGCCTCTTAACCAAGCAAATAACCTTATCCTACGTTTCTATAAATGCTGTGTCTTCAGTCACCCATTCACCTGCCATAATCTGTTCCTCACAACAGTCCAATGTCTGAGTATGCAAACTACATGGTGCTTTATCACTTTCTATGTCTTATTCTGATTCTATTAGTGTGTAATCAATGCCAATCATCCTCAAGAAATGTACCCTAACAGTTTGGTTGCTGTGATGTGAAAACACTATTGCTCCCTTACACTATAATCTATAGAGAACATTCCATTAATATCTTTCACATTTTTGAACTCCTCTTTTCCATGGTATCAACACCAAACTTCATCCCCTGAAGTAAACCGTCTCTCTCACGTAGAAGAGAGATGTCCGGCATTACTGTTCCTGATACCGTTTCACACTTCGACCCCCTCCCACCTCGGGTCTGAGAAGATCAGATTTAATCTGCTGCAGAATCTTATCCCCATGAACAACGCTGCTGGAGCTATCCTTGTAGTTGCACAAGGGTGGTCTGATAATCAACAGTTAGGTATTGAGCGAGGCTACAGGCTGTTTCTTTAAACCTGCCTTCAAGGTTTGGACTGCTCTTTCCACCAGACCACTGCATGATGGGTGGCATGGAGCTGTGTTTAAATGCTAATGCCAGTCAGCTTTATTAAATACTCAAATTCCCTGCTGGTAAATGATGGCACACTGTCCATTGCCAACACTTCCAGGAGCCCAGTACTGCCAAAGATGCAACTTTTCAATTGTTGTTGCCACGTTTGATGAATGAACGCTATGCACACCCAACTACTGACTGGGCATCCACTGTGACTAACATTGTTGAGATCATGAAAGGACTGGTGTAGTTGACTTCTAACAGAGACCAGGGTTTATCCAGCCATTCTCACAAACATGGGGGAGCTGCTAGCAGTGATTTTTGTCCTAGTTGACACTCTGGGCACTGTCCGAACAATACAGCCATATCTACATCCCACTCTCGTCACCCCTGAAACACTTCCACCGCAGCCCCGGTATCCCTTAAACTGAGTTATCAGTCATTCGCACGTGCATAGTTCTCAACACTGGTCTGGCTTCCTCAGAGCCAGGTCTAGTGAGCAGAACCTCTGACATTCTTGTTTATATCTGTCAGCCAGGGGCTCCCTGATTGGACCACATTAACAGCCACAATCAAGGACATCATATTCTATGAGGTCAACTTAGATGAAGTTGTTGCAATGACTACAGTCCCCACAGGCCTTTACCCACCTCTCATCAGAAATATATGTTTCTTTCTTGAATCTGATAATTGATTCCACCAATGATGCACTCCCAGAGAGGGACCTCTACAGGTTTCACAACCCTCAGGAGGTCGTTTCCCCTCAATTCAGTTTTGAGACCCCTTTTCTCTCACTGTACATTTACGACCTCTTTTTCTAGGCTATCCAGAGGAAAACATCTATTCGACGTCCACTGAAATCATTAATCCAACCCAAAAAAGGGGGCTTGTTTCCAGTAGCGGCGTTCAATAGAAGACCTCCGAAAGCATAACCGTTAATTTCACAATACCGGAGAAAAAAACTGCCGTTAAAAACAGGAACATTAAACTAAAGCCGGAAACAAAAAAAAGGTTGGATAAACTCGGTAGGTCTGGCAGCATCTGTGGAGATAAAGCAGAGTTGACGTTTTAGGTCCGGTGACCCTCCTTCTTATAAAGGAGGCAAAATTCCTCAGACTCTTGACTAAACAAACAGCAGAGATAACCGGCCGCGGTAAAAAAAACGACAAACTCCTCTCGTTCACAGGCAGTGACCGAAGGTGACCCTTCTTACCTGAGCGCCGGCGACAGCCGACCGATGAAACCTCTTCCGCGACAACACACCAAAAGTACTCTGTACAAACAAACACAAGTCAGCGTTACTGCAGAGATACAAAGATCCGGAAGCCGCTGCAATTAACCGATGAATTGCCGCCACCATTGCAGGGAACGCTCGCACCTTCCCTCCACGGAGCAGGCTCCTCAGCGCCGCCATTTTCCCTGCACCCTTCAAGGAGTCTCTTACTGACGTAAACTGCTGCGCGCGATAACGGAGGTGGGGGGGGAGGGGCCCTGACTGCTGGCCAATTGTAATATATATTAGAAGGGACCGTTTTGTCGTAATCGCGCACAATGTGGGGCGCGACGTGACCACGCCCGCCCGGCGGCGTTCACTTTCGCTGGTTTATCACCCCGCCCCCCCCAAAACCCACAGACCGATCCACCGTAGGCCCCGCCCCTCTCCCACGGCCGCCTCTTCGTCCAGGCCCCGCCTCCCCCGCCCAATCAGTAGCAAAGCAACAAATTGCCGCGAAAATTCAGCACGTCTGGCAGCATTCTCTGGAGAGAGAGCAGAATTCAGCATGGTAGGGGTGACCGATTGGTGGGGGTGGAGGGCAGAGGGAGATGGTGTGAGCAAGCTAAGAAATGGGTAATGTCCAGTCTGGAAGGAATCAAATGGTTTCTACACTAAACGAAATAGCAAATTACTGCAAACGCTGGAGGTCGCGGCAACTCAGACAGCGTCCATGGAGAGCCAGCGCTGCAGCTTGCATACCTCGATACCCTTAAGAAAGAAAGTCTTTTCTTGAGGCGACGGAAGAGGCAAAGGGTGAAGTGAAGACTTGGGACCGGCGCAGCTTTGAGACAGGGTGAGTGAGTCGGTGTTGCTGCATTGTGGAGTGGAGTGTGCACATTCATGTCGGTGCACGGCGTTGATGGCTCCACGGGTGCTGACTGACCCCGGCGTTTGTCGTTTTCAGTCTATATCTACTAACCTTTTGCAAACTACGATCGGGTCTGACGAACTGCAGCCGAACGCGAAAGTATTAACTCTGCTTTTTGAGCACGGACGCTGCCACACGTTCGCCCGGCGATTTGTGTATGGCCCGCCGTCGCATACTCCGCCCCTGTAATCCCTCCTCCCCCCGCCAAATCCCGCCCCCACAATCCCGTATACACACCGCCTCCCACTCCGCGACAAACCCCAGCTCTCTGATGAAGGGTCTAGGCCCGAAACGTCAGCTTTTGTGCTCCTGAGATGCTGCTTGGCCAGCTGTGTTCATCCAGCCTCACATTTTATTATCTTAGAATCTCCAGCATCTGCAGTTCCCATTATCTCTCAAACCCCAGCCCCAGCACAGTTCCCCTCCCGCCCCCCCCCCCGCAAACACAAGCCCCGCCTCAATCCCCCGGCAAACCCCAGCCCCAGCACAGTTCCCCTCCCGCCCCCCCCCCCGCAAACACAAGCCCCGCCTCAATCCCCCGGCAAAGCCCAGCCCCAGCACAGTCCCCCCCCACTGCAAAGCCCAGCCCCAGCACATTCCCCCCTCCGGCAAACGCCAGCCCCAGCACAGTCCCCCCCACTGCAAAGCCCAGCCCCAGCACAGTCCCCCCATTGCAAACCCCACCCCCACCACAATCCCCCCTGCAAACCCTGTCTCCACAATCCTCCCCTGCACTCCCTCCCCACAACCCCCACCCCTCTTTAGGTGGTCCACCCACCACCATTCACCTGTCATATGTGACCGTTTCCCGCTCCGTCCTGGACACTAGCTCCATCATTCCTTCCCTTGCTGTACCTGACAGGCCTTCAAAGCCACGTAACCCCCTACCTCCGGCCAGCTTCACAACTGACCCCACCCCGGGTCTGGAATGGATACTCTTCCCCCATCATCGGCCTCTGGGCTCGACGCCTCATTCCCAGACCACACCAACAATTAAGCCCCCAACCCGAACTCACACCAGCTAACAGTCTCCCAGAACCGACCACCCTCTCTGTCTGACTGATCCAATGACATTTTCCGACCCGAATGGAACAGACTTTCCCCATGGCCTTAGCCCCACCCCACCCTCCGCTTCCCTGGGTCCGATCCACCCTCACCAGTTACCCTGACCTCTCCGGAACCGAGCAGCTCCTCGCCTGCCTGACTGAGCCATGAACCACCAAATGCTGGAATCGACAGTTCCTGACCCAAAACACTCACTCATTCACTTACCTGGTACCCTACCCACCTGCCATCCTACTCAGATGGCATCCAACTATTCTGGCATTTTACTTCCCTCACCCAGTTGCCACTCAACCCCAGTTATTACTTACAGTTTTATAGAAGTTGTCAAAGTGGCTGGACATCGAAATCTCAGCACTTGGCACACTGATCGCTGCGTGGTTTTCATGCTATTTCACTTTGTTCGTGGATTTCACAGGGTCACAACAGGGACTGCCACCTTCAGGAATCATCAGCACAAATTACTTCTAAGGGTAAATGGGTAATTTTAATCTGGTCTGGATTGGAAATAGTGTTTCCTAATAGTCAGGCTTTAATTTCCACATCCAGCTTGCCCCATGACTGTTCAGGAGCTGTATACTTCCATCAAGTCACTTCATGCACTTTTGGACTCGGGTAAAAACCATCCCACCCAACCTATTTTCGTTAGACATGAGATAATGGGAATTGCAGATGCTGGAGAATCCAAGATAACAAAGTGTGTAGCTGGATGAACACAGCAGGCCGAGCAGCATCTCAGGAGCACAGAAGCCTCTCACCATCCCCCTCTCTCTGATGAAGGATCTAGGCCCAAAACGTCAGCTTTTGTGCTCCTGAGATGCTGCTTGGCCTGCTGTGTTCGTCCAGCGACACACTTTGTTATCTTCATTAGACATGTGCTTGTTCTGGGTATCATTCGAGCAAACTGACTCTGAATCACTCCAATGCATTTACATCCTTCCTTAAATAAAG
This sequence comes from Stegostoma tigrinum, assembly GCF_030684315.1. Lineage (NCBI taxonomy): Eukaryota > Metazoa > Chordata > Chondrichthyes > Orectolobiformes > Stegostomatidae > Stegostoma > Stegostoma tigrinum. The sequence continues at coordinate 52,376,441 of NC_081364.1, read as the reverse complement.
AGACCAGAACTGCACACAGTATTTGAATTGTGAACTCTCCAATGCGCTGTGTAGCTGAAGTATAACGTCCTTACTTTATGATCATTTTTCTTGTATAAGATGTGTATTCCATTAGTTTTCTTAGTTATCTGTTGTACCTGGATAATAACTTTTTAGGGCTCATGCACTAGAACACCTAGATCTTTCTGCACTTTGGAATTTTGCGGTTGTTCTCTGTTTAGGTAAAATACAGTTTATTCATTCTGCACTCTGACTGTCCCAGGAGGAAATTTCCAGCAATTTAACCCCCACTCCTCCACGAATCACACCATTAGTATAAATGTTCATGACTATGATTCAGTCATCCACATGGTCAATTGCTTCTCTTTTGTAACATTATCCAGAATAAAACAGCTACACCGGGTTCTTTGATGAACTCAAAATAATGTATTTCTTATTACATAAATCTTAGGCTTACAAATAAGTGGCAAACACAGGTTAACAGTGATCCAGAATTAGATTGATTCCAAACACACACATTCTCACTCAACACAAAAAGACAACAGCCTGTCCAGAGACGATGCATTAACTAAACGCAAAAGGGACAAAAGCACCACTGTTGGCCCAGTGTTGAAAACACATAGAATATGATGACTTCGTAGTCAGCTAGGTTTTCTGTTGATGAAATCAAATTGCTGACAGCCGTTGGAAAATGATTGCAATCAACCTTACCAGAGTCTTTGGAAAGTAGTCACAGTCCAGTTTTCAGGCTTTACATGATAATAAGAAATATTTACCTTTAGGAACTTAATCAGGTTTCCATCAAGCCTTACCGAGAAAATGATTTCAGGAGAGAAGTTTGCTGCTTACTGATCATTGAGAGTGTAAAATAGAAAATGGAGTCCAGAAAGTGCTGCATGATAATTACTAGCATAGGAGCCCCCCTTTGTGATTTTTTTTTTCCAAAACCATATTTTTGTGTATCTGTGGTCATAAACCAAATTATTTTCTCCTTGAATTCATTGCTTGGCTTCTGTTTTTTAAAAAAAAATTCTGTAAACATCAGGTGGGTACAGCACATATTAAATTGTTGAATTCATTCTTTGTAAGACTACAGAGTACCTTTTTCAATCCAGGAAATATCCAAATTGTTTCTTATCTTCTCCTCTTTCATATAGTACTGACAGAATAATATATATTCCTAATACTACCAAGGTGAAAAATTTGTCTGCCAGGCTTAATCTATTAAGTTAGGTTGAGTTAACCTAACTTAAGTCTGCCACTCAACCAACTTACTGGTCTGCAACTTCCTGATGTCCTCTTCACAACAAACAAAAAATTAGCTACCATTTCTTCCTTTCCCCCACTTAAGTAATTGATGAAAATTGTAAAACTTTGAAGCTCCATCGCTCACCACTGCGGTACTCCAGTCGTTGCATCCTGCAAATCAGGAAAAAAAAATCCATTTTAGCCTATTCTGTCTTTTTGTGAGCTAACAAATCTTTAGTCCTTCTTTGCATGTTGTCCGTACACCATGTGCTTTTAATTTACACAGTGACCTTCTATGTGGTACCTTGTCAAATGCCTTCTCAAAATCCAATTATAGTACAGCAATGGACTGCCCCTTATCCACAGCATGAAGTTATTCCTTCAAAGAACTCCAATAAATTGGTTAAACATGATTTCCCTTTCACAACACCACGCTGACTCTTCTAAGGTACCTTGACGTTTTGTAAATGTCCATCTATAATTTCCTAAATGACCAATCCCCACGAAAGATGTCTAACTAACTGACATACAGTTTCCTGTTTCATTGCCTTCCTCCTTGCTGGAATACTGGGTTTATATATGGTAATTTCCAATCTGTTGAAGCCTTTCCTGAATTTTGGAAAATTAACACCAATGCATCTGCTATGTCATTAGCCTCTTCTGTCAAGACTGAGATGAAATCTGGCAGGATGAGAGGACTTGTCAGTTTGCAGCTCTATCATGCTCAATACTGCTTCCTTAAAGGCTACTTTTCTAAATTCCTCCCTCCCTTCCACATCCTGATTCACAGCCAATACAAGAATGTTTTTGTATTCTCTATAGTGAATATGGAAGCATGGTGAGAGGCCCATTGGAGCCTTTATCACCATTTGTAGTTGGCAAGCTGCGGGGATGGTGTGCGACAGGGAGGAATCGGTCTTGGGGAGGTGACCCTTTTATTAGACCTGACTTAAGAAGAACCCATCAAGAATCATCCCCAGCCCTTGCTGCCAATTCATTTTCCTTGCGCTTACCTCTGGAATGGAATCAGTAACAATATCCTAGGATGAAACAAAGAAACTTTGCCGTGCAGGTTCATAGTTCCTTGAAGGTGAAGTCACAGTTGGGCAGGGTAGTGAGAAGTTGTTGGGCACATTTGCCTGTTTTCGTCAGTGCATTGAGCAGAGGAGCTGGGATGTCGTGTTGTGCTGTAGAGGACATGGGTTAGGCCACTTTTGGACTATTGTGTTTAATCTGGTCTCTGTGCTATAGCAAAGATGTTGTTAGAGTTCAGAAAAGATTCACAAGGATGTGCCAGGGTTGGAGCGTTTGAGCTATAGGGATAGGCTGAATAGGCTTCTCACCATTTTCCCTAGAACTTTGGAGGCTGCGGGCTGACTTCATAGAGATTTCTAAAACCATGAGGGGCATGAATAGGGTAAATAGCCAAGGTCTTTTTCCCACAATAGGAGAGCCCAAAACTGGAAAGCGTAGGTTTAAGGTAAGAGGGATAAGATATGAAAGGGACCTCAGGGGTAGCTTCTTGATGCGGAAGGCGGCGCATGTATGGAATGAGCTGCCAGAGGAAGTGGTGGATGCTAGTATAATTACAACATTTTAAAAAGGCATCTGGATGAGTAGGAGGGTTTTAGAGGGATATGGGCCAAATGCTGGGAAATGGGACAAGATTTATTTAGGATGTCTGGTCAGCATGGATGAGTTGGACCAAAGAGTCTGTTTCTGTGCTGTATGCCTCTATGACCCTATGAGGCAGCCTTGTGAGCGTGTTGTACTAGCAGCAGCTACTTCCTCCTTAATCATAATGCCATTGAACAGAGCTGCTAACCTCTAATTGGCTGGCATCTCTCAGTGGTTGAAATGGATGTCCCAGTAGAAGACGCTGGATGTTTTCAAGGCAGAGATCGACAAATTCTTGATCTCAGAAGGAATCAAGGGCTACGGGGAGAGTGCAGGGAAGTGGTGTTGAAATGCCCATCAGCCATGATTTAAATGGCGGAGTGGACTTGATGGGCCAAATGGCCTTACTTCCACTCCTATGTCTTATGTCTTATCTGTCTCTGACCTATCAAGTGCCGGAGTGTTACAGTATACAGTAGACTATTAAAAATTGATGAGCATTTCCTGCTAGCAGCTTAGGCCCCATTATCTCTACAAGATTTCACTCAATATCTGTCACAGCGAAGGAAAAGGACAAAATACTAGTGACACAACAAAGGAGGAATGTAGCACGTTTCACACGAGTACCAAAACAATTGGAGATAGAATAGTTTCGGCCCTGAACTTCAGGAAATGTGCATTACCCTTGGAAGCGCTGAAGGAATTAGAGGATTTAAAGGATTAAATTATTTTGGTAGTTCTGTAACCTTAATTAGGCTTGTCTCCCCTTGATATGAAAGTTGAGGTACTGTCAAATAAATAAGGTAAGGATGCAATTGGATTGACAGAGAAATAACTGGCTCAGAATTTGCAGTCAACAGTGAAGTTGTGGCAATTGCTGTTGACATCGGAGAAAGCTATTCATAAAGATTTAGCCGTCTTTGTCCTATGAATTTATACTTCACCAACATTAATTTGAATCTCGGATTGCTAGGTTTTCAGCAACACAAATGTCATTGGTTGCTTATCCAGTTTAATCACATTTCTCATACTCTTACCCAGCAAATCAGGAAGCAAAGTTAGAAATGAGTATGTTTCCTTTTTTATTACCATTTTACAGAAAAGTGAACTAAATGCTTGGGACATAAAGATGTGAATTGACTCAAAGCTTTGACCGGAAACTAAACTGGTCTAGCCAAATGAATACAATGATTACAAAAGCAGTTTGGAGGCTAAGAATCTTGCAGTGAGTAACTCACCTTCCAACTCCTCAAATCCCTTTCACCAGCTATAAGGCACAAATTAGGAGTGCAATGAATTACTCCCCATTTGCTTAGATAGGTACAGCTCCAAGAACACTTGAAGCTTAACACCATCCAGGACAAAGCAGCCTGCTTGATTGGCATTGTATCCACAAAATTCACTCCTTCAACTCCACTTCCTACTGATGCTCAGCAGTGTCAGTCTGTATTATCTATAAAATGCACATAGAAATTCACCAAAGCCCCGTAGACAGAACCTACCAAGCCCAAGACCACAATCCTTAAGAAGGTCAAGGGGAGCATTTAGATGGGAATATCACCACCTGCAAGTTCTCTGAAAACCTCTTTCAGTCCTGACTTAGAAATATATTGCTGTTCCTTCAGTGTTGGTGGGTCTAAATCCTGCAGTGTCCTCCATAATGACATTGTGGGTCTAACTGCAGCAAATGGATTGCAGTGGTTCATGAAGGCAGCTCACTACAACTTTCTTGAGGGCAGTTAGAATGGGCAGTAAATACTGGCATTGCCAGCAACTTGTGCATCTCATTAGTGAATTTTAAAAAAAACAAACAAATTATAAACATGTATGGAAGCAGACTTTCACGAATAATATATTCAAACTAATTCAAATCATAATTTACAAATAACTTTCATGTTGGACTTCCTAACATATTAAATTGCTTATAAATTACATTCTTGGGTTTGACACTATAGGAAATAATATTCTATAATTTTTTCAGGTTTAGAAGCATTTGAGTCGGTTGCTCGTTTTAATGAGTGGATTGCCAAGGCAACAGGGAGGAGGAAATCATCTGTTCCATTGCACGAAGCTGATATACTGTACACATTGCTCGCTGTTTGATAGCAGATAACTATAGAATAACGGTAATGACAATATTTGTACTTCCAAACATGCATTATAGTCATTCATCTGGCCTTTTTATAACTTATTGTAATTGCAAAATGTTTAGATTATTTTGTTTTAGAAAACGTTATTGTCAAATGTAAATAACCCTTTTTTTTCAATCAGTGCTGCAGACTTATCAATGTGTTTTGAGGCGCAGCCATTCACTTAGGGATTATTACAATGTAGCGAGGTTAATTATAATTTTTATGTTAATTGTCTGGAAAACGAAACGAAATTGTTGCAGTTTGCCCAGAACGGATGCCATTTACTACCATAGATGATGGGAACTGCAGATGCTGGAGATTCCAAGATAATAAAATGTGAGGCTGGACGAACACGGCAGGCCAAGCAGCATCTCAGGAGCACAAAAGCTGACGTTTCGGGCCTAGACCCTTCATCAGAGAGGGGGATGGGGGGAGGGAACTGGAATAAATAGGGAGAGAGGGGGAGGCGGACCGAAGATGGAGAGTAAAGAAGATAGGTGGAGAGAGTGTAGGTGGGGAGGTAGGGAGGGGATAGGTCAGTCCAGGGAAGACGGACAGGTCAAGGAGGTGGGATGAGGTTAGTAGGTAGCGGGGGGTGCGGCTTGGGGTGGGAGGAAGGGATGGGTGAGAGGAAGAACCGGTTAGGGAGGCAGTGACAGGTTGGACTGGTTTTGGGATGCAATGGGTGGGGGGGAAGAGCTGGGCTGGTTGTGTGGTGCAGTGGGGGGAGGGGACGAACTGGGCTGGTTGAGGGATGCAGTCGGGGAAGGGGAGATTTTGAAGCTGGTGAAGTCCACATTGATACCATATGGCTGCAGGGTTCCCAGGCGGAATATGAGTTGCTGTTCCTGCAACCTTCGGGTGGCATCATTGTGGCAGTGCAGGAGGCCCATGATGGACATGTCATCAAGAGAATGGGAGGGGGAGTGGAAATGGTTCATCAAGAGAATGGGAGGGGGAGTGGAAATGGTTGCCCCAAGATGACATTCCACATCAAGCAGAGGTTCACCTGCACATCTGCCAATGTGGTATACTGCATCCACTGTACCCGGTGCGGCTTCCTCTACATTGGGGAAACCAAGCGGAGGCTTGGGGACCGCTTTGCAGAACACCTCCGCTCAGTTCGCAAAAAACAACTGCACCTCCCAGTCGCAAGGCCCCAAGATGACATTCCACATCAAGCAGAGGTTCACCTGCACATCTGCCAATGTGGTATACTGCATCCACTGTACCCGGTGCGGCTTCCTCTACATTGGGGAAACCAAGCGGAGGCTTGGGGACCGCTTTGCAGAACACCTCCGCTCAGTTCGCAAAAAACAACTGCACCTCCCAGTCGCAAAGGCCCCAAGATGACATTCCACATCAAGCAGAGGTTCACCTGCACATCTGCCAATGTGGTATACTGCATCCACTGTACCCGGTGCGGCTTCCTCTACTTTAGGGAAACCAAGCGGAGGCTTGGGGACCGCTTTGCAGAACACCTCCGCTCAGTTCGCAAAAAACAACTGCACCTCCCAGTCGCAAACCATTTCCACTCCCCCTCCCATTCTCTTGATGACATGTCCATCATGGGCCTCCTGCACTGCCACAATGATGCCACCCGAAGGTTGCAGGAACAGCAACTCATATTCTGCCTGGGAACCCTGCAGCCATATGGTATCAATGTGGACTTCACCAGCTTCAAAATCTCCCCTTCCCCGACTGCATCCCTCAACCAGCCCAGTTCGTCCCCTCCCCCCACTGCACCACACAACCAGCCCAGCTCTTCCCCCCCACCCATTGCATCCCAAAACCAGTCCAACCTGTCTCTGCCTCCCTAACCGGTTCTTCCTCGCACCCATCCCTTCCTCCCACCCCAAGCCGCACCCCCCGCTACCTACTAACCTCATCCCACCTCCTTGACCTGTCCGTCTTCCCTGGACTGACCTATCCCCTCCCTACCTCCCCACCTACACTCTCTCCACCTATCTTCTTTACTCTCCATCTTCGGTCCGCCTCCCCCTCTCTCCCTATTTATTCCAGTTCCCTCCCCCCCATCCCCCTCTCTGATGAAGGGTCTAGGCCCGAAACGTCAGCTTTTGTGCTCCTGAGATGCTGCTTGGCCTGCTGTGTTCGTCCAGCCTCACATTTTATTATCTTGCCATTTACTACCATTATTGCTTGTGCAAAGGCCAGATTTTCACTCAGTTTCCAAAGGTTTTCTTGAGGCGAATTACCTTTATCTTAATAATAGTCGAGGCCTGAATAATGCTTTAATAATTGGCTTCTGAGTCGTTTGAGCACTGGTTCGAGGCAGTATTTAAACATTAATGTCAATATGTTTTAAAAGACTCCCTTGAGTATCTGGATTTCCATCTGGAAGTCTCCGCAGTTCCATTCATGAGCACGTCCTCATTCTGATCCAAATAAAACCGAGCTGCCTTGATCAAAGATGGCAGTGGCCGGTTCAAAGCGGCACGCCATGGCGGCAGCCAGTCCCGCATGCCCACTGTCCGCACGTCAGCGCACGCATGCGCGGAGACGGCGCTGGCTGCGCGGTCGAAGCTGAGTTTTGATCGAAGAGCTCGGAGCGAATGGATAATGGAGACTGGGGCCAAGCGGTAAGAACCGGGTCGGCCGGTGGGAACGAGCGTGGGTCGGGGCGCCTGCTGCCAGTCTCACACGGGCGAGTGCGTCTGAGTCGTAGCGGCCCGGGGCCCGGTTAGGGGACGGAGCTGCTGCGTGGCGGCCGGCCAGGCGGCTCCTGCAGTTCGGTCCAGCGGCGCTGCGGCCGCCCAACCTCACATTTGTGTGTGTGTGTGTCCGGACAAACGTAGGGAGAACGGATCGACAATCATAGGCTGGCTTCATGTCGCAGACATTTGAGTATAATTCAATCCACCCTGACTGAATTAAACAGCTTTTTTAATTTGGCAAAAAGCATGATTGGTTTTCTGTCGTTTTTCATTGGTGGCTTCGATTTAACTGCATCCACCACCGTCTTCAGGCGTCTCGTCTGTCAATGAATTAACATCAGGGAAAGCGTTCGTGATTCATTTTAACGAATTTACTTGAACGTTTTGTTTTTGCATCGTGTGGCCATCTCAATATATATTAGTTAAGCAGATAGAAGGTATAACAACATGGAAAAATTAAATAGGCAGTACTTATTCCTTTATTCATTTACGGGGGTTTGGCATCCCTGGCTTGGCCATCGATTGTTGTTCATACCACGCTGCCTTTGAGGTGGTGGTGAGTTGCCTTCTTGAACCACTGCAGTTTTTGTTTAGCAAAAATATATTAATAGAAAAAAATATTTATGTATGTAATAAAGCACTTCAGATCTACACAATCTTTTCATCAGAGAAGAAAACATTGGAGTTTGACTTTCTCAACTTACAATTAATCTAAGGGCATTTCTTCTTACTTAGGCTGGGGACTATTTACATGTGTCAAATACTAACTGATGACATTTTTATTGCAAAAATATGCTTTATTCATAAAAATAAATCTTTATGTGCATACACAATTAATAAAGCCATTCAGATCTATACTGACCTTACAGAGAGGAAACATTTCAGTTTGGCTTTCTCTGTACTTAATTTTAAGCTATAGGCATTTATCTGAGGCATCAGAAGGGTCCAATAACTAAAAGGAAGCCCCCCCCCACCACCATTGTACTTTGGCAGAAAAACCTTAGGGATTGATTAGGGCGGAGTGGTGGATGTGATCTATGTAGACTTCAGTAAAGTGTTCAACACAATTCCTCATTGGTGGACTGGTTAGCAGTTAGATTACAGAGAATACAGGGAGAACTAGCTATTTGGATACAGAACTAGCTCAAACATAGAGGTGGTGGTGGAGGGATGCTTTTCAGACTGGAGGCCTGTGCCACAAGGGTCAGTGTTGGGTTTACTGCTTTTTGTCATTTAAGTGATTTGAATGTGAACATAGGAGGTATGGTTAGTAAGTTTGCAAATGATATGAAAATGTGCGGTGTAGTGGACAGTGAAGAAGGTTACCTCACCGTACAACGGGATCTTGGCCCATCCGATCAATGAGCTGAGGAGTAGCAGATTAATTCATTTATCTATTCATTTAGATAAATGTGAGATGCTGCATTTTTGTAAAGGCAAGACTTATGCACTTAATGGTAAGGTCCTGGGGAGTTTTGCTGAACAAAGAGATCTTGGAGTGCAAGTTTATAGTTCCTTAAAACTAGAGTCGCAGTTAGATAGGATAGTGAAGAAGGCATTTGGTATGCTTAACTTTATTAGTCAATGCATCAAGTACAGGAGTTGGGAGGTCAGAGTCATAATTATACAGCAGGGAAACAGGCCCTTTGGCCCAAACTGGTCCTTGCTGATTATGGTGCCCACTCAGCTAGTTCTAATTTCCTCTAAATATCCTTATCCCTCCATCCATATATCGATCCAAATGTTTTTTAAATGTTGCTGTTGTACCTGCCTCAACCATTTCTCTGGCAGCCCACTCTATATATGCACTACTATCTGCGTGAAGAAGCTGCCCCTCAGGTCCTTCCTAAATCTTTTCCCCTCTCACCTTAAACCTATACCCTCAAGTTTTCAATTCCCTATTCCTGGGAAGAAGATTGTATGCATTCGTCCTATCTGTGTCCCTCATGATTTTATACACCTCAATAATGCTACAGCTATACAGGCCATAGGTTAGGCCTCTTGGAGTACTGCATGCATTTCTGGTCTTTCTGCGATAAGGAAGGATGTTGTGAAACTTGAATGGGTTTGGAAAAGATTTTCAAAGATGTTTCTAGGGTTAGAGGGTATGAGCTTTAGGGAGTGGCTGAATAGAATTGGGCTATTTTCCCAGGACTGTAAGACGCTGAGTGATGACCATATAGAGGTTTATAAGGTAATGAGGGACATGGATAAGGTCTTTTCTCTGGGGTGAGAATGTCGAAAAGTAGCGTGTAGGTTTATGGTGAGACGGGCAAGCTATAAAAGGGAACTAAAGGGTAGCTTTTTCATGCAGAGGGTGGTGCGTGTAACGAATGAGCTGCCAAATGAAGTAGTAGAGGTTGGTAAAATTACATCATTTTTTAAAAAAAAAATCTGGATGGGTATATGAACGAAGGGGAATTAGAAGGATATGGACCAAATACTGACAAATGGGACTAAACCTATTTAGGATATCTGGTCAGCATGGATGAGTTGAACTGAAGAAAGTTCTGTTTACGTGCTGTTTTTCTCTGATTCTACGATGGTCCTTCCCCACTGCACCTCGCAGCAGCTGCTCCAAGCGTTAGTGTGTTTGCAATTTATTTGGTTTTGGATGGGGGCACCCGCGATGCCATTAGGGAGGGTGTTTCAGCCATTCGACCCAGTGACACCAGTATCAGTAATATATTTCCAAGTCAGGATGATGAATGGCTTGGAGAAGAAATTGCAGATGGTGGTTAGGCGTAGTACCTTTTGCTGTTGTCCTTCTGCATGGAAATGGTCCAGGGTTTGGAATATGCTGAAGAGACCGTGTTTGTTGATATGGTGCCAATCAATTAGGCTGCTTTATTGATAATGGGAACTGCAGATGCTGGAGAATCCAAGATAACAAAGTGTGAAGCTGGATGAACACAGCGGGCCAAGCAGCATCTTAGGAGCACAACAGCTGACGTTTTGTGCCTAGACCCTTCAGAGAGGCCTGAAACGTCAACTTTTGTGCTCCTGAGATGCTGCTTGGCCTGCTGTGTTCATCCAGCTTACACTTTGTTATCTAGGCTGCTTTATTCTCTGGTTTCAAACTTTGAGTTTCGGAGCAGTGCAGATCCAAGAAGTGGATCTATCACAATCCTAACTTGTGCCTTTGTAGATGCTGGACAGACTTGAGTCTGGAGGTGAATTACTCATCTCCAACCCTTGATCTCTGACCTATTCGTGTAGATTCAATATTGATGTGGCTAATCCAAGTCAATTTCTGGTCAGTAGTAACCCCTGGAATGTTGATAACCGGGATGGCGGGGGGGGGATTCAATTGTGCTGTCATTGAATCTCACGGGGAAATGGATACATTCTTTCTTGCTGGAGGTGGACTTTGTCAGGCACGAATCTTATTTGCCATTTGTCAACCCTGATCTGGAAGTTATCCAGGTCTTGCTCCATTTGACACGGTCTGCTGTAGTATCTGAGGAGTTGTAATTCTGTTCGACATTGTGCAATCAACGTAATGTTATGATGCAGGGAAGGTCATTTGAAGCAGCCAAAGATGGTTTCATCAGTAAACGGAGAGAATGGGCAACGAGAAACTCCTGCAGAGATCGCTGATCACAATCACCACCCTAATTTTCCTTTAGTGTTAGGTACGACTACAACTAGTAGGAAGTTTTGCCTGATTTCCCATTGACCCCTGTTATGTTAGGGCTCCTTGATGTCTCTCAGAAAATTGTATGTATATTGCCTAAAGAATATACTTATGCAGCAGCAATATTTGAACTTTGCAGAAAAGAAAAACCTACAAAATTTTATTCAGTGTTTGGAATCTAGAAAATGAATATCTTAATTCGACTTTGGTGCCTTAGCAGTCACCTGAGTTTCAAAATTAGATGAACTTGAAATGTTGGTTTGCATATTGTTGTTAACCTAAAATGTCATGAGATGCTTATGCTTCTAAAAATATTGTTGAGATTGAAAAGGTTTTTACATAAATTGATACAGTAATATGGACAAAGTAGTTTGTTGTAACAATTCATGGCTTGGCTTTACTTTTCTTATTACAGATGGCTGATCCTGTCACCCTTAATGTAGGAGGGCACTTATATTCAACATCAATATCCACACTAACCAGATACCCAGACTCCATGTTAGGTGTCATGTTTAGGGGTGACTTCCCCACTGCCAAAGACTCTCAAGGAAACTATTTCATTGATAGAGATGGACCTCTCTTCAGATACATCTTGAATTTTTTAAGGACTGCAGCTTTGACACTACCTCATGGCTTCAAAGAAATCGACCTCCTGAGAAAAGAGGCTGACTTTTATCAGATAGAACCTTTGATTCACTGTCTGAATGATCCCAAGCCCCTTTACCCCTTAGATACCTTTGAGGAAGTGGTGGAACTGTCTAGTACCCGCAAACTTTCCAAATATTCAAATCCAGTAGCCGTCATAATCACACAACTGACTGTCACTACTAAAGTTCATTCGCTGCTGGAGGGTATTTCAAACCATTTCACAAAATGGAATAAACACATGATGGATACCAGGGACTTCCAGGTGTCCTTCACGTTTGGACCCTGTGATTATCATCAGGAGGTGTCTCTTCGTGTTCATCTGATGGAGTACATTGCAAAGCAAGGCTTTACCATCAGAATGACAAGGGTACATCACATGAGCGAGAGAGCCAATGAGAACACAGTGGAACACAACTGGACCTTTTGTAGGCTGGCACGAAAAACTGAAGACTGACCATCCTTAGTGGTAAATTTTATAATGAATAGTAATGGCACAATGTAATTAAATACCCAGGTAACCATGTTCTTCAATTCTTCTATTGAAAGGTTACTTTTTGTACAATAGCAAAGTATTCCTATGCATATTGTAACCAAATGATGCTGTTGAAAGAAGGTATTAATGTAAGATGTATATTCCTTAATGTTCTATTAACAGTATGTTCTAGATTTGTATTTCCTCAAGCAAATACCTGAAATTGTAGCTTTTCCCTGTTTTCTCCATATACTGATGAAATAAATAGAAAAGATCAAAATATTGTCTTTGTACATCTCTTGAGTAAAGATTTTGCTCTGTGAAATTTATCTACTAGCCAGCTTAAAACTGTCAGGCAAAGTAAATTAGAGTGAAAATAATGAGCTGATTTTTATTAAAACTTAAGTTTGGGTATTAGGAACTGAATGGGACTCTCGAATGTGTTTTTAGTGGCAATATTCTTTCAAGTATATAGTGTTGAGATAACATTTTAATTCTCTCCATTAACCAAATAATTTAAAAATTACTTTGCCTTTGTTCCTGAATTAAGATCACCAAACCGTACCAGTGTACTGTGTATTTAATTTTAGGACGTGCTGTTTTGAATTTGGAGTCTGTAGCCCAGGTAGTGTCACATGCAAGAAATTTGCTCTCCATGTGTTAGCTGGAGATTTTGATCAGGAATCTGACAGTAAAATTTCACTTCAGTTCAAGTTCTGAGTTAAATCCATTGGAGATCTTGTTCTATATTTCCACTCAAACTTTTCATACACAACCAGCATAACTTGCAGGTGAGAGTTTGGGGGGGGGGGGGGGGGGGGAGGGAGAAGGAGACCACAAACACCTTAATTGCTGGTAATGAAACAGCATTTTTCTAAGGAAACAAATAAACAAACCACAGATAAATGTTTTATTAGTTAACATGTAGTACATTAAACGAAATCTGATCAGGCTGACGGATACGGAAAATGTTTAATGGTTGCAAGTAGAAGCAAAGAGAATGCATTCAAATTCTGAACCTTCTGAAATTATTGGTATAATAGATTAGACATTTGAGTAGAATATTCATTAGAAATCAAATTGAACCTTAGTTCAACTACTGATGTTTGCATTATATTTGTGAATGAATCTGCCTGTCAAGAGCCACGGTGGCCACTTGTAATCACTCCTGAAATTTACGTTCCATGCAGTTAACATCGTCTTGACCATTAAAACAATTAAAAAGCCAAAAAGTTATAGCTTGGACTGTGCTAATCGAAAGCGAGGCTTCAGATATTTCTCATATGCAGGGTTTACCTGTGGAAACAAAAATCTAAAGTTATTTACTTTCAAATGTTGACAACAGTAAATGTAAAAAAAAATGCTCCATCTTTGAAACAATACCCCTGCATTTCAATGAAATTTCATAACTACTGCCATTTATTTCCAATACAGAGCCTAAAGAACAAGATCAAAATCTGAAAGCAATTTATAGTATTAAATAACTTGTACTGAATTTGTGAAGATCTATTCTCATAGCTGAACTCTTTCTAGATCGGCAATACCATTCTAAACCACTAATAAACATTTACAATAAATGCATGAATGAAAGCACAATATTAACCAGCAAAGCTTAACATACTTTGATCCATGAGTGAATTCTAACATCATGTATTTGTCTTGTATGTAATTGAAAAATTACAGACTGTGTCCTCATGATTCTCTTACTAAGACAATTTTGGATTGGCAAATCACATCAGGTGTTATCTGATGGAAGATAATAACTAGAGATTGGCAATTGTTATTCTTTTTGCAACAACTTTGAATTCTGAAACCATGGTTACTACATAGGAGGCCACTATTCAGTAGTCCTGCATGGAAGAACAATTTAGCTAGTTGTATCATCGCCACGTTCCTGGAACCACTGAGCAAATCTTATGAAGTTCTCGTTAGGAAGCAATGTTTTGGATGGATTTGCCTCTTCTATACTTCGGTAGAACATTCCAGATTCTAACCACTCCTTCTGTATCATAATCTTTCCTCGCATTATGGTTGCTTCTTTTGTCTTACACCTTAAATTTGTGCCCTCTGGTTCTCAATCTTTTCATCAATGGGAACAGTTTGTCTCTATCCATGCTGTCAAGTCACCCCATGATTCTGAACACCTCCATCCAATCTATACTCCATTCTTAGGAAAATTGGTTGGCATAGATGAGTTGGACCACAGGGTCTGGTTTCCAAGCTCCATGACTTCCCCCTTGTCTAAGTTCAACAAATTACAAAGCAATGCATTCGAACTGATCCTATGTACTATTCAACCTTATTCATTGCTTAATTCACTTATCTCTGTGAAAATGTAATTCAGCTCTGACTGACAAGAATGCAAGATAATTACAGAAGGAAAGGGATGTTGGAAACGAAACTCCAGAAAATGTTGTTTCATTAGCAGCAGGAAAGTTAACCACTGTCACAAGATGAAGTTCACCTTACTGAATTATGGAATGATACAGAAAAAAAGGTCATTCAGCCCAATGGGCCTGATCTATAAAGAATTATTCAGTTTGTTTCACTCACCAGTTTTTCTTCTCCCACTGGCACTGTAAATGTTTTCCCTGTTATTCTCATGTCAGTAGTAATCCGATTGACTCAGAAGACTTGGGCTTACAGACTAGCCTGATACGGTGGAGTATTGAGAAGGACTGCACCATTTGAGGCACTTTTTGTTTTTAAAAAAAGGTGAGACATAAACATTGCCCAGCAAATATGACCAATCCGACAAAACTCTCAATGAGGAGTTGGGGAGGTCTGCCAATGTTTGAGCCAGAGTCTAGCCCTTAAACACAATCAAAACAGTCTAGGCATTTATTTGCTGTTCATAGGACTTGCTGTGCATATTGGCTTCTGCATATGCCTATTAAACAGAGGCTACTTTTAAAATAATTAATAGGCTGTAAAATAATTAGTTAGGACATTTAAGACATTCAAGCATGAGACACTGTGGATTCAAGTTCTTTTTCAATCACTCAAAATTCAAATCAACATGTACAGTATAGCAAGGATGGTGTTCAATCTGGGATCAAATGGATGTCTTGATGAGGTTCATGGAGATAAGGAAATAAACTACCTGGTACGATTTCAAACTTATTGATCCACCTTACAATATTGCACGATATCATTATTTGAGTCTGCAGCACAAATTGGATGCTTAGGCTACCAAAAATGCAAGAAATGTGTACCTGAGTGTCATATCTGGGAAAGAAAGCAAATATCACTACTCAGAAAAGACATTGCAAATTTTAAAACAGAATCTACCTCACATCTGGCTCAAGGCCAATTTGATTCTTGGTAGAGGAGGGGGAAAGAGGATGAAATGGAAAGTTAACAATTGTACTCAATGACTGAAATGAATATTAGTTATTGATTTCACTTTTTGCATCAATATCTGTAGTGAACAAACCAAATGACATTTACCAATTACCAGATAGAAAGTTCCCTCCTCCAGTAGCTGCACCAACTAGTACTTTCAATTTTGTACAAGCAGAAGCTGTAGTATAATGGCGTGCAGGGGGTCCCTAATTTACAAATGCTCTGACTTACAAATGGGATCCCATATGGGGTATAATTGTAAAGATCTGATTACAAACATTTCCTGTCCTTATCAATGGCTATTTTATACTTGCAGAGAGTCAAGAGTAGAATTTGTTTGCAACTCGGACGGCCTATTTATTGAAAGTTTGAGAAGATTTGTAGATCGGGTTGTGGAGGAGGTTTTAGATTTGTTCGCCAAGCCAATGTGTTCGTTTGCAGACATTTTGTCACCCTTCTTGGTAACATCATCAGTGCGCCTCTGGTGAAGCGTTGGTGTTCTGTCCCACGTGTTATTTACATGCTTCGGTTTGCTGGGATAGTTGGCATCACTTCCACTATTTTTCAGTGGTTTGTACATAGTATTTGTTTCTCACATTACATAGGCCAAATTGGAAGAAAACTGATAATAAGGATACACAAATACTAATTAGCCACCAACACACATGACGAGTTCTCTGGTCTCACATGGACAAATTGGACTGGGACAAGACGTCAATAATAGCACAGGCCAAACAGAGAGATGCCAGGAAATTCCTGGAGGTCTAAACAAACACTGGACCTGATATACAAACCACTGAAAAAACAGTGATGCTTACCACCCCAGCAAACTGAGGCATATAAGTAAGAAGCGGGACAGAACACCAATGCTTCACCAAAAGGTGCACTGACATGGTTACCCAGAAGGTCGATGAAACGTCTGCACAAACAGACTGGCTCGGTGAGCAAGTCCATGGCCTATTTATTGGACTAAGACCTAAAAAAGGATTAACTAATAATCTTTGATCTCAAAAGGGGAAGTGACTTGGATTCTCCGAGTTCATGACTATCAGAAAAAGTAAGTTGGAAATAAGCCAGTGTAAGGAAATTTGCTTACAACTGTAAATAGGTAATAATAAAGTTAGTTTTTGTTATAGCTCACAGTCTTTGACAGTTATTGTTAATAACCCCAACAATATGGAACCCAGAAAATTAAAGGACAATTTTTGTTTTGCTATTCTTTCATAGGATTTGGGTGTCATTGGTTGGGTCAAATATTGTGGGGACAGATTGGCAAAAAGGCAGATTTCTTTGTTTATAGCAGAACTGTGGGTGTGTTCTAATGAAGGTTAAAGACTATCCTTTTATTTCAGTGGTTTTATAAATTGTGAACTGAAATGAGAAAGAACAGTTTTAAAGCCTGTATTTTGCAAGATTGCAGCATGTTTTGAAAACCTGACACTAATGGCCTGCATCATTGTCCTCAGATAGAACTTTATTTGGCGACAAGCAGTTAATCGATCTTTGGACTGGTGAAAACAATGCCTTTTCCCTGTGTGAATGGTGCTCAGGAACTGAACAGCTTCAGGTTGGAAACGAGATCCAGAGAAGTAATCAGATCTCCGCCAGCTTGGGAGGTTTTTCACTGTTGTCTGCTGTCAAAACCCACTTTATTCTGAAGAAAACCAGTTTGTTTTTTCCTTCTGCTATTGCTGTAAGTTGTGACATTTGAATGATATGTCAAGAAACATTTTTAAGTGAACCAGCTACTCTGCCTCTTGAAAACTAGTGGAAGCATTTAGAAATGGAAGATAGAGAAGAAACCTTCTGAAAGGACCAACTTAACAGATATTGCGAACACAGACTACTGAACTACTTTTCTATTTTCCCTCTGTTTGGCTACCTGCACGTATAAAAGGGGTTTGTAAAGGGATAATAAAATGCAAGGCTGGATGAACACAGCAGGCCAAGCAGCATCTCAGGAGCACAAAAGCTGACGTTTCGGGCCTAGACCCTTCATCAGAGAGGGGGATGGGGAGAGGGAACTGGAATAAATAGGGAGAGAGGGGGAGGCGGACCGAAGATGGAGAGTAAAGAAGATAGGTGGAGAGAGTATAGGTGGGGAGGTAGGGAGGGGATAGGTCAGTCCAGGGAAGACGGACAGGTCAAGGAGGTGGGATGAGGTTAGTAGGTAGCTGGGGGTGCGGCTTGGGGTGGGAGGAAGGGATGGGTGAGAGGAAGAACCGGTTAGGGAGGCAGAGACAGGTTGGACTGGTTTTGGGATGCAGTGGGTGGGGGGGGGGGGGGGGGGGGGGGGAAGAGCTGGGCTGGTTGTGTGGTGCAGTGGGGGGAGGGGACGAACTAGGCTGGTTTAGGGATGCAGTAGGGGAAGGGGAGATTTTGAAACTGGTGAAGTCTACATTGATACCATATGGCTGCAGGGTTCCCAGGCGGAATATGAGTTGCTGTTCCTGCAACCTTCGGGTGGCATCATTGTGGCAGCGCAGGAGGCCCATGATGGACATGTCATCTAGAGAATGGGAGGGGGAGTGGAAATGGTTTGCAACTGGGAGGTGCAGTTGTTTGTTGCGAACTGAGCGGAGGTGTTCTGCAAAGCGGTCCCCTAGCCTCCGCTTGGTTTCCCCAATGTAGAGGAAGCCGCACCGGGTACAGTGGATGCAGTATACCACATTGGCAGATGTGCAGGTGAACCTCTGCTTAATGTGGAATGTCATCTTGGGGCCTGGGATAGGGGTGAGGGAGGAGGTGTGGGGACAAGTGTAGCATTTCCTGCGGTTGCAGGGTAAGGTGCCGGGTGTGGTGGGGTTGGAGGGCAGTGTGGAGCGAACAAGGGAGTCACGGAGAGAGTGGTCTCTCTGGAAAGCAGACAGGGGAGGGTATGGAAAAATGTCTTGGGTGGTGGGGTCGGATTGTAAATGGCGGAAGTGTCAGAGGATGATGCGGTGTAAGCGGAGGTTGGTAGGGTGGTGTGTGAGAACGAGGGGGATCCTCTTAGGGCAGTTGTGGCGGGGGCGGGGTGTGAGGGATGTGTTGCGGGAAATACGGGAGACACGGTCAAGGGCGTTCTCGATCACTGTGGGGGGAAAGTTGCGGTCCTTAAAGAACTTGGACATCTGGGATGTGCGGGAGTGGAATGTCTTATCGTGGGAGCAGATGCGGCGGAGGCGGAGGAATTGGGAATAGGGGATGGAATTTTTGCAGGAGGGTGGGTGGGAGGATGTGTATTCTAGGTAGCTGTGGGAGTCGGTGGGCTTGAAATGGACATCAGTAACAAGCTGGTTGCCTGAGATGGAGACTGAGAGGTCCAGGAAGGTGAGGGATGTGCTGGAGATGGCCCAGGTGAACTGAAGGTTGGGGTGGAAGGTGTTGGTGAAGTGGATGAACTGTTCGAGCTCCTCTGGGGAGCAAGAGGCGGCGCCGATACAGTCATCAATGTACCGGAGGAAGAGGTGGGGTTTGGGGCCTGTGTAGGTGCGGAAGAGGGACCGTTCCACGTAACCTACAAAGAGGCAGGCATAGCTGGGGCCCATGGCCACCTCCTTAGTCTGTAGGAAGTGGGAGGAGTCAAAAGAGAAGTTGTTGAGTGTGAGGACGAGTTCAGCTAGGCGGATGAGTGTGTCGGTGGAGGGGGACTGGTCGGGCCTGCGGGACAGGAAGAAGCGGAGGGCCTTGAGGCCATCTCCATGCGGAATGCAGGTGTACAGGGACTGGACGTCCATGGTGAATATGAGGTGTTGGGGGCCAGGGAATGGGAAGTCCTGGAGGAGGTGGAGGGCGTGGGTGGTGCCACGGACGTAGGTGGGGAGTTCCTGGACCAAAGGAGAGAAAATGGAGTCCAGATAGGTGGAGATGAGTTCGGTGGGGCAGGAGCAGGCTGAGACGATGGCTCGACCAGGGCAGGCAGGTTTGTGGATTTTGGGAAGGAGATAGAAACGGGCCGTGCGGGGTTGGGGAACAATGAGGTTGGAGGCTGTGGGTGGGAGGTCCCCTGAGGTGATGAGGTCATGAATGGTGTTGGAGATGATGGTTTGGTGCTCGGGTGTGGGGTCATGATCGAGGAGGCGGTAGGAGGTGGTGTCGGAGAGTTGGCGTCTGGCCTCGGCGATGTAGAGGTCAGTGCGCCATACTACCACTGCGCCACCCTTGTCTGCGGGTTTGATGGTGAGGTTGGGGTTGGAGCGGAGGGCCGCCCGTTCTGCGGGGGAGAGGTTGGAGTGGGTGAGAGGGGTGGAGAGGTTGAGGCGGTTAATGTCTCGACGGCAGTTGGAGATGAAGAGGTCGAGGGAGGGTAGGAGGCCTGGGGGTGGTGTCCAGGAGGAGGACTTGTGTTGGAAGCGGGTGAAGGGGTCAGTGGAAGGAGGGTTAGGCTCCCGGTTGAAGAAGTAGGCATGGAGGCGAAGACGGCGGAAAAACTGCTCTATGTCCAACCGTGACTGGTATTCGATGATATGTGGTTGTAGGGGGACAAAGGTGAGCCCCTTACTAAGGACTGACCGTTTGTCCTCAGTCAGTGGGAGGTCTGGGGGGATGGTGAAGATGAGGCAGGGCTTAGTGTGGCTGTCTCCTCTGGAGTTGCTGGCTGTGGAGGTTGTGGGCTCGGGTTCCGCCGGCGGCGACCGGGGGCTCGGGTTCCGCCGGCGGCGACCGGGGGCTCGGGTTCCGCCGGCGGCGACCGGGGGCTCGGGTTCCGCCGGCGGCGACCGGGGGCTCGGGTTCCGCCGGCGGCGACCGGGGGCTCGGGTTCCGCCGGCGGCGACCGGGGGCTCGGGTTCCGCCGGCGGCGACCGGGGGCTCGGGTTCCGCCGGCGGCGACCGGGGGCTCGGGTTCCGCCGGCGGCGACCGGGGGCTCGGGTTCCGCCGGCGGCGACCGGGGGCTCGGGTTCCGCCGGCGGCGACCGGGGGCTCGGGTTCCGCCGGCGGCGACCGGGGGCTCGGGTTCCGCCGGCGGCGACCGGGGGCTCGGGTTCCGCCGGCGGCGACCGGGGGCTCGGGTTCCGCCGGCGGCGACCGGGGGCTCGGGTTCCGCCGGCGGCGACCGGGGGCTCGGGTTCCGCCGGCGGCGACCGGGGGCTCGGGTTCCGCCGGCGGCGACCGGGGGCTCGGGTTCCGCCGGCGGCGACCGGGGGCTCGGGTTCCGCCGGCGGCGACCGGGGGCTCGGGTTCCGCCGGCGGCGACCGGGGGCTCGGGTTCCGCCGGCGGCGACCGGGGGCTCGGGTTCCGCCGGCGGCGACCGGGGGCTCGGGTTCCGCCGGCGGCGACCGGGGGCTCGGGTTCCGCCGGCGGCGACCGGGGGCTCGGGTTCCGCCGGCGGCGACCGGGGGCTCGGGTTCCGCCGGCGGCGACCGGGGGCTCGGGTTCCGCCGGCGGCGACCGGGGGCTCGGGTTCCGCCGGCGGCGACCGGGGGCTCGGGTTCCGCCGGCGGCGACCGGGGGCTCGGGTTCCGCCGGCGGCGACCGGGGGCTCGGGTTCCGCCGGCGGCGACCGGGGGCTCGGGTTCCGCCGGCGGCGACCGGGGGCTCGGGTTCCGCCGGCGGCGACCGGGGGCTCGGGTTCCGCCGGCGGCGACCGGGGGCTCGGGTTCCGCCGGCGGCGACCGGGGGCTCGGGTTCCGCCGGCGGCGACCGGGGGCTCGGGTTCCGCCGGCGGCGACCGGGGGCTCGGGTTCCGCCGGCGGCGACCGGGGGCTCGGGTTCCGCCGGCGGCGACCGGGGGCTCGGGTTCCGCCGGCGGCGACCGGGGGCTCGGGTTCCGCCGGCGGCGACCGGGGGCTCGGGTTCCGCCGGCGGCGACCGGGGGCTCGGGTTCCGCCGGCGGCGACCGGGGGCTCGGGTTCCGCCGGCGGCGACCGGGGGCTCGGGTTCCGCCGGCGGCGACCGGGGGCTCGGGTTCCGCCGGCGGCGACCGGGGGCTCGGGTTCCGCCGGCGGCGACCGGGGGCTCGGGTTCCGCCGGCGGCGACCGGGGGCTCGGGTTCCGCCGGCGGCGACCGGGGGCTCGGGTTCCGCCGGCGGCGACCGGGGGCTCGGGTTCCGCCGGCGGCGACCGGGGGCTCGGGTTCCGCCGGCGGCGACCGGGGGCTCGGGTTCCGCCGGCGGCGACCGGGGGCTCGGGTTCCGCCGGCGGCGACCGGGGGCTCGGGTTCCGCCGGCGGCGACCGGGGGCTCGGGTTCCGCCGGCGGCGACCGGGGGCTCGGGTTCCGCCGGCGGCGACCGGGGGCTCGGGTTCCGCCGGCGGCGACCGGGGGCTCGGGTTCCGCCGGCGGCGACCGGGGGCTCGGGTTCCGCCGGCGGCGACCGGGGGCTCGGGTTCCGCCGGCGGCGACCGGGGGCTCGGGTTCCGCCGGCGGCGACCGGGGGCTCGGGTTCCGCCGGCGGCGACCGGGGGCTCGGGTTCCGCCGGCGGCGACCGGGGGCTCGGGTTCCGCCGGCGGCGACCGGGGGCTCGGGTTCCGCCGGCGGCGACCGTGGGCTCGGGTTCCGCCGGCGGCGACCGTGGGCTCGGGTTCCGCCGGCGGCGACCGTGGGCTCGGGTTCCGCCGGCGGCGACCGTGGGCTCGGGTTCCGCCGGCGGCGACCGTGGGCTCGGGTTCCGCCGGCGGCGACCGTGGGCTCGGGTTCCGCCGGCGGCGACCGTGGGCTCGGGTTCCGCCGGCGGTTGGAGGATCGGGGTGGGCGGCAGCAGCTGTGGAGAGGGTGGTGTGTGGGGTGTTGTACCTGGACGTGGAGGTGGTGACTGCAGCAGCGGTTCCGGAAGTTCTGTGGCCGGCAGAGGCGGATGTGACGTCATCGGTGGGGTCTTCGGCCGTGTCCTCATGGTCAATGGCGGCGGGTGCATGGTGGGGGAGGGGCAGGGACAGAGTCGGGATTTGGGAGGCGCAGGAATCCTCTTGTGGGTGGTAGGGGCCCGTGAGTTGGTTGTACTTACGATTTTTGGTGTCCAGTAAAGCTGAGTGGAACTGGGTGTTCATTCTGTGGATCCTGCCGAGGATGAAAAACAGCAGAGGTCCTTTGCAGGTCTGGGAGAGGGAGGCTCTGAGCTGGGGCAGGCTGGATTGCAGTGCCTGGAGGTGCCGGCGCATGGCTGCAAGTGTCTGTTTCAGGACTCGCAGGGAGAAACGCTTCTGAAGGGTCTGAATATTCTGGGTGTAGAGGTGGTCACGGTTGGGGCCAAATTGGGAAGGCTGAAATGTGGACTGTAGTCCCTTGGGGATGATCTGGTTCCGTAGGTAGGTGCTGAGGAAGGTGATGTGGCTGTGGTACCTGGTTTGCTTCAGGACATGGTCGAGCAGTTTCAAGGCCGAAGAGATTACAAGAGAGTTGCAATGGGAGAGAGATTCCCTGAGGTTGGTCCGGAGGGAGGAGGGTAACTTCTTCAGGTTGGACATCCCTGGAACAGGCTTCGCAGTGAGGTTAAAATAGTATCAGAGATAATGGGAACTGCAGATGCTGGAGAATTCCAAGATAATAAAATGTGAGGCTGGATGAACACAGCAGGCCAAGCAGCATCTCAGGAGCACAAAAGCTGACGTTTCGGGCCTAGACCCTTCATCAGAGAGGGGGATGGGGAGAGGGAACTGGAATAAATAGGGAGAGAGGGGGAGGCGGACCGAAAATGGAGAGTAAAGAAGATAGGTGGAGAGAGTATAGGTGGGGAGGTAGGGAGGGGATAGGTCAGTCCAGGGAAGACGGACAGGTCAAGGAGGTGGGATGAGGTTAGTAGGTAGCTGGGGGTGCGGCTTGGTGTGGGAGGAAGGGATGGGTGAGAGGAAGAGCCGGTTAGGGAGGCAGAGACAGGTTGGACTGGTTTTGGGATGCAGTGGGTGGGGGGGGGGGGGGAAGAGAGCTGGGCTGGTTGTGTGGTGCAGTGGGGGGAGGGGACGAACTAGGCTGGTTTAGGGATGCAGTAGGGGAAGGGGAGATTTTGAAACTGGTGAAGTCCACATTGATACCATATGGCTGCAGGGTTCCCAGGCGGAATATGAGTTGCTGTTCCTGCAACCTTCGGGTGGCATCATTGTGGCAGCGCAGGAGGCCCATGATGGACATGTCATCTAGAGAATGGGAGGGGGAGTGGAAATGGTTTGCAACTGGGAGGTGCAGTTGTTTGTTGCGAACTGAGCGGAGGTGTTCTGCAAAGCGGTCCCCAAGCCTCCGCTTGGTTTCCCCGATGTATTGGTAGCCGCACCGGGTACAGTGGATGCAGTATACCACATTGGCAGACGTGCAGGTGAACCTCTGCTTAATATGGAATGTCATCTTGGGGCCTTGGATAGGGGTGAGGGAGGTGGTGTGGGGACAAGTGTAGCATTTCCTGCGGTTGCAGGGGAAGGTGCCGGGTGTGGTGGGGTTGGAGGGCAGTGTGAAGCGAACAAGGGATTGCAGTTTTAATTACTAGTGTTACATGGCAATGGTTTGTAACCAAAATTCCCTCTAATCTGGATGGTTGCCTTATACAAACCTCAGAGGACCATGCTATTTGTAATTGTTTACCTGGAGTTGGATTTCAATTACTTGTAATATCTGGTAATTCTCGTTCAGTATGGAAAACTGGGACTAGAACTCCAGTAAATTGAAGGAATTATTGTGTACGTTTAAAGAACTTTAAACTTTTGTGACAACCCCAGGAATAGTGGGGCCAATTTTCAGATAATTCCAGCGAGTCATAACATGAAACATTTGTGCACAAAAGAAATCTTCCATGTAACATCACTGAATAACTAATTGTACATGTAGTGATTCCAATGAACGAAGCTCAGGATACCTTTGCATTTGTGGGGGCTTTCTGAGCCCATTCGAAAAGGCGTTGGTAAGCAAGGCCGTCATAAGTACCAATCGCAGAATTCAGCTGTTCGTCAGGATAATCAAATGCATCAGCTATCGAGACAGCCTCCTTCCTGAAAACAATTTTTCATTTAAAAATGCTTCTATATATTCATATAAATATTAATGGAAGTGCTGTTATTCACTGTAATGCACAACAAAAATTAACAACCTGCTGCAACATTTTGTTGCCAAAATGAGCTTGCTGACATTTTGCTTTTCTGGTTTTGAGATGTGTCATTGTAGACTGCAGTTAAAACCTTTGGCTTTTCAAGAAATATTACAACAGATAACTAATAACATTTGAACTAATTTGGGCTTTGGATTGAACAGTTTTCAAGTAGGCTTTCTTGAAACTTCCAACTCATAAATTGGACTGATTTTATAACAGAAACCAATGTTTCATATTTTTGCATCAAAACATCTATCAGAACTAAATCACTGGCCCTATTTTCATCAGTACTGCGTCTATGACTTCAGTAGCTATAGTCCCAGCTACACATGAACCAAATTACAAGCACCAACTTGTTTAGCATGATCTAAGACATGAAGTGATGCAAATGGTAAGCACTGCATATTGCTTTGAAAGGTAAATCTGGTCAACCTTGCATTCAAAAACAAGTAACTAAATGGAGTTTATGATAGTAATGAAAATCACTCTCCAACTATCAGCAGTTTTTTGTTTCACCCGGTTACAAACTGAAGACTGTAAAATACATTTGATCTATACGTGTTTTTTTCTCATTTAAGTGGAATATATACAAAGCAGTCACTTTACCGGACAAGGGATAGAAGATGCAGTTGACAGGCAGTCATCAAGTCTAACTGCTTTCCAGTCAGGTAGCCGTCATGTAGGAAATCCCCAGCATTGTCCAGTATGCCAGTCAATGCGTAAAGATCACACAACATTTTGATCACTTGCTGGATTTCAGGCTCAAACTTTAATCCATCCAGTGTCTCAACAAAGTTCTTCACAACAATGTAATGACAGTGAGCCTGGAAAATCAAAACACAAAATAAATGGAACCCCAAACACAACAATGGAATATAAACCTCTCAATAAAGGTTTCTTTCTAAAACTATTGACCGAAATTTGCAACAAAATGAATCAGTGTTATGATAGATTTAATACATAATGGAGTCAGTAGGGACAGTGGAAATAGAGTATTACCAATACAATATGTTGTGTAAACTAGTTCGATCCCAATTAACTCTTTCACTATTGCATAGATCTCAGGGATTTGTTTAAAATGAACATACACTTTACTAGACAAAAGCTAAAAGATCCAGTTAAGAAGCTGGTATTCTAATAAACAAGTGAAAATCAAGCCATTAAATGCAGTGCATATTTTTACATCAAACATTTTTCTTTTGTTTCGCATAAACATTAATTGGATCAAAAAGGAAGGTGCTGCCTACTGATCTGAAAGATACATCTAGTCATGGATAGGCCAACAGTATGTATACTACTGTAAATTTACAAGCTATTTCACAAATGGCAGGACCATACTTCAGAATGTTTGACAAAGGCAAGAAACATGAAAATGATCTGTGGAGACCTATCTTACACCAGACAAGTTAGACTAATTGAAATAATCTTCATGTTGCAATGTTTCACGTTCTTCCTCAATGCCTCCACATCCCAATGTAAAATTAATGTAAATTATTAAATGAACATGAGAAGACACTTGTGAAATTTGAGGATGGAAAACAATAGAGCTTGCCGACATAATATGTTGCTGTGGACATTTGTAGTCTACACTGAAATAATCTGTGTTATCAGGAAGTAAATCAATCATTCATACATAAGTAGTTGAAGTTGCCACAAAGGATTCCCCTTCTCAACCTCTCCCCTAGCCTGAAGCAATCCTCAGGTTAAACCACAGCCAGTCATCTGTCTCTCTAATGCAAAAGTAGCCCTGTAGTCTGGGGTTGAAACTTCACACATCAATTCTTCAGTTTACGTAACATCCTCACACTCTGTCATTAAGTGGGACTCTATCCCTTGCATGAAATCTAAATGTACTTTTTCTTTGGCTGAACATATCAAGGCTTTGTTTATTAACGATTATCTCTCTCATATCCCAACATGACCTGTTGAGGTCATTTTGCGCTCTCAGAGTGGGATCAATTTGTGATTTGGAGTGTACAGGTAAAGCTTTTCCAATTTGTGGTTTGTTATCCCAGCATCAATGCAAGGAAGAATGGTGATTTGGAGAAAATGTACTGCAAGATAATTATGGATTAATATTTAATCAATGTTTACTTTTTGACCAAGGAAATGAGAACATATAAATGATAATCTTACAACAGCAGCCCTTGCAAGCTGTACAGAAGTGCTATTCCAGGCAACGTGTTGCTCAACCCCAGACTGAAGGAGAGACTGCAACTTGATCCCTGCATCCTTTATCAATCTGAAGGAAATAGAACAATACATGCATAAGTAAGCTTAAAAGACAGTCAGATTCAAAACGGGTCTGAAATCAAATATTACTTAAAGTACATTGTTGAGTGCATGGTATTACAAGAAACTGATTATTCTTCATTACAAAATTACACCATATTGACATTTAGTATTATCTCCTTTGATTAATGAATATTAAATTCCAATTACATTATTATTTATGGTAAAAGGTGTTCCAGTGTACTAATAGGTGACAGCCTCACTACTGTATCCACAGTTCAGATATCACCCCTATGCAGGCTGTTTATTTCACCACTTAAGGTAAATTTAGAAGTCATGTCCTGGTAATTAAAAATAAATGCATTGTGCATGTAATGACCTGAATGGAGCACTGTGCTATTTCAACATTACTACTTCAAGCTTGTACTGGCAATGTGATTTATTATTCTGTTGACTGTGATTGTTCCTTTGCATTCATTAGCTACTTCCTGCCCAAAGTCAAACTTCACTGCTTGATAGCAACAGGCTAGATCTACATCATTCATCAAGTTTAGGAAGGTTTTCTATTTTAACTTGATGGAAAATCATGACTTGTAATAAAAAATCCACTAGAGTACATCTAACCTTTTGTTTATCTTCTATTTAAGTCAGTAAAGTTTCACTCAATGGAAAATATTTTGCAAGAACTTTTGGAAATTGTTTAGTTGCTTTGCAAACTTTGCTGCCATCTAGCTTCTTAAATTTGAAGAGATGTAATCTGTGTTTTCCAGGGTGGCAGTTTTGTTGATTTTGTCATTAAAGTTTCATGTTGATCATAATCACTTCAACTGAATCACATTTCGATTACGACAGTTAGAAACAAGTGATTTTGTGTTGGATTAGATTTGTAAATCTTGCAAGCCACATTGACTAGGTCACTCCATAATGGAATGGTTCATTAGCAAACTGCCATCAGTGACCCTCAATATTGTGTACGCTTTCACCATCTTGTGTTCCATTAAAGTGGATTAGCTCTGTTAAATCACTGCCCAATCACAACCACTATTTTGCTTTTCTTCCAATTCCAACAAAGAATAGTGCATTAAATTCGTTATCCCTTGATGCAGCTTGGTCTTCTCGCTTCCCATTCTAACTGATTCACTTTTTAAATTGTCCTGAAGCTTCACACAATCCACATGGAGGACATGTAAATGATACTATTTTTGTTGAATATCACATCTATCAATCTGTTTGTGTTTTCAACTACTGTTTGTGCTATCAATGGCTAACATGCCACACAAGATTGCTTTTCAGGTCCTAAGTACTGTCATATAGGACTAAATCAGGTGTTCATTGTGACTTACTGCACAGTACGATCCAATTAATGCAGTCGTCCCATGAGTCATCACTTTATTTTGTTACAATACATCTAAAATTTTACAGCTAACTTGACCATAAGACCATAAGACATAGGAGTGGAAGTAAGGCTATTCGGCCCATCGAGTCCACTCCACCATTTAAATCATGGCTGATCGGCATTTCAACTCCACTTCCTTGCACTTTCTGAGATCAAGAATTTGTTGATCTCTGCCTTGAAGGCATCTAACATCCCGGCCTCCACTGCACTCTGTGGCAATGAATTCCTCAAGCCCACCACTCTCTGGCTGAAGAAATGTCTCCTCATTTCCGTTCTAAATTTAGCCCCTCTAATTTTTAGGCTGTGCCCACGGTTCCTAGTCTCCGCACCTAACAGAAACAACTTCCCAGTGTCCACCCTTTCTAAGCCATACATTATCTTGTAAGTTTCTATTAGATCTCCCCTCAAACTTCTAAACTCTAATGAGTACAATCCCAGGATCCTTAGCCGTTCATCATACGTTAAACCTACTATTCCAGGGATCATCTGTGTGAATCTCCGTTGGACAAGCTCCAGGGCTAGTATGTCCTTCCTGAGGTGTGGGGCCCAAAATTGGACACAGTATTCTAAATGGGGCCTAACTAGAGCTTTATAAAGTCTCAGAAGCACATTGCTGCTTTTATATTCCAACCCTCTTGGGATAAATGACAACATTACATTCACTTTCTTAGTTACAGACTCTTCCTGCAAGTTAACTTTTAGAGAATGCTGGACCAACACTGCCAGATCCCTTTGCACTTCTGCTTTATGAATTTGCTCACCATTTGGAAAATAGTCCACGCCTGTAATCTTTTTTCCAAAGTGCAAAACCTCACATTTGCTTACATTGAATTTCATCAGCCATTTCCTGGAACACTCTCCTAAACTGTCTAAATCTTTCTGCAGCTTCCCCACCTCCTCAGTACTACCTGCCTGTCCACCTACCTTCGTATCATCGGCAAACTTCGCCAGAACGTCCCCAGTCTCTTAATCTAGATCATTAATATATAAAGTGAACAGCTGCGGCCCCAACACTGAGCCCTGCAGGGTGCAACTTGTCACTGGTTGCCATTCTGAAAAAGAGCCTTTTATCCCAACTCTCTGCCTTCTGTTAGACAGCCAATCCCCAATCCAAGCCCGTAGCTCACCTCGAACACCATGGGCCCTCACCTTGCTCAGCAGCCTCCTGTGAGGCACCGTATCAGAGGCCTTTTGGAAGTCTGGATAGATAACATGTACTGGGTTTCCCTGGCCTAACATACTTGTTACCTCTTCAAAGAATTCTAACAGGTTTTTCAGGCACGACCTCCCCTTACTAAAACCATGCTGACTTGTTCTAATCTGGCCCTGCACTTCCAGGAATTTAGAAATCTCATCCTTAACAATGGATTGTAGAATTTTACCAACTACCGAGGTTAGGCTAATCGGCCTATAATTTTCCATCTTTTGCCTTGATCCTTTCTTAAACAAGGGGGTTACAACAGCAATTTTTCAATCATCTGGGACTTTCCCTGACTCCAGTGACTTTTGAAAGATCACAACTAAAGCCTCTGCTATTTCCTCAGCCACCTCCCTCAGAACTAAGATGTAGCCCATCGGGGCCAGGAGATTTATCAATTTTTAGACCTTTTAGCTTTTCTAGCACTTTCTCTTTTGTAATGCCTACCATACTCAACTCTGTCCCCTGACTCTCTCTAATTGTTGGCATACTACTCATGTCTTCCACTGTGAAGACTGACGCAAAGTACTTAAGTTCTTCAGCTATTTCCTTATCTCCCATCGCTAGCCTTCCAGCATCAATTTGGAGCGGCCCAATATCTACTCTTGCCTCTCATTTGTTTCTTATGTATTGAAAGAAGCTTTTACTATCATTTCTAATATTACCAGCTAGCCTACCTTCATATTTGATCCTCTCCTTCCTTATTTCTCTCTGTTATCCTCTGTTTGTTTGTGTAGCCTTCCCAATCTTCTGATTTTCCAGTGCTCTTGGCCACTTTAAAGGCTGTCTCTTTTTTCTTTGATATATTTCCTGACTTCCTTTGTCAGCCACGGCTGTCTAATCCCACCCCGGATAATCTTTCTTTTCTCTGTACTGTGTCCTCAATTACACCCAGAAACTCCTGCCATTGTTGCTCTACTGTCTTCCCCGCTAGGCTCTGCTTCCAGTCAATTTTTGTCAATTCCTCTCTCATGCCCCTGTAATTACCTTTATTTAACTGTAACACCATTATATCCGATTTGGCCTTCTCTCTTTCAAACTGCAGACTGAACCCTACCATATTATGATCGCTGCCTCCTAAGTGTTCCCTTACTTTAAAAGTCTTTTATAAAGTCAGGCTCATTACATAGCACTAAGTCCAGAATAGCCTGCTCCCTTGTGAGCTCCATCACAAGCTGTTCCAAAAAGCCATCCTGCAAACATTCCATGAATTCCCTTTCTTTGGATCCACTGGCAACATTATTCACCCAGTCCACCTGCATATTGAAGTCCCCCATGATCACCGTGACCTTGCCTTTCTGACATGCTCTATCTATTTCTCGGTGCATCTTGCGCCCCTGGTCTTGATCACTGTTAGGAGGTCTGTACCTAACTCCCATTATGGTTTTTTTGCCTTTGTGGTTTCACAACTCCACCCACACAGACTCCACATCCTCTGACCCTATGTCATTCAGTGCCGTAGATTTAATTTAATTCTTAACTAACAAGGCAACCCTGCCCCCTCTGTCCGTCTTTTCGATATGTTGTGAATCCTTGGATGTTTAACTGCCAGTCCTGAACTCCCTGCAACCATGTCTCTGTTTTGCCTACCACATCATAATCATTCAAGAGGATTTGTGCTGTTAATTCATCTACTTTGTTGCGAATACTATGAGCATTTAAATAAAGTGCCTTAATGCTAACTTTCTTACCATTATTAGAGATATTGGAAATCCTAAGATGTCTTAAGCTATCCTTCCTTTTTGCGGTATTCCTAGTCTGCCTCGTGCTAAAACCCACCTGTACCCATGCTGTCCTGTTGCTTATCTTTCCATTTAACTCCATACTCCCTGTCTCTTTCACTTTCCCTTCCCCATGACTGGGAAGTTTAAAGTCCTACTGACCACCCTATTTATCCTTTTCGCTGGAACACTGGTTCCAGATCGGTTCAGGTAGAGACTGTCCCAATGTTACAGATCCCCCTGGTTCCAAAACTGATGCCAATGCCCCATGAAATGGAATCCCTCTTTCCCACCCCAATCCCTTAGCCACGTGTTTACTTCCCTAACTTTCTTTTCCCTATGCCAATTGGCACGTGGCTCAGGCAGTAATCCGGAGATTATGACCCTTGAGGGCCTGTACATCAATTTCTTTCCTAGTGCTTGATAATCCCTCTACCCTAGCTTTGCCCATGTTGTTAGTCCCAATGTGGACCACAACAACTGGATCCTCCCCCTCCTGCTCCAATATCCTTTCAAGCCAGTCGGAGATGTCCCGCACCCTGGCACCGGGCAGGCAACACACCACGTGGGACTCCTGATCCAGCTTGCATAGGATACTATCTGTCCCCCTAATTATAGAATCCCCGAGAACAACTACCTGTCTTTTTGCTCCAGAAATGTGAAGCTCATTTATTTCCTTTGGACCAGGCCTCCAGGGCAACATTTAAAAAAAAAAACAAATCGGTTCACGGTATGTGCACATCACTGGTAAGGTCAAAATGTATTGCCCATTCCTATTTGGCCTTGAAGTGTGTAACATGCTTGGATATTTCAGAAGGCAGTTAAGAGTTAACTGCTTTGTTGATGGTGTGGAGTCACATGTAGTCCAGACAAGGTAAGGATAGCAAACTTCTATACTAAAGGATACCAAATAGGTTTCCATAACAATTGACAAAAGACAATGCCTTCTAATTGCTAGCCAGGAACTCAAGGGAGATGGTAAGATTAGCTCATGACGGCGATGGTTATTGCCTTGTACTTGCAATGGTGTGAATGTTACTTGCATTTACATTTGAGCATTTCTTTTCCTTTGAATGCTTGCTGAGTCAGTTTTAACAGATATACAATGACCCAAAATTCCTTTTAGAAAGTGTGTTCTAACATCTGGGTCCATGTCATTGATAAACTTCGATCCCACAAAGAGTAATGTTACTGACCTGTGTGCCCTGTGCTTGTACGTCTCGATATAAAGGAATGGCTTGAGGAAATCGCTTTTTTCCTTTGCAGAACAATCATGGGTGATCGGTTCATATAGGTAAGAGACAGACTGGGGCAAAGGCTCACCACATTCTATTTTGTTAAGGCACTTGATTAGAAACCTAAAAGAAGAAAAATTGCATCAGTTCCAGCATGCTAAAATGCAAACTTGTAGGGGGGTAATTTCCGAAGGCCAGAATGGCTGCAGTGAGCCTTATCCAATGACTCATGAAACTGAATTTAGCTACAGGATTATTGACAGAGGCTATTTGGTCCAGATTTCACAAGTTACTAATTTATTAAACTGTTTCATTGTAGAGTTTTTCCCTTTCTAGTATATTTTAGTTTGGTATCAAATTAAATTTTTAAAATATATACCTTATTGCAATTCCTCTGTATCTTCTTCTAGCCTCCAATTTTTTTCTATTCATTCATGGGATGAAGACGTCACTGGCTAGGCTAGTATTTATTGGCCATCCCTAATTGCCCAGAGGGCAGTTAAGTGTCAAACACTTAACTCTGGGTCTGGAGTCACGTGGGCCAGACCAGGTAAGGATGACAGTTTCCTTTCCTAAAGGACATTAGTGAACCACACAGGTTTTTCCAACAATCGCTGATGGATTCATGGTTGTTAGACTCTTAATTCCAGATTGTTTTTATTGAATTCAAATTCCATCATTTGTCGTTGCAGGATTTAAACCCAGGTCCAAGAACATAACTGCATTTCTGGATTAATAGTCCAGTGATAATATCAGCCTCGGGTAACTGTCTGTGTGGAGTTTGCACATTCTCCCCGTGTCTGCGTGGGTTTCCTCCGGGTGCTCCGGTTTCCTCCCACAGTCCAAAAGATGTGCAGGCTAGGAGGACTGGCCATGCTAAATTGTCCCATAGTGTTCAGGGGTGTGTGGGTTATAGGGGTTGGGTCTGGGTGGGATGCTTCAAGGGGTGGTATGGACTTGTTGGGCCGACGGGGATTTTTCCACACTGTAGGGAATCTAATCTAATCTAATCTAATCACCAGGTCATTGCCTCCCTCATTCTATGGCTGACATATAAACTTAATTCTACGCATTCAAAATACTACAAAAGTAATGAGCTATTAAAAACGAGCTCATTCAGCCTGTATGATTGCTCCTGACCCTTAGCATTCCTCTGTCAAGCTGTCAATGTAAATGCCTGCCCTACCACCATAGGGTCATTGAGCTGTACAGCATGGAAACAGACTCTTCGATCTAACTCGTCCATGCCAACCAGATATCCTAAATAAACCATGTCCTATTTGCCAGCATTTGGCTCATATCCCTTTAATCCCTTCCTATTCATATACCCATCCAGATGCCTTTTTAAAATGTTGTAATTGTACCAGCCTCCAGCACTTCTTCTGGCAGCTCATTCCATACATACACTACTCTCTGTGCGAAAAATATAGGCCTCACAATCACTTTCAAATCTTCCTACTCTCAACTTAAACTATGCCTTCTAGTTTTGGACTCCACCACCTCAGGGAAAAGACCTGGTCTATTTAGCCTATCCATGCCCCTCATGATCTTATAAACCTCATCCCTCAGCCTCCAAAACTCTAGGGAAATTAGCTCCATTCTATTCAGCCTCTATCTATAGCTCAAACCCAGCAACATCCTTGTAAATCTTTTCTGAACCCTTTCTAGTTTAACAACATCCTTCCTGTATCAGGAGACTAGAATTGCAAGCAGTATCCCAAAAGGTGGCCTAACCAACGTGCTGTACAGCTGCAACATGACTTCCTAACTCCTATACTCAATGCACTGACCATGCCCCTCATGATTTTATCAACTTCTATAAGGTCATCCCTCAGCTCTTGATGGTCCAGGAAAATTATCCCAGCCTACTCAGCATCTCCCTGTAGCTTCTTTGTATCATTCTTCATAAGTGTGTATGTGCCCAAAAATCTATAGTAAAATATATTAAATATTCAAGTAACAGCACCCATCTGTCGTCATCAAAAAGCCCCAACCTGCAGAAATAAAGGTGTCAACCCTTCTTTCACTTCTGAAGATCTTCACTCTCCTATCTACTTGCAACTCTACTTTCAAGGAACTATGAACCTGCACTCCAATGTTGTTTTGTTCAGTAACACTTTCCAGGAGAAAATGTAAAACATACTAAGTTGACAACCCAGCATAGCTAAAGAGTACCATAAGGTAGCTGGCACACGTGATTAACTACAAACCTTATAATATGCCTAGAGGAGGAAAATAGAGCAGTGGGGATTAAAACAGCTGTTTTGGTTGCAAAACACAGACTGGACACCAAGAACAGCCATCTGAAATGCAGAAGTGGACTGCTGGTTTGTCAAGGTTTAGACAAAAAAGAATACCATGTAGTGTTGTGAACAAATCATATGACCAAAGTGGGTGTGTTTTAAGATGTAAATTATAGGAATGGATGTGTGCATCGTTTGGCACTCAACATTACAAGCTATCATAGATAGGAGGAACTCTTAGTCCCCCAGATAGCTTACTTGTAAACATAGCTGATGCATATGCTTACTTGTAACCAATCACCGTTCAATACAGTTCTAAAGTTGATTTTGGTGTCCAGGTCTCTGTTACGACTGCACGGCAATTTATTTATGGCTCAACATTGGAATGCAAGCAAAGTTTAACAAATAAGTTAACAACTGCACCGAGATTTTCAATAGTAAACCATCTTCATTGCAAAGCTAAGCTGTTTAAAAATGGAATTTGCATGATACTGGTTATGTATGTCATATTATAAAGCTGTACAAATTCCTCATCTACTTTAAAGTTTAAAAAAAATGCTACACTACCAAAAACAACATGAATATTATAGTCTAATAATGAAATTACTTTCATCATAAATATTTGCACTAGCAGCAACTGAACATCATCAGACAGCAATTTGGGAAGTCTATAATTTCCTCTAATTTCTTTTAATTTTTGTGGGTGGTAAACCAGATTCAAAAGTTTAATTCTGTCTGAAGTTGGACTGTAGGCACTGCTCCAGGAGCTGATCTGAAGTAGCGGTCTCAACAGAGGTAATTTGGAGCTTGGATTATTACGGAGATTACACATCAAGTCCTGGGAAATCCTGAATGCTAGCCTGAGGCAGAAGCTAGCAGCAGATCCTGTATATAGATTGGTGCTATAAATGACCAAGTATCTAGCCCAGATCTTAGGGAGCAAAATATAGTAGGGTTGAAAACTTTACTTCTGAAGGTCAGGGTTTGTTGATTATAAAAGGACAGATGGGTGTGCATCCAGTGCAGTTACTTGATTATTTAATATATTTTACTACAGATTTTTGGGCATATACACACTGATGAAGACTGACAAAAAGAAGTTACAGGGAGAAGCTGAATAGGCTGGGGTAATTTTCCCAAAGCATCTAGGGCTGAAGGGTGAACTAACAGAGATGTATAAAATCATGAGTGGCATGGACAGGGTGAATAGCCAAAGTGTTTTTTCAAGGGCTAGGGGGTGGGGTGGGGGGGGGGGGTGGTGGTGGTGATGATGGTGGATGGTGGTGGTGTGGGTGGGTGAAGAAAAAAACAGTCCAAAACTAGACAGACAGTATAGGTTTCAAGGTAAGAGGACAAAAAGATTTTAAAAAAAAAGGACTCGAGGGGCTACTTCCTTACACAGGAGGGTGGCACACATATGGAACGAGCTGCAAGGGGACCTGTTGGAGCCTGGTACAATTACAACATTTAAAAGCTATCTAGATGGCTATATGAATAGGGCCATTTTAGAGGGATATGGACCAAATTCTGGCAAATGGGACTAGATCAGATTAGGATATCTGGTCAGTACAGACAAGTTGGACTGAAGGATTTGTTTCCATGCTTTATAACTCCATGACTCTAAGTACTAAACTTGAAACAGACTTTATAGAGCAATCCCATAATATTTAAGCTGCTTCTACCATACCGTGCAGTCTGCAATTGCAATACAGTGTTTTCCCCTTCATAGGTACAGGAGGCGACCACCCGACTGTAAAGAGAGGGTAAGCCACTCAGTTTTGAATAACCATGGCCGCCACAAGCTCTGCGACACGCTTCGACTCCAGCACTGCAGGCATCTGATATCAAAGCTTTTAGGCCTGCCGACAAGGCATGGAGCTGCACAGAAATAAAAAGTTGGACAAGCGTTGACACATTCTCTTTTAAAAAAAATAATCAGAAGGCCAAGATTTTCTTTCTTTTCCAAGCAAGTGTTTTATTGGTCAATATTTATCTCTTAACCAATGGATCACACAGTTCATGAACTATTTTTCCAAATGTAGTAAGGTGAGGAATGTAGCAGCTACAAGCATCAGTCCTTGGGCCTCAA
The DNA here is from genome assembly GCF_030684315.1 of Stegostoma tigrinum. Lineage (NCBI taxonomy): Eukaryota > Metazoa > Chordata > Chondrichthyes > Orectolobiformes > Stegostomatidae > Stegostoma > Stegostoma tigrinum. The sequence continues at coordinate 52,339,559 of NC_081364.1, read as the reverse complement.
TCCTTGGGCCTCAATTATTTACTACATGTATTAATGACTTAAGGAAGGAACAGTGCATCTTGCCTTTATGATTAAATTATGTGGCAAAATATGTTGTGATGCAGACATAAGGAATCTGCAAGGGCATATAGATAAGTTGGGTGAATGGGCAGAAGCTTGGCAAATGGAGTTTAATGTAAGAAAGAGTAAGGTCATGCTTTTAGAGAGACTCTAAAAGTGTGCAGCTTAGAGGGACCCGCGCAACCTTATGCATGAAACACAAAGTTAGCAGGCAGGTGCAGCAAATAATCAAAAAGGCAAATGAAATTTGGCCTTGATTGCCAGAGTCTGGGGTTTATTAAAAACAAGAAAGTCTAGTTTCAATGGTGCAGGCTGCTGTTGGGGCCGAAGTACTGTACACAACTTTGTTCCCACATTTGGGGAAAAGAAAGTGTACTGGCATTGGAGACTTTAAAAAGATATTCACTAGGCTGATTTCTGGGATGAAGGTGTTGCTTCATCAAGAATAGCTAAACAGATTACTTTTTCATTTATTAGAATTTCGAAGAATGAGAGATGATCTTATTCAAAGATAACAGATTCTCACAGGGGGCTTGACAGAGTAGGTGCCGAGATGTTGATTCACTGGTGGGGTAATCTTGAACAATGGGACGTAGTTACAGAAGAAGGGATCACTTTTTTTAAAATGCTTGACTTACAAAGGAATTTATTCTCTCACATGGTAGTGAATGTTTGAAATACTTGACCCCAGAGTGTTGTGCAGGCTAGATCATTAAAAATATTTAAATGGGAGGTGGATAGATTTTTGAAATATCAGGAGTTAAGGGTCACACTGAGCTGGCATGAAAGAGGAGTTGAGGCCTGGGACTGATCAGCCATGATTTTTTAAGCCCATGACATATAGGAGCAGCAGTAGGCCATTCAGCCCATCAAACATGTTCTGCCATTCAATGAGATCATGGCTGATCTGGTCATCCTCAACTCCACTTTCCTACCTTATCCTCATAATGCTAGATTCCTTTACAGATGAAAAATCTGTCTATCGCAGCTATAAATACACTTAACAACGCAGACTTGACAGACCTCTAGGGTAAAGAATTCAACCAGATTCACCATCCTTAGATAGAAGAGATTCCTCTTCAATCGGTCTTCAATGTTAAACCCCTTATTCTGAGAATCCAGATTCTAGCCACACGTTGCACAAAACAATGAGTTGTCCTGTATCACTTATGGTTTTTATGTCACTCATGTTAAGTCTTTATCCTCTGTATTCAACGTTTCCACCAATGGGAGCAGTTTGTCTCCATCTACTCTGGCTACGCCTATGATTTTAAATACCTCCACAGTTTTATTTTTTGTAAATAATGTGAATTCTGTAAAACTTGGATCTTCTGGAATGTAATGTTCTCCAATGTCAGCAGTACGAAATTTACTGGTGATGTGTAAACAAAACCACAGCTATCTTTAACTGATGCTTTTCAGAAACATTTTGTAAACCTATTTCTGAAATTTCCATCTTAATTGCCACATTACAATTGCATTCATAGAAACACAGAAAATAGGAAGAGTAGGTCATTTGGCCCTTCAAGCCTCCTCTGCCATTCAATATGGTCATGGATGATCTTCTAACTCAGTATCCTGTTTCTGTTTCTGCCCCCAGGCGTTTTTCTATATTTTCATTAAAGTTGCTCTTAATCTAGGTTCTTTTTGAAAGTGTGATCTAATTAAACCCATGAAAGAACTAGCTCAATCTGACATGCAGAAAATTAGGCAAATACTACCACGTTAATAGAGAGGGATGGTTCCTACTGACACTGAATTCAACTTCATCAGCTGATTTGACCCTGCAGGAAGGTTTTGCCTATGTTATTTACGTTACATCCCAATTAGAATTACTCCATTAAAATGTTCAAGGCATATCTTTTGTCAGGTCTCAAGGACCGAGAGTTTAAAAATTCTGAGATGCAACTGAAAGGTAAAAAAGGACAAAGAAATAAAAATGAGAGATTAGATCTGTACGCCATAACGTTATGAAATTAAAATTTCAAGTGATCTTCTTAGATCTTGAATTTAATAATATGTCTAGAATATTTATTAAACCTCTGACTGATGTTCATATTAACTGTAAGATATGAATCTGTTCATCGGTTAGTTCCACATGCCGCTCATCACATTGGGAGGTGGAAACTCACTCTTATTAAAAACACTTTCAGATATTAAGCTTTTTCCTGAGATAACACTGCACAGTGTGCATCAGTTACATTACATTCAGGGAACTGAGTCGAGTCCATAAATCAAAATGACTAACTTTGTAAAACTTCATTTGTGTACTTCCTAAAAAAAAAACACAATAGAAATAAACCGGTTGAAAAATCAGAAGCAAATTATAAGTCTGCTTCATATTATCCAAAAATGCTGATATTTAGTGTGTCCAAAACAAACGCATCCTATGTTCTTTTCTGGGACATAGCAAGAACTGCAGACGTTGGAGTCAGAGTCAACACAGTGTGGAGCTGGAGGAACACAGCAGGTTAGGCAGCATCAGCGGTGCAGGAAAGTCAACGTTTCGGATCAGGACCCTTCTTTGGTTCAATTTCCAACTCAAAACGTCGACTTTCCTACTCCTCTGATGATACGTTCTTTTCTGATATTTTTCTCACAGTTTTGAGGTAATGTCAGCCTCATTCAGTGGCATCAGTTGTGCTGCCGAATCAGGAAGTCAACAGCTTCAAGTCCCACAACAGGACTGAAGTACATAATGCAGACTGATGCTTTGAAACGAAACAGACCCTCCCATTATACTTGCAGTAAAAGCACTATTTCACTTATTTTGAATCACTGTTATCCACTAGCACTGCTGACATGTTACATCTCAGGAAATTGACAGCTGATGACCAAGGATATTACTTGCATGTTCTTTAGAAGTTATTTTTAAAAGGATGGTGCTGCAGATGTAATTGTTTTCGTCCTCATTATTGTGCAGATTGCATGTTACTCTGCCTGTACATGCCCAAAATTAGCCAAATTATCTTACCTCAGGCAATGATGAGGCATCTCCCTTGCTTTTGATCTGTACTTTCACTTGGTTGCAGAAGGTATCCAATGATGAGGCCATGAAATGAAAGGCAAATGCTGTTGCCAGCTGAGGAAGAAGCTTCTGTTGCTGGGTCTGATAATCTAGAATTTTTGCTTCCATTTCCCTGAAAGCCGATCATAATTTCAAAATCATGAATCACAAAGCTGAGTGTTCAACGTACAAGTTGAATCAGCCAGTTATTAGACATTTATTGTGCAGATATCTTGGACAATAGCCTGATTTTTGTGTTAGATGTTTTCTCTACTGTAACTACCATTTTCTTTGTTGGTTTCCAACAATTCAGTTAATAGATATAATGCTAATGGAATACCTACTTAAAACTATGAAATCAAACTTGGTTGCAGTGAAAAATATAAATATCAGGAGAGGGATGGAGTAATGTAAACAGATTGTACTACAGGGTTATTAATGTACAACATTTGGTCTCATCCTATCTGGCATACAGTAGCCAGTTATCACTGACTGTAGGATTTTATTGTACGTGAAAGAGACGGACAACCAAAATGATGCAGGTATAAGGAATATATTAAGAATGGTTAGAGAAGCTGAGTTTATTTTCTTCGAGGACGAAGAGAATGTGTGTAAACATGTTTAAAGTTCTCTATATTATGGAAATGGCTGTCAAAAATTATGAAACTAGGATGTTCGGTCTGGTTGAAGGTTCAAAGGGCTCAAGCAGTTAAAATTCATAAGTTAGGGGCTAGAAAGAATGCCAGGTAGAATTCTATTCTACTTGTCGGGTCACAAGCTTGCATAATTAGTTACTAGGAGAAGTTCTTAAGCCAGTAAGACAATGCATCAAGACAATGAGACATATTCCAGGAAAGAACAGAGGTCGAGAGAATATTATGCAAGTAGGCTGCAAACAGTTCATTTGTTGAACCTCAAAGACCTTTGCTGGTTTTGAAAATTCTTATATTCTTCTGTTGCAATCAGCACCCAAAATGTAATTGAGAGATTTATTGTATATTTCCATCAAAATAGCTTTCAGATTAAAAATCTGAAAATTCCTTCAACTGATTCTGCTTTTACTTGGAAATAGAATCTGCAACAATAAAAAAAAACTTTAACGTACAGATAACACGCAAGTGAACACTCACTGCATACAAATATTTATTAAGCGATATGGAATTCCAACATACCCAGGCTTTAACTTTGATTGGCGTCTCACCACAGAATATCGAATAGCAATAACACAGGCTTTGGAAAGAGCAGTCACCATTTCTTCAGTTATTATCTTCACTCGAGTAAATACCATAGCAATGTAATTGATTCTGTCAGATCCTTTTTTAATATAGCGACCGTCTGAAGTAATCTAGAGTGGCAACAGGGATTAATGTAAAACCGGTATTTCTGATTCAGTAAAAAAAAACATGTAATTAATGTAAAACATTGTAAATAACTCATGCACAGTATAATGTGCAGGACGAGCATGTCGTCAGATGAGATGTGTAAGCTATTAACATTCTACAAGGCAGGGCTGACATATCATCAGTACGGCAGTATTTAGAGAGAATGTAGAAACTTAAAGCTGCTTTTATCATGTGTGCACTCAACCTGGGTTGTTGGTCTCACCATTTCAGTTTCCACAAGAAAATAATCTGAACAGTTTTCTATAACATTCAACATCAATAGCTCCACAGAACATCTCTACCATCAACATCATGGGCTGCATGGGTTTCCTCCAGGTCACTCAACACTGACTTGAACATATGTTGCATTCCTTAAATTTTTGCTGGATCAGATTTTGAAAGAATCTCTACTTAACAGCCATGCAAAAGTACTTTTAGCACAGAAATTGCAGTGGTTTAAGAAAGTAGCTCACTATCACAAAAATTAGATTTTAAAACCTTCAAATTCCAAAGCAATACAATGAGATTTATTCCATGATTTTGGAGATTTTCTGCATTCATAGTTTCTCCTTCTAGCGAGATGGCCTGTACAACCTTCTCAAGTGCAACAGAGGGCTATAAGTGGTGCCTTATGAACAACATTCAATATCCCATGCATAATTTTTTAAAAATTGAAAACTCTAGTTTAAGAATTGTGAGAAAAATACATACCTCACTATATCTGTTCAGCATATTATCCTTGGGAATGCGAATGTTTTGCAACATTAAATATCCATTGTCAACATGTTCAAGGCCCATCTTTGGGCCAATATCTCCAATCTTGACACCTGGAATTACATTATAAAATACATTAGCATTAGTATCCATTTCTTGCGAAGCATTCCTGGGATGATGACATCATTGGCAAGACCAGAATTTGTTGTATATTCCCAATTAGCTTGTAGTGGTGGTGGTCAGCCACTTGCCTGAATACAAGATGACCGAGTAGCACACTTGGCCATTTTCAGAAGGTCATTACATGGAAGCAGGCTGCCTTGGCACAGATGACTCTTTTACCTGAAGGCCACAGTCCAACCAGAGGATTTTACTGACAATCTGGAGGTTTCATGGTCACCAGTGAAATTAAGTTTTTATTCCAGATTTTATTAAATTTACAGGCAGTCCCCAGATTGCAAATGGGTCCCATTCTGGAGTCCATTGGTAAGCCGGTTTGTTGGATTTGGAACACAATTCAGGACAATGGAAAGTAGCTATTCGTATAGGAAATATTCACACGGCAGGTATTTAAATTTTAAAACCATGTATGGAATCATGTTTGTAACTTGGACATTCATAATTCAGGGACTCCCATACTAAATTTAAGATCCCCAGGATTGGAATTCCTTCATTCAGCAAGTTGACAACAAAAGTTATAAAACCATTCATGTTCCATAAGTCCATGTCATTTAAGAAAACGGAATCTACCATCAGGAGAAACTTTGAGGATCATGTATACAATAATCATCTACTAATAGTGTTTAACTTAGAACTGCATTCAGTAAAAGCATCCAGAAATGGTCTTTGGTGAACTCCAAGGTGAGGTATGCCTTGATTTCCAAATGGATTTGGATAATATTTCACACAAGAGGATATAATTATGTACAAAATTGCAGAGGTCTAAGGTAAAAGATGGTACTGGCTAGGAAACTACACAAGGTGAAAGGGTCCACTTCAGTGGTGTTACGTCAGAGTAGAGTAGGCAGAAATATCTATTGGGTGACAGAGATTGACAGGAGGGCATTTTTCTAATTTGATTAATACCTTGAATTCTAAAACAGCAAAGGTGTGAAAAATTCAATCAGGATATATATCAGGGGAATTAGGGTGCACAACTCAAAAGTGCAGACATGGGCAAAACACAGGGATATGAAATGTAATACAGGCATTTTTAAAAGAGCAATCTTCTCAAGTGGGTGTAAAAGATAGAAGTGCACTGGTTTCTCAGTGTCCTAGCCACATTTACTGCCGAGTCACCACTCAAAACAAAAACCTGGTTATTTACTTGTCTCTGCTTGCTAATTGTTGAACTTTATCGTGTCCAAACTGGCTGATCGATTTTCCTAATCTTACTCCCAGTGCTGCTTTATATTAAATTAGAATCAGGTGACAGGTTTAAACTAGCAAATGATAATTTTACACAGTGTGTATAAAACAAACCTTGATAAAACGAAGACCAACGGATGAAAGAACCTTCATCTATAAGTAGTGGAGCAAAAAACCTGGGTATCATTTAAGAAACTATTGGATGCTAAAACCCAGGGTCAGCATTGTGATCTCTGCACAGATCAGAATGGTGTCAAACAGCTTTGCTCATCAGTAATTACCTTGTGAAGTGCAATATACCAACTGGGTGAACACATCACATTTAAAGGTAGTTAAAAATAGTTCTGCAGTGCTTCACAAATGAGTGAGGAGCAATGAACATGGAGCTGAAGGATACAGTAAAGGGGAAGAGCAAAAAGCTTGAACTAACAGCTGAGTTCTCAGGAGGGCTAAAAGGCTGAGTGCATGACAGGAGAGTATATGCAGGGAATAATTTATGCTAAAGTCGGCTGAGTCAGGTTTTGGTATTCTAATAACAGCCATTATTATACATTTGAATCTCTGCAGGTGACTGGAAAAATTGAGAAACTTCTCCCCCCAGTCCCCTTTCTTGGGTAACATTGCTTTTTAGGTGCGCAAGAAATTTAATTTTATTACAATGCTCCCTCTCTCAACAATTAAAAAGAGGACCTATTTGCAAAAGACAGGATGAGCTCCTAAACTATTCTAGAAGTAAAGATTTAAGTCAACTCCTCCATAAATTCAACATCAGCAAAGGCAAGATCAAGGCCTAAAGTGAAGACAGAATCACGTTTTTACTCCGTCCTCCACCACATACTGAGATACTAATTCAAATATCTCCTCTATCGGAAGATGACACCAAGATTCCACTCTGGTCACGATCACCAAACCTTGTGCTGCTTTCCAGGTAAGACTTTTTTGTTTGCTCAAGATTTCATTGAAATGTACGTGTCTATCATCAAACTGAGCAGATTGTAAAAACTGTTGTTAGCATAAAATGAAAAAAATTAAAGCAGAGAAATGAAGATACAATCTGAAACAAGGTGGTTAATAATAGATAATAAATAATTAGGAAGTGGCAGGCAATTAAATAACTCTACTTCTCTCCTCATGCAAAAAAACTTTCTAGAAATGTTAGGGAACAAAGGTTCTAGCGAGGATAAATCGAAGGAAGTTAGTGATAGATTTTGAAAAAAGTGCTGGAAAAATTAATGGGGCTGAAAGCTGATAAATCCCCAGGGCCTGATGATCTACATTCCAGAGTGCCAAAAAAGATGCGAATTAGTGAATGTGTTGATCATATTTCAAAATTCTGTTAATTCTGGAACAGTCCCAGCAGGTGACAGATGACAAAAATAACCCTAGCACTTTAAAAAAGACGGAGGGTTGGGGGGGGGAAAATCGGGATTATAGACATGTTAGTTTCACATTATTATTAGGAAAAATATTACAATGTATAACAAAAGAAGTGTAACAGGGTGCTTAGAAAATGTCAATGGGATAGACAGTCACAATGGACGGGACATCAGTTTAGCAAACTTACTTGACTATTTTGAAGATGAAGATGAAACAAGTGGAATTGAGAAGGAAGTACCAGAGGATGTAATGCCTTTGGGAGTTCAGAAAGATTTTCTACATAAGCGATACTTTCTATAGAGCAAGAATAGTGAAGGCTCACTAGTTTAGTACCAAAGATGGCAGCATTGTTGTATGCGGAGATACTCAATCAACAAAGATCTGTATTCTTTAAGTTTAGAAGAACAGGAGGAGATCTCAATGAAATGTATAACATTCTGACAATTCCAGACAGACTGGATATAGGGATGATATTTCTCTGAGCTGGGCTCTAGAACAAAGGGTCGCAGTCTCAGGGTATGCAGTAGGTCATTTATGATAGAGTAGGAGAAATATCTTAGCTCAGAAGGTGAGAATCTGTTGATTTCTCTATAGCATAAGACTATGGAACTTAACAGTCTGAATATATTTAAGAGTGAACATTTCAAGAACTATTTCTAAATGTGAAAAGAAATATGTCAGACAGTACATGCCCACTGGCCAGCTAACTCACCTGATCATCCAATCAGTTCATTAACATTTGACAGGGAAACCTCAGTACTGGTTAACTGGGTTACCAGAAGCTTCTGGCTAATTCGGTGCTGGGAACTTCTAGTTCTGAAGTCCATTGGTCAGAACCTACAGTTCAGGGCATCCAGCAAAGAGAAGGTGATATTTTTCTTCTTTTTGTGGGGTGGGCACCATGTTCACTTAAGGAGAGTAACTGCAAGCAAGTCAAGAGATTGCTGGTAGACCTTTTCATCTAGCCCTGAACTAGAATTGGAAAATAAGGAGTTTCTTTCCAAGGCTAACTTGCCCAAGTATTTGCCATTTTTGTCATCTCCAGGGAGTGGAAACCCATGCACAGAATCTTTCTTGAATCTGCAAGATTATAGAATGTGTTTCTTTTTGCATTAATACAGCTACTCTTGATATATTTAACTGTGGTAACCTGATTCAGACTTAGTAACACAAGTGAAAACTGGTCTATCGCAAAACAAAATAAGCATTGTTAATCAAAGTTTCTAATCCACCTTCTACGACGAATCCAATTTTAAAATGTTGAAAATTATCTCAAAAATTTATAGGATTTGAGTTTCATTGATGCAGTCAGTTTTAGTAGAATATCTTTTTAAATTGTAAAGGATGTTGTTATTGCCTGTTTTCTAGAGATAAACTTGAGTCAAGACTCTTCTCTAAGGGCTACAAAAAGATGCAAGTCGCAGAAACCCACAATGGTGATTAATTCAATCAGGGACATGGTGAGATTTGTCACAGACCCAGCTTCCAGTGTATCAAGTTCGAACAAGTGAAACCACTTTACAGCGAGATGTAATTCACAGTGGAAATTACTCAATCCTTAGCACTGCATATCCATAGAAGTTGAGAGGATTTTAGATTAAATAGTGGCAGCAAGGAATCATGTGGGAAGATGTGGTAAGTCAAAGAGTGGATTCAAGGCCAAAAAGAAAAGTATTGTTGACTTGCTCGCCAAGCTGGCTTGTTTTCATTCAGACGTCTCGTCACCATGCTAGGTGACATCATCAGTGAGACTTCTGATGAAGTCGTGTTGTTGTACTCTGCTTGGAATTTATACTCTCTAATCCGTTATGGTGAGCAGTGTCATTTCCGATTTTGATCAGTATGGGGTTTGTACATGGGGTCCAATTCTATGTTTGTTGATTGCATTACAGGTGGAGAACCATGCTTCTAGGAACTCCCGTGCATGTCTATGTTTGGCTTGGACTACTATGGTTACCTTGTCCCAGTTAAACTGATGGCCTTCATTGTCAGAGTGTACCGATGTTAAGGAAAGTTCATTGTGCAGTTTTGCTGCTAGCTGACGTTCACGTAGTCTGATGGCTAGTTTCCTTCCTGTCTGTCCAATGTAATGTATGTGGCAATCGTTGCAAGGTACTTTGTAAACCAAGTTGGTTTTGCATGTTGTGGGAATGGGGTCTTTAATCCTTGTGAGTGTTTGTCCTGGAGTGGCTATGGGCTTGTGTGCTACCATGATTCCTAGTGGTCTTAGGAGTCTTGTCAGTTCTGATACGTTCTTGACATAGGGGAGTGTGGCCGATGTGTTAGTGACACTATTTAGATGGGCCAAGATACACTGTAACACTCCGGAACTATACAGAAAAAAAAAAAAGAGGAAGAGCACCTATACAAGGTCTTCCCTATGAACGGATATCCCCACAACTTCAGCTGCACATGCCTACCAAACAGACAACAACAGGAGGACACAGTACGTCCTACCACACTGGCCATACTGCCCTATATCAAGAATATATCAGAACTGACAACAAGACTCCCAAGACCACTAGGAATCATAGTAGCACATAAGCCCACTGCCAATGAAAGACAAACACTCACAAGGATTAAAGACCCCATTCCCACAACCTGCAGAACCAACGTGGTTTACAAAATACCACGCAACAACTGCCACAAACATTACATTGGACAGACAGGAAGGAAACTAGACATCAGAATACACAAACGTCAGCTAGCAGCAAAACAGCATGATGCACAATCCTTATTATTAGTATACTCGGACAATGAAGGCCATCAGTTTAACTAGGACAAGGTAACCAAAGTAGCCCAAGCAAAACACGGATGTACAAAGGTGTTCCTAGAGGCATGGTTCTCCACCCATAATGCAATCAACAAACGTACAGAATTGTTTCCCATATACAAACCTACACAGATCAAAACCGGAAATGGCCCCATAGTGGACCAGACAATATAAATTCCAGAGATTGTAGGAACTGCAGATGCTGGAGAATCTGAGATAACAAGGTGTGGAGCAGGCCAAGGCGCATCAGAGGAGCAGGAAAGCTGACGTTTTGGACCTATACCCTTCTTCAGAAATGGGGAAGGGGAAGGGGGTTCTGAAATAAATAGGGAGAGAGGGGGAGGTGGATAGAAGATAGATAGAGGAGAAAATAGGTGGAGAGGAGACAGACAGGACAAACAGGCAGCGATGGAGTCAGTAAAGGGGAGTGTAGATGGTGAGTCACGGAGGGGATAGATCAGTCCAGGAAGGATGGACAGGTCAAGGGGGCAGGATAAGGCTTGTTGGTAGGAAATTGAGGTGGGAGGAAGGATAGGTTTGGGAGGCGGAGACCAGCTGGGCTGGGTTTTGAGATGTGGTAGGGGCAGGGAAGATTTTGAAACTTGTGAAGTCCGCATTGATACCAATGGGCTGCAGGGTTCCCAAGTGAAATATGAGGTACTGTTCCTGCAACCTTTGGGTGGCATCATTGTGGCACTGCAGGAACCCCAGGATCAACATGTCATCTGAGGAACGGGAGGGCAAGTTGAAATGGTTCGTAACTGGGAGGTGCAGTTGTTTAGGTCGAACTGAGCGTAGGTGTTCTGCAAAGCGGTCCCCAAGCCTCCGCTTGGTTTGCCTGATGTACAGGAGGCCACAACAGGTACAGCAGATACAGTATACCACATGAGCAGATGTGGAGGTGAACAGCTGCTTGACGTGGAAAGTCTTCTTGGGGCATGGAGGATGATGCATTGGATCCAGAGGTTGGTGGGGTGGTACATGAGGATGAGGGGGATTCAGTTTTGGTCGTTATTATGGGGAGGGGGTGGGGGGGGGGGGGGTTGTTTGGTGGCGGTGGTGGCAGTTGAGGTCCTTGAGAAACAAGGACATGAGATGCTCGGGAGTGGAATGCCTCATCCTCCGAGCGGATGCGGCAGAGGCAAAGGAATCAGGAATAGGGGATGGCATTTTTGCAGGAAGGTGGGTGGGTGGATGTGTATTCTAGGTAGCTGTGGGAGTCGGTGGGCTTGAAATGGATATCAGTTTCCAGGTGATTTCCAGAGATGGAAACCGAGAGGTCCAGGAAGGAGAGAGGGGTATCAGAGACGGTCCAGGTGAACTTAAGGTTGGGGTGCAAAGCATTGGTGAAGTGGACGAACTGTTGAGCCCCTCATGGGAGCATGAGGCGGTGCCAATACAGTCATCATTGTAACAGAGGAAGAGGTGGGGTTTAGGGCAGTGTAGCTACGGAAGAGGGATCGTTCCACATAACCGTCTCTGTCTGCTCCTGCTCTACTGAATTTATTTTCACTTATCTCAATGCCATTTTCTCCCCCCGGTCCAAGGACTCCCTACCTATGTCCGTGACACCACCCACACCCTCCACCTCCTCCAACACTTCCAATTCCTTGGTCCCCAACACCTCATCTTTACCATGGACGTCCAGTCCCTATACTCCTGCATTCCCCATGCAGATGGCCTAAAGGCCCTCCGCTTCTTCCTGTCCCACTTCCTACAGACAAAGGGAATGGCCATGGGTACCCGCATGGGCCTAAGCTACGCCTGCCTCTTTGTAGGTTACGTGGAATGATCCTCTTCTGTACCCACACCTCTTGCTCTGTTACATCGAAGACTGTATCGGCACTGCCACGTGCTCGCACAAGGTTCTTGAACAGTTCGTCCACTTCACCAACACTTTCCACCCGGACCATCTCTGATACCTCTCTCCTCTTCCTGGACCTCTGTGTTTCCATCTCTGGCAACTACCCGGAAACTGATATCCACTTCAAGCCCACCGACTCCCACAGCTACCTAGAATACACCTCCACCCACCCACCTTCCTGCAAAAATGCCATCGCCATTTACAATTCCTTCGCCTCCACTGCATCTGCTCAGTGGAGGAGGCATTCTACTCCCGGACATCTCAGATGTCCTCGATTTTCAAGGACCGCAACTTTCCACGCTCAGTTGTTGAGACCGCGTCTCCAGCACTTCCCGCAACTCATCCCTCACACCCCCTCCCCGCAATAACAATCAAAAAACAGAATCCCCCTCGTCTTCACGTACCACTCCACCAACGTCTGGATCCAACGCATCATCCTCTGACACTTCAGCGATCTGCAATCCGACCCCACCACCAAAGATATTTTTCCCCTGCCCACCCTTATCTGCTTTCTGGAGGGTCCTCTCTCTCCGTGACTCCCTTGTCCACTCCATACTCCCCTCCAGTCCCACCACACACGGCACTTTTCCCTGCAACTGCAGGAAGTGCTACACCTGCCCCTACACCTCACCCTTCACACCGCCCTATGCCCCAAGAAGACTTTCCACATCAAGCAAAGGTTCACCTGCACATCTGCTAACGTGGTATACTGTATCCACTGTTCCCATTGTGGCCTCCTCTGTATCGGGTGAACCATGCAGAGACTTGGGGACCGCTTTGCAGAACACCTATGCTTGGTTTGCAACAAACAACTGCACCTCCCAGTCACGAACCATTTCAACTTGCCCTCCCATTCCTCAGAGGACATGTCCATCCTGGGCCTCCTACAGTGCCACAATGACACCACCTGACGTTTGCAGGAACAGCACCTCATTTCATTTGGGAGACCTGCAGCCCAATGGTATCAATACGGACTTCACAAGTTTCAAAATCTCCCCTCCCCCTACCGCATCCCAAAACTAGTGCAACTAGTCCCAAAACTCCCACCTAACGCCCCACCCCCATCTCCTAGCTACTAGCTTCATCCTACCTAGTTGACCTGTCTGTCCTCCCTGGACTGACCTAACCCCTCCCTAATTCCTCACCTACACTCACCTTTACTGGGTCCATTCCTCACCTCTTTGACCTATCTGTCTCCTCTCTCCCTGTTTATTTCAGAAACCCTTCCCTCTCCCCCATTTCTGAAGTAGGGTCTAGGCTGGAAACATCAGCCTACCTGCTCCTCTGATGCTGCTTGGCCTGTTGTGTTCATCCACCTCTACACCTTGTTATCTCTAGTATAAATTCCAAGTGGAGTAGAACAACGTTGCCTCATTGGAGGCCTCTCTGATGTCATGGTGATGAAACGTCTGAACGAAAACATGCGGTTCGGTGAGCAAGTCAACAATCTCATCCGTAACCCAAGCTACAAATTTTTGCTAAAACTTTAAAGGAAGGTACTAATATGGGAAAGGATAATGTGACCACAACAGAAAGGGACAGAGTATAAATCTAAGAGTCAACATAAAACTAAAATTTATAATGAGAGCCCAAGCATAAAACTAAAGTTCAATGTAGAGAGTATTCAAAACAAAAGAATGGTGTGAAAATAGAATAAGTATGACTCGGTAATCATTACAGAGACATTACTGTTAGGACAACATGGATTGGAACCTGAACCTTGAGGGACACAGGACACAGGACACTTAGTACTGACAGGGAACTGGGAAAAGGTTTCCCTTGTTCATGACAGCCTTCGCACAATAGAGAAGGATGATCCAAGTTCAGGAGACAGAGGTCTGAAAAGAATGACCAAAAAAATTAATAAAAAAGGAGGAAAAATTACAGTACAAGAGAATGCTAACCAGAAATATAAAAACAGATAGCAAGAGATTCTATAAATATTTCAAGAGGAAGAGCTAGCATAGTGAGCATTGGTCCTACAGCAAGTGAAACTGGACAATTAATAATGGAAACCAAGCATATTCAGAAGAATTGAACAAGAATTTGGCATCAATCTTCAATATAAAAGGGACAAGCAACATCTCAAAGCAGCAATAAAATTAGGAAATTGAATGCACGGGGGAACTCAGAATCAAAATCACCAGAGAAATGGTACAACTGTGGGTTCAGATCAACTTCATTTTAGTGTCTTAAAAGAAGTGACTAGTAAAATAGTTGATGTATTGATTATTCTCCAAATCCCTTGATTAGGAGGAGGGAAGATGGTACATTTATTCAAAAAAGACGACAGAAAGCAAGAGACTACAGGCTGGTTGGCTTAATATCTATTATAGGGAAACTGTTAGAAGCTCTCGTTAAAAAAGTTACAGCACGATACTTGGGTAAGTTCAAAGTAAATCAGTCAGAGGCAATATGGTTGTGTAATTTCATCGCAAAACTAGGAAAATAGTACTTCATCATAATTCACCCACCTGTCAGAACAAGACAAGGCAAACTTTTTATTAAAAAGTTTGCCAGAGAGTCAGGAAAATAAAAAAAAGCAGAATGTTACCTGGCAAAGCCGAATGGTCCAGCAGACTGCGAATCTGAACAATGAAAGCGTGCATCCCATGGCACTTCCCCTGGGTGTACAGCTGTGCGAGAACTACAGCATGATTTGCCGAACTACCCACTGACAACAGGAAATAAAATTTATTAAGACTTCTCTACAGAATGTAATAGATTATTTGAATATGCGCCCCCCAACTTGCTGGCCAATTTACAATATCCTGTTTGTTTCACACAAAAGGCATCTTGTGTTAACAGCCATCCTGTTATTTTTAAGAATGCTGGATTTAAACACTAATTGCCCATGAATTGTGCCATCGAAAATTATGCCTAGTCGTTAGAAGTGTAAAATACCTCTTAAACAAGGTGATATTTGACAATGCGAATGTCAAATCATCTCTCTGGCACAGAAAAAGAACAATTTAATTCACACAGTCTCACTCCTACGTGTACTGAATTGTTGCTGACCGATTTTAAATTTATTTTTCCTCAATTTCCCATTTCTTTCTCTCAATCGTTTCTGTCTTCTTTCTTTAGCACCTGATTTGACTCATCTTGCTCCATTGTTCTGGTTTCTTTCTCAATCCTCAAATTTTATTTGTTAAATGTACTGTTGATTCTGTCATTCACTGAAATCCAAGAGGATTCATTGCATCATCTCATCAATGTAAGCTTTCACTTCCAGCAAGAAATGGTGGAACAATTCAATGAAATGAAATGAAGTTTCCAGAAAAGATCTAACTAAGGACATGTACAATAATATACTCTATTCCAGCAAGGCCTAGACCATTTTATTTCAACAATACGCATGTAGACAGCACCCATAACGTTATCGTCATGACTTAGTGCAGTACAATGTACGCAGGTTTTCTTGAGTTAGAAATCTATTTCTATTCAAAGTAACTATAAGTTCAAATTCAACAAAAGGCAGAAATGAATAACTTCTAAAGTCTAGTTAGTGAAAAATTTTATGAGGCTTACAGTCACCAGGCCACCACTTTATTGATGATGGTTTTGGTGAGTTGAGGATGAAATCCTGATTGGAAGGATCAAAGGATGCAGTTGTCTCTAGTCCTTGAAGATAGCTACCTTAAAATGAATAGCAAGTAAACTGATTAAGACCGGAACAGGTTGCAAGTTAGAGATTACAGATGGAAACAAAAGTTGATTTATTTATCATCAAATAACTATAGTTCTTTCTGGTTATCACTTCTCTTTGGTTCAACTAATGCGTTTGACCCAGGTTTGTTGCATTGTTGACTTCAGTAAAACATATTATGTTGCTCAGAGGTTCCAATCATACAAATATTTGGAACTAAATGCTATGTTTACCTAACTGAAATTGCATATCTATCCAACTATCTCAAATGATGAAAAAAACGTCTGCTAAACAGCCAGATATCAGTCATTGGAACAGACTAGCATTAAACTGATCTAATAGTTGATTGGAGATCAAATTGTCATTAAATTATTTTCAGAAAGGGGCCATTGTGAATTTAACTGTGCAACCATTCAATCAAGATCAGAATGTATTTGCTGGATTCACGATAGAAACACTTCCCTCTGATTTAGGCCATAGTAAGTTAAGCACCAATATCCACTTAACAGCTGACTTTTGTAAATTCTAGTAGCCTAATTAACTCAGAATTTGATTATGTAAAATGATAAAGCATAAAACAAACTGGTACAATATAATCGTGCTGGAAAACTGCGCTCAAATGTTAGCTTGTCAAATTATCCACTTACCATGGCCAAGTTCGGTTTGAGCATAGGTTCCGATAATTTGATAATCCCTAGCCAAGGGAACCCACTTGGCAATCTGTGCATCTGTTCCCAGTTCCGTGATGGTTGGTATAAACACTCCACTGTGGACTGCAAAAGCCAAATTTCCTCCCAAGATTCTAAAGCCAGAAAAAATGCACAGGTCAGAGCCTTGGAATTCTGAGATAAGAATTCATCTGCAATATTCCCAATGCTTGTCCACAAACTACAAGGTCCATCTCAGCATAGAATACAGTCCACTTGCCTGGACGAGTGCAGCTCCAGCAACACTCTTGAAGCTGGGCACCATCCAGGACAATAACAAAACAAAAACCAGAAATGTTAAAGATCTGAAACAAAAACAGAAATTGCTGGTGAATCTCAGCAAGTCTGGCAGCATTTGTGGGAAGAAAACAGGGTTAGCATTTCATCAGCACTGATTATATTAAACCAGTTGATTTATGCTTCATGCTTCATAATTTTACAAAAACAGTTTGAGTTAATTGGACTTCTAGAATTTCAGAAAATGTCAGCTGCCAACTGAAACTACCATTCAGGACAAAGCTGCCCACTTTATTAGTATCCCATTGAGTACCTTGAACACATTCCCTCCACTATAAAAACAAAGTGACAGCAGTGTGTACTAGAAGATGCATTCAAGTTAGCTTCAGTACTTTCCAAACGCAAACTCTACCACCCAGGTGGATCAGGACAGCAGATATATAGGAACACCACCATTTTCAAGTTTCCATCTAAACAACATAAACTTTGAAAACAAAGCTGGAGTAGAATGTTTAGACTGTGAACCAGCTCAACTATTCAATGCAATCATGGCTGATTGTTCAATTCAGAACTCTGTTCCCACATTTCCTCCATACCCTTTGACAAGAATTAAACCCAATTTGTTCTTGAAGGCATCCAAAATTTGACCTAAATCACCTAGTGACAGAGAATTCCACAAGCTCACCAATTTGAAAAAAGAAATTTCTCCTTATCTCAGTCCTAAATAGCCTACTTGAATCCTTATACTGTGACTCCTGGTTAGCCTCCCTGTCATCAGGAATATTGTTCCTGGAATTACCCTGTCATCTAGTTTTGTCAGTATTTTGTAGGTTTCTATGAGATACTCCCTTATTCTTCTAAACTCCAGTAAATATAATCCTAATTGAACCAGTCACTCTTCATACGTCAGCTCTGGAATTAGTGTGGTAAACCTTTGTTGCACTGCCTCCACAGCCAGAACATCCCTCCTTGGACATGACGTGGAGGTCCTGGTGGTGGACTCGGGTGGATAAAGTCATAAGTCACACAACATCAGGTTAGAGTCCAACAAATTTGAAATCACAAGCTTTTGAAGCGCAGGTGAAGTCACTTCACCTGACAAAGAAGCAGCACGCCAAAAGATTGTGGTTTCAAATAAACCTGTTGAACTTATAATCTGATGTCATGTGACTTCTGACTGCCTCGGAGAAGGAGAACAATACTGCTCACAATACCCCAAGTGTGGGCTCACCAAGGGCCTGAAGGAGTGCGCAAGACATCCCTGTTCATGCACTTGAATCCTTTTGCTATGAAGGCCAACATACTAGTTGCTTTCTAGTAGATTTGTCAAGCAAGATTTCCTTTTCAAAAATCCATATTGACAGTTTAATCTGGTCAACAACATCCTGAGTTGGAACCATACCACTGCTCCCTTACTGTCACTAACAAAATTCTGGAAATCCCTTCATTTCGGCACTGAGTGTATCTATATCATATCAACTACAGTAGTTCAAGGTGGCAGCTCACCAAAGGCAATTAAGGATTGGCAAGAAATAGTGGCCTAGCCGTTGACATCCACTAATCTTGAAACAGGAAATCTCTGGTTTTGATCATTTTTCTCAACAGAAATACATCACATTGAGCAATCTCATATCACTATTTATTAGAACATTGTACATTCTGATGTTACTAATTATCATTGGCTTGAGGTATACTGTGTAATCAATTCCTTGACTTTTTATTGAACATAATTTACTTCCCTTTTGATTTCCAGACATGCTTTATTTTGATTAAAAGGGTTTTTTTCCCTCCCCCTTTATTATTTCATAGAATGTATGGGGTCGGCCCATCCCCAAATGCCTTTAAGTGGAACAGTTACCAGTCCCTATGAAAAGACAGTTAAAAATCAACTAGTGGGTCTGGAGTCACATTTAAACCAGATCAGGTGAGGATGGCTTACCTAAGTGATTAAAGAACCTGGCCATTTTGAAATCAGAGCTGAAATTTGAGCATTTGCAAGTACTGACCACAATGCAACTGAGTTTAGCATCATGTTTGTGCTAGAAGGAAAAGAGTGGACCACAAACTAACACAAGTGAGAGAAAAATGGGAGACCAGTGTGGATGGCAAAGGAAACAGTGAAGGACAAAAATGCTTTCCTCAAGTAAAATGCCAAGCACAAATCACATAACAGGGATGAGCATAAGAATAATTCACAGAAACTAACAAACAGATCTGCAAAATAGGTAACAAAGGATTATTTTTAAAAAGAAAGAGAAACTCAGGTCTGGCAGCATCTATGCAGAGGCTGACATTGTGAGTCTAGTGACCCTTCTTCAGAATTAGCAAAATAGAAGTCACTAAACTCAAAATATTAACTATTTACTCTCTACATAAGTTGCCAGACCTGCTGATTTTCTCCAGAAATTGCTATTTTTATTTGTTTCAGATCTCTAGCATTCACAGCTTTTTTGCTTTATTTCGAGGAATCTCCTTGTTCTACCTCTTGAATCCTTGCCCTGAAGGCAGATCATTGAAGACTGAGAAATCATGACTATGTGCTGTGGTCTTTAAAACAAATGTAGTTAGGGCAAGGAAACAGACCGCAACTCTGCCGCAATCTGAATAAGGATCAAACCCCGTGCTGTTGGCGTTAATCTAATACATGCGATTTCAATTTGAAAATTCAGCCAACTAGGGCCCAATGTAAGGATTCCTGGAAATATAAAATACGAGAAGTGCGAAAGGCTATTATATATTATATTTGATTAAAAATTACCAGGGAAATCTCATACCTCCTGAAGGATTCAAAGTGTGACATTTTGTGATATGAAGGAATGGCAAGTATTCTAAATTAATTTTTTTAAAAAATGAAACCTAGTTGACAAAGACTTAAAATGCAAATTGTGAACTCCAGTATTTCAAGTAAATGGCACAATATCGCAGGTTGTTATCTTCTCATCCAGCTGTATTCTGTGAACCTCAAAAGCTTTTACAGATAATTTTCTACTCAACACGTTCACAGACGCTATTGCATAACCCTGGAACAGGTGGAACTTGAACTTGGGCACTTGGCTCAGAGACAAGGATACTACCGCGGAGTTACAACAGGCCTCAAAGCTGACAAAGTGTGGAGCTCGATGAACACAGCAGGCCAAGCAGCATCTCAGGAGCACAAAAGCTGACGTTTCAGGCCTAGACCCTTCATCAGAGAGGGGGATGGGGAGAGGGAACTGGAATAAATAGGGAGAGAGGGGGAGGTGGACCGAAGATGGAGAGAAAAGAAGATAGTTGGAGAGGAGAGTATAGGTGAGGAAGTAGGGAGGGGATAGGTCATTCCAGGGAAGGCGGACAGGTCAAGGAGGTGGGATGAGGTGGTCGGTCGGAAATGGAGGTGCGGCTTGAGGTGGGAGGAAGGGATCGGTGAGAGGAAGAACATGTTAGGGAAGTGGAGACAGGCTGGGCTGGTCTTGGGGATGCAGTGGGGGATGGGTCAAGCTGGGCTGGTTTTGTGATGCAGTAGGGGGAGGGGAAGAACTGGGCTGGTTTTGGGATGCAGTGGAGGAGGGAGAGATTTTGAAGCTTGTGAAGTCCACATTGATACCATTGGGCTGCAGGGTTCCCAAGCAGAATATGAGTTGCTGTTCCTGCAACCTTCGGGTGGCATCATTGTGGCACTGCAGGAGGCCCATGATGGACATGTCATCTGAGGAATGGGAGGGGGGAGTTAAAATGGTTCGCGACTGTGTGGTGCAGTTGTTTGTTGCGAACTGCGCGGTGGTGTTCTGCAAAGCGGTCCCCAAGCTTGTCCATCTTCCCTGGAATGACCTATCCCCTCCCTATCTCCTCACCTATACTCTCCTCTCTACCCATCTTCTTTTCTATCCATCTTCGGTCCGCCTCTCCCTATTTATTCCAGTTCCCTCTCCCCATCCCCCTCTCTGATGAAGGGTCTAGGCCCGAAACGTCAGCTTTTGTGCTCCTGAGATGCTGCTTGGCCTGCTGTGTTCATCCAGCCTCACATTTTATTATCTTGGATTCTACAGCATTTGCAGTTCCCATTATCTCTGATACAACAGGCCTCAAAGCTGTTTGTCTTTTCTTTCTCTCCCCACCCTCCCAGTCAACCTGTTTAGAGATATTATTACACAGCTCTGGAGCAGGTGGGACTTGAACCTGGGCCTCTTGGTTCAGGGGTAGGAATACTACCACTGCATCACAAGAGGACTCTTTCAAAGCTCTTTGTGAATGGTGCTGGTAATTAAAAGGAGATTTGTGCACTTGAGAATGTAGAAGTGAGAAGAATTTGTTTGCTTGCAGTGCAATGGTAGCATCCCTAACGCTGGACCACCTGCTCTCAGGTGGGTCATAACATCTCTGAACAGGGTGATTTGAAAATATCATGACAAGGATTTGCTACCTCTGGTTTGTAGAAAGGTTGGTAAAATGAGGAGAAAAAGTTGAATCAGTTTCAGCTATATCCAAAAAGACATCTTTATAGCAGGTCAGAATGTAAAACAATGTGAACAAGGAGTAATTAGGTAATGCTACCATGTTGGATATACTACACAAAAGATTTTCTGAAATCAAGAAAACAGGACATATAAATCAAGCACTCTCTAATAGGAATTTGGATGCACTTCATAAGATTGAGCTAAATGAACAAAAGAAATAATTTTGCTGCCAAGCTTGTAGCTACTTTATTTGAGATAACACCTTGCATAATTATATTTTGCTTGTGAATATCATGTTTTACCATCTTCAACTCACAGAACAATAAGTAACTAAATATTTATAGGAAATATTAATTATCTGAGTGAGAGGGCTAGAGTTCACATTGAAACTCAAAGCACACAAAGGCTCAAACTAATTGTCACATGCTTTTAATGACACTGTACTTGACCTGTGGAAAAAACCTGAGAACAGTCAGGATTTCATCTTACATGCAAGGCTATTTAATTAACAGCTATTTTAACCAGGATTTTCAACCTTAAAAAGAAACTGTGCATGCACAGGTTCCCAGAATTAGTCAGTGAAACCAAAGTGGGATTATAATTGCTATTATGGGAGCTGACCAAATAACTGGCAAAAAAAAATCTAAGAATCACAATTCCACACCTGCTGTCTTTAGATTAGATTCCCTACAGTGTGGAAACAGGCCCTTTGGCCCAACAAGTCCACAATACCCTGTGGAGCATCCCATCCAGAACCATCCCCCTATAACCCTCACACCCCTGAACACTATGGGCAATTTAGCATGGCCAATCCACCTAACCTGCACATCTTTGGACTGTGGGAGGAAACTGGAGCACCTGGAGGAAACCCACACAGACACGGGGAGAACGTACAAACTCCGCACAGACGGTTACCCAAGACTGGAATCGAACCTGGGTCCCTGGCGCTGTGAGGCTGCAGTGCTAACCACTGAGCCGCCCGAAAGTCCAGGTGAAGGCTTTTACTCCCAGGATCTGAATGGAGAATGTGATTTTGCTATTTTGGAGAGAATGTCTGCTACTTTGGAAGTCACTTCTATTACTTAGGAGCTGAACAACATCTGAACAACACTTTTACGGGTCTAGGATAGGTGCTGCTAATGTTTATCTAGATGTCAGATGAGGAGGACATATGAGCAGCAGTGGTTGAAGTACTCTTTCCTCACTGACTCACCACTCCATAGGAACGAGGGAATGAACACAGCTGTGCAATTTGCTCAACATGATATCCCTAGTACAGCAAATGGAGTCAGGGGACCAGCTTCCAGGATAACAGAGAACTGGCACATCACTTCAGACATGTGCAGCCTGCTGAAACCCAGGTAACCACACTTTACTTAAGACAACTAAAGTAACTATCAACCTCAACTTCTTCATCTCAGGGTCTGCAGCAGACTTTTAGCATGTTGCCTGGAAATGCATATATAATATATACTTTGTCTCAAATGAGAACAGTCAAAGTGAGCCGACGTTCAACTTTATGTCTCTGGCTGACTTTTCAGAGGCCCAGGGATAGATTCAAAGCAACGTGACAACCAAGGCACTTCCAGATCACTATGGAATCTTCTTAAGCTGCAAGAGTTTCCACTCTGTCGCCGTGCAGACTACATGCAACCAATGAACAGACCATGTGCATGCAAGACACCAGGCTGCTAGGCTGCTTTAGTCTTGAACCAGACTAGCCTTCCTGAACACTTCAGGCTCACTTAATTGAAACATTGTGGCCAATGGCCATGGGACAACTGCCAATGAAGGCAGATTCCCCCTCGCCCACTTCCATTTGAAGGTTAGATTTCATTCTTTTCAAGACAACAGTTTTGTTTTGGAAAACATTACACGCACAAATAGGATAATACAGCACCTGACCACTCTCTTGTTTAGACTAGTAGAAGTCTAGTTACTACTGTAATACAATTAGAGGAGGTCTCCCACTACACAGGAAATACCAAAGGGCATTGGGGTTCAAATGCTAATTCTCTTTTTCTCTCTGCAGACTGGCTGAGTTTCTCTAGCACTTTGTTTTTATTTCAGATTTCCAGCATCTGCAGTTATTTTTTGTTTCTATTTTACCAAATCAGGAATACTGAGTTAACACAGGTTTAAGGGTGGGAGGGGTGCTGAATTTTTTTAAAAATTCATTTACAGGATATGGGCATTGCTGGCTAGGCCCATATTTATTGCCCAGAGTGCAGTTAAGAGTCAACCACATTGTTGTGGGCCTGGAGTCACAGAATAGATAAGGATGGCAATTCCTTCCCTAAAGGATAGTAGTGAATCCATATGGGTGTTACCAACAATTGGCAATGGATTCATGGTCATCACCACCAGGTCTGTTTTTGACCTTAGTTAAAATTCAGTGGAGAAGTGTTTGACTAGAACATTTCCACAAAGACTTGAGTTCAGACCACTCATGTACTTCCTAGGTGCAGCACTGAAACAAGACTGCTAGAATTGTGTTTGAGGCAAGGGCAGGGAGTGGGAGCTCTTATGTACAAATATAGTACTTTTTGTTACAAAATATACCTAAAAGCAAACCACATCTCAGGTCCATCATCAGTCCATCCCAGATCCTCCATTTTCTGCCTCAGGTGCACAGCTTTTTTCACAGCTAACTCATACTGCTCAGGCTGTGTCAAGAAATACTGATTTTCTTGACTAAATACAGCATCAGCGATAATGACATGCTCTAATAAAAGAAAGAAAAGAAATATGAAACAAAATAATTCAATATTACTTAGAATTATACAGTTGTGCAGCATGGGAACAGACCCTTCAGTGCTGATAGATATCCTAAATTAATCCAGTTGTATTTGCAGCATTTGGCTCATATCCCTCTAAATCCTTCCTATTCACAAACCCATCCGGGTGCCTTTTAAATGTTTCATTTTTAACAACCTCCACCACCTCCTCTGGCAGCTCATTCCATACAGGCACCACCCCTATGTGAAGAAGTTGCCCCTTAGATCCCTTTTAAATCTTTCCCCCCTCACCTTAAAATCTATGCCCACTAGTTTCGGACTCCATCACCCTGGGGAAAAGACCTTGGCAATTTATCCTATCCATGCCCCTCATGATTTTATAAACCTCTATAAAGTCACCCCTCAGCCTCTGACACTCCAGGGAAAACAGCCCCTGTCTATTCAGCCTCTCCCTATAGCTCAAACAATTCAACCCTGGCAACATCCATGCAAATCTTTTCTGAACTCTTTCAATTTTCATAACTGCCTTCCGAAAGCAGGAGAGTAGAATTGAATGCAATCTTCCAAAAATGGCCTAACCAATGTCTTGTACAGCTGCAACATGAGGCAAGCATACCAAATGTCTTTCCACTATCCTGTCTACCTGGGATTAAATTGATTAATTCATCACCAGTTTTGAATTGATATGAAAGAGGACATAAAATGTGAAACATGTTTCGTTCTGCATATTGACCTCTCTCCACTGCTCCTGACTTGCTTCTCGCCTCTGCCTTCCCCTGGAGGTGCCTAGTATGTGTCTCAAGAAATGGGCCACATTTTTTTGAATGACGTTACATTAAAAAAAAGAAAGACTTTTACTTATCCGTAATAACATTTCATACTTAAAATATTCAAAACGACCACTGTCGCATAATAATGTCTCCAACCAACAGATGAAAGATGCTAGTTAAACTTATATCTTGCAGCTTTCATCTCTCAAAGTAATCAAATGAAAAAATATAGTTCAGCCTGAGTATTAAGGTCATTTTGCCAATTGCAGGGATGCATTCGGTACAGAATACAGGAAAAATTGAATCAAAAGATACCCCCAAAATTTACTGTAAGATTATGCTTTGACTGCAAAGTATACTTTCACCAGAGGGAAGAGTGCGCTTTGGGAATCAGAATAAACAGAAAAGAGTTTGACAGTTACTAAAATCTAAAAACCAAGTGTCCTATCAGGTTACCTTTGCAATGCCAGAATTATCAAAATCACTAGAAAAGCTTGACATTACAGGGCTGTCCGACAATACAACAGACAAAAGAGATTGGATTATTAGCTCAAGTGTTGGGATGCGAGATGCATTCAAAAATCCTGACGAGACACAGTGCAGTAGGTTCCCGTGATAGAGGACTAAAGATGATCTACAGTAGGGGCCTTCCTACATCTTATCTTACCCCATGCAGTCATCATGGCCTTCTGATGGTTTTTCCCGCATGTACCAGTTTCATCATAATTGGACACACTCCATTAATCAGAGCCATTTTGTGTGCTACCACACTTTACATTTAAACCTCTGTGCGGAAAAAAATCCTTACTGCATTTAATTGTGTCTACTTATTTTTATGACCCTAAGTCTTGGAGACCCCTCACAACATAATCTCCTTCATCTGCCATAAAACTCTTAATAAATTAATTTATGTCAGATTACCCGCTTTTCCAGGCAAGAGTTTCAGCTTATCAGTCTATTCCAATGTTCACTCTCTCGTGTGTACATCCTCCGAGTTCGGGCATCAATCCTGTAAAGTGTCCTCTACTGGTATCCTTTCATCACACATTGTAAACAGTACCTCAAGTAAAATTTAATCAACTCTTCTTTAAAGAAGAGGTAAAATACAGAGGACGTTGAAAATCTGAAACTTTCACATGAAGAAAAGTCCCAAACTCCAGACGTTTATGTGATCGGGAAATCTAATCAGGATCAGAAATGGAGGTGGGGAAGGATTAATATTCTGAAGAGCAGAAACCACACTAAGGTCGCCACTCTAAAACTCCTTCAGGTTAGAATACCGGCGTGGGTACCTCATGACTCCTCCACACCCCACCGCCAGTTACAGCAGACATTGCTCCCTTCCCGCCCTGATTTTGCAGGAGGCACTGGGCCACCACATTTCCTGGGTTCCAGTGGGCACTGTCATGATGCCCCTTCCAGCAGCCCTGCCAGCTCCCCCATTCTCCACCCACCCCCCGCCGCTGTTTGCAGTGGACACTGTCAGCTACCCCAAGACCACGCCCCAACACCTTCCAGCCGGCACTCTTTCCCCTGACTGTTCCAGCTGGCACTGGCCCTCTCCACTCCTGTCGCCCATTCCAGCGGGCACTGTCACCCCTCCCCCGCCCCCCGTTCCAGCGGGCACTGTCACCCCTCCCCCGCCCCCCGTTCCAGCGGGCACTGTCACCCCTCCCCCGCCCCCAGTTCCAGCGGGCACTGTCACCCCTCCCCCGCCCCCCGTTCCAGCGGGCACTGTCACCCACCCCAGTTCCAACTGGCACTGTTCCCGATTCCGTGGACTCACCGACCGTTCTCCGGATGCGAGTGCGTTCGGCGCCGCCATCTAACAGACTCACTAACTTCTCCACCTGGAAGGACGGAGCCGTTCTCTCGACTGCAATGTCCGGGTTGATAACCGCTGGCCGGACTTCGGACATACGCCGGTCTCCCGCCGCCATGCCTCTCCGCAAACTGGCCCCGCCCACAGCCCCCTCCTATTGGCGCATCCCGCCACATTCCTGTGCGGATTCGTTGTACCCTGTGCCAATCCACCTCCCCTTGTCCAATGGGAGAGCTCACAAGTTGCCGGGACGCTGAGACCTTAAGAAGTTACACACGTGAGGACCATGTTGTGGTTCTGAGAGCAGAAGTGGAGGAGAAACAGTGCTTTTCCTGTAGTTGGAGTGGGAAGGGGTGAGGTGGTGCACCCCACCCCCTAAAAAATTTCAGCACAAATACTGCCCACCTCCACTCCCCACACCTCACCAGCTCTGGTGAAGAGTCATTTATAACTCGAAACCTTAACTTGCTCTCTCTCCATGGACGCTGTTTAACCTGATGGGACCTCCAGCAGCTGTTTTCAGTACAGCTTCCAACACTTGCAGTAATTTGCTCCTACCAGGTTATAGTCCATCAGGTTGAAACCACAAGCTTTAAATAAACCTGTTGGACCGGTGTCATGTGACTTCTGACTTTTTCCTTCCCACTCCAACATCAGCACATCCACCTCATGACTTCGACTGTCAGTGCCCTGCAATCATTATCTTGTTAATTAGCCTATAACACTGCTCTCTCATGTGGGATTTTTACTGTTAAGGACGGAAAAGCTTAGTTTGAATCAGTTTATAACTTTCACCTAAGAGCCGACAAAATTTAAAAGTTGCCCTAGTCTCACCAGACTGTAGGGGCTGCCCTCTCATGAGACACCTGATAATGGCAAAGAGGGAGAGATTGAGAAGGGGAGTCTTCATGGTAGCCTCACCCAGTCACCTGCATTGCAAACCGACTCTGCTATTCCTAGGTAGTCAAGCTCCAGCTCTGCTGACAGCAAACAAAAACAGTCCGCTGAGATTAATGAATGTGTACACCCTACTGGCAAGCAGAGAGTTGCTGGCCATACTACGGCAGCTCCCATTGTCATCCAGGCCAATCATTCTGGCCAGTTACTTTCATTGTATCATTGACGTGGATGGATGATCTGGAGGGGCTGACAGCAAACTGACTCCTTGTCCAGATTCTTGATGGAAGAGTTAAAGTTGCCAAGCATCTTTAGCACACCTGCAGATGGAGCGCAGTACAGATACACCTAGTCGGAGCCGCACAGGTTTAATCAGCTCAAGGATAGATTTCCCATTTGTGATACGCACATTCTCGGTCAGATCCACCAATGCCAAGCCAGTGATCTTGTCTGACAGCCCAGCAGCATCTCAGGAGCACAAAAGCTGACATTTCGGGCCTAGACCCTGAAGGGTCATATCTATCCCAGAAACCAATAATCGGAATTACTCCCATCAGATTTCCACATCTGTCACAGTATCCAAAAAGTAAACACCTCTTACGTGACAGTGACAAAGATAAGCTAAGCTACCTCACACTGAGCATGGTGGCTGAGTGGTTAGCACTGCAGCCTCAGTGCCAGGGACACGGGTTCAATTCCAGCCTCGGGCGACTGTCTGTGTGGAGTTTGCACATTCTCCCCGTGTCTGCGTGGGTTTCCTCCAAGTACTCTCGTTTCCTCCCACAGTCCAAAGATGTGCAGGCTAGGTGGTTGGCCATGCTAAATTGCCCATAGTGTTCAGGGGTGTGTGGGTTATAGGGGGATGGATCTGGGTGGGATGCTTCAAGGGGCGGTGTGGACATGTTTCCAGCCTAGACCCATGAAGGGTCTAGGCCCGAAATGTCAGCTTTCCTGCTCGGCCTGCTGTGTTCATCCAACTCTACACCTTGTTATCTCGGATTCTCCAGTATCTGCAGTTCCTATTATCTCTTTTCATTGGTCATTTGCTGTTTTTTGGTAATTTACTATGTGCATCCTGGTTTTTGCATGAATAATGATTACACTTCAAAGTGTAATTCATTGGTTGATAGGTCAATCTAAAACTATTTGAGGTCATGATTGGGTACCTAGGACAAAAAAATTTATCCTCCTCAGCTGTAAGTTTTGTAAGATCCCAATAGTTGTCTGTACGTAGAAGCAGCAGTTTGTTTGGAAAACCAAAAGAACTGTGGATGCTATAAATCAGGAACAAAAACAGAATTTGCTGGAAAAGCTCAGCAGGTCTGGCAGCATCTGTGAAAGGAAAAAAAAAGTCAGAGTTAAACGTTTCAGGTCTGGTGACCCTTCCTCAGTTCTGCTGAGCTTTTCCAGTAATTTCTGAACTTGTTTGGAATGTTTGAAACTTTGTATTATTATGGTAGTCATAATTTTTGAAACAAAAATACCAACCAATTAAACCAGAAGTTTCCACAAAGTAAAATAAGCATCTATTTTATTTCAAAGTTTTAAAGGTACAATGACACAAACTTAATAGATGGTGTCGGTACAGCTGAACATATAAATGTTTTCTTCCTGTTATTAATAATTGAACTGAGTTACGATAATAATATTCATGGTGACTTGAACTGAGAGACATTTTATACACAGAAAAAAAAATCCCCAAAAATGAGCAGTGAGAAAATAAACTCCATTCCATAATTAGTGCTGCTTGACATTTTCTATTAGACATATGTAACCATTGTTTACTATAGTGATATGACAGGGAGAAAACGTACTCAACAAGTCAATACCTATTCAGTAACATCTCAGAAGCAACATTCGCGCAACATACACAGATAGCTGTTACCATTATAAACAATGCTAACTGTCATTTAAACAGTGTTATCCAAGTTGTACTTTTTCACAACTGTATTCAAGTAAAATGCAAGAAAATGTTTCAATTTTATATCCAGTGAATCTAATACACAGACAGCAAAGCTAACAGCAGCCCAAACTCAAATTTACTTTAAGTGATTTCAGAGTTACATTCATAATCAATTAAGTTTTATTTACAGTAAGCATTGTATCCATGACCTGACACTACTTGTTACTAAAATCTATACATTAGTAGTGTGAAATATATAACAAATAACATGAATATAAAAATACTGCACTAATTAACCACTTGAGCACTTTAAAAAAAAGTTTGACCTTAAACCAGTAGTCACTTTATTTCTTGTGCCACGTCCATGAAATTTTACACATTCTGTAGGGTTACTTTCAATGATTTCTGAAGACTGAAAATGGGAATGAAGCATTGAAGAAATGTACCAAGCTAGTAACTTATTGTCGTAATGTCTTGATAAAATTAGTGCAGAATTTAAAATATTGTCTGGAAGATGCTTACATATTTCTAAAGTGTTTTGGTCAATTGTTACTCCGTTTACTGTAAAAGTTACAACTGTGCAGACCCAATCATTACTTCAACCCATGTGTATAGACAATTACCCCACTGAGAAATGGGGTATATTCTTCCAAAATACAAGTTGTGGTTTTATTGAAATTCAATTACTAAAAATCAGCAGCTTACAGCTCTGAATCTTCCCGGCAGATTCTTGTGAATTTAGCTGAAGGCTGTATGTGTGCGTCTATACAAGGATATATCCATAAAATACTTCTACATTCCATTTATCTTACTGTTGATCAGGAGCTCAAGATTAATAGTAAAATACATATGCAGCATTTACAATAATGTAATCTTCTAGTAGCAACCTTTTAATTCAAATACAGTTGAATCAAGAAACGCAAGTCATTAAAATCTGGTCAAACTGTGATGCAGGCACAAAGTGTGTTTTGATGACACAAAACCCAACAATGTATATGTCTCACCATCCCATCCTGTCAAAGGGAACATTCTGTTATGTCCTCATTAAACAGTTAAGAATCACTACTGCAAAAATTCAATTGATGTTATTTAGATCAAAGAACCTTTGCATAAAAATTATGAAATTACTTATGTACATTGCATCATCTCATACAATGTTTGTGAGAACATAATTAAATTAATGCAGATCACATCATCAGCTTTAGCAGGATGTAATGGATTTACGGTGTTGATGGACCACTCAAACTCTGCTTTAGCAAATCACCTTCCAGCTTCATCCAGTGTCAATGGATCCTAACCTGCTGTATCTTTCTCCAAACTATCGCCACCATAGAGCAGCACTTTAATGCGTTCACCAAATATCCAGATTTGGTGAGTGTCACTGGAAACAACATTCTTTATGTCCAAAAAGGCTGGCCATCCATTCGCAGCAGAATAAACATTTCATATTTCATTATTCTCTGAAGACAGACAAGAACATCAAAAGAACTTTATAGTGATCGCATAGTAAATCAGTCAAGTAGAACCGGTGCTGAGTTTAACCAATCAGTTAAATTGAGGTGGGGCAGCAAGGCACAGCATTAACCAGCTTTCTTTTCTGTACTGAAAATGGAGGTTTTCCGCAAATTTTCTTTGACTTTGATAAATTCAGGAGCATTCTCTTGTTCTTCTCCACTTCTCTCTTGTTCTCGTTCCAACTGCAAGACAACATTTACAACATATGTTTGTTTACAATGGATTTTTGCATAGGTTTTGACGAGAACTTGCTATGAGTGATCCACAGATATTGTGAAGTGTTATGTGCAATTGATCAGGTGCCTAAGTTATATATTAGATTAATGGCTATCTTTTCTTGATTTAGTACTAACAGATCATCAAGGATTTACTGACTTATTAGACTACTGTTACTGGGAAGATTGGAAAGTTTCTCAGGTCAATCCAAACCAAACCCATTCATTCCATCTCAGATTCCTTTAGAACTGCAAAGTTTATTCCTTCCTCTACAATAAAATTTTAAAAAATGTTGAGAAGGTGCAGTGCTATTAGGCAGTTTCAGCAACACTTCAGAGGGACCAGCAGCAAAATGGGGGGGCAGTCACACACTCTAATCAACATTGCTACATGGGTGTACACAGGGCCAGCTTTCCAAACCGTTCTATCACTATCATGGGTATGTCCTGTTCCCACCAGGGGGATACCTGTATTAGAGATGAGCTCATTATATTAAACAGACAAGTAGGAATGGCTCTGCGAATTTTGCAACTTGAGGCTGGAACATGCAACTGTTTGCCATATCAGAGTAAACAAAGTCAAGGAGCTTTGTGTAGATATTCTCCTGTCCCAACCATTTCAATCATTGTTTCAGTCATGCTGATAAAGCATAATTCCCCAGTACTGATCATCACTTTCAGAAATCATTAAGGTAACCATAGACACAAAATATACTTGAACTGAAGAATATAATTGTCATCACCAAGATTGGTTTGGTTAATGCCACAATAAATGCAGCTGGTTGGACACAAACTGAACAGTTGCTAAACCGTTAGCATCAGAAGCAGAAAAAACTAGGATTAAGGGAATAATCTGCTTGATTTCATCCTCAAACTGCTATTAGTTACAACTGTTGATAGTAGGAATAACTGATGAACGGTGCTTGAGAAAAATAATGGCCTAGGCTTTTGTCAAGAGGGTTGACGCCTCTGCTATGGCAAAAATGCCGGATAGTGCAAGGAATCCCAAGTGCTGCCGGGACTGCAGTGAGGCGTAGCTCGTAGTTGTCCATTTCCTCAAGGCAGCTGTCTAACTGCCTGCACTCCGAAAATTAGATTCCCTGGCAGTCTGAAACTCAGAAGGTAGAGATTAGGCCAGCTAAGAGCAGGTCTTTCAGTGTGTTTCATTTAGATGGCAGGCCTATCCCTTCAGACATAGTCCCAGAACACCTTGGGTGTGGAGGCTGGGGATTGTTTTGGGGTTACATCAAATATCTTTTGAGATTGTGCCTAAAAATCCACATAAATCCATAGGAACTAGAGCAAAAACAGATATCACAACACATTGAAAATTCTACAGAAGATCTGTTTGTTCAAGCTGTCATGACAATAATAACAATAATGATAATAACAATAATGATAATAACAATAATGAATTGCTTTTAAACTTTGATTAATTCTGTAGATTAGTTTAGCTAAAACAGTTAAAAAAAGTTATTCACCAAACCAAAAGCTTGCAAACTCACTGCAGGTCAATGTTAGGCAAGGTTGTAATATTGTAAACGCAAAGCTCACAGAGTCCTCAAGATGAAGAATTCTCTCAAAGGCACGATGCACATTCAACACAAACCTGTGCTAATCTTTGCTGTCTTTTCTGAAGCTGAAGTTCAAATGGAGATTTTATTTTCCGTGCCTCCTCTTCCTCCTTTCTCTGTCGAATCAACTGATCCCTCCGTCTGTATTCCAGCACTCGCTGTAGTTCTGGCTTGTTTTCAGAGCCCAAACCGCTGTGAAAAAAAAAGTTAGCTGAAATCTCTGGTGCCTTCGCCCATGGAAAATCAAAGTCAAATCTTTCTAAGACAACAAAGTGTGTAGCTGGATGAACACAGCAGGCCAAGCAGCATGTCAGGAGCATTTGTGCTCCTGAGATGCTGCTTGGCCTGCTGTGTTCATCCAGCTACACACTTTGTTATCTTGGATTATCCAGCATCTGCAGTACCTATTATCTCTGATCAAATCTTTCCGTTAGTTTTGCTGGCGTTACGCTGAGGGGGATCTGGAGATCCTGACACTTCACTAGTTTGGAAAAATGCAAGTCAGAATAATGATGCACAAGTAAGGAAGTACCTCCCAAGTTTTCAAAATTAAACTCAAATTGGAAATAATGCATATCTGGATTACAAAAAAAAGTCAAACAAAGTGCATAAACTGATCACCCACTGATCCTTCCTTCTACCATGGAGGGATAAAATACAGAAGAATCAAAAAACTGCAGCACTCAAGAAAATCACTGGAAAAATCCAAACTGACTCATTAGGACATTCAGGGATAAACAGGTAACACCTTTAAGTAGCAGTTGACTAACAACTCAGCATGTATAACTGGAATGTAAAGCAGGAAGGATTTAAACGTGGAATCACAGTACATCATATTTTGATATCATGTAGATTGCTGATTACCAATTGTCTTGGACCCTCCTTGATTTAACTTTGTATTTTATAATAATTTCATGATACTTATGAGATTTGTCCCATAATTGTTTTTGATGCATGCACCTGAAACAAAAGATGTTTAAAATTTGAATGGTGCATTCATTTCTATAAATGTGATACATGATTGATCCTCAACAGGAAGAAAGCACTTCCTTTCCTTGCTCACTGCCTTTGCCCAACTTATTAGTTTTCTTTACATGATGCTGCACATTGTGTCAGGAGACAATTTGAGCTGGATTGGCTATCACTTAAGTACCGAAACCATCCTCATCCGTGATCAGTATGTTGCAATCCCTGCTAAAACGGGGAAGTGCTGTACCCTGATTAATATCTTGACCCTCCTTTTATAATGCCTCAAAATAAACTGGAGACTTGGGTATATGAATAGAAAGCGTTTAGGAGGGATATGGGCTGAATGCGACTCAGTCACATGGGAATATCTGGCTAGCATGAACTGAAGGTTCTGCTTCTGTGCTGTCTAACTCTATGACCCCTTTATCTAAGGAAGCTTGACATAACATTGTGGGCTGAAGGGCCTGTTCTGTGCTGTACTGTTCTATGCTCTATGTTCTATAAAGCAAAAACTAAGTCTGACTTTCTCAACACATTTCCTTCATGCCACCCTAGTTATAATTGAATCAAAGATTTGGAAAATGTCCGTTTAATTTACCAGACCTGTTGTTCTAATAGCAAACTAGTGCAATCACAATGGAAGACAGACTATTGGAAAAGATAATGAACAGCAGCTCATATCTGTGGAATAATAACTTTTAACATCTTCAAAATAAAACATTTGGAGTTTTGTTTGGGTGGGTAGAGCGGTGGTAGTTAGGAAGGAGAAGAAAGCTACTAAAACCAAAGAAAAAATCCAGTATCTCCTAAATATAACAGTTTTACAACTTCTTCAACCCACCCATTTGCTATTGAACATGTTAGCAATGGAGGATGGCTGCACCATAATTAGTGGCAATAAACAGTGTGGGATTCCTTCTGGGTTAATGGGAGGCAAAGGCTGCTCCAATCAGTTGATTGCCACTGCACATACACAATATCAGATGTTGCTTATAAACCTGTATAGAATTAACATAGAACATTACAGCACAGTACAGGTCCTTCGGCCCTCGATGTTGTGCCGACCTGTCATACCGATCTGATGCCCATCTAACCTACACTATTCCATATACATCCATATGTTTATCCAATGACGACTTAAATGTACCTAAAGTTGGCGAATCTACTACCGTTGCAGCCAAAGCGTTCCATTCCATTACTACTGAGTAACGAAACTACCTCTGACATCTGTCCTATATCTTTCACCCCTCAATTTAAAGCTATGCCCCTTCATGCTCGCTGTCACCATCCTAGGAAAAAGGCTCTCCCTATCCACCCTATTTAACCCTCTGATTATTTTATATGTCTCAATTAAGTCGCCTCTCAACCTTCTTCTCTCCAATGAAAACAGCCTCAAGTCCCTCAGCCTTTCTTCATAAGACCTTCCCTCCATACCAGGCAACATCCTAGTAAATCTCCTCTGCACCCTTTCCAAAGCTTCCACATCCTTCTTATAATGCGGTGACCAGAACTGTACGCAATACTCCAAGTGCGGCCGCACCAGAGTTTTGTACAGCTGCAGCATAACCTCATGGTTCCGGAACTCGATCCCTATAACCTCTTGGTTCCGGAACTCGTATCCTGCAGCAAAGTGCTGTGTATTTTAAATAAACGTACGTAAGGTTGTTAGGACCAATGAAACCCAAGAACATGTGGAAAAATCCCTTGGGGTAGTCTTCAAAGTGCTGACCATGTTTGGAATTTTGGTGGATCATTTCTGCTTTGTTTTAATAGACCGTGTACTTTCCTGCTCTAAACTATCTGCTCAGATTTCCCTTCAGGAGCTGTCCTTTTTGGGCTGCTACTTTTAAAATGAGCACAGTAATTTAAATAGCCCATCAGCTTTTGTTTAACCTGCTGCACTGAGAGAGATTTGGAAATGCAATCCAAATCAGCTTGAACCCCTGTTAAAATTCTCCCCTCCCCCGTTACTCATGCTGAGGGTGCATCTGCCATGGCAGCCATGTTTAACAGCGGGGCCCTAGCTCCTGTGTTGTGAACTTACTCTTGGTCACCCCCTGGGGTCCATCTTCTTTCATTTTTCACAATTCAAGACCAGAGTGGCCTTTCCCTCTCCGATTTCTCATTCCCTCACCCTCTTGTGTTATTTTCTACAGCTGTTTGTCTCCTCTAGACTTATCTTTGTATTAAACTTGACTAACGTACCACTGCAGAACACCTACGCTCGGTTCGCAACAAACAACGGCACT
Source organism: Stegostoma tigrinum (assembly GCF_030684315.1). Classification (NCBI taxonomy): domain Eukaryota; kingdom Metazoa; phylum Chordata; class Chondrichthyes; order Orectolobiformes; family Stegostomatidae; genus Stegostoma; species Stegostoma tigrinum. Next base: position 52,303,336 of record NC_081364.1, on the reverse strand, counting down.
TCCCAGTCGCGAACCATTTTAACTCCCCCTCCCATTCCTCAGACGACATGTCCATCATAGGCCTCCTGCAGTGCCACAATGATGCCACCCGAAGGTTGCAAGAACAGCAACTCATATTCCGCTTGGGAACCCTGAAGCCCAAAAAGGTATCAATGTGGACTTCACAAGCTTCAAAATTTCCCCTTCCCCCACCACATCCCAAAACCAGCCCAGCTCTTCCACTCCCCCCACTGCATCCCAAAACCAGCCCAGCCTGTCTCCGCTTCCCAAACCTGTTCTTCCTCTCACCTCAAGCCGCAACTCCATTTCCTACCTCCCACCTCATCCCGCCTCCTTGACCTGTCCGTCTTTCCTGGACTGACCTATCCCCTCCCTACCTCCTCACCTATACTCTCCTCTCTACCTATCTTCTTTTCTCTCCACCTTCGGTCCGCCTCCCCCTCTCTCCCGAATTATTCCAGTTCCCTCTCCCCATCCCCCTCTCTGATGAAGGGTCTAGGCCCGAAACGTCAGCTTTTGTGCTCCTGAGATGCTTTGGCCTGCTGTGTTCATCCAGCTCCACACTTTGTTAACTTACCACTGTTTACTGCCTTTCACCAATATTGCTTTGCTTATTTAATCTCACCTGCTTTCCACCCAATCAATCAGTAACCTCTCTCTAATTCCCACTTCCCCTTCACAACCGTTTTCCCTGCCTTTGTCGAGGCCGTAAGGACTGCCCATGCTGGAGTCAGAAACAACACAGGGTGGAGCTGGAGGAGCAGGAGGAGCACAGCAGGCCAGGCAGCAGCAAAGGAGCAGGAAAGCTGATGTTTCGGGTTGGGACCCTTTTTCCCCGCCTTTGTACTTTCCCAAAGTCAATCACGCTCTTTGATCCTTTCAGTTCTGTTGAAAAAGTAATTGACCCAAAATATTTACCCAACTTTTCTTTCTACATGTCTTGCATTAACAATATTTTCTGTTTTTACTTCAGATTTCGTACCATTTTAACTTTGTTTAAAGTGAATCACCTTCTCTGTTGCAATATAGTTTGTCTTGATTGTAAAGACATTGTATTAGATCTACCTTTGTCACTATCTGACCATGTTCCCACAATGTTTGTTGTGTAAACACTTGCATTGTTATACAGCTGCTAAGCTTGAGGCGAAAGGCAACATTATCCAATTTTATTTACAAACACTTTCTCAAAACACTATTTCAGATTGTGAGAAGTTTTAAACCAATATTTACAAAACAGACTCAAGTTGAATTCGACCAATATTACCATTGACGTAATTGAATTTCAGTACTTTTATTTTTTAATAAACTTGATTCTTACTTCATAATCCAAGATTAACAGAGTGCAGGAGATCATATGTCTGCCAGAGTTACTACTTCACTCACTTTACCAACTGCATGATAGTCAAGTCGTTCATTCTCAACTTGGGCATCAGGCCCCCTGATGTTTATAAATCCTTAAACAGAAAATTGAATAGCAGAGACAAAGAAAGCCTTAACTATTACTCCATTCTGAATCGATTACAAGGCCCCTAAAAATATTAAACATTAGTCAAGAGAACCAGGGCAGCGTGGTGGCTCAGTGGTTAGCACTGCAGCCTCACAGCACCAGGGACCTGGGTTCAATTCCAGCCTCGGGTGACTGTCTGTGTGGAGTTTGCACGTTCTCCCTGTGTCTGCGTGAGTTTCCTCTGGGTGCTCCGGTTTCCTCCCACAAACCAAAGATGTGCAGGCTAGGTGAATTGGCCATGCTAAATTGCCCATAATGTTCAGGAATGTTTAGATTAGATGGGTTATAGGGGACAGGACTGGGTAGGATGCTCTGAGGGGCAGTGTGGGCTTATTGGGCTGAAGGGCCTGTTTCCACACTGTAGGGATTCTCTGATTCTTCCCACGAATGAAGCAGAATCATAACATGCAGGCCAATGAAAATCGCATCTCCTTCGTACCCAAACTCTCAATTTCTATGCAATCTCCCGTTCTCCCACATGGTGCAGAGAAACGGGACAGGGACAACACATAAAAGTCACAATGGGTTCCTCCAGGCTTCCATCTTCCAGTGATCCGCTACATCCTAGGACATACAACCTCCTGTGCTTCCTGTCCACAGAGTTCAGCATCGAGCATACATCAGCATCATGGCACCAACTTCCCAGTAAAGTTAATCACTGCTGCGTGGACCTCTGGAAGCTATTCATTGGTATGCTGACTGACATACATATGGGTAACTGTACCCCTGACTAATATCTGTGCAACTCCCTGACCGACTTACGTCAAATCTCTGGATGTAATGGACCTGCAGGAATGACTGTGGCCCACTCCCCTACATTGATATGGGGCCACTGACCCTAACTGTCCAAAGCCGCAGACTGACCATGTCCAAGCCCCTGGATTGAGATCAGACGCTGCCCCCGGCAGACTGTGGTGACACCCCTCAAGTGATGACTGCTCTTCCTCCTCTATTTGAGAGAGGGTGACTTGCTTTAGCCTTTGAGACATGGCCATTTGCATGAAGCACTCAACGTGGTTGTCTCATAAGCCCCGGCACATGCTGCAAGGGTAAGATTGACGTAACAGAGTAACACACAGCAGCTGTCTGCAGCTTTGCCTGATCTTTGCGGACCATGACAAGCTGCTTTGTTTTGTGCCTGAACCAAAAGTCAAGGCAACACAGAAATATGATGAGCCTGTCCACTGTCAACGAGACAACAAATTACAAAGAAGCCAAGGCTGAAACACTGAGCATTCAAATAGGTATAAAGTGAGTGAGCGCGTGCTAGGAGGCCAAGCGAGGAGTCCTCAGATACACTTTGCTTCAGTCCATGAAATGGACCTTAAGGGTGGGAGACAATAGTGACATGGGTTACTGTGGGTGGGAAAGGGACGTTTTAGATTAGATTAGATTCCCTACAGTGTGGAAACAGGCCATTTGGCCAACAAAGTCCACACCGCCCCTTGAAGCATCCCACCCAGACCCATCCCCCTATAACCCACACACCCCTGAACACTACGGGCAATTTAGCATGGCCAATCCACCTAGCCTGCACATCTTTGGACTGTGGGAGGAAACCGGAGCACCCGGAGGAAACCCACGCAGACACGGGGAGAATGTGCAAACTGCACACAGACAGTCGCCAGAGGCAGGAATTGAACCCTGGAGCTGTGAGGCTGCAGTGCTAACCACTGAGCCACTGTGCCACCCATTGATGGTCACCACTACCTTGTTTCTGATGGAGTGGGGGGGAAACAGTGCAGCACAGTGACTGGCACATCCAAGTTGTACAGCTGGGGCACAGGGATAATATATTTACATCCTCATCTTCCAATGAGAGTTTATCAATAACATGCTACAAGAGTGTACACATGCTTAATACTGATGTAGTTAGCAGGGGAGAAAAGTAACATGAAGGTTTGAGGCCAGATTACTCAGATAAGCCTGTAACTCACTCAATGAAGTGTGAGCTGTGTTACCTTCCATCTTTGTCCAATACAGTGTCCTAAGTTGCAGGATACAAATCCTGACCACCATTAATCTTGACCATCTCTATCATCATTACAGGTTGATCACAATTATCTCTCATTATCACAGGCAACTTTAAAACTATCACCTGCGGGCCACAATTCACAAAGACAATTCTGGCTCAACAGAACAAGGAGTTTCATTTCATTCACCGTGAACTGTAAGTATTCACCAACATGCTCTCACATACAATGCTGCCTTTCTTGGGAGGGAAAGGCAGGTTTCAGTAATCCTACTGAATTTACAATCTCTCCCGTATTTGCATGATGTTGCTTGTACTGCATGTGTTGGAATAAGATCCATGACGTCCAACGTCCAAGCATTCCCTGATCTCCCTTGTCACGAGTCTTCCATGTCTCACTATATTGAGGAGTAGGCTGTGTCAGTTGTGTGTGAGGTCAATGCCGATTGCTCAGGTGACTAGCATTACTACACAAATTAGTCGTATTGTTTCTGATATTCCCCTATTTCTGACATTGCTTTGGAACTGTGACCAGTGGATCCTGCCACAGTAGCGATCATTGTCACTGCAGCTATAATGCAACAAAAGGAGAGGGAAATGGAAGAGGAACAGATGCACTAGCAGCTGCCCAACAGCCTCCGCAGGAAGAAGACGCGCTCTAAAGACACAAGGCATTTTCATCAATGCCATTCCCTTCAGACGAGTGAGGCACATTGCGGCCACAGAGTGAGGATGTGCCAGAACTGGGCCAACAGGACCTGTGAGCTGAGGGGGTGGCTGCTCATCTTATCCTAGTGGCTATCAAGTTGACAGATGTACTAAATCTTCACCCAACTAGCTGTTTTCAAGTATCCATGAGAATCAGTGTGGTATCTTGACCCACACAAGGTTGTTATTGACGTAATTGTGTGCCAAATGACTCCATTTCAGCTCATTTCATCTCGGAGGGACAATTAGCAACAAGGGAAAATAAAATCAGGTAATTAATCCAAGACACAGTGAGAGTCTATAAATATCATGTATAAAGAAACAAGTTACTTTTACTCAGAATACCTGTATTACTGGCCAGGCCAGCATTTATTATCGATTTCTAATTGCCCTCGAACGTGGCAGTGAGCTGCCTTGAACTTATGGCGCTGTAGAGGTAAAGTTGCCATCATCATACCATACGACTGTTCTCTCATGACAGCGTGTGCAACAGAGGCGATTAGTAGAGGGTCACCAAGCCTCAGGTGAAGGATGAGGTCAAGAATGAGAATCCTTTGTGATAACCTCAGCTGGAGCAAGAATTGAATCCACGTTGGTGATGCCACTCTACTTCACAAACCAGCCTTCTAGCCAACAGAGCTATGTCAATCCCCTTGGTCAAGGATGGTCATTAAAAATGTTGGAGAAGGAGAAGATGGCATCGTTATTCTGACAGGAACTTGGTGGTCCTGGTCAGGTGAGGAGTCCAAATTTGGGAGCTTTTGCACCTCCCCAGCTCTCCACCTAATCTCTCTCCAAAAGCCTGGCCACCATTCTTTCTGCACACACCCATCCCCAAATCTCCTGGCATCCAGGGGGACTATGCCAGATGTGGTCATCCACTGCCAACACCACCACACACCCTAACCCCTTGAAGCCAGAGGGTTCCCGACCATGGAGAAAAGCCCCTCCCACAAGTTTCCCCCTTCCCAGTCATCCTTTCCAATGTTCTCTCTTTGCAGAGTCTTTGCTCTCTTCACATTTGTCCTCCTCCCCCTACCCCCCTTCCTCTTGCAGCCTACAATCCAGAAGAATAACGCGACAGCCCCCTCGATACCCTACCCAGTTTCTTTCTGCAGACAGCTCTCAGGCTGGCTGGGTCTAGCTCCACCTTGAGTTACCAAACCAACAGCTCCAGAAGAGAAGTACCTGGACCTTTGACACACGGCTGTACATCTCACCAACTGTGGTCGGCCTTCCACCTGGACTGACCAATACACAAACCTAGGACTGACTGTGACACCCCACTGCCAGATTGCAGGGGCATGGAGCGTTGATCAGGAACTCCTGGAGCAGATGCCTGACCATAGACAATCCCTGGAAGCTGCCCTTGCCTCACCGTGCCAGGACCCTCTCACTGTTGCCTCCACAGATTTTAGTGAGAATTGTTCTCCTAAGACTTTGAGACATGGCTGCCTGCTTGCTGCACAGACGATGTTTTTGCAGTATGTGCTGCTGGCACGTGGATCAACTGAAAGCACGATTCAGCGTTCTGCACTGCAGCAAGATGCATGTCTCCTAGACTTAAGACCACTGTTAGTAAGGCAATCTGGTTGACCTGGAGATAGTAAGAACTGCAGACGTTGCTTTCTGCAGATTTCTGAAGAAGGGTCCCAACCCGAAGCATTAACTTTCCTGTTCCACCGACGCTGCCTGGCCTGCTGTGTTCCTCCAGCTCCACCATCTGGTTGTCTTGCCTGGTTGTGTGCCTGCACTAATTTGTATGGCTAGACTAGGGTGATGTAGGCACTAAGTGAGGGGGTTCCAGGACAGCAGGTGAGTATCCCGGAGATGGGTGCCTGCTCCTGTGAACAGTGTCCTTGCTGCAGCCTTACAACGCTAGTTGCCAGTGTATCCTGCAACGCAGGTCTTTGCTTCCTGAGTATGCTGCATTCTATCAGAGAAGTGCCATGATGGTTGTCCGGGTGGCAAATGTCAGATGCCAATGTCTGTGGACAAAGGGTGTGTGTGTGGCTGGTGCTCATGGATTGTGCCCAGAGATGCTAATTGGTCCCAAGCAACATGGAGGTCCCTCGGAACAAGCAGCAAGCTGAAGTCGGCAGACACCTGTCCCGATTTCCATGTCATGTATTCTCTAGGTCAGTCCTGAAGAAGGGTCTCTAAACCTGAAATGTTAAAGAACAAAAGGAACAAAGAAAATTACAGCACAGGAACAGGCCCCTCGGCCCTCCCAGCCTGCGCCGATGCAGATCCTCCGTCTAAACCTGTCGCCTACTTTCCAAGGATCTATATCCCTCTGCTCCTTGTCCATTCATGTATGTGTCTAGACACATCATAAATTATGCTATTGTGCCCACCTCTACCACCTCCACTGGCAACATGTTCCAGGCACCCACCACCCTCTGCATAAAGAACTTTCCACGCATATCTCCCCTAAACTTTTCCCCTTTTACCCTGAAATTGTGATTCCTAGTAATTGAGTCCCCCACTCGGGGGGGTGGGGGGAGGAAAGCTTCTTGCTGTTCACACTGTCTATACCCCTCATGATTTTGTAGACCTCAATCAGGTCCCCCCTCAACTTCCATCTTGCTAATGTAAATAATCCTAATCTACACAACCTCTCTTCATAGTTAGCACCCTCCATACCAGGCAACATCCTGGTGAACCTTCTCTGTACCCTCTCCAAAGCATCCACACCCTTTTGGTAATGTGGCGGCTAGAACTGTGCACAGTGTTTCAAATGAGGTCGAACTGAAGTCCTATACAAGTGTAACATGACCTGCCAACTCTTGTACTCAATACCCCCTCCGATGAATGAAAGCACGCCGTGTGCCTTCTTGACCACTCTATCCACCTGCATTGCCACCTTCAGGGTACAATGGACCTGAACACCCAGATGTGTCTGTGCATCAGTTTTCCCCAGGGCTTTGCCATTTACCATATAGTTTGCTCTTGAATTGGATTTTCCAAAATGCATCATCCCGCATTTGCCTGGATTGAAATCCATCTGCCATTTCTCCGCCCAACTCTCCAATCTATCCGTATTCTGTTGCATTCTCCGACAGTCCCCTTCATTATCTGCTACACCACCAATCTTACTGTCATCTGCAAACTTGCTACTCATACCATCTATACCTTCTTCCTGATCATTTACGCATATCACAAACAACAGTGGTCCCAACACAGATCCCTGAGAAATTTGAAACTATTAGATTCTTTTGATAGCTCCATTCTACTGTTCGAGGTCCTTCTACCATCAATGTGAATTTAACCAGCAAAAACAGCTGACAATTACAAAAGCATGAGCAGGTAGATGCCAAAGGTAAATTTTATTTCTCATCAGTTTCTCTTCCCTCCCTTCCCATCTTGTGGACATTGGTTTTTACAGGGGCTCTGTTCTAAGGACACACAGCACTTTTCAGTAACTTGCCAAAATAGCTGTCGTTCGTTTGGATTGTCTACTTTATGCTACTGCATTTGTTATCAATTTTTCCTGTATGCTCAAGCATTTTTAGCTCATGATACACAAAGTAAAGCCATTGGGATCACGTCTAAAAGAAACATCACTGTTCCAACTGATTTGATTTCACCAATTGTTTCAGAAACAGCCCTTTTCAAACCCTGAGCTGGGAACATTGAAACCTTCTGAGTTAGAAAGGATTTGAGGGCTGCATTGACAAGGTTAGAGGTTACACGGTCAATGCATTGTGGAGCTGGAGGACAACAGGTCAGGCAGCAGACGAGCAGGAAAGTTGATGTTTTGGATCAGGACCCTATTCCTCTGATGCTGCCTGGCCTGCTGTGATTCTCCAGCTCCACACAGATTCACCGTGTTAACTCTGACTTTAGCATCTGCAGTTCTCGCTATTTCCTAGAGGTTACATGGGATTCGCAGCTTTCGGACAACATAGCTCTCTCGGTTTCATCAGCAGAATCTGATCAACAGGGCGATAAACAAACTGTTGTTGATTTGTCAAGTTATCAAGCAGAGTAAGTTACATTGTAACAAAAAAAAAGTTGTGGATGGTGGAAATCAGAAACAAAACCAGAGATTGTTCAAAAAAACTCAGCAGATCTGGCAGAATCTGTGGAGAGAAAGCAGAGTTAACATTTTGGGTCCAAAGACCCTTTTTCAGAACTGAACTCCATTATAACTGTTGAATTAGTAGTCTTAAAGGTTGGGATTTACCTCGCAAACCAAAGACTATAAAATGTTAAAAATCTGACATACAAATCTTTCCTGCATGTTTAGAGATAATCAGCACTGTAATGAGCAAAATTAATGTAATTATGATGGAGAAAAATAAAATGCATGCAGCAAGCTTTTATATAAGCAGATTTTTCCACAGAACTGGAATCTGGATTTTTAATCACAAATACCAAAAACACTTACATCTATACTAAAATTAAATTAAATTGTACCCTTCATATTGTGCCAAGTATCTCAGACTGGACTCACTGAGGTTAAAGTTCTCCTTGTATAATATACTGTGTTGAAATTAACAATTTGCTATTTAAATTCTGTTTTACGACTTCTTAATCATTACCTAATAGTGGATGAGGAAGGTGATTCTGTTAAAAAGAACTAAAAACTTTTCACCGCAATATCCAATTAGAGTCACAGAGATATACAGCATGGAAACCGATCCTTTCCAACCCAACTCGTCTATGCCAACTGGATATCCTAAATAAGTCTAGTCCCATTTGCCAGCATTTGGCCCAAATCCCTCAAAATTCTTCCTATTCATATAACCATCAAGATGCCTTTTAAATGCTGTAATTGTGCCAACCTCCAGCACTTCCTCTGGCAGTTCATTCCATACAAGCACCACCCTCTGTGTGGAAAAGTTGCCCCTTAAGGTTCCTTTTAAATCTTTCCCCTCTCACCTCAAACCTATGCCCTATAGTTTTTGCTTCCACTTTCAAGGAACTCTGAACCTGCACTCCAAGTTCTCCTCGCTCAGCAGCAACACTCCCCAGGACCTTAATAGTAAGTGTATAAATACTGCCTTGATTTGCCTTTCCAAAATGTAGCACCTCACATTTATCTAAATTGAACTCCATCTGCCACTTCTTGGCCCACTGGCCCATCTGATCAAGATCTGAGGTAACCTTCTTCACTGTTTACAGCACTTCCAATTTTGGTGTCACCTGAAAACTTACTAACCTTACCTCCCATGTTTGCATCCAAATCATTTATAATAAAATGACAAAAAGCAGTGGACCCAGCACCGATCCTTGTGGGACACTGTTGGTCACAGGCCTCCAGTCTGAAAAACAGCCAACCACCTTCAACCGTCAAGCCAGTTCTGTTTCCTATTAGCTAATTGTTTCTTTAATGAATTCAAAGTTTATGCTGATAGAAAGAGTGCTATCATACTGTCTGGGAAGCCTTCGAAATATCAGCTCATAGGTTACCTTATACTAGTTTGAATCCATGTCACCTTGTTCTACTCTCAACTTAATTAATATTGTGGATTTCCATATTATTTTACATTGCTTGAAAACATTTAATTGTCTGTCAATCTCAGAGTATGGCATACTTGCCTGTACTGAAAGCTAGATATCAATACAAAGGACCTTTATTCTTTGCAAACAGAATATGTTCATTTACTGCAACTTTGTAGGTCTGCAAAAAATTCAGATCTCAGATCTTGTTAAACCTGAAAAGCATTACTTTTTAAAAAATCCTTATTAACAACTCAGTGTTTAGACAAGGAATCATCTACAATGTTCAGAGACTGATTGTCTATCTTGTTTTTTGATAAACAGAGCTGGGCCTGGTACTTTAAATGTGGCTTGATAAGGGGACCACACAGTTTGATCAAGCTTGCACTTGTGTTCCATTCTTTTAGTTATATAGTTCCTCCATTCTACTGCCCTTTTTCCATTGTGGTTCTGGATTGTAGCATGAAATTTTAAGGTTCTGGAGTCTCTCTAAACTCCAATCAGAACAATTTCAGTTCAGTTCATACAGTCAGTTTTATCTGCCAATAAGGTGTACTTCAGAACTTGCCTGTATTAAATTTCATATTGTATATTTCTACTGTGAAGATACAGTTCATCCCTGTTTCTTTCCTCCAAGTTAACCTTTCTTGCAAGTAACATTTGTGATCTTACTCCTTTAACAGAGTACAAATAATGAGTCAAGAACAAAGATGATGCCATGTGACCAGCAGCATGCTAGACGAATGATGTATACAGAATTTGCTCCATAACTGAAAATGATCAGTTTATCTGTTAAGTAAACTGGTTGGAGACTTTCAAACAAATTGAACCTATGCTACTTACCAATCCATATGAGAGAGAGCTGAAGAAAGCGCTAGGGGTTGGGGTGACCAACGTGCTTGGCATTGGAAATACTAGACGAGGCAAAAAAAAAAGGTGAGGAACGGGGAAAAGGAAGTGATGGAAGGCTTGAATGTTGACAGTGAACAAAGCAATTGTTGCCTTCTAATGGGCAAGAAAAGGATAAGGGCAGGGTAAATACACAGTGAACAAACTGGGCAACTAAAAGCAGAAAAATCGGGGGATATGATCTTATAGCACTGACTGAAAATTGGCTCAAATCAGAACAGGACTGAGCACATAACATCCCAGATTATAAGGCTTTTAGCTGAAACAGGGTAGGTAAAAGGGAGGCAGCATAGCAGTCTTGATCAAAGGACAGTATCATTGCCGTTGAGCAAGATGCAGTTCCTTAATTAGAATCTGTGTGATTGAGGTGAGAAACAAGAAGAGGGTGAGGACCTTGCTGGGCCTTTATTATAGACTTCCCAATAGTAGGGAGGAAGTAGAAGAGAGCATTTGTAGGCAGACTACTGAAATCTGGAGGACAAGCAGGTTTGTGATGGTTAGCGATTTCAATTACTCTAGGGTAGACTAAGAGAAAGGTAGAGTGTGGGGCATGAAAGGGGAGAAATTACCGCTATGCATGCAGGAGAACTTTCTGGAACAATACATTTTTACTCCTGTCAGGAAGGCGGACACACTGGATCTAGTCCTTGGAAATGAGGCCGGCTCAGTGGAGAAAGTCAGAATGGAGGGCATTTGGGCAATAGCGATCACAACATCATAATGTTCAGTTTTAAGTTGGAAACGGATAAAAATCAGTCAAGGTCTGAAATCCCAGAATGGAAAGTGGCAGATGTTACAGGTCTAAATGTTGACCTGGAGGACACAGATTGGAAACACATTTTTGCTACATAAAGCAATAAATGAAAAATTGGAGAAATTCAAAAGACAGATGAATGGGGTTCAAGTTAGATATGTACTCATGAGAAATAAATGCAGAGTAACGAAAAACAGAGTAGCCTGGGTGGCAAAGGATATTGATGAGAAAATAAGAAAAAGTATGTATATGATGCATAACTCATTCATAAGTGCAATAGAGATCAAGAATTATACCTCAAATGCAGCAGCGAAGCTAAGGCTAGAATAAGAAAGGCTAAGCGGAAGCATGAGGAAAGGATGGCAGGCTGCCAAATAGTAAAATGTTCTTCAAACATTATTAATAGTAAAACATTAGCAAAGGATAGAGTACAGCACTAAAGGAACATGCAGGATAAGCTGCTCACTGAAGCACAGAATATGGCAAAAGGAATTAAGTTGATATTTTCCTTGCCTTTATCAAATTAGAAGATGGTAACAATAATCCAGTTAAAAATGTGGGTATTCAGCTACAGCAGTATAGTGATAAATAAAGAAAAAGTTTGCAGCTCTCCAGGTACAGATGGGATGCACCTCAGATTACTGAGAGTGGGGTAAGGGAACAAATTGCAGAGTTGTTGACATAAATTTTACAGGCTTCTCTGATCACAGGTACAGAGCTAGGGCACTGAAGGATTGCATGTGTGTGACACTGTTGTTTAAGAAAGGGCATCGGATAACCCAGGAAGCCACAGGCCTGTCAGCTTGACATCAATAAAAAAGAAAAGAACTGTGGATATGTAAAATCAGGAACAAAAACAAAGTTGCTGGAAAAGTTCAGCAGGTCTGGCAACATCTGTGCAGGAGAAAACAGCGTTAATGTTTCGGGTCTGGTGACCATTCCTCAGAACTCAGGAGTTTTCTCCTGCACAGATGCTGCCAGACCTGCTGAGCTTTTCCAGCAACTTGGTTTTTGAATGTGACATCAATAATAGGGAATCCGATATAGAGTAAAATAAATGAATACTTGACAAATTCAATTGAGTCGTTTGATGAGGTGACACAGGCAGTGGGTGAGGGTAGTGCTGTGGATGTTGTGTGCTTGCATTTTCACAAAGCAATGGTGCCACAAGTTGGTTTGCAAATTAGAAGTGTTTGGGATTGATGGGTCCTTAGCAGTTTGGAATAGAAGTCGGCTAAAAGATAGGAGACAGATGATAGTCATAGATGAGCACTTCTCAGATTAGAGATGAGTTGAAAGTGATGTTCCCCAGGGGAGTAGTGTTTGGACCCTTATCTTTTTTGGATTTAAATAAATGATTCAAAGATGGGTGTTAAGGGCAAAACACAAATTTGCAGATGAAATCAACCTCAGGAGAATAGTGAATTGAGGATGATGCTGAGTGAGATCAGAGGGACAATGACAAGTTGGCCAATGGGCAGACAATGGCAGATGAAATTCAATGCTGAGAAATGTGAGGTAACGCATTTTGGTAGAAGAAACAGGGAGAGACAATACAGGTTCAAATGGTACAACTTTGAGGGGAGTACAAGAGAAGAAGGATCTCTGGCTTCACATGCACGAATGGGTGAAGGTGGCCAGGAAATTGGAAGCAGTTATAAATAAAGCTTATAGGATCCTTGGGTGTATAAAAAGAGGCATACAGTATAAAAGCAAGGAGTGATGCTACTCCTCTACAAATCATTGGTCAGATACATTTGGTGTATTGTATACAGCTCTGAACACCTTATTGAAGGAAGAATCTTAAAAGCTCCAGAGTGTGTACAACGGAGATGTACAGGAATGAAGGATTATAGTTAGAAGAAAAGATTAGAGAAATTGAGTTTACATTTTCTCTGCTCGAAGAATAATAAGAGGTGTACATGTTGAAGTGTTCAAATTATGAACAATTTTGACAGCATAAAGGAGGATATTCCGTTTGTACTCATTGCTATTTCAGTAACTAGGGCTCACAATTTCAATATTGTAAGCAAGACAGCGAGGAACAAGAGGAGGAGAAACTTCGTTACTCAGAGTTGTTAGGATTTGGAATGCACCGCCCAAGACAGTGGTGGAGGCAGATTCCATTGGAGACTTCAAGGACAGCTGGATGTATATTTGAAAGAGATGAATTTAGAGGGCTACAGAGCGAGGGCTGGAGAACAGGACAAGCTGGGAGCCAGTACAGACACAATGCTTCCATAAGACTGTAAGATATCGGAGCAGAATTTGGCCATTCAGCCCATTAAGTCGCCTCCACCATTCAATCATGGCTGATCCATTTCTCAACACTATTCTCCTGCCTTCTCCCCATAACCCTTGGTCCCCTTACTAATCATAAACCTCTCTGTCTTAAATACCCAACAACCTGGCCACCACAGCTTCCTGTGACAATGAGTTCCATAGATTCACCACCCTCTGGTCGAAGAATGGCCACCTTCTGTGCCATAAAATCCTCAGCTTCTAAGAGTAGATCACTTAAAAACAAAAATCAACCAACTCATGTTGAATGTAATGACAAAATAAACACACAAGACAACATTTCAAATGCAATGTTTCAATTGCTATAAAAGCTGCAATTACAGAACCATTTATGCATAATTCTGGCCTGATTCAAAAGGATTAATTGGGATTATGGAGCTTTTGGTCCGGGGGGGGCAGTGTTGGTGGAAAGGGAAGAATGTTTGGTTTGGAATATGGTTCAGTTTCCCCCTCTATTAGATGAGCAAACGTCAAATGTGGAACCTTTCTGGTCTCTGCTGTATCACCGCAGTAGGGTGAGAAACTCATGATCCCAATGTTTGTTCTTAAATTTGACTCTGTTTGGTAGGTTGTTGCACCAGCTGGATCCACGTAATGCAGCCCGTGTTGATTCTTCTCAGTGTGATTTCTGATGCATCGATTAATCGGACGACAAACAAAGCAGCAGGGGAGGGGAGGTGCATTAAAACACACAGGCCAACTCTGAACAGATTGATTTTGAACCATGTTGTTGTACTTGCTCCCTGTTGAACTCATGCAGTGTTGACTGTGCCAAACTAGGAATCTACCTGGTGGGGGTGAATGGCTGTACCGAGTTCTGACAGAATTGATGGATGTCTTGAAAACATCAGGGACATTCTTGAGTGAGGATTGGCAACAAATACCATAACCACCTCAGGGAATTGATTGGTATGCTGAAAATTTCAGGGAATTATAACGTCCAGAAAAAGAAGGCAGTGACTGAACTCAACATGGAGATGGTTTCCCCCTCTCCTTCATTAGTTCATTTACTTACAGACACCTATCTGAATGTTCTTCATATGGCAGCATTTGCTAATGCACTGTGTCACAAACATTTACCTTACGTAAAACACACACAGCAGTATTTATTTGAAAGGCCAGGTACCACTGCTGCATTGCCACTGTAAAAGTCACTCCAACAATCTATTTAAAATGCAGTGACTGGTGTGATTTAAGAAGTTAGTCTTGTCAGCAGCTGAAGAATCAGATTATCAAAAATGAGTGTTCGGATTTTCCAATGGGCGAAAAATCATTTCTGCAGCGAAGACTGGAATTGCACATGGGAACACTGTCAAATTCCCAATGTGGAATTCTCTGAGGAAACTAAAGATTTCACCTTGCAATTCCCCTATCCCTGGAACCTGTGAAAGTATCCACCTAAATCACAGAATTCAGCGGGAATTGCTGCAGTTAAATATTTTGTCACTCAGGAAAAATTACAAAGAGCTGTGAAAACAGGGATGTAGTTTGTATTGCCTCGGTTACCCTGCACTGAAGGGCCCTGTCAGATTTAAAGCACAACTGCACATTTCTGAAGGAACCTGGGCTCGAGTTTCCTCTTAGGAGTGCAGAGGGTCTTTCTTAATGTGAAAAAGCAGCAGCAGCAGCAGCAGCAGAGGAGCAATCGGAGTGTGATTATCACTTCTTGAAAATCCAGCCCAAGATTTCATGTTCACCATCTGCTCAGTACAGACGTTCCTTCTGAAGACAAACATGAGAACCTGCGCAGTTCTACTCTTTTCCCTGGGTTCCTGTTAATTATCAAACCAAAACTTCAAGGTAAAAGGGCAATGCTGACAAGGTGAAGATACAAAGTACATGTCACAGCATAAACAGGACCACATCCAATAATGGCCACCACCAGGATTTTAACAACAAGAATAAACTTGAAATTTCTTTCACCCTTTAAAACAATGGGAAACAAATAACTTTGTGGCAGCTTGACCCAAGATAAATTTTGACTGCTCAAGCAATTTGTCACTTCAGTGTTGTATTTGCTCATTAATTGCTATTTCAGGATCTGATGATTATTTAAGGGTCTGCCAATCTTATCTCCAGCTGCCTCTGAAGTCCACACCTGCCCTTGTGTTTTGTTTAAGTACATGGACTGATTTCTAAGCGACTAACTCAGATAATTGCTGCTCAGTAATTAATAAGACTGGTTATTTATTCTGGTTCTGGCACATAATGTAATATAAAAAGGTTCTACTCAGTAACTCATGGTCCTAAACATTCCACTGATTCACTGCTTCACAAAGGGTGCATTTTTGGTCAAAGGTGGCACAATCTTATTGCTCTCATGGACATTTAGAGGGATGGATGGATGGCTTGTGGCCCCTCTCCCCACACCAGAAGAAGTCCACTGTCAGCTGACTGGCCAGTTATAGGCCGTCGGCGGGTTAAACAAGCTTCTGCACGGACATTAACCCTTCATTGGCAGCAAGTGCCATGAGAGAGAGCTGCCAACCAATTGAGCAGGCTGACAGTCAGAGTCATAAAGATGTACAGCATGGAGGCAGAAACTCAGTCCAACTCATCCATGATGGCCAAATATCCTAAATTCATCCAATCCCATCTGCCAGTATTTGGTCCACTCCCTCTATTCATCTACCTATCTAGATGCCTTTAATATGTTTATCCACTTCCTCTGGCAGCTCATTCCACACACACACACACACACACACACACACACACACACACACACCACTCTTTGCATGAAAAAGTTGCCCCTTAGGTCCCTTTTAAATCTCTCCCCTCTCACCCGATAACCATGACCTCTAGCGGACTCCCTACTTTGGGGAAAAGGCTTTGGCTGTTCACCGTATTCACGCCCCTCGTCATTTTATAAATCTCTGAAAGGTCATCCCTCAGCCTCCAACAGTTCAGAGAAAATAGCCCCAGTCTTTTCAGTCTCTTGCCAATAGTTCAAACCCTCCAACCCTCGTGACACTCTTGTAAATTTCCTCTGAACCCTTTCGGGTTTCACAATATCTTTCCGATAGCAGGGAGACGAGAAATGATTGCAGTATTTCAAAAGTGTCCTAACCAATGTCCTGTACAGCTGCACCATGACCTCCAATACACTGACCAATAAAAGGCAAGAATACTAAATGCCTTCTAAACTATCTTATCTACCCACGCCACTACTTTCAAGGAACTATGAACCTGCAGTCTCTTTGTTTGGCAACACTCCCCAGGACCTTACCATTATGTGTATAAGTTTGAGATAACAAGGTGTAGAGCTGGATGAACACAGCAGGCCAAGCAGCATCACAGGAGCAGGAAGGCTGACATTTTGGGCCTAGACCCTTCATCAGAAAAAAAAGTCTGCCCTGATTTATCCTACCGAAATATAGCGATTCACATTTTTCTAGGGTAAACTCCAGCTGCCACTCCGTGGCCCATCAGCCAATCTGATCAAGGTCCCATCGTAAGCTGAGGTAATCTTCTTCACTGTCCACCATACCACCAACTTTGGTGTCATCAGCAAATTTACTAACCACATCTCCTATATTCACCTCCAAACCATTTATATAAATAACAAAGCAGTGAACCCAGCACTGATCCCTGCAGCACACTGGTCACAGGCCTCCAGTTGAAAAAGCAAGCTTGCTCTACCACCCTCTGTCTCTTACCTTCTAGCCAATTTTGTATCCAAATGGCTAGTTCTCCCTGTATTCCATGTGCTTAATCCTGTTAACTAGTCTACCATGAGGAACTTTGTCAAATGCCTTACTAAAGTCCATATAGATCATATTCACTGCTCTGCCTTCATCAATCCTCTTTATCACTTCTTCAAAAAACTTAATCAAATTAGTGAGATAAAATTTCTCATGTTGACAATCTGTAATCAGTCCTTTTCTTTCCAAAGACATGTAAATCCTGTCCCTCAGAATCCCTCCAACAACTTGCCCACAACTGGTCTACACAGTTTTCTGGCTTTTACTTACCACGCTTTTTTAATCAATGGCATCACATTGAACAACCTTCAGTCTTCCACCATCTTAACTGAGGCTATCCATGATACAAACATCTCAGCAAAAGGGCCCAACAATCATTTCCCCAGCTTCCCACAAAGTTTGGAGCACACCTGTTGCGGTCCTGGGGATTTATCCACCTTAATGCATTTTAAGACATCCAGCACCACCTCCTCTGTAATATGAACACTTTTCAAGATATTGCTATTTATTTCCCCAAGTTCTCTGGCTTCCTTCTCCACAGTAAACACTGATGCAAAATATTCGTTTATTATCTCACCCATCTCCTGCAGTTCCACACAAAGGCAGCCTGACTGACCTTTAAGGGGCCCTATTCTCTCTCTAGTTACTTTTTTGTCCTTCATGCGTTTGTTAAAAAAAACACCTTTGCATTCTCCTTCACCCTATTTGCCAAAGTTATTGCATGTCCTCTTTTCTCCCTCTGAAGGATACTCCTATTGCCTTTATACTCTTACAGGGTTCACTCGATCCATGTTGTCTACATCTGACATAGGCTTCCTTAATTTTCTTGCACGAGCCTACTGACCAAAACACATTTGGAAGGGATATGCAACATCCAGCCCATGGTCTCAACATTTACAAATGCTTCAATGTGAGCAACTCCAATCATGGGTCACTTAATAACTGGAGAACCAGTAAATTCACCTAGTAGTGACTTGTGATTCAATGATTCGAATTCACTAGAAAACAATCAGGAACTGATCGTACATTACTCTTGCTCATTGAAACTGTAATATTTACTCGTTTTTATTGATGGGAAAATCCTTCAGTCTCCCTCCACCACCCCAACCCCCACACCCCCACCCCACTGCCGCCAGGCCTCATCTCTCCAAAGAACTTCAAAGCTGAAGACAAGATTGGATACATGGAGAGAGTTGGAGAGGTTTCTCTTTTGAATTTTTCATTTTGTTCGGGCTAAGTTCCTCATGTGTGCAAGTAGTCTTCTGGCATTGACAGATCCATAAATTGTCATTGGCGGAGCTACATGAAAACATCAATCCCAGAATCCTGAAATCTAGTAGGTGAAAACAGGAGAGCATATCATTCTTCCTTTCCCAAAACACTGGCCTCATCAGACAATATAGGGCTGGGCTGTGCGGCCACTCTATTTACAATCTGTTTGAACACAAAGAATAGCCACAGGCAAAGCACCAGAACTTGCAGCACAGATAAAGTGATATCCAAGTTGATGTTTGGAATTAAAAGGCAGAAAGAACAGAAAAGTGAGAATTAAAACTGAACCATAAAGACAATGAAGGCTTGGAGACCGCTTTGCAGAACACCTCCGCTCAGTTCGCAACAAACAAATGCACCTCCCAGTCGCAAACCATTCCCACTCCCCCTCCCATTCTCTTGATGACATGTCCATCATGGGCCTCCTGCACTGCCACAATGATGCCACCCGAAGGTTGCAGGAACAGCAACTCATATTCCGCCTGGGAACCCTGCAGCCATATGGTATCAATGTGGACTTCACCAGTTTCAACATCTCCCCTTCCCCTACTGCATCCCTAAACCAGCCCAGTTCGTCCCCTCCCCCCACTGCACCACACAACCAGCCCAGCTCTTCCCCCCCACCCACTGCATCCCAAAACCAGTCCAACCTGTCTCTGCCTCCCTAACCGGTTCTTCCTCTCACACATCCCTTCCTCCCACCCCAAGCCGCATCCCCATCTACCTACTAACCTCATCCCACCTCCTTGACCTGTCCGTCTTCCCTGGACTGACCTATCCCCTCCCTACCTCCCCACCTATCTTCTTTACTCTCCATTTTCGGTCCGCCTCCCCCCCTCTCCCTATTTATTCCAGTTCCGTCTCCCCATCCCCATCTCTGATGAAGGGTCTAGGCCCGAAACGTTTAGCTTTTGTGCTCCTGAGATGCTGCTTGGCCTGCTGTGTTCATCCAGCCTCACATTTTATTATCTTGGAATTCTCCAGCATCTGCAGTTCCCATTGTCTCTCATAAAGACAGTGGGACATTTGGAGAGGATTAGCAGTTGGGGCATTCAGCCCCGAGAGGCTATTCCATCATTCTAAGCCATCATGACAAATGTGTCTCCCATCTCAAATGAATCCACCTTGGACCCTTACCCTCTCATATGTTGCCTGTAGAAAAAAAAAATGATTTCAGATTTAAAGTGATAAAGTTGACAAGTACTGATTTTTGTGGCAGAGGCTTCCGCACTTCTCCTACTAAATGAATGAACAACCGTTTTCCCAAGTCTCTCTGGAATGCTGTGGCTCTGATTTTAAGGTTATATTCCCTTGTCCCACATACTCTACACCAGTGGAACAAGTATCTTGGTCCACCCTATCAATTCCTTAAAAAATCCTCAAACAAACAACAAGTTAGCTTCTATACTCTTTAGTGAATGCAGGCTTGTTTGTGTAATCTCTCCTCATAAAATGTAACCTTTACAGAGATGGTAACATTCTGGTGAATCTGCACTGTATAAGGCCAATATAATATTTTCTCAGGTACATTATTTTGATCTTTATGCCAGATGTGGTTTAATCTAGCTTGTACAAAGTGTAGGAAAGCATCTTTCATTTTAGGTTCTAAATCTTTACTTATAAAAGCCAATAATTCATTGGCATTTCTATCACATACTGCATTTCTCACTAAGTTATCTCACGAGATGAATTAGTAGAAAGTGAAAGTTATCACAATCTTTCTAATAACAATACACCAAATGCAGGCAGTAAAATGGTGCTCTACAGAAGGCGGAAATCCCAACTTGCTTGACCTCCTTCCTGAACTCTTATCTGTTGGCAAAATCTCAGCGAAATCCACAACCACCTTGGCCATTCATTTCAATCTGGTTCAATTTCCTAACTCAGTCATCATCTATTGGAGCCTAATCTGGAGAACAGAAAACGAAGAACATTCATTTCTCTTGAAAACCTCACTTGCTATATGTAGAGGAAATTCTCTTGCATTAAAAATTGCAGCCACTTTCAGTTCTAAAAGGATTTCAATTACAGCATTTGACCCCATGCTGCCAGCTGGAATGAACTTGATTGACTAATTTACCAGGAGGTATCTCAGCTCAAATAACATTTTATTCAAAAACTTGCTAATAGTCACAGGTCTTATTCATACTGGAAGTAATTAATTAATTGGTCCACTCAATCTAAAAGAAATGTCTGTATTTGAAAGCTATTCTCAGTAATGATACCGCAAAATTATTAATTGGTTGTCATAAAGAATACAACTCTCTCACAGAGATCCTTTCAGACAGGATATCCGCTGTGTTTTTCTGGCTTGTTCGACATGTGAGTTCAGACCCACAGGCATAGCCGTTGACTCCCAAATGCCCGAGCAAATCACTTAGTTGTACTAAACTGCTCCAGGAAGTAAGAAACCAATAAAACTGGACTGAATATATCCAACATCCACAGACGCGCCAGAAACTTCAAGGGCACACCTATTGTATTGGCCTCACAAAGATTGTTGTACTTCTGCCTGGCGATGTCTGCCAAAGTGGAACAGCTGGATTACAGTTTGTCAGATCGTTGCTGGACTTGCCCATGATTGGGTGCACACAAATGATGCAATCGGTCACGTTTACTGTCATGGCCATCTTGGAGGATGTTCTGTCTAACTATGAGGACTAGCCCACTGGCAGTGTTTTCTGGGCAGCTCTCAAAACAGACTCTGCATTCCACAAAGTCTCATGGCACCAGGTTAAACGTGGCCAAAGGAACCTCCTGCTGATTACAATCTTCCTCCTCACCCTGCTTCCCCCTGCCGCTCTGAGCTCAGCAGATGGAGCAATACTCCTTTGTATTGAATACAAATTGGAAGCAACAAGGGAATAAACTTACTAAGCATTGTCCTTACCAATTTGTAGATCAGAGTGATGACCATGTAGTGCTTGTAGAAATTCATCTTTTCATTGACAATACCACACAAGGCAATGGAGTGTACGGTCATTATGTCAAATGAGATGAATGACAAATCTAGCAGCTCAAGACTGCACCTCTACAAGACACAGAGCCAACAACAGATGGTATTCAACCATAATGTAAACCGCATGGTCTGGCGCATACCCCAGTTTACCATTATCATCGAGGTACGAGATTAACTTTGGCTCAATGGAGACCGTATTAAAAGGGCATGCCAGGAGCAGTACCATGCATACCTAAAATTGAGGTATTGATTTGGTAAAACTACAAAATCGGGATTATGTGTACACCAAACAGCACAAGCAGCAAGTGGCAAATACAGCCCAGCAATTCCACAGCCAGTGGGTCAGATTTAACTTCTGTAGACCTGACACATCCAGCTGTGAATGGTGGAGCTGGAGGAGAAAGCTCTACAAGTATCCTTATCCCCCCAACAATGGAGGAGCCCAGTGTATCAGTGCAGAAGACAAAACGGGGGCATTTATAGTGAGGTTCAGACAAATATTGAGTGGATGTTTAATCTTGGCCTCTTTCTGAGATCTGCAGCATCACAAATCCCAGTTTTCAGTCAATTTGATTCACTCCACATGACACCAGAAAACAGCCAAGGACACTGGACACTGCAAAGATTAGGGGCCCTGACAACAGCCCAGCTGTATTACAGCTGATACAGCAGTACTGAGGACATGTGCTCCAGAACCTGTCACGGCCCAAGCCAAACTGCTTTAATACAGCTCCAATACTAGCATCCACCTGGCAATATGGAAAATTTCCTAAGCTTGTCCTGTCCACAAAAAAAAACACAGCAAATCCAACCTCTTGATTATCAGCACACTGAAGGAAAGGGTTGTTGATAGGTCCATCAAGTGCAACTTACTCAGCATTAATTTGCTCACCAAAGCACAATTAGGATTCTGCTGGGGTCATAAGACTTCCAACCTCATTACAGTTTTGGTTGTAAAATGGACAAAACAATTGCACTTGAGGGGGAGATGTGAGTGATGACCCTTATTATGGGCCAATGGGCAACCTGCTTTCTAACAGCTGGTTCACCAGTGGACCCAGATGATTCCTACTGACTTCCTGATCTAGGCACAAACCGAGAACCCAATCTAGAGCATGCTGCATCGTACAATTCTCTATACTAATATCCTGGCTCAGACGGTGGCTTTAATAAGCAGCATTTGATCAAGTATGATGCCGAGGAGCCCAGAAAAACTGAAGTCAATGTAAATCAGAAGCAAAACACTAGAGTTGAATTCATATCTAGTGCAATGAAAGATGATTGTTGGAGAACAATCACTACAAAACCAGGACATTGCTGCAGGAATTCCTTTGGGGTGTGTATCTTACGCCCAGCCATCAGTAGGTGCTTTGATGTCCTTCCCAATAGAAGGCCAAAGGGGGGAAATTTTGCTTCTTTTGTACAATGTCCAGTACTATTCACCATTCCTCAGATAATGGAGCAGTCCATTCCAATCACAGCAAAACCTAGACAATATTTAGACTTAGGCCTATTTACTCCATAAGTGCTAGGCAACACAGAAGAATCTAACACTCTCCTTTTGACACTCAATTGCACAGCTATCATTGAACTTCCCCTGCCAACATCATCCTGGGGGTTACCATTGCTCAGAAAGTGAACTAGATCAGCGATATAAATACTATGGTTACACAAGTAAATGTAGACTATAGACTGAGGCTGGAATTCTAAGGCGATTACCACAAGCTTTCCAAACCCTGCACAATCTGCAAGACACAATTCCAAAGTCTAATGGAATACTATCCACCAGATGGATAAAGTACAGGTCCAACAACACTCAAAAGTTGTGCAATTGGCTAAGAGCAATTCTTCAATTTAAATCTTAATTTTGCAAATTGAAGATCACAAACTCCACATATCTGGTAAGATTTACGCTGAATGATTTGCTATAGAAATACACAAGTTGCTGGGCAGATCTTCAACTTGCATCATTTGTCTTAATAACCAAGTAATATTGGTTCCAAATAGCGGTCACCTCTACTCTAGATCCCCAAGAGTACTGTATGATTCATCATCTCAATATAATTGAAAGCAGTGCAGAGTGAAATTAAGGTGATACACTTGGCAGTTTCCTCACCGTTTCTGGTTCATGAGGAGCTCTCTATGCAGTTCTTGGTGACTCCTGGAGGCTTTGACTGGATTGAGAAGCTTCTTAGGCCTGATGAGCTCAGGATTATCATCAAAATAATCAGGTTCGGCCATGAGGCTTCTGATCTCCGAGGGATTATTGTGCCTTTCAGAATACATGGAGGCTAAAGAAGAGAAGACAGTTATGTTAACATTGTCAACAAGAAAACAACTGTTAACCCAATGTATGTACATACATTTAGACAAGGAATGGACTCTTGTAAATCATTGTTAGCACAGCAATGATCCTCCTGCACAATTGTTTTCAGGGGTTAATGCCTCATTCAATAGCTGGTGCAAGTCAACAAATAATTGAAGCAATATGCAATGGAAGTTTTCATCCATAAGTGCTAGTACATTTTTATGTTACTACTTTCATTGTGTTCTTCAGATTTTCTACCATTGGTGCATTCTTTCATGTATGTGCTTACAATAATGATACAAAATGCAAACTACCGTAACTCATCAGGTAATGAACGCTCTGTCATTTGTCTCAGAGTGAAGCTGGAAGCCAGGGACACTCGAGTACTTTTTGTGCCTGTTCAATAACGCCACTTCTGAATAGCAGAGACAGTAGGAACTGCCGATGCTGAAGAATCTGAGATAACAAGGTGTAGAGCTGGATGAACGCAGCAGGCCAGGGAGCATCAGAGGAGCAGAAAAGCTGACGTTTCGGGTCTGGACGCCTGAAGAAGAGTCCAGGCTCGAAACATCAGCTTTCCTGCTCCCCTGATGCTGCCTGGCCTGCTGTGTTCTTCCAGCTCTACACTTTGTTATTTCTCTTCTGAATAGCAGCTGCAGATGGACCACAAGGAACGGAATGGTGCAACTGCTATTTAAGACATACTTCAATAATGATCCACACTCTCTCCAGATAGAGATCTCAATAAAAAATGGCATCAACCCAACAAAATCAAATAATTTGTCACAAGGCCAGAAAACTGAATGTGAGACTCCTGCTTGTTGACTACAGCTCCACCTTCAACACCATCATTCCCTCTCGACTCACCTCAAAACTGTGACACCTTACTCTCAGTTCCACCCTCTAACTGGACCCTCGGCTTTCTGACCCACAGCCTGCAGTGAGAATTGGTACAAAAACAAAGTTGCTGGAAAAGCTCAGCAGGTCTGGCAGCATCTGTGGAGGACAAAACAGGTTAACTCTGTTTTCTCCTCCACAGATGCTGCCAGACCTGCTGAGCTTTTCCAGCAACTTTGTTTTTGTTCCTGATTTACAGCTTCTGCAGTTCTTTTGGTTCTTACTTAGTGAGGATAGGTAACTGACCTCCTCCACACTAACATTAACACTGCGCACCCCGCGTCCCCACCCCAAAAGGATAGGTCATCAGCCCCCTACTGTACTCCTTATACAGCTATGACTATGTTGCCAAATTCCAAACCAACACATTCTACAAGTTCGCTGACTACACCACTGTAATGGAATGAATATCTAACAATGACGAGTCAAGCTACAGACGTGAGAGAGAAAGCTTGGTGATGGGGTGCAATGAAAACAACCTCTCTCTCAATGTCAGCAAAACTAATGAGCTGATCATTGACTTCAGAAAAGAGGAGAACAGGGCTCCTATCTACCTCAATAGAACAGAGGTCAAGAGAGCAAAGAGCATCAAGTTTCTCGGAGGGACGATAAACATCGACCTGTCCTGGACCTCCCATGTAAATACAACAGTCAAGAAGGAACAACAACACCTCTTCTTCAGACAGCTCAGGAAACTGGCAAGTCCATAAAGGTCCCTCACCAACATCTACAGAAAGCATACTGTTTGGGTGCATAATGGCCTGGTACGGCAACTGCTGTGCCCAGGCTTGGGAGAAACTACAGAAGGTGATGTGCATAGCCCAGACCATCAGAGGAGCCAACCTTCCATCCCCGGACTCTACTTACATGGCTCACTGTCACAGAAAGGCAGCCAACATCAAAGACCCATCGCACCCTGGTAATGACCTCCTACAACCTTCTGAAGAAGGGTCGGAGGCCCGAAACATCAGCTCCTCTGATACTGCTTGGCCTGCTGTGTTCATCCAGCTTTACACCTTGTTATCTCAGATTCTCCAGCATCTGCAGTTCCTACTATCTCTGCCTGCAAGTCTTGCTGATCTGCAAATTCTTAGGTTGTTGTGATCTGCCTATACCTTTCGTAAACAAAGCTTTTCTTTGTATTTTGGTACACACGACAATAAAAAAAATCAAAATCAAATCAACAAGATGATACCTTTCAGGTGGGGAAAAAGCCCTGTCACACTGAAGGTGTAGACTAGATGTGCAATAATGGAATATCTGGGCTGGTGGAGGATCCTTTGTATTTTCTGGCGTATTTACCGCTACATTCCAAATACATTCTTCATGTGTGAAATTAGGCAGTGTGAGATCTCATAGACAATGAGGGAGCTACACTGACCCTATCCCCCGCCTCTTCCTCCGCCAACTGTATCGGTGCTGCCTTGTGCTCCCACAAGGAGTTTGAACAGGTCATCAACTTTACTAACACCTTCCACCCCAACCTCAAGTTCACCCAGACCATCTCCGATACCTCCTTCTCCTTCCTGGCCCTCTCTGTTGCCATCGCTAGTAAATGCCTCGAAACGTTATCTATTTCAAACCTACCAACTCCCACAGCTGCCTTGACGACACCTCCTCTCACCTCACCTTCCTGTAAGAATGTGATCCTCCACTCCCAATTCCTTTGTCTACACCATGCCTGTTCCCAAGGTGGGGCGTTCCTCTCCCAAACATCCCAGAAGTTCTCTTATTTCGAGGACTGTAACATCCCTCCTCTGGTGATTGAAAATGCCTCACTCAACTGCATATCTTGCATTTCCCACACCTCTGCCCTCACATTCCACCCCCCCCAACAAAAACAAAGAGACAGAATCCTCCTTGTCCTCATACCAGCCCACCACCCGCCACATCCAGCCTATCATTCTCCCCCACTTCACCCCTCTCCAATCTGAACCCACAACCAAAGAGATATTTCCCTCCCCACCCCTATCCACCTTTCATTGGGTTAGTGGGGAGTGTGGAGTGGACAAGGGAGTTGTGGAGATCACAGTCCCTACCAAGCCCAGCACCTTTCCTTACAACCGCGGGAAGTGCTACAACTGCCCCTAAACCTGTCCCCTCACCTCTATTCAAGGCACAAATCAAACCTTCCACATTAGACAGGGGCTCACCTGCACATCCACTGCTCCTGATGTGGCCTCCTCTACATCGGTGAGACCAAGCAGAGGCTCGGAGACCATTTTGTAGAGCATCTGCGCTCCGTTCGCAACAAACGACAACACCTTCCGGTTGCGAACAATTTAAAATCCTGCTCCCACTCCTTAGGTAACATGCCCATCCTAGGCTTCCTCCAGTGTCATATTGACACCGCCTGCAAACTGGAGGAACAGCAACTCATATTCCATCTTGGGAAACTACAGCCCAATGGTCTCAATGTGGACTTTACGAGTTTCAAAATCTCCCCACTCCTGGCCTCACCCCATGACCAACACTCCCTCTCATGTCCACCTTCTTGATCTGACACAACCTGCCCATCTTCTTTCCCACCTATCCACTGCTCCCATCCCACTGACCATCCCCACCACTGCCTACCTGCACGCACATCACTATCCCACCTACCTTCCCCAGCCCCACCCCTCCTCTGAGCTTCTTGCCCCACGCCTCCTCTCTGAGCTTCTTCCCCCTCCCCTAATTCTGAAGGGGGGTCCCGACGTGAAACATCAACTTTCCTGCTCCTCTGATGCTGCCTGGCCTGCTGTGTTCATCCAGCTCCACATAATGTTATTTCTGACTCCAACATCTGCAGCTCTTACTATCTCTGTCAACTTTACTTTACTTTTTCTTCTGATTTCTGACATCTGTCGTTAATTTAGGCACCATGGTACAGCGACTCAGTTTCTCCACTGTATTTTTGTAACAAACAAACAAACACATTCCCAGATCTTAAGTCTCTGGGTTAATATTTTTAAAAAGTTACAAACAGTAGCATGCTTCCGGTGGCACACCATGGTTCAAGCGATTCCAGAATAACATGGAGTATACCCTCGGATTATGCTATAGTGTGGTGATGACATCATGAGTATGTATCATACTGACTGTGAGACATAATACAACAGGGAGGTGCACATGCGAGTTTAAAATAAAACTACTAGACATTTATCCCAAATTTCCTGTCTGCTTTTAATCAGCAGGCATGGGGCTGTGCAGTTATTAGTCATGTCCATGGTTAAGATGCTGTGCACAAAACAACGATGCCTTGAAATCACACCACTACCATTTAAATTAAAAGCCCTGTCCATGGGGCTGCATCATGTACCTGAAATCAGATCAAAGTGGAAATTTGTTGGAATTTCCCAAGGAGCAGGGTGGGTAAAAAAAGACCATATAAATCAGGATTACAAATTGCATCAAGAAATCCAAAATGTGCATTTCTTGTAAACAACAATTATTCACAATTTCTAACTATAAACTATTAAATTACCATTGGCACCATAATGACCAGATGTCTTTCAAAAAAAAAGTTCTGCAGCTCTTCACTGGCATTTTCAGAATGGCAAATGAATCAGTTATCCAGAATTATGCTCAGATAAAATTCCTCAATGCCTTGTGTTGTCAAAGTGTTGTAGAAAAATAAATTAGTTTGTGCTTTTCCACTCTACGATACAAATGTGCAAGCACAAGATATTAGTATAAAGGCTGATTCTCCAAAATTAAATTGAAATAGTGAACAATAACTCGAATGTGAACTTTTTACTGAATAAAGATCTTATATTTATTAACCAACAGGCTCTCTCATAACTCAGAAAATGAATTTGGGTTTCTGTTGGCGGGAGTGGAGGGGGACTGCTTATAAATTGAAGATATGTCTGGTTGCATTGTGAGAAATTCTTCACTCCCCACGGAGTCAGATTGCTACATCTGGGGGATTCTGGGTAAAAGGGTCTTGTGGACAGACACATATGTCAACTGCAATGAAAAAATGATTAGGGACTTTGAATAAAGTTACACTAAGCTAAACTACAGATCAACAGTAAATTCAAATTATGTTGTGAAAAGCAGAATTCTTGAAGGTGCTATTTTGTTGCAAATTGAGAAAACATGCAAGACAAAGAAAGATGATTTTTGATCAATTGTCTGCACACGTGAGCAATAAATACATGCAAGAATTAGTCACCCTGAAGAATTTATTCTGCCATAGCGTGAACATAGAACATAGAACAGTACGGCACAGAACAGGCCCTTCAGCCCACGATGTTGTGCCGACCATTGATCCTCATGTATGCACCCTCAAATTTCTGTGACCATATGCATGTCCAGCAGTCTCTTAAATGACCCCAATGACCTTGCTTCCACAACTGCTGCTGGCAACGCATTCCATGCTCTCACAACTCTCTGTGTAAAGAACCCAACTCTGACATCCCCTCTATACTTTCCTCCAACCAGCTTAAAACTATGACCCCTCGTGTTAGCCTTTTCTGCCCTGGGAAAGGAAACGAATTTGAGATAGAACATTTAAAAGTGATATATAGGAAATAACAGTGATTTCTAAGTCATTTAGCTTTAAAATGTTAATTTAATAAATGCCTAATTTTCACTCTCACATTTTAAAGTCAGCAGTAAAATGACTGGTATTTAAAGTGATAAGTCACCAGGACCAGATGGGGTATATCCAAGAATATTGAAGGCCGTGAGAATGGAAATTGCAGAGCCGCTGAAAATATTCTTTCAGCCTTTTCTGCTCTGAGAGGAAGTGTAAGAGGACTGGAGATTTGCAAACATTACACAATTGCTCAAAGGCGGCTGTAAAGATAAGGCCAATTATCTTAATTTTGGTGGTGGGGAAACTTCTACAAATAATTATTTTTTTGATAGGATTAGTAGTCACAGGAAAATATGGGTTAATTTGGAAAAGCCGACATGGATTTGTTAAAGGAAAATTATGTCTAATTTGCTGCATTTCCACCACCACCCCTCCATCCCCCCCTCCATCCCCCCTAAATATAAGCATTTCAGTGAAACCAGCATCAAAAGTTGCATCATTTGGTGAAGTAAGGCTGATGACGATAATGCTTCTGATCTGTTGTATGTAGCTCTCCAAAAGAATTCAATACCATACCACAAATGGACTTGTGAAGAAACTTATAGCCCATGGAATAAATGGGACAGTAGCAATGCAGCTACAAACTAGCTGAGTGATGTGATATGGTAATGGCTATTGGGTATTTTTCAGGCTAGAGGAAGATTTTAGTGGTGTTTCTAGATGTCAGTTTTGATGCTTCTGCTTTTTCTGATATAAAAATGACCTAGATTTGTGTATAGGAGGGGAAAATTTCAAAAACAAATTGTGGGCAGTACAAATCTTGGGAACATTGTAAATGGTGAGGAGGGCAGTGCAGAACTTAAAAAGAAAAATGAAAAGTTGTTGAGATAGGCTGCTAGGTGCCAGATGTGGAAAAGTACAAGATTATACATTTTGGTACAAAACATAAAAGACAGCATAAAGGGTAATATCTTAAATGATGTGCAGGAGCAGAGAGACATGGGAATGTGTGCACAAGTCATTAAAAGGGCCGGCAGTGAGAAAATTAAGGCATATAGTATTCTAGGCTTTGTTACAAGAGGATAGATTTCAGGAGCAGGGAAGTTGTACTGGATTTGCGCATTATTGGTCAGATCTCAGTCGGAGTATTTTGTACAAATCTGGGCACTGCACCTCAGGAAGGATGTGAATTCATTGGAGAAAGTCAGAGAGGTTTACAAGAATGGTTCCAGGAATGAGAAATTTCATTCATTCAGTTACAAGAATATATCAGAGAAGCTGGGAAGAGAAAAATGACAGGGGATCTGCTGGGCGCTTTCAAAATCATGGATGAAGGACGTAGAGAGAAACCATCCCCAGCCGTAAAATAAGCAGGAACCAGAAGGCATAGATTGAAAGTGTTTTGTAAAAGAAGCAAAAAAAGAGGAGAAACAAAAAAAACTTTTGCACACCAAGTAATTAGGGTGAGGAAGGCGGATTCATTTGAGACATTCAAGAGGGCAGCAAATGATTATTTTAAAATACATACTGTTATTGGGAAAAGGTAGAAGATTGCCATGAAGCCAAATTGCTCAAAGCACCAGTACAGAAAAGATGGGCCAAATGGCCTTATTCTCAACCGTGCCAATTCTGGTGATCTTATACAGTAAGTGCGACAGAAAAACCATGAACAAAAGTAAAACTGACAACATTTGTATCTTTCAGAGTCATGTAAATTTGATAAGGCAGATTGAGGGGGAAAAATTAACACTTTCATTGACGAGCCCAACAGACAATGGTCAGCAAGTAGAATATTCAAAGGCAACAAAAAGAGATGTTGGATCCTGTCAGATGGTTCTCTGGGCAGATAGCTAAAGACATTCTGAAGAACACCTCGTGGTTAGAGCTTTCAAACAAGCTTCGAGACATAGCTTGGCTCGAAGTGACTGCCCTTGTGTGGAGATTGCTCAAGCCGCCTAGTTTCTGTACTTTCTCTAATTGCAAAGGCAAGGATCCCACCTCCTTTTTAAATGATTGCTACTTAAAATCTCCACTGCCACTTCCAACAATTTGTGTACATGGAGCTGAAAGTTCTTTTGCTCTTACAATTTAAAAAAAAGTGTGTCCTTTATTTAAATTGCTTTCCTGGTTCTTCCCACTAAACAAGTCAGATTACACATCAGCAACCTGCCCTTCCACTCAAATAGTCCGTTTATAGCCTCTTGAAATTTGTTACTACCTTCTTGCAGTCCACTCTCTTTCCAAGTTTTGTGATAGCTGCAAAACTTGAAAATCCTCACTGTACATTCAAGTTGTCAATACAAAAGGCAGAAAAGCAATGGGTCTCAGTTCTGAATCTTGAGGTATCCTCCTATAAACCCTCCTGCTGTCTGATAAGCAACAATTCACCATTATTTTCCTGTTACTCAACCAACTGGTATCAGCAAAGTTGAAGGTCGTGGAATAAAGAGAGTGTCAGCTTGAATACGTCTGTTGTGTGAACATACAAGAATAAATTCTTGTCAGCCTCAGTTCAAATGAAATGCAATTAGAACTTGTTTGCAATCTGGCCTTCTGGTGTTTCACACCAAGTACAATCCTATTGAATGCTGGAAACGACTGGTCTCTTTTTCAGAGTTAAGACTCCCCCCACCTCCGACAAGTTGGACAAGTTCAAAAATCAGTCACCAGGTTTTAGCCCAACAGGTTTATTTGAAAAGACCAGAGTGTTGCTCCTTCCCTCGGCGTGTAATGAGAGAGGAGGTATCAAGACTCAGAATTTATAAAGTAAAAGATCAAAAAAGTCTTACAACTGATAGGAACTGAAAGAACTGCGGATGCTGTAAATGAGGAGCTAAAACAGAAGTTACTGGAAAAGCCCAGCAGGTCTGGCAGCATCTGTGAAGAAAACAAAAAAACGTTTTGGGTTTGGCAAGTTCTGAGGAAGAGTCACTGGACAAGATGCTGCCAGACCTGTTGACCTTTTCCAGCAACTTCTGTTTTTGTTATAACTGACGGGAATGTATTGGATAAACCTAAAATGGCTGGCTGGCTCCCTCCTGCTAAATCTTTACTCAGTTAGAAAAGGAGATGCAGGTTTCAAAAGATTAAATCCCAAAATTTTTTTCAAGTCACTGCCTTGAGATAACTAAAGGTTTCATCAGTGTACACAAGAGGTGACATCTCAGGTCAGACAATGCATTTTAGGTGGGAGGCCTCGTTTAGAACCTGTCTGTGTTTTAATTTGGGAGTCAGGCTGATTTTACTTCCAAACCAGGAATTTATAAACTACCCGAGATAATAAAGTGTGAAGCTGGATGAACACAGCAGGCCAAGCAGCATCTCAGGAGCACAAAAGGTGACGTTTCGGGCCTAGACCCATCAGAGAGGGGGATGGGGAGAGGGAACTGGAATAAATGGGGAGAGAGGGGGAGGCGGACCGAAGGTGGAGAGAAAAGAAGATAGGTGGAGAGGAGAGTATAGGTGGGGAGGTAGGGAGGGGATAGGTCAGTCCAGGGAAGACGGACAGGTCAAGGAGGTGGGATGAGGTGAGTAGGTAGGAAATGGAGGTGCGGCTTGGGGTGGGAGGAAGGGATGGGTGAGAGGAAGAACAGGTTAGGGAGGCAGAGACAGGCTGGACTGGTTTTGGGATGCAGCGGGGATGGGGGTGGTGGGGAGATTTTGAAGCTGGTGAAGTCCACATTGCAGCCCAATGGTATCAGGGTTCCCAAGCGGAATATGAGTTGCTGTTCCTGAAACCTTTGGGTGGCATCATTGTGGCACTGCAGGAGGCCCAGGATGGACATGTCATCTAAAGAATGGGAGGGGGAGTTGAAATGGTTCTCGACTGGGAGGTGCAGTTGTTTATTGCAAACTGAGCGGAGATGTTCTGCAAAGCGGTTCCCAAGCCTCTGCTTGGTTTCCCCAATGTAGAGGAAGCCACACTGGGTACAATGGCAGATGTGCAGGTGAACCTCTGCTTAATATGGAAAGTCATCTTGGGGCCTGGGATGGGGGTGAGAGAGGAGGTATGGGGGCAAGTGTAGCATTTCCTGCGGTTGCAGCGGAAGGTGCCAGGTGTGGTGGGGTTGGAGGGCAGTGTGGAGCGAACAAGGGAGTCACGGAGAGAGTGGTCTCTCCGGAAAGCAGACAAGGGTGAGGATGGAAAAATGTCTTGGGTGGTGGGGTCAGATTGTAGATGGCGGAAGTGTCGGAGGATGATGCGTTGTATCCGGAGGTTGGTGGGGTGGTGTGTGAGGATGTGGGGGATCCTCTTTGGGCGGTTGTGGCGGGGGCAGGGTGTGAGGGATGTGTTGCGGGTAATTTATAAACTACCCCATTGGCTGACCGTGTCTACGGAGATATGTGCTCTTTGAACAAAAGAAGTAGAATGCATCTGCAAATACATACAAATTGACCCCCTAGATATATGTGTGACTGTGCACACGCATCAGACAGAGAAAGCATGTGCACGTACATACATGTGCATCTGCGAGACAGACAGAGTGAGTGAGTGAGTGACAGAGAGTGGAGGTCTGTGAGAGCATGTGTGTGTATATGCGTGCGTGCATTTGTGGGCTGGGGTCTGCTGTAGTGCGACACGAACCCAACACCACATTTGAGACCATCCTGACGGGTACTCAACTTGGCTGTCAGCCTCTGCTCGGCGGCTCTGCGTTGTTGTGTAACCCAAAGTCTGCCCTGTAGGGAGTTTACCCGAAAATGCGAGGCTGAATGTCCCTGACCACTAAAGCGCTTCCCACCCCCCACCCCCAACCATCAGTAGTGCGGTGTCCATTCGCCCGTTGTTGTAGTGTCTGCATGGTTTCGCCAATATACCATCCTTGGGGTATCCTTGCCTGCAGCTAGGAGTTAGGTAACGTTGGCCGAGTCACGAGTATCAGCCGTGCACGTGGGGCATGGTGTTCCCATGTGTGATGGTAGTGTCCATATTGATGATCTGACATGTTTTGCAGAGGTTGCTGTGGTCAATGTTGTCCTAAAGGCTGGGTAGTTCCCTGCGAACAAAGGTCTTTTTACGTTCTGGCGGTCATTTGAAGGCGAGAAGTGGAGGAGTGGGGATGAACTTGGAGAGGTGCTTGTCGTCATTGATGACATGTTGAGGGCTGCAAAGAACATGGCGTAGTTTCTCTGCTCAAGGGAAATTCTGGATGACGAAGGATACCTGCACAAAAACAGAGATTGCTGGAAAAGCTCAGCAGGTCTGGCAGCATCTGTGGAGGAGAAAACAGAGGTAACGTTTCAGGTTCAGTGACCCCTCAGAACAGGTGCTGCCAGACCCGCTGAGCTTTTCCAGCAACTTTGTTTTTGTTCCTGATTTACAGCATCTGCAGTTCTTTCGGTTTTTATTTTGGATGTATCCTGTGTCTGTCTTCGGAGGAAGTTATTATGGTTTTTTGCTGTGGCCCATCAGAACTGGCAACTAATGAGTTGAGCACTGTGTCCCGTTCTCAGAAGGCATCCTTCAACATCTTCAGGCATCCGTTGTATTCCTCTTCATCTGAGCAGATCCTGTGTGAGCACAGGACTGGTCTTCAGAGAATGGCGTTTTTTAAAATATGTTTCAGGTTGAAGCTAGTTGAATCTATGTTGTGTTAGTGATTATGAAGAAAATTTTTAATCAGGCTAAATAGATAAAAATTCTATAATATTACAATTCATATGGATAATGTTGGAAAAACGCAACGAATAAACTGTTTAGAACGAAAGGACAACGTGCTGCTTTCAGGGTATGTGGAAGCAAATTGTTTGTGTGTTATTGCTGCTTTAGAAACTAAATACTGCAAGTTCTTTTGCACACAACATTCACACTTTCCAACTGATGTAACTATGTTTGCCAATACTTGATTTTAAAAGGTGTACTTAGCCTATACTAACATCCAACTGGGTGAAGACATCACAGCAAAGAACTTTGTTTTCAATTCAAGGGGTCTCATTACATTTGTAATGTCTATAATGTAACAGTTCATTACTAGTTTGCAATGTTTGTATGTCATTTTGACAGAGACAGGGAATGGCAGGGGCATACAGAAGCAGCCCCTGGCAACCAGTAAACACATTATGCTGGCCTACATTGACATGGAGACAGACACCACAATCCTGTACACGAAGGGGGCAAGTTGTCAGCCAGTTTGCACGTGCCAAATTCATGCCAACACTCCTCACCCTGCAGAATAAATGAATTACTTAATGTTGTGAAACAAAGAGCTTGCGTTTTCTATTCCATTACTTAAAAGGGCAATGATGAATTAGAAAAAGTGTTTTAAAGCACTTGTGCTTATAACTCAGTTTACAGGACAGAGAAGCAAAGTGCCGCCTAACAAATGATGCAGTTAACAGCACAGCACCCAGCATCACCATTTATACTTGCACTAAGCATTAATACCCCTCTTCTGATATCTTAGAATTTGTGGAGAGAGGTGCAGGAGGCAGTTCTATTTCCCAGCATGATCATGAAAAGGAAACAGTAAAGTGGATGCAGGAGCCAGCTGTCAGTGCTGAGCTGAGAGTAGTCAGCACGCTGCTCGAGCCTCTTAACATCCCTCAGGCTAGAGGGCTCATCTTATTTAAAAGGCAGGAAGGGTAACAAGGTGCAGAGCTGGAGGAACACAGCAGACCAGGCAGCATCAGAGGAGCAGGAAAACTGACATTTCTTCTTCAGAAATGGGAGAGGGGAAGTGGGCTCTGAAATAGATAGAGGGGGGCAGTGACAGAAGGTGTGGAGTGGATAGGTGGGAGTACTACTATCCACCTTCTATCACCACCCCCTTCCTCTCCATTTCTTGCAGAACCCCCTTCCCCATTTTTGAAGAAGGGTCCCAATCCAAAATGTCAACTTGCCTGCTCCTCAGATGCTGCCTGGCCTGCTGTGTTCATCCAGCTCTACACCTTGTGATCTCAGATTCTCCAGCATCAGCAGTTCCGAATATCTCTGCATTTTAAATAAGGCTGGTTGAACACAGCATGATGCAGCTCCTTCACTTCAGGCCTCGGGTAAAGGCAAATGATGTAAACATATTAACCAAGAAAAATGATGAAATAGTCTGGTCAACAGAAACATCTTAGAAAAAGCTAACAACTCAACAGTCTGAAAATTGATCTCTGACATATAAAGGCAAAGAATTAGAGCAAAAGGTGCAGCTGGTCACATGCTTATCTTAATTCCAGCTGCAGGATAGTCAACATTCTGTCATTTTTATGACACAACACAAGAAATTTACGTCGCCTAGACTGGTTGGACATTTCTACAGTACACAATGTCTCCTTTTGTTTCTGGGGTTTGAGGCTGTCAGCTGTATTTTGCACAAATTTGTAACAGACCAGTTGGACATTGGTCTGGAGAAAAGTTTATAACATTGGAGAATAGTCCATGGTAACACAAATAGATATCAAGCCAAAAGTCCCAGTATAAAATTGCTTATTTGCAAAGTTCTTTTAATGAACGGGTACCAGTCACATTTCAAAACCTTTAGCTCTTCGTTCAGAAATATGCTTTCCTCATACAACTTGAATATGAATGTATGATGCTCAAATTTATGACAGTCAAAAGAGGGACAGAGAGACAGAAACATTGTAAATACGATGGTTTTATTTGCGTTGAATGGGATATTTTCGTAGATGATCATTCCTGGAACCTGTGGTATATACCACCCTAGCACAGTTTGTATTACTGAGTAAGGGCTGTTTGGCAATTCACTACCACCAATGCTCATTTGCCTTTGCAGTATCCAGCGAATAGTGGTAGACAGCACATCACCATATCCACACAGGAGACTCGGTTCTTAGAAGCTTTATCTTTTGACAGCAATAAGTACAACTACATTTGGTTGGACATGATTACTAGGACCTTAGGAAACTGGTACAGCTAGATCTGCTCTGTCTGAAAGCTAGCACAGAACTCCCTGTCTGTTTCAGTCTGTGGAAGGAGACAAATGTAACATGAACATTAACCTCAGAACCATTACCTTATATAACAATGGGTGGAGTTTAATGTAGTCTCTAATCTTTCCCCCCCCCAATAATATTCTTTATTCATGAAACTTTAAAAAAAATTTCATCACAAACTATTTCCATTTGAAAGTTATAGAATTTATAACAAAATTCAATTTGTCTTCAGACGTGTTCCACTTTTGGGTGCCTGAATTGTAACAGTTTTGTTACTCACAATGTACCTTCCACATTAGGAATGCAGCCTGAAGGCAAAACATTTCAAAATGAATTGTTATTTCTTTTTTAGAAAGTGCAAGAGAAATAAACTTCTCTATGAACCTTGTTCCAACCTTCAGGTGTTTCGATACAACTTCAAAACCCTCTGCGTTCACAATTACATTCTTTGTAAGGTAAGCAACCTTACAGGCTGCATACAAGATTTGAAAGTTGCCTTGGTATACTATAGCTGAAAGGCTTCGACTGCAGCTTTTCCCCATTGCACCTCTGTGACAGCTGCCTTCAGTTCTAAATCGACCCTTGGCACATTGTCCTGAGATTTAGAATGTGCTGGTCTAGAACACTTGGTTGACAACAACTGCTTGCATTGGCAGACTAGCAAATTTTGGGCAGATGAACAATGAGTGCCTTGCACAGAGTCCTCCAGGCACAGATGATCCTTGTCCTAGTGTTTAGCCCTGGGA
The DNA here is from genome assembly GCF_030684315.1 of Stegostoma tigrinum. Taxonomy (NCBI): domain Eukaryota; kingdom Metazoa; phylum Chordata; class Chondrichthyes; order Orectolobiformes; family Stegostomatidae; genus Stegostoma; species Stegostoma tigrinum. The sequence continues at coordinate 52,265,448 of NC_081364.1, read as the reverse complement.
ACAACATGTAGATCACGCAGTCCTGCACGGCACCTCTGTCTAGCCCTTCTTTATAAAGGCATATCCCACAAGGAAGTGGGTAATACTTTCTTCCCCACCAGTCACCTCAAAAGGCAACTGGAGGGGTGATACTTTGGGCAGCTAGGGAGGACTGATATGAAGGCTCTCTCTCCGTGTCAGCCAATTTATATCATGGTGCTTATTTGTAAATTCTGCCAAATTACTTTTACTGTCTGCTCAGAGAGCCAACTGACAGAATCTGCCCTTTCTTTTTCCTCCAGGACCCAGAGGGCATTAAATGCTGAGCACTGCATTATTGGCTTGGGGTTCAAGAGGTGTTTTTCTGCATAAACCTCTCCATGGGGAACAGGGGATCTGGAATGATCTAACTATGTTGCATGTTCCACCATCAAAGTCACTGACTTGGCTGGAATTAAGGCAGAACATTATAGAGGGTGTTCTGAACATAATGGAATGAAGATCCACACTTACAGTATCCCTCAGAAAATTTCAAATCAACCTGTTCAGACATGTTATGATGGCCTTTCTGATGAAGGGTCTAGACCTGAAACATCAGCTTTTGAGGTCCTAAGATGCTGCTTGGCCTGCTGTGTTCATCCAGCTCCACACTTGGTCATCTCTAGAATAGTTAGGACACTGCCATCGTTCCACAAAAATCCCTCTGAGGCCTCTCCTCCTTTCAGGTTCTGATGAATGTGGACAATGGCAAAATGCGTGGCAGAATCAGACAACATGCTGAGCCAGGCCCATCATGTTAGGCAGCAGTAAACCCCCACATGATGTTCATTATTGTTTGTTAAACACTTTAATTAACAGCCCAACATATCACATTAATATTCCAGGTTGTGATCTTACAAAACTCACCATTCTAACGAACTATGAGCAAATCCTGACAGGGAAACCAGAATGGGATTGTCACAGCTTCAACTCACTGCTTACCCCAAATGATCTCCATGTTGAAAACCTGGCACCAATATCTCGGGCATGCTCTATAGACACTGGCTACATTCACCCTATTTCCACAGACATTGGCATCTGATGCTCCCGAGCTTTTAAGAACCCTCATGGCCTGTCTTCATTCACTGACAGGGGACTTCTGCACTTCAGTGCTGCACTGGCAACTATTGTTGTAATGCTACTGTAAGAACACAGTTCAGAGACATGCCCAGCTCACGTACCAGGCAGGCTGCATCTCTGGGTCCTTTGCACAGATCATAGCACTCACCCTCACCTCTGAAGTTACCTGGGATGGTTGCAACATCCTTGTACTGCCTTGTTTCATCTTTTTGCAATTTGCCGTCTCAGGTAAAGATGCCCAGCCTCATGTTACTACGGTTGTACCTTGCCATTTAGTGCAAGTTCAAAGCCAGGAAGCTTGTCACAGTTGCCAACAAGCCTTAGTCCAAATCAAGGGTGATAGCATATCCTAGCACAGTAAATCAGTCAGGATCCTCTCCCCATGAGGAGTGAGAAGCCAAAATGACAGGTAGCCCATGGCAGCAGCTATAATGGGAGATGGAAATGGGTGGCACAGCTGGTCAGTGGTTAGCACTGCAGCCTCACAGCGCCAGGGACCCGGGTTTGATCCCAGCCTCGGGCGACTGTCTGTGCGGAGTTTGCACATTCTCCCTGTGTCTGCATGGGTTTCCTCCATGTGCTCCGGTTTCCTCCCACAGTCCAAAGATGTCCAGGCTAGGTGGATCGGCCATGCTAAATTGCCCGTAGTGCTCGGGGTGTGTGGGTTATAGGGGGATGAGTCTAGGCGGGATGGTCCAATGGGCGGTGTGGACTTGTTGGGCCAAAAGGGCCTGTTTCCACACTGTAGGGAATCAAATCTATTATTGTTAGTGCAGGTGGAGGGGCTTCAGTGTGAGAGTAAGCAGAGTAGTGGGTCTGCAGGGTTTGGGGATGGTGAGGGAACGTGGGCAAGATGTTGTAGACAACTGCGAGTGTAGTAAAGCATGAGGCTGGGTAGGAGATGGATGGAGTAGCATATGCAGTGAGGGTGAGGTTTTCGGAAGAGATGACGGTATTGATGCAGGGTAAGGGGACAGGTTTATCGACTTCTTCCTACAGTGCATTCTTGGACCAAGCTGGCATGGTCTAGTGTCCTGGGCTCCTCAGCTGCTCTTGGAGAAAAATAAAATCCACCTTGTCGAGCATGGCCTCCAGGATTGTGTCTGTGTTTGGGGTAAATATCAGCAACCGTGCAGGGCAGCTCTGGACTGACAGGACTGACCCAGGCGTACAACAGGCTTTGAAAGGTGGCACCAGGGAACAAATGGTCAATTCTAGGATATTCAGTGAATGGTAAGTTCCAGGATGCAAAGAGGATGGATATCATGTATAAAATGCACCACAGGAGCAGGAATGACAATTATTACAACAAGTTTAAAAAGACTTGACAGGAACATTTGCTTGACATCACGGTGAGAATCTCTCCAACAAACTCAAAAGTAACTTGCACTTAGCCAAAAACAAAACAGAATCTTCAGGTCACAGTCTAACAAAGTAACATAACCTGGTACGTGATTGCTATAAAAGGTGGAGTCAAATCTTGTTAAATCGTCAATATTCGATCGTGGTTGATATTCCACCACTAAGCGAATTAGGTCCTGAGACCAACTGAAATGAAAAAGAATTGGTGGTAGCTCCTTCTGTTGAGTGAGAGAACATGACAGAACATGCAAGAGCAAGCACATGACTTCCGACTCATCTGGTTATAAAATGCAGCCCTTTGCTTAAGTAACTATGTCATCCCATGATGCAAACTCGAGAACTTCATCGAAATGGGAAAAAAAAGTAGCAGCTAAGCGGTTATTGCATGCACTTATCTTCACATTCCAAAACAAACATTTCACATCTGCAGCTGTTAACATTCCCTTTGCTTCAGTGCCTAATCAGGGTCATCAGCATAGCCTCACGAGATCAAACCTGCTGTCTATTCCTTAAAATGTCAACAGGTTAAAGTACAAATTCACAATGGATTTCACAAGAACTATGATGGTGTTTATTTATTTAAGTTATAATATTCATTTGCACTTCGACTAACCTGCCTTCCAAAGCGATGTTTCAACATGCGATTAATTTTGCGCTGGCTGTGCCAGAAATGCTTCTCCCTGCCTGAAGATAACTGGGCTTTGGGCTTAAATGAGGGAGTTTCCTAACCTAATAAAAATCATCTGTACTTTAACAGTGAACTCTATCAACCGTAAAGCTTTGACCTAAATACTATGAGCAAAACTTAAAACAGGCGTCTTCTCAGAGCTTTTTACACCAGTACTTATTTTTTTGGCTTAATTTTGGTATTTACTCAGTCTCATTGTTACACTTTGTTAAAGAAGATAGTTGTCTCACATTATTGAGTCAATCAGATTAGTGTTAGTCTACTTCCAGGTCTATTAACGTAGACAGCATATTTTACAGATTTTTGTCGTGAATAATACTGCATCTTTGCATCAATGAGTGCTACAAAAAGTACACTTTCAGTGGAGCCTTGCACCTTGAATAAGTCTAGAGTCCCTTGCCTCTCAAAAGGTGATCTGAACCATAAAAGGACCCCTGGTTCCAAATTAGGAACCAAAAAGCAAAAAAAAAGCCATCTGCTTCCAAATATCTTTGCTCTCCAGGCTTTGACATAGAAAAGAAGCAATCTGAGTTACGATACTTAGACGATATTTAACGCACCCCGCCTCACAGAAGACGAAACTGGTCTCTGAGCAGAGATCCTGTTAAAAGGTACAAAGCTGAGGGAAGACAGCTGAAGAAAACAGGAATGTGGAAGATAAACATATAGAAAAACATGGAATAAAGACAAGTCTTACATAAGGAGATAACGATCGAGCAAAAACAGTTATTAACGAAGAAGGTATTAATCGCAGGAAGGGTGCAAGCTGAAGAGTAAGGAGCAAACAGAGGGTTGAATTTTAGAAACTATTAGAAAGGTAGTTACAGAAACAGTTAAAACAGGTTATCGAGATAGTAGGAACTGCCAATGCTGGAGAATCCGAGATAACATGGTGTGAGGCTGGATGAACACAGCAGGCCAAGCAGCAGAGGAGCAGGAAAGCTTGACGTTTCGGGTCGGGACCCTTCTTCAGAAATAGGTTATAACCTCCTCTTTAAAAAAATGTTTCCAATCCCGCAGATCGATTCAGTATTATCATAAGACATAAAGGCGAAAAGAGGGGAATCTACAGCATAGTAAGGTATAAGATTCTGCTGGTAGGTTTGCTGTCGTCACCATCCTCTTTCCTGGAAATTCTCACATCTCAGACCCTTACACAACAGAAAATAATCCCAACTGCCAAATTTACTTTATACTTGAATTAGCACATATTGGAGATGGTAGTGGAGAATTACTAATATAATTAATTTATGTTGAAACAAGTTAGCCTTACACGTATCTTTCAAAACTATTTGATTTGAAGGTTTGGCACTTTCATGATTTTGTTATTAGTCATACTGAACCTTTTTAACAATATTATTTATTTGAAGAAGGATGGGTGGTACAATCTGCCGTGACAAAAGGCCAGAGTCAAGTTCACTGAGGAACAATGCTGTCATCTGTGAAACCAGATAACAATGATTCAGATTCGAAGTGAGAATGATTGCAAGTCCAATTCTACAGCTAGTTCTAGTTTTATGTAGTATTGGCATTACACTTTAAAAAAATAATTTAGTTCAGTACGTGCAGTTATCTAAGTCAGGGAGACCCCATACACTTGATATATCGTCTCTTAAAATCAAAGTAAATACTACGAAGTAAATCATGAAAATTTAGAGGGATTATTTGCCTGGAGCAATACAGCTGTCTAAAATCTACAGCCATATAAATTCAGTACCATGACACTCAGGCTGTCTTGTTGGGTGTTGCATGAAGGCTACTATTATATTTTCCTGACCACTTGAGTCTTAAAAAAAAATCCACTCAGCAGATAACTGGATTTTTTAAGAAAGGAGTCACTCTGGGTCAATTTTTTTGGGCAATAGCAAAGGCATTGAGGAAGCTACCTTGTTTCACTTAACAACTGGACTGATCTGAAGGTCATTTGCCTGGCTTTTATACGGCAAAAGAGCTAGTTTCTGCTGCAAAGTACTTTGGACACAGCTGGAATTGGTGTCCATCCTGCAGAAAGAAGAAAGGAGAGCTGAGCTGGGAAGCTGCTTCTGGAAAAGGAAATCCGGTTGTGCATCCAGACTGGTACCTGGAACACTGAATGAGCTGTTCATGTAGGAAGCTGCTTCAACAACTGTTTTGGCAAAGGTTGTAGACACAGCTATGTACATTTTGTGACCTGTCCACATGCCAGAACACCAGACAGCCACCTCAGCATTCTACATCTTATCTTCATCTTTTTTACAATCGTGGGAGGAGGGGTGATTGGCTCCTTTCATATCAAACTCCACTCAGCGAACTGCAACAATTTTTTTTTAAGCAAACAGCAATCCATCACAGTTCAATCAAAACTCATAACTAGGTCAAAACAAAGGGGCCAAGTAATTACAATACTTTGAGCAAAGAGAGGAATTTTGTTAACTCATACCCCAAAAGTAAATAAAGAAAAAGCACCACACACACACACACACACACACACACACAGCTACAAAAAGGATGGTAGGGGAAGACAGGTATCTGCCTTTTATCACCTGACTGTAGCAATCACAGTTTAAAGCTGTTAGAGCCAATGCCAGAATGACCCAAGTCTTGACCTTTTAGCCACTATTGAACAGTTGTTGTTCAATGTTGTTATAATCACCAGGCACTGTCTTTTGAGGTTGAGACAGGAAGTTTCATCCATGTTTCCTCATTTCTTCCCTGTTGCTCAGGAGCAATTGTTGATGTAGATCCACTTGTATATTCGAGAGTCAGCTCATTGCTTTTCTAGTCTAGCTAACGCAAAGCTCCAACTTTCATGTTCCAACACAAATTCATAATGCACGCCTGAATAAAACAAGAAATGCAGATTTCTGGAAGCCTCACAGAGTTTCACTGCCTCTTGACTGACGTGATGATTCAGCTGGTTTGCCTGGGATGGTCAGGCGATCACAGTAGCCATTTTAGGTCAGCAGCATCGCTTTTAAACCTATGTTAGTTCATTAAATTCTTGGTATTAAAAGATAAAAGTGATGCAAGTTGAACACTGAATATCCATTTTTACTAGTAACACCTTTCTCACTCACAAAATGAAACTCAGCAACAAATTCTATTTTCTTGCTGCGATTGGGACTTGAGGGGCTGCATGTAGAGTTGTAAACTTACAGGAAACATTGGCAATATAATAAAATGTGAGGCTGGATGAACAAAGCAGGCCAAGCAGCATCTCAGGAGCACAAAAGCTGACGTTTCGGGCCTAGACCCTTCAGAGAGGGGGATGGGGTGAGGGTTCTGGAATAAATAGGGAGAGAGGGGGAGGCGGGCCGAAGATGGAGAGAAAAGAAGATAGGTGGAGAGGAGAGTATAGGTGGGGGGGTGGGGAGGGGATAGGTCAGTCCAGGGAAGACGGACAGGTCAAGGAGGTGGGATGAGATTAGTAGGTAGGAGATGGGGGTGCGGCTTGGGGTGGGAGGAAGGGATGGGTGAGAGGAAGAACCGGTTAGGGAGGCAGAGACAGGTTGGACTGGTTTTGGGATGCAGTGGGTGGAGGGGAAGAGCTGGGCTGGTTGTGTGGTGCAGTGGGGGGAGGGGACAAACTGGGCTGGTTTTGGGATGCGGTGGGGGAAGGGGAGATTTTGAAACTGGTGAAGTCCACATTGATACCATTAGGCTGCAGGGTTCCCAAGCGGAATATGAGTTGATGTTACTGCAACCTGTGGGTAGCATCATTGTGGCACTGCAGGGTGCCCATGATGGACATGTCATCTAAAGAATGGGAGGGGGAGTGGAAATGGTTTGCGACTGGGAGGTGTAGTTGTTTGTTGTGAACCAAGCGGAGGTGTTCTGCAAAGCGGTCCCCAAGCCTCCGTTTGGTTTCCCCAATGTAGAGGAAGCCACACCGGGTACAGTGGATGCAGTATACCACATTGGCAGATGTGCAGGTGAACCTCTGCTTAATGTGGAAAGTCATCTTGGGGCCTGGGATAGGGGTGAGGGAGGTGGTGTGGGGGCAAGTGTAGCATTTCCTGCGGTTGCAGGGGAAGGTGCCGGGTGTGGTGGGGTTGGAGGGCAGTGTGGAGCGAACAAAGGGAGTCACGGAGAGAGTGGTCTCTCCGGAAAGCAGACGGGTGGGGATGGAAAAATGTCTTGGGTGGTGGGGTCGGATTGTAGATGGCGGAAGTGTCGGAGGATGATGCGTTGGTGTGTGAGAACGAGGGGGATCCTCTTTGGGCGGTTGTGGCGGGGGCGGGGCGTGAGGGATGTGTTGCGGGAAATGCGGGAGACGCGGTCAAGGGCGTTCTCGATCACCGTGGGGGGAAAGAAGCAAACCAGGAAACATTGGCAATCTGGTTTGATTAACATTAGACAGTGCATCGTTAACAGTTTGGTCAACATACTGTAAAATTACCATTTTCTCATCGCTATCTGTAATCTTACCCAAACCTTTCCATTCTCTCTGTCCTTCTCTTTTATAATGTGACATATTCCTGGCTTAATTAATTTCTGATGATTTATATGATACCGCAAGGCTGGAACTTTCTCTAGCCCCTCAACTTAAATGCAAGGCATTCAAGTGCTGTTCGGAAAGAAATGTGGAGCCTACTGTAATCCTTTTCCAAGCTGGAGGAAAAGGTATCATTACTGAAGGAATTTTTGGATCTTTCTCAAAAACCAAATTGATAATAGCCTACAATCATTGGCAGGAAGTTTTTTGCATGTATTCCTCACGGGCAAATGTTAATTCACAACTTGGTTGGTATAAGATTTTGTGAAGCATCCATTACTACATGGTTTCTTTCACACACCCCATAACTAGAGTGGCTTTTTGTTACTGTGATCATGACAATGTTCTTATTTTCATACATATCCCTCAATTCATCATTGGTAAATCCCCCTCTTATCAGTTAGGAATTTAGGTGGTGCACACAAACTGGCCCCTGTTCATTTCTCCGTTAGCTTATTCATTAATATATTATTAAAGAGGAATGTGTAATAATGTAGATGAATTAAATACACACAGTCATTATGTCTATGAAATGAAAAACAAAATACTTTTCAACCTCTTATTCCATACCTTTATACCTACAAATTTGCTCAAGTCTTGATCAAGGGAGGCGCAGTCTGGGCGGGGATGATATCTTCCCATATCATTTTTACATACAGACATCAGCAATAAAACGTGTTACAAATTTAGTGTGTTATTCACCCTTATTCCAGCATCCATTAATCAGGTTTTTCACCTGTGAGAAGATGGATGAGAAAACTGTCAATACAGTTTTAAAGATGTAATCTTATTTCCTCTGAACTCCTACCTCCAGATACCAATAACACCTGTTTCATACTTTGGTTATCATCGTCCTTTAATAAGATCTACCTACTGATACTTGTATTGTGCAAACTGTAAATCCACTGAAAGTACACACACACACACACACACACTAAAAAAAGACCTAGTTGCATTTGTTCTGATGAAGGGTCTAGGCCCGAAACGTCAGCTTTTGTGCTCCTGAGATGCTGCTGGGCCTGCTGTGTTCATCCAGCCTCACATTTCATTATCCTAGTTGCAGTTGCTGTCCACTTTCATTTCAGTCTTTTCCACAGGCAGCCTGCTTAACAGTACACTGTTAAACGGCTTTGCCCCAGGATGATGCATTACAGGGATTGGTCACTGCTTTCAGTGATTTCACCATGTTGTCACCCACCAATCTGTAGCAGTGGGATTTACATTAAACAATAAGAACTGGAGTAAAATTTGAGCAATGATTAAACAAAATATTTCAATCCAATCCACTTCCCACACATTGGACATGCATCCAATGCAGTGCACGAGAATGAATTTGCAAATAAAACGTTTACTGCCGGCCTGAAACTTGTTTGTAATACACTCTGCCTGACCACTACAATCTTCTTCTTCCAAATCTTCTGTATTGTGCCCGATTTCAAAAACCTTGTTATTTCATTTGCAACATTTCACTTCACAAATTGCAATTCTGAGCTGCATCTAAAACATCTGGCATTCATAACCTGGGCGTTCCAGAGATTACTTTCCGTCTGGTTCCCTAACTCCTGTCATTTGTTACAATTTCCAGGAGTAACATTATTCTCACTCCCGTTAATTACAGTTCTTATTTCCTGACACTTCCAGGCCGTATGTCGGCATTCAGCATTGCTACTACCATTAAATCCTATCTTCTATGTTTTTTAGGGATTTCTTCCTGAAAATCTAACTTCAGTTAATAGGAGGAGCCTACCCACGTTTGGCATCTTAGCACAGTCCAACAAACTTTTAAAAGGCAAAAATTGAATTGGAAATCTCCAAAGGGAATTTTTTTCCAATCTTGAATGTAGTCTGTTAATTTCCACATTCTAAACACCCAGCTTTCTAAACTGACCGAGTCTGACTATGCCTTCAATGCATTTAACAAACCATCTTCCGTATGACTTTTGTCTGTGAATGTTAATGGGCTATTCAAACCTCGCTTGGTTTCCAATTCTGGAGACTTGGATGATACTTTACCTCGTCCCGGCTTCATGGAAGTCTCACTAAGTCGAGACCATAATTCATTTTTCTCTTTAGTGAGGATGTAACACCCATCCAAACACACACTTTTTAAAAAATTGATTTGAAAGGCTAGAACATTGGTTGGAAATATTATTCTAACAAGTTATACTTAATTCAGCCATTATTCTCAAAAAAAAACAAAATTTCTGTCTGAAAATAATTCCAAGGAAACCTATAACAGCCTGAACAAGATGTGCTATGGCAAGACATCTGGACCAGCTACATGGGAAGTTCAGAGAGGACTTTCTTGATGTCAGGAGCAATTAGTTGCATTTTCCAACAGGATTCTGGATGTTGAGATGAGATTGTCACGACGGAGTAGCGCATTGTCTATTAACAGAAAAGGTGCATTTGCTGACATTGACACTGACACATGCATGCTATGGGGTGCTTTATGTGCAGATTTTGGGAGTGGTAGGGCAGTTCAGGAGGACCTGAGAAAAGAGCCAAGGGTGAATGTGGAAGGGAGACAGAGGGAGAGAGGGACTCCCAACTCCTAGGCCCTCATTTCACCACCTCCTCCTCCTGCATTCTGGGGTCGTCTTGTCATTCCCCCACCCCCCCACTAACTCTCCAGCTTCTCATCCCTCTTCTCTCCAGGGAATCCCATCATCTTGCATCCCTCTTCCCACCAAAGAAATCCAGGTCAAATGGTAGTCAAAGTCCCACAGCTACCTAGAATACACCTCCTCCCACCCACCCTCCTGCAAAAATACCATCCCCTATTCCCAATTCCTCTGCCTCCGCCGCATCTGCTCCCACAATAAGACATTCCACTCCCGCACATCCCAGATGTCCAAGTTCTTTAAGGACCGCAACTTTCCCCCCACAGTGATCGAGAATGCCCTTGACCGCGTCTCCCGTATTTCCCGCAACACATCCCTCACACCCCGCCTCCGCCACAACCGCCCTAAGAGGATCCCCCTCGTTCTCACACACCACCCTACCAACCTCCGGATACAACGCATCATCCTCCGACACTTCCGCCATTTACAATCCGACCCCACCACCCAAGACATTTTTCCATCCCCACCCCTGTCTGCTTTCCAGAGAGACCACTCTCTCCGTGACTCCCTTGTTCGCTCCACACTGCCCTCCAACCCCACCACACCCGGCACCTTCCCCTGCAACCGCAGGAAATGCTACACTTGCCCCCACACCTCCTCCCTCACCCCTATCCCAGACCCCAAGATGACATTCCACATTAAGCAGAGGTTCACCTGCACATTTGCCAATGTGGTATACTGTATCCACTGTACCCGGTGCGGCTTCCTCTACATTGGAGAAACCAAGCGGAGGCTTGGAGACCGCTTTGCAGAACACCTCCGCTCAGTTCGCAACAAACAACTGCACCTCCCAGTCGCAAACCATTTCCACTTCCCCTCCCATTCTCTAGATGACATGTCCATCATGGGCCTCCTGCAGTGCCACAATGATGCCACCCGAAGGTTGCAGGAACAGCAACTCATATTCTGCCTGGGAACCCTGCAGCCTAATGGTATCAATGTGGACTTCACCAGTTTCAAAATCTCCCCTTCCCCTACTGCATCCCTCAACCAGCCCAGTTCGTCCCCTCCCCCCACTGCACCACACAACCAGCCCAGCTCTTCCCCCCCCACCCACTGCATCCCAAAACCAGTCCAACTTGTCTCTGCCTCCCTAACTGGTTCTTCCTCTCACCCATCCCTTCCTCCCACCCCAAGCCGCACCCCCATCTACCTACTAACCTCATCCCACCTCCTTGACCTGTCCGTCTTCCCTGGACTGACCTATCCCCTCCCTACCTCCCCACCTATACTTTCTCCACCTATCTTCTTTACTCTCCATCTTCGGTCCGCCTCCCCCTCTCTCCCTATTTATTCCAGTTCCCTCTCCGATGAAGGGTCTAGGCCCGAAACGTCAGCTTTTGTGCTCCTGAGATGCTGCTTGGCCTGCTGTGTTCATCCAGCCTCACATTTTATTATCTTGGAATCTCCAGCATCTGCAGTTCCCATTATCTCTCATATTACTTCTATCTTGCTTTGCAGTTTAGTGCTGACAGAAAGCCATGAAGCTGGTCATGGGTGTCAGCAGTCCTCAGCCAAGTAAAAAGGAGGGACTGTTCAGTCAGGGGCCCTGGAAGAGTGAGCCAAGGGCAGTGACGGACTTGGGAATTCAATCAGGCAGTTGGTCAAGGTGGTTAAGGTCTTCTCCTCATATGGAGCGAGAAGCCAAAATGTTGGACAGCTCACCACTTTTTCATGGCTCTTTCTGGCCTCATGTGGACAGATATTACCTGGAATGAGAGAAAGGGAGGTATTAAATGAGGTGAAAGTGAATCGCACAGCTGTTAGCGTTGGTGCAGGTGGGCAAGTAAGCAACCCAAAGTCCGCAAAGCGTTAGCAATGTGGAAATCGGGGCAGGTGATGACAGCAAGTGAGGGAAATTGTTGCATGCAAAAGAGAATTGTACAGCGTGAGTTTTGTTGGGAGTTGGGTGTACCAATGATGGAGCAGCAGGCTGAGGGGGTAGAACGAAGGCAGTATCACCACACTGGTGGAGCAGAAGTGGGCAGTGACTGCTGTGCACTTCTCTAGACAGCACAATGGCCAGACTGGGAATCTCATATCAAGCTGGCAGTGCCTGGTGTTGGGGCCTTCTCTGTAGATCCTGGGGAAGGACGGTGTTCCCCTGGACCATCCATCCACTACGAATTTTCAGGTGCGCCTGCCTGCAAAGCAGGGTGCCAAGTTCTCCTTATCTGCCATATCCAGGTGTTTGTTATGAACAGTGCAGAGCAGCTTATCATGCACCTGGACAAGCACTTTTTGAAAGGTGCCAGTGATGCCAATTCATTCCGGGATATCAAGACAGTGGCGAGCTCTGTCAATTAAAGCGAGTGGGAGAATCAGGCTAGCATTGGAGAGGAGGTGCACCACAGGGGTGGGGAAAGGTAGTTAATGAGGTGGACCTTGGGATAATAATGCAAGAAAACTCACTACATCTTGTTCAGAAATATCCTCTTTGGCATTTAACACAATTGATACTTAGTCATAAAAAACTCTATGGTTTATTGTCTCCAATCTTCATCTTTCAGCAACTATCTTCTCCCACCAACGTCAGCGTGGATCCAAGGCAATGGATGAGACTGAAACCAATCTTTGTTAATAGAGTTTATTAACTACTCAGTCTTACAGCTTCTTTCGCTCATCATGTTTCTCTATATTTACCCAGTCAGTCAACGAACCAACCCCAGTTGCCTTAGCTATTTGGTATTTAACCTTAATTAGGCTGAGAGACTAAAAATATTTTTAAAAAGGTAAGATTGAGAATATTAGCGAAATGTTTTTGAAAGGAAAAGAGCAAGAAGCACAAAGGAATCATGTATCATTGTCCTCAAGGTGATTTATGCACAATTTAAAAAAAGCAATTTATGCTTGTAAAACAAGCAAAAGATCTAACAAATATTTTAAAAGAGATAGTATATCTTTAATTAACTTAACTTCCATGCATTAAAGTCTAAGCATTTTGCCAATGAAATAGTTACAAGTAACTAAGCCTTAAGAATAGGAATTTACACAACAATCCATGACTGGCAATGGCATCTTCCAATTACAGTAACATCAGTATGCTCGGAATTGAAAATAATAATTTTCCTGAGGTTGTCACACTGGCTGCAGTTCAGGAGAAGAACTTGTTTTTAATTCTAAAATGAGAAAAAAATAGTTTGACAAAGATTTTCATGGACAGCTGTGTAAAGGGATCAAGAAATTTGGCTTAGTCTTAAAATAGAGACTGCATACGTTGGTGATGTCCCAAGAACCATGTTATATTCATCCTGCCTCCTCATTACCATCACAATAGTTGTGTAAGCCAGCACTGGAGTTGTATTCTAGTTGTAGACACCAGGGACAATTCTGCACGAAATTGCAGCAGCAAGTACTGACACAGCGTAGATTCTGATGGCATCTTGTAGACTCTTACAGGATAGGAAGCGGGTCATGCTCTTCCCCAGGAGGCAAAAAGCTCTCTGGACAATATTGGCATTGCTCGTGAAAGACAGACGAAATCAAGGACAAGGTTCTTAGTTGTCAGAACAAGGTTGCAATACTGCGTGTTGACTGACATCACCAGGGTTGTCATGGCAACAATACCACATTTACTCTGTTTACACCGCCAACATTGCTGGCTCACTAAACACAAGACCAAGACTCCCCCATTTTCTTTCACTCTGCCAGAATCACTGCAAGGCACTTCATTACATCCCCATCACCCTATACTCCGGCTTTAATTCCATCCCGGTCTTCTCCACGTCATTGTGGTACACTGTACACCGGTTATTTGACCATTTCTGTTTATTCTTTCGTGCGATGTGGGCATCGCTAACAAGGCCAGCATTTATTGTCCATTCGAATTGCCCTTGTGCTGAATGACTTGCTCGGAAACTTCAGAGTGCACATTACTGTTGATCTGGAGTCATAGGTGGTCTGACCATGTAAAGGCAGTGGATTTCCTTCCTTAAAATAATTTAGTGAAAATAGATTTTAAATAGACATTGATATACATTCTTGTTTGATGGCAACCACTTGACAGAAGCATTCAGTGCCAAATTTATTAACTGCATTCAAATTCCACTAAATGCCATGACGAAATCTGTACTAACGTCTCCAGAGCAGCAGCACATCTCTCTAGGTTACTTGTCTTTTGACATTACCGCTATAAGGCTTCCCTTTTAACAGAGGCCTTTGCTAAACAACATATGGAAACTCTCTCACAGGGATGGCTGCCCTCGCTTCAATAGGTACGCTGAGCAGAGGAGGCCAAGCCTGACTGCGCACACACACTGCTCCAGAGAGAGCAGGGTGGCCATCACAGGGTGATGCTAATTCAGGGTCACCGCTGTGACTTGCACACGCCCTGCACACTGCACGACCAGCTATGAATGATTTCATCAGCCACTTCTCACTGTCTCTGCTTTCTTTTCACTAGAAGGGAATCCAGGCTTTGTCTTGCATGCTGGAGCCATGGACATATCTTAACTCCTTGAGGAGGAAAAGGCTAAAGAATCGGTAACAAAGCAAAATCTAACTTATTTACATCTATTTGGCAATGTAGCCTTTGTAAATGTCATTTAGAGCTAGCCTCCATTAGTACACATCTACATCATCAGCATTTTATGAATAGAAACAAAATACTGCAGTTGTTGGAGATTGGCAATAATGAAATAAAAAGTGCTATAGAAACAAAGCAGGTCTGGCAGCATATGGGGAGAAAGAAACAAATTTCACTCAAACATATCACCAATACTTGCCAGGCCTGCTCTGCTCCCCCAGTACTTGCTGTTCATACATCAGCATGTTATCAAAATTCAGGAATTCACAAAGCCTCCCTGACCCAGGTAGAGGATGACCCCATCAGACAACAGCAGCTATCCAGGCAGTTCATTGATCAGTGAATTTTTTGCTCATCCGTCTGTCAAAACCCAGGTGATTGGTAGTAGAAGTAAGACTTACAAACATTAGCAAGGCTTTTACCTGGCCACCCTTTCCAAGAAGTGGACACACCAATCTGGGTAGGTTCATCTAGTTTAGTCAGTGGCCAGGGACTGGAGGGTGTGACTGCAAGTGAGTGTGAGAAAGTAGAAGAGAGGAGGAGCCTCAGCTCTTTGTGTGTCGATTGTTGAGGTTCTCGCAGCTTGTGGGGGTGTAGGGTGGAGGAACTGGCCATGGCATTGATGGTACAAGAAGACATTTCAGGGGGATTGTAGGGGGAAATTGAAAAGATTGTCATTGTAGTAGAGGACAGTAAACTCTGTGGGTATATACACTTCTCTGTAGCTGAGAGTTTTGGTGGTCAAATGGCAATGTTGCATATACAGTGCAAGGGCTTCAGACTTCTACCCTGGCCATGAAAGGAATTTGCAGCGACAGGAAGAACACTGAATTGCCATCATTCATGTGGATACCAAAGACATTGCCAGATCCAGGAAACAGGTTCTGCTGAGAGAGCATGATCAGATTTAAAAAAAAGCAGGTCCTTGGGATTATTATCCGAGCTAAAAGCAAACTGGAGTAAGGCAAAATATGATTACAGCATTAAATGCATGGGTCAAAGATTGTTAGGGGTGGTCTTCACCTAAACCACGCTGAGAGGTGCTCTACTGTATCATGTAATTAGGGTGGTACATAGGGCATTGATGTAAACATTCAGGGACAAGGAATCAAGTGATAGAAGAGTGACAGTCTGAAGTGTAAAGATTGGAGAAAAGTTGCGATAAGGGAATTGATGATGACAGCATGACAGAGAGGGGACATGGTGTTCAAACTTGAGTGTACCAGAAGGCAAGGCTAGAAGCTGTGATTTTTTTTTTAGGAAAGCACTCTGTGCTGTCAGTTTGTCTGCCTTGTTGCAAATGCTGTGCGTGTTCAGACAAAGTGAAGTAAACAGGAACAATTAGTGAATGCTGGAGAAATTTGACAGAAATATGGCATCTGAGAGAGAAACAGAGTTAACCATTTAAGCATGGTATGACATTTCTTCAGAACCTCTGCTGAGTTTCTCCAGCATTCTCTTTGTTTCAGATTTCCAGGGTCTCTGATTTCATTGCCAGTATAGGGACTTGGCTGCAAGGTGACCAAGGCTGGCAACTGAATGTTCAGGATATTGAATATTTAGGAAGAAAACATAAAAGGGGGCAGGAAAACACTTAACAAAAGGGTGAGAGAGAAGTCCCTTAATGAGAGAAAATCTTAGACCAAAACACACAAGATGTAAGATCAGCTTGGGTGGAACTAACAAATAGTAAGACACAGCAAATATTGGTGGGGATCGTTTATAGGTCACCACAGAAGTAATGTAGTGTAATATATAAATCAGGGAATCAGAGATGGATAGAATAAGGTTAACGTCAATCTACAGATCAGCTAGCTAAATCTAAATAGCATTAATGATATGGAGAACAAATTCCTGGATAGTATAGAAGATGGTTTTCTAGAAAAATGTTAAGCAACTAAATTGGTGAATAGCTATCTAAGATCTAGCATTGTGCAATGGGAAAAGGCCAAATATAAATCTCATAGGAAAAGACACTTTAGGGAAACTGACCATAACAATGGAAATGTACAGTAATTTGAAAATGAACTGTCTTTGGCTCCAAATGTCTTAAATATAAAAAAAACTTCAAAAAATATGGGGGACAAAAGTCAGCTGCGGTCGATTGGAAAATGATATGAAAATGCCTACACAGTTGTTAAAAAAAAAACTTAGTAAGTCTGAGGATTGGGAAAAATTTTAAATTTAAAGTGAGGACCAAGGACTTGATTTGGAGTCCAAATAGTGAGAAATACACAAGGGAAGATTGTAAACAAAAAAATCCAGAACGAAGATTAGCAAATATATTTCAACAAACAAACACTGTGTGTGACTGTCTTCACTGACAAAGATATGGAAAACCTTCCAGAAAGTGAACAAAGAGGCTAGCAAAAGTGAGAAGCTGAAAAAGAATTATATTTCTCCCTTATGTTTCATAATCTTGAGGGATTTTGCGTGTAAATAGTTAGGCCATTCTGTGTTTATTGCTTAATAAACCAAACATGGCGCGCTTATGTTTCAGCGAGAGACCAGCCAATTAAAAATAAAACAAAACACAATATCATCTATCAAGCTACATTTCAGTCTGGGGCCTGACTTGTTCCATAACAACATTAGCTGGCATAGAAAATTTTGGTTGGCTTGGTAGAGTCAGCATGGATTTATGAAGAAAAAGTATTGGTTCATTAACTGATTGGAATTTTTGAGGTTGCAGTCAGCAGAATAGACAAAGGAATGAGATCATAAAAAGTGGATGCGGTGCATTTTTGGATTTTGGCTTAAACCCAAAATAGATGGCTTGTAACAATTAGAACGCATGGGGTTGGGAGTAATATACTGTCATAGACGGAGAATTCATTATCAGAGAGAAATCAGTAGGAATAAACAGGTTCCTCTTAGATTGGTAGGTTGCATCTAGTGGGGTATCATAAGGATCAATACTCACTAATACACAATCCACGTAAAAATAATTTGATTTAAATGTGTGGGCCAAACATAATCATGTAATTCCCAAGTCTGCTAATGATCAAAGGCTACTTTAGAATGAGAACAGCAAGAAGGGTGGAAAAGGACCTTCAAGTGGATTCAAGCAGGGTAAGTGAAAGGCTGCCAGATGGAACATAACATGGAAATTCTAAAGCTGTCTAATAGCAGGGCAAATGGAAGTGCAGAATATTTCTTAAACCGAGGGATTGAAAGTATTGACTTTCAAAGAAACTTGGGTGTCCTTGATTACAAGCGCCTGAAAGTTAACCAGCAAGTGCACAAAATATTTAGGAAAGCAAATAATATGTGGGCTTTTATTGCTGAGGTTTTGAGTACAAGAGTAAAATGAGTCTTGCTGCAATTGAACAGATCCTTTTGAGTATTGTGGAGAGTTTTGATTCCTTTATCCAAGGAAGGATATCTTTGCCAATGCAGGGCATTGGTGAAATTTCACTGGACTGACCCCTGGGATGGAGGACTGTCCTTCAAATTGGCCCATTTTCCTCAGGGTTTAATGAGAATGAGAAGTGATGATCTCACTGCAGCATACACAGTCTTTACAGGGTCCAACAAGAGAAATGAAAGAAGAAAGAAAGGATGATTTCCTGGCTGTGAAGTCTAGGACCAGGGAATACTGTCTCCATTTAGGACTGAGGCAAGGAAGAATTTCTTCATTCAGATGGTGGTGATTTTTTTAGCATTTTCTTCTTGGGGGTTGTAAAGGGTCAGCTACTAAATATGTTCACGATAAGTGATTGACATGACGCTAAGCTGGGTGGCAGCGTGTGCTAAAAGGCTGCAGGGTGAATTGGACAGGCTGGCTGAGTGAGCAAATACTTGTTAAATGCAATATAATGTGAATAAATATGAGGCTATCCAGTTTATCCACAAAAACAGGAAGGCAGGTTATTACCCGAATGGTGGCAGTTTTGGAAAAGGTGAGGTGCAATGAGACCTGGGTGTCATGTCGGAACAAAAATCGCTGAAGGCTGGCATGCAGATGCAGCAAGCAGTGAAGAAAGTTAATGACATACTGACCTTCATAGCGAGATGATTTGAGTAACGGAACAAGATGCCTTGCTGCAATTATACAGGGTTTAGGTGAGGCTGCACTTTGAGTATCGTGTGTGGTTTCGGTCTTCTAGTCTGACGAAGGACATTTTTGCTATTGAGCAAATCCAGCAAAGGTTCACCAGGTTGATTCCTGGGTTGACAGAACTGACAAATGAAGAAAGACTGAATCGAATGTACTTGTACTTGCTGGAATTTAGAAGAATAGGGTCAGGGGCGGGGTTGGTGGGCGGTGTTGGTGAGGAAATCTCAGACGCATACAAAATCTTGATCAGTGCAGATTAGATGTGGGAAGAATCTTCCCAAATGTTCGGCAAGTCCAAACTAGGGGTCACAGTCTAAGAATAAAGGGTAAGCCACTCAGGACTGAAGCAAGGAAGAATTTCTTCACTCAGTTGTGAACCTGCAGGATTCTCTACCACAGAAAACTATTGGGCCCAGTTCATTAGGTATATTCAAGAGGGAGCCGGGTTTGACCTTTGTGGCTAAAGGATCAAGGGGTATGGAGAGAAGGCAGGAGTGGAATACCGCAATTGCACGATCAGGCCTGATCATATTGAATGGTGGTGCAGGGTCAAAGGGCTGAATGGCCTACTCCTGCACTTATTTTCTATGTTCTATGTTTCTATGATAGATTTCTAGATATTAAAGATATCATGGGATACAGATACAAGCAGGAAATAGCATTGACCTGTTAAATCAGCCATGATCTTGTTTTTGGAACTTCTATACTTGGAATGTAAGTCAATGACAGTTTTCAGGAATTTTGAAGTTTAGACCGATGACTTATACATGGATATCTATGGCATTTCAGGAAACATTTACCTTTTGACTGCTGTCACTCTTTTTAATTTCTGACAGCAATGATGCTTCATTCTGTAGTTATGCTATTTTTCATGGATACTAAGATTTGGTCTGATATCTTTGCCCCCATACGTGTACAATTAGAACAAAGCAATTATGCTTACTAAACAATCGTGGCATTTTGGGCACAATTTATGCACACAAGAACAATACCTCCAAATCTTCGCAAGCACTTATGCTTGTCTCTCTCCACCCATAGTAATGGCCCCACCTTAAGTTACAGCTTCACATACCAGGCTCCTACAATTCCATTTGTTTAGACGTTCCCAAATTTTGAACTTGATTTTAAGGTGTATCAGGGAACAAAGTTGTATTTCTAGCACTGCACTGTGATTGTTTTGCAAATTTTCATTTATGCTCTTGTGCAAGCCATAATTTTAAAAAAAGGGAGAAAAACTTCCCTGATCAGGGTTCCTAAAAACAGTCCCAATGTGGCACTCATTTTTAATTATTTCACTCAGGCCCAGGTTTCTCCCTAATTTATTTGTATAACACCAAACGCAAACTCTGTCACAAATGACCAAAATCTGACAGTGTTACAAAAACAATACATTTAAAATGTGGGGAGCCGCAGGAACAGCATCGGCAGTTCTTACTGTCTCTGAGACATTTGGAATGTTTTCCTTGAGGAAGTATTCCTTGGCATTTCTTAATGAACAAGTTAGTAAAGTTTGCTTAATAGAAAATGCGTCTATTATTAGAAAGCATGCATTTTAAACTTAGATTCAATCTCCCAACTGGAAGAAACTCAATTCTAAATAACTAAAGTATCTTTTAAAAAAGTTGTTTCAGAGATAGTAGGAACTGCCGATGCTGGAGAATCTGAGATAACAAGGTGTAGAGGTGGATGAACACGGCAGGTCAAGCAGCAGAGGAGCAGGAAGGCTGACGTTTCGGTCCTAGACCCTCCTTCAGAAAACTCCTCTGATGCTGCTTGGCCTGCTGCATTCATCCACCTCTACACCTTGTTATCTATCTTTTTAAAGAAAAAACTATTTTCTCATTAGTTGGTGTACAGTAGTTGGTTTAACTATTCTTTCACCAGAATGATCTAGCTTAAATTGCTGAAGCCTTCAAAAGGAGTACAATTATTAAAAATTCCAATGATAATTAAATTGACCTTGATATTGGGTCTGCATCAAGTATGATGGTTTTAAAATCAGTGCAAGAGACTGAAAACACAAGTTGTGCTGACTGCAATTTATGCATAAAATTCCTCAATCTTTGTGCCTGTTGCACAGATATCATGTGAATAGCACCAAGAAAATCGTGCAAAACTTCTAGCAAAATTCAGAAAGGGAACATACACGCGAGTTTAGCACTTTTCATGATGCACATCCACTTTTGCAGTTCCAACTCTACTGAAAATATAGGCAGGAAATTTTGACCTAACTTGACATTAGAAGATAGAAAGCACAAAACAGCATAATTTGAGTTGAAACTTCCAAGTCACACCTCTGTCGGAAATTCCAAGGCTCGTTCCAAATTTAAAATCAATATTCAGTTGTGTGGTTGAAAACATACTGCATATACGTAACAGTTGTAAAGGATTTTAGTCGAGGAGAGCAGACAGAACAAAAATCACAGATTACCATAGTAACAAGCAGGCTTTTGCCATGGATTCCCATCATCGCCAAGGATCCGTTAAGCAAAGGGGTGAGTAAATAAGAAAATCAGATTGACTCTTATCTCAGAATTTCCAGATATTAAAAAAAACAAATTGGAGACGATTGATAACTAATGTTCATGTCCATCAAAAACTGGAAATATTAAACTGACGCAGAGCTTAAGCTTACTATTTCTTTCATTGACGCTTCCTATCAAACTCGACCAAACATTCATCCCTGAAAACTTATTGGGGACAATTTAGGTCACTGTGTGAACTTTTCCACTTGAATGAAATTAAAAGCAGATTACAGCTCATGAATATGCATTGCTTAATTCAATATTACTCAATTGCTATTTTCAGAAAAATTAAAAACTTTGTTAAGTTGTCGTTTTTCATCACGGTCACATTTGCATTGATTTTAAAAATGCACCAATATACACAAGTTCAATTATTTTATTCTAAAAAGAAAATGCAGTTGTTATTAAAAAAGCTACTTTTCATCCCTTATTAGTGCAATTTTCCCCAAAATTGTTTATGTTCTCATTCATGTAAGAGGGTTGCCATGGTCACTTAACAGCAACTTTATCCTTTCATGTACGAAATCTCTCCAAGTGCAGCGGAGGCTGCCCCTTGCACAGGCACCAATCAATGTTAGAACTTGTTTCCCTTGTCATTCAGCCTCAGAACAAACAAACAGCAACTGTAAGGTGTTGCCTTGACATACTACCCTGCCAGCAGGAACTTCTGCACTTAGTGTTCACTGGGGAGTAGGAATGTGTGTGTTCATTGAACAAGGCAAGAAAAAGACAAGTTTCTTTTTACAGAAGACAAGTTTCCCTTTCACGTTTAGAAATAAAACACTTGATAGTCTGTGTATCTTCACATTCTCAACATCCAAAACAGTTTTTGTCAAATAGGAGAAAGTTTTTGCAAAGTAAATTACATCATAAAATCGCATCCTGTAGTACAGGTTAAACTAGTTACTGTCTTGCATTTTTGAGCTCTATTCAAGATCCTTAATGTTCAAACAATGCCTTTAAATTTAAAGAATACATTTTTATTTAAATAGTTCCTTTTTCAAAGGACCAATCAGATGGAAAAGTAATATTCAATGTGTTTTAGACAGGCTTAAACTATCACATTCTCACCTATACACGTATGTAATTACCTGATTTAACCAACAGTCCGCGGGAAGGTCCAGCCGGAGCCCTTGTCTGCTCCCACATTTTCTGAGACTTCGGGCAGTGTTTTCTTGCTTCTGCGGCCCTCTCTCAAACTAATGGCTCGGAGAAGTGAACTGTTTTGCGGGTTTCTGCTCGCTTGGTCTCCCCTTCCCAGCCCTGTCTGCAATGTTGAAGTCGAGAGCAGCTCAGCCTGAACAGCAGAAAGATGAGTCACGTGGGCTCGCCCTGCTGCAGAACTCCAGCCTCTCCTGCTGTCAGCTCTAATGCGAGAATGTTTCTTCCACCCTTCAACATACTGATAGCACCCGGAGTGGAAGCTTGCAGCATTTCACTTCGGAAGGGATACATTTTGTAAAAGATGGCACTTATCGCTGCAGACCCACTTAACTCGTGGGTCACTCTGACCATTTCTGTACCTAAGATTTGTTTCCGTTAGATCTTCTGGAGCTCATGGCACCGATTTGGAACAAAACGTGAAAACGTTCAAAGCCATGGCAGGAGTTAGTATCGCTCAATATGCACCCTTACTTTAATTTAAAACGTAGCCTCATGATTTGGTTTCTGTTAGAACAATGAAGCATTTTGGAAGAGATTGGACTGAATTGTAAGGTTAGTTGACTCAGTGCAAGCTCCGTCAGGTTCCATACAGGGTTTCTCTCTGCAAGGCCTGGTAAGAATTTCCTTTCGGCATCTTACCAAACTCACCTGATGAAGTGTGCATCCTGCCCCTATGGTGTCCCTAGAACAACTTTCCACCGCAAACATTTCTCTAAGTGGAACCAGGCACCCACACCTGATCAACCAGCCTTTTTAATCACTGTAGTGATAACCCTTCTCCAATTTCGCATTGTCGCCTGATGGCGAGGCAACCTGACAGAAGTTAATAAAGAAATGAGAGTTATATAGATAGAGTTAACAGCTACTCTCTTTTCCTTAGGATGGGGGAAACTTAAAGACGAGGGGACACCTTTTTAAGGTGAGAGGAGAGAGATTTAAAAACAAAATGAGGCAATTTTTTGATGAAGTGGTGGATGTGGGTACAATTGCAACGTTTAAAAGACATTTGGATAAGTACATGAATAGGAAAGGTTTGGAGGGATATGGGCCAGGTGGTAGGCAGGTGGAACTAGTTTTGTTTGGGATTATGTTTGACATGGACTAGATGGACCAAAGGATCTGTTTCTGTGCTGCATGACTCCATGATAGTTATTCTCATCAATAACCATGTTAAAACTTATGGAATTATGATCGATGTTCCCAAAATGCACCCCCCCCCCCCACTCAAACTTGCGATTACCTGGCCAGGCTTATTCGCCACTACAAGGAGGATGGGGCTTTTTTCCTTTGTGCATGAACCCTGACATTATAGGGAATTATGAAATCATGAGGGGCACGGATAGGGGAGTTAGCCAAGACCCATTTACTAGGGTAGGGCAGTCCAAAACTAAAGGCCGTAGCTTTACAATGAGAAGGGAAAGATTTAAAATGAACCTGAGGGGTAACTTTTTCATGCAAAGGGTGGTACGTATGTGGAACTTCCTGCTACTGGAAGTGGTGGGAGGTGGATGCAATTACAAAATTTAGAAGGGATTTGGATGGGTATAAGAAGTGGAAGGGCTGAGAGTGATGAGCCAAATGCTGGCAAAAATGATTAGGTCAGTTAAGAATGTCTGGTCGGTGAGGAGGAGTTGGACCGAAGGGTCTGTTTCTGTGCCGTATAACTCTATGACTATATCTAATACAACATCTTCCCTAGGTGAGCTATCTACATATTGTTTCAAGGAACCCTCCTGGAGGTGCCAAACAAATTCTGCCCCATTAAAAGGAGTCCCGGTCAATATTGGAGAAATGAGTATCATCCACTGAAAAAACCCTGTTGTTTTTGTATCTTTCCATGTTAAGTTCTACATATCATTTCTTCTATCACCCACTGGGTATTGGGAGGACTGTAATTATAACCCCATCACAGTGATTGCACCTTTCTTATTCCTGAGTTCTACTGATATCCACTATGACCTCTTTTAGTGCAGCTGCACTTTCTCCTTAAATCAGTAATGCACCCACCTCTTTTACGTCAGTTTTATCATCCTGTAACATCTAAACCCTGGAATGTTGAGCTGTCAGTCCTGTCCTTCTCTCAACCAAGTTTCTGTAATGGCAGCTTACAGAAACTGGTGAAGGAAAATGAATTAGTTGTCTTCCTGCTTTAGGTTTCTTTCCTAATGCAGGAAAAAGCACAAAGCTTTCCCTTCCAGAGACCCAATGGCTTCTGACTTTATTGTTCGCACCCAAAAGTTGTTTGGCTACCTGAACGTCAATCACATAGTTGTTGGCAAGCAGAAGGCTTGTGTGATCAAATACTCATTAGTCCATTGGTCAATCAGCTACTTGTTGCTAGCTAAATTTCACTTTATCCACACCCCACCTTGGTGCTAGTTCACCTGCAACAAAGCTTCCTCTCTTGGTAGAGCAAGGAGCAGTATTAAACTGCACTTTATAGTAAGTGCCGATAACTCAGTTTTTAAGAAATGCAATAAGCCTTTCAACAATCTTTGGTTTTTAAAAACAGTCCTTTTCCCACTTCACTCCACAATCAACTACACAGGAAAGTAAAAAAGGAGTTTTTACAGAATTGCATTAGCTATCTGTCAGTCCTCTTGTACTATACACATTTTTCCTAACAAATTTTTAAATGAACAGTAATGCCTATGCTGTTTCTTCCCCAGATTATCTTAACCTATCTAGATGCAATGCATTAGAACTGGGCTTCATCAATACAATTTTGAGAATTTACATAGAAAATAGGAGTAGGAAGCAGCCATTCAGCCCTTCGAGCCTGTACCACCGTTCATCACAATCATGGCTGAATGTCCAACTCAGTAGCCTAATCTTGCTTTCTCCCCATAACCTTTGATCCCATTTGGCCCAAGTGGGAAATCTAGCTGTCTCTTGAATACATTCACTACTTTGGCAACAATTACTTCCTGTGCTAATGAATTCCACAGGCTCAGCATTCTTTGGGTGGAGAGATGCCTCCTCATCTCCATTCTCCATCTTGGCCTTCTCTGGAGATCACTAGCATTATGATTCACATGGTATCAAGAAATGGCTAAACACACAGGAAATTACAGAAGTTACAGGCTCCGATAACATTCTAGCAATATTACTGTCGCCTTGTGCTCCAGAACTTGCTGCACCCTAGTTAAACCATTCCAGTCGAGACACAACACAGGCATCTGCATTGAAAATGTGGAAAACTGCCCAGGTACATAGTGTACACACAAAAAAAAGGACAAATCAAACTTGGCCATTAATGCCCCAGTCGATGCTCGATCATTGGTAAATTTATCAAAGGAGTCATCAGTGTTATCAAGCAACACTTGCTTACTGACAACCTGCTAACAGTCCCTTCATCTGGGTTCTGGCAAGACCATTTAGCAACTGACTTCATTACAGTTTGGTTCAAAACAGCTGAATTCCAGAGGTGAGGCAAGAAACCACATTTGGCCAAGTATGACATCGGGATCCCTAGTAAAATTAAGTTAATAGGAATCAAGGAAAAACTCTTCCCTGGTTGAAGTCTTACCTGGCACAAAGGAAGTGATTGTGCTTGTTGGAAGTCAGTCATCTCAGCTCCATGACATCTCTGTAGGAAGTCCTCAGGATAGTACCTTAGTCTAACTGTCTTCAGCTGCTTCAATGACCCATCTTCCATAAGTGGAGATGTTCACTAAAGACTGTACAATGTTAAGTATTATTCGCAAGTCTTCAGATATTGAGGCAGTCCAGATCCAAATGCAGCAAGACCTGAACAATATCCAGATTTGGACTGACAAGTAGCAAGTAATAATCAGACCATACAAGTGTCAGGCAATGACCATCTCAAACAAGAGATAATCTAACATTACCCCTTGACATTCAATGGCATCAATATCACTATATCACTCACTATCAAAATCTTGGAAGTTACAATTGACCATAAACCGAACAGGACTAGCCATACTGTGACTCCAAAACCAGGTCAGAGAGACTAGGAATGCTGTAGTGAGGAACTGACTTCCTGAATCCCCAAAGCCTGTCCACCACCTACAAGGCACCAGTCATGAGTGTGAATGAATGCAGCTCCACCAACACAAAAAGCTTGACCCATCCAGAACAAAGCAGCCAGCTTTACTGGCATCACATTCATAACCATTCACTTTTTCCATCATTGATGTTCAATTGCAGCAACATGTACTATCTAAAAGATGTATGGCAGAAATTTACTAAGGCTTCTTAATAGCATCTTCCAAACCCATGACCACTATGATCTACAAGGATAAAGGGCAGTAGATACACAGAAAAACTGCCAAGTGCAAGCCGCATACCATTCTGACTTGGAAATATATTGCCAATCCTTCACTATCAATGGGTCAAAATGTTGGAATAGCATCTCTAATATCATTGTGGATGCACCAAATGGACTGCATCAGTTCAAGGCTCACTCCCACCTTCTTAATTATGGATGAACAACAAATGCTAGCCCAGCCACCAATGCTCACATCCCACGAATGGACAAAAAGTTAATATACTTTGAGCCAAAATATTGGCTGGTCTGTTCTGATCAAAACAAAAAAAAGAAAATGTTTTTGCTTGCATTAATGGGGATATTACTGACAAACATCATGGGCCTCCTGCAGTGCCACATTGATGCCACCCAAAGGTTGGCAGGAACAGCAACTCATTCTGCTTGGGAACCCTGCAGCCCAATGGTATCAATGTGGACTTTACAAGCTTCAAAATCTCCCCTTCCCCCACCACATCCCAAAACCAGCCCAGCTCATCCCCTACCCCATTGCATCACAAAACCAGCCCAGCCTGTCTCCGCTTCCCTAACCTGTTCTTCCTCTCACCCATCCCTTCCTCCCACCTCAAGCCACACCTCCATTTCCTACCTCCCACCTCATCCTACCTCCTTGACCGACCTATCCCCTCCCCACCTATACTCTCCTCTCTACCTATTTTCTTTTTTCTCCATCTTCGGTCCGCCTCCCCCTCTCTGCCTATTTATTCCAGTTCCCTCTCCCCATCCCCCTCTCTGATGAAGGGTCTAGGCCCGAAACATCAGCTTTTGTGCTCCTGAGATGCTGCTTGGCCTGCTGCGTTCATCCAATTCCACACTTTATTATCTTGGATTCTCCAGCATCTGCAGTTCCCATTATCACTCACACCACATGTTTGCTTGTTGGACTTCTCAATCATCCCATACCCACTGTTACTCTGCAGTAAGCATAATGTGACTCTGAAGTGGTACAGCCAACAGATATCACTGAAGCAATAGGAAAAAGCAGCAAATTTTCCCTCTCAAAAAATTACTCATGAGATGCAATCGAAAACCAGACAGAATACACAGTGAGAAGAGATAAAGTGAATAAAGTGAAAGATTAGAAAAAAGGAACCTATCCATCCTTACGTTCATATAAGTAGCACACTTTAAGGAATGGTGGGGCTGATTTGGAATGAAAATAAATACTTGCATTTATAATGGCATTGGTCATGCCTATTGAATATTGAGTGTTTTTCAGCCAATGCAGTGGGTTTGAAGTGTAGTCTCTGTTGTAACATAGAAAACTTGGCAGCCAATTTGTACTCAATGAACCTCCACAAACAGCAATATGATCATGACCAGATGGTGTTTGAGAGACAAACATTGATGAGGGAACTAGGGGTAAGTTCACTGCTGTTCTTTGAGTAATACGCTTTTACATCCAGGCAGATGGCGACTCTGTTTAATTATCTTATCTCAAAGATAACACCTCCAGTGAAGTATTCTGAGATCAATACTACATTGAAGTGACTGCCTTGATTTTTGCACTCAAGCCTTGAACCAATAAACCTGTGGTTCGGAAGGGAAACATGCTATCAACTGAACCAAGACTGACTCGTCAAAAAAGGTCTTTGAGAGATTAGGGGCATAGTAGAGGTGCTTACTAAGTACCTTGCTTCTCTCTTCACAAAAGAAAATGAGGTATTAGGTGAGGTAAAAATATGTACAATGGAAAGATGAAAACTGGTTGGCACTCAAAAGTAAGTAAGTACATGGTCCAGATAAAAAGCATTCTAGATTGCTGATGAAAGCTAGTGCATAGCTAATTGAATTTCATTTGGAAATGATTAAGTTACTTATGAGCAGCCAACAATGGATTTATTAACAGCAAGTCACATTTGACTAATCTGATTGGAGTTTTTTGATAAAGTATGACAGGGATCATTATGGACATTCAGGAGATATATACATTGATTTCAAAAAAGCATTTGAAAAACAGCTGTACAACAGAATTATTCAAAAATAGAAGCACATGGGTATTAAGATTGGTAACTCAGGTACAAACTAATTGAGTGATAGTATGCAGCAGTAATAGTGAATAGAGTTTTTTGGATAGAGTGACACACGTCGTGGGGTCATAAAGTCAGTGTTAAGACCAATATTCTGGACATGTAAATACAGAAAGTCAGTGTCACAAATACATAGTCTATACGTAAATGACAGGGACATATTATTACAACAGTTTTAAGGTTTGCAAATAATACAATGTCTGCTAAAGGTTTGAAAGAACACCAGTAATATTCAGGAAGCCATAGACTCGTAAAATGGACCAAAATGTAGCAAATGGAGTTTCACATGGTTAATTGTGGAATGATACTCATCAAGTGAGGCAGTACAACCCAAGTTATAATAAATTGTTTGGACATAGTAAATGCTAACGAAATGTTTCCTCTGGCTTGTGAATCAAGAACAGTATTTCAAAATAAGAGAGATCAGCCACTCAAAACTGTGAACAAAACAAAACTTCTTCATTCAATTCATTATAAATCTTTGGAATTTTCTACCCCATGGAGCTACAAATGCTCAGTCGCAGAACCACTCAAGACAGAGGTCAATAGATTGGTGGATACTAAAGAAATGAAAGAATTTGACGAAGTCCAAGCAGAAACATGCTAGAAGATCTGCCATTATTCTGTTGTGATTAAAGGTACACCAATTTTTTAAAAAAACTTGAATTTCAAAATTAAAGCAGAGGGATGTAGGTCTGTTCTACAGTTTTGTTTTGAAAGGTCAGTGTCAATGTGGAACAGTGATCCAAATATATCAATTCCATGAAAGCATACGACTGTAGTAGCTAGCATGCACGGAAGATTCCATGTAGTGTCAATGGATAAAAACATTTATACGGTTGGGCTTGTGATAGATAAAGTAAACACATTAAGGCGATTAGCTTAGTTTTCACTTTAGAATATTCAAGGTGTTAGTTCAGAAGAACTGAGTTTAGTGAAGAGAACAGATTTTTACCAAGGAGGCAAATCAGTTTTTTTGGTTTAGCTCAGGTGAACAAGTCAGCTCAGTAGAACTGATTTCCGATCAGTGGTGCTTCCAATCCAGGAGGACTTGGATAGAAATCTTCAATTTTTAAGAACCAGGCAAGTTTAGGTCTTCAGAATTGGCAGTGAATCTTAAAATTGCCTCTAAAGTTCAACAAAGAGAGACTCAAGAAAGTCAGACAAGAGAAGATTTTAAAAGTTGAGAACGGACTGACGTTTCTCTGGGATTGAGTTCCTCATGGATGGTGTTGGGAAACCAGTGGAATCTTTGTTCTGATGTTTGTGTTAAGATCATTTAGCTATCTTATATACAAGTGTTATTTGTATTTTTCCCCTCTTGTGTAAAAGACCTATGTTCCATTGTTAAAGAACATTTGCAGCCTGACATGAACGTCTTAGTGATTGAGGGTGTTGAATGACTGCAAAAAAAAACCAAACACGTGACCTTCCAAACCAGATTTCATTTTGGAGTCTGACTAGGTCAGAACTTTCAGCTGAGATCACGACATTGTTGAATGACAGAGGTGAAAAGGCCAAATGGCCTACTCCTGGTGTTATTTTTAGATTTGAATGGAAGCAAGAGAGGAGACCCACATACTCAAAACTTTAGAAGGAGCAAAGGCAGATTGATAAGGCTGTTCAGAAATCATATGAGGCATGTGACTTTATTGATAGAGACACTGACTACAAAAACAAGGAAGATATTCTAGCCTTTTACAGGTCTCTGGTTAGGCCTCAGCTGATGTGCTGCATGCATCTAATTCTGAAGACCACATTTTAGGAACAGTACCAAGGCTTTAAAAGACAAAGTATGTTACCAGGGTGAGGACATTCTCATATGAGAAGACATGAGAGATTTGGAGAGTTTTCCTTATAGCAATAAAGAAAGTCAAGGGGAGTCCTCAACGAGGTATTCAAAATAACTAAGGATTTCTATAGCTTTGCACCATTTATCCTATCTTGAGGAAAGTGAGACAGTAAAACAAAAAAAAATCAGTAAAACAAAACCCTTAGATTTAAAATAATTAACAAAACCCTAGTACGAGGTAAGGTTTGTTCTTCAGAGGGCTGTTAAAAGAAATCTAAACTCATCACTTTAAACATGTTGAAATCAGGTTCCGTACCAAATTTGTAATTGATAAAATCTAATGTATCGGGTTGTTTCGAAGAATAACGCGGAGGCTAAATTTGACAGGAAACGCTAGCACATGGAATGAAAGGTAGAGTTCATCTAAACAAAACTGAAGTAAAATTTTTAACATTTTGTTTAGCAGTTGAATGAACAGACGCTGACTGTAAATGTTTACTGCACCAGCCGCTTGTCTGTACGTGGCTAGCAGCTCGCAGATAGATACTCCACTCAAGATCCAATAAAAACCAATTACCTGATGAAATAAGTGTCGGTCATTTAAATTCAGGGCCCGGAA
Organism: Stegostoma tigrinum; assembly: GCF_030684315.1. Classification (NCBI taxonomy): domain Eukaryota; kingdom Metazoa; phylum Chordata; class Chondrichthyes; order Orectolobiformes; family Stegostomatidae; genus Stegostoma; species Stegostoma tigrinum. The sequence continues at coordinate 52,234,199 of NC_081364.1, read as the reverse complement.
TTCACCTCAGAATAACTTCGCATTGTTTAGATGCTTCATTTGAAACAAGTGAAACAGAACAAAATAACTCTCAGAAACAGTGAAAAACGCGGGAACAGGTCGGACACATCTGTGCATACGCGATTAGCGATGAATGCTAATTTAGCGTCTAACAACCTTTCCCCGGCAAAGTCCAATCAGTTAGCTGTCCATTCAGGGGGCTCGGTGGGCGGGGCACCTCTCAGACTGACCTGAGCCATGTGCAATGTTGATCAATGACAACAAGTGAAGAGAGCTGGAGCAGAGGCTGATTTCATTCAGATTTACCAAGTTGGTCGCTTCCTTCCCCCTCCCGATAGTTTCGGGAAGTGAAAATATATTGCTGAAGCCAGTGTGTATTTGCTAAAGTGTATGGCGGTGGTGTAACTAAAAGAATGAAATGGAATTTGAATTTGAATTTGACAGGTCACCTATTGAAACCCACAATGTCACTGTCACTCCTTATCCAGATGTAAAGAGTTTTGTGATTTTTGGCATATTGTTTATTATTTCTGCGAATGAACTTTCCCCGCAGCTTGATTTTGTGCACCTCTCTGTCCAAGCTTTCATTTTGTGCCCCTCTGAGTTTGGAGTTGCCTTCCCTTTAACTTGGAACTCTGCACTTTGCCACTTCTTCCTCCAACTTTAAAACTTCTCCGAATTAATTTTGCTTTAAATAAGCTTTTGGCCACTTGTTTGAATTTATCACTACAGCTTTGTGCCCTCACTTTCTGGGACATATATATTTCTCTTATTTCTCCCATGCTTGTGTACTGGAGAGGTCTCCTCTATTGGAGGCATTTTATTAACATGTGGTATTGATGGTGCAGAATTTAGGGATAGTGTTATGGAGATATGCTGGGTAGTAACTTTAACATTCTCCTTATTTGGATCTGGAGATGATTCGGGATGTTTTTCCCAAATTTAACTGCGCTGTAATGCTATCAGTCATCCTCCCATGGGAGGTTGCTAAGGCATGGGTGGAGGCTATGTGTACTTATAATAAGAAACAGGGTCATCGAAAGTGCAGATTCAAGAATCAAATCTGTCTGTAAAGCAAGACTGTGGCAATACAGGATGATCTCAGAGAAGTAAAAAGGAATTAAGAAAGCTTCTCGTGTTAAGATTTGATTGAGATAGGTTTGCTTTCTTGCTTTGTCTTGACTGTGGAGGTAAATTCTCATCTACTTTTTGCATAAATGACACAGCCACTGTTATGATAAATTCAAGAGAATTAAACCATGAGGTCTGCCATTTTCTGCAGTCATCGGCCACCCATGATCAGCGTCAAGAACTGCCCCATCAGACCGAGTTAAGAATCTTGACATTTACAAATTTAGATGGTTTTACATTTTTCAGTTTCCACATTTGACAAGAAAACTTGAGAAAATTAAGAGGGAAGCACTGAAAACAAAAAAAATTCCTTGGGCACCTTCAAAGAATAGCAATTTTCACTTGGAATGTCATCAAAATTCAAGATAACAAGATATGGGGAGAGAGATGAGGAGACATTCCTTCACCCAAAGAGTAGTGAGCCTATGGAATTCATTACCACAGGAAGTAGTTGATGCCAAAACATTGAATATATTCAAGAGGCAGCTAGATTTAGCATTTGGAGCTATTCATAGAATCCCTACAGAGTGGAAACAGGCCATTTGGCCCAACAAGCCCACACTGCCCTTTCAAAGAGCATCCCGCCCAGACCCATTCTCTTACCTTTTCTCTGCAACCCTGCAATTCCCATGTCTAATCCACCTAATTTACACATCCCTGGACACTACGGGCAGTTTAGCATGGCTAATCCACCTCACTGGCACATCTTTGGACTGTGGGAGGAAACCGGAGCACCGGGGGGAAACCCATGCAGACACGGGTAGAATGTGCAAACTCCACACAGACAGTCACCTGAAGGTGGAGGAGGTAGCAGTGCTAACCACTGAGCCACTGTGCTCTTCTTTTCTCTCGTGGGGTCAAAGGTTATGGGGAGAAAGCAGTTACAGGCTATTGAGTTGGACGATCAGCCATGATCGTGATGAATGGCAAAGCAGGCTTGAAGGGCCAAATGGCCTCCTCATTCCATGTTTCTGTATTTCCAAAGTGATTAATGAAAGGATCAAGACAAACTAAATGACAGCCCACCTTGAAATAGTTCACCGACCTTAGGGGTTTTTAGTGGAAGTGCATTAATCTATTTTAGGTGCAGTTTGCTTCCGAGGAAGTATGGATGTCATCTACTCAAAATTCCCTTGCTCTGCCTGACACAGTTTCCATGCTATTTTCACAGATGGCTATCCATACAAAAACATTGATGAATTTGTAAATGCTTTGGATCTGAGATAATAAGGTGTAGAGCTTGATGAACACAGCAAGCCAAGCAGCATCAGAGGAGCAGAAAGGCTGACACTTTGGGCCTAGACCCTTCTTCAGAAATGCAGGAACTAGGCCTGAAATGTCAGCCTTCCTGCCCCTCTGATGCTGCTTGGCCTGCTGTGTTCATCCAGCTCTATACCTTGTTATCTCAGATTCTCCAGCATCTGCAGTCCCTACTATCTCTAATGCTTTGGATCTATCTGTATTTTGCTACCATTTCTAAATAAACACAGCTGGTAATATATCTGAAAGAATTATTAAAGTGTGGCTCTTGGATATGCTCTAAAGTGCAGAATTTACTCGATGAACTCCCCAACATGGACAAAACCCACATTAGCAACAGTGTTCTGAATGCTGCAAATGGCAAATGCATGAGCCAAATGGTATGCAGATTACAAAATGAGGTGTGCAAATGATAGGACTCTTCAAGACCAGGTGAAATTTAGATAATTTCAGGTTAGTTTTGACAGGAATTTTTTAAACCAATTGAACAACCTGAAGAAATGCAATAATTTATTGACAGCAATCAATAAAAGGATATTTAACAATCCCTAAATTTGAATTGCCAAACTGAGCCATGTCATTAGGTGATGGAAGTGCATGGAACAGGCGTTATCGAAGTGGCAACAGAAAAAAGCTGAAGACAAAGTCCCTCAGGGCCTCGGTGGTGTGTCACCTAGTAGTTAATTGAGAGCAGGATTCCTGCCTCCCTCTACTGTACGGGAAAACTTACATAGGGCAGAGGAATTAGACAATGCAGATTTTAAAAAACTTTTGTTTGTTAAATAGTTAAAACGGTTCTAATGAGAGCAATGTGTGTAATCGATTTTTGCATCCTCATGTACATAGCTTTTGGTATTATTCCTTTCATCATTGTTCTACCAAATCAACTCAAACATTGCAACATGTGTAAACCCTGGGTCAGTACACACCTACACACTACAGAAGTAAACACAAGATAATTCAAGTAAAATGATTTTATAAGCCTATTACACCCACATTTGACTTGGTGCATAATAGCATTAATAACTTTGATTTGCATCAGCCATACATATTCATAAATTTTTAACTTCTGAGAAATAATAATACCATTACTGATTCAGAAGATAAGTTCACTTAAGAGTATTAGGTGCCCGATAAAAGAAATATACGTGCTAACCTACACCTACCAACATTAGTACTTATGAAACCTGAAATTTGGCACAAAGTCTTGGTTACTTTAATTTTCAAGATTATATGAAATTATATCAACAATACTGACACTTAAGAGTTTTTCAGATTTTTTCAAATCAGGAAAAGACAGCAAGACAGGAAAAGATAGGGCTGATTATGGAGTTTTGTCATAGGATTAGTGGAAACATTGTGCATCCTGGTACAACTCCTTTGGAATGTTACAGTCATTTTAATAGCAAACAGACTGAAACTCACAGGGACCTCCAGAAGTTAGTACAGTACTTCTTTAAAGTCTTTCTGTTCACACTTGAAATACCTTCCGATCGTAAGGACAATTTGAATTGTCTAGATGCAAGGAGTTGAGTGAGGTTTCTACAGACGTGCATCATAAAGATGGTGAGAATACACAAAACGACTTTCCTGATCTCATGAAAGTCAATCATGAAAGCTATTCATGAAAATTCTGACGTTTTAATTATAGGGTCATTGAGTTTATTGGATTCTCATGGAAACTGAATAGAGCTACACAAATAAATACTGTGATTATTAGAACTGCTCAGCTGCTAGATATTGTGCAATGATTCCTCAAAACCTCTTAACCATAATAAAGGCACAAACCAGGAATTGATGGATTACTCTTCACCTGCTTGGATAGATCCGATTGCAACATTACTGGAGAAGCTCAACACCATCTAAGAAAATAATAAAGTGTGAATCTGGATGAACACAGCAGGCTAAGCAGCATCTCAGGAGCACAAAAGCTGACGTTTAGGCCTCTCTGATGAAGGGTCTAGGCCCGAAACGTCAGTTTTTGTGCTCCTGAGATGCTGCTTGGCCTGCTGTGTTCATCCAGCTTCACACTTTATTATCTTGGATTCTCCAGCATCTGCAGTTCCCATTATCTCTGACACCATCTAAGAAAAAGCAGTCAGTGCACCGGAACCTCATTGATGAGCCTGTAAAGACCCATTCCTTTCACTGTTGCTGTAGTATGCTATCGTATGGATTGTGCAACAGTCATGTTACCACCTCAAGTAAGAAGACAGTATGTGTGTTGAAATACCATTATCTCTCAATTTTCCACCAAGTAATAGTGTATTCAAAGTTTGGATGTGTGTTGCCATTCCTTAACTGCTACTTGGTGAAAATCCCTGACTTATTACATGGATTGCTGAATTGTCACATACAGCTTACACTAGCATTACAATGAGACATAAATGACAACAATTTTAAAGCAACAAAGCACCTTGAATTTAAGGCTGTTGCTGAGCTTGTGGAATATGGCAGAACGTGATATATTTATGATACTATTCACAACAAAAGCTTTCAAATCATGTTCTATCCAAGTGCAATGACTAGCAGATAATTGGCCATTTGTCAGAAGGCAGGTTTTGAATTACCCCAATGAGAGTGGTCTTTGTTGAACAGATTGAGGGCAAGCCAGGACTCCTGAACAGTCAATGTGTACTGCCAACACCTCAGTGTAAACCCCTTATTCACTTGTGGAGAAAGACAGACAGACACACACAATGTTGCACATTACTGAAGACTGCCTCGTCCACAGACTAAGTTGTGGATTCATCACCTTTAACCCAGCAAATATGGAGGTGATCACTCGCCTTTGGGGATTTGGGTAAATAAATAAAAGTGAGATGGTACCATATTGTATGGCATTGATAATAAATATGATAATGGAGAGACGTCATACGTCTTGCGAGCTGAGGCAGAGAACTGGAGAGAAAACTGAAAAATGCCCTTAGTTTTAGGTATGTCTGCTGGGAAGAATCATCTCTTCCACATTCAGCATTCATAGTTCAATGCAAACATTATGCTTTTGTTCGTGATTTTACAGGAGATCTGTGTTGGAAACAACACTGCTGTGAACTATTTTCAGATTTTCCAGCACCTCAAAACTGCTTCAGAATTAAAACAGAAAATACAAGAAAAACTCAACAGTTCTAGCAGGGCCTGCGGAGAGTTAATGTTTCAAGTCTTTGAAACATAAGGTTCTTAAGAAGTCATATTTGAATCAAAATATTAGCACTTTCTCTCTGTAGATGACAGACATGCTGAGCTTATTTCAACATTTATTGTCCTTATTTCATATTTTCAGCATTTGCAATATTTTGCTTTTATTCTTGTGATAGAATTACAATGCTGTATGTTACTTGGTGTGAATGCCATAAGTCATCATGTAAAACAATGAATAAAAGTGTTCTGATCTTCCTATCCACAAACTGAGAGGAGAAATGTTATTGTATATTAATGCCAGCGACTTCAGAATTTTGTCAATTTTCTGGCTGTTCATATTCCTGTTCTTTGAAAGAACAAATAAGTTAAAAGGTATAAAGTATTCTTCACTCTTTAGACCATAAGAACATAAGATGTAGGAGCGGAAGTAGGCCATTCACTCCATCAAACTTGCTCTGCTGTTCAATGAGATTATGGCTGACCTGATAATTGTCAGCTTGATTTTCCTGTCTTTCCCTAGAACTCTTGATTCCCTTACTGGTTAAAAATCTGTCTATCTCAGCCTTGAATATACTTAATGGTCCACCCTCAACAGCCTTCTGCAGTACAGAGTTATATAGATTCATTATCCTCTGAGAGAAGAAATTCCTCCTTATTTCTTTCTTAAATACGTGACCCTTTATTCTTAAATAATGATCTCCAGTCACAGACTATCCCACAAGAGGAATAGCCTTTCTACATTTACCCTGTCAAGGCCCCTAAGCTCTTGTGTGTTTCAATAAATCCACTTCTTATTCTTCTAAACTCCAATAGTGCATGCCTGATCTACTCCACCTTTCCTTGTAAGTCTGCATTCCTTTAATACATAATAATACATATTGAACCTTCTCTGAACTGCCTCCAACACCGGAATATCTTTCCTTAGATAAAAGGCCCAAAACTGCTCGCATTATTCTGGATGTGGAATAACTTGTGTTATGTATAGTTTTAGCAAAACATCCCTACTTTTATACTCAATTCCTGTTGAAATATAGGAAAACATTCTATTTGTGATTTATGCACAAGGACTTCCAAATTTCACTGTAGCTTTCTCCAGTCATTCTCTATTTAAATAATAGTCAACTCCTCTATCCTTCCTGCCAAAGGGCATAGCCTTACATTTTCTCACGTTGTATTCCATCTGCCAAGTTTTTGTCCACTCGCTTAATGTGTCCATATCCTTCTGGAGACTCTTGGTGTCATCCTCACAACTTCCTTCCCACCTATTATTGTGTCATCCGCAAAATTGATTATAGTACATTCATGTTCCTTATCCAGGTCATTTGATATGTATTCAAAATAATTGTGGTCTCTGTTGCAGTAAACTAGTTACACATTGCTTTTCTTAAAATGCCTTCCTTATCTTAACTGTCAGTCTTCTAATAGCAAATCAATACTCTCTCCATGCTAATGTACCACGACCATTGTAGGCTTTTATTAAGTAGCCTGATGTGTGGTATATTTTCACGTGCCTTGTGAAAATTCAAATACACTACATCCACTAGAATCTATGAATTGCTGGAAGGTTATTACTAGTACATTCTCTACCTCTATAGCTACTCCTTAAATATTGTAGGATGCAACCCACCAAATTCAGGAGAATTATTGCTCTTGAGATCCATTAGTATTCCCAACATATTTTTCTTTAGTGATATGGGCATTACTGGAATTGCCAACATTTATTGCCCAGCTCTAATACTCTGAAGTAGTGGTGGTGAACCATTTACTTGAGCCCAGCGCACCATGTGGGAAAGGTATACCCACAGTGCTATTAAGGATGAATTTGCAGGACAATGACACAGCAACAGTGAAGAAATGGCAATATAGTTATGTGCAAACATACAAGCATACAATTTAGCAGCAGGGATAACGCATTCAGTGTGCTATTCAATAAGATCATGGCTGATCTGACTGTAACATCAAATCCACATTCCTGCCTACTCCAATCACCTTTCATCTTGTTGCTTAACAAGGAGCTATCCACCTCTGCCTTAAAAATATTCAAAAACTCTACCTCCATCGCCTTTTCAGGAAAAGAATTTCAAAGACCCTGACATTCCAAGAGAAAGAAAACTCAGCTACTCTCTGCTTTGAACAAGCAACCACTGAGTTTTAAAATAGTGACCCCTATGTTTTGGTTCTCCCATCCTTTCAAACATGTATTCTATGAAGCACAGTCTTCTGTACTTCATTGTAGTCATCAAAATGCCAGTGAATACAAGCTAGCCTCATAAGACAACCCTGTAATTCAGCTAAAATAGGAATTCCATTAAAATCTTTCTCATAGTGCACTGTCATTACTTTTGTTGCTGCTCAGTTCTGAAGAAGTCATGTGGCCTGACATATTCAATCTGTTTTCTCTCCACAGATGCTGCCAGGCTTGCTGAGTTTCTCCAGAAATTTCTGTTTGTTTTCTTCTCATTCAGGTATTCATCTGGTAAACATTTTCTGAACTGTCTCCAATGCATTTACATCCTTCTATAAGGAAATAAGTTGACTAATATTATGCACAGTACTGCAGATGTGCTCCACCAGATCCCTATGTTTTAAATTCATTCATGGGCTGAGGGCGTTGCTGGCTAGGCAGCATTTGTTGTCCATCTCTAATAGCCCAGAGGACAATTAAGCTTCAACTACATTGCTGTGGGTCTGGAGTGGGCCAGATGACAGTTACCTTCCCTAAAGAACTTTAGTGAATCAGATTTTTTTTCCAACAATTGAAAAGTGGTTCCATTAGACCCTTAATTCCAGATTTCTACTGAATTCAAATTCTACCATGGCAGGATTTGAATCTGGCACTCAGGACATTACCTGGGTCTCTGAATTAATAGTTGTGTGATAATACCACTATACCATCACCTCCTTACTTTATTCATATATTCAATTCCTCTTGTGGTAAATGATAGCATACTATAAGCTCTCCTAATTACTTGCTGTACCTGCACAATAACCTTTTCATGATTCATGAATTCAGACATTCAGATCCCTCTGCATCTAAAACTCTTGCAATTTCTAACCATTTAGATGATATCCTTTCAGTCAAATTAGACAATTTCTCGTTCCCAAATTATACTTTATTTGCCAAATCTTTGCTTACCCACTTCATCTTCTATATCTTTTTGTGACCTCACATCTTCTTCACAACTGACTTTCACACCTATCATTGTGTTATTGGAAAATTTGACAATGAAATCTTCTGTTCGTTGATCCAAGTTATTTACGTAAGTTGTAAACAGTTGAAGTCATAGCACTGATCCCTGTGGCACACTATTCAGTAAATTTTGCCAACCTGAAAGATACACGTGTGCCTATTCTCTACCTCCTGCGAACCAACCGATCTTCTATCCATGCCAATATGCAAACCCTACACCATGAGCTTTTGTTTTTCACAGTAGCATTCAATGTGGCACTTTATCAAATGCCTTTCTGAAATCAAAACACAATATATCCACTGGCTCCCATTTATTCACATACATGTGACCTCCTCAAGGAAGTCCAAGAGATTGGTCAAACAAATATCCAAGTTAGGCATGAGTTGTTGGTCAGAATGGTGTGAGACTACATGGTAGAGGTCACAGGTTTGTAGGGGTTTTGTGGAAGATGCAAAAGTTTTGACATGGTCAGCCTCTAGGATGGTACAAGAACCTAAGCACTGTGGGAGGATAAATGTTGTGGATAAATGTTGTGTTCCTTGGAGTTCCACATATGCAGAATACACCAAAGAATATTTTAACATGACCACAGATGCATTAATATGAAGATATGATGGGCATTGAATAGTAGTACATTTAACAATGGCTGCAGTTTGTATGCTGTAATTGAAGAGGCAATTTTGCTCCTGACAATACATTCAAAAATTTGGACATGCAGTAACCATGCCTGTGAAAATGGTAGGACATCACTGCCAAATGTAAAATGTAAAGATGCAATGATGGAATTTCCGTAATTGCTTGCTAAAGCGTTAACAAATGTGTTTTCTGCATGGCTAAAAACAGGATGATATTGAGACTCCCATACTGAGGAAAATGAGTATGGATTGAAATTTTCTGTAAAATCAATTGTTGTAATTTAAAAACCTTCCCAGTGATTTGTGGTTCAATATGATATGAGCACATTATTGTCTCAAAGGCATCTTCAATGGATCCTGGCATAAATATACTCTTTAGTCAATCAGTTTAGTCATTGACAAGAGTAATTGGAATATTATTCATTTAACTTAATCTCAATTGGCTACATTTCTAATCTGGATCCAAAGTCTGTTTTAAAATTTGCATTCATAGATTTTTGTTTTGGCTGGACTTCATACAACTTAGAATGAGAGCTTACCCGAGCCATTCAGTATATGTTCTCTATTTTCACTTTGTGACTTGGATTGCAAAGAATATTCTTTCTGCAAGAAAAAAAGTGAAAAATGTTCATGGATGTGCACATAAGTATTTATATTATTCTTCCTTGGCCAAATTGACTTTTGGGAGTTAAATTAGTTCATTTTTTTTCCCAAAAAGCAAAAATGTAAAATTGTCTACTTCTGCCTCATGTTCTGCTTAAAGTATCATATTTCCAGCACTTGCTGCTTTTGTTTAGAGAATTCAACCTATGTCGAAATACACAATAACTCCCCTGAAGAATTAATGAAGAAATACATTTGTGATTTTGTGTGATGCATACCAGCCAGATAGGCAAGCTTAGAATCGAGCCCACGTATCACATCATATGACAAGAAACATCAATAAGATTCTCTTCATCATCATCAACAACATAGAAGAGGTGACAATTATTCCCTTTGTTTGTGATTGTGATCACACCCATCAAAATATGGGAACAGTAGCAGTGAACAACTGTGGTTCTCCTCAAGTAATGTTATTCATTCCTCGCAGGTATAAATATTAGAAATGCTTTTGGTGCCATGCAGAGAGTAAATTGAATCAGATTTAAGTAGTCAGTGTAGTTGTACTGCTGCAGAGAACTCATTCATTACCATTGTTGTTGCTGGCAAAATCACTATCAGGACTGTACAAGTACCAACAGTAACTGGCACCTGATCTGAGCTCCCTGCTATGCTGCTTTAAAAAAAGACATTGTTGTACAGTTGAAATAATATTGTGCCCCAAGGTAGACATGGGTATGGTTGGTTCAGTTTGCTGTATTGTGTGTCTCTAAAGAGTAACTCAAAACCTATACACTTCAAAAAAATTCACAATTAATTTCCCACTAGTTCTTTCCTCTAAATTATTGGAACTACTTTTCCACTAGCGTTGTGTATGGGTAACTTTTACATTAGTAACTCTATATGATTTGCCATAAGGCGGAAGAGTTTAGCTCATTTTACACAGATTTTGTTTTGAAAAAATAAGATACAAGTGATCAGTCTGTAGGCTTAAGGTTGAAAATGAAGATCAAAGTCCTTTTTTTAATAAAAATCAGCCCTGGTTAATAGCATTGAACAGGATTTAGCAAATAGGAAAGGGTGCAAACCAACAACAAATACCTGATTTGAATATTGCGAGAAAGAGAGGGATGCTGCTGAAATTTTACATCTTGCACTCATCAGAATCAATACACAAATGCAAAATTTCAGACTGAAATAATTGCACAGAGGCTGGTATCTCATCATCAAATCACCCTTTATTTACATGCGCACTGTTCATAGGCTGTAACCAGCCAGCCAGCACAAAGCCTGTGCCCAGACTGAGGAGACCTTCTGAGTCTCCTGTTTATATCTGTCAGCCAGAGCTCCCTGATTGGTTCAGATTAACAACCCCAGTCAAAGATCTCAATCAATGAGATCCACCTGGGCCTGGTTCCAATCACTACATAGACGATCACAATCTATATCAGAGGAGAAAAATGTGCACATTGGTTGGCAAATAGAGTCTGATTGGCCACAGCTTTGCCAAGGAAAAGGCAACAGAGTGTTCTAGGAGAGTTCTTTTGGGTCTGGACCCTTCTGAAGAAGGGTCCAGACCTGAAACGTCAACTTTCCTGCTCCTCTGATACTGCTTGGCCTGCTGTTTCCATCCAGCTCTACAGTTTGTTATCTCAGATTCTCCAGCATCGACTGTTCCTGCCATATCTATAACAGAGAGTTCTAGGCTCCTCAAACTCTGAGTAAATGAAAAAAGGCACAAGGCTTGTACAAATTCCTTTTGTTTATAGGGATCAGGTTCATGTATATATTGATTGGTTGATGGATTGATGATTAATTTACTGTCATATTTACTGGGGTACAGTGATAGGTTTTGCTTATTAACAGTGCAGGCAGATCATAGTAAGCAAGGACATACCAATCATAGGGTGAAAAAAACTTGGACAGAGGCATACAGGTTATATCACACAGGGTATGCACTTGGCAAGATCAACATTAGGTAGATCAGCACTATTTGAAGTGCTGTGGCCAATCAGACTCTATTTGCCAACCAATGTGCACATTTTTCTCCTCTGATACAGATTGTGATCGTCTATGTAGTGATTGGAACCAGGCCCAGGTGGATCTCATTGATTGAGATCTTTGACTGGGGTTGTTAATCTGAACCAATCAGGGAGCTCTGGCTGACAGATATAAACAGGAGACTCAGAAGGTCTCCCCGGTCTGGGCACAGGCTTTGTGCTGGCTGGCCGGTGTTAATCCATCGGCCAAATAATGGCAGGGAAGAAGCGGTTCTTGAACCTGGTGGTGCTATGTTCAGGCTTCAATATCTTCTGCCTGATGCAAGAGGTTGGAGGAGATCATTACCAGGGTGTGATGGGTCTTTGACATGGCAACAGGCTGTGTAAATGGAGTCCATAGATGGAAGCTTGGCTTCTGTGATGGTCTGGGCTGTGCACACCACCTTCTGTAGTTTCATATGGTCCTGGGCACAGCAGTTGCCATAACAGGCCGTTATGCAGCTGGACAGTACGCTTTCAATGGTGCATCTGTAAATGTTTGTGAGGGACCTTATGGACATGCCAAATTTCCTGAGCTGCCTTCTTGACCATTGCATCTACATGGTAAATCCACATCAGATTGTTGGTTATCGTCACTCCTGGAACCTGACGCTCTGATTTAGATGGGGGTGTGTTCATCTCCCTCCTTTCTGAACTCTATGTTCAGTTCTTTACTTTTACCAATGTTGAGAGATTGTTCTCATTGCATGGTGTCACCCAAACCTTCTATCTCTTTTCTGTATTCTGACTCATTGCTATTTGATATCCACTCTACCATGGTGGTGTTGTCAACAATCTTGTGGATGGCATTCATTCAGAATTCAGTTGTGGGTGTAGAGGGAGTAAAGTAGGGTGGTGAGTATGCAATCATGGGTGCTTCCAGTGTTGAGTGTTATTGTGGAGGAGGTGCTGTTGTCAATCTTCACTGATTGTGGTCTGTGGGTCAAGAAGCTGAGGATCCAGTTGCAGAGGGAAGAGCTGAGACCCAGGTCTCAGAGTTTTGAGGTCAGCCTGGGGGTGATTATGGTGTTGAAGGTGGAGTTGTAGTTGAGAAGGATGTAGGTCTCCCTACTGTCCAAATGTGCCAGGGATGAGTGCAGGACTAGGGAAATGGCATCTGCTGTGGACCTGTTACATCAGTAGGCAAGTTATAGAGGTTCAAGGCAGGCTGAGAGACTGGAGTTGATGTTGGTTATGACCTTTGAAGTACTTCATGATTATGGAAGTCAGAGCCACTGGGCAGTAGTCATTAAGGCACATTACATGTGCTTTCTTAGTGGGGACTTTGAATTGTAGCAGGGACAGGTTGAAGATGTCGGTGAATACAACTACCAGTTGGTTTGTACATCATCTAAGTGCTTGGCTGGGGATTCCATCCAGGGTTGACTTCCAGGAAAACCGATCTGATGTCTGCTGTGGTGACAGTGGGCACAAGTGCATCTGGGGCTGTCAGGGCAGGTGACACTGTGCCTCTGGCAATCTGCTCAAACTGAGCGTAGGAAGCATTGAGCATGTCAGGGAGGGATGTGTCCTTGTCTGATATCTTGCTCTGCTTCATTTTGTATCCCATAGTATTGTTTAGGCCCTGGCACAAACTGTGGGAGTCTATGACCTCTAGCTTGGTCCGATTACTACCTCTTGACATCTCTGACAGCTTTGTGGAGATCATACCTGGTCTTCCTGTATTGGTCTGGGTCACCCACCTTGAATGCTGCATGTCTGGTCTTCAATAGGGAGTGGATTTCCTGGTTCATCCAAAGTTTACAGCTGGAGAACACCCAGATTGACTTCTTTGATACTCACGCAGTTGCTAATGAAGTCCGTGATGGTGGTGATGTACTCGTCCAGGTTTTCTGCTAAGTATTTGAATACAGTCCACACGTATGCCTCTTCTAGCAAAATGAATCCCTTATGAGGTAGACTTATTTTTCAAACTGGTTGTTACTGTGGTTATTAGTGCATTCAGCTGTTCAGCATGTGTGGTCCAATTGTGGAATCATTTGTAATAGTAGGCATTTTGCTTTGGATTTTGAAAGTGTTGGTTATGTATGATCTTTACTCTTCCTATAATAAAAAAAAAGAAAAATGACGCTTGATTCGATAAATCTCTGGGACTTATGGTCAGCAGCACACCAGTGCTAATACTCCTGCATGACATCGGTCAGTTGTGCGGTAATCAGAATGTCGTCTTGGGCCAATGGCAGTATTCTATCAGTGGAAAATACCACTTTCATAGCTGCGGCACAGTAGAAGTGTGAAATGGTTGCTTAATCCATAGTTCAAAAATCAAGTGTTCAAAGTGACTAATTTTCTCACCTTTCAAGCTTACCATAGTAATAGAGTGTGTTAAAGTTATCCTGTGAAACAATAACTGTCTTGATTAGATCATTGTTTTTGGTGTATCGCACAGACTCACTAGGGTCAAAGACACTTGAACTGCTTGGTCTACTCAACGAATCCCAGGAAGGTAAAGTATCTCAAAAAATGTGTGTGCCTGTCTTTTCAATGATACACAAGTCTGTACTCCTAATAGTAAAAGTCTCTCATCCATAAATGATTCAAAAATTTAAACCTATTGGTATTCATTGTGGAATAAAAACTGGATTTCACCACAAATGAGTATTTTTATGTTTGTGTGCTATCAGCAATCGATGTTCAAATTACACTTAAAATTGCACTCATTCTCTGAATTGGTTCTTTTGCTCAAATTACAGCTCAAACTTACCTGCATATTGCTGAATATAAAATTCTTCATGGGCCATTACTGTCAAGCAGTATTTCAGAATGGATTTTTTTTTCTTGCAGTAAAACATCACCTGACATATTTGAGAGTGATCACCTGGTCTAATTTCATTTAGAATTGCTGATGCAGAGTATGTACTTTCAATGTAAGAGAAAGTGCACTAACAATAAAATTGGCCACTGTAATCCATCAGAAACACAGTTACAATAACAATTGATGGGAAGAAGAGAGTTTTTACAGGTACTTTGGATGTAAAGCTGTGGTTATATCTGACGATACACTCTACAAAGAGATGAATACATGGTTAATCATACATTTCTCTTTCTGAAATTTGATGGGGCTGCATTTTAGATGCCAATGATTTTAGTACCTGGTAGAAGCCCTTGTTCGTCGCAAATAGCCACAGCAGCTTATACAGCCCAATGGTATCAATGTGGAGTTCACCAGCTTCAAAATCTCCCCTTTCCCCCACCGCATCCCAAAACCAGCCCAGTTCGTCCCCTTCCCCCCCACTGCACCAAACAAACAGTCCAGCTCTTCCCCTCCACCCACTGCATCTGAAAACCAGTCCAACCTGTCCCTGCCTCCCTAACCTGTTCTTCCTCTCACCCATCCCTTCCTCCCACCCCAAGCCGCACTTCCATCTCCTACCTACTAACCTCATCCCACCTCCTTGACCTGTCCGTCTTCCCTGGACTGACCTATCCCCTCCCTACCTCCCCACCTATACTCTCCTCTCCACCTATCTTCTTTTCTCCCCATCTTCGGTCCGCCTCCCCCTCTGTCCCTATTTATTCCAGAACCCTCACCCCATCCCCCTCTCTGATGAAGGGTCTAGGCCCGAAACGTCAGCTTTTGTGCTCCTGAGATGCTGCCAGGCCTGCTGTGTTCATCCAGCCTCACATTTTATTAGCTTGGATTCTTCAGCATCCGCAGTTCCCATTATCACTTATACAGAACACTGTTTATTTACAGACCTTTTCATGAATTAAAACAGCTATCCCTTTTGACTGGATTCCCTATAATAGTGGGAGTGTACTGTAATTACTTGTAAATCAAGCCTAGTATTACGTGATTCATTTGATAAATGATGCTTTGTGCTGGATGTGAGTTTAAAAGCAGCACTCCAATTTTACACGAGTGCACGTTGCTCCACCTTATGGAGACGGTGGCCACAAATGCAGCCTTGTTGAACCTGGGTTTAACCAAAACAAGAAGCATTTCAGTCAGAGTGCCCGAGCTACCACTTGTGAAAAATTCAAATTCCAATAATATTGAATTGACTTAAGAAAATATGGAAACATTTACGAGTTTTGTTAATATATAATCTTGGTTCACTGAATACTTAATTTTAAAATTTGCTAAAAATTGGTAATACTGTATTTGTACTTAAAAAGTTGCTTAATTCGAACAGCATTCTTGAAGGTCCAAAAATGGAAATAAATGGCAGAAATTTGCCCTGATGATTAATTTGGTCTGGGGGTCTGGTCAGTTTTATGGGCAAGGCTGACTTTCAGTGCAATCTTCCTTAAGTCAATGCAAAAGATCTCAGAAATACTCTCTTTATTTGGATATCATTTAGGTTTGAAGTGTGCCAACTTTTTTTGCTGGTTTTGCTGATTTCAGGTGAATTGTATTGGAAAGCTCAACAGAATCTGTCAGAAATTCTACCTCATTGTCTCGGACTGAGAATTCCGTGTTCCATTGGTAAAATTACCTGTGTTTTTCCTTGAAGAAATGCTGTTTGATGAGAGTAAATTATCATGATCTTCACAATTTGCATCTAGTGAAATTATTCAGTTTGTGTAGCATCTGCAATGTCAAAATCCCAAATTCAATGAATTGAAATGTCTGGTCATGTTGTTGTACCAGTCTATCCATCATTACACGCCTGTCACTCTTGTAGTAGAGTCGATGTCACATTGGCACTGTTGCTATTGGAAGTAGCCTAAGGCACACTAAACTATTTCTGGGATCTAGAAAATAGTAAGATAGCCAATACAAGTGCAGAGTTGTAAAAATGTTCCCTTTAGTTTTAAGGAACCACTAAGTAATTCATAGCAACACTGCAAAATTTGAATTACATAAACAAAAGACCTTTTGTATCGTTCCATTTTTCTATGTGAGGTTATTGTGTCAACTTCAGTGGTTGCTAGGCAATACTTAGTCAGACACTGCTCCCTTTCACAAGGCATTTCCCAGTCTCTAACTCTCTTAAAATTATTAGCACCCTTGCTTGTTTTTCATCGAACAGATAGCATGATAAGACTATTTTTGTTACTGTTCCAACTCATTTCACAATTGAATTAGATTGCCTTGTGCTACATCCAGTGGAAACCAAATATAATAAACAACAAGCCAATGAATGAGGCATGTAAATCAAGTTCATGTCACTGATGCTACTTTATTCTAGAACTGCTTGAAAGGACTCAAAATCTGAAGCAAAACAGAAGGTGTGAGACATTCCACCAGCTTCTGTAACATGAAAAGATTGTCACCTTCATTAAAACTGAGTGATATTATTGCAATAGTAACTCTGTCATCTTTTGCATTTGTATCAATCAATAAATATATTAAGAAAATGCATGTTAATATTTTCCCAAATTAGAACATCTACAAGTTTACAAATTGCCAGCCTTTTTCTACATATGATGGTCTAGAAGAGTAAGAAGTAATCTTATGGTGACATACATGATCCTGAAAGAACTTGATCAGCTGGACGTGGAAAGTATGTTTTCCTCTGTGAGACAGGCAAGGACTAGGAGACAGGGCTGAAGAATAATGGGTCTTCTATTTAAGGCAGAGATGAGAAGTTTTCTTTTCTCTCAGAGGATTGAGAGTCTTTGGCACTGCCTTGCACCTGAGAGAATATTGAATATTTTTAAAGCAGAAGTACATAGATTCGAGACTAACAAGGGAGTTAAAGATTTTTGGAGAGAGGCAGGAGTGCAGAGTTGAGACCACAATCAGATCAGTGCAGGCTTGAGGGGGAAAATAGTGTATTTCTGCTTCTAATTCCTTTGTTTGTATGGTATAGGACCTATTATTTCCAGGCACCAATGAGGTTTGAGGGTCTGTCTCATAAATGAAAGTGTATTAATAATGAGACTTGATCAACTCAGAGAACTTAGAGAAAAGGAGGAGCAGAGGGGACCTAATTGAGGTATACAAGATAATGAGAGGCATAGATAGAGTTGATAGCCAGAGACTATTTCCCAGGGCAGAAATGGCTAACACGAGGGGTCATAGTTTTTTTGATAATAGGAACTGCAGATGCTGGAGAATCCATGATAATGAAATGTGAGGCTGGATGAACACAGCAGGCCCGGCAGCATCTCAGGAGCACAAAAGCTGACGTTTCGGGCCTAGACCCTTCATCAGAGAGGGGGATGGGGTGAGGGTTCTGGAATAAATAGGGAGAGAGGGGGAAGCGGACTGAAGATGGAGAGAAAAGAAGATAGGTGGAGAGGAGAGTATAGGTGGGGAGGTAGGGAGGGGATAGGTCAGTCCAGGGAAGACAGTTGGGTCAAGGAGGTGGGATGAGGTTAGTAGGTAGGAAATGGAGGTGCGGCTTGGGGTGGGAGGAAGGGATGGGTGAGAGGAAGAACAGGTTAGGGAGGCAGAGACAGGTTGGACCGGTTATGGGATGCAGTGGGGGGAGGGGACAAACTGGGCTGGTTTTGGGATGCGGTGGGGGAAGGGGAGATTTTGAAGCTGGTGAAGTCCACATTGATACCATTGGGCTGCAGGGTTCCCAAGCGGAATATGAGTTGCTGTTCCTGCAACCTTCGGGTGGCATCATTGTGGCACTGCAGGAGGCCCATGATGGACTTGCCATCTAAAGAATGGGAGGGGGAGTGGAAATGGTTTGCAACTGGGAGGTGCTGCTGTTTATTGTGAACCGAGCGGAGGTGCTCTGCAAAGCGGTCTCCAAGCCTCCGCTTGGTTTCCCCAATGTAGAGGAAGCCACACCGGGTACAGTGGATGCAGTATACCACATTGGCAGATGTGCAGGTGAACCTCTGCTTAATGTGGAAAGTCATCTTGGGGCCTGGGATAGGGGTGAGGGAGGAGGTGTGGGGGCAAGTGTAGCATTTCCTGCGGTTGCAGGGGAAGGTGCTGGGTGTGGTGGGGTTGGAGGGCAGTGTGGAGCGAACAAGGGAGTCATGGAGAGAGTGGTCTCTCCGGAAAGCAGACAGGGTGGGGATGGAAAAATGTCTTGGGTGGTGGGGGCGGATTGTAGATGGCGCAAGTGTCGGAGGATGATGCGTTGTATCCGGAGGTTGGTAGGATGGTGTGTGAGAACGAGGAGGATCCTCTTTGGGTGGTTGTGGCGGGGGCGGGGGGTGAGGGATGTGTTGCGGGAAATGCGGGAGACACGGTCAAGGGCGTTCTCGACCACTGTGGGGGGAAAGTTGCAGTCCTTGAAGAACTTGGACATCTGGGATGTGCGGGAGTGGAATGCCTCATTGTGGGAGCTGATGCGGCGGAGGCAGAGGAATTGGGAATAGGGGATGGAATTTTTGCAGGAGGGTGGGTGGGAGGAGGTGTATTCTAGGGAGCTGTGGGAGTCGGTGGGCTTGAAATGGACATCAGTTACAAGCTGGTTGCCTGAGATGGAGACTGAGAGGTCCGGGAAGGTGAGGGATGTGCTGGAGATGGCCCAGGTGAACTGAAGGTTGGGGTGGAAGGTGTTGGTGAAGTGAATGAACTGTTCGAGCTCCTCAGGGGAGCAAGAGGCAGCGCTGATACAGTCATCAATGTTACGGAGGAAGAGGTGCGGTTTGGGGCCTGTGATGGTGCGGAAGAGGGACTGTTCCACGTAACCTACAAAGAGGCAGGCATAGCTGGGGCCCATGGGGGTGCCCATGGCCACCCCCTTAGTCTGTAGGAAGTGGGAGGAATCGAAAGAGAAGTTGTTGAGGGTGAGGACGAGTTCGGCTAGGCGGATGAGGGCGTTGGTGGGGGGACACTGGTCGGGCCTGCAGGACAGGAAGAAGTGGAGGGCCTTGAGGCCATCTGCATGCGGAATACAGGTGTACAGGGACTGGATGTCCATGGTGAAAATGAGGTGTTGGGGGCCAGGGAATTGGAAGCCCTGGAGGAGGTGGAGGGTGTGGGTGGTGTCACGGACGTAGGTAGGGAGTTCCTGGACCAAAGGGGAGCAAATGGAGTCCAGATAGGTGGAGATGAGTTTGGTGGGGCAGGAGCAGGCTGAGACGATTGGTCGACCAGGGCAGGCAGGTTTGTGGATTTTGGGAAGGAGATAGAAACGGGCTGTGCGGGGTTGGGGAACAATGAGGTTGGAGGCTGTGGGTGGGAGGTCCCCTGAGGTGATGAGGTCATGAATGGTGTTGAAGATGATGGTTTGGTGCTCGGGTGTGGGGTCATGATCGAGGGGGCGGTAGGAGGTGGTGTCGGAGAGTCGGCGTTTGGCCTCGGCGATGTAGCGGTCAGTGCGCCATACTACCACTGCGCCACCCTTGTCTGCGGGTTTGATGGTGAGGTTGGGGTTGGAGCGGAGGGAGTGGAGGGCTGCCCGTTCTGCGGGGGAGAGGTTGGAGTGGGTGAGAGGGGTGGTGAGGTTGAGGTGGTTAATGTCTCGATGGCAGTTGGAGATGAAGAGGTCGAGGGAAGGTAGGAGGCCTGGGGGTGGTGTCCAGGAGGAGGACTTGTGTTGGAAGCGGGTGAAGGGGTCAGTGGAGGGAGGGTTAGGCTCCTGGTGGAAGAAGTAGGCGTGGAGGCGAAGGCGGTGGAAAAACTGTTCTATGTCCAACCGTGACTGGTTTAAGCTGGTTGGAGGAAAGTATAGAGGGGATGTCAGAGGCGGGTTCTTTACACAGAGAGTTGTGAGAGCATGGAATGCATTGCCAGCAGCAGTTGTGGAAGCAAGGTCATTGGGGTCATTTAAGAGATTACTGGACATGCATATGGTCACAGAAATTTGAGGATGCATACATGAGGATCAATGGTCGGCACAACATCGTAGGCTGAAGGGCCTGTTCTGTGCTGTACTGTTCTATGTTCTATGTTCTATGTTCTAACTCACAAATTTCACAGGCACCTTTTATTCAGTACACTCCCACATGTTTGGATGGCCAACTCCAACGACCCTCAAGAAGCCTGACATCATCCAAGACAAAGCAGCCTGCTTGATTATCATCATATTCATTAACATTCAATCACTCAGTAGAAGCAATTTGCAATATCTACCACAAGATACACTGTATAAACTAGCCAAAGATCGATAAGCATCACCTTACAAACACACAAGCATTTCCATTTAGAAGGACAAGGTCCAGATACATGGGAACCACATCAGCAGCAAATTTTCCATCAAGCCACTTACGCCCTGAATTCAAAATAGAGCCATTCTTTCACAAATGACTCAGTCAAAATCCTGGAATTCCTTTCTTAACAGCTTTGTGAGTCTACCTCCAGCACATCGACCACTGTGTTCAAGAACACAGCTTATTACCAGTTTCTCAAGGGCAACTAGGGACAGGCAATAAATATTAGCTCAGCCAGCAATGTCCATATTCCACAAGTCAATAAAAAAGAGTTTTTCTCAAATAATTTTGCATAGGAGTGATGCTTGGAAGCTCTACTCAATTTTAAGACATTAAAAGGAAACTTAGGCATCCAATAGACAGGGTTAAGAATGTAACCGTCATGATTTGGAAATATGTCTCCTAGTATATCAAACCAGATTGTTCGATGGGCATCCAGCTGATTCCAGAGAGCTAAGTGCTGAGCATTAACCTCCCCCACAAGTTCTCACTTGCACTAGAGGTGTCGCTTGGAGGGCTTTCCATCCCATGGGGTAGGGGTGGGGAACAGAAGCTCCCTTCTCCTTGCCTCATCACAGTCAGGCCTTTCAAAGCAGCATTAAAGAATCTGGAGCACACAGTCTGTATGTTGCTATTTGCAACTGTTTCTCTCTTCGTTCAGAGGGTACCTCCCTTTAAGAGGTGCTTGCTGCCTTCAAGTGGTGTCACAGTTGCCTGCTATCAGGCTCCCATCTCCAAACAGGCATGTAGACAAGGAATATGGGACAGTTAGCTCTATGCTTGAGTTATCTTAATAAAGCCCAGCATAAATTTAATGTCCTGCCCGGGAACACATCAGCAAATATGTACAACATAGGGCCAATCTTCGACGATATTCGAAATACCAGGCTTCAACGCTCCTCAATAGATTCTGTGATGATTGACATTTTTTAATTATACTAAATACACCAGCATAACTGGATCAAAATACAAATTCCACTTCTGATGGTAAGTGGCCAGAATACAACTTTCACAATCTGATTGCAAAAACCACTACATTGGTTTGTAAAGGTTACAAGTTCATGCAAATAAAGTTTTGGAAGAGTTTTGAACACTATCATCTCTCTGGATTGATCTTGGATAATAAAGAAAATACAAAAGGACATTTAATATTATATTGTTAGTGTCCTGGCTAAAAATTACTTTGGCTTATTATAGGAAAAGCGATCAATTATTAACACACATGAAATGAAATAGTGCACAGAAATACCTGTCTATGGTAACCTATTGTGCACACATGAAAGGACAAAATTAAACACATTCATAGTATGAACAGGGCATGAATTACACCACATTGTTGAATGCAGTCTACAGTCAAAGCAACCCTCAATAAAATCAATTCACCCTGTTTTGCAAACTTGTGGGGCTGAATTTTCACCGAAGAGGAGCACAGTGAAGCCGAGTTGCCTGTTTGTGGATTGGTAACTGACCTCTCATGGGAATCTAATTAAAGTTTAGATTGTCATGGGGTTGAGTTCTTAATTGAGCTGGTTCTACCTGAGCCAGTGGGGGCAGTAATGAAGATTGGACAGATGAGGTGCTCAGGATATATAGATAGGAATAATAGAGAGGTCATATTGCTTGAAAGATAAAGGTCTAGGTGGGGTAGAGCAAAAAAAAGGAACAAAAACAGAAATTGCTGGAAAAGCTCACCAGGTCGGCAGCATCTATGAAGAAAAAATCAGAACTTAGAACTGAAGGGTCACTGGATCCGAAGCATTAACTCTGATATTTTTCTTAACATATGCTACCAGGCCTATTGACTTTTTCCAGTAACTTCTGTTGTTGTTCCTGATTTACAGTATCCACAGTTTTTTTGGTTTTTATACAGCAAGAAAAGGTTTTCAGAGTATAATTACAGCAATCATTAAAAAATGCACTGTGGCTCAGCAAGGCCATTAAAAAAACATCAAATCAAGTACAAATGCTTTATTTCCAGAGAGATAGAATTGAAAAATGGACAAAATATAGTCACTCCTCTGTATCTGCAGACTCACAATTCGTGAGTTGGCCTTCTTGTACCGAAAATAAATAACCAATCATTCAAAATCCATGAAGAAAACTCAGTTGTCTACAACCACTTTCATGTATGCAGGAATCTCACTCTCGCTCTCCAACCTGTTCCAGTCTGTAGCTTTTCCTCTAAAAACTTCCTCCACGATAGTGTTCGGGAGGACGAACAGGTCAAGAGCATCCACCTGGTGGAGGTACAGGAGGAGGGTGCCTCATTGGGGAGGACAGCTGGGAGGGAAGCACATTGGTACTGTCCTCCCCCTCCTACACCCAATAACCACCCATAACTTCCCCAGCAACACCTGGCCCTGGTACACAGAAATTCTTGCCTTTATCAGAAAGATATAATACACTACAACTGTTTTTAACATTTTATTCTGTTAATATTAATTTTTGTTTCAGATGTTTTAGTGCTTATTATTTTAACCCAAAAATAATAGGCTAGAAGTCATAAAATAGTATTGAGGTCCAGAAACCTAACCCTATCTTAACCACAAGCTATTAAGCTCTGCACTCACAAATTCATCATTCCCTGGGCTTTTCAGGATCTGAATCCTCATGGCTACGGAGGAATGACTGTATGCTAAATCTGCACTAAACGTTAGTTGGATCACACTTAAGATTACCATGTGCAGTACTGTCACTACATTCTGAAAAGGATATACAAGCACCGGAGAGAATGCAATGAAAATTGACAAGGAAAGCATCAGAAATGTGTGCTTATATGTCACACCAGGTCAGGATTGTCAGACTGACTCTCCTTTCTCTTGAGAAGACTGAGGGGTGACATAATGGACATCTTTAAAACAATGAAAGCTTTCAAAAGCATGGATATTGGGAAAATATTTCATTTTGTGGGACAGAGTATCATTACAAGAAATGATGAAAAGCCTTTTCAGAAAGCGAGTAGTTAGGGTGTGAAATGCACTGCCTGAAAGTGTGGTGGAGCCAGATTCATTTGATTTATTCAAGATGGAATTAGATGATTATTTGAATATAAATTGTGTGCCAAGGTACGGGGAAATAACAAGGTGATTGACACAAGGTAATGAAACCCATTTAAAGAGCCAGTGCAGACACAGTGGGCCAAATGGTCTCATCCTGCACCACAACAATTCTGTGATTCTGTGACTAGCTCTAGCAAAGAGGTCATCAGGATCAGAAAAAGGTAGTAGTGAACCACCAATCTGCATATGCCACTAAGATCCACAGTTGAGCCTCAGAGTGAGGCGAAGAGGTTCAATCCCACAATGACTGATGACCACTAGCAAGTCCTGGTAGCCAGTGGTATGAGCGTTTCCAATGAGGGCACTTGTGTATGTGACCAGCCAACAGGAGAGTGACCAGGGCATTGGCTCTCAGGTATCTCTAGTTAGCTTCATCTCCATTGGTTAATCCTGTGCTGGGGGTTTGAACTTTGTTAGCTTTCCTGTTCTTCTTTCCTCTCCCAATGCTCAGGGCTCTGAGCTTCCTGTGAAGGGTATTGGCCCGCATCACTTTGGGGCTCAGAATCTGATTGTCATGCTTCATTGCCAATTAGAACATTTGATCTGGACAATTAGCTGCCCAATTTCCCTTGGCAGTTTTGCCACCTGATATCTGCCTCTGTGATGCCAAGGGTGGCTGAATACCCACTCTCCCTGCTGTCTGTGTGGCACCTTGGTACCCTGCACCAAGTGCCCAAACCCCCTTTCCCCCACTGATTTTTCTTATGAGACATGGTATTGTACTTAGGGCAGCCATAACTCAGACCGTTCTGAACATGCCAGTTTCTATGATCTGCCTAGCCCTTTAAATATCCCAACCAAATCTTTTCTGTGGGCTTTTAATGAGCTATTAAACTGTGTTAAATGACCTTAATAGGGTTGTGAGCAGGATTCCTGTCCTATGCTTCTTTGTGGCCATTGCCAACATCTTGAAACTGGGACATGGACCATTGCTGGTCCTCTCGAGGGTTTTTGACTTTCGCTTTCATCTTTGGGCGAAACAGCAACATTTCAGTCTATGTGTAAACCAATTCCACATCTTAAAAATAATTTAAAAGTAATTATTTTTCATTGGATGCCTGAGAAAAAGTTCATTTCATTTCTGTTTGTGTGATTTCTTCCACCAAGCAAATTGTGGTTTTTTCCCAGACCGCTATTTCTTGGTGATTGGAAATAATTCATCTTGGCAATATTTTTCCATTTGTAATTGCTAATTCCAACAAATTCACTTGAATCTACTCATTTCACTTTGGTTCTTTTGCCAATTATATTAAATCTGTGCTGTCTGGTTACTGACCCCTCCCCCCGCCAGTGGAAACAGGTTCTTTTTATCGACTTCATAAAAATCCTTCTTAAATTTAAATATCTCAGTTAAAACTTTACTGAACATTCTCTGCTCTGAAGAAAAATCTCTCAGCTTCTCTTGTCTATTTACGTAACTACAGACTCTCATGCTTGGCACTAATCTGGTAAATTCTCCTTTGAATCCTCATCAAGATTTAACATCCTTTGTCAAGGCTGGTGCCAGAATTGAGCACAATACTCACTCATTAGAGCTCATCTAAAGCATGATTTTGTCCTGTTTTGTACATTGCTACTTATTTACAAATCCAAAGATCCCATATGCTGTTTTAAACAGCTTCCTGAACTTGTTCAGCAACTTTCAAAGGGAGAATATCACAGTGCAGAAGGAAACCATTTGGCCCATCTTTTTGAATAAACATCTCACCCAGTGCCACACTGAAAATGACTGAAGCTGGAGATGACAGCAGACCAGAGAGCATCCATGGAGGCAGAGCTTGCTTGTTTTCAGTAAAGATTCCAGCATCTGCAGCAATTTGCTCACCCAATGCCAATCCTTTCCTTTCTCCTGATAACCGTGCATACTCTTCCTTTTCAAATAACCAATCAATTCCCTTTGGAATTCCTTGGTTAAACTTGCTTCCACTATAATCTCAGGCAGTGTATTCCAGACCTTAAATCTCATTGCATAAATAGATTTTTCTTTATATTGTTTGTGCCTCTTTGCCAATACATTAAACCTACGTCCTTTCATTCACAATCCTTTCACAGAGAGGAGCAGTTTCCCTCCAACTGTCCAGAGCCCTCCTGATAGTGAATACCTCTATCAAATCTCATCTCAGTCTTCACTTCTCCAAACAACTGACTTTCTACTTCTCCAATATATCCTCGTGGCTAAAGTTCCTCAGTACCGGAACCATTCTCTTGAATCCTTTCTACACCTTCTCCAATGTCTCCACATCTCTCCTAAAGTGGAATTCCCAGGAATGGATGCAATACCCCAGTTGAGGGCGAACTCATGTCCTATACAAATTCAATGTAGCCTTATTGCCCTTGTGTTCTAAGCTGCTCTTAATAAAGCCCAGGGTACTCAACCTGCTTTAAGGGACCACATTTTCTTGTACTAGAAGCTGGAACAGAAATCAGACCCTTCCATACGACTGAAGTACCAAGAGTTTTGCAACTTGGAAAAATTAAGTGGTGCACATTTTCAGCTGTGGCAGGACGATGTTGCTTTTTGATGCAGTGAGGTAGATAATTTGAGACAGAATGGTACAAGAGTCTTTGAATTGAGAGAAGAACTGCTTGACGACAGCCCTGGAATTGATCCAACTGTAGTTTGTAATAGATCTGTAAGTGCAGTGTAGTAACAGACCTTCGGAGCTGGAAAACAGAAAACATCTCCCTCTTCCCTTAGTGTGAGTGAAAGGATAAAAAAGACAAGAAATTTAAAACAAGAAATTTAGCTCAAGAAAAGACAATTGGATCAACTATCGAAGTGACGAATGGCTTTGCTTTACAGACAACAATGTATCATCAGTCCTGAAAAGCAAAAGGATTTAAGACAATTTAACCCACTGTCATGATCTGGAGTTTTGATCTTCAGAATTTATTTTCCTTATCTATATTTTTCCACTTGTAATATTTGTGTCAGATAGTCTGTCTTTTTTCTGTCTTAATCCTGGATGGGTGTATTTGTTTTTGTTGCTCTAAAGGGATACAGTTTAGTTCACCTAGTGGTAGATTAGTAATCATTTCTGTTCTCTAGTATTTAGATCCACAGAGGTTTACAGCATAGAAACAGGCACTTTGGCCCAACTTCTCCATGCCACCCAATTTTCAAATTAAAGTAGTCCCACTGGCCTGCCACTGGTCCATATTCCTCCATATTCCTCCTTCCATGTACCTATATCCATTTGTTAAAGCCAAATGTGTTTACAATAAATACAAATATCTTCTCTGGATGATGAAAGCTGGTTGAACTGTCTTTGCCCTGAATAGCAGTCAGTCAGGCAAGTTAGTTAGTCCTAATGCTCTAATCGGGTATTTACACATTCCTGAAGGCTTGTGAAACAGTGGGGTCAATTATATCCATTCTTCTCAGTTAAGTTGTATCCCTGTTGTGCTACGTTTAATGATGTATATGTACACAGACACACACATATCTCTGCTTCTGAACTCCATTTAGAATCGTGTCCTTCATTTTACCTGTCTGTCTGTGTTCTCCCGACCAAAATGAATTACTTTACATTTCATTGCATTTGAACTTTATCTGCCACTTGCTTGCCCAGTCCACAAATTATCTTTGTTCTTTGATGCTGTATACTACGCTTCCCCAATGTTTCCAGCTTTCATATTACCTACAAATTTTGAAATTGAGTCCTGAACCCCAAGATCTGCGTCATTAATATTTTTCACAAATAGCAAGTTTCTCAACAGTTTAGGGCAGCCCAGTGGCACAGCAGTTAGCACTGCTACCTCACAGTGCTAGGGACCTGGGTTTGATTCCATCTTTGGGCGCCTGTCTGCGTGGAGTTTGTATGTTCTCTCGTGTCTGCGTGGATTTCCTCTGGGTGCTCTGGTTTTCTCCGACAGTCCAAAGATGTGCGGGCTAAGTGAATTGACCATGCTAAATTGCCCATAGCATTCAGGAGTTCTGAAGGTCAGTGTGGACTTGTTGGGCTGAAGGGCCTGCTTCCACACTGCAGGGATTCTATGAACGTATCAATGAAAACACTGACCCATGGGTAACAGTTCTACAAATCGTCCCCTACCTTGAAAAACATGCAGTAACCACCAATCTGTTTCCTGTCACACAGCCAGTTTTGTATCCATGTTGTTGCTGTCCATTTCCTTCTCTGAACGATGACTTTGCTCACAAGTTTGCTTTACAGCACTGTGTTAAATGCTTTTTGCAAGCTGACATGCAAAATATCAAGAGCACTGTCTTCATAAACCCTCTCAATTATCTTTTCAAAAACTCTAGCAAATTAGTCGCACGTGATTTTCCCTGAACAAATCCTTTCTGGCTTTGCTTAATTAACCAAACATATGTGACTATTCATATTTGTTATTTCTAGAAATTTCAACACCATTGAAATTAAACAGACTGGCCAGTAGTTACTCTGCTTATAATAACACAATTTTTTAAACATCAGCGTTACATTTACAATTCCCCAGTCACTTCCACCATCCATATGTCTAAAGAAAACTGAAAGATTGTGGGAATTGCCTCCTAGGTTTCCACACTTACCTCCATGGTTGTATCTCATTCCCACCTGGTCCTTTTCCCACTTTAAATACAGACAGCATATCTCATTTCACTCTCCTTATTCATTTGAACTGCTTCTAGTTTCTGAATCGTCTCCTATTTCTCCATGACCTTGGTAGCATCTTATTCTTTGGTAAACACAAGTACAAAATATTCACTTAAAACTCCAGCTATGCCCACAGCCTCCAAGTATAACTCCCCTTTCTAATCATAAATCGGCCCTAAAGCTCTTTTCAACTCCCACTTTTACAGTTATGTGCCAATAGAGGATATGTACATTTCTTTCTATGTTGGTCGCTAAGTGGGCAGAAACTCAGCAGATGGAACCTGCGGGAAAATATGAGGTTATGCACTTTGCCAGGAAGAATACTGGGGCTGGATGATTTGATTTGATTTGTTGTAGTCGCATGTACCTAAGTACAGTGAAGAGCTTTGTTTTATGAGCAGTGCAGGCAGATGATAGCAAGCGAGTAAATGTAGATCACAGAATGCTGAGACAGTGCGAGGCATACAGGTTACAGAGGAGATGCACAAAGCAAGATCAACGTCACTAAGGCCAACAATTATTTGAAGTTAGAGAGGTCCATTCAGCAGTCTCATAAAAGCAGGAAAGAAGCTGTTCTTGAAACTTTTGGTGCTTGTGTTCAAGCTTCTGCGTCTTCTGCCTGGCAGAAGGGGTTGGGAGAGGGTATTACTGTGGTGGGAGGGATCTTTGATGATGTTGGAATCCTTTCTGTAATGGTGTGGGCTGTGCACACAGCTTTCGTAGTTACTTACGGTCTTGGATAGAGCTGTGTCATACCGGGCCACTATGCACCCAGACAGAATGTTTTCTATGGTGCATCCGTAAAAGTTGGTGAAGGTCCTGATGGACATGCCGAATTTCCTAAGCTGCCTGAGGATGAAGAGGCATTGTTGTGCCTTCTTGACTGTTGCATCTATGTGAGAGGTCCAGGAGAGGTTGTTGGTTATCGTCACTCCTAGGAAATTGACACACTCAACGCCCTCCACCTCAGCCCCGTTGATGTATATAGGGTTGTGTCTCCCTCCTTTCTTCCTGAACTCAATGATCAGTTCTTTTGTTTCCCCAACATTAATAGAGAGATTGTTATCATTGCACCATGGCACTAAGCACTGTCTCCTCCCTGAATCCTGACTCATTGCAGATTGAGTAGGGGGGCTGAGAACGCATCCTTCCGTGGTAGGGGGGGTGTTCCAGTGTTGACTGTCATTATGGAGGGGGTGCCGTTACCCATCCTCACTGATTGCGGTCTATGGGTCAGGAAGCTGAGGACCCAGTTGCAGACGGCAGAGCCGAGACCCAGGTCTCAGTGTTTTGAGATTAGTCTGGCGTTGAAGGTGGAGCTATAGGCAATGAGGAGGAGCTTGATGTGGGTGTCCTTGTTTTCCAGATGTTCCAGGGATGAGTGTTATTAAAAAGGAGAAAAGCTCCATTACTGCAGAGAGCTATAGGATCAAGGGACTTAGGAATCTTTAAGCACGAATCACAGAAAATTAGCATTTAAGTTCAGCGGGGAATACGGAAGGCAAGTGGAGTCAAAAACAGAATTTGCTGTAAAAGCTCAGTAGGTCTGGCAGCACCTGTGGAGAGAAATCAGAGTTAACATTTGGAGTCCAGTGACCCATCCTCAGAATGTTGATTTTTGCACCAAAGACAGGGCGGGAAGAGGCGGAAGGAGTAAATGATAGGTGGAGATAGAGTTCAAAACAAGAAAAGAATAGTGGACAGACAAAGAAGCGGATAACAATAAGCCCGGAAGAATGGACAGCTGCTACTGGGCATTATTAGTTACTAACAATGGGTTTTATGTATTAGCACACTGAGTGATAACAAGGCATGATGTGTGGTGAGTGGGGTAAGAACATGGGAGAAGGTGCCTCAAGACCCAGAAGTGTTGAAATCAACATTGAGTCCACAAGGCTGTAGAGTTCGCAAGAGGTCACCCAAAACGTTAACTCCGATTTCTCTCCCATAGATGTTGTCAGGCCTGCTGAATTTTACCAGCAATTTCTGTTTTTGTTTCTGATTTCCAGTATCTGCAGTTCTTTCAGTTTTTATTTATGGCTAACAGAATGATGGCCTTTATTTCAAAGGGAATGGAGTATACAAAATAGGGAGGTTTGTTAAAACTACACAAGGTATGAATCAGACCACAGCTGTGATATTGTGAACAGTTTTTGGCCCCTTATCTTAGGAGAGGTATGCTGACGTTGGAGGGCATCCAGAGAAGTTTCACTTGGTTGATCCTGGGTACGAACATACCATCTTATGAGGAGAGGTTGAATGGATAGGCCTGTACTGATTTGAGTTTAGAAGAATGAAATACATCCTTACAGAAATATGGAAGGTTCTTGGGGACTTGGTAGGGTAGATGCAGAAAGGTTGTTTCCTTTTGTGGGAGTGTCCAGGACCACAAAGTATAGTGTCAGAATGGAAGGATCCCCCTTTTAAG
The DNA here is from genome assembly GCF_030684315.1 of Stegostoma tigrinum. Lineage (NCBI taxonomy): Eukaryota > Metazoa > Chordata > Chondrichthyes > Orectolobiformes > Stegostomatidae > Stegostoma > Stegostoma tigrinum. The sequence goes on along the minus strand of NC_081364.1, from coordinate 52,203,084 downwards.
ACAAAGATAAGGAGGAATTTCTCTTAAAGGGGAGCGAATTTGTGGAATCCTTTACTACAAACAACTATCCAGGCTGGGTCATCAAATATGTCGAGGCTAAAAGATAGATTTTTACTCAATAAATGAATCAAAGGTTATGGTGAAAAGACAGGAAAGTGGAGTAGCAAATTATCAGAACAACCATGATATTATTGAGCAGACTCAATGAGCTGAACTGCCTACTTCTACTCTGATGGCCGATGTCTCATGGCATCAGTCTCTTTTCGCAATCATTCTTTACTTTTCTTATTTGATTTTTCATCTTTCCTCTGAGCCTTTTGCAGTCAGCCAGATCTTCCATTGCATAATCCACCTGATGTCAGTTGTAAACACAGTTTTTCTTCTTCATTTCAATATCTATTCATTTTTATCATCAGGGAGCTTTAGATTAGTTTCCCAACAATGTGAATGTGATTCAACTTTGATGGTGGTCAATTGTTCAGCTAATGTTTCTCCTGCCAATCGTTCAGCCCAAGTCCATTCTCACCCCTTTGAATTAGGCTTTCCTCAGTTTATTATTGTTGCTGTAAATTATTCTGGGATCTTTGCCATAGCCTGCCTAAATTCATGAAACAAGGTTCATTGTCTCTTAAATGTTTTCTTCCTGATATTCAATTCAATTGGCCATTTCATTCCCAGAAACCCCAAGTCCAGGAGTGTCTACCGTATCATCGGACTGGAAATGTGCTGCTACAAAACATTTTCCACATTTTCCAAAACATTACCACTTTCTGCTCTTTGCACTATTTCTATCTTGGTTTATATTTGGTTCATTGAAGACTCTCATTATGACTACATTATAAATCTTGCACCCCTGTTGTTATTTTGAAAATTTGTTCCTCTGCATCTTTCCCATTAATTAATGACCACATTGTGCAATCCAATTGCACTTTTTAAAAGTTGTTTAGCTCTAACCAAATCCATTTTGCCCATGATGGGTCTGGTATATTGTCTTTTGGCAGCACTGCAATAATCTCCTGAAAAAATTCCTTCTAATCTCCATCTCTCCCTGCCCTTTTCTACTGTTTTTTTCTTACGTGAGCACCTTACATCCAGGAATAGTTAACACCTCTCCCTACCCTACTTGTCAATCTGTGCCCATAATTATCCATCCTATTAACAACACACAATGTGTTCACATATTCACATTAACCGTTATTTATTACTTCATTGCAACTTTATTATTTTCTTCCTTATGCTGACTTCAACTAATGACATACCAATTTTGCGGGGCGGCACGGTGGCTCAGTGGTTAGCACTGCTGCCTCACAGTGCCAGGGACCGGGTTCAATTCCAGCCTCAGGCAACTGTCTGTGCGGAGTTTGCACTTCCTCCCTGTCTGCATGGGTTTCCGCCCACAGTCCAAAGATGTGCAGGCTAGGTGGACTGGCCATGCTAAATTGCCCAAAGTGTTCAGGATGTGTGGGTTATAGGGGTGTGGGATGCTGCGAGGGTCAGTGTGGAATTGCTGGGCCAAAGGACCTGCTTCCGCAGTGTAGGGATTCTATTCCAACTCTTGTGTATTCTATCTCTTTTGATATTCTGCATCTTTCTATTCCTCTCTGACATTTCCTGCTGGTTTGCACACCTAGGAGCAGCAACAGGCTGTGCTGCTGCTCCTACAAGAGGTCCAGGCTCCAGTTATTGGGTCCTGATCTATCCACCATCCAGACCCTGGCCACACTTCTACTGAGCTAGTTTAAACACTCTCTCATAAAATTAAACAGAAAGAACTCAGTTCCTGCTCTATTTAGATGCAATCCGACCAGCCTACACAAATTGAAATTAAGAAATCGAAAGGTCATTTGGCCATACTATCATTGTGCCCCTACTCCCTTGTGGGTGAGTTTAATAGTGAGGTTGGGGTTGGGAGTGAAGGGCTGTGTGTTCTGATGGGGTGAGTTTGGAATGAGTAAGAGGGGTGCAGAGACCCGAGGTGATTGATGTCGCGACTGCAGTTGGAGATGAAGAGGTCGAGGGAGGGTAGGAGGCTGGGGGGGGGAGGGGTTGGTTTCCAAGTGCATGAAGTTTGCTGGAGGTGGGAGAAGGGTTCATCAGAAGCTGAGTTGAATTCTTGTTCAAAGAAATAGGCACGTAAGTGATGGAAGAAGAGTCTGACAACAAGGTGTACATGGAATTTGTTCACATGAGGCACAGGGGATTGAAGGTGAGTGCTTTGCTGAGGACTGATCATTCTTGATGAAGGGTTTCAGCCCGAAATGTTGACCTCCCTGCCCTGTGGATGCTGTCTGATCCGCAGTACTTTTCCAGCTCCACATTTATTGACTCTAGCTTCCAGCATGTGCAGTCCTCACTGGCTCCAAATTGAAATTATTTGGAAAGGGCGTTGTGGCTGGTGACTCCGTTTTGTTTGAGATTTTGGTAAATGTGGTGGAGAGAAAGATGAGTTAGAGGGTTGAGCCAGTTTATGAAGTGCATGTGAGTAAGGTGTCAATCATGGAGAACAGGTGTGAATACACCAGCAGGCAAGAAATAGAAAGAATGTGCATCAGTGTGAATAAGGCTGACTGTGGAGACTTGGCGACTTTGATCCTTTCAGAACACAGTGTTCAAATTGTCGTCATGATGCTGGAAGTGAAGAAGTGTGCTTTAAAGGTGATTGATTGTGTCTGCAATTGAATGGGATAGAAATGAAGTATGGGAGCAACTCAGCTTAAAATTCCTTTATAACAGGAAAATCAAGTTCAACTTAAATTGAAAATTACCATTTTCTGGTTTTTTCTCCCCCCACTTAATTTGGAAGAGTTCAAGAGCAAGTTTTTGTCTGTTGTATTGTTGTTAGGTACTTACTCACAAATTATTTTTGTGAGTGTTTTCGTGATCTATTGTGATGCACTACAGCTTCTGAGAGTTGGATGTATATCAGTGATAACAAAGTGTGGAGCTGGATGAACACAGCAGGCCAAGCAGCATCTTAGGAGAACAAAAGCTGACATTTTGGGCCTAGACACTTCATCAGAAAAGGGGGACGGGGAGAGGGCTCTGAAATAAATAGGGAGAGAGGGGGAGGCGGATCGAAGGTGGATAGAGGAGAACATAGGTGGAGAGGAGACAGACAAGTTAAAGGGGCAGGGATGGAGCCTGTAGAGGTGAGTGTAGGTGGGGAGGTAGGGAGGGTAGGTCAGTCCGGGGAGGATGGACATGTCAAGGGGGTGGGATGATGTTAGGAGTGGAGGTGCGGCTTGAGGTCGGAGTAGGGGATAGGTGAGAGGAACAGCAGGTTAGGGAGGCGGGGACAAGCTGGGCTGGTTTTGGGATGCAGTGAGGGAAGGGGAGATTTTGAAGCTTGTGAAGTCCACATTGATACCATTGGGCTGCAGGGTTCCTAAGCGGAATATGAGTTGCTGTTCCTGCAACCTTCGGGTGGCATTCCTAAGTGGAATATGAGTTGCTGTTTCCTGCAAATTTCAGGTGACATCCTGCAGCCCAATGGTATCAATGTGGATTTCACAAGCTTTAAAGTCTCCCCTCCCCCTACTGCATCCCAAAACCAGTCCAGCTCGTCCCCACCTCCCTAACCTGTTCTTCCTCTCAACCATTCCCTCGTCCCATCTCAAGCCGCACCTCCATTTTCTACTACTAACCTCATCCCGCCCCCTTGACCCGTCCATCCTCCCCGGACTGACCTATCCCTTCCCTACCTCCCCACCTATTCTCATCTCTATGGGCTCCATCCCCACCCCCTAACTTGTCTGTCTCCTCTCCACCTATCTTCTCTTCTATCCACCTTCGATACGCCTCCCCCTCTCTCGCTATTTATTCCAGTTCCCTCTCCCCATCCCCCTCTCTGATGAAGGGTCTAGGCCCGAAACGTCAGCTTTTGTGCTCCTAAGACACTGCTTGGCCTGCTGTGTTCATCCAGCTCCACACTTTGTTATCTTGGATTCTCCAGCATCTGCAGTTCCCATTATCTCGGATGTGTGTCAGTGTTAGTTCGTGTGTATAATGGAGTCATTGGAGTTGTCAGGGAGATAGGATACTTTGAGGGAGAAATTTGCTCACTTCATGCTGCTTCTAGTGGTGCCACGTAGCCTTACAGTGAATTCCTGAGGTCAGGCAAATCCTTGGGCTGTACCGGTAGTGATGCGTGGGATATTATTCTTGACTGGTTTGAAGAATGGCTCAGGGACTACATGAGCAGTTATACCTGTCAAGATAATAAAATGTGAGGCTGGATGAACACAGCAGGCCAAGCAGCATCTCAGGAGCACAAAAGCTGACGTTTCGGGCCTAGACCCTTCGTCAGAGATCATCTGTACTCAGAGTCTTTGACATGTCAGTTTAACACAACTGATCAAATTATTGATGAAATCAATATACAGACTGCCCATGATGCTAGAACCAAAGTAACTTGTGTAATTGGGTCAATTGGCATTATTTGTTGGCGTGGTGCTTTGACTGCTTAAGCTAATTTGAACAAGATAAATAAAAGTCTTCAAGAGTCTAGATATTCTGTGTTTTTACTGGTTTTACTGTGTTTTATTATTGTGCCAATAGCTGGCTACTTCTGACAAATACATAACCATTTTGTGCCTGTTATGTAGCCACACTGAGTGGTGTTCCCTTTGCAAATCTGCACAACACCATCAATCTCTCTTCATGGCTCCTTTTCCAAGAATGTCCCAGTCCATCAGACATAGCCTCAAGTTTCTTAACTCTTTCTGATAAATTCTACAAAAAGCTCTATTCATGCCTTTCACTCCCTATTGAATACCAGACGACCTGGCTCCATTCCTATTCTTCAACATGGCTTTCCCATCACTTCAGACAGGCTATTTTTGGAATCCTGCCTATCACTAATTTCAACCACTGGCCTCGTCCTGGTTAATGCTAAAATTCCAGTTACAATGGAAAAATATGCATACGTGCTTTTGGGATATGTGTCTCTCACACAGACTATTTGTGTGTTTGACCTGCTTTATTTAACTGTATTCTTGTGAGGTGATCCTTTACTTCATCCGTTGATGGCCTTGCAAGCAAATGTATTAGATTTGAAAACTATTTTCCAAGTTACAGGATCAGGATATGTTAGTGATAAGATCTTTGCTATCAGTGGCTGCAGCTCTGTGTACATTTGGAATTAGTAACGCTTTGTGCGAGTCTGAATGTTTTGAATTCTGCAGCACACTATTCAGGTAGCTGCGAGTAACAGGAGGCAGGAAGCGGTCGATAGTTTGAGGTACCAGGAGCAGCAGTGATACTGTTTTTATAACTCTTGTTGCCTGCTTCTTACCTTGTACCAGATCCCACTCACCCATCACTCCAAGTTCTTTAACCTACAGTGATTCCCAGTACAACAACATCTTAAATTTAAAATTCTCATCCTTGAGTTCAAATTTCTCCGTGATCTTGCCTCTCCCTAAATAGCTTGTGTATCCTTGATTTTCTTTTCCCTATCATTGTGTCAATGAGGTTTCAATTGACTATAGTGCTCACTATCGGTATCTATTACAATTCACGTCTCCCAACACTACTTCTCAGATCCAGTGCAATTGACACCTCTATAGTCAAGCCTGTGTGTTCCATTAGCTGAAACATGACCTTCGGTCCAAAATAAATTGGGAGATAATGTATTTGGAAAGAACAATACAGCCCGTATATTGCAGAAAATAGTTTTTGGATATAGTGCAAAAGACATCATGCGCTCAGATTTCCTATGATACCTTCTCAAATTAGTGAATGTCTTAAGTAGTTGTATGTGAGGCCAGAAATAGGAAGATGAAACAGTTGAATGCGTGGCTAAAGAGCTGGTGGAGAGGTATGGCTTCAGATATTTGGATCACTGGGGCTTCTTCCAGGGCAGGTGTGACCTGCACAAGGAGGGCAGGTGTCATCTAAACTGGAGGGGCACTAAAGTCCTGGCAGGCAGGGAGGTTTGCAAGTGCCACTTGTGAGGGTTTAAACTAACATGGGTCAGGAACCAGAGCAGTAGGTCAGCATGTGGGGTGAATGAGGAGAAGGTAGAGGTTAAGCCAAGTAAGTTTAATAAGAAGAACTGGTAGGTACAGGTTAATGAATATGGTGGGATTGATAGTTTGAAGTGTACTTATGATAATGCAAAGAGGAAAAGAGGTGAGGTAGATGAACCTTGAGTCTGAGTTAGTATATGGAGCTACAATGTTGTAGCCATGGCAGAAAGCAGGGCTGGCAGCTCAACATTCCAGGATGTTTCAAGGTGATTGAGAGGGCTGTAAAAGGGATGGGGGTGTTGCGCTACGGATTAAAGAATGTCGCAGCTGCATTAGGAGAGGGCATTGGAAGGCTTATCTAGCAAGGCCATAACAGTAGAACTCAGGAATAAGAAAGGTGCAATCACTACGATAAGGTTTTACTATAGACCTCCCAATAGCCAGGAGGGGATAGAGGAACGGATATGTAAATAGAACATGACAAGATGTAAAAATGACAGGGTTATTGTAGTAGTGATAACGGGAACTGCAGATGCTGGAGAATCCAAGATAACAAAATGTGAAGCTGGATGAACGCAGCAGGCCAAGCAGCATCTCAGGAGCACAAAAGCTGATGTTTTGGGCCTAGACCCTTCATCAGAGAGGGGGATAGGGAGAGGGTTCTGGAATAAATAGGGAGAGAGGGGGAGGCGGACCGAAGATCGATAGAGGAGAAGATAGGTGGAGAGGAGAGTATATGTGGGGAGGTAGGGAGGGGATAGGTCAGTCCAGGGAAGATGGACAGGTCAAGGAGGTGGGATGAGGTTAGTAGGTAGGAAATGGAGATGTGGCTTGAGGTGGGAGGAAGGGATGGGTGAGAGGAAGATATTCCAGAAACCTTTCCCCAACCCCTCTGATGAAGGGTCTAGGCCCGAAACGTCAGCTTTTGTGCTCCTGAGCTGCTGCTTGCCCTGCTGTGTTCATCCAGCCTCACATTTTGTTATCTTGGGTTATTGTAGTAGGTGATTTTAACTTCCCAGATTTGATTGGGACTCCCTTAGTGCCAGGAATTAAATGGGGCAGAATTTGTTATGTGCAACTGAGAGGGTTTCTTGAAACAATAATTAAATAGTCCAACTAGGGAAGGGGCTGTATTAGACCATATATTGGGAATGAGCCTGGCCATGTGATCAAAGTTTCAGTGAGGGTACATTTTAGGAACAGTGATCATAGTTCTGTAAATTTAATCAGTTATGGATAAGGATAAATCTGGTCATTGAGTGAAAATGCTGAGTTAGGGGAAGGCTAATCATACCAGTATTAAGCAAGAACTGGAAAAATTAGATTAGGAATGCTGTTTGAGGGTAAATTTATATCTGACATATCAGAGTCTTTTAAAGGCCAATTGATCAGAGTTAGCATGTTCCTGTGAGGATGAAAGATAAGGATGGCAAGACTCAGGAACCCGGGATTATATTGAAAGAGTAGTCAAAAAGAAAAGGAAGCATATGTGAGGATTAGGAAACTGAAATCAGACAAGTCCTTGTGGAATATAAGGGAAGCAGGAAAGAACTTAAGTCTATAGGAGATTTAAATGGGACTATGAAATATCCTTGGCAAGTGGGATAAAAGAGAATTTTAAGACATTTTATTAGTACATTAGGAAGAAAAGGATAGCCAGGCAAAGGGTAGGTCCACTCAAGAACAAAGGAGGGAATTTATGCATGAATGAATAGATGAATGTATGAATGAATGAATGATTTTATTGTCACGTGTATTTTACAGTGTGAAATACAATAAGATACAGTGAAAACCTTTCATTCATCATGATGGTATGGCACTGTGTTGACAGTTTTAAGAATAAGAGGGAAATGAAGACAATGAAAAGAACTGGACCCAACTATTGTCAAAGTTGTCGATTCTCAGGTGCCATCTTTCGCTGCTGGGTCTACTCGTCTCCACCACTGTATTAGCCACTGATTCCAGGGTCCTGTGCTCACCCTGGAAATGTAAGTAAGAATTTGCTTTTCCCCCACACTAGCCTCTCTCTCCTTGGCACCAGGCTTGCCCTCCTCCATGAGTCTGTGCTGGGATAACTTGTCGCTGCTGATGCCGTCTGACCACTTCGGGGTGAGAGGAAGTGGGGAAGGTCCTTAATGAGAAGTTCACATTAGTATTTGCCTCATAGATTATTGTAAGATTAGGGAGGGGGTTTGTCGATATTATAGGGTGTGTTGATATTAGTAAGTGTCTTGGGAGACACTGACTAATAGGTACTGATAGGTAAGTTCCCAGGGCCTGATGGGATTTACCCAAGGATTCAAAGGGAGGAAAGGGGAAGATCGCTGGGGCCTTGACAGAGACTTTTGTGTGTGTTTTAGCCATAGGTGAGGTCCTAGAAGATTGGGGAATAGCCAATATTATTCCTTTGTTTAACAAGGGCAACAGAGATAATCTAGGCAACTTTAGGCTGGAGAGCTTTTCATCAGTGTAGGAAAATTATTAAGTTTTTTGAGGAAGTGACAAAGATGATTGATGAAGGCCAATGGATGTTGTCCACATGGTCTCTACTAAAGCATCTGACCATGTCCCTTGTGGTAGGCTGGTCCAGAAAATTAAGTTACATGGGAGCCCGAGTGAGTGGTTAAATTGCATAAAGAATTGCTTTGGACATAGAAATTGTGCAGGGGTGTTTTTTGACTGGAGGTCTGAGACCAGTGTGGTGTTCTACACGGATCATTCCCGGGACCTTTGTTATTGGTAATGCATATAAATGATCTGGATGAAAATGTAAGTGGTCTGATTAGCTAGCTTGCAAACGGTGCAAAAATCAGTGGAACTGTGGATAGTGCAGAAAGTTGTCAAAGGATACTGTAGGATATAGATCAGTTGGAAAACTGGGTAGAGTTGGCAGATGAAGTTTAATCTGGACAAATGTTGAGGTGATGCATTGAGAGGTCAAATGCAGGAAGAAAGTATGCAATAAATGGCAGGGCCCTTGGAGTGTTGATATACAGTGGGATCTTGAGGTGTTAATCCATAGCTTCTTGAAAGTGCCAACACAAGTGGATAGGTGGTAAAGAAGGCAGTACTTAAAGCATGCTTGCCTTCATCGGTGAGGGCACTGAGTGTAAAAGTTGGCATGTCAAGTTGCAGCTCTATAAAACTTTGGTTAGGTCACATTTGGAACACTGTGAGCAGTTCTGGTCACCACGTTGTAGGAAGGATGTGTAGGTTTTAGAGAGGGTATAAAAGAGGTTAACCAGGATGCTGCCTGGATTGGAAATGTATTAGCTATAAGGAGAAGTTGGACAAGCTTGGATTGTTTTCGTGATATGTTGGAGGCCTAGGACGACTTGAAAGAAGTATACAAAATCATGAGAGGCATGGATAGGACGCATATTTGAACTCTTTTTCCTGGTGTGGAAGTGTTGATATTAAGGGGGCATAGATTTATGGTGAGTTTAAAGTTTAAAAAGAAAGTTTAAAGGAGATGTGCGGGGCAAGTTTTTTATTTACACAGAGGGTAGTAGATACCTGGACTGTGCTGCCAGGGGAGGTCATAGAGGCAGAAATAATGGTAATGCTTAAGAAGCATTTAGACAGACAGATGAATAGGCAGTGAATAAAAGGATATGGACCACATGCAGGCAAATGGAGTTAGTTTAGACTGACATCATGGTTAACGTAGTCATGGTGGGCTAAAGAGTCTGTTCCTGTCCTGCAAGCTCCATGCTCTCATGGAAGATATATTAGGTTAATGTACTGATTGGAAATGAGGATCAGGTGGATCGCATCGAGTATGAGATCCCTGCTTGGGGTTGTTAACCTGGGCCAATCAGGGAGCTCTGGCTGACTGACACAGGCTCTGAGCTAGGTGCTCAGAGGCCATGTACTGTGCAAATGTATATAAAGGTTAACTTGGTAGCAGGATACTGGCTTGCATGGAGTTACTTCAGTTAACTTCATGGAACAGATTAAAATTACGAAAAAGAAATGTTCACATGTTGAATGCGAATTATTGAATGAATGTTACAGAGACTGATGTTTTTGCTCTTGCACTCTGGCTTAGCTGGTCTCTTCTGTTCCTTTCTCATGCTACCCCGGATTAGAACTCTACTTTAGCATTTCAACCAAACAGTGAAGATCAATGGAAAAATATATCAATTGTTTATTTCTCAAATTTGTTTAACTTTGCTGTATCCACAACCAATTTATCTTTGACATATCAAGGAGGTAGCATTTCAATTTAGAAAACATTGGTTGCCCAGTAATCTTACTGTGTTTAAAGTTGCGTTCATTTCAACTTTGTACAGTTGCAAAACGCACAAGTTAATTGAATGAACTTTTTTAGTTTACTGTAAACAAAATGATTTTTATTTTGTATTTTGGTGCTTAATATTACATTGAAGGCTACCTGAATCACCAATGTTTAGTTTAGAATTTTTTAAATAGTCCCAGGACCTGGTGAATCTTGCAACTTCACAGATGAAGGCTTTCAAGCTAGCATCATGTTGTATCATTTCATTAACCATTTGATCAATCATTTTTATTCAGCACATTGACAAAGACATAAAAGGCTCAATATATTTTGAATACTCACGCCTGTAAGTTCGAGCATTCTGAAATATCCTATTACTAGGTTATTCTCAAATTACCGTTTTACACAAGAAATTAATTCCACATGACTGGTAAAGAAGTATACTGTTCAGTGGAGCAGGAAATGAAAGACCGCTGGGAACGATAGTGTCAGGTCTCGAAAATACTGAAACATTAGGAGTTCACTTGTTATTTAAAAAAGCTCAAGATTCAAAGTTTGTATTTGTCACAGCTTAAATTGCTCAAATTCATTCACTTAGAGTTTTGATTGGTTATAAAATCCCTCCTCTATAACAGGCTACATAGCAATGGGAAGTTGAATCTAATTGTTTTCCGAACACTTTGACCCTAATTGGCTTTTACTGCGGTACTTAAAGAAAATTGCATTGTGAGGGGTGCCGTTTTTGACTGTGATGTTTAAGTGAGACCCTTTCTACTAAGTCTTTAAAAATCCTAAGAACATAAGAATATAAGAAATAAAAACAGAATAGGTCATTCTGTCCCTTGAGCTTTCTCCATCTTTCAGTAAGCTCGTCACTGATCTTGGATCTCAATTCCACTTTCCCATCTGATCTCCACGTCCCTTAATTCCCATAGATCTCAGCGTTGAATATATTCAAAGACTTCAGGATCCACAGTCCTCTGTGACAGAGCGAGTCAAAAGATTTGGAAACCTCCAAGGGAAGAAATTTCATTTCAGTTTGAAATGATTAGCCCCCTCAGCCATACATCTTTATTCTAGACTCTCTAAACAGGGAAGGAAGTCACTCAATGTCAAGCTTTCTCAGAATCTTACATTTTTACAATGAGATTTTTTTTTCAAACTCCAGTCAAGCACTCAGTTTAGGAGAATCCTCATATTAACCTAGTCCAATTTAGCTGCATTACCTCCAAGATAAATACATTCATCCTTTGACAATTAGACCAAAACTGTGCTTAGTACTCCAGGTATGGTCTCCCCATATCCCTCTATTATTGCAGATAGACTTCTTAAACTCTAATTAACACCGAGCACCTTGTAAAAAAGACGAATATGCTATTTTCCTTTGCTGCATCTGCCTGTAAACTTCCAGCTTGACTTGTATGAGGTCAGCCAAGTCCCTCTGAACACCAACAGTTTAAAAAGTTTAATAATTTAAAAAAAATCTGACTGCCTATTGTTCATAACAAAGTGAGCTTAACTAAGTCACATTTTTCCACATTATACTCCAAAAGCCTCATTAGTGTCCACTCATTCAGCCTATTTTTGTGGTTATCTTAGTGTCTTGACTAATATTGTTCTTTACACAACATCAAAAATAAATAATTTATCTCACACAAAACTAAACTACCTCAGCTGCTGAAAATCCGAAATGAAATATGAAATGATGCTCAGTCATGTCAGTGGTGAGAAAAACAGCTCATGGTTAAGTTTTTATTCCATTTGGGCCCCATGTTTGGTCAGTGAGTTTTGATGTATACGCTAATGAATGGCCACAGTGCATACTTGACATCAATCTCGTTATAGCGGCAGCCTTGCAAATCAGGAGGGTCAAGACAGGGTCTCCAGCAACTACAGTCTGTAGCCCCCTCATCAGAGGTGAATGCTGCCAATGTCGGTGGGAGAGAAAGAAAACTATTCAGGATGCAGGTGTACTCAAAGGTGATTTTGAAAAATAAAATTTAAGTGATGCAACAGATGCAAAACTGGAACTCCTCCACTGGGCAGAAATTGGCTGCAACTTTGGGCTGCAGTTATTGGTAGGTCAGGAGCGGGTGCCCCATTACTGAATTCAATGTCAGTCCTACCCTGGTCTGCCACCTAAACCCCTTCGCTGTGTTTCAGCCTCCGTGTAGGACAGTATGCCAACTGTTGGCATATGGGACTGGCCTTCTTACAGCTGCTAATTGGCCTAAAGTGCCATCCAGCGCTGGGTGACTGTCACTTGGCCCACACCCTACAATCCTCTGATCACCCCAGAACAAAAATGGACCATGGTAGGAGACAGAAACACTAGGTGGTTGCAGAAAATTATGGGCCCATTTACCTCTGATCCTCCTTTGAAAATTTAGCCCAACAATTTGAAAAAATATATATTCTCTTCATGCAACGTGGGCATTACTGGCGAGATCAGTATTTATTGGCCATCCTTAATTGGTCTGGAGAAGGTGGTGCTGAGCTGCCTCCTTGAACTAATTTAGCCAATGTGATGTAGGAACATCTGCGATGCTGTTGCTTCCAGTATGTTGACCCAGCGACAGTGAAGGAACAGATTCAAGTCAGGACAGTGTGGGACTTGAATGAGAACTTCTATGTATTTGAGGTTGTGGGTTTGGAAGGTGTTATCAAAGGAGCTGTGGTGAATTGCTGCATGTGAATAGTGTAGATGATACAATTACTGCTGCTGCTGTGCACTGTTGATGACTTCTGATCGGTTTCCAGCGCTGATAACATGAAATGTTAACTCTGTTGTCCTTTATTCACAGATGCTGCCAAGCCTGTTGAGAAGTTTGCAGCATTTTCTGGCTTTTTTGCCATTTATCTCATTGGGATTTTCAGGACCTCACTGTACACAAATAGCTCCAGTGCCCACTGACATTGAAACAGAGGCAGTATTTAAATGTATAACCTATGGCATGGAGATGGGTTGTTTCACTCAACTGTCCAATAACTTCCCGCTCCAATTCTGCTTACAATCAGTTCTATTGAGTTATGACAAGTGAACACAAAACCTTTAGAAATTCAGAACAACTGTGTCCATCAAGGATTTACGTACACACAAGTTTCTCACAAGGGGCTCAGTCTACGATGTTGCTTTCAATGTGAATGACTCAGCTAATTTGGAAACTTTTTTGTTGTGTTTTTGTGAATTTACCGAAAACTTCCTCTGAATCAAATCCAGGAGAGATTTCAGATTTCAGCTTTGCAAACGCTACCCCCTGCTGGTAGCTGGACAATTTAGTCTTCGTATGTTTCACAACAGCAGGTTATCAGGTTTCCATTGAAGGCCGGTTAGAATGGACATATCTTACATGTTATCTGATTTGTTGATCAATAATCCATTACTGATTAACAAGTCACAATTTTATTTCTCACATAATTTAAATATATCAGAATATTGTTAGAAGTTGTATGTGTGTGAATTGAGTTGACAATACTCAAAACCCATCCTAGCTGTGAGAGAGTTTTATGAGTTCATTACACCTACAAACACACAAACAAACAGCTGAATTATGACCAGGAGTAGGCCATTTGGCCCCTCAGGCCTAAGTCATCATTCAATAAGATTATGGGCGTTCCGATTGCAACCTGAATTCCACATTCTGGTCTGCCCTGATAATCTTCAACCCACTTCTAAGTCAAGAATTATCTAGCACTGACTTAAAAATGTTCAATGATTTTGTTTCCACTGTGTTTTGGAGAAAACAGTTTTAAAGACTCACAACCCTCTTCATCTCTGTCTTAGGCGGGAGAGCCTTTATTTTCGAACGGTAGTTTGAATTTCTCCCACAAGGGAAGCATCTTTTTAGCATCTACTCTGTCAGGACCTCAGGATTTTACACGTTTCAAAAATAACAACTCATTCTTCTAAAATCAAACGGATACAGCGCCAACCTATCCAAACTTTCCCCATAGGATAACAAAACTGCATCCCAAGAATCAGTCAATGAAATATTCTCTGAACAGTTTCTAGTGTATTTGTAATCTTTCCTAAATAAAGAAAGCAAAATGGTACATAATACTCCAGATGTGATCTTATCAAAGCCCTGCCCAACTGTAGCAAAGTTACAGTTCTCTCAAAATCGCTATGTGTATATTCCATTTGTTTTGCAATAAAACAGAATTTCCTATCTTTTCTCTCTTAAACACTTGTCAAACCTGCATACTAACATTTTTGATTCATGTAACAGGGCAAACCAGATCCTTCTGCACCCCAGAGTTCCGCAACCTTTCTTCACTTAAAAAATGCGCTGCTTTTCAATTCTTGTTGTTAAAATAGACATGTTCACGTCTAGCCACATTTTACTCCATCTGTCAAATTTTTGCCCATTCACTGAACCTACTTATATCCCTTTGTAGACTCCTTAAGCCCTCTTCATAACCTGCCTTCCAACTTTGTGCTGTTAGCAAATTTAGCTACCATACCTTCAATCCTTTCATCCAAATCATGGAGAAGAACTGTAAATAATTGACACCAGTCGCATTCTACTCATCATATCTTTTCAACGTGAAAATGACCCATTTGTGCCTATTCTGTTTCCTGTTAGCTAATCAAGTTTCCAGTTATCCTAAAAGGCTAACACTGACACTATGAGCCATTAGCTCTTAACATTCATGCCACAAAAGTATGAGGCAGTGACAATCTCCCAACAACCAATAATCTCTTAATGGCATTCCCATCACGGAATACCTACTATTAACTGCCTCGGGATAACCACTGAACAGAGTTGTACAGCACGGAAGCAGACACTTTGGTCCACTTGTCCATGCTGACCAGATATCCTACATTAACCTAGTTTTAATTGCCAGCATTAAGCTCATATCCCTCTAAATCCTTGCTATTCATGTACCCATCCAGCTGCCTTTTAGATGTTGTACTTGTGCCAGCCTCCAGAATTTTCATCTGGTGCTTTGTCAAATGCCTTCTGAAAATTTAAGGACACTACATCCACAGGTTCTCCTTTATCTGTGTTGCTTGTTACTTTGTCAAAGGACTCCAATAAATTAGTCAAACATGATTTCCCTTTCACAAATCTATATTGAATCTGTCCGATTGCATTAAGAACTTCTAAGTTCCCCTTTATATCCTCCTTAGTAACTGATCTCTACAATGGATGTTAGACTTACCAAATCCCAATTTCTTGCTGTATGTGTTCCTTCTTTCTTAAATAGAGGAGTCACACTCACTATTTTTCAGTCTGATGGAACTTTTCCAAAATCTAGGGCATTGTTTGGAAAAGTAAAACCAATGCACCTATAATCACAGTAGCCACTCGTTTGAATCCTGGAATAAGGTCCTTTTGGATGTGAAGACTTGTCAGCTTTTAGTTCTAATAATTTTCTCAGTACCATTTCCACTGTGATTGTGATTGTTTAAAGTTCCTTATTCCCTCTGTCCCCGATTTAATTGTATTTGACCAAAATCCGTAACATTGTGGCCCAGAGTAGCCTTCACTCTACAATTACCATCAAGCTGGGGAACCAATCCTAGTTCAAACAAAAGTGCAGGAGGTCAGCCAGGAGCAGCACAACATGACACACAGCTACATGCCAAACAGTGGAAGCAGCAGGTGATAGACCTGGCTAAGCAATAGGGGAGCGAGGAATCTTTCCACTAGTTGAAGCCATTCGGAGCAAAAGGGAAGATAGTTGTGCGTTTTAGAGATCAATCATCTCAGTCCCAGGACATGTCCTCAGGAGATCCTCATGAGAATGTCTTTGGGCCAACCATCTTCAACTGCATCATTCATGATAATCCTTCCATCATATGGACAGAAGTGGAGGTGTTCATTGACACTTGCATACCTTTCAGTACCACTTGCCACTCTTCAGATACTGAAACGGCTTGTATCAATATACAGCAAGACAGGGGCAATATTCAGGCTTGGACTGATAAGTGTCGATTAACATTCATGCCACAAAAGTATGAGGCAGTGACAATCTCCCAACAACCAATAATCTGTTAATGGCATTCCCATCACGGAATACCTACTATTAACTGCCTCGGGATAACCACTGACCAGAAACTGAACTAGTGCAGCATGCTAAGTATGTGCTTGCAAGAACAGGTTATAAGCTGGGAACATGGTGAGGCGATGGCAATGTGGTGTTGTCACTGGACCACTAACCCAGAGACTAAGGTAATGCCGTAGGGACTGGTGTTCGAATCTCACCAGAGCAGATGGTAGAATTAGAATTTAAAACTTTGGAATTAAAATTAATTACAAAATCATTGTCCATTGCAATTAGGAAACAACATCTGTTTCATTAACGCCATTTAGAGGAAGAACTTGGCTGTTCTTACTTACCTATATGCAACTCCAGACCCACAACAATGTTGTTAATTCCTAACTGTCCCCTGTAAAGGCCTAGTAAGCCATTAAATTATATCAAACCAGAAAATGTCTCAAAAGAATGAAACAGGATGGACCACCTGGCTTCAGTCTAGGCACCGTCAATGATGACACCGAGCTCAGCCCTGTTGACTGGGCAAAGTTCTCATTAATAACATCTGGGGCTTGTGTGAATATTGGGAGAGCTGTCTTACAGACTTGTAAAGTAAGAGCTTTAAAGTCCTACTTAGAGTTATACTTACAGACAACACCCTGGATGAGTGCAGCTCCAACAACACACGAGAACCCTGACACTATGGAATGCAACTCGAACAACCCTCAAGTGGCAAAGTAGATTGCTACCTTCCGTAGACAAGCAAAGCTGTAAAACAACCAAACCGAGCACTGGGCATTATTTTTCGAATGATAAAATTGAGAACTGGGCAAGTTATGGTACACCTGCATCAAATCTTGGTTAGACCACATTCAAAGTAACGAATGAAATTCTGTTTGCTATCTTATGAAAAGTATGCAGAGGGTGCAGGGAATATTTCATACGGATGATATCAGAAACAGGTGGGCATACATATCAGGAAAGGATTGACAAGTTGTGTTACTTCGCTCTTGAAAAAAACACACAGTCTGAAGATTGAATTGTCAGACAGCCTTAAAATTATGAAAGAGTTTGAGAATGGATGCAGATGGAATGTTTCCATTTGTCGGGAGGAATTTAATTAGAGGTCATCAAATTAAGATCAACGTTAGGAAACCTAATAAGGACTTCAGAAGAACCAGAACCTGAAGTGTGGTAATAATGTGGGAAGTGGTTGAAGCAAGTAGTATGAAGGCAGTTAAGGGGAGGTTTGACAAATATTTGAAAGAGAAAGGAATCAAGAGCAATGACTAAAAGATTCAGATTAGGCCAAATAGGAGGAGGTTGAAGTGGAGGATAAACACTGTCAAGGACTGGTTGGGCTGTTAGTCCTGTTGCTGGGCCATACATTCTGTACAATGCTATGAGTCAGTGAAGTTATTATTGCTTGGCTGTCATACAGAAACACACCTCTGTAGTTTGAATGTGGAGTAGTACTGACAGCTCTTGAGGAGCAGTTTGGTATAAAGTATGCCGCCCACATTCTCAGGAAGTGTAATAGGAGAGGCGCCAAGAACGTAAGACAGACTTTTAAAAGATTCATCTGTGGTTTTTCTGCCTCTTCAAAATGCGTAATTAGAAAATTGTGATGTACAATAACATTTCCATCTCTAAATCTAGCCAAGAATTACATCTGGGCCAGAAAGAAAATCTCTCAGGGAAGAATGCATTATCTTTGACTAAATAAGGAAGTTAAAGATAATATCATATTGAAAGAACAAGCATATGATTTTGTAAAGATGAGGCCCAGGTCAGAAGATTGCAATGAATATAGAGAACTGCAAAGAATGACTATAAGAATGATAAGGTTGGAGAGATTAGAGTACAAGAGAAAGCTAGCTGAAATTATGAAAACAACAAGAGTTTCTACAGGTCAGAAGTAGGGATGTTTGCTGACGATTGCACAATGCTCAAGCACCATTTGCATTCCTCAGCTACTGAGGCAGATCCTGTCCACAGAGCCGGGCAACATCCAGCTTTGGCCGATACGTGGCAAGGAACATTCACATCACAAAGGGGCTAAACAATGGGAAGCTACAACAAGAGATTCAAATCATTGCCCCTCGGCTTTCAATAGCATTACCATTGCTGAATTCACCCAGGATCCACAACCTGGTGGTTAGTATGGGCTAAAAACTGAACTGGACTAGCTATGTAAATACAATGGCTAGGTGATCAGGTCAGAGGCTAAGAAGTCTGTGGTGAGCAACTCACCTCATCTCTGCAATTCATTAGTCTATTGAGGGCCATATGTTTATAATCCAAAACAAAAATATGCAGACCCTCACATTTGGCATCCTTACATTTATCCTGGGGAGTGCAAGACAAAATGTTGTGGCAACTTGTCTCTCTTTTCGGCAATATTCAAGTTCTTAAAAGAATTTCTGACTTGCTATTTTAATGCTGTAGCTACTTCTCATCTATTATGTGAGAGGATATACCATAAAATAGCTTTGCATTTGCAGCTTATTGTCATTCACATGAAAAATTTTCATGTGTTTTAATTTATTTTGAAACACCATAACTTAGTAACAGGAAGGACTCTGCAGAGAGAATTCTAGGCATTTTAAATTACCTGAAAATTTTTCACTCTTATTTCCATGATTATTACAAATCAATCCTGTCACATTTTCTATCTAAATTTGACTTTCCCCTGGTTCATGTTGTTGTTACTGTAGGTAGGTTTAGTTTTGAAAATTCTGTGTGGCCTTGGTGTTACTCATTTCTCAGAAACATTAAAGCTGATTTCTAGATTTTAGAAGACAAAAACTAGAATTGTCTCCCCTTTAAATATTGGAGCATTAGGACTATTTGCAGCTGCAGAATGGGCCCTTTATCACATTGTCTCTGAGAACTTAATTTTATCGGATGTGGCCAATTAACAGCTCCTGTGCTTCTCCTTATCCTCAGGCTTCCGAAATAAAGCAGCCCACCTGACTGGAACTTCATCTACCACCTTCCATATTCACTTACTCCGCCACTGACACAGTGACAGCAATTTGTGCCACACACAAGATGCTCTGTTGTAACTTACCGAGACTTCTTTGACAGCACGTTCTAAATCCCTGTCCTCTGTCTCCTTGAAAGATAAGGGCAGCAGATGAATGGGAACACCTCAACCTGCAAGTTGCCTTCTAAGTCAGATGCCATTCTGACTTGGACATATATTGCTGTTCTTTAACTGTCACTGCATCAAAATCCTGGAACTCCTTTCCTAACAGCACTGTGGATGGCCACGCCTAAGGTCTGCAGCAGTTTGAAAATGCAGCTCATCATCACATTTTACAGGGAAATCATGGAAGATGTCAGGGAATCAGCCTGATTTTTTTCATTTCTGAATTTCCCTCCCTCTCCCACCTCCAAAGCTTCCTTCAGTGGGCTCAGACAATTCTAGTCACATGTACAGTTGTATAGTTTAGTGACTTTATTTGTGGTTTCTAGGGTTTTTGGGTGTTGTGTCTTGCAAATCTTGTTGCACGTTGTTTGCCCCAGAAAGTTTAAAGGTTTGGAACATGGTTGCTGCCTTTCAACTCTGATCAGCAAATTTCTGGAAAGGGACAAATGCTACTCACTGATAACAAACATTTCATTTTAGAATCTGAAATAAAATTACTCGAAAACTGCATTATGAAGTAGTTGTCTACCTTGTGCCATCTGAATAGTAACTGAAAATTACAGTTCAAAAACAGACCATGAAACCGATAATAAAGATATTGAAGTGTGAATGATATTTAGGCGATGCAGAACTGGCAGTCTAGTCCTGCAGGAGGTCCTCATCACATACAGTATAAAGAGAATTGCTGTTCCAAATTCAGATCTTTCATTTCCAAAGGAAATAAAATCTGAATGAAACACAAGCCCAAAGTTTGGCCAAATTAAACCAGCCAATGTTTGCGTACATCCACGTTTGCATTTATCCGTAAGAATGTTGCTCACACTGTTTACTAGAAACAAAACCCAAATTAATTAACATGGAAGCAGATAACTTACAGCTTTTCCCCACCAATTCCTGAAAAGCAGTGAACTGAGAAGTATGTAGGTCAGTGGTCAGGAAGTAGACTCAGTGAACAAAACAGCTCGCTACAGCGGGCGTGTCCATCTGAATTGCTATTCAGGTGAATAATTTTAGGTTTGAAGCTTAGAACAAGGAAAGCTACAGCTAGAAATCGGCAACATTTTTGTTCATTTTGCACCTGATGCCAATTACTTAGCAGATGCAATTCAGTTTTCCTTCGATCTAATTCTTACAATGCACAAAGAGAGTCCCATGCCAAGAGTTGACAGTTCTTTGTGACAGGACTGCTGGATATAAGCTCACACGCCAAGTTTATCTCATTTACAGCTTCCACTATTCCAAAGGAGAGCTCAGCAAATGACATGGGAAACCCTGGGAAGATTACCCTTATTAAAGAAATACAATACTTCTTTAATAACTCCACTGGATCTCTAGCCCTCCGATTCACTGAGATCTCTGCACTCCTGGAATTCTAATTGCTTATGCATCCTTAATATTATCTGGTCCACCAAACTTTATGTGTCTACATCCTAAGCCAGGGTTTCCCAAAAGTGGAAGTTGGGACTTCAAGAGGGATTGCTAGCTAAAATACTTGGGGTCATAATATATGAGGCAGTAACGTCCATATGAAGTTTGGACTAAGGTATGACAGCCATGTTCCTGCTTTAACATGCCTTCACTCTCGCAGTTCCCACTAAGGGGGCATGACAATTTTCAAGCATCAAAATAGAGTTGAATGGGAATAAGTTTGGAAGGCATTGGTCCAAGCTCGTCACTAAAACTCTTTGCCTCTCTATAACTCTCTCATTTATGATGCTCAAAGCTCATTTTTTGGGAAACTGTTGGTCATTTCTCCTAACACCAAACCACATAGGTCACATTGAACTAAAACATTCCTCTTCTAATAGATCCTCCTGTATTTTCTACAAAAGATTTCAATTGTAACCAATAATTCTTCTTAAAGATACAAAAGCAATTTCTACTTAGCTCGGCTTGAACGGGTGATGTTAACACATATGATTATTTCTGATCCCCACTTGCATTTTAAAAACATACCCTGCCACCAGCTCAAACTCCAATCTTACTTACACCCCCCTCAGACTGCCAAGAGAGCCAACAATCTTGAATGGCTGTCTTAACACCATCAGTGCTCTCCCTTTATTTTTTTTTTATGAATTGTCAGTGTGCCCCCAGCAACCACTAAGTTTGGTTCTTAGCTCCATTTCATATTTTCAGCCTCGGTCTGTCTGACATCAACCCTTGTTATTGATATAAGTGGGACTGAGATCCAAAGCGCCATTATATCGTATGTAACTCAAGTCACGAATTTCCATCTTTCAAAAAAACCAACAAACAACAATTTACATCTATATACTGGCTTTAACATTGTAAAGTATCCCAGTCAGTTCTGATAAATGTCTTAAAGGAAAGGAAATGAGTTATAAAGATAGGGAGGTGTTATTAGTGAGATTCAGCACACAGTAATTCATCCTATAATTTGAATTTTGAGGCTTTCTAGAAGCAAACGTATTCTAAATCCAAGAGATTTCCTGTATATTGGCAATGAGCAATATTTTGAACCTATTTCAAAGGCCTTCATAAAAGAGTTCAGATGACATTGAGTTTTGATTTGTCTTTTCCAAAATTAAACCAACTGTACTAAAAAGCAGTATCAGAGGAGCAGGAAAGCTTGATGTTTTGGGTCAGGACCCTTCCCGAAATGTCCAGCTTTCTTGCTCCTCTGCTGCTGCCTGACCTGCTGTGTTCATCCAGCTTCACACCGTGTTATCTCAGATTCTCCAGCATCAGCAGTTCCTGCTACCTCTGTACTAAAGAGTAACTCATTAGTTGCAGAGATAATGGGAACTGCAGATGCTGGAGAATCCAAGAAAACAAAGCATGAAGCTGGATGAACACAGCAGGCCAAGCGGCATCTCAGGAACACAAAAGCTGTTGTTTCGGGCCTCGACCCTTCATCAGAGGTCTGATGAAGGGTCTAGGCCCGAAACATCAGCTTTTGTGCTCCTGAGATGCCGCTTGGCCTGCTGTGTTCATCCAGCTTCACACTTTGTTAACTCATTAGTTGCAGCCTGCTTTGGAATGTCCCAAGGATATAATTCATAAACACAAATTTGTGTTCTACTATCATTGCACACAGGATTTCAAGTGATAGATATTGCCAAAAAATAAGTGACAAACACAGAATATGAACACAGGAAGAGACAGACTGGATTCAAAATATTAGCTCTTTTTCTCTCTGCACAGATGTTGCCAGGCTTGCTGATGTTCACCAGCACTTTCTGTGTTTATTTCAGATCTCCAGCCTCCACGGTATTTTGCCAATACACAAATGAACTGTTTGGCCAAATGTGACTTCTCCTGTTGTCCTACCTTTCTACAACTACCCTACTAACTCCATTGCTCTTTAAATCCTCCTCGCTCCACTTTGGTCAAAGTTGATTTTAATAGTCACTAATTATTATTGTTCTACTGACGTGAGATTGCAATGGTGGTTATCTCACCACCACAATTGTTCCAAAGTACTGTTTGTTACAATGGATCGATTGATGAAGTATTAAAAATGTAGGACAGAAACAAGCTTATGCCACTGGATTTAAAATGACAAATCAAATATGCTATGCAAAAGAAGCAACTGCCTGTCGACTATAATACTTAAATAATCTTTACAATACAATAAAGACAACAGATTCAAGAAGTTTGAGAGCTTGTCAGGTAATCAAATGTTCACTTTCACAAACTCAAACTGAAGTACATTTTCATAAATGCAGCTGAGCAAATCAACATACTTCTAAATTGCTATGGTCTGCGATATGTAGTATGAATGCACACATGCAGAAAGGGAAGTGGGGAGGAGGAAAAGACATTTAGAAATGTTGCTGTACTTCTGTTACAATCTTCTAGCAGTTTAGGAGCTTGTGGAATTTATTTAGTTATTTCACTCTTCAATGAGATAAGCATTGACTTGTTATTGCTATTTGCAAATGTGAGACAAGTTTCCAAATCCAGCTCATTGTGAACAGTCTCTACTTTAAATAGCACACCAAATAATTACTGGCTTCTCACTTTATATCGTATCTATTATATATTTTTGTAAATTGAGTCTCACTCATCTGATTTGAACAAAATTCAGTGGAAGGGGTCAGACCTTAAAAAGCCAGCATATTACTGAGAAAATATAAATACACTTAATAATACCACCCATTAACTGAATTCAAAAATGTGAATGTCTGTCTAAAATTGGAAATGGTCCTACCAATAAGTTTAATTACGGTGTCATCAAATTTAAACATTATGGTTTGCTGTGAATGATATCTGTTTGAAATAGGCAACAACATGACAGATGAGCAGTTTACATAGAGCAAGGTGTTGAATGACAAATAATAAAGATAAAATACCGAAAGGGAATATCCACGGTAGTCTGGAGCACAGAATCCAACTCCTTTGTTAACTTAGCTTCAAGAAACTATTCTTGCATAACTGCTAAAGGGAATTGGATAACCACTTCTCAGAAAAAATTGCAGTGCTCAGAGATCTGGGATGATTTTAACGGGATGAGCCAAGGAGTGGCAGGTGATGTTGAATTTAGATGAATGTGAGGAGTTGCATTTTGATAAAGCAAATCAGATTGGGGCTTATACACTTTTAATGGTAAGGCCCTGGAGCGTTTTGCCAAACAAAGAGTCCTTTGGCTGCAGGTTCATAGTTCCTTGAAGATGAAGTCAGGGGCAGACAGGGTAATGAAGAAAGCATCTTGCGTTTATACTTGCGTTTGCTGGTCGGTGCATTGAGCGTGGGAGTTGGTAGGTCATGTGAGGGCTGTACAGGGCAGCGGTTAGGCAACTTTTGGAATATTGTGTTCAATTTGGCCTCCCTGCTATAGTAAAGATGTGGTTAAACTTGAAAGGGTTCAGAAAAGATTAACGAGGATGCTGCCAGGGTTGGAGGGTTTGAGCTATTGTCAGAGGCTGAATAGACTGGTCTATTTTCCCTTGGAGCGCTGGAGACTGAGGGCTGACCTTGCAGAGCTTTAAGAAATCATGAGGGGCATGGACCGGGTGAATAGTCAAGGTCTTTTCCCTGGGGTAGGTGAGTCCAAAACTAGACAGCTTAGGTTTTAGGTGAGGGGGAAAAAATTTCAAAGGGACCTCAGGGGCAATTTTTTCCACACAGAGGGTGGTGTATGTATGGAATGAGCTGCTAGAGGAAGTGGTGGAGAATTTTAACAGGCACCTGGATGGCTGCATGAATAGGAAGGATATAGAGGGATATGAGCCAAATGCTGGCAAATGGGACTAGATTAGTTTGGGATATCTGGTTGGCATGCATGCGTTAGAGCAAAGAGTCTGTTGCTATGCTGTACAACTCCATGGCTCTAAATATATTATTACTTAAATTACAAAAGGAAGAAAGCCACGTTCTCAAAGCAGTATTACAAAACTTTAAAGCCCAGTCCTCAAATGCAAAAAGGTAACTTTGAGGGGTGTGCGAATATGTCAGGAAGTACAAACCCGTAAAAGAGATGGCAAAAAGTAGCATCTACAAACACAACCAGCTCTCCCAATGTACAGACAATATCTAGAAAATGAAAATGAAAGCATTATATCTTCTCAGCTTTTGATTTCAGAAGCTATAAAACGGGATTTAGCTATGCTGAATTATCAGCTCACATTTGAGTTCAACCAGAATCTAACATGGATATTCTCTGCAGGATCAATAGTAGGAAGGGAGATATATCTGTCATTAAGCTGACAGGTAAATTATCAATACCCACATCCCACACACACTCTAACTGAAAAGGAATCAATGCATCCAATGTTGTTCATCAACAAGTCTTCATAGAAATTATGACAAATGAAGCAGATGAATTTTAAAAAACATTGGTTCAAATCTGATCTATGAATAGCAATAGGGATGCTGCAAGTTTGAAAAAGAAGCCAGAACTCCTAATTTGAATCATTATTCAGAAACTTTTGATGGAAGTGAAAATATAATAATGTACAAAATTAGAGTCACTTTGTTTGGTTAAACCACAGATTTAGGCTGTTGGCTCTTATCCATAATCAAAAGTTACTTAATCGAGTCCCACATACAAGCAGCGTCCATTTTGACAAGATGCTGAAAGACAACCTACACAAATGAAATTCTATCCTGGTATCAGTTGCTGCCTTTATGAGAGGAGAAGGGAGGAGAGAAAGTCTAGAATGTTAAGAAATACAGACGGAAACAGGTGGACATAACTAGAGGGAAGGGCCAAATCTGTTGAAATTGAGTTGAAATGCTGATTTTACAGAGAAAGGAATTAAGATGCAAGCTAACTAGTCAGATCAAAATGGAAAAGCCCTTTAGCAAAATCATTCTTAAGCAATTTAGCTTCCCTTAGATGTAATCTGGTATTGTTAAGATTATCACATATGTTTACAGTTGAAATTAACAACAGCCAGGTAGCAGGCCTTAAATAGGCAAATGATTGTTTCATAGAAAAGTCATCTGGTTTTTATTTCTAAGTATTGTTTTGCTCTGGAAAGGACAACAGACTTGATAGAGGCCTTTCAGACTAAGGATGGGTGTGACAGGGTAATGTAGTGGAGACCTTTCCACTTCCAAGCAAGACAAAAACTGAAGGCCATGAATAGGGGATAGTTGCTAATAAATTCAGTAAAGGATTCAGCAGAAATGTCTTTACTAGGAGAATGGGTAAAACGTGGAACTACAGATGGAGGGTGTGGAAGGAGGTGTATCCAGGCTGTCACAGAGATGTGTTTATGTGGAATATTAATTTTTAATTCATTGGCTGGAAACAGGAATTGGACATCTAAAAGAACAGATTGTGGGGAGAAGGTGGCAAAGGGATTGTTTTGAGTCTGAAATGACTTCTTCACACAAAAGACGTCTTGAAACAGACTGAAGCGATTTCATCAAGCTGGCTGGTGCCTTGGCTGATGCTTTAAGGCAATACCGCTACAATACCACAACACTCTGGTTTGATGTAACTCAGGCTATTGGAGTTTGCACGCACAATGCCTCTGAGACTGCTTGCCCCTTATAACTAATGGAAGTTTTTCAACTCCTGTAATAGTAGGTTCTCAAATACAGCTCTCTGGTGTAGCTCTTAAGGCCCTTCTCTTCACATTCTCATTTTAGACTCGTGTCTTCATTCTTGTTGATATTGAATCATGGGATCAGTTACATCATCACAATTTGTATGAATCTCACTATACAATAGATGACACTAACTTATGTTACTGTACTGTATATTTCACATTCCAACTCTATGGAACGGAAACAGTGAGCCTGTGAAACTCACCAAAGACAATGGTCACCCAGGGGAATGAACCATTCATTTCTTGGACGGTGAAGCCTTGATTTATAATTGGCATATATAATTATGTTTGAATTACTGGCAGTTATTGAGCTATCACATGACCAGCTCAAGTCTTTTGTATGAAGATGAGGAGTAATTTTGGACTGAAAGCATTAACTCTGCACCTCTCTCCACAAATCTGCAGCTCTCAGCAACAGCCTAACAGTCACATCTACAGAATTGTACCCTACAGCCAACGTCCCAGAACCCGCCATCACCAACATCGGGGACGTCCTGTCAGACTGACAGACTCAGCGGGGTTGGTGGCACAGTGGTACACAGTTGGGAGGGAGTTAGCCCGGGTAATCTCAAAGTTGACTCCAGACCCCATGAAGTATTGTGGCAAAAGGTCAAACATGGGCAAGGTAACCGCCTTCTGATTATCATGTGCCATCCATCCTTGGCTGGTGAATCAGTCCTCCACCATTTTGAACACTACTAGGAGGAAGCACATGGGTGGCAAGGGTGGGGAATGCACTTTGGACTGGGGACTTGAATGTTTCATAACCAAGATTGGCTCAGCAGCACTGTTACTGACTGAGCTGGCCAAGTCCTAAAGGACATTGCAGCTAGACTGGATCTGTGGCAGGTCTGTATATTTTGTTCTTATTCCATTGTCATATATACCTATGAAGATACAGTGTAAAGCATCATTTTGAGTTACAAAAAGAATAAAAATAAATCACTTAAATAAGAGCTCATCTTCTGTTCAAAGTGGGTCTCAAGAACAGCTCCGGGGTTTCTGCAAGATCTGAAAAGTGTCAAGGGGTCCTCACTCTGGACACAGCAACGATGACGCTGATGCCTCAGGAGGCCCAGCTCTGCTGCTGGTGGTGAGGGAACTGACAAGGAAAACATACCAGACCTTGTGGTTACCAATCTGCCTGTCGTAGATTCATCTGTTCGTGACAGTATGGGAAAGAGTGTTACATCCTGGAGGCAGACAGAACCCAATCAGCCTTTCTACCTTTGTAGAGATTAAAAATTAAATTGAAGACCCTAACATTAACTCTATGGCTCCTAACTAGACTTACGAATAATCAATCCTAGACTTTGTGAATAATTAATTCCAGGCACTGGTTTTGTATCTCAAACAAAAGGCTTAACTATTTATTAAATATGCAATAACTTCAGCAGAGGAAATCTTAAACAACAAGGTAAGCTCATTAATGCCCATGCTTTAAACCTAAAATATGTGTTTTCGGATACCATTCACAAAAAAGATAGACAGACAAGCAAATACGGTTAAGGAATAGATAAATGAAAGTAAGAAAACTGGCCTGATTACTTAAATGGTTTTCCTCGTACTTAATGTTTTTACCCAGGCACTGGTGTGGGGTCTTTGGTGGCTTTTCTGGAATCACCAATCATGGTCACTCTCTCAGAGGCAGTAAGAACTGCTGATGCTGGAGTCAGAGACAACATAGTGTGGAGCTAGAGGAACACAGCAGGTCCGGCAGCATCAGAGGAGCAGGAAAGTTGACGTTTCGGGAAGGGTCCCCACCTGAAATGTCAAGTTTCCTGCTCCTCTGATGCTGCCTGACCTGCTGTGTTCCTCTAGCTCCACACTGTGTTATCTTATGGTCACTTTTTCAGTTCACTCAGGTAAAGACAGCAATACGCCCAACTCAGCTTTCTACTCTTCTGTGTTTCCAGAAGCTGCTGTAGCAGATTAGGCGGGGAGCTCTCAAATCTTCATGCAGTAGCCAA
The DNA here is from genome assembly GCF_030684315.1 of Stegostoma tigrinum. Lineage (NCBI taxonomy): Eukaryota > Metazoa > Chordata > Chondrichthyes > Orectolobiformes > Stegostomatidae > Stegostoma > Stegostoma tigrinum. The sequence continues at coordinate 52,174,744 of NC_081364.1, read as the reverse complement.
AAACCATTTCCCAGAAAACAGTCAAAAAAAAATCCACCCTGGCTCTGCCCTGATAGACCGTTCGTCCCTTCCTGAGGCTTTAATTAACATTCAATAAGTGTCATCCTTCTCCAACTGTCTTTCTGGAACAATTCCCTTGTATTGATCTTGTTAATAGTCAGCTTCTGCTATCTGTTTAAACATAGTGCTGTACCTGGGGTTGCTGTGTTGGTTGGAACTCCTTTTAACCAAGAATCAGCCTGCAATTAACCTCCAGGCCTGGCTTCACAACTAACAAAGCTGGTTTATACAATGTTTGTAATGAGGTCTGCCAGATGGACCACATAGAATATGAGTTCCCTGATTAGGGCTGTTCATAGGGTCCAATCAGTGACCCCTGGCTTATATGTAAAAAGGGAAGTGTCAGAGATACTGATACTCTAGTATCTGACTCTGAATTAGCAGGACTCTAGTCAAGGAATGTTCATGTGTAAATAAAGGGTGACTTGGTGACATGATACCAGCCTTGAAGAAATTATTTCAGTTTTGTCTATTATAGAGTCATACAGCTATCACATCATCATAGTATCCCTACAGTATGGGTGCAGGCCATTCAGCTTATCAAGTCCATGTAGACCCTCAGAAAAACATCCCATCCAGACCCAAGATAACAAAGTGTGAAGCTGGATGAACACAGCAGGCCAAGCAGCATCTTAGGAGCACAAAAGCTGATGTTTTGGGCCGAGACCCTTCATCAGAGAGGGGGGTTGGGAGAGGGTTCTGAAATAATTAGGGAGTGAGGGGGAGGCAGGCTGAAGATGGATAGAGGAGAAGATAGGTGGAGAGGAGAGTATATGTGGGGAGGTAGGGAGGGGACAGGTCAGTCCGGGGAGGACGGACTGGTCAAGGAGGCGGGATAAGGTTAGTAGGTGGGAAATGGAGGTGTGGCTTGAGGTGGGAGGAGGGGATAGGTGAGAGGAAGAACAGGTTAGGGAGGCGGGGATGAGCTGGGCTGGTTTTGGAATGCAGTGGGGCGAGGGGATGAGCTGGGTTGGTTTTGGGATGCAGTGAGGGAAGGGGAGATTTTGAAGCTTGTGACGTCCACATTGATACCATTGGGCTGCAGGGTTCCCAAGCGGAATATGAGTTGCTGTTCCTGCAACCTTCAGGTGGCATCATTGTGGCACTGCAGGAGGCCCATGATGGACATGTTGTCTAGGGAATGGGAGGGGGAGTTAAAATGGTTCGCGACTGGGAGGTGCAATTGTTTATTGCGAACCAAGCGGAGGTCTTCTGCACAGTGGTCCCCAAATCTCCGCGTAGTTTGTAGAGGAAGCCACAACGAGTACAATGGATACGGTATACCACATTGGCTATCCAGACCCATCCCCCTTTCCTATCCCTGTCACCCTGCATTTACCATGATGTATCTACCCAGCCTGCACATCCTTGGATACTGTGGGCATGCAGGCATGGGGAGAATGTGCAAACTCCACACAGACAGTCGCTTGAGGATGGAATCAAGCCTGGATCCCTGGTGCTGTGAGGCAGCAGTGCTAACCACTGAGCAGCCATGCCACCCTTACAGCATGGAAAAAGACGTTTTGATACACACCAACCATGTTCCCAAAAAATGGTCCCACCACCACTTCCTCTGGCAGTTCATTCCACACACTAACCAGTCTCTACGTAAAGAAACAGCCCCACATGTCCCTTTAAAATCTCTTTCTGCACATCTTATAAGTATGCCTCCTAGCTCCTCCAAAGTCCACATGTCATTTCCAGTTCAATTGGATTCTCCAGCATCTGCAGTTCCCATTATCACCTTCACATTGAGAGTACCTGCATTGTGTTTCGCAGTACTATCACAATGCTGAATGGGGTAGACTTCAAATAGATCAAGCAACTCAAGACTGGGCACCCATGAGCCACATTGGGCCATCATTAGCAGCAAAATCATAATCCAACAAAATCTGCAAGGTCATGGACTGGCATACCCCTGACTGAACCATTACCATTAAATCAGAGTGAGCGAAAGCGACCTGGCAATTTAAGTCGAGGGACAAATCAAAAAGATCAAAGGGGATATTTCAGGGGAACAGTTCTGAGGAAGGGTCACCGGACCTGAAATATTAACTCTGATTTTTCCTTCACAGATGCTGCCAGAACTGCTGGGCTTTTCCAGTAACTTTGTTTTCGTTCCTGATTTACAGCATCCGCAGTTCTTTTGGTTTTTATACAATGCCATAGGTCAAGTGCTCGAAGATGGGATTAGAATACTTCAGTCATTGTTTTTGACCATCACAGACATGAGAGGCTGTAGGACCTTTTTCTCAACTGTGGGTCTCTATGACTCTAAGTAATTTGTGCTGTAGATAAAAGGGAACCAGTGGGTGTATTGTTTTGAGGTTTCTGGAGGGCATTTGATAAAATGCCACATCAACGGTTATTATGACAAATATAATCTCACAGTGTAGGGAGTAACATATTGGCATGGAAAGTCGATCTGTGTTTGCTAACAAGAAGCAGAGAGTGGGAATAAATGGATCTTTTTCAGGCTGGCAGGGTGATATGAATGGTGTGCCACAATGGTCGTTGCTGAGACCTCAATGTTTTGCAATTTATACAAAAGATTTGGATGAAGGCATTAAAGGTACGATGGCTAAATTTGCTGATGATACCAAGATAGGCAGAAAAGTGAGGTGTGAAGAGGTCACAAACTGTATCCAAAGGGATAGAAATGGTTGAGTGGACAAAAATATGGCAAATGGAGTACAATGTGATAAATTTTGAAGTTGTCCACTTTGGCAGAAAGAATAAAAATGAAGCTTAATATCTAAGTGGTCAGCTGCTGCAGAGCTCTGAGATGCAGAGACAACTGGGTGTTCTAGTGCATGAGTCACAAAAGGTTAGAATGAGGCAGTAATGATTAATCAGAATGTTGTGGTTTATAATGAGAGAAATTGAATGCAAGATTAGGGAGGTTATGTTTCATTCATATAGTGGATTGATAATACTGTATCTGGAAGAATGTTAATGCATTGGAAGCAGTTCAGAGAAGGTTTACTACACTAATACCTGAAATGAGCAGATTGCCTTGTGAGGAAATGGTAGACAAGTTAGGCTTCTCTCCTCTGGAGTTTAGGAGAGTCAGAGTGACTTCACTGAAACATATAAGATGCTGAGGGGCTTGACAGTGTGGGTGTTGAAAGGATGTTTCCTCTCATGGGACAATCTAGAACTGGAGGTCATAGTTTAAAAATGGTGTCCATTTAAAACTCATGAGGAAGCATTTTTTCTCTCAGAGGTTGACAATGAATGCAGAATCTTTAAGTATATTTAAGGCAGAAGTATGTAGATTCTTGATTACCATGGGGATGAAAGATAATTGGAGATATGCAGAAATGTAGAGTTGAGGTTGAAATCAGATCAGCTATGATCTTATTGAATGGCAGAGCAGGCTTGAAGGGTAGACTGGTATCTTGTTCATTGTTTGTACAGTAATTACCCTCTGGGCAGTAAATGCAGACCTAGCCAGCAATGCTCACAATCCATGAAGGAATTTTTAAAAATTGAAATGCAACAGCTTCTTTTGCATTTATGTTACCAGAAAACATTGAATTACCTTGCAATATACAGAGCATCCTGGTGGTTTTGAATCAATGCAGTGTGGCTCCAAATACCTTCTATAAGGAGGTGTAATCTGAGAAAAAATCTAGGCAACTGCACAGATGAACTCTTTATATAGGAATTGACTGTGCTTGGCACGATCTTGTAATAAATTCTACAAATTCAATTTTGGAAAGAGGAACATCAGGCCTTTGCTAAAATTCAAAGGATCATTTAGCATTCAGATTATAATTGTGAGTTTACTGATTCTATTTGCACTGGTCTGTGCTATGTTGTAGAAAAACTGTAATATTGTGTTTTTTTCATGTGAAAATGTCTCAAATCATTTCAAAGTTATCCAATTTACCACTGCTCAATGTATCTGATACATAATTCCAAAAATATTATTCATATATGAAAATTAAATTAAAAATGTTTTGTTGAACTTTTTATGTTGAAGCTTTTTTGGATCTGTAGCTCAATGTATATGTATTAAGTATATAATGAAACATGTTATGGAGCAGCAATATTGCTTAATTCTTTAATAGTCCCTGTGGAGAATGATCCAATGGGTGTAGACATGCTTGCCGAGCCGGCGTGATTTGTAGCTTGGGTTATGGATGAGGTTGTAGATGCACTCACCAAGTCGGTGGGTTTGGTTGCAAACATTTTGTCAACATGCTAGGTAACATCATCAGTGCACCTTCAGTGAAGCATTGGTGTTCAATCTTGCTCACTATTTATATGCTTCGGTTTGCTGGGGTGGTTGGTATCACTTCCAGTTCTGTTTCCCTGTGGTTGATACACAGAGTCTAATTCAATGTGTTTGTTGATGGAGTTCTGGTCGGAATACCAGGCCCCCAGGAATTCCCTGGCGTGTCTTTGTTTGGCTTGAGCTATTATGGACATGTCCCAGTCAAATTCATGTCCCTCATGTGCCGTGTGTATTGAGACAAGTGAGAATTGTTCATATCATTTGGTGGCTTGTTGGTGTTCATGTATCCGTATTGTCAGTTTTCTTCTGGTCTAGCCTAGTTAGTTTTTCTCACAGTCCTTGCAAGGTATTTTGTATATTACACTGGTTTTGGGTATGGGATCCTTTACATTCGTCAGTAGCTGTCATAGCGTGGTTGTCAGTTTGTGGGCTAACTTGATACCTAGGGGTCTGAATAGTCTTGCGGTCATTTCTGATTTGTCCTTGATGTACGGTAGGGTGGCTAGTTTATCTGGCTGCGTTATGTCTTCCTGTGTAGTCTGTCTCGGAGATAACCGCAGATCGTGATTTTTGGGTATCCATTTCTTTTGAAGGCTCTGTATAGGTGCTCGTGTTCTGCTTTGCATAATTCTGGGTTGCTGCAATGTGTTGTGGTTCGTTTTAAATAGCGTCCTGATGCAGCTTTGTTTGTGGGCGTTGGGGTGGTTGCTGATATAATTGAGTATCTGGTCCGTATGTATGGTCTTTCTATATATGTTAGTCTGGAGTTCTCCATTGCTTTTGTGTTCTACCATTATGCCCAGGAAGGGTAGTCAGTTGTTCTCTTCTGCTTTCATGAATTTTATCCCAGTGATGATGTTGTTTATGTGTCAGTAGGTTTCTTCCAGTTTTGTGCATTTAATCACGAGTGTCATCTACATGTCTGACCCAAAGTTTGGTTTGTTTCGTGGGGAGCACTCCCCATTCTAACCATTGCATTACTACTACAGGGACTACCACAGAACTTAAACTACAAACCATCTGTCAACAATCCACAGGCACAGAGGAAAGCTGAACAAAACAGCCACAGAATGATAACGGTTATGATCAAGTATGCCCACAAGTGCCTCCACAAATATGAGTGGGAAATTGCACACCAAAAACTCCACATTCCAACACAACCAACCAGGGAGGGACATCCACATGGGAACAATCCATCACCATGCAACAACAAAAGACCAGAACAAAGAAAAGGATAGCCCTACAAGAAAAACTGTCCAGACTCACCCACAACAATGACATGGACAACATCATGGATTAAAAACATCTCAGACCGACCACTTACAGACACCGAGAAGACCGTCCCAGTACACGAACTGAATTGTAACAACAGAAGCGCCAAAAAGACTGACTTCCTGGCTGCGCTGGAATCGACAATAAAGAACGATGGACTCACGGAGGAAATACAACAGACGATCAGAAAGGTGACTGTCCCAACATGGTACAGAAAAGGAAAGTGGAACACATTCAACACAGAAGAGAAGAAAGCTTGGGAAGACTGAAGAAAGACAGAAACATCGTAACCTTACCAGCAGACAAATGACGCATGACAGTAATCCTTCACAGAACCCAATACATTGAGAAAGATAACACACTACTAGCAGATACTGACACCTATCAACAGATGGTGATAGGCCCAACATCACAGTTAGGGAAAATGAGTTGCAACGACCCTGAAGAAATTACATCTCAGAAGACATCAGCAAGACAGACTACCATAAACTGAAGCCACAGGGATCCAACACACCCCGATTCTACAGACTCCCCGAGATACACAATCTGGGGATCCCCCTCAGACCTGTTGCCTCTTTACCAGGCACACGAACATATAGATTTGCCAAAGAACTACAACAGAAATTGAAATACTTAGGGACAACAATACCGACTCCGTCCGCTCATCCCGAGAATTTGTCAACGTCATCAAGGATGCCAGCATAGAAGAAGATGAGATGATGATATTATTAGACATAACAACACTATTTACATCCATAAACATTGATCTAGCCAGAGAGACAATTGCCACACTGCTGGATGAATCAACTAGGCAGGCTACCCAGGACATCAACAACGTCAATAAGGACAATACCATGAAATGACTAGAACTCTGTCTCTCAACCCACCACCTTCAATGACAGCATATACAAACAAATCAATGGAACGAATGGGATTGCCAATATCAGGACTGATTGCAGAAGCAGCAATACAAGGGTTAGATTGGACAGTGCTCCACACTACACAAACCAAACTCTGGGTCCAATATATAGATGCAGCCTTCATGATTATTAAACACACAAAACTAGAAGAAACCCACTGACACATTAACATCCTCCTCACTGGGATAAAATTCCCGAAAGAAGAAGAGAACAACAACCGACTACCCTTCCTGGACATCATGGTAGGAGGCAAAAACAATGGGGAACTCCAGACTAACATGTATAGAAAGATCTCGCATACGGACCAGATGCTCAATTACACCAGCAACCATCCCAACGCCCACAAACAGAGCTGCATCAGGATGTGACTTAAATGAGCCACAACACATTGCAGCAACCTGGAACTACAGGAAGCAGAACAGGAGCACCTAAATGGAGTCTTCAAAAGGAACGAATACCCAAGAAGCACAATCTGCCGTTACCTCCGAGACAGACCACAACAGGAAGATGTGACATGGCCAGACTCACTAAACCACCCTACAATACATCAGGGACATTTCAGAGATGACCACAAGACGATTCAGACCCCAGAAAACTGACAGTAGGGATGCACAAACACCAATTAGCCATCAAGAGATACGAACAATTCCCACTTGTCTCACTACACACGGACAACAAGGGACATGAATTTGACTGGGACAACACGTCCATAATCACACAAGCCAAACAGAGACACACCTGCGAATTCCTAGAGGCCAGGTATTCTGACCAGAACTTCATTAGCAAACACATTCAATTAGACCCTATGTACAAACCACTGAGAAACAGAACTGGAAGTGGTACCAAACACCCCAACGAACTGAGGCATATAAATAACAAGTGGGACAGAACACCAACGCTTCACCAGAGGGACACTGACGTTGTTACCTAGCAGGGTGACAAAACGTTTGCAACCAAACCCATCGGCACAGTAAGCAAGTCTACAATCTCATGCATAACCCGAGCTATGAATCTTCTTGAAAACTTAAGAATGATCCAGGCTCTGTGTTTAGGCATCATTAGCTTCTATCCATTCAGTTTGAACTATCAAAACGACAATTTCTTGTTATTTCTTTCAGTGGTCCAAAGCAAGAACAAGACAATCAAAATGAATAAGTATCAGGTGATCATTCAGCTGCCAAAACTTTCTGCTTAAACAATTTTTGCAAATGAAATGGAGAGAAGAGTTGGATTGCAGTAAACTTTTTTTTGAAGCAATGTGATACCTGTCAGTTCTATAAAATGATTTTTTTCTATTTGTATCAGCTGATGTCAACAAATGGTGAAAGAAGGTCGCCAGTAATTTAAAATTCATGATCCATCAACTGGAACGCAACAACTTCAGTTGAAACTTCTGTTCTTTATCTGAGCATAATTTTGAAAGGAATGCTGTGGCTGATCTCAGCTGGCCCTTAGTGGATGAATATTAAATGTTCCCATATCTTCAGGGCAAATCTGAGCTGGTAATCAGATAGCACAGACGCTCTGTTACCAAGAATGACTTGGGTGTGCTACTACCTCGCCAAGTCCCGATGGATCTAGCTGCAAGACTGGGCCTGCAGGAGGTGAGAGATCTTACAAGAGGAAAAAAAACCCTGATATTGACTGCTTCCTTACTAATTAACTTGACCCAGATACATATATCCAATGATAGTATTGGTGCTAGTGATCATTGGACAGTTCTCATTGAGAAGTTGCTTCACTTCTAAACTGAGGATATCCTACATTATATTGTGTGGTACGAGTACTATGCAAACTACAATATATTCCGAATATGTTTAGCAGATGCTCACTCCGCATCTCTGAAGCACTTGGGAAATCAGCAACAGCAGAATTCAATTTAACTACAGTCACGGCCTGGCATAGAAAGAACATAGAGCATAGAACAGTACAGCACAGTACAGACCCTTTGGCACATGATGTTGTGCCGACCTTTTATCCTACTAAGATCAAACTACCCTGCATACCCTATATGTTACTATCCTCCATGTGCCTATCCAAGAGTCACTTAAAAGTCTCTAAAGTATCTGACTTCACTACCACTGCCAGCAGTGCATTCCACACACCCACCACGCTCTGTGTAAAGAACCTACCTCTGACATCTCCCCTATACCTTCCGTTAATCACCTTAAAATTATTCCCCTTGTATTAGTCATTTTCACCCTTGGAAAAAGTCTCTGACTATCCTCTCTACCAATGCCTCTCATCATCTTGTACACCTCTATCAAGTCACCTCTCGTCCATCTTCGCTCCAATGAGAAAACCCTAGCTCCCTCAACCTTTCCTCATAAAACCTGCCCTCCAGTCCAGGCATCCTGGTAAATCTCCTCTGCACCCTCTCTAAAGCTTCTACATCTTTTCTATAATGAGGTGACCAGAACTGAACACGATATTCCAAGTGTGGTCTAACCAGGGTTTTAGAGAGTTACAGCATAACTTCGCGGCTCTTAACCTCAATCCCCGTGTCAATGAAAGCCAACACACCATATGCCTTCTTAAAAACCCTATCAACTTGGGTAGCAACTTTGAGGGATCTATAGACATGGACCCCAAGATCCCTCTGTTCCTCCACACTGCCGAGAATCCCGCCATAAACCCTGTATTCTGCGTTCAATTTTGACCTTCCAAAATGAATTCCTTCACACTTTTCTGGGTTGAATTCCATCTGCCACTTCTTTGCCCAGCTCTGCGTCCTGTCAATATTCCACTGCAACCTACAACAGCCCTCCACACTGTCCACAACTCCACCAACGTTCTTGTTATCGGCAAACTTACTAACTTCCAGTTCCTCATCCAAGTCATTTATAAAGATCACAAAGAGCAGAGGTCCCAGAACAGATCCCTGTGGAACATCACTGGTCACCGAGCTCCAGGTTGAATTCTTTCTATCTACTACCACCCTCTGTCTTCTATTGTACAGTCAGCTTCGTATCCAGACAGCCGAATTTCCCTGAATCCCATGCCTCCGTACTTTCTGAATGGGCCTACCATGGGAAACATTATAAAATGCCTTGCTAAAATCCATATACACCACATCCACTGCTCTACCTTCATCGATCTGTTTTGTCACATCCTCAAAGAATTCAGTAAGGCTTGTGAGGCATGATCTGTACCTCACAAAACATATCTTTCACTCAACCACTAATGCCAAACCAGAGGATCAATCTTGAGGAGTGTAGGAGGACAAGCTTGACTCAGCATCAGGCACACCTAAAAAATGAGATGTTGACCTGGCTGGAATACATGCATATCGGAAGGAGTATAAGGTAGATAGCACTAAGCACTCCCACAACAGCCAGTTCATAGATCTGTGGTCCTGCCATGTCTAGATGGGAATGGTGGTGGGCAATAAAAAAAACACCAAAGAAGAGAGCTCCACAAATCCTATCCTCAACAATGGGGACTCCAACATACCAGTGTAAATGATAAAACTGAAGCATTAACAATCTACCAGCTTTAGTCAGAGTGCCAAATGGATAATCCATCTTGGCCTTTTTCTGAGGTCTCCAACATTGCAGATACCAGTCTTCAAATGAAACATTCCATGTGTTATCAACAAATAGTTGAAGGCACTCACTTACAAAAGGCTGTAGGTCTGGCAACATTCATGTGTAGTACTGAAGACTTGTGTTATAGAATTAGCTGCCCCTCTAGCCAAGTTGTTTCAGTACATCTACAAAACTAGCAACTAACCAGCAATGCAGAATATTGAGCAGGTATGTCCTATATACAAGAAGCAGGTCAAATCCACTTCGGCCAATTATCATGCCGCCTACTCTTACCAACAAAACAGTGCAAGGCATCATCGGCAGTAATATGAGTGGAACTTGTATGGTGATAATTTGCTCAACAATGCAGAATGTGAGTTCCAGTGGGACCACAAGACCATGAGATATAGGAACAGTATTATGTCATTCAGCCCAATTCTGCTCCGCTATTTGATCATAGCTGATAGTTTCTCAACCCTATTCCCCCGCCATCTCTCCATAACATTCGATTGTTTTTTTTATTGGAATCATTTATTGTCGCTTGTATTCAAATAAAATCCAGTGAAAAGTGTGCACCGTCACCATACATAGGCCCCATTCACATTATCAGAACGAAATAACCAAAACAAAACTTAAAGCAAATCCAACTTTCCTTCTCTGCTGTTATACTTCTGCTCCAGCTTTCCTAGCCAGCACCACGCTACCACCAGAGTCTCGCTCAGGGCTTCATCAGCCCACCTTCTAAACAAGAAATTCTGAATGTGAGTTCTGTCATAGAATTCTGTCTAAATTACACTCAATGACTTGGCCTTCACAGCCCTCTGCAGCAATGAGCTCCACAGATTGACCACCCTCTGGCCAAAGGAACTCCTCCTCATCTCAGTTCTAAAGAGTTATCCTTTCACTCTGAGGCTGTCGGTCTTGGTCTCTCCTTCACATCCTTGAAATTGAAACATCTCCTCCACATCCACACTATCCAGGTCTTTCAGAATCCTGCACATTTCCATCAGATCCCCCATCATCCTTCTAAACTCCAAGTACAAGCCCAGAGTCCTCAACTGGTCCTCAAACGGCAAGTCCTTCATCCCTGGAATCATTCTTGCGGATGTCCTTTGCACTTGCTCCAAGGCCATCTCATCCTTCTTTAGAAATGGGATCTAAAACCATTCACAATATTCCAAATGTGGCCTGATCGAGCCTCACGTAGCCTCAGCAGGACATCCCTGCTCTAATATTCTCGTCCCTCAAAATGAATGTTAACCATTCATCTCCTGACCTTAATAAAGTTTTGGGTAAAATATAGACGAAGATCTGAAGTCAGTAAGTGTTGGGTGTGTGACATTAAGGCAACATTTGGACAACTATGGCATCAAGAGACAATCTAGTAATAGTCAAGTCAATGGGAATTGTGGGAAGACTCCTTCAATGGTTGGAATTATACTTAACATAAAGGATGATGTTGTGACTTTTGGAGGTCAATCATCTCAGCAGTGGATGTCACAGCAGATGGCAGGCTGGTGTCCGAGACAAAACCATTTTCAGCTACTTCAACAATGGTTTGCTCTTCAGCGTAAGACAAGAAGTAAATTTCACTGGTGATTACACAATCTTCAGTACCATCACAACTCCTCACATACTGGAGCATTCTGTGCCCACTTGCAGCCACATTTGGACAATATTTGGGTTTGGATTGATAAGTGGTAAATAACATTCCCATCAACTATCGCCAACAAGAGAAAGAATCTAGACAGCTCCTTTTGACATCCAACATCTGTCACGATTGCTGAATTCTCACCATTGACATTCAGGGGTTACCATCAATTAGGGACTGAACTGGATCAGTCATTTAAATACTGAGTGCGAGAAAAAGCCAGAGGCTGAGTACTCTGCAGTAAGCAAACTCTTCTCCAGGTTCCCCAAAGCATAGCTATCATCGACAAGGCACAAGTCAGGAACATGACAGCCTGGTCTGGTCGAGTACAGCTACAACTACTCTCAAGCTATTCAAAGCCATTTAGGGCTTAACAACTCGATTGATCAGCACACTATCCACATGTTAAACATTGACTTTTTTCACTGTCGGTCCTCAATTGTAGCAAAGGCAGCAATCTACAAGATGCACTGCAAAAACCCGTCTAGCCTATTTTCAGTTACAGTTAGTGTGGAAACAGGCCAGGATTACAGTTTCCAATCTTTGTTGTATGACACCTTCTTGAACTATAAGCATCTGGAAGTCAGTTGGAAACAGCACCTGGAGTGAGCCTATTGTTCCCCTATGGCTGAACAGCCTCCCATTAGCTGCTGGCAAGGTATGCACATGGGCAAAGATGACTGGAACTGGATACTGAGAACAGAAGAAAAGAGTCATTGTGGCCTGGGGCAGATTAGCCTTGATTTTACACAATGGCAGGGTAGGTCTGAGAGGTCAAACGGCCTACAGCTGCTCATATTCCTGATATTCTTATGATTACTCTTATGATTTCTTATGTCTGAATGCAGAGTTCAAAAGAGAAAGGAAAGAAACTGGCAAGAAGGAAGAAGTAAGATCTGTCACGTTTACAATTTGGAGAAAATCAAAGTTAGTTGAGTAATCTTTTATGTCTAATGAAAACACTCACTTAAAATAGTTAAAGCCAGCTGCCAGTTTGTAAGCACAGATAATAAATTGTTTTCATGGTGCAGCTAGAGTCTTTTTAAGATTAATTTGAACAATGCTGTATGACAGGGTAGAATTGGATTGCTGGAGGGACAAAAGAAAAACAACTATTTGTGTGGTTAATTAATCAATTAAAGCATTCAGTAATAGAAAATTCAACTGCTCTATTAAAAATACTGGCAAGATATCCATGTTGAATGTTTTGGCAACAACTAAATGGGTTATTCGTAACTGCATTGTCGTGAAGTAATAAACAAATTAAGTTTTCTTTTTTAAGTTGTTTATTCTCAATTCTCAATGTTTATTTAAAACAGAATTATAGACCGGTTTTGTATTCTTAAAAGGAAGGGACTTATAGTCACATCATTACAAAATGCAAATAAATTCATGAAAATGTAGACACTGTAATTATTAAGGAATTGTCTGCACATTCCAATCTGTACCAAGTCAACATGGACAAATTCAGAATCCAAGTTGAAATTTGAAAATCTAGATTTAATGACTCAAATCTTGATATCCAATTCCAATTGCAATACTTGAGAATGTAACACATGGAATCACAGAATAAAAAGAAATCCTTCAGCCTGCTGTGTCTATATGACACTTCAGAGGAATAATTTAACTGGTCCTGCTTCCCCTGACGTTTCCTTGCATATTCTGCAAATTTTTCCTTTTCAGATAATGATCCAAATCTCTTTTGTAAACCTCAATTGAATCTGCCTCTACCATACAGTTTCTCTCTATCTAATCTATTCAAACTGAACATAATTTTGAAAAATTCTATTACGTTTTCTCTCAACCTTCTTTTCCAAGGTACCCAACTTTTCCAAACTACTTAACTGAAATTTCTCATTTCTGAAACCAATCTCAATGAATTTTGCTGTACTGTTTCTAATTTCTTTATATATTTCCTAAAGTGTAGCACCCAGAATTAGATACAATACTCTAGCTGAAGCTGTGATCTTTATACCAAAATACATCATTTCATAAACCTCTGCAGTATCTTTCATCTACTACTTGTCTGCTCATTTGATCAATGTGTCTATATCCCTTTGAGGTTCTCCACTATCCTCCTCACGGTTCACAACATCTTTAATTTTGCTATCCAAATGCTGAAATTGTACACAATGCACCAAGGTTGATGTCATTAATATCTAACAGAAAGAGCTGGAGTCCTAATGCTATCCCTACTGTAAACCTTCCTCCAGTTCAACAGAGAACCATTGACCACTAACTGTTTCCTGTCAGTCAGTCCCACATCCATAAGACAAAGGAGTGGAAGTAAGGCCATTTGGCCCATTGAGTCCACTCCACCATTTAATCATGGCTGATGGGCATTTCAACTCCACTTACCCGCACCCTCCCTGTAGCCCTTAATTCCTTGCAAGATCAAGAATTATTAGTCTCTGCCTTGAAGACATTTAACGTCCCGGCCTCCAGTGCGCTCCGTGGCAATGAATTCCACAGGCCCACCACTCTCTGGCTGAAGAAATGTGTCCTCATTTCTGTTCTAAATTGACCCCCCCTAATTCTAAGGCTGTGCCCACATGTCCTAGTCTCCCCGCCTAACGGAAACAACTTATCAGTATCCACCCTTTCTAAGACATGCTTTATCTTCTAAGTTTCTATTAGATCTCCCCTCAACCTTCTAAACTCTAATGAATACAATCCCAGGATCCTCAGCTGTTCATCGCATGTTAGGCGTACCATTCCAGGGATCATCCGTGTGAATCTCTGCTGGACATGCTCCAGCGCCAGTATGTCCTTCCTGAGGTGTGGGGCCCAAAATTGGACACAGTATTCTAAATGGGGCCTAACTAGAGCTTTATAAAGTCTCAGAAGCACATTGCTACTTTTATATTCCAAACCACTTGAGATAAATGACAACATTACATTCGCTTTCTTAATCATTAACTCAACCTGCAAGTTAACCTTTAGAGAATCCTGGACTACCACTCCCAGATCTCTTTGTACTTTGGCTTTATGAATTTTCTCACCATTTAGAAAATAGCCCATGCCTACATTGAATTTCATCAGCCATTTCCTGGACCACTCTCCTAAACTGTCTAAATCTTTCTGCAGCTTCCCCACCTCCTCAGTACTACCTGCCTGTCCACCTATCTTCGTATCATCGGCAAACTTCGCCAGAATGCCCCCAGTCCCTTCATCCACATTGTCAACATACATCATGAGGTCCAGCCTTGCCCACAAACCTGCTGTGTAGTTCCTCACCAAATACCCCTGGAAATTAATGTACATCACACGAACAACAGCACACCTATCAATTTTTTCTACCAAACCCTCAAAATACTCAAGTGAATTAAACATGGCTTGCTTTCATCATATTCTAGAACTCACCAATAACCCTAACCTGAGCCACTATGTCTAAAAGCCTACCCCCCACTAAAGCCAAACCAGTTGGCCCATAGAAGCTGGGCCCATCCCCGTTCCCTCACCTGAATAAATGTGAAACATCTGCACCTCTTTAGCTCTCTGATGCCTTCACCTGATTCCAAGGAAGACCAGAAAACGTGGTCAGTGTCCCTGCAACTT
Organism: Stegostoma tigrinum; assembly: GCF_030684315.1. Lineage (NCBI taxonomy): Eukaryota > Metazoa > Chordata > Chondrichthyes > Orectolobiformes > Stegostomatidae > Stegostoma > Stegostoma tigrinum. Next base: position 52,159,513 of record NC_081364.1, on the reverse strand, counting down.
AGACTCTCACTTCACCTAGCATCACTGGATGCATTCCATTTGATGCTAGAATTGAGACTATTATATCCAAAACTTTAATGAATTCTGATTATACTGATTGTGAATAATTAGAATGCTGAATTACTGCTTAATTGTAATATTGCAAACAGAATAGGCAGCAAATCTAATGTGATAAATCTGATGTGCTTAGATATTCTCTAAACTATCTGATCAAACAGACATTATTACAGATGTCTAGGATTTGAACCCAGGCATCCTGGCTCAGGGGCAGGGACACTACTGCTGTGCCACAGGAGCCCTACTGAAGCATTATAATGCAGGAACAAAAACAGAGTTGCTGGAAAAGCTCAGCAGGTCTGGCAGCATTTGTGAAGAAAAGAATCAGAGTTAATGTTTCGGGTTTGGTGACCTTTCCTCAGAACATTCTTGAGGGTCACTGGACCTGAAACATTAACTCTGAGCTTTTCCAGCAACTTCTGTTTTTGTCCTGTTTTACAAACATCTGCAGTTCTTTCAGTTTTCATTACAATGCAGAAATGTTTACTAATCTTATATAGGTTTCTCTCTTGTTTAAGTTGTAAATGCATTTATTTTAAACAGCTAATTATGTATTTTTGATTTTTGACCCTTTTTCTTCCTTTCATAGTGTGAAGATTTAGGGATGAGATATATTATGGGATTTGTTTTAAAAAAAATGTAAATTCACAAGGCTTTAAAAAGCAGATCAGGGTTCCAACTTCAAGCTGTTGGAGGGCTTGAGCATTGTCTACTGTAACTGAGGATATGAAACAAATTGGCAGCCTATTTCATTAGCCCAACAAAGCAGTCACACTTTTTTTTTCTCTTATCCAGAAGTGCTCCTTCACACAATAGGACACTTTCTTTCCCCATCACCAATTCATCCCTGGCATTTTTCATCACCAGTAAGTCACCTGAGTTTCCAAATGTTTGAATGCAACATCACCAACAGTGAAGAAGTGGCATGTCAGTGGTGGGACAATTATTGGAAAAGATTCTCGGGGACAAGATTTATATGCATTTAGAAGCAAATGGACTTATTAGCGAGAGACAGCATGGTTTTGTGTGAATGAGGTTGTGCCTCACTAACTTGATCAAGTATTTTGAGAATGTGACGAAGATGTTTTTTGAGGGAAAAGTGGTTATTGTTGTCTACATGGACTTCAGTAAAGCCTTTGACAGGGTCTCTCATGGCAGACTGGTACAAAAGGTGAAGTCACATGGTATCAGGGGTGAGCTGGCAAGATGGTTACAGAACTGGCTTAGTCATAAGAGACAGAGAGTAGGGGTGGGAGGATGCTTTTCGGAATGGAAGGTTGTGACTAACGGTATTCCACAGGGATCAGCGCCAGGACCTTTGCCATTCATGGTCGACATAAATGATTTGGAGGAAAACATGGCTGGTCTAATTAGTAAGTTTGTAGACCATGCAAAGATTAGTGGAGTCTTGCAGAGTGAGGATACAGCAGGATATAGGTCAAATGGAGGTATGGGTAGAAAAGACGGCAGGTAGAGATTAATCCAGACAAATGTGAGGTGATGCATTTTGGAAGGTTAAGTGCAGGTGGAAATTGTACAGTGGATGGCAGAACCGTTAGGAGTATTGATATGCAGAGGGATCTGGGTGTGCAGGTCCACAGAATTTTGAAGGTGGCAATAAGGTAGTAAAAAAGGTGTATGGCATGCTTGCTTTCATTGGAAGGGGCATTGAATATAAGGATAGAACTTCAGTTAGAACTTTAGTTAGGCCACACTTGGAATATCATGCGCAGTTCTGGTTACCACAATACTAGAAGCATATGGGTGCTTTGGAGAGGGTACAGAAAAAGTTTACCAAGATGTGCCCTGGTATGAGGGATTTTGGCTATAAAGAAAGGTTGGATAGACTGATTCTGTTTTCATTGGAATGCAGGAGGTTGAGGGGCAACTATTAGAAGTTTATAAAATTATAAATGGCATGGATAGAGTGGAAAGTATATGGTTGTTTTTCTAGAGTGGAGGGATCAATTAATAGGGAACATAGGTTCAAGGTGCAGGGTAAGAGATAATGGGAACTGCAGATGCTGGAGAATCCAAGATAACAAAGTGAGGGGCTGGATGAACACAGCAGGCCAAGAACATCCTAGGAGCACAAAAGCTGACGTTTCGGGCCTAGACCCTTCATCAGAAAAGCCTTTTCTGATGAAGGGTCTAGGCCTGAAACGTCAGCTTTTGTGCTCCTAGGATGCTGCTTGGCCTGCTGTGTTCATCTAGCCCCACACTTTGTTATCAAGGTGCAGGGCAGCTGAGGGAAGATTAGAAGAGATGTGCAAGGCACAGTTTTTCACACAAAGGATGGTGAGTGCCTGGAACCTACTGCCAGAACAGGCATTGACAGCATTCAAGAAGCACCTGGATGAATACATGAATTGTAAAGGAATAGAGGGTTATGAATCCTATAACTGAAAACAGTTTTAATATGTTAGGCTAAAATGTGTCAGCCCAGGCTTGGAGGGTCGAAGGGCCTGTTCCTGTACTGTGTTGTTCTTTGTTTTTTGAACGAGGGTGACTGATAAATCAAAACAGAATTAGAAGGGAGAAATCATTCTTATATTGGTGAGGGTAATTCTAGTCACATGAAGTGTCATGTGACGGCAAATACTTTTTAAGAGGAGGATTGATGGTTTGTTCAATACATTTATTGACAAATCCCACAATAAGGAGGGAGATATAGCTCCTGTTAATATAGATACATAGACAAATTTGAAACAAAGAACTTCAAGTTATATGCTGGGGTTCCAAGCTGGAATCTAAAATGAAGGATGTGAGTGTTTGCTGTTAGAAATGTCCCGAAAAGTGACAAAAATGGGTTGGAAGGGAGCACAAAAATAGGTGGGAAGGCAGGAGGTGAGCATGAGGTGAAGAGTCTGTAGAGGCATACAAATAGGTTAAACAAGTGGGCGACAACTTTGCAGATAGAATATAATGTGGGGAAATGTGAGAATATGCACTTTGGCAGGAAGAATACCTGAGCTAAACACTACTTAAATGGGGAAAGACTGCAGAAAGCTGCAGCTCAGAGAGATTTGGGGATACCCATGCATGAATCGAAAAAACAAACCTCCAAGTTGAGGTGGGTGACAAGGAATGCCCTTATTTTGAAAGGTCTCTCGTATAAAATTGCAGAAAACTTGTTAAATTATACAAGGCACTAGTTAGACTGCATCGAGAATACTGTGACTAGTTTTGGTCCCCTTATCCAAGAGAAGATAATTATTTTAATCAATCTGCTTGGACATGTTATGCCACTTTTCTGGCGCAGGTGGGCGTCAACATCTTCAGTCAAACCATACAATGTAGTGAAATGGGAAGCCAGAAGATTGGGAAGCCTTTAAAAACCAGCAGAGAGAACAACCAGAAGGAAGCGCTAAGGGGCAAGAAGATGAAATGTGAGGTTAAGCTAGCTAGTAACATAAAAGAAGATTGCAAGAGATTTTTTAAGATACATAAAAGGTAAGAGAGATGCAAGAGTGGACATTGGACTGCTGGTAAATGAGGCTGGAGAAGTAATAATGAAGAACAAAGAAATCGTAGTGAGACTGAATGGGTATTTTGCATCAAGTTTCACAGTGGAAGGCACTGGAGCATTAAGAGAGACATGGAGGAGAGATGCAAGCAGGAGCCATCACCAAAGGGCAGGTGCTAAGGAAGCTGAAAGGTCTGAAGGTGGACAAACAATCCAGATAGACTGTGCCTTAGAGTTATGAACGAGATTGTTGAGGCATTGGTTGTGATCATTCAAGAATCCCTGTAGTCAGGGAGGGCGCCAGAGGACTGGAAAAGGTGGCACGGTGGCTCAGTGGTTAGCACTGTAGCCTCACAGCACCAGGGACCCAGGTTCGATTCCAGCTTCGGGTAACCGTCTGTGCGGAGCTTGCATACTCTCCCCGTGTCAGCGTGGGTTTTCTCCGGGTGCTCCGGTTTCCTCCCACAGTCCAAAGATGTGCAGATTAGGTGAATCAGCCATGCTAAATTGCCCGTAGTGTTCAGGGGTGTGTGGGTTGTAGGGGAATAGGTCTGGGTGGGATGCTCCAAGAGGCGGCGTGGACTTGTTGGGCCTAAGGGCCTGTTTCCACACTAATCTAATCTCATCTAACACCACTGTTTAAGAAGGGAGGGAGGCAGAAGACAGGGCATTATTGACCAGTAAACCTGATCTTGTCTCTGGTCAGATTTTAGAGTCCACTATTAATAATGAGGTTTCAGAGTACTTGGAAGTGCATGGTAAAATAGGGCTGAGTCAGCATGACGTAATCAAGGGGAGGTCATGCCTGACAACTCTGATGGGATTCTTTGAGGAGGTAATGAGGAAGTCAGATGAAGGACAGTGAACATGATCTATTTGGATTTCCAGAAGGATTTTGACAAGGTGTTGCACAGGAGGCAGCGGATTAAGACAAGACCGTGTTAGGGGCAAGGTACTAGCCTGGATTGGTTGACTGGCAAAAGGCTGAGAGAAGGGATAAAGGGGTCTTTTTGGGATGGGAGCCAGTGACTAGTAGAGTTCTGCAGGAGTTGGTGTTGGGACGATAACTATTCACGTTATACATTAACAATCTGGATGAAGGAACTGAGGGCGTTATTGCTATGTTTGCAGATGACACAAAGGGGCAGGCAGAGTTGAGGAGGTTGAAGGAGGACATGGACAGGCAAGGGGCGTGGGCAAAGAAGTGGCAGATGGAATGCAATGTGAGAAAGTGCGAGGTTATGCACTTTGGTAGGAAGAACAGAGGCACAGGCTATTTTCAAAATTGGGAAAAGGCTTTGGAAATCTGAAGAACGAGGAGACTTAGGAGTAGTGGTTCAGGGTTCTCTTAAGGTTAACATGCAGGTTCAGTTGGCAGTTCAGAAGGCAGATGCAATGTCAGCATTCATTTAAAAATGGCTAGAATACAAAAGTGGAGATATATAGCTGAGGCTGTATCATTGAATTGAATTAGCTTGAGTGCAGTGAAAAGTTTACAAGTTGCCATGTATGGTGTTGTCTTAGGTACAAGATGCCTAGGTACAGATGCTTCAGTACAAGTCCTCAGAAAATTGGAAAAATAAAGAAATAAAAAGTCCAGCATTGCAGATTTTAGGAACAAGTTAGAAAGTAGAGAAATAAGAACTTCAGTACAATGGACCTTCCAACCCAGTCAATACTGGCACATAGACTCCAATCTGCGCTGAGCCTTGACCAAGCTCCACCTCCAGGCTCTTGAGGCTGCAAGGCTGTTTTGGAATTGCCTCGAGGCTGGTAGTCCATGCTGAGGCTACATTGGGCCAAAAGACCACCAGGGGCTGCTCGGAGACCACCACGCTGGGGGCTGGTGGCTGCCACACCAGGCCGAGAGGATGCCTCAATAGGTCCGTGATGAGGCCAAGAGTCCGAGACTGAGCTGAGGCCGGGAGTCCAAGTCGAAGAAGTGAGAAGAACAAAGCGAAAAGAAGGAAAAATGACACAAAAGAAAGAGAATAAAAATGAAAAAGAAACAGATAGAGCAGACGAGCCCTGGCTGAGCATCCCACTCCACTGCCATCTTGGATTTTATAAGGCTCTGGTCTGACTGCATTTGGAATATCATGAGCCATTTTGGGCCCCATGTCTGAGGAAGGATGTGCTGGCCTCGGAGGGGGACCAGAGGTAGTTTACTACAATGATCCCAGGAATAAAGGACTTGTCATACGAGGAATGGTTGAGGATTCCTGGTCTGTACTTGATGGATTTTAGAAGAATGAGGTGGGGGGGGGGGTCTGAATACAGAATACAGAGAGGCCTGGGCAGTGTAAATGTGGAGAAGATGTTTCCATTAGAGGAGAGATAAGGACCTGAGGTTACGGCCTGGGAATAAGCGGATGACTCTTTAAAACTAAGGTGAGGAGGAAATGCTTCAGCCAGATGTTGGTGATTCTGTGCGCGGAAAGCTGGGTAGGCCAAGACATTTAAAGTAGAGATCGATGGGTTCTTGATTAGTAAAGGGATCAAAGGTTGCACGGTGAAGGCAGGAGAATGGGGCTGAGAAATATATCAGCCATGGTCGAGTGGTGGAGCACTCGATGGGCTAAATGGCCAAATTCTGCTCCTGTACCTTGTGCTCTTATGGTCTTCTGGCCCAGAAGGAGGGACACTGCCACTGCATCATAAGACCCTTGCAAATATACTGTCATGGGGGGCAGTTCAGAGAAAGGTCACTAGGTTGATCCTGGGTATGGAAGGAGGAGGTTGAGTAGGTTGAACTTGTACTCATTGGAGTTTAGAAGAACAACAGGTGACTTCATTGAGCCATACAAGATTCTTATGGGCAGATGCAGAGGGGTTATTTCAACTTGTGGGATAGTTCAGGACTAAAGGGCATTATCTCAGAATAAAGGGTTACACATGTAAGACAGAAATGAGGATAGTTCATCTGTGGAATTTTTTTAACCGCATGGAGCTGTTGTGGCTGGGTTGTTAAGGCTGAGACAGACAGTTTTAATCAGTGTGGCAATCAATAACGGTGGGTAAAAGACAGGAAGGTGCAGTTGAGAAATATCAGATCAGCCACGATCCCATCGAATGGCTGAACAGACTCAATGGGCCAAATGCCCAACTTCTGCTTTTACGTTTCATGGTCAAAAGAGCATTTGTATAGCATCTTTCAAATGTCAGCATACTCCAAAGTCTGGAAAATGGACCCATGCTAAAAACAAGTCAACCCACAAAAGTACTGCAGCAAACAATTTTACACTTTTCAAGGAAAGAGGCATTTGTGTGAAAGAATTAAAATTGGCTGTCAGCATATTGTATTTTCGCTGTCTTCTATCACTCTTGTCTTTGTCCCCATGCAGTGCCATAGAGATGTAGAGGCACAGGCCCAGAAGGGAGTGACTTGGCTCCACAGGTGAATGCTCTTGCAGTTTTTTTCTCAAGACAGCAGCACCTGTCCCCCACAACTACCCAAGCTGAGCCCTTGTCAGAGCCACATATCCAGCTTGGCCAGACTGACCCAGTTAATGCTGAAAGGCTGCGGTCTGTCACCTATCCCTCAAAATCCAGAACAGCAAGGATTCATTAAAAGCCTGATCTTTCCAGATGGGCCATTCTGATCATAGCACTGTGAGGCACTACAATTGGTGCAATAAGGTTCTGGGAATCTTTGGAGTTGTCATGATAATTGGGTCTTTTTCAAATACCACCAGTTTCACCAATTCAGCACAACTCTCTGCTTCAAATAAAAATAATAAAATCTACTGAAGTCATGACGGGGTGAAAAATGACAACTGCAGGAAATTAATTCACACAAATATTCCATAATGTCCCTTACTGGGGCCAGCAGTGGTTTATGGATAAAAATATGCTTCCTTAATACTATATAAGCTGATTTGTAACTCAATCATTCATGGCAACATTCAAACCTTTGAAGTCAACGTAGGCAGTTCAATGCACACAGAGGAGAAATTCCACTGTCTGAACTGCAATCATAAATTGTTCACGGAAAAGACTGTCTTTCTGTATAAGTGTTGCTTTATTCCCTTTATGCACATTGCAAGATTTTCATAGCTCAAGAAAAATTGTGATACTCTATATTTCTTGCCTGAATTGAGATAGTTAATAGTAAGTTATAAAGTAGAGCTCCAAACGTCAAGTTTAATAACTTTAGTTAACTGTGTGTTTAGATTAGCAATGTACTTGCATGTGTACATGCTTAGCATTTCATATTTGGAGTTCTCCCTGTTTTCCACCACCTTCTGTATTGTGTTCTGCAGCTTGCCTGTCATCACATACTGCGGCTACGTGATGGCATTTCAAATGGGTTTATTTCCTTCTTGCTACTTTTTGTGACAGTGGTGGCTGTCAGTATACAATGATGCAGAATGTTCACAAAAGCATTGACAAGTGAGCATTATTAGTGAGGGGGTTGTGGAGAAACATAAAAAATATGTTGGCATCTGCAGAGAGAAATGACAAGTTAATGATTTGGATGTAAAAGTTCATCGAAAGTGAAGTATGATGGTTTACACCTGAAAAATAAACCAGTCTGCTAACACAGATGGACATGCTGTAACTTGTACGGCTTTTTGAGTCCTCATTATTGATTCTGAACATTTGTATATTTCTTCTCAGTTTTAAGGATATTAAACAGCTTTTCGACATTAGGCAATTTATTTCTATGCTCATTTTTGGGATGTGGGTTGTCACTTGCTACGTCAACATTTATTGCCCCTCCCTAATTGCCCTGGAGAAGACGTTAGTGATTTGTCTTCTATCTGTGGAATTCCCTGCCCAGTGAAGCAGTTGAGGCTATCTCGTTGACTATTTTTAGACAGATAGATTTTCGAACAGTAAAGGAATTAAGGGTTATGGTGCGCGTGTGGGTGAGCGGGGTGGAGTCCACAGAAAGATCAGCCATGACCTTACTGGAACTGGCTTAAGGACCCAGATGGTCTACTCCTGCTCCTATTTATTATGTTCTTATGTACTGCTGCATGCCTTGGGTGTGGGGATAACTTGGGTGTGGCATTGGGAAGGAAATTCCAGGAATTTGACTCTGCAACAGTAAAGAAACGACAATATAGCTCCAAGTAAAGACAATATGCGGGCTTTGATGAGAGCTTGCTGATGGTAGTAATTTCTCGAGGATGTTGATAGTGGGGGAATTCAGTGTTGGTAATGGCACTGATAAGGATTATGGGTACGTTCTGCCTTGTTGGAGACGGTCATTACCTGGAATCTGTCAGGTGCAAATGATATTGCCACTTATCACCCAAGTCGGGATATTGTCCAAGTGTAGTTGCCTATGGAGAGGCTGCTTCAGTAACTGAGGAGCCACGAATGGTGCTGAACGTTGTACAATTATCAGTGAACACCCCAAGTTTGACCTTATGACAGTGGGATGGTAATTGAAGAAACAACTCAAGAGGTTGGGTGTCGAACATTCCTACTTCTGGGGCTAAGATGATTGACCTCCAAAAATCAACCATCTTCCTTTGTGCTATGCAGGACTCTAAGTAGCTATGAGTTTTCCCCCTGATTCCCATTAATTCCAGTTTTGCTGGGGTTCCTTGAGGCCACCCGCGGTCAAATATGGCTTTGAAGTCAAGGCCAACCACTCTAGCCTCAGCTCTGGAATTTAGTTCTTCTGCTTATGTTCGAATCAAGGCTGCAATTAGGTCAGGAGCTGAGTGAAATTGTGAAGGTGGAGGCGAATGGGCAAGAACAAGGCAGATGGAAAAATGTCCGAAGAGCAGGTATTTCTTAAATGGGAGAAGGATGAAATGTAGAGATGTGCAAAGGGAATTGGGTGTCCTTGTAAATAAGTCACTGATGGCTATCATATAGGTGCAGAAAAATATTGGGCAGCATAATGGGATGTTAGCTTTCATTGCAAGTAGGTTTGAGTACAGGAGTTGTTAAGTCTTGCTTCAATTGTATAGGATAATAAAATGTGAGGCTGGATGAACACAGCAGGCCAAGCAGCATCTCAGGAGCACAAAAGCTGACGTTTCGGGCCTAGACCCTTCATCAGAGAGGGGGATGGGGGGAGGGAACTGGAATAAATAGGGAGAGAGGGGGAGGCGGACCGAATTGTATAGGAGCTTGGTTAGACTGAGCCTGGAGCATTGTGCGCAGTTTTGGTCTCTATCTCAGGTGAAATATTGCTACAATTGAAGGAGTGAAACCAGATGAACTAAGGTCATCAAATTTGCTCGTGGGATGATGGCTCTGCCCAATGAAAGGAGATTGGACAAACTGAGCCTGTATTGTCTACAGCTTCTCAAAGAACAAGAGGTGATCTCACTGCAAACTACAAAATACCTACAGGGATAGACAGAATAGGTGCAGGTGTGATGCTTCCCCTGTGGAGTGTCTAAAATCAGTGGGCGCACTTTAAAAATAAGCCCCTGAGCTCTGAGGTGATGAGTTTTTTTAATAACACAGAGGACTGTGAAGCTTTGGAATTCTCTACCACAGAGGGAGGAGGAAGCTCAATCTTGGAGTTTGTTTCAGGTGGAGATTAATAGATTTGTGATCACTAATGACATTCAGGATGATGGGTTTGTTAAAAGACATTTAAGTGTTCTATCAGCTGTGATTATGTTGAATAACAGAACAGGTTTGACTGTCTGAATGGCCTTCTGCTTCTCCTATGCTCCTAACAGTAACCACAATATGGGACAAAGTATATAATAAGAAATAGGGGGTGTTTGTGATAAAGAGATGGAAATAATCATGTGACTTAATCTATGTACGAACTGAAAAAAATCAGATTGGTTGCAGTAGCTTGGATGTGTTCACTGATGTATTTAAGATAGCTTCTTAGGGCAATACATTTTGAAACTGACCGGAGAGAAAGTTTTATTACACTTGGAATTGTGTAATGTAACAGGATTAATAAATGATCTCTGGTTAAATACAGCCCTAGTAAGTAGCCACCACAGTCTGATTAATTTTTACATCCAGTTTGAAAGGAAGAAGATTGGGTCTAAGGGGAGTGAATTAAACCTAACTAAAAGCCATTGTGTTGAGCTGAGCTGAGCTAGCTGAAATGGATGGACATACTAGGCCAGAGGATAGATCAACAGAATCACAGTGCCAGACATTGAAAGGCACATTTTAGAACCGGCATAATACCAGCATTCCTACAACAAAGGAAAATTCTAAAGGGAGGAGCCACTATCTATGGTTAACTAAAGTTAGGGGAAAAAAATCAAGTTTAAAGAAAAGAAACTGTTCAAAGATGAGTGACATGTTATGTCAGAATATAAAGACAACAAGAGAATGTCGGAAAGGTGAATCTGGATGAAGAAATTAGAGTATGACTGGAAGCTAGGTGGGAATGTAAAAGAAGAGTTTCTACAGGAATATAGAAAGAAGAGCTGGTAGTCTCAAATATTAACCGTGTTTATCTCCTTTTCTCACTTCACAGAAGTGCCAGGGGTCTGGTGTTTCTCTAGCAATTGCTGTTTTTATTTCAGATCTCCAGCATCTGCTTTTATTAAAGTAACTGTTCTGATCTGAAGAATGACAGTGGGGCATTAAGTGTAGATAATGAAATGAAATGAACAATTATTTTGCTTCTGTCTTCACATTCAACAAATTCAGGAGGCTGAAAGCAGGAAACTACAGGCCAGTGAGCTTGATGTCTGTTGTGGGGAAGGTGTTAAGAATCAATTAGTGAGGAGATTATAGCTGTGCATGTAGAATACCTCAAAGTAATCAAGATGGGTTGGCATAATTTCATCAAAGGAAAATCATTTTTAACCAGTTAATTGAAACTCTTTGAAGAAGTGACATATCCACTTGATAAAGGGCAGCCTGTTGATGTACTATACTTAGATTTTCAGAAGCTATTTTATAAGGTGCCATGATGTAATGGGTAACATATTAACATGGATAGAAGATTGGCTGGCTGGCAGAAAACAGGGAACTTGCATTAATGGATCTTTGTTTGATTGCCAGGTCTTGACTAGTAGAGTTCTACAGGGGTATGTGGCCTGAACATTTTACAATTTACATCAGTGGCTTTAGATAAGGGGAGGGAAGGCATGGTGGCTGGATCCACAGATGACACCAAGATAACTAAAATCTATGTTGTGAAAATGACATATTAATCTGCACATTAATATGGATAGATTGAATGAGTTGACAAACATTTAGCTGATGGAGTACAATTTGGGAAAATATGAATTTGTTCACTTTGGCAGGAAGAATCAAAAAGCAGAGTATTACTTAAACAGAAAATGACTGAATTCTCTGAAAGATTTAGGTGTTCTGGTGCATTAGTCAAAAAAGGTTATTTTGCAAGTGCAGCATGTAACCAAAAAGGCTAAATGGATGCTATCCCCCTCCTACAAAAGGAATTGAATATAAAGGAGGAATGTGATTTAGAATAGTTTTAAGAATGGGTTGGATAGATTTTTGTTTGATCAGGGAATCAACGGTTATTGGGGATGGATGAGAATGTGGAATTTGAAACATTGTGCTGTTTAGCTACAAATTTATCATATGGTGGTGCAGGCTGAAGAGGTCAAATGTTTACTTTTTCTCCTATTTTGTGCGGTCTTATGTCTCCACAAGGACTGTGCCATGGTCACTCCTACCAGTACTATAATGGACCAATGCATCTGCTGCCTCTAGATGAGTAAGGACAAGGTCACACAGAACTTTCCCTCTTGTTGGTTTCCTCACCACTTTCCTCAGACCTATCCTAGCAGTCACAGCCTTTGGAGTGTCATGGTGGCTCAGTGGTTAGCACTGCTGCCTCACAATACCAGGGGCCAGAGTTCCATTCCACCGGTGCATGACTATCTGTGTGGAGTTTGCACGTTCTCCCTGCGTATGTGTGTGTTTTCTCCAGTTTCTCCCATAGTCCAAAGATGTGCAGGCTAGGGAGATTGGCTATCCTGAATTGTCCAGAGCTGTACAGGTTAGAGGGATTAGTAATGGGAAATGTACAGTTACAGGGCAGGTGACATGATCTTCGGAGGGTCAGTGTGGATTTGATGGACCGGATGTCCTGCTTCCTCACTGTAGGAATGCTATAAGTTTATGACTTGACCAGCATCATTAGCATTGTAGCTCCAAAAGTGATAGGCATTGAGGTTCCCACCCAGAGCACATTCTGTGCACTTTGCCACCCTCAGTGCTTTTTCTGAATAGTGCTCAACAAAGAGGAGAGCTGATTTATCAGCTGATGGTGCTGGTAGGTAGTAATCAGCGGGAGGTGTCCTTGTCCATGTTTGACCAAATGTCATGAACTTTCATCAGGTCTGAAGTTAATATTGGGACTCCTAGGGCAATTCTCTTCTGCCTGTATACCACCATGCACTCCACCCCTTCCCTCACATTCAGTGTCCTGCTCGTTGATTGGGGATGGTAATGTCTGGAACTTAGATTCATGGAAGGATGCTTTACAGACAATGTCAGGAGGCTGCTTCACTAGTCTGTGGGACTATTTTGGCACAAGCCCACTGATGTTGGTACGGAAGACTTTGTGGGGTGGACACAGCTGTGTTTCCAGTGCTTATGTCCAAGTTCCTACATGGTCCATCCAATTTCATTCCTTTCTTTACAATTTGTAGCAGCTTGGTACATTCAGTGGGGTCACTGAACCTTTTCAGAGGGTAGTTCAGAGTCAACCACATTGCTTGGAGTCTGGAGTCATTTGTAGGCTAGACCAGGTAAGGATGGCACATTTCCTTCTCTAAATGACATTAGATTTACTAAGGTACAGTGTATTTGGACAATATAGTGCAAAACACAGTTTTAATCAATACCAAGCAGAATTTAATAATAATTGCAATTACAAAACATAGAACTTTCCTCCTAAAAAAATGGGCTAATTCATTTAACACAGAACATAGAACAGTACAACACAGTACAGACCCTTCAGCCCATGATGTTGTGCTGACCAATTATCCTACTCAAAGATCAAACTAACCTGCATACCCTTCATTTTTCAACCATCCATGTACCTATTCAAGAGTCACTTAAATGTCCCTAATGTATCTGTCTCTACTACCACACACCCACCACTCTCTGTGTAAAGAACCTACCTCTGACATCTCTCCACCAATCACCTTAAAATGTTTGTTCAATATTCTTTCAGTTCCTCACCTTGATACTTGAAATCACTGTAAACTCATTGCCAGTTTATAAGAACATTCCTACTCAAAATTATAGCTCAGAAACTACATTATTTGCTGCCCATTGTGGTCATTATCAGTCCTGAGGTGATAATTTATTGCAGCATTCATGATAACAAGACTGTAGTGTAAATCACCAGAATGTCTGAACAAAATGATATTCCTTGTGCTATTATCGGTCATAGTGTTACACTTCTAATTTACTGAGCTGTTACCGCGGACGTAGGTTCCTCTGAAATAATGCACTGTGGCAAAATTCCTTTGACATTCTATCAGTCAGTTATTTCATTGCGGCTCACCCACATAAAAATGTCAACACAAAAGGAAGCTTTATTGCTCATTGTGCCTTTGCCAGAGCTTGCTCTACATCAAAGCTAACTACTGTAATCTAATTTCTCTGTACCTTTAATATTTCTCTTTGCTTTTCTAATCCCTTAAATATCACATTTTAACTTCAAATAATTATTGGTGATAATGTACTGCCTATCCTAAAAAGATGTATGAAAGTCACATTTCTAATTTTCCCTGTTTTCTTTCTGATATTAATCCCGAGTTTAAGCCATCCTGTTACTGATTAATTACTCATAAAAAAACTATGTCCTCTCTGAAACATCTTCAAAACATTGAATATATTTCCTGGTTTCTCTCTGATATCCTTTGATCCAGCGAATACAGGTTAGTTTTCAGTGGCTTTTATGCTAGGCAATTTATGTTGTTCTCTTTCCATGATTCTTGTTCTAAAAAGTTGAATGCAATAATAACAAAACTTGGAAAAATTTATTGCTGTACATTAACATTAATCACAACTCAACTTGTATTTTTAGTGCGGACTTAGGCTCAACATATACTCAATTTGTTCTCTGTAATGCTATTTATTTGGTAAGATCAGTTGTTATTGAAGTGATCAGATCATGAATGTTCCATCTCAATTAATCAATTTCACTTTCAATTAATTTCAGTTTCTTCATGTGAAGAATGAAAAGAATGCAGGCACTTGTTCCATTAAGACACTGGCCAGTTCTGTTTGGATTACAGAACTCTGAATTTCAGCATTTCACTTCAGTTTCTGCTGTCTTACTTTGCAATACTCTGTTTAGTAGTGCTAAATTCCTGTACTTTGGATCTAGCTGTGCTCCCAGGTGAGCTACCCCAGTACAGCAGCAACACTGACATCCACTTGACAATGTGGAAATTTGTCTAGTTATGCTGTGTTGAGAAGAGGCGGGATAACAGACCACCCAATCAACCCTCTCTCAGCATCAGTTAAATAAAACAAGGTATTGTCCACTGTGCTATCAAACAACGTAAGCTTTCAGTTTTCCCTATGTAGAGGGCAGGTGTCAGAAGATTGGGAAGTGTCAAATATAACACCTTGCCTAAGAAATGGTTTAAAATCATTCCTAGAAACTACAAGTCAGATGATTTAACAGCCATGGGGATGGGGTGTAAGTCTAATATAGACATTATGGTTCTGATGAAGAATGACCGGTTTCAAACATTTCACTCTGGTTTCTCTCCACAAATGCTGCTAGATGTGTTGAGTTTGTCTGAGCAATTTCTGCTTTTTGTTTCAGATTTCCAGCATCTGCAGTTTTAAAAAAATTTTATTTTAGACATTATGGCATTAGTCTAAAGAATGTGGAGGAATACTTAGACCTTGGAGTTCTTGGGCATATATCTTTGAAACCAGCCACACTGTGCGGGACCTACTGTGTCAATGCTAGTCTTAGGATATAGAGCTATTGTCATGTAATGCAAACAGGCATGGATCGTGCTTCAGAGACACAAGAGCAATTTCATCAGCAATGCTTCCACCATATCTTCTGAACAGCCGTTGAACAAGTGCTAGTTAACTTATTGAAGATCACCTCAAAATCAATCAGCCCACATATCACTAGACCCTTCAGGACAATTTACCACAGCACTTTACAATTTACCATTTTAGAGTGCTCAACCCACCTAACCTGCATATTTAGGGTGGAGAGAGAAAACTGGAACACCCAGCAGAAACCTGGGGTGAACATCAAAACTCCTCGCAGTCACCCAAGGCTGGAATCAAACCCATGTCACTGGCACTTTGCGGCAGGATGCCACCATGCCACCCCTACAACAGTGAGCTCGATGTCAGGGATAGCCAACTTGGGAAGTGAAGAAGAGAGAGCGAGAGAGAGAGCGAGAAAGAGCAAGAGAGAGACATAGAACTCCAACGTTACAAAATGTTCAAACCAGGAGAGTTTTGACTCAAGGTCTCTATGAATAAGATGCTAGTGTTGCTTGGTGTGGATCTGGGAGTCTTTAATTATTGGACAGGTAGAAGAAGTACGAAGGGACAACTCTGCCAGAAGTAAGCAGAAAGTCCAAGAAAGCAGATATTTGAAAAAGTACTCAGATCAAGTGCTCAAACTACCAATTTCTGATAAATATCTTGCATGTGTATTGGGGACATAATTCAACTTTCCTTCTATGCTCATCTTGGCTTAAGAAATTGTTTTACAATAAAAGCATCTGTGATCATTGTACATGTAATATCTTTAATGTAACTGACTATTTATAATGGAGTATAATTACTAATTTTCTTATTCTTTGACTTCTACGAAATAAAATACATTTGATTTAAGCTGTTTACCTTGTGGCTTCATTCTTTCAGTAAACACCCAATTTAAAGTTTAATTTAAAATTTAAATTCAAAACACACAATTCTACAATTTAAAATAAAAATTACCATATTACTTGTCTCTACCGTGATGATGACACCTGAATGATAAAGATTGTTGGTTGCTGAGTGATGGAGGTATCATGATTTCAGCAGTGGCTGATGATAGTGGTGTTGCTAGTTGAATATAGTATTTCATAGAATCCCTACAGTGTGGAAGCAGGCCATTTGGCCGATCAAGTCCAGACTGAGACACCAAGGTGTGGAGCTGGATGAACACAGCAGGCCAAGCAGCATCTTAGGAGCAGGAAAGCTGACATTTCGGGCCTAGACCCTTCATCATATTGACCCTCCAAACAGCATTTCTCCCAGACTCACCACTACCCTCTCCCTGTAACCCTCCATTTCCCATGGCCAATCCACCTAGCCTGCATGTCTTTGGACTGTGGGAGGAAACCAGAACACCTAGAGAAAACCCAAGCAGATACTGGGCGAATGTGCAAACTCCACACAGATAAGGGCCAGAATTGAACCTGGGTCCCTGGCACTGTGAGGTAGCTGTGCTAACCACTGATCCACCCTGAAGATGCAGTCACTTACCTTGACCATTCACATAATGTCACTGACATTATTATGGCTCTGCATCCAAATCTTGAAGACTTGATTCCTGACATTGACTGCAAGAGCTATCTGTTCCCTCTATCTTTTGAATAGGTATGAAATGTCTGCTTCCCCCTTGTGAATACACAAGACATGTCTCCTTCATTTGACATGCTTCAGCCAGACTTCCAAATCAGTGCCCAAAAACCTTGAAGCTTTACTTTGCCATTCTTCATTCTTTCTTAAGTCAGCCCCTTTTCAACCACGATATACAGCACCTATTCCACGCACAGTGACTTTCCCTTTTTTTAAGGTGTTTCTGTTAGCTTGGAGCAGTGCACATTAGTTTTAAGTGGTATTGGCCACTCACAATATTAGCTCCCTTTGATGACACACCAACTTATTAAACAGTGTGGTTAATGCTGTCTGGAAAATTAGCCAACCGGCTGCATTTCAATGAGGTGAAGTGGATTAAATTCACATTACCATCCCCGCACCCATCTTTGAGAATATTGAATTTTGTTCCCATAGAGCTCAACCAAGAAATGTTGGTTTGGAAAGGAAACTAAATACCAAATTATGTGGAGTAAGCAAAATAAAAATGGGAATGCGTGCTTAAGAGAGAAATAAAGGACAAAGAAAAAGTGTAAAACAAAAATTAGTTGTTTTTCCAAAGATTAAAATCTGAAAGAATAGAAGTCTCTATTTGTGCATGTTAACTTTCAGTGTGAGAGATTGTTGGCAGGAATTAAGAATTGTATCTTGCTGTTAATAGTTTACCTACACTAACACAGACAAACCCTAACATTTCCTGGATAACAAAGTGTGAAGCTGGATGAACACGGCAGGCCAAGCTGATACATTTCCTGGTCTGTTTATTGGATATCTGGTCTCAAAGTACAGCGACTTGATGCATTTCTATGACTTTCAATCTAACCTCCTGGTAAGGTATTGATTTAGTGAAGCCTGTGGAGGACCATTGCTTCTCCCAAAACAATTTAATGAACTCTTAATTTATGTACATGCAGTCACTGGAAGCTGTTGTCCAATTGAATCATTAATGGTGAGAACTGATAATCTCATTGCTATTTTCATAACTCGGAACTGCAGTTTCCTCTTCAACATCAGAGGCTTTTTTTTCCCCTTTTCAGTCAATATTCCCGAACATTGCTGCTGTTCTGATGGCTGTAAATTGCATTGGAGTCCAATGGCACAGATGTGAATTAATCGCTGTGAAACCATCTCTAATATATCCATGACTATGTTCTTCAATGGCAACACAACATGCAGTGTACAATCTTTCAGAGGCTATGGGTGTTAAAAAATAAGAAAGAACAGAATCATGCCTCATTGTCCAACAACTCTCTTCTGCAGTTCAATAAGATAACGCTGAACTTTGAAATCAACTCTGCTCTCCTGTTCCCAAATGCTTCAATTTCTTTGGTGTCCAAAACAACATTGACCTTGGTCCTGAAAACACTCAATCAATTGAATAATCAAGCCCACCCAAAAATTGCCATGCTCTGACTGAAGAGGTTTCTTGTCATTTCTGTGGTAAATGATCAACTCCTTATTCTGAGACTGCATGAGTGTGCCACCCTCCTGCACAAATATAAAATACAGTATGATAATATTGGGTGGCAACGCAATGTCATCATGCCAGTCTCAGATATAATGGAAGATGAACAAATGTCAAAATCAGCAGCTTGACTGCCATTTTGAATGGCCATTTAACAAATTATTAAGTTTGTTAAAGAGCCATTTGTACACAATCTTTTGTGGCCCACTGCATTTCTCATGCATCAGATGGGAAAATGTTTAGAAATGCTTCATGGTAGTTTTGGAAGGGTGTCAAAAGGGCCGAAGTAAATGCTTGTCACTAAAATTATGCATGAAGCAGCAAGTTCTATGGTGAACATAACAACAATGTCTTTGTGATTTTTGACCACATTTACTGCAGTTTTTGAATCTCTTTATTTGGGCAAACTTTAAGAGTAGGGGACCTTTAAATTTGTAGCGGTTACTGAATTCTGTTCACCATTCTGAAGATAATAACCTTGGCTACTTGACAGATTGGTGTTGGGACCACCTTCACACTGATAACTATCTTCCCAGCAGATAGCTACTGATTGGATATCCGACACTTGATTGATTCAGATGAGACCGCAGGGTGAGAGCCAGCAGATCACTCACGCACCATTCTGCCTCCTTCCCCTTGTTTTAGATGCTTCAGTCAGGGGTTACAGCCACTCAACAACCACCCTGTCAAGTGCTTTCAGAACCTTTTCTATGCCAAAGAGATCACTTGCCATTTCTAAAGAAGGGTCCCGACCTGAAACGTCAGCTTTCCAGCTCCTCCAATGCTGCCTGGCCTGCGGTGCTCCTCCAGCTTCACACTGTCTTATCTCTGACCCCAGCATCGGCAATTCTTACGAGCTCTCCTCATTTTGTTGTGGAGTGTATAGGCCCATTCTCATTAGTCCCTCGTAAAACAGGCTTTGCATCTAGTCAATCTTTTGTTCCACCCCCTCCAGTGCAACCATGTTTTTCCTTAGATAAGGAGATCAAAGCTGAATACAATATTCTCAATGCTTCCCTACCAAATCTCCAAATAATTGATTAACCATCTTACTTTTGTACTCCTATCCCTTGCATTTGAGGTTTTGCTTTGCTAATTGCTTGTTATACATCAGTCTTAACTTTTTTGTGATTGATGGGCTGCCATAACCCCCAATTACCACTGAAAACCAACATTTACTCATCTCACATCATCTTAAATATTCTGCTTTGCCATTTCCTGCCAATGTGGATGGTTTCATGCTACCTCACATTATAGCATATCTGCCACGTTTTTATCTAAAAAAACATGAACTATCTATATTCTTTTTGTATCTTGTTTACAACTTACTTTCTCACTTAGGGCGTTTATAAATGGGCAGAACTCCTGCTTCGATTTCTGACATGTCCAATTTTTGCTGATGGGAAAAGGAGTTGAGTTGATTGACAAAAAAGGGAATCTCAAATTCAGGAGGGCTTTTAGAGCTTAGCATTGAGTTTAAAAGGACCCTTTTTGCCTGTTGTATGGATGGTAAACAGCAGAATGGAAATTACAAACTGATGGAGTAGATATAAATACTCTTGAAAGTTGATTAAGATCTGGTTCAGTATCATGATCTAAATTGTTATAACTACCCTTTAAACATGACAAAATGGACAAGTTCTCAACGACACTGGCCTGCTTTAATTGAAATGTCATCTAGCTCAGGTTAGAAAATAAATTATCATTTCGATCTACGGTCTCAATTTCTTCATAGACATTTCCACAATGGCTACCATATCATTAAGAATAAAAACCAAAAGAACTGTGGATGTTGTAAATCAGGAACAGAAACAGAAGTTGCTGGAAAAGCTCAGCAGGTCTGGCAGCATCTGTGAAGAAAATATCAGTGTTAACGTTTCGAGTTCGGTGACCCTTCACAGAAGCTGCCAGACCTGCTAAGCTTTTCCAGCAACTTCTGTTTTTGTTCCCAATATCAATATGAATACTTGGCTGAGTTTTAGAAGATACAAATATCTCAGCTGAAATTCTGAACTTACAGTCTGACTAGCAGTTTAAAGAGACAGAGGGTCATTAGTCTGTGGAATTCTCTTCCCCAGGGAGCCACAGATGCTGGGTCATTGAATAAATTCACAGATGAGCTATACATATTCTTAATTAACAAGTGAGTAGAGGTTATGGAGTCAGGCAGGAGAGTGGAGTTAAGTTCTGATGAAATGGTTTGGCTCAAGGGGCAGACTGGTCTCGTCCCGAACCTAATTCTTGTGTTCTTAAGTAAATTACATTCCAATGCAGTTTTTCTTAACTATTATTATTCCATTTTGTTAGTCTATAAATATAACTATCCCATTGTCAATGAATCTTGCTTTAAAATGAGAATAGAATTGCGATATTGAGTGAAATTAGTTACAAGTTCCCAATTAAAATGTTGGAACAATACCAATTGCCTATGCTGTCAAGATAAGCTCCATTTGTTGGATTGCTTTTTGTTCAGCATTTAAATCTGACAACTTTTAAGGCAATTAAATCAAATTCTACAGTACTACTTTAGTGAAGGTTCAGCTGTTTGTTCCTTTGAACAACTTTTAACCCCAACATTCACTTTGTTGAAACGATGCTGACATCTTACACTTGAAAAAACAAATCACTACAATTGTTCTCTGGCTCCAGGAGAGGTGCTAGAGGACTGGAGGATAGCCAATATGATACTGTTACTCCAGAAGGGAGCAAAAGATGATCCAGGAAACTACAGGCTGGTCAGTCTAACCTCAAAGGTGGGCAAACTATTGGAAGTAATTCTTAGGGACACAGTTAATCTGCATCTGGAGAGGTGGGGATTAATCAAAAACAGTCAGCATTGTTTTGAGAAAGGGGACATCATGTCTGACCAACTTGATTTAATTTTTCAGAGAGGTGACCAGGTACGTAGAGGAGGATAATGCATTTGAAGCAGTCTACTTGGACTTCAGCAAGGCTTTCAAATAAGACCTCACATGGGAGACTCTTAGCAATGGTAAAAACCTATGAGATGCAAGGATTTTTTTCCAATTAGATGCAGAATTGGCAGGAAGCAGAGGGTGATAGTCGAGGGGTGTTTTTGTGACTGGAAGCTTGTGTCTCGTGGGGGTCTGCAGGGATCAGCGTTAGGTCCATTGCCGTTTGTGCCATATATAAATGATTTAGATTTGAAGGTTGGTCAGTAAGTTTGCAGGTGATATTAAAATTGGTGGGTTGCTAAATAGTAACGAGGATATCCTTAGTTTACAGGAGGATACAGACCAGTTGCTCCGATGAGCTGATCAGCAGCAAATGGAATTCAATTGAGCAGGACAAACAAGGCATGAGAATACATGATGAATGGAAGGGCCATGGGAAACATTAAAGATCAGAAGGACACTGGTGGGTATGTTCACCCTTCCCTCAATGGGGCAGGACAGGTAGATAAAGTGGTTAAGAACTCAAATGGGATTATTAGCTTCATTAGCCTGGGCACTGAGTTTAAGATCAAGAAGGTTATACTGATATTGTATAAAACATTGGTTGGCCACAGCTAGAGTAGTTTGTGAAGTTCTGGAATCTACATTATAAGAATAATGTGATAGCACTGGAGAGGGTGCAGAGATTTACCAGGATTGCCTGAACTGGAGAGAAATGAAGGATTTGATAGACTGGGCCGGTTTTCCTTGAACCCGAGGGACTGAGTGGTGACATGGTTGAGTTGTATAAAATTACGACAGGCATAGATAAGGTCGACAGGAAGGTACTTTTCCCCTTGGTGGAGGGATCAATGATCGGGGGCATAGCTTTAAGATAAAGGGCATGCAATTTAGAGGAGATGTGTGGAAAAATGTTTTCACCCCGAGGGTGGTGGGAATCCAGAACTCATTGCCTTCAAGGGTGGTACAGGCAAAACCCGCACAACCAGCGATACCTAGGCAAACCGGCCAATGGGAAATGGCAGACACAGGGCTAGGTGCTGGCAGAGTAAGTTGCTTCAGTTGGAGCTTCTCTGCTCCACCCATTCTTTTTTCTTTCTTGCCCTCTTTCTTTTCCCGACTTCTAACTTCAACTTATGGGAAACAAACGGAGTAGACTGGAAGTCATGGACAACAAAATGTGAGGCTGGATGAACACAGCAGGCCCAGCAGCATCTCAGGAGCACAAAAGCTGACGTTTCGGGCCTAGACCCTTCATCAGAGGGGATCTGCAGTTCCCATTATCTCTGATATGGATTCTCCAGCATCTGCAGTTCCCATTATCTCTGATACTATTTTAACCTCACTGCGAAGCCTCTTCCAGGGATGCCTAACCTGAAGAAGTTACCCTCCCCTGAGATGCTGCTTGGCCTGCTGTGTCCATCCAGCTTCACATTTTATTATCTTGGATTCTCCAGCATCTGCAGTTCCCATTATCTCTAGACTGGAAGTCATGGTGAGTCCCAGAGATGGTCTGCATGTGTGGGAGCAAAGAGCCCAGGCAAGGCCGTTTATGCAACCTTACACTCGCGTTGATATTGGGTAATATTTGACTTACTTCAGGATAGCCATAGGGCGGGCAAAGAAGAGTTTCTGGCAAAGGGGGAGGGGGCGGGGTAGAGTTTCTGGGGAGGGGGCAGGGTGAATTCTCCAGGAAGGGGAGAAGGGGTCAGGCTGGAGTTTCTGGAGAGGTGCAGGCTGGAGTTTCTTCAGAGGGGGTGGGGGCAAGTTGGAGTTTCCGGGGAGGGGACAGGGTAGAGTTTCCGGGGAGGGGACAGGGTAGAGTCTCCAGGGAGGGGGCACGGTAGAGTTTTTGGGGAGGGAGCAGGGTAGAGATTTTGGGAGCAGGCAGGATGGAGTTTCTTGAGGAGGGGTAGGTTAGAGTTGCTGGGGTTGGGGAAGGGAAATGGAGGAGATTTTTTGAGGGGAGAAGATCTGCTACAGAGTTCTTGGAAAGCACTGGAATAAAAAAAAATCCTCACTGTTGTGACTTCGATTGAGAACTAGAAAAAGCAGCCAAGTAAAAATCTACAAGATCAATTTAATGCACTAACTTGATAACCTGAGTGATTAATTCATGAATCAGACATAGTAGTATGGGAGCATTGAACTAATATAATAATTCTACAGATGATTCATTCTGCAGTAGTGAAATGTGAAATATTTTTAAATTACTGCAGAGGGACAATAGGCTAAAAAGGTAACGTAGAGAGAAAACATGTTCCAGCTGATCCTCAATTGTTGAATTCTTACTTTGAGTCTCATAATAGCTTCCAATTTCTTTTTAAATGTTACTTGCTTTTCTAGTGTGCAGTTCATGCTTACGTTAGATTTGTACCTTTCAGCAAAAAAAACCGGATAAGTAGGAGGAAGCTAAAAGCAGCAATGCAGTCATGGGGTTTGGATTACCTCAAAGCACAGGAACAAATCTGGAGCAGTACACACACATCATCTGACCTCTGAATCCATTACTTCCTTTAACTCCTTCAATTGACTTGAGTTGCACTGCAGACAGAAATCCCAATGTAGATTCAAATACCAGGTTTTCACTACCTATTCCTCAGCTGGAGTCAGGAAACACTATGCTTTGGAAACTTGTTGAAGTGTCAGAGGTCTAGGCTGTGGAGAGCTGGTGAGAGACCAGTGCTGCCTCTTTTCCAGATGGCCAACCGAACCACAAACTAATCAGGCAATGGCAAGGTGGCCACTGGGTCTTTCCCTCAAATCAGGACATGGGGAAATGTGAATCTCTAGCCTAATGAGAGCTGCTGGCCAAGTGGGAGATCATTAGCTCATGCTCAGCAGCACTACAGGGAGGCCATTGCTCCTACAGGGGGTTTACCCACTAGAGTGCTAGGATCACAAAGTAAACCAAGCTGTAGGTCAGGGTGAGGCCCTTAGTGATCGTTAATGAACTACTTAAGAGATTCAATTGTTGATGAGGTTGAACATGGGCCTTCCCACCCAAAATGTACGAATGGTGGCTGTGGGAAAGCAATGGATTCAAGTACATCACCTATCCATTCAATGAAATTTCTTTTCTGCCTCCAAGCTCACTACCAATAAAAGCAGAAGATTTTGTCAAATATTTCTGTCTTTTCAATATAAAGCAGGAGGCAAACAGAAACTTTGGCTTGCCAAAGTAAACAGGGAAATCAAATTGCATGTCTTTCTGCACAAGCCAGCATCACAATGGGCCTTGGAAATATTCGTTGTCTTGTGACCGTGACTGGTAACAGCATTGTGGGGATATCTACATCAAACAGCGATTCAAGGAGGCAGTTTAGCATCTCTTCTCAAGGGCAACGAGAAATGGGCAATAAATGCTGGCCCATCCTGTAACACCCATATCTCAACCGTGAACAAAAATAAAATCAGAAAATATTCAAAGATTCACTTGTCTTCATCAATTGCATGAAAACCATTTTGAAAACCTATCTAAATTGGCTCAATGAATACATGGTAATAGTAGTTGTGAATGGCGTAATTGCTAGTCTCATCCTCCAACCAGAAGAATATCCATTTTATTCTGCAATAAAGGTTTAGTCCATAAAGTGACCATTTGGATCCTTGCATCCGTTCTCGTTCATTGAAAGGGCTATCCAATTCACCCCTTCACTGCCTCTTCTCTATTGAACATTTTTCCTTTTTGAATTTATTCAACACAATATAAACATTGCAAAGGATAATTAATTGCATTATTTTGGGTTAGTATGCAAAATTTTAAAAATTATGCTCCCCAACCTCACTGGAGGTGAAAGGCATACGTGGATCCAGTAAATGAGAATCAATCTCAACCCAGCTTGCTGAGGTAAGTCCTAGGTCTCACTTAATTAAGTTAGGTCCGACTTGCGTTTGCTCCATCATCTGTGATGTGGCAACAGTGGACCAGAACTAACAAGTCTTCGCCAAAGGGTTAAAATGAATAGTTCCCAGTAAAGAAAATTTAATGAGTAGTGTTCTAGAGACAACGGTAAGGTGGCAGAAAGCTTAGGGTAGGGAAGCCCAGGTTTCCTGATAAATTTCTCCAGCAATTTCTGTTTCTCCCCTAGGTTTCCTTATTGGGCCTGGAAGATCACTATTGTCTCAAACTGAACAAGTGAGGGCCAGCACCCTCCCAAAACTGTTCAAATACCATCAAGGTGAGTGCATCATTGAACTGTAGGACAGAGCAGTGACTCAGTTTTAACATCCTTAGTGGGCATGATGGCAGGAGGGGGTTAAATCAACTCTTAGGTTTAATTCACAAACTAGATCCGGCCTAAATGTAAATAACTTTTGGAATTGAGAGCACCTTGAAAATTAAAAAAAGATTCACAACCAACGAAGAGAAAGAGACTCCATTCTGAATAAGGGGGGAGCCCAGCACATCAGTACAAAAGAGAAAACTGAAAAATTCGCATCCATCTATAGCCAGACATGTTGAGTGGATGATCCACGACAGCCTCTGCTTGAGGTCCTGAGGATCACTGATGCTAGTCTTTAAACAATTTGAGTCACTCCACATGATATCAAAACGTTGCAATAGCTATGAGTCATAACATTCCAGTTATAACATTGAAGACCCATGCTCCAGAACTAACTGTACCCCAAGCCGAGCTGTTCCAGTACCGCTACGACACTGGCATCTACCCTACAATGTGGAAAATTATCCAGGTATGTCCAGTACAGAATGCAGAGCAAATCCAACACAGCCACTTGTCATCCTCTCGATCATCAGCAAACTAACGGAAGGCATTGTTGGCATGTAATCAAGAAGCATTCGCGAAGTAATAACCTGCACACAGACACTAAGCTTGGGTTCCATCAGAGCCGGTCAGCTCCTGATCTCATTACAGCCTTAAAAAAAATGAAAAGAAAAATTGCTAGAAAAACCCAGCAGTTCCGGCAGCATCTGTGAAGAGAAATCAGAGTTAACATTTTGGGTCTGGTGACCCTTCCTCAATTCAGAGGTCTCAGTTCTTCACAGTTCCTCACGTTACTTTTCCAGCAATTTCTGCTTTTGTGTGTGATTTACAGCAACTGCAGTTCTTTTGGTTTTCAGTCCAGCCATGGTCCAAACAAAGAGCTCAATTCCAGAGATGAAGTCAGAGGGACTTTACATCAAGATAGCAATTGACTGAGTGTGGAATCAAGGAGCCCTTGCAAGCTTGGGGTCACTGGGTATCAGGGAGAAAACTCTTCATGGGTCAGACCTGGCATGGAGGAAGATGGCTGTAATTGTTAGAGGTCAGCCATCTCAGCCCCAGGATATCTCTGCAGGAGTTCCTCAGGATAGTGTCCTAGGGCCAATCATCTTCAGCTGCTTCATCAATGACCTTCCCTCCATCATAAAGTCAGAAGTGGGAACATTCACTGATGATTGCACAATGTTCAGCATCATTCATGACACAGATTCTTAAACAGTCCCTGTGCATATGAGTAAGTACGGGACAATATCAGAATGGGCTGGAAAGTGTGACAAGTAATATTCACACCACACAAGTGTCAGGTAACAGCATTCCCTACAAGAGAGAATCCAACCACCCTGATTTTCAACACCCTGCAAGGAACCATTGACCAGAAGTCATCCATATAAATGATTACAAGAGCAGGTTAGAGGTCAGGTATTCTGGGGTGATTAACAAACCCTGTGCAAAGTAGAAGTCTGGAGTAGGATGAAATACTCTCCAAAATCCTGGATGAGTGCAGCCCCAAGGCTTTCACATCTACAAGATACATGGCAGTAACTCACCAAAGCTCCTCCATTAGCATCTTCAAACTCTTGATCTGCACCAACTTGGAGAACAAGGACAGCAAATGCATGGAAACATTGCCACATACAGGTCCTCATGGAAGCCGCACATCACCATGATTTGAAACTATATTGCCATTCCTTCATGGTCACCAGCTCCTTTCCTAAACAGCATCTTAGGTGTCCCTATATCCCAAGGGCTGCAGCAATTCAGGCAGGCATCTTCTCCAGAAAAGAGCAAACTCCCAACAAAAAGTATCTACAGGGAAAGTTACATTTATATCGCACCTTTAACTCAGAAATATCTCAAGATACTTCATGGAAATACAATTAGAAAGAGGACGAAAATATCTACAGGGACAGTACTAAAATGAGCAGTTCTAGGAGAAGCACTGATAAGTGTGCAATTTTAGTTTATAACAAAAAAGGGGAATATTTTGATAAATACTTGTGATTGACAAAATTAGCATGATCAATGTTGCTAACCAAAACACAAACTTCCCTGCTGGCTCCAAGCATCAGTGTCAGACAAACATTCACAAATCAGGCATAGGTGCAAAGCAAAGCTACTTTTGCGAGCCAGAACAAGTTCTGTAATCCTAGACTCTGACTGCAGTAGTAACTCAGCTGGACGGCTGGCTTGCAATGCAGAATAACATCAATGGTGTGGGTTTCATTCCTGCATCATCTGACGTTATCATGAAGGATTCTCCTCCTCAACCTCTCCCCTTGCCTGAAGGTGTGGTAACCCTAAGATTAAACCACCAGCAGTTGTCCCCCTCTAATGGGAGAGCAGCCCTATGGTTTGGTAGTTTGATGGTGACTTTACCTTTAAATGTGATGCCTTAGTTTCTCAAAGTCTTGACTGGAATTGCCCTGAATAAGAAACACCAATTTGGCAAGTTACAGTTGTTCTCACATTGTGGGGCTATATCCATTAGGAACGGGAACAAAACCGTCCAAAGTAATTTCAGTTAGAACACTCTGTAGCTGGCTAAGAAAGCAAAGTTTTACATAGCTTGGAGTTTGAGTTAAGCCAAAATATCAGAGGTGAAAAGACAACATGCTAACCCAATGAATCAGCAATAAAATTACAGTGCTCTGTCTTTTAAAACATCATGCATCATGGTCTTAAAGAAGTTTGTACAGATTCAAACAATTCGGCAAGGTAGTTTTATTTTCACAAAATGTCTTGCCATAGAATTGTTCAAGACAAGTCTGGGGATATGCTGAATTCATAACTATAAAAATGAGTTTGCCTTGAATTCCTAATAGATTTATTTATGACTGTTTTATGTTTATGGTGTTTAGTTCAGTTCACCCTGTCAGGTATAGCCATTATCTCTACACCTTATTAAATCCTTTCATAATTTTAATGACCTCCATTAGGTCATGCCTCAGTTTTGTCCTCCAGAGAAAAGAGCCCTGCCTCTTTAATCTTTCCTGATGGACCAAGACTATCAAATAGTCAGTCTGAGACACTTTGTAGTCAATCTGTTCACAGATGTTATGACACACCTCTGAAGCAGGTGGGACCTAAACTCAGACCTCCTAGCTCAGAGGTAGGGGAACTATCACTGCACCACAAGACTCTTAATATTCAGTCCGAGGGGTGTCGAATTAATTGACCTCAATAGGGGTGATAGGGCCATTACAACTGGCTCTAAGAAATGAAAACAGCAAGTGCTCTCATAACTATTATGAGAGTAATACTCACTCATAATAATTATTATGACTCATTGACTTTGCATAGATAACCGTTTACAATTAACTTTTAAAAATAAAATCATTCAGAGATAGTAGGAACTGCAGATGCTGGAGAATCTGAGAGAACAAGGTGTAGAGCTGGATGAACACAGCATGCCAAGCAGCATCAGAGGAGCAGGAAAGTTGACGTTTCAGGCCTCGACCCTTCTTCAGATATCAATTCCAAAGAAGGATCTAGGCCTGAAGCATCAGCCTTCCTGCTCCTCTGATGCTGCTTGGGCCTGCTGTGTTCTTCCAGCTCTGCATCTTGTTATCTCTCATTCAGAGGCTGTTCGTGCTGCTAGCTAAGCTGTTGGCTTATTGACCATTCCCAATTACCCTTGTGAAGGTGGTAGTGAGCTGCTTTCTTCAACTGCTGTAGTTAATGTGTTGTAGGCTGTGTTGCAAATGAGTTGTAAACTGAGTATCAGCGAGCTTCCAGCATCTGCAGTCCTTATTTTCTCCAAATTAGTGAGCGGATTGCATTTGTCCTTTGTGTGTACAAGACATACCTGGGCAATTTTCCATATTGCCAGACAGGTACCAGTGTTGTTGCTGTACTGGTATAGCTTGGCTTAGCAAGTTTTGGAGCACAAGACCTCAGTACTTTTGCATAAACATTGTTAGGGCTCATTGCCTTTGCACTTCATTGTTTTCCTCTGTTTCGCAATATCGTTTGAAGTGATATTGATCGACTAAACCAATTTGGTTGATGGCTAACACCTGTGATGTTGGGGAGGTCAGGAGGAGCCTGAGATGGATCATTCACTCGACACATCTGGCTGAAGATGGATACATTTTGAACATAAAGAACAGCCACTCAGCTTTTGAATTACATAGAATATAGCCAAGTAAATAGGAGAAATACTTGCTGCCAGTTTTCCCTTTCACTTCCCCTGAAGACATTACTTACTCACGGGGTACAGATTCACATGCATGAACCACTCTAGTACTTTGCCCAGTCATCTACCCTTTGACAGTGTATGTTCTAGGGTATTGATCCCGTGTTCAGTCAACATCTGAACTTCAGAAAGGATTGATAGTTAATTCTGCTCAACCTATGGGCAGCTATACCATCCTAACACTGGCCTAAAGGGCAGCAACCAACTTAACAGAATCTCTTGCCCTTTTTGTCAACAACTCACTGTCTTACAATCACATTATTGTGGGAGGATCTACTGTAGCAAGATCTATGCCAGTAAGATTAGAATTGCTAGTACAGGTCCAATGTTAGATTATTAATATTCTAACTCAGGCTTTTCTATAGCCACAATCTTTCCTGCGGGTAAGATTTTCCCAATCTGTTTCATTGGACAAAACCAGGCAATAAGGGAAAGTGTGAGGAAACAAATAGATCAGAAAAGAATTAACGCTTTTATTGAATAACATAAATAAACCTATGCTTCATATCTGTTAATCATTTAAATTTAACATACTTAAAGCAATTCAATCCCACAGCCCATTTCTCTATTTTCAGACAACAATCAGTTTGTTTCAGTTCTTCTTAGCAGTTGGTACTTAACTCAATATAGGCAATTATCCACAGCCAGCACACAAAATATTAGTAGTTTAGTATATTTTATGTGCTGCTAAGCGTTCTGACCCCTCTTTCATTATGTAAAATGTTAAATCAAGATGACGAACAAAGGACTGTTTACCTTTTTACCATGAGCTGCTCCCATGTTGATGGTTTTGCTCACTCCTCTTTAGGTTCTGCTGCAGTTTCCCCTGAACAATATCCTTTTCTGTCTGGGCTCCCCGTGCTGTTCTCTTTCTGCAAGAGGAGCTGCTTGCACAATGTGCGAGGAGGCACAGACTGCAGCAGGCAGGCAGGAGATGTGAAAACACGCAGCTCTGGCACCTTGACAACTCTTCCACAGAACCAAGGCTTTACTAATTCAGCAAAATGGCAAAGACCTGGGACGGAGAAGCCAAAAAACAAGTATTTAAGAGTCTCACTAATTTATAAAATAAATTAACAAAGCAAAACACTGCAATTACAACACTGATTGACACAAGTATTTCTCTCTTCAGTCCACAGCAAGCTGTGGTATGTGCCCTGTGAAGCTTTAGTACTGAATAAAGATTACATTAATTGCTCATGACACCATGTGATGATGCACAGAGCACATGGATGGCTTTACATAGAATGTGACAGGCCTACAATGCCTCGTTATTACACAAAGAAGATGTTCCTGCTGGATGGGCCTGGGTCTTCTGACATTTACATCTGGAGCTCTTCCAAGCAGCAATGCCATCCATTTTAGTATTTTGCACTGATTCACGTACCCTGCTAAATTCTGTTGAACATCCGCTAGTGCTGTGTAATAGCCAGACAGTTTATGAACTCTAGCTCAAAATCGTTTTAATCTCCAGTTGACCATCAGTTGAGTTACAATACAGTCACATGAATGAATTGCAATGTTGCCATTTCATTGCTTAAAACAGGCTTTTTGTTAAATGGGTTTGAGTTTGTGAGCTACAAAATTGAAGGTATGCTAATTGATGGATGTAAGAATTACATTAATATAGACATTGTTACACATCTTAACTATCGGTATGGAGACTCAAATGAAGTAGAAAACCTTGCAAAAAAACGTTAGTTTTCTTTTCTCAAAACCAACAGCTTAATATTTTACTTCAGATCTTGTTAACCAGCAATTTATTTTTCTGTATGTCCAATGGGATTAAGTCAACTCTCTTTTGCATTAATGTTCATATCATTGCTTCCTTTGGACATAAACTGTTCAAAACTAGCTACAATTAGAATTTATTACCAGCAACTTCCAATATTAATTAGACATCTTTTCATGAGCAAAGTAATGTAGTTTTTGGTGATTGCGTTCTTGCAAACGGTGTACAAGATAATGAGAGGCATGGATAGAGTCGATAGCCAGAGACTTTTCCCCAGGGACAGTATTGACTGCCAAGAGGTGTCATAGTTTTAAGGTGTTAGGAGGAAGGTATAGAGGAGATGTCAGAGGGAGGTTCTTCACCCAGACAGTTGTGAGCGCATGGAATACTTTGCCAGTGGTAGTCGTGGAAGTGGAGTCATTAGTGACATTTAAGCAACTGCTGGGCATGCACACGGACAGCAGTGAATTGAGGGTTAGGTTGTAGGTTAGGTTATTTTAGTTTTGGATTAGGATTATTTCACAGCACAACATTGTGGGCTGAAGGGCCTGTACTGTGCTGTACTTTTCTATGTTCTAAAACCAATTTTTATAAAGTAGATGTATGACTTCCGCTAAGTTTTCTCTCTATCTGATATTCTGAACAAAGGTAAGCCAGAAGGGATGAATGATGTAAGCTTTTCTCAAACATCATGCTCCCCTCCACCCCAAATATCCTGACCCTGAGACTCATCATCATTGGGCAAATCAAAGTTTCATTTTATTTATTTGTTACAACCTGACAATTATTTGGATTTTGTATGAAAATTCAGCGTGTCTTTTGGAATTGCACTGATCCAGTTAGAGCGTAACAATGTGTGTGGTCTATAAGTCAGTGTCATTTTCAACTCTGATGTTCAAGCATTGATCTGGGAAAATGGATTGTCTGCCCATTGTAGAGCCCATCAATGAGATGGCACTCACACAGTTTCTACAATGGATGGGCAACCTTCCCCAAGAGGTAGAGATTAAACTTAACCTCTTAGAGTTACGGGTGTTGTGATTTATATTGCAAGGTGGCACAGTGGCTCAGTGATTAGCACTGCTGCCTTACAGCGCTGGGGACCCAGGTTCAATTCCATCCCTCGTGACTGTCTGTGTGGATTTTTCACATTCTCCCCATGTCCCTTGGGTTTCCCCCAAATGTTCCAGTTTCCTCCCACAGTCCAAAGATATGCATGTAATGTGTACTGACCATACTAAATTGCCATTGTGGCCAGGGATGTGTAGGCTAGGTGTATTTGCCATGTCAAATGCAGGGTTACAGAGATGGGGTGGATCTGGGTGGGATGCTCATTGGAGGGTTGGCGTGGACTTGATGGGCCAAATGGCTGTTTCCACACTGTGGTAATTCTAGGATTCTAAAGGAATCTGAGCTGAGAGTCTGAGATAATCGGAACTAGAGGAAGGTGTTGGCTCACCCATATTCCAGCCAAAGATCCAATCCACGTTCACTTCAGGTGTTGCACTTGCCAGGATCTTAGATTCACAGAAGGGTGCTATTTGAGCCATCATGTCTGCACTGGTCTTTCAAAGGAGACTAGTCCCAACGTGTTCAGTCTATCCTCAAAACTGAATTTTTTTTCTTTGTGAAACCATTCTCGTAAATCGTGGCTCTGCATATAGGAGAGTGTAACTTGTCAAGTGATCTTAGACGAAATGAAAACATCTGAAGACCATAATTACTTCTAAAGAAAAAGATCATTTAGCAATCTTTGCTGCAGAAAGAGCAAGATACTTGAGAATATTTTCCTGAACATTTTTTCATGTGGAGACCCCAAACTGTAAACTATAACGTTGCATTTTGCTTTGATTTAGTCTGACAACCAAAATATTCCCTTTGGGTGTTAACATCAGAGAATGAAAATCCAGCACTGTTTCCTTCCACTTGTCCAGAGCTAATATGTTAGAACTCTCTGAGCATAAGTGGTAACAGAAAAGCCTTTGATTGTGATGTTTGACCAGAAACCTGTAGTGTACAGTGAATGTAATGTTCTAAACAAAGCCAATCATACAATCGATTGCCTGAGGGTCTTGTAGTGTCCCTGCATCTGGGTCAAAAGGCAAATGTCCCACCTGTTCTGGAGGCACATCACACCACATCTCAGTAGTTTGCTTTGTATAGCTATAATCAATTACTTTTGTAAGACACTAATTAAAACGGCTCGTTTGAACTCTGTATAATTAATTTGCAAAACCATAGGTCAGGGAGAAACTTGGAGTAATAATAATTCCTAAAATGTTTAGTTTGTAATTCCTATTGACCATGCTGTGTGTGGCATTGGTAAATCTCTCAGAGCAGGTCATCCATCCATTTGTATCTGTGTTTCGGGCAGTCTAGGAAGAGGCAGGAGACTGGCTCCAAGTTAAAATGTTCATGCAGACACGATGGGCTGAAAATCCTCCTTCTGTGCTTGAACAATTCCGTGATTTTGTGACAGTAAGTGGAACGAGGTGGGGAGACTACTTCCCAGACTGATCATAGCTCAAACTATTTTTCTAAACAAGCTATTCAGAGATGTTATTACACACTTGGAGCAGCAAAGAGGAATGGCCCAACTGAGACCAATAAGTAGCTAATTTATGATCACCTGCGGGCTTAATCAGCCTGTGCCAGGACTAATCCAGGCTGGAGGCAAGCCTTTTGCTAAGCATTGTGCATGACAGCTAAAACTGTGTGGCTGGCTTGCCAGCCAATAAGAGGAGGTCCCTCAATCAAAGGAACTGAGGCCCTGACAGAAAGCTACCCCTTGCCTTTGCTGCCGATTCCTCTACCAATGACCTCCACTCCACGAAACCCCTCCTGACATTACCAATCTCTGTGGTAGGGTTAGGGTTAGGTTTAGGTTTAGGGTTACCCCATCGCAAGGTTACTTCACAATCCTGGGGCTCAGGTGAAGGTTTCTCCTGAAACAGCCACGGTCTTCCCTGCAGCGTTGCTGGGCACAAGAGTCACTGTCTCCTGAGTGACTGGCATCTCTTGGTAGGTCAGATTTCTGCCCTGGGGTCCTGATTTCAGGTGAAGGCTTGCTGGTGGCCTCACTGCTGCCTGTTTGGTTTATGGTTTGGTAGGTCTCCCTGGGAAAGGTTGTTGCTGGCCCTCCAAACAGCAGGCAAGATCTGGCTGACGGAAACCCTGCTGGTAACTCTTTATGTGGAAAATAAAATGACGAATATTAAACAATGTTTGTATAATGCAAGTGGCTATATTATTGAATGGATTCCCTGTTCTCGTCAGGATATCAGCACATTAATTTACATACGCATGGTTGTCAGGTAAAAATGGCTTGAAACAAAATTGACATGCTCATTAAATTTGCAACCTTTAAAAAACTGGTTTAGTGCTATCAATCTCATCAAAACATAGCATTCCTGTTTTTTAACCTGCAGAGGAGGTTTCCAGTTTTTTCATCATGTAGTCCTTGGTAATGAAAGTGTGGGAGTTAAGTGCTGGTGATTCATTTCTGATGTGACCAAATGAAAGTAATGGCATAGTATATTTCCTGATAAAATATTGTAATATACTGCACAAGGGCAAATGCGAAACTGGTGAAAGCAGAGTCAAAAAGTAAGCATTCATTGAGAAGCAACTGCAAAATATATTCCCAACTTCCAAGGTTCATTTTAAAAGTCAGTGATTCCAAAATTATTGACTTTGATGAGTTGAGGTTCAACTTTGTCAAAAAGCTGAAACAATGTATTGAAACAAACTGTTTGGAAGAATCTTTTATCAATTCTGTTCTCCTCGTGCCTTGGGGACAGTGACCACCCTTGATTATCATTGTGTTGTTTCTGTCGCTGTGATATAAGCAAGCTGAGTTTAGTATTTTCTTGCAGAGTATTGTAATGGTTCTTCTACAAGATTTTAAATAGCTTTGGAAATTCTTTTTGAAATTCCCTTTTTCATTCATTCTAAAATATAGTATTCACTATTTGTAGGAGACTTAGTTGAATACATTCAGTTCTGGTTAAAAATGAGAGTCTGATTTCTCAGTATGTATAATACTTTACTGGCATTCCATGAGCTGTGGCCAAGTCTCAAGGTAATTTGCCAAGACATTTGAAGTGCTGTGATTTCTGGACCCTGGGCCTACATGTTTATTGACCTGACTCTTACAGACTTCAACCACAGGTAGCTGATGTCAGTATTGCGACAGCTACTTTTATGTTGAGTTTAAATTCTGTTTCAAAGCCTTGTACTTTCACACCGATGGTCCAGAATCTATTTTATTCCGTCTGAGTGTCAGTAGAACCACTGTCTTCACTTTTTGTTCCGGAGCTTTAACTTTAGGAACATTTTTCCTTGTTGCATGATTTCCACCTCTCTGGAAATTTTCCATTTTGCGGGATATTTCTTTATTTGTGAGGTAATTAAGGTGTTGTTAACTTGCAATATTTTCTGAAGAGCCCTGATTGGCCACACTTATAGCAGTTTTTAGTTCTTGCTGCTGGACATTCATTATGTTGTGATTCTCTTTTATGCTACAACCTAATCTAGTTGATGATTTTGATTCCAATTCTCCCAGCACTTTGCAAGGCTTTTGGGAAGGTGATGATGGCATCTTGGGACCTACCCATTTGACCAGGTCAAAAGAACTTCCCCTCCATCATAATGTCAGAAGTGGGATGAAAGTCAACTTTTTGCAGCATTTCAACAGGAAGATCTGGTTGTATTGTTGTGCAAGGTATTGATTTTGAAGGAGTTAATGTTTCCGTGACATTGAACTCCATCCCTTCTGAGACTGTCACACACAGGCTGGTGTGTTAAACGGTAAGTGCTACAGTAGCCTATGGAGGGTATAGCTCTCAAGAATCCTAGTAATTAGTCTTCTGGAAGGACTCTATGGTGGCCCATCCTCTTCCACTAATCATTAGGCTGGTTCTGGACAAAGTACAGATCAAAAAAAGGATTGCTAACAACAAACTACCCCTCAGCCAATCCTTGCTTGGAACCTTATTCTCACAGAGGTGACAGATACCATGAGGTGCTAATAGTGTCAATCAGTGTAATGCCACAGCTATTTCAATAGTGGCACTTTCTATCCATTGTTTACGTTAATTTATCATAATTTATACTCACAAATGGTGTCATTTTCTTGTCAAGCCAGGTACGTTACAAATTCAATGACAGGAAATCATGTCTATGTCATAAACTATTAATTTTGAAATCACTATAATTAACCGACCAGCGAGGTCCAAGGAGGTTTACAAATAAAACATTTATAGCTTGAAGCCCTCAGATTGAAAACTCTTATTTCCAATGACAGCTGGATATCAACAATTAAGTCACCATTTTTCACTGAGAGTGTAAACGTAATGATAAACCTAGCCATTTGTGTTGAGGTGGGAATGAAGACCCTACTATTACTATGATTAAAATTAAAGTATGTGATTATCTTGAAATAAATGATATGATTATACTCGATCTTTTTTTCCCAAGTTTTAGCATTCACAGCCTGTATAAGCATATCACTCATTGCTACAAAGAGCAAGGAGATAAACAACAGACAAGGTGTTTGAATTACCAAGGAAACTAGCAGATCCAAGGCTGAAGGGTGAGAATAACAATGGTCTGCATGAAGTCGAGAATTATAACTGTGTGCTGCAAACTCAGTATTTTTGACAAATGCTTTGGGTAATCAATAAGAGCTTATCCCTTATTTATGATCAAATAATATACTTGGGGCTTGTTTGAACCACATAGACTTCGGAGTGGTTATTTTTCACTCTCCTATCAACCTGCGAGTCTACTTTCAAGGGATTATGAACCTGCACTCCAAGTTGTCTTTGTTCAACAACACTTCCCAGGACCTTATCATTAAGGTGTATAAGTCTTGCCCTGATTTGTCTTTCCAAAATGCAGCACCTCACATTTATCCATATTAAACTCCTATTGCCACTCATTAGAACAATTTTGTCTGTTTTAACATACAGTATAAATCATTATGACAATCATTTCATTACATCCTGGATACTGACATCACCCACAAACTAACCAACTAACTCCCCTGCAATAGAATAGTAGATATCAGATGCTATTTTACAATGAGGTAACATACCCTTCCTTCCTTTACAACTGAACAGGGTCACTTTTGAATAATGGCATTGAATAATGAGATTGGTAGACCAAATACTCCAATAAATTCAGCTGATGCCAGGGCTCTTGTGGTGTAGTGGTAATGTTCCTACTTGTGAGCCAGAAGGTTGAAGTTCAAGACCCACTTGCTCCAGTGGTGGGATATTCCACATCTAACGAGGTAGATTACAAAGAAAGCTGTCGCTAATGCAATTCCAAGCATCCGTTGTTTCAGGTGATTGGCTGAATTCACAACACGAATCAGAGTCAGCACATCTCAATTGCAAATTTAGGTTTGGACTGGTTTGAGTCTTGCCATGCTGCCATCTCAGGATGTATGCCTGTGAATGCAATCTTCCTGACTAACATTAACTTTCTGCTGGCCAGGTTATCTGAATCTGGTAAACTTTAGTCTGATCTGCTGCATTGCGTTGCTTATTTAGAGCGTCACAATATGCCAGCGTGACATTGATGAGACGACTGTTCAAAGCTACCAGCACTTCAAGTGCAGAGATCAAATAACACTCAGAATAGAGCTTTCTGGATCGAGCTACAATGGTAGCCAGAAACTATAAAAATTTGCAGCTTCCTTTCCTATAACGCTTTATGAAGTCAGCCGATCTTAGCTGCTGTTGGGCCAGGGATCCAATATTGGGCTCAGCAGGGAGCGGCTAGGCAGGCAGAATGAAATCTTCTGGGTTTACTAACTATTTGGTACGCACACGTCTGATTGTTGGGTGAGAGAAGGTGCAGCCGTTGTGTCGTCTGTCGTTCAATAGTCTGCTGAATCCCATCGAAATATCAGAAGATAGGAGCGAGCATGCTGTGAGAAACTGGGAGAAAAATAAAAGTATTAAGAATGACATCTATCTGTTGGGGAGGATTGAAGGTGTATCAACAGAATCAGAACACTTAGAATTAGGAGTTAACCTTCTGCAGTGTACACAGAGACTGTCATTTGTCTTCATGCTCATGTCCTGGTTGAGGTTCTGAAGAGTTGCGCTCCGAAGTGGTTGTATTTCTAGCCAAACTGTTCAGGTACATCTATAATAATGCTAGTTTTCCTACAAAGTGGAAGAATAATTGCTTGGGTCTTTAAGCAAGACAAATCCAATGTAACAATTATTGTCCCATTTGGCTACTCTCAATCATCAGCAAAGTGATCAAAGGTGTTATCAATGATGCTACTATCTGACACTTGCTCACCAATAACAAATTCACTGGTTCTCACGTTGGGTTCTGCCAAGAATACTTAACTGCAGACCTCATTACAATCCTGGTTCATTCATGGACAAAAAACCCGAACAGGGTAAAAGAAAACTTCCTTTGACTTAAAGCACATTTGTCTGAGAGGAGCCCTAATAATGTTTCAATCTATGGGAATCCAGGAGGAAAGTCTCCACTGGCTGAAGTCATACAGAGTAGCTTTTACTTGTTTAAAGTCCGGTCGTCCCAGTCTGGGACATCACTGCAGGAGTTATTCAAGGCAATGTACTAGGCTCGGCCATCTTCAGCTCTTGCAGTGAAGGAATCGCCTGCACAATGTTAGAAATGGACATGCTCAGCAAAAATGGAACGGTGCTCTGTTTGCAATTCTTCAGCAGATGAATCAGTCTGTGTTAACATGCAGCAGCTCCAGGTAATATCTAGGGTTGGGCTGATAACAGTATGCAACATATACGCCAGTCAAATGCTGGACAATGGTCTTCTTCAACAAGGGAGTGTAACCACCTCCCCTTAACATTTAATGCTGCACAACCATTGCTGAATTAGGGTTCTCTACTGGAAAATGAAACTGGATAAAGTGAGAGTACTATGTCTACAACTGCATGTAAGTGGCTAGATTAATGTTGTGAGTAACTCACCTAATGACTCCTCAAATCTTGCTATAATTCCCAAGACAGGAGTGTTGTGGAGTTCTCTCCACTTTCCTGGATGAACGCAGCTTCAACAACACAGAAGAAACTGTAGCACAAAGTCCCTCTTTCTGTGTTCACACACTGTGGCTGCAATGTATATCATTTCCCAAATGCGTTCTCAGCATTTTCCAAACCTGTGACCCCTACAAGGAGAGCAAGTCACTTGGGAAAACTACCACTTGCCAGCTTCCCTTCCACTCCCAGGCTATCCTGACCTAGAACTATATGGTCAAGACTTCATCAATATTCAGCGACATGTTGGAGCTCCCTGTGAATGGCAGTGACTGAAGAATGCAGCTTACCTCCATCTTTTCTCGGGTAATTAGGGATGAACAAAAAAAAGTCATCTTGGCAGTGAAGCCCACATCCCCAAATCAATTAAAGCAAACGATGGTAGAGGTTCTGTTAGTGCGCAGAATCATAGGATCCCTACAGTTTGAAGCAGGCCATTCAACCCACTGAGTTCGCATTCACCCTCTGAAGAACAGCCCACCCAGACCTACTCCCAGAGCCCAGCATTCCACACGGCTAACCCACCTAGCCTACACACTATGGGCAATTTAGAATGGCCAATCCACCTAACTTGCACATCTTTGGGCTGTGGAAAGAAGCCAGAGGAAACCCACACAGACACAGGAAGAACGTGCAAACACTGCACAGACAGTCATCTGAGGCTGGAATTGAACCCATGTCTCTGGTGTTGTAAGGCAGCAGTGCCAACAACTGAACCATCGTGCCACCCTGCACCAGGGATAGTTCAGTTTAAAGATATTGCCTCAGAAAGGCACCCGTCCATGTAAAGGTAGAAATCATGCGCTGCAGATAAATCTGGGTCTTTTCAGTTATTTTCTCCGATCCACATGTTAGGTCTAATCTCCGTGGACAACTTTGTATCGGGGCTTGATTGTTTTTGTCTAGCTTGGGAAGAGTTTAGCCAGTGAGGTCCTCCTACGGTTTTGTATATTGTTAAAACCCTAAATAACAGAAGTCAAGCAATATTCCATCCACTGTAAGCTCCCTCTCTGAAAAGCCAATGAAAGGGCGCTTTGATTTGTTTTTGTCTGGTGAATGATGTCACAGCTGCCTTTAGCAACAAGGCCTCATGACCATGAGATTGACAGACTGATGACCAGCCCATCATATCATACGTGAGCCTTACACCCACAGACTAGGAATTCCAGTGGCAGTCTGGATTGTATTTAATACCTAAATGCACCTTTTCAAGGGAGGTCTCGCTGACTGAAGTAAAATACTGGTGGATGTTGTCAAAGAAGATGCAAATATTTCATGATGTCTTGACAGGAAAGTAGCTTCCAGCATATTAGATCCCTCCTTAGAGATGCTGTTTCCAGCCAGGAACGTCAGGAATGAAGTTCTATTTCCCAAATGGAAAGAAATCCAACTCTTTTGAACAAATCATAACTGAGGGGGGGCTTCACAAAAGTGAGCACAGAACTTGGTTGCTATAAAAGATTCAATGATTTTCCTCAGTCAGGGAAAGCAAATACACTTTCTCCCATTTCTTACTGTGCATCTATTCATGGTGCATCCCCTTCCACTAGGCAATTTTAAAAAAAAAGAACAGGACTAGGCCATTCAGCCGCTCCAGCCTGCTCCACCATTCAATGGGACCATGGCTGATCAAACATTTCCCACGCCCACTCTCCTGCACTTTCCCAACAACCTTTGATTCCCCGACTGATCAAGAATCTATCTATCCCTGGGAGCTTTAAATATACACATGGAGACTGCACACAAAGCTCTTTGTAGCAATGAGTTCCAAAGGCTCACAACCCTGTGAGGGAAGAAATTCTTTTGGAAGTCTTAAATTGGCTCTCCTTTATTCTAAGATATTCCCTCGAGTTCTGGACTCTCCCATGAGTGGAAACATCTCAGCATTCACCCTGTTCAGCCCTTAAGATCACCTCTCATCCTTTTAAACTCCAGAGGCCAGAGTCTCAACCTGTTTAACTTTTGCTCATAAGACAATCCCTCCATACCAGGAACCATCCTCGTGAACTTCTGTGAACAACCTCCAACCACCCCCAGTTCTACACCCAACCACTTGAGTTGTTTCATCAATGACCTTCCCACTGTCATAAGTTCAAACTTGGGGTGTTCGCTTATCCTTCCTTAAATAAGGGATCAAAACTGCACACAATACCTGAGATGTGGTCTCACCAGCATCTTGTAAATAAGATTTCCCACCTCTTCTCCACCAATCCCACTGAAATAAGGGTTAACATTCCTCTAGCCTACCTGATTATGTTCTGTAACTGTGTGCAAGCTTTCTGTGTTTTGTGCACAGTTACCCATAAGTCCCTTTGTGCTACAGCTTCTGCAGTTTCTCCCCAATGTAAATAATATTCTGTGCTTGTGTTCTCACTTCCAAAACAAACAATTTCACATTATACTCCATTTGACAACTTGTTGCCCACTTACTTAACCTATCAATACTCTCTGCGAACTGTTTGTATCCCCTTCACATCCCACCTTTCCAACTATTTTAGTGTCATCTGCAAATTTGACTAAAGTATATTCACTTTCTTCCTCAAGTCGTGAATCTATATTGTAAACAGCTCCAGTCCCAAATCTGATCCCTGTGGAACACACTGGTCACAGATTGAACCCCCTATCCCCCATTTCCATGCCCACCACCACTGTTTCCTGCCCATAAGCCAATTCTCCATCAATGTCAGTACACTACCTCCAACATGGTGTGCTCTTATTATATGACTTAGATCTTTTGAGGGGTGCACTGTTGAATGCCTTCTGGAAGTCCAAATATATCACATCTACTTGTTCCCCTCTATACAGCCTGGTTGAGGCTTCCTCAAAATAGTCTAATAAATTAGCCAAACACAATCTCCTTTTCATGAAGCCATATTGACTCTGTTTGGTTAGACTATAATTTTCCAAATATTCGACCACGACTTCCTTCATATTTGATTCAAATATTTTTCCAACAATAGATATCAGGCTATTCGGCTTATAGTTACTTGCTTTTACTCTCTCCTTTTTAGAATAGAGGTGTCATATTAGTAGTTTTCTAATCCCCTGGTATTTCTCCACAATCCAAAAGGATTTTTAAAAAATTACAATTAATGTACCTACTACCTCTATAGGTACCTCATTTAGAATCCTACAATGCAAACTGTCAGGGCCAGGGACATATCTGCCTTAAGCCCTACTATTTTGTTTAATACTACTTCTCAAGTGATGCTGATGACACTCAACTCCCTTCTTGTGTTCTTTCATATTAAACCCAGGCTATTCGGGTGGGTTTAAACTAATTCAGCAGGGGGATGGGAACCAAAATTGTAGTTCGAGTATAGAAAAGGTTGAGAGTAGGGAGGTCCGAAATAAAGTTTCAGGGACGCAAGATGGCACCGGCAAGCAAGAAGTTGGTTTGAAGTGTGTCTACTTCAACGCCAGGAGCATCCGGAATGAGGTGGGTGAACTTGCAGCATGGGTTGGTACCTGGGACTTCGATGTTGTGGGCATTTCGGAGACATAGATAGAGCAGGGACAGGAATGGTTGTTGCAGGTTCCGGGATTTAGATGTTTCAGTAAGAACAGAGAAGACGGTAAAAGAGGGGGAGGTGTGGCATTGTTGGTCAAGGACAGTATTACAGTTGCAGAAAGGATGTTTGGGGACTCGTCAACTGAGGTAGTATGGGCTGAGGTTAGAAACAGGAAAGGAGAGGTCACCCTGTTGGGAGTTTTCTATAGGCCTCCGAATAGTCCTAGATATGTAGAGGAAAGGACAGTAAAGATGATTCTCGATAGGATTGAGAGAGACAGGGTAGTTTTCATGGGGGACTTCAACTTTCCAAATATTGACTGGGAACACTATAGTTCGAGTACTATAGATGGGTCAGTTTTTGTCCAGTGTGTGCAGGAGGGCTTCCTGACACAGTATGTAGATAGGCCAACAAGGGGCGAAGCCACATTAGATTTGGTATTGGGTAATGAGCCCGGCCAGGTGTTAGATTTGGAAGTAGGTGAGCACTTTGGTGATAGCGATCACAATGCTGTTATGTTTACTTTAGTGATGGAAAGGGATAGGTCCATACCACTGGGCAAGAGTTATAGCTGGGGGAAAGGCAATTACGATGAGATTAGGCAAGATTTAGGGAGCATACGATGGGGAAGGAAACTGCAGGGGATGGGCACATTAGAAATGTGGCGCTTATTCAAGGAAAAGCTCCTGTGTGTCCTAGATAAGTATGTACCTGTCAGGCAGGGAGGAAGCTGTAGAGCGCGGGAGCCGTGGTTTACGAAGGAAGTGGAATCTCTGGTCAAGAGGAAGAAGGCGGCTTATGTTAGGATGAGAAGTGAAGGCTCAGTTAGGGCGCTTGAGGGTTACAAGGTAGCCAGGAAAGACCTAAAGAGAGAGCTCAGAAGAGCCAGGAGGAGACATGAGAAGTTGCTGGCGGATAGGATCAGGGTAAGCCCTAAGGCTTTCTATAGGTATTTAAGGAATAAAAGAATGATGAGAATAAGATTAGGGCCAATCAAGGATAGTAGTGGGAAGTTGTGTGTGGAGTCAGAGGAGATAGGGGAAGCACTAAATGAATATTTTTCGACAGTATTCACTCTAGAAAATGACAATGTTGACGAGGAGAATACTGAGATACAGGCGACTACACTAGGTGGGATTGAGGTTCACAAGGAAGAGATATTAGAAATCCTGGGCTGGGATTGTGAGAGATATAGCAGTTTGGATCAGAAATTGGCTTGCTGAAAGAAGACAGAGAG
Organism: Stegostoma tigrinum; assembly: GCF_030684315.1. Lineage (NCBI taxonomy): Eukaryota > Metazoa > Chordata > Chondrichthyes > Orectolobiformes > Stegostomatidae > Stegostoma > Stegostoma tigrinum. The sequence goes on along the minus strand of NC_081364.1, from coordinate 52,115,154 downwards.
TGGTGGTTGATGGGAAATGTTCATCCTGGAGACCAGTTACTAGTGGTGTACCGCAAGGGTTGGTGTTGGGTGCACTGCTGTTCGAAGATTGCTGTGAAGATAGATATGGGCCGGATTGGATTTATCCTAGGATCCTCTGGGAAGCCAGGGAGGAGATTGACGAGCCTTTGGCATTGATCTTTAACTCGTCATTGTCTACAGGAATAGTGTAAGACGACTGGAGGATAGCAAATGTGGTTCCCCTGTTCAAGAAGGGGAGTAGAGACAACCCTGGTAATTATAGACCAGTGAGCCTTACCTCAGTTGTTGGTAAAGTGTTGGAAAAGGTTATAAGGGATAGGATTTATAATCATCTGGAAAAGAATAAATTGATTAGGGATAGTCAGCACGGTTTTGTAAAGAGCAGGTCGTGCCTCACAAACCTTATTGAGTTCTTTGAGAAGGTGACCAAACAGGTAGATGAGAGTAAACCGGTTGATGTGGTGTATATGGATTTCAGCAAGGCGTTTGATAAGGTTCCCCACAGTAGGCTATTGTACAAAATGCGGAGGAATGGGATTGTGGGAGATATAGCAGTTTGGATCAGAAATTGGCTTGCTGAAAGAAGACAGAGAGTGGTGGTTGATGGGAAATGTTCATCCTGGAGACCAGTTACTAGTGGTGTACTGCAAGGGTCGGTGTTGGGTGCACTGCTGTTCGTCATTTTTATAAATGACCTGGATGAGGGCGTAGAAGGATGGGTTAGTAAATTTGCAGATGACACCAAAGTCGGTGGAATTGTGGATAGTGACGAAGGATGTTGTAGGTTACAGAGAGACATAGGTAAGCTGCAGAGCTGGGCTGAGAGGTGGCAAATGGAGTTTAATGTGGACAAATGTGAGGTGATGCACTTTGGTAGGCGTAACCGGAATGCAAAGTACTGGGCTAATGGTAAGATTCTTGGTAGTGTAGATGAGCAGAGAGATCTCGGTGTCCATGTACACAGATCCTTGAAAGTTGCCACCCAGGTTGACAGGGTTGTTAAGAAGGCATACAGTGTTTTAGCTTTTATTAATAGAGGGATCGAGTTTCGGAACCATGAAGTTATGCTGCAGCTGTACAAAACTCTGGTGCGGCCGCACTTGGAGTATTGTGTACAGTTCTGGTCACTGCATTATGAGAAGGATGTGGAAGCTTTGGAAAGGGTGCAGAGCAGATTTACTAGGATGTTGCCTGGTATGGAGGGAAGGTCTTACGAGGAAAGGCTGAGGGACTTGAGGCTGTTTTCGTTAGAGAGAAGAAGTTTGAGAGGTGACTTAATTGAAACATATAAAATAATGAGAGGGTTAGATAGGGTGGATAGGGAGAGCCTTTTTCCTAGGATGGTGATGGCGAGCACGAGGGGTCATAGCTTTAAATTGAGGGGTGAAAGATATAGGACAGATGTCAGAGGTAGTTTCTTTACTCAGAGAGCAGTAAGGGAATGGAACGCTTTGCCTGCAACGGTAGTAGATTCATAGGACATAGAACATAGAAAAGTACAGCACCGTATAGGCCCTTCGGCCCACAATGTTGTGCCATGGAATAATCCTAATTCAAAAATAAAATAACCTAACCTACATTCCCCTCAATTCACTGCTGTCCATGTGCATGTCCAGCAGTTGCTTAAATGTCACTAATGACTCTGCTTCCACGACTACCACTGGTAAACTATTCCATGCGCTCACAACTCTCTGGGTGAAGAACCTCCCTCTGACGTCTCCTCTATACCTTCCTCCTAACACCATAAAACTATGACCCCTCGTGGCAGTCAATCCTGCCCTGGGGAAAAGTCTCTGGCTATCGACTCTATCAATGCCTCTCATTACCTTGTACACCGACTTTAAGTACATTTAAGTCGTCATTGGACAAGCATATGGACGTACATGGAATAGTGTAGGTTAGATGGGCTTCAGATTGGTATGACAGGTCGGCACAACATCGAGGGCCGAAGGGCCTGGACTGTGCTGTAATGTTCTATGTTCTATGTGTGAAGTGTCTCCCACCGTAAAGAGTGATCTATTTAACGCCTCTGGCTTTCACTTCTTCCCCAAAATCATCTCCCCAGATTAATTTTCAGAGGGGCCTGTATTTACTTTACCTCTCTGTAGATTTCAGGAGGATCTTATTGACAGCTTTTATATTTCTCACTAGTTTTCCCTTGTAATTTATTGTTTTTTTACTTTTTTCTTTTTTCCTCCTTTGCTGAATTCTGAATTTATCCCAGTCTTTGGGCCTATCACTGACTTTGGCATCCTTATATGCTTTCTCTTGCAACTTCGTAGTCCCAGAGAGTCATACAGCACAGATACAGATCCTTATGTCTAACTTGTCCATGCTGACCAAGTTTCCCAAAGCAAACTAAATCAACTTGCCTGCATTCGGCCCATGCTCCTCTAAATCTTCCTTATTCATGTACCTGTCCAAATGTCCCTAAAAGTAGTAACTACACCTGCATCTGGCAGTTCATTCCACATGCAGTGTCTCTTGTAGGTGGTATGCACTGCTGTTGCTATGTGCCAGTGATTAAGAAGGTGGATGGTGTACTAATCAGGTGGGCTGCTTTGTCCCGGATGGTGTCAAGTTCATTCGGTGTTGTTGAAGAAGCACTTATCCAGGCAAGTGGGAGACTCAACGATAATAATACCATCAAATATCATGGATGATTATTTGATTCTCTCTTAATGGAGATGGTCATTGCTTTTGACAGTTGCGTGATAGAAATATTACTTACCACTGAATACCTGGATGTTGTCCAGGTCTTGCTCCATATGGGCACATACTGCTTCAGCACCTGGGTTGTTGAATATTGTGCAGTATTCATTGCACACCCCTAAATTCTGACCTTGTGATGGAGGGAATGACGTAATGAAACATGGAAAAGAGGAAGAGTAGGCCATTTGGCCCTTTGAGCCTGCTCGGCCATTCAATACGGTCATGGCTGGGCATCCAGTTCAGTTTGCTGTCCCTGCTTGCTCCCCATACCCTTTTATCCCTTTATCCATAAGGACTATATCTATCTCCTTCTTGAAAACATTCAAATTTTTGCATCAACTGCTTTCTGTGGCAGAGAATTCCATAGTTGACCACTCTCTGAGTGAAGAAATTTCTCCTCGTCCCATTCTGAAATGGCTTAGCCCATGTTCTTTAGATTGTAACCCCTGGGTCCAGACTCCCTGATCATTGAGAACATCCTTTCTGCATTTACCCCCTGACCAGTCCCCTTGATTTTAAAGGTTTTTGACAGATCATTCTGCATTCTTCTAAACTAAACTCCAGTGAAAATAGTCCTAATCTCTCTTCATACATCAAACTTATTTTCCTAGGAATCAGTCAGGTAAACCTTCATTGCATTCCTTCCATAGCTAGAATATCTGTTTCCAGGTAAGGGGACCAAATCTGCACATAATATTACAGGTGTGGTCTCACCAAGGCCCTGCTCCTGGACTTAAATCCTTTTACTGCAAAGACCAATATATTATTTGCCTTCTTCACTGCCTGCTGCATCTGCACGCTTACTTTCAGTGACTGTGTGTAAGGGCACCTAGGTCTTGTAGCATTACCCTTTTCGCAAATCCACATACCATGAGAGGTGGAGGGGTGCAGGAGGGAGCAAATGGGTGGAATTCAAGACACCCAGGTTTTGTTGCCTTGTGAACAACACAACCCACATCAATATGTAGCTTGCGATTTTACCAAACTTGCCACATAAACTGGCCTTCATGATAACTCAACATGGAAACTGGAGTGAGTTCATCATGTGGCCAACTTGCTGCAAGCCTTAAATGACCTTTGTATTACATAATGAGCATCAACATGAGGGTACATTCCATGATACTGGCCACACACACCCAATGTCCATCGACATTTGCACCTGGCATCTGCCAGACCTATGACTCCCCTTATGGTGCATCACCCAATCCCTTTACAAGATGTCTCTGTATTTCAGTGCTGTACCTGGAACTATCATTGTAATACTGCAGCAAGGACATTGTTGCAGTCAGGGAGGCACACCCAGCTCACAGACTGGACCAGGCTGTATCATCAAGCTCTTTGTTTGCTGCCAGATTTCTCACTCACGCTGACCCACCTAGATGCTCACATCATTGCCTGCCTAGCATTGCCTTTTGTCTCCTTAACTTCCTTAGTTAACCACGGTTAGTTCATCCTATCTTAGAATCTTTCCTCCTTACTGAGATGCATTTTTGCTGAGAGTTAATGATCAACACCTTATATGTCTGCTATTACTTACTTACTGGCATTTCTGTGAATCTATCTGTCCAGTACACTTCAGCCTAAGCTACGTCCATTTCTGGGAAATCCTCTCAATTCAGTTAAACACAGATTTTACTGGCCCAAGTTTCTTACTCTTGAGCTGAATATTACATTCTACCATATTATGATCACTACTTCCTTGTGGGTCTTTTATTCAAGTGTCATTTATTAAACCCCTGCCTCATTACACATTACCAGATCCAAGATAGCCCTGCTGTGTGGTTGGCTCCATGAAATATTTTTCTAGGAAACTGTCTCTAATGCAATCGATGAATTTGTTGTTATAGCTGCACTTTCCAATTTGATTAACACAATCAACAATCTCTCCCTCAATATCAGCAAAATGAAGGCGAGTGGAGGACACGCCCCTGTCTGTATCAACGGTGCTGAGGTGGAGGTGGTGTGAGCTTTGCATTCCTAGGAGTGAATATCTCCAACAGTCGCCCAGGTCCATCCACACCAATGTTATGGTCAAGAAAACACATCGATGCCTCAACGTCCTCTGAAGGCTAAGGAAATTCAGCGTGTCCACATGACTCTTATCAATTTTTAATATGCACGACAGAAAGCATCCTACCTGGATGCATCTCAAGAAATTGCATGGAATTACAGGGAGTTGCAAACACAGCCCAGTACATCACACAAACCAGCCCTCCTTCCATTGACTCCGTCTACACTTCCTGCTGTCTTGGTAAAGCTACCAACATAATCAAAGACACTTTCTACTCTGGCAATACTCTCTTCTACTCTTTGCCATTGGGCAGAAGAAAGAAAAGTTTGAAAACACATGCCAACAGATCCAAAGACACTTTCTTCCCCCTGTTATCAGACTTATGAGCGGACCTCTCATATATTAGAGTTGATCTTTCTCTGCACCTTCTCTGTAGTTGTAACACTATATTCTACATTCTGTTCTGTTATCCTGACACACTTATGTAAAGTATGATTTGTTTGGATAGCACGCAAGACAATACTTTTCACTGTGTCTCAGTTCATGTGTCAATAATAAATTAACTCAAACCAACAAGATAATTATGGTCACCCATAATTATTGCTCTATTCTTTTTACATGCTCCTATTATTCATTGATTTATAGCATTTCCCACAGATTGGCTCCTATTTGGGGGTCTTCCTACCAAGATCTTCGTTCCTGCAATGTTTTTATTACTACCACCCAAATGGTCTCTACATCATCTGCGTCTAGGTCATCTCTCACAACTGTCCTCATGTCATCTCTTATTAACAGTGTTGTCTCACCATCTTTTCCTTCCCTTCCGCCTCTCTGAAAGGTCAAAATCCCTGTATGTTAAATTCCCAGTTTGAGCTCTTTGTAACCATGTTTCTGTAATGGCTACAGAATGATATTCATTTGCCTTGATTTGCTTGTCATTTTATCTACCTTATTCTGAATGCTTCGTGTGTAAAGATGCAAAGTCTTTCAGTTTATTCTATTATCAAATTTCCCTGCACGTTTCATGGTTCCTTGGTACACCATGACATTCACACATTCTGCCTCTTCCTTTTATTTTCTGGCAACAATTAGCCCCTTCACTAACCTGTAAAATTACCGTCTCCAATTTTCCAATTTTCCATGCAACTGAACCCACCATCCTTCTACTTTTGCTAAACATACTAGTCCAAGTCCGTGCATTTTTTAAAAACCATGTTGTACCACATTCAATCCTTCCTGCTGTCATACTCACGTACCTCTGGATTCCTACCTTCAGTAATTGCCTGTTCTTGTTAACGATGGAAGATACTGTTGGAGGTACTGTCCTTCAGAGAAGATGCTGTACAAGGCTCCTCTGGCTCTTTGTAGGTGGATATAGAAGATCCCAGTGGGAAAAGATCATGGAGTCAGAATAGAAAGGCATTATTCTTCCCATTAAATACGTTTGCTTCCTGCAGAGCTATCCAGTTAGACCTATGCGCCTGCTCTATCTCCATATCCTTCCAAATTTGCTTCCTTCAAGCCGAGAAAAGGAGGAAAGCTATAGCTGGCATCCTGGCCAAAACTATCCCTAAATGCCCATTTTGTAAAAGAAATTAATCGGTTCGATATCAAAATTTCTGTTTATGAATGATGGCTGAGCACATATTGGCTGCCATATTTCCTGCCCTGTAAAAGTTCTTAGAGTCAATAAAGACCTTCATAAGTTCAGAAACGCTTTGATAAATCTACTGGTCACAAAACAGTATATAAAAGCAAGCTTTTTTGTTTATAAGCAAGTAAAATTCCAAAGTTTACTAATGATGCCAAATTTGATGACATGGCAAACATTGAGGATGCAATTAACTGATTGCAACAGAACGTGGGTAAACTAGCGAAAACGGACAGACAAAAATCAGGTGGAACTTATTGTAAGAGTGAGGCTGAGTATTTTGGTAGAAGGGATAGATAAAAGTGATTAGAATTAATGACACAGGTGTAATGAATGCTCAGGGCAGAGGCTCCTGTATGTGTTAGCTGTGAAGGTGTCAGGACAGACTGAGATAGTTCACAAAGCACAGGGGATAATGGGCTTTACAAGCAGAGGTGTTGAGTGCAAAAGCAGGGAAGTTATGTTAAAGTTTCTGGTTTGGTCACAAATGGTGTATTACATCCAGTTTGGTTTACTGCACAGTAGAAAGGAAGGAAAAGACTTTGACAGAGACAAGGAGATAATAAGAACTGTCGATACTGGAGTCGACGTTTCGGTTTGGGACACTTCATGCTCCTCTGATGCTGCCTGGCCTGCTGTGTTCCTCCAGCTCCACACTCTGTTATCTTTGACAGGGACAAGACAGGAGTAACCACAAAATTCCCAGGCATGAGAGAATTCAATTGCAAGGTTAGATTGAAGAAGCTGGTAACGTTCCCTCTGGAGTATAGGAGATTAAAGGGAGTTCTGATGGAGCTGTAGAAGATTCTAACAGGTTTAGGTGGGTTAGACAAAAAAAAAGTGCACGTTAGCCAATATGGAGGTTAGGGAACACAGATGGAAGGTTTAGGGAATGCAATATCAGGAAGAACCTTTCTATATAGCAAAGGGTAATGACCTGGAATTTACTGTTAGAAAGGTTGTAAAAGAAGAAATTCTGTATGATTTCAATAGGAAATTGGCTGGACACTTGAAGGAAGCAAATTTGGAAGGATATGGAGATAGAGCAGGTGCATAGGTGTAACTGGATAGCTCTGCAGGAAGTCAGCATGCATTTAATGGGAAGAATGATGCTCAACTATTCTGACTCCATGATCTTACATACCTTCCCTTTCCTTTCTGAACAACTGTAACATAGCCATCTTACCAATCACAGAAAATAAGAAGGATCAAAGCACACTTCAAAATTGCATTTTGAAAATGCCTCATTACTTAATGTCCATTCCCTGAGTATCTGTCTTGTGTGTACATTTGTTTATACTCTTGCCCCTATGAGGTGCTTCCCCAAGTGATTGCAGAATAGGGTAGGGCACTGGTCTTTATTTGAGGAGGCTGCATTTGTTGGATGACCTTGAGCAGCTCTGGGCATGTGTGACCTGTACCACTTTAGCTCAGGCTGTTGCAATCTGGTCAGTCGGCAGGCAACAGCAAGTGAAGTGGAAGCAGAAATTCTGTTGCACTACAATCACAATATGTTCCAGCTGCAAGAAGTCATTGCTATTCTTGAAAGGCAGTCCCTCAGTGAACAGATTAATATTTAGCTGCAATGCCCTATAATGGAAATTATACTGCACCGGAAACTAATATAGGCTGTCAGATGCTGCATGATGGTGGATTCCATAGGCATCCTGATGGAGACGACCAAGTGAAGTCCTGTGATAGACTCCCACGTTCCTCGACATTAAGGGAAGATGCTTTGGCAGGATATTTCCTGGCATCAAACTTCTAATCCTGAATAAAGGTCACTGGACTTGAAATGTTGACTCTGTTTTCCCTCCACAGATGCTGCCTGACATGCCGAGTTCCTGCAGCAATTTCTGTTTTTGTTTGTTTCAAATGTCCAAGATCCCACAGTTCTTTGTCGATTTGGTGATTTATGTACAGACAGCAACTGCCCTCAATCTGCTGAACTCCACATCTGACTCCAACATAGGAGACTGGGCCAAAGGCAGGCAAATGACACTAGTTTAGTTTGGAGAACCTGGTCGGTCTGGATGTGTTGGATCAAAGGTTTGGTTTCTGTGCTGTGCGGCCCTTTGAATCTAATGTGCATCCTTGCCCTCCAGTGACCTGTCATCTGCACAAGCTTTCTCACACCCTGCCTTCAGAACTCTCCTGTCGGTTGTCCCACCACGTGTAGATCTTTCTCTAAACTCATCTCTGAAAAAAGCAGAGCATCAGTCACTGTGTTACTGGTTGATTGAAAGATCAACTGAAAGAGTGCTTTTGGTTCCGGGTATTGGGTCACTTGCTCCATTACCTACCCACCACTGCCCAATGGCATTTTCCAGTCTTGATTTCTGCCCTATCTTACCACACACCATTCTCAGAACGACATGCACTCAGCGGATATCCCAGGATCCATTGGCATCCCCTATGCCCTCACCATTTAAAAAAACTCATGGTCCACCCAGACAAGCACTGACAGACCGGAGCTGCCCTGCACAGTTCCTGACATTGTCCCTGAACATGGTAGAACAGGAGGTAAACTGTGGCCTGATGTGCAAACAGGGATCTGGGGGTCCTGCTGGATGGGGTGGTGGGACTTATTCTTCCCCCAAGACCAGCAGTGGAAGCCACCACACCAGACTATGCCAGCCTGGACCAAGGTATCCCCACACCCCCGGACAGCGTAGTCCCAGCCGTCAGAAAGAATACATAGCACTGTAAGAAGAAGGTCAATCGTCTGCTCCACCCTATGTGTGCATGTGCCAACTGCTTCCCTGATACCTCATACACGCTCAATCTCTGCTCCTGTATCCAATTCCCACCAAGGCTCATTCTCTGCCACTCTCACTGTTGCTTGCAACATCTTCACTTGTTCTCACCTCACTGAGCTCCAAACACCTCTAACCCTGCATGCCCTCTACGCTCCTTACTTACTCATTTGGAGCACCTCCCCAGCTGTACCAACCCCACTTTCATCTCCTTTAACACCAGTCTCTTTCTTGTTGCATAAAGAACGCAGTGAATAATAGGCAGAAAGACTCAAGAAGCATAGTGGGCTTCCCAACTTTGAGCTCCTTGAGTCGAGATTGATGCTGACTGCCCCAAAAGGCTAAGTGACTGTGGCCAAGCTTCCTGACTGATATCAGAGGTGGCTTTTACTTTATTGCACTGGGACCCCGACTGAAGACTATCTCCTTTGATTTGACTAAGGCCTATTGACAACTGTGACGAGGTTTCTTCCTTTGCGTTTGCACTGGATGGCAAGGCAAGAGAGCTGTAACATGAGCCTGGTATCTCCGGCTGACGGGAAAAGGGATGATGTAAGTATTCAACTACAAACAAAGTGAGAGAGTGTTATGATAGCCTGGTCTAGTCCCTTAGCTGGGTGCATGCCCCTCACCACACAGTGTCCTCACGGCAACTTCATTTTAATAGTTACAGCTGCTGCGCCACCCCCACAAAGGTGCAGCATTGAAGTGCAGGAGCATCCAGGAAGCCGGATCAGTGATATGCCATTCTCCTCGAGGTTGACACAGATCAGATGTCAATGTCTGTGGCTGTGGGCTGTGTTAGGCCAGGGCCCATGGAGGAGGACCTGAGATGTCAGTGCCCAGTGTCCAACATGGAGTTCTTTCAGAGCAAATGGTGAGCTGAATTTGCCAGGTACCTGTTCTGGTTTCCATGTTGAGTTTTCTCAATGTCTATCATGCTTTGTGAGCATGGTGAGACAGTAAACTGAATATTAATGAGCCAAGTTGGATCATCAACAAAATGTTTAACAAACCATATTCCCCCTTAATTAGGAATTCGTCATTGCCAAGCAAGAATCTTGCCACATAGCTTGTGAAAAGTATATAAGATGGAGTGGGATGTTCCTGATGTCGAGATGGGCCTCACCAGACTTCTTGTTCGATTCTGCCGCACGTTGCACCATGGGCCTTGTCATTCAGACTCCTATAAGATTCTACCCTTTTCTTTCCCTCAAAACTAATTGCTTTAAGGTATATCGTTTGATATATTTAAGAGTGGCAACTTGGTGCATTTTGATAAATGCATTTTAAGATAGATTTAGTATGTAAAAAGCGCCTCCGTAGATGGAAATGTGGTGAGATGATGGGACTGCTTGCAGGATGGATGAGACAAAGTTTAGGACTAGATGGAAAGGATTGGGGGCAAGAGTTTTAAACACAACGCGTTTGGAAGAAGAATGGGGACTGATTGGAACAGATGGAAAAGCAGGATCAACCAGCACTGTGGTGATGCCAACTAAATTGGGAAAAGCTGAAAGAAAAAGCATTTTTAATCTCTGCCTCAATCCCCCAAATGTCTATAACCTAATTTTAAAGGAGCAAAACTAACTTTATGAGTCATGCTTTGGTACAGTCCCCTTTCTTAATAACCTAAAATAGTGAGAATCTAAACCTTTTTGCATATGCCTATTAGTGTTCTTGGCCTGAAAAGATGCAGCTTAACTTTTACAGCCTTCTTGAAGGCCTGTTAATGAATGCAATTAGCTGAAACGTTCAAAAGTGATCAATTCACATGGGGTACGGTCAGTATCCAGGGCATGTTTTTTTGCAGTAGATTAAAAACCAGTGAAACTTGAGTGCAATCTGCATTAAAAATTTCCGGTGATATGCCAAATTCAGCCAAGTTACACAAAAACTCATGCAATGCTGTCCCTGATGATTTTTTCATTGATGCTGACAATCAAAGTTGAGAGATTGAGGCAAAGTGGAAGTTACAGGAAAATTGTATCTGTCCCAGTGATAACTTCAGAACTGTCAAAAGCCAGTTACCTGCCATTTGTCTGTATTGTACAAAAGTTCATAGATATGCCTGGACAGTCCAAACGAAGGCTGGACAGTCTAATATGCAGGATAGATTACATTCTGGAGTCTGATCATAGAAGCTTCAGTGCAAAGGGATCTCAATGTCCTTGTGCCAGAATTGCAGAAAACGCATTTGAAGGTACCACAGGCAATAAGGAGAACAATTTAAATTTTAGTATCTATTGCCAAAGAAATGGAATATAAAAGTAGAGAAGTGTTGCTGCAGCTGTACGAGACATTGGTAGGATTGCATCAAGAGTGAAATGCATTGGTGAGACCACATTTGGAATACTGCATTCAGTTTTTGTCCCATTACTTCAGGAAGGATAGAATTGCATTGGTGGCAGTTCAGGGAATGTTCACTTGATTATTCCAGAGATGAAAGTGTTTTCTCATGAGGAGAGATTGTGCAGTTTAGGACTGTACTCACTTGAATTTAGAAGCATGAGAGGAAATTTAATTGAGGGAAACAAATTGCTAGAGGAATTGACAAAATAGAGGTAGAAAGGATGTTTTCCTTCCGGCCAAACCTAGAGCGAGGGGTCATGGTTTAGGCCAACTAGTGGCAGATTTACAACAGACATAAGGAGGAAGTACTTTTCTCAAGGGGTTATGAATCTGTGGAATTTGCTACCCCAAAGTACGGCCAAGACACCGAATAAATTTAAGGAGGACACAGATAAATCTTTAATTAGTAATGGGTTGAAGGGTCACGGGGAGTGGGCTGAACAATGGAGCTGAGGCTGAGATGAGATGAGCTATGATTGCATTAAATGGAAGAGCAGGCTCAAGGAACTGAATTGTCTACTCCTGTTCGTAGCATATCAACAAAATCAGAGAAGTGATTTGAGCACTACAACAATAAATATTTTAATTAAATTGCAAGAAAAGTGGTGATGGAATATGACATGTGAATCCACGAGACCAATTAACATGTCTACACAATTGCAGCTCAAGAAATGCAACTTCAAAAGCATGTTTTTTTTTAAAAGGAGAAAATGAAGAAAAATAACTTGGATAAGGTACAAACCTGTTAGATGAATCGCTCCCAATGACCATTTCCAGTAATTCAGTGGCTCAGAGATCCTGACAAACACTTGAATGGGGGTATTCTGAAACAGAAATCAGGAATGCAGTAAGCAGCGCCATCTGGTGGTGTTCAAGGCTCATCCATTAAATTAACCCTCGTTACAGTCCAGTGTTGGGTGGAGGGAAAGAGGTAGCCCCATGGAAACCCACTGATTGTTAAAGTACGGGCTCAAATATGAGCAGGCAGCAGAACCTAACCAGCAAGAGTGAAGTAACATTGTTCAAATATTCACTCATAGCAAGAATATTTAAACACCAAAGCAGCTCTGATAAGAATGACTGAAAATGTATAGTGTTAGCTAGCATCAGCTTTTCTGGAAGGTTTTATAAATTGTGTGAGGAACAATAAATACTAGATTGAAGGGCAAAATTCTGTTAAGCTTCCATAATAACAATTATAATTTAAGCATGAATGATTCAATGGAACTTTCAGAAGCCTTTCTTGTTTGCAAACAAATACTTTATGTATGTTTGTAATTGTGGAGGTCGCTGAAAGAAAGATTTTCCAAAAACTCTTAAGATGAATAGTCAACTGCAAATACTTCTTACTGTGGAACTTGAGAATCAAAATACATTTCTTTTATTATAGAAATTAATAAATTAAAGATATTAAGGTGGTTAAATTCAAAATTAACCACTTAATCTGGAATTGATGGCCATTTTACCCACTACTGGGTGCTGAATGGTCTTTTGAATTAACAATTTGGTGGAAGCTTCCTGGCAGTGATTGTTAAGGTCAGTGGCTGGAGAATCATTTGAGGCATTCCTAGATGTTTCTGGCAGCGACCTAAAATGGATGCTGCTTATTGAACTATTTTAGCCGGGCTCCTCAGTGTGCATTAGGATCCTTTCTGGGAAAATGGTGCCTGAGAACATTTAATTTGATGATTCTCAAGACCTGCCAGCAAAGCATGGACTCGAATAACTCAATGCAGACAATCATTTAAATGATTCTTCAGCTGCAGTAAAGAAATGCAGTGGCACTGGAAAGTCACTATGTTCGTAGCCATCCATTGCAAATCCAATATGAGATGTTGACCTGCTCTATCAACTCTATGTACTTTTGCTGTATGTTTTATCTGAGACCTTCTTGTCACATGAAAGGGGATATTCATCTCTTGGCCTCTGACAACAGATCTGCAGCACAACATCTGGGAGCTGACAGCTCCCGTTTCACCTTGGAGCCAATTGCCTATGAGCAAAGTGCACCTCCCTTTTAAGAAATGTATGCCACCATTAATAAGCATGAGGATGCTGAGGCATTCACTCTCTATTAGTCAAACTGTCAAATTTATTGGATTAGCTGAAGTGGCATTTTGTCTATTTAATGATCAATGCTTTCTACCTAGTCTTGTTCTCTTTAGCTGATGAAGTACCAAATCTGAGTGTGAAAGTGGGTCCATATGATTTCTCTGCATATATATAGAACATATATATATACACATGCCAATGAAATTCAGAAGTCTCACTGACATGTTTTCACACCATTTCTAAAACGTTTTTCTTTTAATATCTGTTTGAACTTTGATAATATTTGAATCATCCTTGAACTAAAATACATTCTCATTACAATAATGATTAAAATATCACAAAGTTAATATTAAAAGCTTCTCAGACTTACTGATGATGATTTTAACTGTGTAAAACAGCCAACATCAGCTGGCTGCCCTTCATTGCAATCCCAAAATTTTCCTGCCACTCATGTTGATGAGGGGGAATATGGGTGATATATATAACGGATGGGCAATTGGATAATGCCCTTTAAAAACCATCAGGCTACAGTTAAACTCAGCCCCTAAATGTAAGTGATCTATGGATTATGTATGTAGTCTACAGAATTTTGACTATAAATGTGTTAGTGTCAATTGTAGGACACATGCAGGAATTAGATTCAGCTTCTAAACATGCATAAAGTCAATCCGAGATATTCATTCGCAACAACCTGGTGTGATCCAGGTTCCATTACCTTTCAATTTTACTTGGAATTTGACGGCCTTTTTAATTGAATCATGGTGCCATCTAGTGGTTACTTATGATGAAACCATAATCACTTGCCTGTTTCGTATTTAACTGCACACACTAATAACGAGTTAAGGTCTGATTTAGTTATCTAAATACTTAACAAACACGTTGGAAGTACCCATCATATAATTTGAAGCAAAATTATCACATTATAGTTTAGCACAATTTGAAAACCGAGGATGGTGCCCTGTAAGGGTCTGAGTGATGAGGTAGGTGTCACATGTGTTCAGGCCCATCTCAACATTGAGACCTCTTCGCTCCATCTTTTAAACTTTTCACAAGTGTCACGGTGTGATTTTCACTGGTCAGTGATGAAATGCCAACTGCTTGTTAAACACCTTTTCAACTCCACATCCTCCCTTATTATACTCAAACTCCCATCCTACCAAACTCACCAAGTAAGCTAGATGGCAGGAAAACCTGACAAATTTAGCTGTCAACTTGCTCTGAATGACTTTTATGTTGGTCACTGGGCAACAGCATATTACGGCACGATGCCCAGGCAGCAGCCACACGCACACTTCATCTATGGATTCTGGCACATGGCACCTACCAAGAAAACATAATCTTCATGGCTCCTTTCTGATCCACTTATACTCATGAGGCAGAGATTTGCATTAGTAACTAGCATTGAGAAGGCTGCAGGACTGGATCAGGGATGCTCACTTGCTGTCTTTGTGCTCACACTGCCCTTGCCAAGCTTTGCCATGCCCACTGGTGCATTGGTGCTTCAGTCAGAAATAAAGGCTTTCACCCCTGTTATTCTAAGAGCCCATTTAGCGGAGACACTTAGACAGGCAGTTAATCATATTTGTCAGTATTGAACAGTCCACGGGAGGGAACAAGTGAGCGGCACACTGGCACGACAATGTGACACCAAGAGTATATGCCAGCTGCCTGAGTGGCAAACACACTGCATGTTCCTTCAGACAAATGACCATGTCAGAAACTGGTGCAGGGTGCTCCTCAAGGGAGGGGGTGCTGCGGTGCCTCCCCAGGGGGAGTTTAAAGGAGGAGGATGGGCATTAGTGAAGTGTAATGCCAGGGTTCAGGGCACAGGGAGGGCAGTTGGAGACAAAATTCAATGTAATAGGTGTCCACTTTGAGAGGATGAGTCAGAATGCGTTGTTGGGGGAGTATGAAGTAAATGGGGGGCATGGCGTTTCAGGGGGCACGGGGTGTCGAGGGGATCCAGCAGGGCCCAGTTCTGATTGTGTCCATGACAAGCTGTTTTCCCAGTTGTCGCTTTCCTTTCTCTGGATCTAAAGTGCTACTGGAAAATAATCGGAACAGCACGTAGGATCGATGGGTGAAAGCGAAAGGACAATGTTTGCTGGCTGCCACAATGTCGCACTGACAAACATGTGTGAAAGAAGATTCGCCAAGCAAAGCTACATTTAATTTACAGTCATTGCACCACCCATTTCAGATTGAGGCTGCTTACAGTGCCAGGTGCTGGTCAACGCTGACCTGTTACATGCTGTTGGATCTTGGGCATCTCAATGATGCGGAAGTTAGCAGCAGGGACATTGCAAAAGGCCAGTGCCGGCTGAAGGGAAATCACTGCTCGACTCACCTTCAACGGCATGGTGCTGATCTCCAGCAGCTTGAGGCCTCATCCATTCTGGAAGTGGATCTGTTGTCTGTGCGGAGTTCAGGGTGAGGTAGAGACATGTCCCTTGCAATCCGTGTGCAGTACATCTCTCCCTGATTGGTGAATTGTTCTTAGCCCTCACCTACAGCGCTTGCCACCATTGACTGCCCTGAGGCCTAAGAAACTCTTTCTCTCTCCTTCTTTTCCAAATTTTGGACCTTCCCACTGTGAGTAATGGGCCCTGCCCCTAGTGGGACGTTGGTTACTCTTGCTGCCTGCGTAAGAAGGTAAAGAAGGATACAAGGGGAGCACAGCTGAAGGCAGGCCCAGGAGCCCCTGTAGAGAATAAGGAGCCCCCAGCTCAGGGAGAGGACACTGTTCAGGGCCCCTCAGGTTGTGTGGGCTTCTCAGGAGACACAGAGTTTTCCAGCCCTGATCCCATTTCCTCAGGATGAGGTGCAACGCTGACACAAGCTCCTTGTGTTCAGGCCACTGACAGAACGGTGCCGGATGCTGAAGCAGGAGCTGAGGGCTACAGGAGCGAGAGACCCCCTTCTCCCAGTGGCTGTGAAGATCACTGCTGCACCGAGCTTCTTCATAACTGGCTCCTTCTGGGGAGTGGCAAGTGATTTGTGTGGGATCTCTCAATCGTATAAATACCAAAGGACAGTGACCAATGCCATCTGTGCCAGGGTCAGTGCTACAGCCCGGGCAGTAGGATTTGGAAACATTGCTGGGATCCTCCAGGCGCAGAATTCCATCCACTGTAATCACGTGGTGCTGAGAAGCCCATATCCCGATGCTGCGCAGTCCATCAACAGGGAAGTTGTGGTCGGAAGTTATAACATTTCAAACTAGAGCTAATCAGACTGAAAGACAGCACTGCATTACACAATAGACACATTTAGGACAGGCACTGTGAGAGTACACAAGGGTGATTAGTTGTTATTATTTAGATAGGTTCCTGATCAAATTGGTTTAAATGTTTGTTTTGTGGTGATTTTACTTATATATCATGGCCAAGAGGACACAGTGATGTATAAAATAGAGGGAAGAGAAGATGGAAGATTACTGATGAGTGGAAATTCACAGGTAATCTTGGACAGTCCACCCAGAAAGTGAATGGTGTCTCTTAATCCTCCTGTTTCCTCACTGTCACCACCACATCCTCCCTACGCCTGGGGACAAGGACCTCAGCATCATTAAGGTCAAGGTTGGGCATCATGCAGTGGACCACAGTGCCCTCTCTGGTAGGTACTGAAAACCTCATCCAGAACATCTCTATTTGCCAAAGCATTGTACGAGCTCTCCTAGTAGTCATCTTGATCGTAATTTGTGTGCTAACTAAGCTGTTGTCATGTGCATATTGCCCACTTGTGCTATGGAGTGTGCACAAAATCACAAACCATGAGCCTAGTTATCTGGTAGCTTTCGTCAAGACTCTTCATAGAGTAGACTGGTACAGAAAGCAGAGTAGCAGGACAGCTACCAGGATACTGAGCATTGACCTAAGTAATGCTGAGTGTGCTGCGTACCAGCTGGGCCTTGAGGGTGTAGGAAGTCTTTCAGTTGAAGTCCATGACAGAATTTACATCTGATCCCCACAAAGCAACGTGTATCTAGGTAATGGACTCCTGCATCCTGGATAAAAGCTATAATCTGAGCAAAGCAGCATGTTTGCTGAACCTGTTTCTCTCTGGGAAGAAAGAATGAAAAGTGGTTCATTCATTTGACATACAGATATTCAGTGATCTCTCTGACACAATAGTGGATGGAAAATCAGCAGATGTCCCAAGTTTCACCTACTCAGGCTGAAAGGAGCCAGACAGATAAAAGATCCTGACTACGGTCACCTTCGTAGTTACTGACATAATCCTCTCCTTCTCTGGAGGTTACAGTTTGGGCTGAAACAGGTAATCAATTTGAGTGAGGACCTTCTTGATGAAGTGGAGACATCTGACACAATGTTTCTCATTAGAGTTGAGGTTGGACGATTGCTTCCTGAAGATCCTGAGCTAATACTGTCTTCTGCGGAGAGCCCATCTTCCCCAATGCCTCCTCCCACTCTGAAAAGCTTTTTCAGCTCTATCTGCTTTTCTCATTCTCCATCATATTGCAGCTCCATATCTCCCACTGAAAGCCGCAATCCACTGGGGGCTTGAGGTCAGTTGTGTGGCTGATCAATCCAATTTAACTGTGTTTGTGGCAACTAGATCATAGGGTGGAAGGAGGGTTGGTGATTGACAAGGATAATGATGACCTGGATACCTGAAAACTTCCACAAATCCTTTTGCAATATCAACAAATAAACATTGACATCCATCTCTAAATCAATAAACATTTACTGGGGCCAATTAGCTCAGTTGGCTGGATGGCTGGTTTACAATGCAGAGTGATGACATCGGCTTAGATTCAAATTTTGCCACAGCTGAGATTTTGGTGAAGAATTCTCTTTCTCATCCTCAACCTTCACCTGAGGTTAAATCACTACCAGTCATCTTTCTCATAATGACAACCAGAAGTTCCTTTGGGACTTTAGTGACTTTACCTAAGCCTTTGTACACCACAAAGGACACAATGGCCTAGTGATATTATCGCTGGGCTGTTAATCTAGAGACTCGGATAATGTTCCGGGGACCTGGGTTCAAATCCTGCCATGGAAGATGGTGGAATTTGAATTCAATAAATACCTGGGATTAAGAATCTAATGATAACCACGAATAAACTGTTGATTGTTAGGAAAAACCCATTCAGTTCACTAATGTCGTTTAGTGGAGGAAACTGTCATCCTCACCTGGTCTGGCCTACAAGCGACTCCAGACCCACAGCAATGTAGTTGACTATCAACTGCCCTCTGGGCAATTAGGGATGGGAAATAAATGCTGCCTGGTCAGTGACGTCCTCATCCTTTGAATGAATACAGGAAAAAAAACAAAACCCTACCTTCTCCATAAACCCAGTTCAATAGCATCAAGGTGAGTAATGTGAATGAAAACCTTTACAAAGAGAGTCAGTCTGTCTGCTGTCTGGTATCTACAATAATGATGAGTAGCCTGTTCAAAATTCTCTTACTGAAACTCAAAAATTGTTAACATGCTCGATCTACTGCAATGGACCAATGAGATTGTCAGCAGGTTATATGCAGCTTCTCCTGGATGTATAAATATCCGTTCTGAATAGAATTTGCCTTGTGAGATGTACGCAAGCAAAATCTAACTTATTTTCCAAGCATGCCAATACTATGAACCGAATTCCTGACTTTAAACTAGAAAGTGGGAGGGCAGGGTGGGGTATAATGCCAAGAAGTATGATGGCCAATGGGAAACAAAACAGCAGGTTAAAGTCTCTGGGGGTGGATTCAGCTGTGTGGAAAAAAAAAAGAGAACTCAGAAGTTATTAAAGTCTCCAGCAAACAAAGTAGGACAGACTGTTTGGAAAGGTTTAGGAGTCAAACTTCAAGCATGCTGGATAAAAAAACAGATGATAATGAGAAGCGGGATGGTCAATGCAGGGCTGAAGTTGTTGTATCTGAATGCATGCAGTACATGAAATGAGGTAAATGTGCTTCTGGCGCAGATCAAAATTGACTGGCACGATATGGTGGGCGCCAGGGAGACGAGGCTACAAGGTGATCAGGATTGGGAGCTAAATATCCAAGGGTATACATTCTATTGAAAAGACAGGTGGGTGGGCAGAGAGTTTGGGATTGCCTTTTTAGTAAGAAATGAAATTAAATCAATAGTAAGAAACAATATAGGGTCAGATGATGTAGAATCTGTGTGGGTAGCGTTGAAGAACTGCAAACGTAAAAAATCCCAGATTGGGAGTTATGTACAGGCCTCCAAATTATGGTCATGATGTGGGGCACCAGCTAAAACAAGACATTGACATGCAAGAAAGGTAAGATAACAGCGATTATGGGGGATTCCAATATGCAGGTGAACTGGCAAAACCAAGTCGGTAGTGCATCACAAGAAAGGGAATTTGTGGAAGGTCTATGTGATGGCTTTTTGGAACAGCTTGTGGTGGAGCCCATAAGGAAACAGTCAATTCTGGATGTAGTGTTGTGCAATGAGGCAGACCTGATAAGGGAGCTTAACGTGAAGGAACCTTTAGGAAGCAGTGACCATAACATGATGGAATTTACTCTGCAATTTGAGAGGGAGAACACAGAATCAGGCATAACGGTATTATAGCTGAATAAAAACAATTACAGGGGCATAAGAGAGGAGGTGATCAGAATTGACAGGGAGAAGAGCCAAGTAGGAAAGACAGTGGAACGGCAATGGCAAGAATTTCTGGAAATAATTAGGGAGACACAGCAAAAATGCATCCCAAAGAAAAAGAAGCAAACTAAAGGGAGGATGAGTACCATGGCTAACAAGGGAAGTCAGGGATAGCATAAAAGCAAAACAGAAAGCATATAATGCAGCATAGGGCAGTGGGAAGCCAGAGGATTGGGAAGTTCACAAAGATGAATGGAGGATAATAAAAAAGGAAATAAGGAGCGAGAAGATTAAATATGAGGATAAGCTAGCCACTAATATAAAAGAAGATTGCAAGAGTATTTTTTAGATATATAAATGTCAAAAGAGAGGCAAAAGAGGACATTGGGCCACTGGAAAATGACTCTGGTGAAGGAGTTATAGGGAACAAAGAAATGGCAGAGGAACTGAACAAATACTTAGTGTCAGTATTCACAGTGGAGGAATGAGTAATATCCTAAAAATTCAAGAAAGTTGGTGGGGGTGCTGTGCGCAGAGGTGAGTATGGTGGCCATCACCAAGGAGAAGGTGCTAGAAAAACTGAAAGATCGGAAGATGGAGAAGTCACCTGGATCAGATGGGCTACAACCCAGAGTCCTGAAGGAGACAGCTGAAGAGATAATGGGGGTGTTACTAATAATTTTTCAGGAATCACTGGCATCAGGAAGTGTCCCAGAGGACTGGAAAATTGCGAATGTAACTCCCCTGTTTAAACAGGGATTAAGACAAAAGACAGGAAATTATAGGCTGATAAGCCTGACCTTGGTTGTCAGTAAGATTATGGAGTCCATTGTGAAGGATGAGATTTCTGAATACTTGGAAGTGCATGGTAAAATGGGGCAAAGTCAGCATGGCTTCATCAAGGGGAGGTCACGCCTGACAAATCTGTTAGAATTCTTTGAGGAGGTAATGAGCAGGTTAGACCAAGGAGAGTCAATGGGTATTATCTACTTGGACTTCCAGAAGGGCTTTGATAACAGTGCCACACAGGACACTGCTGAGTGAAGTAAGGTCCCATGGTGTTAGAGGCAAGGTGCTGGCATGGAGAGAAGACTGGCTCTCGGGCAGAAAGCAGAGAGTGGGAATAAAAGGGTCTTTCTCAGGGTGGCGGCTGGTGACTAATGGCATTCCACAAAGGTCAGTGCTGGGACCACAACTTCTCACTTTTTACATTAATGATCCGGATGAAGGAACTGAGGGCATTCTGGCTAAGTTTGCAGATGATACTAAGATAGGTGGAGGAGCAGGTAGTATTGAGGAGGTGAGGAGTTGCAGAAGGATTTGGACAGGCTAGGAGAGTGGGTGAAAGAGTGGCAGATGGAATACAACGTGGGATAGTGTGAGGTCATGCACTTTAGTTGGATGTATAGAGGCATAGATTATTTTCTAAGTGAGGAGAAAATTCAGAAATCTAAAGATCAAAGGGACTTGGGAGCTCTAGTCCAGGATTCTCTTCAGGTTAACTTGCAGGATGAATCAATAGTTAGGAAGGCAAATACAATGTTCACATTTATCTCAAGAAGACTAGAATATAAAAGCAGGGATCTACTTCTGAGGCTTTATAAGGCTCTGGCAAGACACCATTTAGCATATTGTGAGTAATTTTGTATCCCATATCTCAAGAAGGATGTAGTGGCCCTGGAGGGAGTCCATTGGAGGTTCATGAGAATGATCCCACGAATGAAAAGCTTAACAAATGAGGAACGTTTGAGGACTTTGTGTCTATACTCGATGGAGTTTAGAAGGATGGAGGAATCTTACTGAAACTTACAAAATACTGAATGCCTCAATGGAGTGGGCGTGGGGAAGATGTTTCCTTTGGCAGGGGAAACTAGGACCCAAGGGCACAGCCATAGAGTAAAGGGAATAACTCCCTAGAACAGAGATGAGGAGAAACTTCTTCAGCCAGAGAGTGGTAAATCTATGGAATTCATTGCCACAGAAGGCTGTGGAGGTCAGGTCATTGAATATATTTAAGATGGAGATAGATAGGCTCTCGATTGTCAAGGGATCAAAGGTTACTGAGAGAAAACGGGAGAATGGGGTTTGAGAAACTTCAAACACAGACCTACTCCACCACAGACGCTGAGCCTGCTCAACATCTCACCCTCAGTTTGCCCACCGCCATTAACCATACAGTCGCCATGGCCTCTTCCGCTGATGCTGTCGACTACATCACTTCCGCCAGGATGGGCCACATCACTTGCTCCTCTGATGCTGGTGATGTCACTTCCCCTACCGACAATGCCACTGCCTCTGTCGACGCTGATAATGTCACTTTTGCTTCCACCTGCGTGAACATCCCCGTGCACGCACCCACTCCTGAGACAGTCTCCACCCCCACTGCCAACTCCAGCTCTACACCCAATCCCAGCCCCAAGCCCTGCCAGGTATTCAACATCCACACCCCCAGACCTCCCCCTCACTGAGGATGAACAGTCAGTCCTCGGTAAAGGACTCATCTTCATTCCCCTGTGCCCACGTATCAATGAATTCCGTACACATTTGGATATCAAAAACATTTTCCTCTGCTTCTGTGTCTATTTCTTTAACTGTGAGTCTAAACCACCCTTGACAGACCTATTCTCCCGTTTCCAACACACCCCATCATCCTAGGCACCACCCCAAGGCCTCCTACCCACCACCCCATGGCCTCCTACCCTCCCTTGACCCCTTCATCTCCAATTGCTGTCTTGACATCAATCGCCTCAACCTCTTCACCTCTCTCACTCACTCTAATCTCTCCCCGACAGAACATGCAGCCCTCCCCTCCCTCCACTCCAACCCCAACCTCATTATAAAATCCGCGGTTAACGGGGACCCAGTAGTGGTATGGCGCACAGACCTCTACATCGCTGAGGCCAGGCGCCAATTCTCTGACTCCACATTCTACCACACCCTCGATTATAACCCCACCCTTTAATATCTCAGCTGACCTCCCACCCACAAAATCCAACTTCATTGTTCTTCAACCCTGCGCCGGCTGGTTCTATCTCCTTCCCAAAATTTCTCGACCTGCTCCTGCCCCACAGAACTCATCTCCGCTTATCTTGACTCTATTTTCTCCCTCCAGTCCAGGAACTCCCCACCTATGTTCAGGCCACTACCCACACCCTCCACCTCCTCCAAGACTTACATTTGCCTGGCTCCCAAAGCCGCATATTCAATATGGACATCCAATCCCTCTCCACTTGTATCCCCCACACAGATGGCCTAAAAGCCCTCCACTTCTTCCTCTCCCGCAGGCCCAACCAGTCCCCCTCCATCAACACCCTCAACCGCCCAACGAAACATGTCCTTACCCTCAACAACTTTTTCTGTAGCGCCTCCCACTTCCTACAAAATAGAGGGGGTAGACATGGGTGCCCGCATGGGCCCAAGCTATGCCTGCCTCTTTGTAGAATATGTGGTACAGTCTCTCGTCCGCTGTTACACTGCAATCCATGAGGAACTTGAACAGTTCATCAACTTTACTAACACTTTTCATTCCAACCTCAAATTCACCTGGACCATTTCGAATACCTCCCTCCTCTTCCTGGACCTCTCAGTTTCCATGTCTGGTAACTGTCATAATATTGATAATATTGACATTTGATAATATTGACATTTATTTCAAACCCACCGAATCCCATAGCTGCCTTGATTACACCTTCTCTTACCCAACTTCCTGAAAGAATATGATCCCTAACTCCAAATTCCTCTGCCTCTGCTGCATCTGCTTCCGAGATGGGGCGTTCCACTCCCGAACATCCCTGATGTCCTCCAACTTCAAGGGCCACAACTTCGCCCCTCCATTGATTGAAAATGCTCTCCACCTCATCCCTTGCGTTTTCCGCACTTCTGCCCTCAAAAAAATTCCCGGAACAAAAATAAAGACAGACCTTGTCCTCACATATCTCCCCATCACCCTCTACATCCAGAGTATCATTCTCCACTACTTCTGCCATCTATGATCTGACACTACCAACAAAGAGATATTTACCTCCCCACTCCAATCTGCATTTAGGAGGGACCGCTCACTCCATGACTCCCTTGTTCACTTCACACTCTCCACCAAACCCACCACACCCGGCACCTTTCCCCGCAACTGCAGGAAGTGCTACATATGCCCCTATGTCCACTACTGCCCCACTCACTTCCACCCGAGGCCCAAGACAAAACTTCAGTATCTGACAGACCTGTACATCCTCTAACCTGGTCTACTGTATCCAGTGCTCTTGATGCGGCTTCCTCTCCATCAATGAGACCAAGCGCAGACTCAGGGACAGATTTGTGGAGCACCTGCACTCAGTAAGCGATAAGCAACACATTCTGGTCGCCAGCCATTTTAACACCCCCCTCCCACTCCCTGGGCAACATGTCCATCCTGGGCCTCCTCCAGTGACAAAATGACGCCATGCACGAAATGGAGGAGCAACACCTCATATTCCACCTCGGGACCCTACAGCCCAATGGCCTAAACATGGGATTCACCAGCTTTAAAATGTCTTCACCCCGGCTCATCCCATGCCCTATCCTCCCTCTCATCCCTGCCTCCTTGACCTGACACAACCTGTCCGTCTTTTTCACCATTTATCTACCTCATCCTTCCCACTGACCAATCCCCACTAACCCTACCTGCATCCACCTATCACTTTCCCCCAGCCCCATGCCTCTTCCCTCCACTTATTTCCCAGCTCCCTCTCCCATCCCCGGACCCCAATTAAGGGCCTAGGTCCGAAACATCAACTGTCCTGCTCCTCAAATGCTGCCTGACCTGCGATTGCTTGAAAAATTTATTAGCCATGATTGAATGGTGAAACAGGCTGCATGGGCTGAATGGCCTAATTTATACTCCTATGCCTTATGGTCTTATATTGCCAAGAAGTCTCAGTGAATACTACTCTGGTGTTAATCCAAGACTTAATGGCCCTGCAGCATTTAGATATATTTAATTTCTGCCCTCATAGAACAGCCAAGCCAAAAATAATTTCTGTCCCTACAAATGTTTTTGGATCTGCCAAATATTTTGAACGTACTTTTGTTTATTTTTCAGATTGTCAGCATTCAAAGAATTTTACTTTCCGTAATATTTTGTGCATTGTTGCGCCCCAGTTTTACATGACCATGTGACCAATACTGACATGTTTATGGACGCTGCGGTGCTGTTTATTTAGATAAAAAGACAATTGGGAGCAAAGTGGACAACTCGATGGATTTATCTCGATTTTGAAGTTGGGCCTCTTCTGAATGAGAAATAGTGATATGGGTGCAGAATTGGTTTACCAACATGTTGCCTGGTTTGGACGATATTAGTGATAAGGAGAGATTGGACAAACTTGATTTGTTTTTATTTGTGAAGGATTGAAGGATGAAGGGTGAACTGATTGAAGCTTACAAAACAGTGAGAGACATAGGTAGATTGGAAAGTTGGAATCTTAGGTCCTGGGTAGAAATGTCAATTACTGGCAGATGTAGGTTTAAGGTAAGAGGGGGTAAATTTAGAGGAGATGTGAGAGGCATGTATTTTACGCAAAGTGTGGTAAATACCTGTATACCTGCCAGATGAAGTGATGGAGGTGAATAACACGTTGCTGGAGGGAATGTTGAGCGATAGGACTTACATACATTTGGAAGGGCAAGCACTGATAGTCTGATAGACCGATAGTTAACTTGGATTTCTACATGGGAAATCGAGTCTCTCTTACTTGGCTGAGTCTTTTGGAGAAGTAATGAAGAGGATTGATGAAGGCAGAGTGATGGACGTGATCTATATGGACTTCAGAGTGAGAGTCCGAAACTTGGATACAGGCACAAGATGGCTTCTCGATGCAAGTTAGCACAACAAAATGGCTTCTAAGCTGCAAACTGTTAATTAATTCTGTGAGAGCTACATAAATAACTAACAGTTCGCAGCCTAGAAGCCATTTTGTTGTGCTAACTTGTATTGAGAAGCCATCTTGTGCCTGTATCCAAATTTCAGACTCTCAAATGAAGTGTTTGACAAGGCTCCTCATTGTAGAATGTTTGGCAAGATTAGATCACATGGAATACCGCGAGAACTAACTATTTGGAACCAGAGATAACAGGAACTGCAGATGCTAGAGAATCTGAGATAAGAAGGTGTAGAGCTGGATGAACACAGCAGGCCAAGCAACATCACAGGAGCAGGAAGGCTGACATTTCAGGCCTAGACCCTTCATCAGAAATTAAATATTTGGATACAGAACTGGCTTGAAGGTAGAAGACAGTAGATGGGTAGAGGGTTCTTTTCAGACTGGAGGCCTGTTACCAGCAGTGTGTCACAAGGATCAGTGTTGGTTCCATTGCTTTTTGGCATCCATATAATTGATTTTGATGTGAACATAAGAGGTATGGTTAATAAGTTTGCAGGTGACACCAAAATTGGAGATGTAGTAGACAGCGAAGAATGTTACCGCAGAGTACAACGGGATCTTGATCGGATGGGCTAAGGAGTGGCAGATGGAGTTTAACGGAGATAAATGTGAGGTGATTAGATTTGTTTATTTATTTATTGTCACGTGTACCGAATTACAGTGAAAAGCTTTGTTTATGAGAGATACAGACAGATCAAAGTAAGCAAAGGATGAATAGACCAAAAAGACTGAGACAGAGGCATACAGGTTACATTGCACAGGGCATGCTCTAGGCGAGATCAACATTAGCCAGATCAGTTTGAGGCTGGAGAGGCCTTTCGTCGGTCTGATAACAGCTAGGAACAAGCTGTTCCCAAACACACTCATTCATGTGTTCAGGCTTCTGTAACTTCTGCCTGACAGAAAATGTTGTTGGAGGTCATTACCGGGGTGCAATGTTGGCAGACTTTCCATGGCTGTGAGCCGTGTTTATGGAATCCACGGATGGAGGGTTGGCTTCCAGGATGATCTGGGCTGTGCACCCCACCTTCTGTCAGTTAATCTGTGAAAATAGGCAACTGCACCTCCTCAATTACACTCAACACTGGAGCCCCCACCACCATGCACCCCGCCCCAACCCTTAAGGCTGCATCCTTATACTCTCTGTACACCTACGACTGTGTTGCAAAATTCCAAACGAACACCATCTACAAGTTCGCTGATGACACCACCATAGTGGAATGGATATCTAATAACGATAAGTCAAACTACAGAAGGGAGATAGAGAGCTTGATGATGTGGTGCAATGAAAATAATCTGCTTCTCAATGTCGGCAAAACTAAAGAACTGATCATTGACATCAGAAAGAAAAGGAGGAGAACACGCCCCCAAATACATCAACAGAACTGAGGCTGAGAGGGTGAAGGGCATCTAGTTCCTCAGATTGATGATAACTGACAACCTGTCCTGGACTTCCCATGTAGATATGATAGTCACTGCAGAGGGTGGAGCTGAGACCAAGGTCATGAAGTTTTGAGATCAATCTGGAAGGGACAATGGTGTTGAAGGCGAAGCTGTAGTCAATGAGCAGGAATCTGATGTCGGTGTCTTTGTTGTCCAGATGTTCCAGGGATGAGTGCAGGGCTAGGGATAGGGCATCCTCTGTGGATCTGCAAACTATAGGGGATCGAGATAGGCTGGGAGACCGGAACTGATGTGAGCCATGGTTAGCCTCTCGAAGCACTTCATGATTGTTGAAGTCAGAGCCACTGGGCAGTAGTCATTATGGCACATTACATAATTTCTTGGGTACGGAGATGATAGTGGTCTTCTTGAAGCAGGTGGGAACTTTGGCTTGTAGGAGGGAGAGATTGAGGATGTCAGTGAATCCGTCCGATAGTTGGTCCTTACAAGATCTGAGAGCTCAGCCAGGGACACTGACCAGGCCCATCACTTTCCTGGACTCCCAGGAAAACTGATCTGATGTCTGAAGTGGTGACCAAGGGAACAGGGGTGTGTGTCCAGGGCCATCAGGGCAGGTATGACCCAGCCACTGGCATTCTCATCAAACTAAGCATTGAGTGCGTCAGGGAAGGATGTATCTTTGTCTGCTGTCTTGCTCTGGGAGTTTGTTTGGTAAGTTTGGGCATCTAGCCTGGTCAGGTACTGTTTCTTGTCCTCCCTGATAGCTTGTGGAGGTCATATCTGGATTTCCTGCATTGGTCCGGGTCACCCGACTTGAATGCTGCACATCTGGTCTTCAGCACAGAGTGGATTTCCTGGTTCATCCAAGGTTTACGGTTAGGGATCACTCGGATTAATTTATTTGGTACACAGTCCTCCACACATTTGCTAATGAAACCCATGACGGTGGTGCACACTCGAATAGGTTTTCTGCTGAACACAGTCCAGTCCATCCAGTCCAAGCAATCCCAGAGGAGGTCTTCCACCGCTTCGGACCAGCACTGTACTTTGTTTCGTAAAGGGTTCTCCTGCTTCACTCTCTCCTTGTAAGTTAGGAGGAGGGACACAGTGCTGCGGTTGGATTTTCTCAAGTGTGCGCGGGAGATTGAGCGGTAAGTGTCTTTGAAGACTTTGTAGCAGAGATCCAGATTGTGCTTGGTCCCCTGGTGGGGCAGGAGATGTGGTAGTGGTACTTTGGCATCACCTGCTTGAGGTTGGCTTGGTTGAAGTCACTGTCCGAAATGAATAGGACCTTGGGGGGGGGTTTGTCTCCAAAGTGTTTGTGACGGTGTAAATCACATCAAGGGCATTCTTCACGTCCGCGTGGGATATTATGCAGACTGCTGATGGGATGACGGAGGTGAATTCTCATGGTAGGTAGTAGGGATGACATGGTCCTAAAACACCTTTCAGGACAAGGGAGAAATGGCCTGTCAGGGTTGCTACATCTGAGCAGCGGATGGTATTGATCAGGAAGCACACCCCACCGCCCTTCACCTTGCCTGAGGACGCCGTGTGTCCCATTCAGTATTTGGAGAACCCATCAGCTTGTAGGTCACAGCTGGGAATAGCAGGGGTGAGCCATGTCTCTGTGAAGCAGAGCACACAACATTCGCTCAGTTCTCTCGGGCAGTTAAGTCTCGATCTGCAATTTGGTAAGGCAAATCAGCGTGGGACTTATACTTAAGGGTTTGAGCCATAGCGAGAGGCTGAATAGGCTTGGGCTATTTTCCCTGGTGTATTGGAGGCTGAGGGCTGACCTTATAGAGGTTTATAAAATCAGGAAGGACATGGACAGTGTGAATAACCAAGATCTTTTCCCTTTGCAAGAAGGAATCCAAAACTCAAGGCCGTAGGTTCAAGGTGAGAGGAGAAATTCTTAAAAGGGGCCAAAGGGGCAAATTTTAATGCACGGGTGGTGCATGTATGGAATGAGTTGCCAGACGAAGTATTGGAGGCTGGTAGAATTACACCATTTAAAATGCTATATTTAAAAGGGTATATGAATAGGAAGGGTTTAAAAGGGATCTTGGCCAAATGCTGGCAAATAGGGCTGGATTAATTTGGGATATCTGGTCAGCATAGATGAGTTAGACGAAAGGGTCTGTTTCTGTGTTGTATAACTCTGTGACTCTATGATTAATAGCAATGTTTGAGAGGTATCTTGACAGATATATGAATAGGCAGGGAATAGATGGATATGTAGTGCACCAAGGTAGAAGGGTTTTAGTCAGAAGGGCATCATGTTTCAGTGCAGTCTTGATGGGTCTGTTCCTGTGTTGCTCTCAGTTCTTTCTTTGTTCTTTGAGTAATAAAAGGAAACACAGGTCCAATTAGGAACCAAAACTGAAACTATACATTAGATATTGGGGACTTGCTGGTGTACTAACTGTTTTTATCCAAATCAGAGAAGAAGGTGCTGCCAAAGTCATGATTAAAGAGGAATATTGTGACCGAGTCTGATAAGGTAAACTGATCCTTTCCTTGTCCCACTTCTCTACTGGCCAGAACAAAGAACATAAAACGGTACAGCACAGTACAGGCCCTTTGGCTCATGATGTTGTGCCCAACTATTATCCTACTCTAAGATCAGACTACCCTGTATACCCTATATTTCACCACCATCCAGGTGCCCATCCAAGAGTTGCTTAAATGTCCCTGCTGTATCTGACTCCACGACCACCACTGGCAGTGTATTCCACACACCCACCACACTCTGTGTAAAGAACCTACCTCTGACATCTCCCCTATACCTTCCTCCAATCACCTTAAAATTATGCCCCCTCGTAATAGTCATTTCTGCCCTGGGAAAAAGCCTCTGGCTATCCACTCTGTCTATGCCTCTCATCATCTTGTACACCTCTATCAAGTCACCCCTCATCCTTCTTTGCTCCAATGAGAAAAGCCCTAGCTCTCTCAACCTTTCCTCGTAAGACCTGCTCTCCAGTCCAGGCAGCATCTTGGTAACTCTCCTCTGCCCCCTCTCTAAAGCTCCCACATCCTTCCTAAAATGAGGCGACCAGAACCGAACACAATATTCCAAGTGTGGTCTAACCAGGGTTTTAAAGAGCTGCAGCATAACTTCACAGCTCTTAAGCTCAATTCCCCTGCCAATGAAAGCTACCGTTCGCCTTCTTAACAACCCTATCAACTTGGGTGGCAACTTTGAGGGATCTATGGATGTGAACTCCAAAATCCCTCCATTCCTCCATGCTGCCAAGAATCCTACCATTAACCCTGTATTCTGCATTCAAATTCGACCCTCCAAATTGAATCACTTCACACTTTTCCAGGTTGAATTCCGTCTGCCAATTCGTTGCTCAGCTCTGCATCCTGTCAATGTCCCGTTGCAACCTACAACAGCACTCCACAAATCCACCAACCTTTGTGTCATCAGCAAACTTACTAGCCCACTCTTCCACTTCCTCAGCCAAGTCATTTATAAAGATAACAAAGAGCAGAGGTCCTAGAACAGATCGCTGTGGAACATCTCTGGTCAGCGAACTCCAAGCTGAATACTTTCCATCTACTACCACCCTCTGTCTTCTATTGCACAGACAATTCTGTATCCAGACAGCCAAATTCCCCTGGATCCCATGCCTCTTTACTTTCTGAATGAGCCTACCATGGGGAACCTTATCAAATGCCTTGTTAAAATCTATATACACGACATACACTGTTTGACCATCATCAATATGTTTGGTCATATCCTCAAAGAATTCACTAAGGCTTGTGAGGCATGACTTGCCCCTCACAAAGCCATGCTGACTATTTCTAATCAAACTGTGCTTTTCCAAATAATCATAAATACTATCTCTCAGCATCCTCTCCAGTAATTTGCCCACCACAGAAGTAAGACTGACTGGTCTGTAATTCCCAGGATTATCCCTATTCCTTTTCTTGAACAAGGGAATAACATTTGCCACCCTCCAGTCATCTGGTAATACTCCAGTGGACAGTGAGGACGCAAAGATCATTGCCAAAGGGGCAGCAATCTATTCCCTCAGTTCCTGTAAAAAACCTTGGGTATATCCCGTCTGTCCCAGGGGACATATCCATCCTCATGTTTTTCAAAAATTCCAGCACATCCTCCTTCCTAACATCAATCCGTTTGAGCATATCAGCCTGTTTCATGCCGTCCTCACAAAGAGTCAGTGTCCCTCTCACTGGTGAATACTGAAACAAAGCATTCTTACATTGAACGTAGACATAGAAAAGTACAGCACAGTACAGGCCCTTCGGCCCACGATGTTGTGCCGTGGAATAATCCTTATGCAAAAATAACCTAACTTACATTCCCCTCAATTCACTGCTGTCCATGTGC
The DNA here is from genome assembly GCF_030684315.1 of Stegostoma tigrinum. Taxonomy (NCBI): domain Eukaryota; kingdom Metazoa; phylum Chordata; class Chondrichthyes; order Orectolobiformes; family Stegostomatidae; genus Stegostoma; species Stegostoma tigrinum. The sequence goes on along the minus strand of NC_081364.1, from coordinate 52,083,326 downwards.
ATGTCCAGCAGTCGCTTAAATGTCACTAATGAATCCGCTTCCATGACTACCACTGGTAAACTATTCCATGCGCTCGTAACTCTCTGGGTGAAGAACCTCCCTCTGACGTCTCCTCTATACCTTCCTCCTAACACCTTAAAACTATGACCCCTTGTGGCAGTCAATCCTGCCCTGGGGAAAAGTCTCTGGCTATCGAATCTATCAATGCCTCTCATTACCTTGTACACCTCGATCAGGTCACCTCTCTTCCTCCTTCTCTCCAGAGAGAAAAGTCCGAGCACAGTCAATCTCTCCTTGTAGGACAAGCCCTCCAGTCCAGGCAGCATCCCAGTAAACCTCTTTTGCACCCTCTCCAAAGCCTCCACATCTTTCCTATAATAGGCCGACCAGAACTGGACACAATATTCCAAGTGTGGTCTCACCAGGGTTTTGTAGAGCTGCAGCATAACCTCGCGGCTCTTAAACTCGATCTCCCTGTTAATGAAAGCCAAAACACCATATGCTTTCTTAACAACCTTATCCACCTGGGTGGCAACTTTGAGGGAGCTATGCACTTGAACACCAAGATCCCGTTGTTCCTCCACACTGCCGAGAATCCTGCCTTTAATCCTATATTCAGCATTTAAGTTCGACCTTCCAAAATGCATCACTTCGCATTTATCCAGGTTGAACTCCATCTGCCATTTCTCAGCCCAGCTCTGCATTCTGTCAATGTCTCGCTGAAGCCTGCAATAGCCCTCGATACTATCAACAGCACCTCCAACCTTTGTGTCATCAGCAAACATACTAACCCACCCCTCAACCTCCTCATCCAAGTCATTTATAAAATCTACAAAGAGCAGAGGCCCAAGAACAGAGCCCTGTGGGACACCACTCAGCACCGACCTCCAGGCAGAATATTTACCATCTACAACCACTCTCTGCCTCCTGTCAGCCAACCAATTCTGAATCCAGACAGCCAAATCACCCTGCATCCCATACCTCCTGACTTTATGAATGAGCTTGCCATGGGGAACTTATCAAATGCCTTGCTGAAGTCCATGTACACCACATCCACTGCTCGACCCTCGTCAACCTGTCTCGTGACTTCCTCAAAGAACTAAATAAGATTTGTAAGGCATGACCTGCCCCTCACAAAGCCATGCTGACTCCCTTTAATCATGCTATGCTTTTCCAAATAGTCATAAATCCTATCTCTCAGAATTCTTTCCAAAACCTTGCTGACCACAGACGTAAGACTGACTGGTCTGTAATTTCCAGGGATTTCCCTATTCCCTTTCTTGAAAAGAGAAACAATATTTGCCTCCCTCCAATCTTCTGGTACGACTCCCGTGGAGAGTGAGGAAGCAAAGATTTTCGCCAGCGGCTTAGCAACCTCCTTTCTCGCTTCCCGGAGCAACCTATGATAAATCTGGTCTGGCCCTGGGGAATTATCAATCTTAATGTTTGCCAAAATTTCCAGCACATCAACTTCCGTAATCTTGATCTGTTCAAGTCTGTTTTCCTGCTCCTCAAAGTTCTCATTCACAACAAGGTCCCTTTCCTTAGTGAAAACCGAAGCAAAAAACTCATTCAGGGCTTCCCCTACCTGCTCAGACTCCACACACATACTCCCTACACTATCTCTGATTGGCCCTACCTTCACCCCGATCATTTTCTTATTCCTCATGTATGAGTAAAATGCCTTCGGGTTCTCCCTAATCCTTCCTGCCAAGCCTTTTTTGTGCCCCCTCCTGGCCCGCCTCAGTCCACTTTTGAGCTCCTTCTGAGCAAGCCTGTAATCCTCTAATGCTGTGCTAGACCCTTGCATCCTCCACCTTACGTACGCTGCCTTTTTCTTTTTGACAAGAAGCACCTCTGTACCAGTCTTCCAAGGCTCTTTAATCTTAGCCCTTCTTACCTGTCTCAGAGGAACAAATTTATACATCACTCGCAACAACTGCTCCTTGAACAGCCTTCACATGTCTGCTGTGCCCTTTCGGTGGAACAATTGCTCCCAATCTGTACTTCCCAACTCCTGCCTGATAGCATCATAGTTTCCTTTACCCCAGTTAAATATCTTCCCCTGGTAACTGCTCCTTTCTCTTTCCATGGCTATGGTAAATGTGAGGCTGTTGTGGTCACTGTCGCCAAAGTGTTCTCTCACCACGAGAATCTGACACCTGTCCTGGCTCATTGCCAAGCACCAAATCCAAAATGGCCTCCCCCTTCGTCGGCCCGTCCACATACTGAGTAAGGAAACCCTCCTGAACACACGTGACAAAAGCGGCTCCATCCAAACCATCTGCACTAAGGAGGTTCCAATCTATATTGGGAAAGTTGAAGTCACCCATTACAACAACCCTGTTATGTTTACACTTTTCAACAATCTGCCGGCCAATGAGTTCTTCGATCTCCCTACTGCTATTTGGGGGTCTGTAGAAAACCCCCAATGAGGTGACTGCTCCCTTGCTGTTCCTAACTTACACCCATACTGACTCAGTCGACAAATCTTCCTTGGTAACCTCAGCCCATACGACCTCAGTAGACGAGTCCTCAAAGGTTCTTTCAGCTACCATTCTTTAAAGACCTCCCCTACCTCCTCCAACTCCACGCATAAGCTCCCTCACAAAAGGCCTGGTGCATGGGGTAAGGGGTAAGGACACAGGAGAGTAGGCCCTAAAATTACTGAACTCAATATGGAATCCAGAGTGCTGCAGAGTCCCCGAGTGGAAAATGAGGTGTTGTTCTTCCAGTTTGCAGTGAGCTTTGCTGGAACACTGCAGCAAGCCTGAGTCTGAGATGTTGGCCAGGGAACAGGGGGGTGTGTGAATGTGGCAGGCAACTGGAAGCTCAGGGCCTTTTTTGTGAGCACAACGTAGATGTTCTGTGAAGTGGTCACCTAGTCTAACTCTGTTTCCCCAGTGTAGAGGACAGCTCATTGTAAGCAGTGAATGCAGTAGATTAGATACTGGGAAGTGCAGGTGAAGTGTTGCTTCACCTGGAAGGTGTTTTCGGGCCCTTGAATGCTGAGGAGAAAAATGGGCACGTGTTGCATTATTGCCAGTTGCAGGGAAAGGTGGTGAGGGGCTGTTGGGGGGATGGGATGCAGTGTTGGGGGTGAAGGAAGAATAGGCCAGGATGTCCCAGAGAGAATAGTCCCTGCAGAAGACAGACAAGGGAGGGGAGGGGAATATGTGCCTGGTGGTGGCATCTCTCTGGAGGTGGCGGAAATGGAGTCTGATGATCTTCTGGATGTGGATGCTGGTGGGATGGGAGGTAAGGACAAAGGGAATCCTATTGCTGTTGCGGGAGGGAAGAGAGGGGTGGTGGCAGAAGTGTGGGAAATGGGTCAGACCTGATTGAGAGCCCTGTGCTGGGGAATCCTCAGTTGAGGAAGATGGTGGACATTTTGGAGGCTGTGATAACAAGGTGTGAAGCTAGATGAACACAGCAGGCCAAGCAGCATCAGAGGAGCAGGAAAGCTGATGTTTCGGGTCTGGAACCTTCTTCAGAAAAGGGTCTTTTTGGACGCCCCCATGTTGAAGTTGACCTTGTCTGAACATATGCAATGGAGCCCTCGGACATTCCTGGTGGCTCTGCTATAAAGAGACTGCACGTCTATGGTAAAGAGGAGGCAACTGGAGCCTGCAAACTGGGAATTCTGAAACTGGTGCAAAGTGTCAGAGGAATCATGGGACCAATTGGGGAAGGATTGGAGCAGGGGAGAGAAGACTGAGTCAAGGTAGGAAGAGATGAGTTCTGTTGGGCAGGAGCAGGCTGAAACAATGGGATTGCCCAGACAGCCCTTGATTAGGTTAGATTCCCTACAGTGTGGAAACAGGCCCTTCGGCCCAACAAGTCCACACCGCCCCTTGATATATCCCACCCAGAAACATCCCCCTATAACCTACACACCCCTGAATACTATGGGCAATTTAGCATGGCCAATCCAAATAGCCTGCACATCTTTGGACCGTGGGAGGAAACCAGAGCACCCGGAGGAAACCCACGCAGACACGGGGAGAATGTGCAAACTCCACACAGTTGCCCAAGGCTGGAATTGAGCCCAGGTCCCTGGCGCTGTGAGGCTACAGTGCTAACCACTGAGCCACAGTGCTGCCCCGTTTGTGAATTTTTGGAAGGAGGTAGAAGTGAGCTGTGCGGGGTTGGGAGAATGCTTAGAGGCAGTGGGGAGTAGATCACCAGATGAAATAAGATCAGTAACTGTAGTTGATGCAATGGCCTGATCATCATGGTGGATTATGGTCCGGGGAAGATAGGAGGAGATATCTGAGAGCTGGCACTCAGCCTCTGGAATGTAGAGGTCAGTGTGCCAGACTAAAACAGCACCACACTTATTGGCAAGCTTAATAACAAAGTCAGGGCTAGGTCTAAACGCACAGCGTGCAGTCAGTTCAGAGTGATTGTTTTACCTCACGGATGCCACCAGTCCTGCTGTTCTTGTCCAGCAATTTCTGTTTTTGTTCCTGATTTACAGCATCAGCACTTCATTTGCTTTTTTTTATCAGAAACAGCCAAACAAGTTCCTTTTGTTGACAAATAAAGAATTAATTCATTGCCAAAAAGAAACTTACTCCAATATATAGTGATTAAAATGAGGTTGGCCACATAGATCTCATTGATTATGGGATCTCCAATTAACCTGGGCCAATCAGGGAGCCCTGGCTGACAGATATAAACAGGAGTCTCAAAGAGTCCCCTCAATCTTGGGACTGGCTCTGAGCTGGCTGGTCAGAGACCATGCACTATGTACATGTAAATGAAGGGTGACTTGGTTATTTTACTGGCAACAAGGGAAAGCAGTATATGCCCGAAGAAAATTTGCTTGTAACAGTCATCTTTGAGTTGGGGTCTGCATTTCTAATGTCATGCCTTTATTTGGGAAGTTTGATTTTTTTTTCAATCCTACCATCGAAGCCTGGGCCAGTATGTGGAAAAATGTGTCACTTTTTTTCTGGGCAGAGGAATAGCAACAAGTAATTATTCTGATTGCTTGTGGAACTGCAGTATTTTCGGTTATTAGCATCCTAAATTTCCCTAATGCAACAGATGCTAAATCATTTCAAAGTTGACACATTTAGTTAAGGAATATTATGACCCCCAAGCTTCCTCTAATTCTGAGAGGTCTTGGTTTTATTCAGCAGATCAAGAACTGGGGAATCCGTATTGGGATTTTTGACATGGTTATGGTGATTGATAGAGGCATGTGATTTTGGGTCAACCCTGAATAGAATCCTTACACTGTGGAAACAGGCCCTTTGGCTCAACATGTTTACACTGGACCTCAGAGCATGCCACGCACACCCATCCCTCTATAACCCACCTAATCTACACCTCCCTGAACACTATGGGCAATTTAGCATGGCCAATCCATCTACCCTGTACATCTTTGGACTGTGGGAGAAAACCCACGCCGACACAGGAAGAATTAGATTAGATTAGATTAGATTAGATTCCCTACAGTGTGGAAACAGGCCCTTTGGCCCAACAAGTCCACACCGCCCCTTGGAGCATCCCACCCAGACCCATCCCCCCTATAACCCACACGCCCCTGAACACTACGGGCAATTTAGCACAGCCAATCCACCTAGCCTGCACATTTTTGGACTGTGGGAGGAAACCGGAGCACCCAGAGAAAACCCACGCAGACACGGGGAGAATGTGCAAACTCCACACAGACAGTCGCCTGAGGTGGGAATCGAACCCGGGGTCCCTGGTTCTGTGAGGCTGCAGTGCTAACCGCTGTGCTACCGTGCCATGAGATGCTGAGACACTATTTGGTATGTGGGATTAATGATGTAACCATACAGAAGCACTTCCTAGCTGAAGCCCAACTAGACTCCAAACAGGCACTACAAATGGCTTTGTCATTAGAAAATGTGGCAAATAGAGCTGGGGAGCTGCAGGGCATTCCAATGGGAACGGACTCCCTCACCTGTCTGACTGAGCTTGGGGAACACCATGTGGGTGTAGGCAATCACAGAGCCTTACACAGGGCATATCCTGAGCAGAGGGACCCTAGGTCAGCCCTTAGCAGAACCTCACAACAATGCCAAGCTTCAGCCAAATGGCTAAAATGTTTTTCACCATTGGGCTGGTAAGCCATTGGAGTTGCTGCTGTTATGTGGACGTGAGACAGCAAGGGAGTCCTCCAAGGCCTGTGACTTCAGTGAGAGAACTCATAGGCTCATATCCAGGTTAGTGCACACACCCTGCAAAGTTTGCCTGCATGTGGTTTGGACCAGTTAGATTTATTAGCAACAACCAAATCAGAACCAATCATAATAAATTGTTACAGAGATAGTAGGTACTGCCAATGCTGGAGAGTCTGAGATAACAAGGTGTGGAGCCTGATCAACACAACAGGTCAGGCAGCATCAGGGGAGCAGGAAAGCTCACGTTTCGGGTCTAGATCCTTCTTCAGAAAAAATAAAAAAGGGTCTCGACCCAGAACGCCAGCTTTCCTGCTCCTCTGATGCTGCTTAGTCTGCTGTGTTCAATCAAAATAAATGGTTGGTTAAATGATCATCCAGTCTCATGGCGATCAATACCGGTACAACAGTTTCAGTGGTTACAGAACTGGGCTTTTAACAAGATTCACTCTGGAGTCCAACCCTTAAGTTTATGTAACACCTCGGCCAAACTGAGAATGTAGACAGTGGAGCTGTTACAGATTAAGGGTACGACTTTGATTCTGGTCTTCTATGAGAAGCAATTGATGCAGTTACCACTGATACAAATGTCCCTTTAGCACATCAGAACAGAGGTCACCCACAAACTACTGGGAGAGGAGTCAAAGGAGAGGGAGAACAGCTCTCTTCATGAGGTCTCCCTGCTCCAGGTGATCACAGAGCTATTCTCTTTCAGGAATCTCAGGTAGTGCAGTGTATTAACCCTCTGTGCTTGAGTAAGGAGCTCTTCACTGAAATTTGTTCCTTCTGCAGCCCACTTGTACATGCTGTGCCTTACCACATGGATCGCACCTCTCTGCTGTCCCCTAGTATGCAGCAGTGTAAGTACATATCTGAACTGATGGCCGTGTGAACTCAAACAATTCTGTGCCATCATCATCGCTGTCTTCATGCTGCCATTCCACCAAGGCTTGGTCGGACTGCACCTCTTGGATACCTGAAGGAAGAAACACACAGGAGTGAGCTTGTGATGTGGAAGGTGGGGCAAATAAGATTTATATGCTATGGAATAAAGATACAGTCAGCTTTGATGGTTTCAACATTGCTGCTGGTCATGTCCTCAAAAACACGCATCTCAATCACAATGAGTTATGTCTCCTGCATTAGGGTTCGGATATGCAAATGTGCCTGTCACCGCTGGTAATCTGCTGCTGTGTTTGGGTGTGCAACAACTTTATTCAATGTGAGAGAGTGAAATGTATCAGTGAATACTTTACAAGCTGTGTGGATGAGGTGGTGGTTTTGGTCGAATACCTGTCCTGTGTATAAGCTGTGAGATATGGTTGTATGTCTTGCAAGAGTATTAAGAGCATGGGTAAAGAGTACAACACATGAATGTTATATAAAAGAATGTGAAAGAACTGGGGATGCTGGAAATAAGAAACAAAAACAAAAACAGAATGAATTCTGAAAAAGTGTCACTGGACCCGAAACATTAGTTTTGCTTCCTCTCCACAGATGCTGCCAGCAATTTCTGTTATTATTTTTATGACATGAATGTTATATGTGTGTTATGATTGATCAACATTATTGGAAGATCAGTGATGGAGTTTATTTTTAGTTCATGAATAGGATGTGGGCATTTGCTGGCTGGGCTAGAATTATTTGCTCAACCCTGGATGTCCATGAGAAAGTGAAGTCGAACTGCCTGCTTGAAGTTCTGTGGTCCATTTGGTGTAGGTACGCTCACAGTTCTACTTGGGAATTAGGATTTTAACTGTGATACTAGGAGAACAATTATATATTTCCAAGTCAGAACAGTGAGTGATGTGTAGAGGAACGTGTAGAAGTGGTAATCCTGTGCAGCTGCTACCCTTGTTCTCCTAGATGGAATGAGCACTGTGTTGGGAAAGTGCTGTCTATGGAGGCTTGATGCGTTTTTGTCATGCATCTGATGGGTGGTATGCACCTCTGTTGCTGCTATGTGTTGTGGTGGAGGGAGTGAGTGTTTGTGGTTGCAGTGCCAATCAAGTGGGCTGCTTTGTTTTCAATGGTAGATAAACGTTGTTGGAGCTGTATTCATCCAGGCAAGTGGGGGGTATTCCATCACACTCCTGACTTGTGCCGTGTAGCAGGGGGACAGGCTTTGACAATTCTGGAGGTGAGTTACTCAGTGCAACATTCCTCGACCCTGACTTGCTCTTATAGCCATAGCATTTATATGGCTAGTCCAGTTTCTGGTCAATGGTAACTGCCAGGATGTTTCTAGTGGGGCATTCAGCAATGGTACTGCCACTGAATATGAAGAGGAGATGATTAGATTTTCTCTTATTGGTGACGGTTAATACCTGACACTTTTGTTGTATGAATGTTACTGGTCACTTGCTGATTCAAGCCTGGATATTGTCTAGATCTTGCTGCACTTGAACATGGACTGCTTCAGTATCTGAGGTAGTAGGAACTGCCGATGCTAGAGTCTGAGATAACAAGGCGTGGAACTGAATGAACACAGCAGGCCAGGCAGCATCAGAGGAGAAGGAAAGCTGACGTTTCGGGTCTGGCCCCTTCTTCGGAAATTATTTCTGAAGAAAGGTCCAGACCCGAAACATCAGCTTTCCTGCTCCTCTGATGCTGCCTGGCCTGCTGTGTTCATTCAGTTCCACAACTTATCTCAGTTTCTGAGGAGTCACAAATAGTGGTCCACATTGCGCAATCATCAGCGAACATCCCCACTTCTGACCATATTAAGGAAGGAAGGTCATTGATGAAGCAACTGAAGATGTTGGGCTGAGGACACTACCCTGAGGAACTCCTTCAGAGATGTCCAGGAGATGAGATGATTGACGTCCCACAGCTGCAACCATCTTCCTATGTGCTAGTTATAACTCCAACCACAGGAGAGTTTAACCTCCTGATTCCCATTGATTCCAGTTTTGCTAGGGCTATGTTTTTAAAAGTTCTAATTTTTCTAGACTCTAATTTTTTTCAAACATTAATAACACTCCGAGGAACATGTATTTTGTTTGTACCAATTTTAACAATATGTTAATACGTTTTAAACACAGTGGCTAAGGTATCAAATTCCACAAATTTTCCTAAAGTCGGCTAAAGAAGTGAAAGGATCAAGGAGCTTTAAACACAATTTAAGTTTAAAAACAGAATTTGCTGGAAACTGAGCCCAGTCCACGAAACTGGCCATTGTCCCAGACAGGGAAGAATCATCATGATGAGTTTCTTCTAATAGCACATGGTTGGGTGCGTGCTACCAGGCTGTTGAAAACAAATGTTTTTGTTTAGGCACCAGGGCATGGATAGGTACCTTTACATAATTCAGTCTTTCTCCTAATTTAGTAGGGTCACTGCTCCCTAATGCAGTGTTATTCTGTATACTGTAGTTATTTGAAAATCGATTTAGATATTAAAAATCAGGATAATCTGGAAGCGTCTACCACTGATTAAAATTCATTTTCATCAGTGTTGATAAAATCGTGTGAAGTTACTACTCTTTTACTTTTCCCCAGGGTGGGAGAATCAGTTACCAGGGTCCATGGGTTTAAGGTGCGAGGGGCAAGGTTTAAAGGTGATACATGAGGCAAGTGTTTTACACAGAGGGCGGTGGGTGCCTGGAACTCGCTGCCAGGGGAAGGTAGATGGGAGCAAATACTATAATGACTTTTAAAGGGCGTCTTGACAAATATATGAATAGGATGGGAATAGAGCGATACGGTCCCTGGAAGGGTAGGGGATTTTAGTTGTGATGGGCAGCATGTTGGTGCAGGCTTGGAGGGCCAAAGAACCTGTTTCTGTACTGAACTTTCTTTGTGCCTTGTTCTAAAGGACATAAGGAATCATTTTTAATGCAAATTTTGCCTGATTATGCTGGTTAGTAGGAATATTTGTAGTCCGTGATGTGCAGATAAATTGAAATAATAACTTGAGCAAAAAGTTTACTTCTCAAAACTTACACAATTTTGAGTGCAATTTGTACCAGATATCTGAATGTACCCAAAATGGAAATTCTTGTCAGTTTCCAGTCCTGTGAATCACACAAAGTTCTTCAATAAGTGAAACCAATGTAACGTAAAAGTTCCACACTTGCACAAAATCATTTGTTAATTCATAAGCATTAGTTTCTCAGTGCTTTGCTGGTTTCAGACACTCTGGATACACTACTGAACTAAGAATGTATCAATATGATCCATTTGTGGGATTAGTAGAGATGGTGGTACAATGGTAATGTCACTGGACAAGTAATCCTGTTAAGGCCAGGCTAATGCTCTGAGCACGTAGCTTCAAATGCAGCACAGTGGCTGGTGAAATTGAGCTTTGGTTAATACATCTAGAATTGAAAGATTCTCAATCTGCATATGTGACAGGCCCAGTGGATGTGGGCCCTGCTCAACAATTTTGTGGTTTTCACCAATGTGATGAGACACCCAACTAATGGGTTTACATTGTTTGCCCTCCATTAAAGAGACAACAGGCTTTAGAGGCTTTTGCTCTTCTTAATAGAAGCTTTAGCTCCCATAATAGGATCACTGTGAGAACTACATTTAAGGTCAACATCTGTGCAAACCATATTGTACAATTCTGTGTAAAATCCTGGTGTCAAGCCTGGTTGAATAATGTGTAATTTCTTATGGGCTGTTTCTATTCCAAAAATAATATTGGCATACTTATAAAGTAATGTGGAAACTGACTGTTTTCCAACCATTTCGACACTGAAGCAGAAACGACTAATGGAAGTTTGGAAGATCCTAATGACATGGGCTATGGTAAGAAATCTGGCAAAATTGAGTCAGGCATGGCCTTCTAGACATTGGGAACACAAGCTGTATATTCCAATAGACGAGATTCTCATTTGAGAGTGGCCAGAGGTCTGTCAGTGAGGATTATTGTTCATTATCATCCTCATTAACACCAAATCTTGCCTCATTAGTATGTTGGCTCCTGTTGTGAGGGCTAAGAAGGACAATTTGGGATGATAGTGTGCAAAAACTTGCTAGGCCCTGTAGGGAGAAAACCCTTCCATGAAAATCAAAGAAAATGACACTTTGACAAAATCCATGATTCGATCTTACACGATTACTAACCAACTTTAATGTTTAAAGTACATTATGGAACAATGGAAGAGGCCCTTTGAGACTTTTCCCTTCAGAAAATCAAGTCCCAATTTGTATTCAAAGAATAAAAAAGTGTGAAAAGGTTATATTTCATTTTTAGCCAGTGTGACACAGTCAGGAACAATAAAAGCCAAGAACAAAATCAATCCAGAAATATCTTTAAAAACACTCCAAATAGCTAAAGACACATTCTCTTCAATTCTGGCTTTAATTCTCCTGAATCAAATGGCAACCAAAGGAACGAGTAGAGAAGGAAGAAGAGAAAAGGGAACAGCTTAGCCAAATGAAGTGGTGCTCAAAAAATTACAGTGGGATTGGATTAACAGAAGATATGATGCACATTTATAACGATGGAATAACCTCATTAACATCCATCTAAACTTGAAGCCCAGGGCGGTGGCTTAGTAATCTGGGCACAAAGTGCTGGAGCAGATGACTTCAGGAAGCATAGCTCCTTCAACCTGATCTGGAGCCAACAATGCCTGATCAAGCATCAATCTGATACCTAGGTGTTGTCCAGTGGGGATCTCAGCCTCATAGAAGTCTTGCCCATGAAGTGTTTGCCCTTCCTGAAGGGAATTGGAGGTTGGCAGCCTCAGGGAATTGAAGAGGGTCATGGAGCATTAGGCTGCACAGCCACAGTGCACAGGCAGATCTTTTCTTAGGGAGGGTTGCAGCTGAGCATCTTTGGGAGAAGGGGGTCAAGGCCTAGTGGTTTTCATTAGCCACGCTCACCCCTTTGCCAAGGTTGGGGCAAATGAAAGTGTCACCGACCAGACAGGCAGGGCACTCTGGTTTCCCTCGTTGGCAGAAAAGCAGACACTTTTCTCACCTGCTGGAAAGGCAGGTTGGGCCTCTAGCAGCTGAAGCCCTTAAATAGTCATTAATCAACCAGTTAAAGGCCTTATCTAGAGCAGATCAAGAAGTTTGCCGAGAAACATTCTCAACCAGAATGTAACTTTTGAGGTGGTGGGAAGAGGGCAAGCGTTTTTTTTCCACAACAACCCACCCAATTATTTGCTTTTCCAGCCATGTCCAGGGAGGAGAAAGCCACACCACATGTTTTTTTTTTCCCATTCATTTAATCTGGCCACCTCCAGCTATTCAAACTAAATATAGATGAGTTGTTTCTTAAAGTGACTGAATTGTTCATATCTGAGGCCTTTCAAGGAGTTGCTGTAATGTACAGTTTAGAGTCAAAGGCTTATAACCCGATATCTGCAGTCGGGTTAAGAAAATTCGGATTACTGTTACAAAAGTTAAGTTGTTAATTAATACAAAAATGAAAGAGGAAGCAGATATTGATGCAAAGTGAAAACAAATGCATGATGTCTATATGCAAACTTGCCGTAGCCCTAGGGCTGCTGTATCATTCGGGATGACTGGTGGTGAGTATAACCTGAGTGTCACTTTACTTCAGGTGATGGGTAAGGTCAAGAAGGTGGGATCTCCATGGTAACATCAGCTGGTATGGGAATTGAACCCACCCTGTTGGTGACAGTTTGCATTGCAAACCAACTCCCCTACAAATAGGGAAAAGGGAAGAAACGAACAACAGCTTGGTTAAAAATTGAAACTACATAAAATGAAACATCATTCTTATTTGAAAAACAATGGTTTAATGTGTTAGTCCACAATGAGACAATTGGGATTTTCTGGTCACGGTATTATGATAATGTTTACAGCACAGCCTTTTCTAGTAATTGCTACTAACGTAATACAGCAAATAAAGACTTCAGCCTTTAAGAAATGAATCATCATTAATGTTATCAGAAATACTTCACATATTGCTGTAGTTTGTTATGATCTCAAAGGAGGATACAAATAGAAGAAATTTGAATTCTCACTTATTACCTGTAAGAACTATTCAGTCAGGTTTCACACTATAAACAAAAACATTTTCTGTACAAGGCAAACAAAGCAAGTAACATTAATTTAAAATTATGTTTTGTATAACACAGTGGCTCAGTAGTTGGCACTGCTGCCTCACAGCGCCAGGGACCCTGGTTTGACTCCACCCTCAGGCAGCTATCTGTGTGGAGTTTGCACATTCTCCCCGTGTCTGCGTGGGTTTCCTCCGGGTGCTCCGGTTTCCTCCCACAGTCCAAAGATGTGCAGGCTAGGTGGATCGGCCATGCTAAATTGCCCGTAGTGTTCAGGGTTGTGTGGCTTGGGTGCTTTAAAAGAGGATGGGTCTGGGTGGGATGCTCCAAGGGTCGGTGTGGACTTGTTGGGCTAAAGGGCCTGTTTCCACACTGTAGGGACCCTGTGAAAAATGATTTAAACCCAGAAATCTTAACAGACCATCTCCCAATCTGTTTTTTAATTCCACCCAATATTTCCCCTGTACTTCATCGAGCCCTGAGGGTTACTTGACTTCTAACAGAACTAAACAATTTTGTCTACAGCCCTCAGGAATTCTCTCTGATTCTCCTTAGTTTCTCAGTACGACACTTAGCGTTGTAAAGCTTTCTCTGTGAGAATCCAGCTCCTGATTTGTTCTACGAGCTTTTATCAGGCAGGTCTAACATGTTAATTGCTCATGGCTTTGGAGTTGTCATTCTGAGCATGGATCACAATTTCACCAACTTAGGAACAGCCTTGGTTTTGAGCTCCTGGTTTCCAGCAGATAAACCAGTCTTCTGAGCTGACTGCTGTTTGGTGATCACCCCAAAACCTATAAATTATCCTTGTAAGAGCATGATGTACTTAGGATGTCTCAGGTAGGCATTTCGATTAATTTCATTTTTGAACCAGTCCATTGATATGAATAGTTTCTGGATATTGGAAGATCTTTCCTTGCTTACCCATTGCTTCTGAACCTGTATTTGATTTGGGATCTACAAGAATACTTTTAAACTATTTTTAAAGTTAACAGGAGATATCTTAACTCTATCAAGGAAGTCAGCAAGGTATGACCCATTCCACTTCTGAGCTCTTTAAGTCAATATGGACCATCCTTTGAATAGTAATTATCTTTGGAATGTTTAAAATTTCTTAAAAACAAGTTTTTGAACTTCTTTTATACTTAACTCTTTAAACCATATTTAAAGTGATATTCCTCAAACAACAAAATTAAGGCACTTCACAACAAACTTTTAAAAAGCCATTTTGATGGAGGTAAAACGAGTTCATCAAGTTGAACTATGAAACTAAGACTTGGTGAAAACAAATTGTCTTCACCTGAGGGTTGTTAGTGCATGGAACTGAATATTGTCATTTTTGGAAACCATTTAGCAATGAAAGCACGTGGTGTAGGGGTAACAAGTCAGCATGGATAAAGGATTAGTTAGCTAACATGAAGCAGAGAATAAGGATAATTGGGCCTTCTTGGGTAGGCATGCTATGACTGGATGCCAAAATGATCAGTGCTGGGGCTTCAACTATGTACAATCTATATCAATGACTTGGATGGAGGGATAGACAATGTAATAGTTACATTTGCCAATGATAGCAAGATATTTAGGTAAGCACGTCAAAGGTGAGTAAATGAAGTTTCAGAGTGCAGATAGATTGAGAAGGCAAAACATATTGACAGATGGAGGTATAATGTGGGAAAATAAGAGTTGTTCATTTTGACAGGAAGAAGAAAAAAGTATTTAAATGGAGTGTGATTGCTATCTGATTCACAAAAAGCTGGAATGTAGGGAGATTAATTGATTACAACGGCAAATAGAATGTTGGTGTTTAGTGTAAAGGCAATGGAATATAAAAATAGGGACATATTATCGCAGCTATACAGGTGAGACCACATCTAGAGTGCTATGCACGGTTCCAGTCTCATTGTTTGAAAACAATATATCAGCCTGTTGTAAGCAGTTCAGTCAAGATTTACTTCACTCATTCCTCATATGAGGAAAGGTTGAACACTTTGAGGCTGTATTCATTGGAGTTTAGAAATATGAGGTGAACATATTGAAAAATATACGACCCTGAGAAAACATGATATTGTGGATGCTTGAGGCTATTTCCTCTTCTTTTAGAGACCACAAGCAGGAGACAGACTTTACGGATAAGAGGTGTTGGACCAGAATTTTTTTTTCTCTGATTAATGTATGTTTTCTTCAGAAAGCAATGAAACTTCTGTCATTTATTCAAGACAGAATGAGGTATATTTCAGATATGCAAGGGAGTCCACAGTAATTTGGTGGTAGTGTTGGTTGTGGGTTGGGGAGAGGCAGACAGAGAAGTGGAAGGCGGACTAGAACCAGATGAACCATGATTATATGAATAGCGGAGCAGGCTGAAAGGGCATATGGTCTCCTCCTGCTGCCAAATCCCAAAGATACTATGTATGTTTCAATACCAAGCATTCCCAATTACCCAAGCAGCTGCAAAGTGAAGCTGTCTCTAGCCGTATCAATGATTTGACTCAGCTCTGAAATTAGCAGAGCAGTCTTCAGTGCTTCAACACAAATTTTAACTTCCCAGAAGCAGCTGTTCTTCCTACTTTTCTGAATGAATTTGATAATCAATATCAAAATTTGGACAGCTTAATGCAGTGTGTTCATGTCCTCTGCAGACTGAAACCAAATTTCCCCAAATTATTGCACATACAGAATATACAATCACAAGAGAGAGAAGAAATCTGTCCCATCAATCTGGCCTAATAGGCAATCAACTTAACTTGCAGATACCAGGTGCAGAATCATAAAAGCTGCCAAGTGACTAAAGCATATCTATGTAATGAGTAGTCAAGATCTCACAGAATGAGACAAATATGAAGACCAACGTGCCACAAAGCGCTCACAAGAGTGTCTAAAAAAAGGATCATGAAAGAAACTTGCAAGAGTCATAAAAGAGAGTAAGAAGAGGTTTTATCATTATACACAGACTGGTTAAGTCTACTATTAGCCCACTGAAGTTTGTGGAATATTTCAATGACCATGGGAAACATGTTGAAAAATTATTTTGCTTCAATTTTCACACCAAAAAAGGATAGCTGGCTGGAAGCACCGAAGAAATTAATTGAAAATCAGGAACAGGGTTTAAATAAAACTAACTGAATTTTCAATAATGGGAAATTAATAGAACTGAAGACTGACAAATCCCCAGGACTCAATGGTTTCTATTAATGGGTGTCAAAGGAGGTAGGGAAGTACATTGTCAAGGCCCTAATCATAATCTTTCAGAGGTCCCTGGATTCAGGAGTTGTGCCTGGCTTTTGGAAATTTGCTCAGATTACTCTGCTCCTTACAAAGGGTGACAGAGGGAAACCATGGTAAAACAGACCAGCCAACCTCATCCAATAAACACAGAGCTAAAAAATCACAGCAGCTGAGGGGCGGGAAAGTCAACGATTCAGACTAAAACCCTTTGCAATGGGTGGCCAGAAATAAACCGAGGGAGAGGAGTGGGGCTGGTAGGTGAGAGGGAGATAGTGGACGCAGATAGGGGGGTATTGTGATTGATCTGTGGGAAGGGTGGAGCGGATAGGTGAGTAGGAAGATGGACAGGTTGGGGGAGGAGAGATTTTGAAGCCAGTGAATATTCAGGCCATTGGGCTGTAAGCTCTGAAGGTGAATGATGAGGTGTTGTTCCTCCAGTTTATGTTTGGCCTCACTCTGACAGAAGAGGAGGCCGTGGATGGACATGTTGCTAGGGGAGCGTGAGGGGGAGTTAAAATGGTTGGCAACTGGAAGGTTGGGTAGGTTGGTGCATGCAGAGTGCAGATGGTCTGTGAACCAGTCCCCGAGTCTGCGTTTGGTCTCTCCAATACAGAGGAGACATAGGGAGCAATGGATACAGTAGATGAGGCGAGATGAAGTGTAGGTGAATCTCTGCCGGATTTGGAAGGATTGTTTAGGGCCTTGGGCGGAGTTGAGAGGGGAGGTGTAGGGACAGGTGTAGCACCTCCTGTGGTTGTAGGCAAAGGTACTGGGTGAGATGGAAAAGTTGGTGGGGAATGTGGAGCTGACAAGGGTGTTGCGGAGTGAATGGTCCCTACGGAAAGCAGACAGGTTTGGGGAGGGAAGCATCTTTTTGGTGGTGGTGTATAATTGGAAGATGATGCATTGTATTTGAAGGTTGGTGGGGTGCTATGTCAGGACTAAGGGAACTTTATCCTTATTGTTGTTGGAGGGGGAGAGGGTTCGAGGGCAGAAGTATGGGAAATGGGGAAGATGTTCTTAAAAATAGAGGAGGGGAAGCTATGGTCTATAAAGTAGGAGGATATCTCAGAAGTCTGAGACTAGAATACCTCCTCCTGGTGACAGATGCAGTGGAGGGGGAGGAATTGAGAGTATGGGATAAAGGTTTTGCATGAGGGTGGTTGAGAGGAGGTGTAGTCAAGGTAGCTGCCGGAATCATTGGGTTTGAAGTGGATGTCAGTGGTGAGTTGGTTACCAGAGCTAGAGATGGAGAGTTCCAGGAATGGAGGGTGGTGTTCAGAAATGGTTCAGGAAAGTTTGAGGGTGAGGTAGAAGGTGTTGGCAAAGTTCATGACCTGTGCGAGATCCTCGCAAGAGCATGAGGCAGCATGGATGTACTCATCATTGTAGTGAAGAAAGAAGTGGGGATGGCGTTGGTGTAGTTGTTGAATCCCACAACAAGATAGGCGTTGCTCGGGCCCATGTGGATGCTCACTGCCACCCCTTTTGGTTTGTAGGAAGTGGGAGGAATCAAAGGAAAAATTGTTGAGGGTGAGAACCAGTTCCGCCAAGTGAATGGAACTGTCGGTGGAGGGGGACTGGGTGGGCCTACAGGAGAGGAAGAAGTGGAGGGCTTTTGGGCCATTCTCGTGGGGATTGCAGGTATACAGGGACTGTACATTCATAGTGAAGATGCGGTGTTGGGGACTGGGGAATTGAAAGTTTTGGAGAAGGTGGAGGGTTTGGGTTGTCCTGAATGTAGGTAGGGAGTTCCTGGACCAAAGTGTAAAGAATGGAGTTGAGGTAGGAGGAGATGAGCTTGGTGGGGCAGGGGATGTTGGGGAATTGGAGCCGATGAGGGAATCGCAGAGTGAATGGTCCTTGGAGAAAGCAGACAGGGATGGGGAAGGAAATATCTTTTTGGAGGCGGGGTCTGACTGTAGATGGCAGAAATGTTGGAGGATGATGCATTGTATTCGAGGTTGGTAGGGTGGTATGTGATGACTAAGGGGACTTTATCCTTATTGTTGTTTTGGGGAGAGGTTTTTGAGGGCAGAAGCACAGGAAATGGTGGATCTCCCGGATCATCAACAACCTCAGTTCTTTGGGAGATCACCCAGTACCTTTCCCTGCAAAACCCGCCCCTACACCTCCCCTCCCACCTCCAACCAAGGCCCAAAGCAATCCTTCTAAATCCGGCAGAGATTCACCTGCACTTCATCTCACCTCATCTACTGTATCCATTGCTCCTAAAGTGGTCTCCTTGATAACAGGGAGACCAAAAGCAGACTTGGGGACTGGTTCACAGAGCATCTGCGCTCTGCACGCACCAACTAACCCGACCTTCCAGTTGCCATCCACTTTTACTCCTCATCCCACTCCCCTGGTGACATGTCCATCCTTGGCCTCCTTCAGTGTCAGAGTGAGACCAAACATAAACTAAAGGAACAACAAGTCATCGTTCACCTTCAGCGCTTACACCCCAATGGCCTGAATATTGACTTCACCGGCTTCAAAATCTCTCCCCCCCAACCTGTCCACCTTCCTACTCATCTATCCACTCCATCCTTCCCGCTGACCAACAACAATAAACCCCTACCTGCATCTTACCTACTGTCCTCCCAGCCCCACCCCCTCCCTCTATTTATTTCTGGGTTCCTTCCCCACCTCTTGTCATTACTTCCCTGCTCCTCAGATGCTGCCTGACCTGCCATGCTTTTCCAGCTCACATTCATTGACTCTAGCTTTCTGCATCTGCAGCCCTTATTATCTCAGTTAGCCACAGATCTGTGGTGGGAACATTGTTGGAGTCTATAATTAAGGATAGAATAACTGATCATCTCAAAAAATTTCAGCTAATCAGGGAGAGTCAGCATGGATTCATGTAGGATGGATCATGCCTGATAAACCTCAGAGGTTTTTGAAGGGGATTCAAAGGTGGTGGACAGAGGTAAACCAATGGATGTTGTGTATATGGACTTCCAGAAGACTTTCTGATAAAGGTTCTTACAAGAGACCATAGCTAATCTGGAAACATACTGGATTGAGGGTAAATGGCTGGCATGGACAGGAAATAATGGGTAAGTACATAAACTGGCAGGGTGTAACTTATGGTGCCCCACAGGGATCTCTGTGGGGGCCACAATTATTCCCAATATTCACTCATGATTTGAATAATGGTATAAAAAGTCAAATATCCAGATTTGATCATGACACAAAACCAGGCAGCGACAGTTTTGTCAACAACATAAAATTACAACAGGATATTAATAGATTAGGTAAAAGGTGTGGCAAATAGATTTTAATATAAACTAGCATGGGGTGCTCTATTTTGGACTGAAGAAAGGTAGACCAGGAAATTTTTTATATGGCACAAAGTTAAAATCAGTGAATGTCCAATGAGATTTGGGGATTCAGGTGCAAAGCTCTTTAAAGTGCCAGGAACAGCTGCAGAAAATAGTCAAGAAGGCTAATAAAATGTAAGCTTTCATATCCAAACAACTAGAATATAGGGATGCAAATATTATACTGCAGTCATTCAAAACCCAGTTAGACCCCACTTAGATTGCTGAGCAGATCTGGACACCATACCTTAGGAAGGATATTATAGCCCTGGAGGAAGTTCAACACAGGTTTGCAAGGATGAATCCTGGACTTAAAGGGTTAAATTATGAGCTGAGATTGGACAAATTGAGCCTTTACAGAATTTAGAAGGTTACTGGAAGATGTAATGGAGGTTTTCAGGATAGTATCAGGGAGAGACAGAGTAGATAAACAGTTTCCACTGGTTTCAGATTGTAAGACCAAAGGGCATACTCTAAGGATTAGGGCAAGGTCATTTAGGAAAGATGGTAGAAAACAGTTCTATATGCAGGGTATTGGGTCTCTTCCTCAAACAACAGTCAATGCTAATTCAACTGTTATATTTAAATCTGAGGGAGACAAATTTTTATGAAGCTAGCCTATGAGGGACATGGGCCCAAGGCAAGCATTGGTTAGAGACAAAAAAACTGCAGATGCTGGAATCCAAGGTAGCCAAACAGGAGGCTGGAAAAACACAGCAAGCCAGGCAGCATCTGGAGGAAAGGAGAAGTCAACGTTTTGAGTATTACCCTTTTACATAAATATTGTGGTTGCAAAAACAGGTCATGGGGGAGAAGGAGATTATAATGGGGAGGCTCAAACTAAGTTGTGGGAGCAGAAAGGGTTACAAGCAGCTACTAGGGTGTGAAAGGAAAGAAGATAGGAGAGAGGAGGTAGAAGCTTTGATACAGTTGGGATAAGAAGGAGACTGTGCAAAGAATAAGGGGAGGCAGAAGGAGGCTACAAGGCATCTGGGGTAATGTGAGATTGCAAGACGTGTGAGACCATAGGAAATCTGCAGAGGAAACAGAATAGTTTGAAACCCATCAACAAAGGAATACTCAGTCAAGCTGGAGTCAAGAAATGGTGAAATCATGGAGGTAATGTTTGCCTTGAAAATGATTGTGACAACTATCTTCAGGTTGCATTAGTTCAAGAACTGCCATGAGGAGAAAATAAGTACTATAAAATATATTGTAATGAATGTTTTGTCAATTTTTAAATTCAGTCTCAGATTGAGATCTGAAATGTAGTGAACATTGTTCTTATAGTCAGGTTAATGCTTTAGTTTTGTGCATATGCAATGGAAACACACTGTTAGCTAAGACATTCTGCATAAGGTGTGCTTTTGGTGATAGCTTTTTGTGTGTAGATGTATGCATCAGTTATTTTGAAAGCAACTTTTGCTGATAACACAAACTTCTGGCAATTTCTAGCAACTTAAATAATCTGATGTCTGGAAAATGAATGCTTTTGTTTGTCGAAGCTTTAAGTTTCATAGAGGATTGATAATCATCGAAAATAATGAAAAATCTGTCTAATTCTGCTTCTGTCAGAGTTCCTATGCTCTATTGTCACAAAAGGTGTTGATATTGTGTGGCTGCATCACCTAGTAAATGAATAAGTGAAAAAGGAGTTGCGAAAAACGAAAAGGTGTACTTTAACTTTTTCAAAATATTAGTTTGCCCCAATTCTAATGATTGTGCAATTATCAGTGGTCGCCCCTACATCTGACCTCATGTTCATGGGAAACTGCTTCTGTTCCTACCAAGTATTAGACATCATACTAAGATGCATTTACAGCACAACTGTAAAAATTGTACTTCCTGTAACAACGATTGACGAGATTGGGCAAAAGAACAACAGAACTTTGGGTGGTGGACAAAGTTTTAATGAAATATAATCGCATAATTGAATCAAGAATATAAAATGATAGCCTGTGCAAGAAATACAAAAGATAAAAAAAAATACTGTTAGAATTTGTATTCATAGGACCAGTGCAGTTAGGGAGAAATTAGCTTAACCAATGTAAAATATCACAGAATGTTAAATGCAAGTTAAATCAATACATTGAGTTTCTGGCCTCTTTAGCATTGGTTTAAGCATAATTTAGCCTAGGCTGAAATAATGACAATGGTGAGGTTCATTCAATTTCAGTGATGAAATTGTAAGCTAATTACCAGCAGTTTCATTTCTGACTTTGTAA
Source organism: Stegostoma tigrinum (assembly GCF_030684315.1). Lineage (NCBI taxonomy): Eukaryota > Metazoa > Chordata > Chondrichthyes > Orectolobiformes > Stegostomatidae > Stegostoma > Stegostoma tigrinum. Next base: position 52,061,410 of record NC_081364.1, on the reverse strand, counting down.
TCAACTGCACAGGCGTAGGGACGCTACCACTATGCTGCAACAGCCCTCAAATATACAAGCCCTAAGTTCTGTTACCCAAACCATGTAGCTTCTTGTTCTAAATTAAACAGTTTAAATTGCATTTCAATAACCCAGTAATGCAAATAGATAATGAAAGTTTATTTGGCAACAATAATAAAATTTGAAGAGCATAAAAACTTTAAAATGTTGCTGGAAATGAACAACCAATGTAGTGTTTCTAAAGAAATTTAAAACTTAGACTTCTACAATTAGTAGCTAATCTATCTTTCTTGGTATGCAACCTTCCATTTCGACTGCTTCAGGCCAATTTCCGTATTTGTTCTTCGCTCTATCGTTCTTCAGGATCTGTTAACAAAAATGTATCTTTAGTGAAAATACTGCCTACATACTTAAAGTAATTTTCATTTCTAGATTAAAATGCAGCAATCCTCGGTGACATTTGCGATTTACTATTCTTTATTCGGGACTGAAGGAGTTTTCTTTCATTTATTGACCACCTGAAAGTTTACTAAGCAACAACAGGTTTTCAGGTGTCCCAATCTTTTCCAGCTTCAAGCTTAAAACATGTCTTAACCTTTGGCAAAGCTGCGGCTGTGTTTCCAATCTCAGCCCATATTCACAGCAGCACATCCTTTTCCATTGTTATCAATGAGGTTCTGCAGATCTGTTCTTCTCAGTTGAACAGACAGGCAGCAAAGTCTCAACATCCTGACATTTATATTTTCCTTTATTCATTCACGGGATGAGGGTGTCACTGGCTAGGCAGCATTTACTGCCCATTCCTAATTACCCAGACGGCAGCTAGGAGTCTATCACATTGCTGGGGGTGTGGAGTCACATGTAGGCCAGACCAGGTAAGGATGGCAGTTTCCCTCCTTAAAGGACATTAGTGGGTTTTCCCTGATAATTGACAATAGATTCACAGTCATCATTAGGTTCTTAATTCCAGATATTTATTGATTTCAAATTCCACCATCTGCTGTGGTGGGATTCAAACAGGCTCACCAGAATGTTCTCTGGTCCCTGGATTAACAGTCCAGCGATAATACCACGAGGCCATCACCTCCCCAGCATGTAAAGATTGCATTGGATTCACACTTGAGATCAATAATGAGTTGAATGAACATTTACATCCTTAGATAGGCTTTTACCCCATGCCCCACAGTTACAGCTGTCAGTACAGAATCACATGGATGAAAAATAATAGTTTGTTAATTGTTAGATAAAAATATAAAATAGGAACCATATTGTTTGGCAAAACAGGAATATGTTAATCACAGAAGTTAACAGAAAGTGGCAAGGAAAAGCCAGGGAACTGTAAATTGGCGAGCCTGACATCAGTGGTGGGCACATTGTTGGAGGGAATCCTGAGCGAAAAAGATTTACATGTACTCAGAAAGACAAGACTGAGTAGGGAGAGTCAATATGGCTTTGTGCATGGGAAATCATGTCTCACCAACTTGATTGAATTTTTTGAAGAACTAACAAAGAGGATTGATGAGGGCAGAGTGGTCGACGTGACCTATGTGGACTTCAGCAAGACATTCAACAAGGTTCCTCATGGTGGCCTGGTTAGCAAGGTTAGATCACACGGAATACTGGAAGAACTAGCCATTTGGACACAGAACTGGCTTGAAGGTAGAAGACAGAGGGTGGAGTTGCTTTTCGTACTGGAGGCCTGTGACCAGCAATGTGTCACAAGGATGACTGCTGGATCTACCGCTTTTTGTCATTTATACAAATGATTTGGATGTGAACATAGGAGGTATGGTCAGTAAGTTTGTACATGACACCAAAATTGGAGACGTAATGGACAGCGAAGAAGATTATCTCAGAGTACAATGGGATCTTGATCAGATGGGCCAATGCGCCGAGGAATGGCAGATCGAGTTTAATTTAATTTACGTGGGATACTGCATTTTGGAAAGGCAAATCAGGGCAAGACTGATATACATAATGCTAAGGTCCTGGGGAGTGTTGCTGAACAAAGAAACCTTGGACACAGGTTCATAGTTCCTTGAAAGTGGAGTCCTAGGTAGACAGGATAGTGAAGAAGGCGTTTGGTATGCTCGTGTTTATTGGTCAATGCATTGAGTATAGGAGTTGGGAGGTCATGTTGCGGCTGTACAGAACATTGGTTAAGGCACTATTGGAATACTGCATACGGTTCTGGTTTCCATGCAATAGGGAGCATGTTGCGAAAATCGAAAGGGTTCAAAACAGATTTACAAGAATCTTGCCAGGGTTACAGGGTTTGAGCTATAGGTAGAGGCTGAATAGACTGTGGCTATTTTTCCTGGAGCTTCGGACGCTGAGGGGCGACCTTATAGAGGTTTATAAAATCATGAGGGGCATGGGAAGGGCAAATAGACAAGGTCTTTTCTCCTGGTAGGTGTGTCCAAAATTAGAGGGCATAAGTTTAAGGTGAGAGGGGAAAGGTTTACAAGGATGGTGCATGTGTGGAATGAACTGCCAGAGGAAGTGGTGGAGGCTGGTACAATTACAACATTTAAAAGGCAACTGGATGGGTATATGATTAGGAAGGGTTTAGAGGGATATGGGCCAAATGCTGGAAAATGTGACTAGATTTATTTAGGATATCTGGTCAGCATGGATAAGTTGGACCAAAGGGTCTATTTCCATGCTGTATATCTCTATGACTCTATACTATAGTCCAGAAGAAGGCCATTTGGTCCACTGTGGCCACACTGGCTCTCCAAATGAGTTTCATGACAGAGTGCCACTCCCCTGGCTTTTCTTTATATCCCTGCATATTATTTCATTTAAACTCTCATCTGATGTCCTCTTGAATGCTTCAGTTGAAGCTGTCTTCACCACACCTCAAGGTAATGCAATCCAGACCTGAACCATTCACATGGAAACATTTCTAAAACATCACATTGGCTTATTTTTCAGTATTGAGATATTTGCAAATTAAATATAGACTTAATGAACACGAGGAATTTGACTTTAATATAACAATGATACCTCTATAAGAAGCTCAACATAATGAAGAGCTAAATAGCTTGATGTCACTAAATGACCAGGAACCAGTGTTACACTCTACTGTGGTATGCTCCACATAAGATGTGTCTAGACGTTACAATCTACTGTCTGTACAAGTTTAGCTGTACAAACCTTGCATAGATCTTCAAGTGAATAGAATCCATATACCTCATTTTTATTACATTTAAAGAGCACAACATCAACCATTTGGTGTCAGAGTGTGATTATTACTCCATGGGGTATAGCTATGATGGTTGCTTTAAACGGGAAAAAAAAGTCAAAGGAGGTTTCAGTTTCACAGTGAACAAAGGAAAAAATGTGCCCAAGTTTAAAGAAAGAAAGAAAAGTAGCCTGATTTTGGAAGCACAAGAGTCAACAGAAAATAAGTTTGAAATCAAAATTCGGAAAAAGAAAAAGGAAGACGTGTTGAAGGCACACAAGAAGTACACCAAAAATATAAAGTGAAAAGAAAAAAGCAAAAGAAGAGCACAAAGCAGAAACCATGCTGAAAACATATACAGAGGGACTCCCTGGTAATAAGCTGACTGTAACTCAGATTTCTGCATATCAATAATGTCTTAAAAAGATAGAAGAGCGTAAGGCTGGTTCCACATCCTCCAGCATGAATTAGAAGACTACGACATTCCTATTTATGTTCAAACTTTCTAAACTAAGGCAGCTATGTTTCATAGATCCTGCAGTTGGAAAGCAGTTACACAAGTCGTGAAAACACTGACAATAATTTGTAAAGGTGGATTACACAAAGCCTATATTATGATTTTGTCTGAAGAGGAGCAGAACAATGCCTCAAAGATATGCAAATTTGGAGAAGATTAGCTATGTGTAAGGGGTAATTGTCAAATGCACCACTTAGAAATGTACTCCTACCAGTGACAGCAACAGGAATCAATTGATCAATTTGTCAGTCAATGCTGTAACAGGGGTGACAATATGATGTTTCAGAAACTGAAATGTTGGAGTGGATAACTTTGTTGGTAATTGCCTCAACACTTATCAAAGCATTCCAAAAGGACCGCCTGGAAAATATGAAAGGTTACAGCATTGATTCACTGCTAGCAGATGGCATAAAATACGAAGCCAGGACAGTCAGACATCAGAAAGTACTATATACAGCCAATAGCACTGCATTGTAGCCAGAACACAAAAAAACGAGTTAGCTGTGTGGTATGGAGGGTCTATCGCACCCCAGAAAGCCGTCCTGCATTCCAAGATCTATGCAAAGCAGTGGTAAAAAATGACACTGAGCCAACCTAACACACAAATCTGGCTCCAAAATCGCAGCCAGAGAGTACAACAGGGAACAGCAAAACAGAAGTCTGACACAGTAGCATGATAGTATCAGCAAGCAATGTACCAGAGACCTGACTAAACATAAGCTGACGCCGAGGGATCTCAGAAAGACAGACCTGAGACATGACCTGAAGAGGAACAACCTTTAACCACAGGATAAACAAATATTTGATATCATGTGGATAAAGCCAGGCAATGAGAAGCTTTTGGCACAATCAAAATCATTAGACCCCCAACCCCAAAAAACTAGCAAATACACAAGAAAAATCAACATTGACATGAGAGTTTGTACAAGTATCTTAACAGTTCAAATTCTGAAGGACATATACCTGCATTGTGGGAACTCAATGATAAACCCAACCTCAGCCGAATGAACTATTCACAATAGATCACCATCCCATACATTGGCATATTAATGACGCAATGCAGCTGTGTGAATTTAACCACAAGTACTTTACTTGGTAAACATGAGCAGAGCACCACGGCAGGTCCACCAGTGTATACAGATCTCAACATGAGCTGACACACAGATCACAAAAAGACAGATCTGAGACAAGACCTGGAGGGTAACAATTAAGGTGACCAGCAGTAGCAGAGATTGAGAATACGCACATTAAGGCAATTCTCAATTTACAACAATTGTACCCAGTCAGGTTTAATGCTGTATTGCATCTGAGAGAAGATTAATTTTGTCAATTAATCCTTCCACAAAGTGCAGTATTTACATAGAGGAAAAGTTTAAGCGCAAGCTTGATCACGTAGAATTAATGGCATTGTTCATTGTTCGCAGACTGCTATAGTTCAATTACCTATGAACTAACAGAGGATAGTGCAACCAGAGTATATCTGGATGTGAAAATCCTTGAGGGATACCCATACAAGATTCCAACACGAGGGGAATTGAATTCCAGGTTCCTGGGATCCAAGTCCCTCTCTGAGCTGGACACCATACATGGATATCAGTTGGTGCACTTAGCCAAGGGGTCTCACAAAGTCATTGCCTTTCACTGTTTGGAAAATATTGCTTCCACATACTACCTTTCAGTTTGTCTGTCAGTCAAGACAAGCTGTGTATGGTCAGAATTATAGAAACTGTGCCTGGGTGTGGATTCATTGTTGGTGATATTACATAATGAGCAACATCAAAGAAAAACATGGCCAAGTCCTTCACTCATTGATGGTGGTAGCTCACCATGAAAAGCTCATGTTCAGCAATAAGAAGTGCAGATGAATATAAATCAGGTCAATATTTTTGACTGTATATTCAGGTTCTGGAATCTCTCCTAATCCAGGCAAAGTCCACAAAGAACCTAAAAAACGAGGGCCAAATCTTCCTGAGCACTTGTCCCATATACTTTGCTGAAACAACTCACTTGTACAAACAGTTAAGTTGAAAAAAACTGGAAGTGTGAGAAAACTCATCCTGAGCCATAGCTGAAGTGAAGACCTGTAAGACACTTTGACACAACAACTTAGCTGCAAAGTGGACAAAGTATCTGTGGGAGATAATCAGACACCACATGAGGATGGCGCTTAAGAAAGAGTTTAATAAAAGAGCAAATTAGTTTAAGCTAGCAAGCTCAGACTCACGGACAAAAGAAAAGAAAATCCAAAGAATAATGATGGAAAAAAATTAGTAAGGGTATGAAGAAGATTAATGATATAGTACTGCAACCTATGAGGAAAAGTTAGGAAACTGACTGATCGTTTTGGAGGGACAGGAAAAGCTCCAGTGCTGTAGATGTGGCTTTGGTCAATGCCAGGCGAGGAATTAAATATTCCAAGCTTTTAACATTTTGGGCCTGTTTTCACACTGTAGGTAATCTAATCTAATATATAAAAAAAAGAGGATAGATGATATTCACAATAAGAGACACTAGTACAGGCATGGAAGGGAATATTTATATTGATGTTAGTACACATTTTTCTGTGTTGAGATAAGAAATCTGTGTAAAATTGACATAACTTGCATTTGCAAATGAGGAACTGCAAGCTGGATTTATGCCCAAGCAAGATTGATTTGCCCAACTTTTTATGTGGACTAATGGCAAGGTGTTAAGGCACGCATTGTAGGGCACAATCAACAAAATACCATCTTAAAATTAACTTTGCTGACTGTGGAGTGGGAAGGATGACCCCCACATCCAAAAAAATAGCAGTCACTGAACCCTATCCTTCTAATTACTGTCTCTCCCCTCCAAACCCCCCTCCCACCCTACCCCACCACTACCCTGACATTAAGACCATAAGACATAGGAGTGGAAGTAAGGCCATTTGGCCCATCAAGTCCACTCCGCCATTTAAATCATGGTTGATGGGCATTTCAACACCACTTCCCTGCACTCTCCCCATAGCCCTTGATTCCTTTTGAGGTCAAGAATTTGTCGATCTCTGCCTTGAAGGCATCCAAAGTCCCAGCCTCCACTGTACTCTGTGGCAATGAATTCCACAAGCCCACCACTCTCTGGCTGAAGAAATGTCGTCTCATTTCAGTTTTAAATTTACCCCCTCTAATTTTAAGGCTGTGCCCACGGGTCCTAGTCTCCCCGCCTAACGGAAACAACTTCCTAGCGTCCACGCCTTCTAAACTATGCATTATCTTGAAAGTTTCCATTAGATCTCCCCTCAACCTTCTAAACTCTAATGAGTACAATCCCAGGATCCTTAGCCGTTCATCATACGTTAAACCTCGTCACCACTTCATTTCCAGTCCCCAATATCGTATTTACCTGGTAGCTAATATAACACCAGCTGTGGCCCAACCTTCAAACATGCTTAGCTGATGACTTGTCAGCTCTTTTCAGCTTCCTGGCTTGATGGAATTGAGGCTCAAGGCCCAAAATCTGGGCTGCTTAGGCCTCATAGTACAGACACTAAGTTTGTTCCTTATGCCCTTGGTTACAAAAGTTCAGTTGGTGTGAATTTTGAGGGTGTTAAAAATGTCGTCCACACACTTTAACTTGGCTTTGTTTCACGAAACTTCACAAAAATGGTTGTAAATAATACAAGAATAAAAAAGAACAAATCTGTTAAACAGCCTCAAATGATAACCATGCAATCCATCTGTACATAAACCAAAAACATTCAGTCACAAGGATATAAATAAATTACATCAAACCCATCAGTACTTGAATATTTGATCAAATTAATCGTTTTGGATTGCAATCGTATTCTTTGTTCACACCTGTTCAAATGGACTTTTCTCCTTAATTGGTTTCGCTCCAACAAAAATCCAGTTGTCCCGAAACTTAACATCATGAACTAAGGAGCTCCCGAGCTCACTAAAAAGTGTCCTTACTTCATCAGTAAGCCTAAAAAAAGGGGGGGAAGAAAGGTTAATTTATATTTACTTCAAACAACCGCATAATTTTTAAAAAAATGTGGACTCAACTACAAAAGCTCTAGAGAAGAGGTGTGACCAATCAGGAAAGCCTGTATGCAACAGCGAATTAGCACACTGATCTTTGATTTCTGGATCCATGTTTTAATACATTTAAGACTGAGGTATTGAAGCTCTCTGCATGCCTGGGAGGGAAGTTTTAAAACGAGTTCGGCCCACTGATATGTTTGGTGTGGTATGAGGCACAGGATGGGAGCCAACAAGAGGGAAGAACATACTTGATCTCATCTTTAGCAAACCATCAGCTGCAGATGTATTTGTCTCCAATACAGTATTGATGAGTGGCTACTGTGTTGTCCTTGTAGAGAAGTCCCACCTTCACATTGAGAATATCTTCCATTGTAATGTCACCATGCTAAATGGGCAGATTTAGCATGGATTTAGCAACTCAAAACTGGGCATCCATGAAATGTTGTGGGCCATCAACAGCAACAGAATTATACTCCAACCCAACCATTACCATCAGGCTAGGGGATTAATCCTGGTTCAATGAAGTGTGCAGGGAGAGCATGTCAGACGTTTGACACCATCTAGGGCAAAGCAACCCGCCTGATTGTCATCACATCCATAAGCATCCACTCCCTCCATCACTGACTCTCAGTCGCAGCAGCATATCTATATACAAGATACACTGCAGAAATTCAGCAAAGATCCTTAGACAGTACCTTCCAAATGCATGACTACTTCTATCCAGAAGGACAAGGGCAGCAGTTATATGGGAACACCACTAACCCTGGCTTGCATGAGTATAGCTCGAACAACGCTGAAGAAACTCAATATTACCTGGACAAAGCAATCTGCCAATTGGCACCCTGCTTGAAATTTTAAACATTAATTCCATCCACCACCAAGTGGGAGTAGTTGCGTACCATCTATAAGATGTACTCTAGCAACTCAGGATTGCTCAACAACACTTTCCACGCCTGTGACCTTTGCCAGCTAAAAGGTGAAGATGGGAACACTACCATTTCTACGGTCTCCTCCAAGACAATCATCATCCTGACTGGAAATGCATTGTTGTTCCTTCAATGTCACTGCGTCAAAATCCTGAAGCACTCCTTCCTATCAGTACTATGGGTGTACCTATCCACCATAGACTGCAGTTACACAGGATGAGAGCTTACCACCATGTTCTCAACGGCATTTAGGGTTGCACAATAAATGCTGGCCCAGTCAGTGACACCCTTATCCCAGGAATGAATGAATAAGAATAAGAAGATGGTCATTGAGGGAATTTCGGTCAATGGGATCTGGACAGCTGCTGAATGTATAATCATGTTTAATCAATGGTGGAGTATAACGAGAATAATCATAAGAGGTTTAAATCAATGAAACAGAAGGTTTGGTGGAAAGGGTGGAAAGAGGTCACAGGTGGGAGAACTGAGGCTGCAAAGGAATTTAAACATCAAAGCAAAAATGTTCACATTGAAGGGCTGGGTCGCTGAAAACCACTGCTGATCAGAGGGGACAGGATGCGATGTAAGAGTGAAGGTGCATTGCAGAGTTTTAGATGAGCTGATTTATGGAAGACAGGGAGAGGAGTTCAGGCAAAATCATGTCAGAATAGTTGAGTCTGAAGATGCCAAAGACATGAATTAATGTTTCAGCAGCAGTTTGGTTGAAATAAGATTGAAGATAGGGGTCATAAGAGAGGTGGGACAACTGATACAGACATTGGCTAAAGTTCAGTTAGCACACCCCTTGTTAACAGCTTTGTTAAACTTGACAGAGCTGAAGTTGGAAATGGAGTGAATGAATAGATTATAAAGTTTTTTTGGTAGAGTCTGAGTGTATTTGATCTTTTCAGAGATTAGCTGGAGGACTTTCATCTCAAATGAGAGTTTGTGGCATGTAACTTACCCACATCTTTAGAGTGGCATCTTTGCAGACTTTTATTTTGGCATTATATAACTTGTTTCCAGGATGCTGGCATTTAGAAGTCACTACTTTCTTGAATCTGGCTTTCAAACCTTGGTAGCAGATGCATAAATCAATTTAAAAAAACTGTCTGTAGGCCACATTTCAGGATAAGGAAAGCTAATATAAACTTGGAAAGCTGATGACTTACTTATATCTAAAATGGTGCCAATGTAAAAGCAACTAAAATTTCACCTTCTGGTTTAATCTTCTCTCCCAATTCCCCTAAACTGTTGGTACTTGGCTTAACGCACGGTGTTTGGGAATCAGGTTTTATATGAGAATTGATTACCTAAAAAGCTCTAGAATAGGTAAAGACAATGCCTTCAATGGGAAAATTTCATCCACGTTTTAAAATTTCCAATCCATCCTTTATTTATTGCTTAAGAAAGACCGCTTCACTTCCTATTCTGAGGTGGATGTTAAATTGATGAAACATAGTATAAACTGCTGATAATAATGCACCTGCAGACAAAGGCATTAATAAGTCAACAATTCAGATTTTATTATTTTGATACTCAACTGATACCTCTAACCTCAGCATCTAGAGCTACTACCTCTCCTAACCTACTAGCCAGTGTGCCAATGTTCTGGAGCAAGTTACCAGTCAGTATGATAGCCAGTGATGAACATTGAGCAAGCATGCTGTTCAACAGCACATTAAATATGATGCAGCATGTGTTTAACCCAAATTAGCAGCTTACTGTCCCAGCTGGTAACCTCCTTCAGAGCATTAGAACAGGCACAGACAGATGGAGAGATGCAACAGGGTTGGATGGATATACTAGAAATAGCAGCATAGGCAAGTCTCAGTGGAGTGGAAGCAGTATTAGGCAGCAGATCCACTATATTTTCTCACAAAATGTTTTCCTGTAGGTAATAGAAAATCAGGCAATACAAGTTTGTATACTGGGATAGATTTGTTGCAATGGATTTACTGCTATAAATGATTTTGTTATAAATGATTTCTATTGTAATTATTAATTAAAAGCTACATGTACCATGGATGAGTTTGTATTTGTTATCCCAAATATTCACATGTGATGAGATCACAATAAAACAAATTAGAAAAGGATCATATGATGTGGTCCTGAGACCAGGCCACCATAGCCCATGGACCCGTTCCATCCAAAAGTTACTTTGACTCACTTTGTTGCTGGTTCATCAAAAGAAGCAAGCAAAACGATAGTTCCAGGTTTAACCTGATGTAAGAAATCCACCAGCAACTTGATATCTGGAAGAAAGGAAATTAGTAATCTCTTAATTCGATAATTTTGATTTTATTGTGATGTGAACATTGGTTCCTTGGTTTGTGTTTAGAGACAGTAATTAAAATTGAAACCGTTATGTTCTGTTTGCATTTGTAGTGAATTATCTCTACATCCACACCTTCCAGCATCCACAAATATCTAACAACAAAGGAAAGGGATAGACTTGGTCAAGATAATAAAGTGTGGAGCTGGATGAACACAGCAGGCCAAGCAGCATCCCAGGAGCACAAAAGCCGATGCTTCGGGCCTAGACCCTTCATCAGAGAGCTTGGCCTGCTGTGTTCATCCAGCTTCACACTTTATTATCTTGGATTCTCCAGCATCTGCAGTTTCCATTGTCTCGGATAGACTGGGTCAATTATTTTGTGCAGGCTAAATCAGAACAAATTCAGCTCAAGTTTAGAAACATCTTACTTCCAGTCCACATGTCGAAAAAGTCAGTTGTTATTAGATTACCAGATGAAGCTGTGAAATAAAGAGACAGAATCATAATGTAATAGAAATAATAACAAATACGAAGCAATAAGGACATTTATTCGTTACATGTTCGCTGTCTACTCACCATTAACTAAAGCAATGTTTAACCCCTTTCCAATGTTATTCTTTACACTGGTCATGAGTCTATAAGGAAGAGAAAAAAAGGAGACATCTCAAATAGCAAGCAGTCATTTTTACCATGGTCCTGAACCTGTGATTTGTGCATTGTCTATATTACTGCTAAGTTGAACATTAAGCATTGTCAGACTAATTTACCTTGGAGTGAGGAGTGCATTATATTCAATACAATCCTTGACATCATTCAAGATTAACAAAAAAGCAGGGGCTACTTTGTCGAGGATTGCAGTTTGGAAATGTTAACTCACTTTGACTTGAGACCTTGTTCAATATCTGAATGGTGTTGCAAATATCTGGAAAAAGTTATTTTTTAAAAAATCTACTCTGATGACCAGAACATGAGGTCTGAATTGGTTTGTGTAACTGAAGATTTAAGCCCACTGGTTGTTTATCTGCAGATTTTCTTTATTTCCATTTGGCTTTAATCCATTTCACTCAATCAACATCAGACATTCCTTTCTTCATTTCTGCTGATCCCCTATTGTGCGTTTCCCTTCTATGGTCAATATCAGGAATGGGAACAAAGTTATTCTAAAATTATTTGCTGGCTGAATTCTTTATTTTGTTTCTTGACTCTGGTTAATGTTTTATTAAATACTGACTGTCTTGCGCCATTGTAAGTCAAAACTAAATAATTAAGAAGCAAACATTAGACTTAGAATGATCTTCAGTTAAACAAATATCATGGGAGGTTTATAATTCAAAGGATATTTACAATCCAGCTGCAGCATTGTTCAGAGTTAGATCTTTGTTACTTACGGTTTATCATTGAAACAAATGCTGGGTCCAACAATATTAGCTGCCCCGCTAATGATTTTAAATGGGAAATGGTTTGCAGTACAATGTGTATCCGCTCCACACAAGGACTTCTTAACTTTTGGCTCTGTAAATGTTAAAAAAGAACACATTATGTACTTCTCATTATTCAAAAACATAATTACCTAGAAACTAGCAATGTTGTTCCTTTTTTTTTTCCAGTGATAAAATGGGTTTCAAAGGATCCAATGAAGAAGGCTGTGAGCATGTACATGCACTACACTGGGAATTTGCTGCCTGCCACATCGATAAAAAAGGCAGGAAATGAAGCACCCAAGGACAGTGCTGAAACAAGCAATAGACACTGCATGTGTGAATCGAGACCCAACACCTGTTTGAGAATTGGGTGACCACTTAGTCAAATGTCTCCACTCAGTTCTCTTAACAACAGATTATATACTTCCTATTGATTAATGGCTTCATAGAATATATAGAACAGCTTCATAAGTGAATTAGAAAATGTGGGTGTAATTGAATTTACTTCTATGATCTTATTGGCAGTGTCTGGAAATTTCAGCAAAACTGGACTGAAATTCTTTAGAAGTTAGCTATTTCTTCATCAAGCACTTTGTAAACGGTAATCACTTTAAGAGTGATGGACTTTTAAGAAGCTCAACATACAGAAGCATCAAGTACCTGGATGTAATATCATAACCTGAGGCCACTACCACTCTACATTACAGCACCCTAGACAAAAGATCTGTCTACAGATCACTCTGTACTGTACATACTAGTTGAGCTGTAAATAAAATAATCCAGATGTCTTCAGGTAAATAGAATCTGCACATCTCATTGTGTTGTATTTAGATGGCACAAGCAATCATTATGCTTTGTAGCTATGGTCATTTCCTAAATGCCCAAGCATAAGCAACAATGTCAGAAATTATTTACTCCCAGTATAGCATTCAGCTGTTGACTTGTCAAATGTGTAACTAAGTATTGGAGCAGCTTGCCCTCAGAGTAGACATACTCAGTTCTGTTGGCCAACCATGATGAAATATTGGCAAACTCAACTTGAACCCCAAACTCTTTACTTTGGCAACTGAGGTAAATTAAAACTAATCATTTGAGTCCAAGAACAAAGGTGTCTTGCTGTGGTTGTATCGAGCCTTGGTGAGTCTTCAACTGGAGTACTGGGTCCATTTTTTTCTCCTAATGTAAGGAAGTAAATACTTGTCCGACAGTGGGTTCAATGAGGGTTCACTAGATTAATCCCTAGCATGGTGAGATTGTCATATGAGGAAAGATTGAGTAAACTGGGTCTGTATTATCTGGAGTTTCGAAGAATGAGAAGGCTGAGATGTGGAGGAATTTATTCACTCAGAGGGTGATGAATCCTTGCAAATCTTTCCCTGGTGAGTGTCAAAGATCAATCATTGAGCAAGTTCAGAACAGAAGTCAACACAGTTTCTGAAGGCTAATGACATTAAGAAATATAGAGATAATGCGAGAGAGTGCACTGAGGAAATGGTTAGCCATGACCTAGAATGATGGAGGAGGCTCAATGAGTTGAATGATGTTATGGACCTGACCAGAACCCCTTAGGCCTTAACTTTTTCCTATTTCAAAGGTAAATGTGAGGTGCTATGTTCTGAATGCAATTGAAAGGATCAAACTACTCAAAATTAAGCAAAACACAATTTATTCAAACACTATAGTTGAAACACAACAAAAGAAAGAGGAAATTGGAATAACTTAACTCTATTGGAAAACTTGCATGCAACATCAACAACCCAGGAGGAAAAACATCCAGAGAAAACTCAGAGTGTAGCATCCAGGAGATTCACTGCTTTCGAACTCAGCAGAGAGCCCAACTATTGGAAGCTTAAATAAAAATCCCTGAATCTGTGGGAGCTCAACTATATGTGTTCATGCTGCTTCTATTGTCCAAACTTCTAAAAAGTTCCAAACTCTCAAGCTGCTTACTCTCTTACAGACTGCTCACTACCTCTCATTCAATCTTTCTTTTAAGAAAAATCCAGGACAAAATAACATCTTCCAGCCATAGTATTGTCACAAAGGCCTACTCCCATTCCCATATTCCAAAGGAACACATCATAGTTCTTTCACAAACAGAAATGAAAATTTTAACATGACTGTCTTTGAGATACTGACTGAACCACTGTGTAATACTTTAAAAATCTAATTTTAAAATTCATCTGAATCAATTTTCTTTGTCAAAAGTCATAACTGTCATTCAAGTTTGTATAAATCTAACAGTTACTGTCACTGACAAAACACAAGAAATATTTCCATTCGAAAACATAACAATACATCAAAGTTGACTTCTGCTTTTTTAGAAATATGGAATTTGATGTCCGTACCTGCTAAGCGTTCAGTATTATTCTGTTTTTCTGAAGAATTCATCCATTTATTTGCAATGAACAATGTCAGGCCACTGACCAGCAGGACCACTATACCGCGTATCACAACTGGAAGATAACATTTGCAATGAGTTATTCCTTGTGGTATTACAATTGAATTTTTCAGTTTGTAATGTCTGGGTGGTTAGCTCCCTGTACAGTCCCTGACTGTAATTCTTTCCTTGGTGATCTATGTCCTTTTCTCCTTCACTGCTTTAGTCACCTCTGCTGCAGCAACAATTTGACCACTGGCATGAACCTTTACGGTCCATCACCTGACCAAGTTGCCAATTGCCTTTCCTTAAATTTGGCTTCCAACTTCTTTAGGCGTTAAGATGTTATTTTCTACCCTGAAACATACAGGTAAGCATAGCTGCTGGCCTTTGTTCTGTTATAGTGTTGCTTAAATCTTTTTATGCTGTTAGCCTCTATCACGGTGCCTCCATGTAATGGAGATCGTAACACAATTGAATTTCGTGTCTAGTTTGAGAAAAACTAATACCATGACCCTTGTGGGAAAATTGTGCAAGATGTCAAGCATCCCAATTCCATGAAATGTCACGAATACAAAATTTGTCAAATTTAATCTCTAGGATAATAAAGTCTCCAGGCTAATGAAGCTCAGAGCAGGATACGTTAACAAACAAGAAAACAAAAACCTACCTATTATTACATACTAATGCTCTAAAATGTGCAAAAAAGGTTCTTAATTACAAATATGCAAACTCAAACTATACCCACTTTAAATCCATATTTACACATTCATTCACAAACATTACTGATAGAACAGGCAAGAATTTATTTTTTCATGGAAAATATGGACAAAAAAATGTAAAGTTTGTGGATCAGAGGAAATGATGCAGACTTCTCTCAATTCTTTTTTGGTTTAAGGTGATTATATTACATTGTTATTTACAGCAGCAATCTCAGTTGCTAGCCGATTAATTGGACATTAAGTCTTGACTTGATTGAGCAGTTGTTTTGTTTTTTTGGCAGAGTCTTTTGTTATTTACTTTCCCTTGGGGCGGCACGGTGGCTCAGTGGTTAGTACTGCAGCCTCACAGCACCAGGGACCTGGGTTCGATTCCCACCTCGGGCGACTGTCTGTGCGGAGTTTGCACATTCTCCCCGTGTCTGCGTGGGTTTTCTCTGGGTGCTCCGGTTTCCTCCCACAGTCCAGAAATGTGCAGGCTAGGTGGATCGGCCATGCTAAATTGCCCGTAGTGTTCAGGGGTGTGTGGGTTATAGGGGGATAGGTCTGGGTGGGATGCTTCAAAGGGCGGTGTGGACTTGTTGGGCCAAAGGGCCTGTTTCCACACTGTAGGTAATCTAATCTAATCTAATCACTCAGAGAGACAGAAAATGATCTCAGTGGCTGGCAAGTTTTTGCACGTGAGTGTTTTTTCTTTATTCATTCATGGGATGAGGGTATCACTGGCTGGGCAGGATATACTGCCCATCTCTAATTGCCCAGAGGGCAGTTCAAGTCAACCATGTTGCTGTGGGTCTGAAGTCACATGTAGGCCAGACTAGGTAAGGAATGGCAGTTTCCAACCCTCTCTCTTTTCAATTCAGTGACAAACTGCTACTTATAACCAATCCACACGATGTTGCTGTGCAGTTACTTATTTATTCCCCAAAGAAACCTGTGTTCAATGTCCCACAAAACTGTCAAATTCAGTTTCAGCAAAAGAACACAGTACAGTTCTACTTTTCCTTTGAACTGTAAAAAGAAGTCAAGTTGAAATTTCAAATTTCCATTCTTATAATTCCACATAGAAAGTTCAGTTGCAGGTCAAAAGATCGGACAGAACCACAATAAGATTAATAAAGATGGAGAAATTAGACCATGACTGAAAGCTAGCCAGTTTCTACAATTACTTAAAAAGAAAATGAGTTAAGTAAAGATGTGTTGACTCTCGTGAGAGTGGGTCTGGGGCAAGTACTGGAAGCTAAGAACATAGCAGATGAAATTTGCGTCTGTCTTCACTGCAGAGGAATCAAATAACATGCCAAATATAACTGTGAATTTTGAGAAGATTTGTAGCTCAGGTTGAGGTTCTGGATGTGAGTTTGCTCGCTGAGCTGAAAGGTTAGTTTTCTGACGTTTCGTCACCATTCTAGGTAACATCATCAGTGAGCCTCCGACGAAGCGCTGGTGTTATGTCCCGCTTTCTATTTATCTGGTTAGGTTTCCTTGGGTTGGTGATGTCATTTCCTGTTCTTTTTCTCAGGGGATGGTAGATTGGCTCCAAATCAAGAAGCATGGCATTCCAACCGGAGCTCCATCAACAAACACATTGATTTGGAGCCAATCTACCATCCCCTGAGAAAAAGAACAGGAAATGACATCACCAACCCAAGGAAACCTAACCAGATAAATAGGAAGCGGGACATAACACCAGCGCTTCGTCGGAGGCTCACTGATGATGTTACCTAGAATGGTGACGAAACGTCTGAAAACTAACCTTCCAGCTCAGCGAGCAAACTCACATCCATAACTGTGAAGTAGAATGTATTAGTTAAAACAATCAGGAAAAGGGTACTGAAACAATTATTGTCGAAAAAAACTGGCAAGTTGCCACTAAATGAAAACCAAAAGAACTGTGGATGCTGTGAATCAGGAAGAAAAACAGAAGTTGCTGGAAAAGCTCAGCAGATCTGGCAACATCTGTGAAGAAAAAAATCAGAATTAATGTTTTGGGTCTGATGGCCCTCCCTCAGAATGTAAGTTGCCACATCCTGATGGGCTTCATCCCAGGGTGTGAAAAGGAGTAGCTGCTGGGACAGTAAATGTAAAGGTTTTCTCTTTTGAAAATTCCCTAGAGTCTGGAAAAGCCCCATCAGATTGGAAAAGAGCAAATGTGATTAGTCTATTCCAAGAAAAGAGAGAGACAGAAAGCAAGAAACAAAAGGTGTTTGGGAACATGTTGGAATTTATTATTAATGAGTTCCCAGAACACACTGCGCAAAATCACTGCAGGGTACATAGTAAGTCTTATTATAATCAGGGGAGATGGTATGTAGTGATAATATCACTGGTAAACTGCAGGCCCAGGATAATTATGGATGGAATTTAAATACAATGAATAAATCTAGAGTTGAAAATTTTTCACAGCAATGTGACCATGAAATAATCATTAAACTGCTCTAAAACCCCTTTTGGTCACTAAAGAAAAACCAAAAGAACTGAGAATTCTGTATATCAGAAAGAAAAACAGCATCGGTGGAAACAAATCAGAGTTAACATTTCAGAACTCAGAACAAGGGAAGGGTCACTCAACTCAAAACATTAATTCTGTTTTCTCTCTACAGTTACTGCTAGGCCTGCTGAGCTTTTCCAGCAATTTCTGTTTCTGTTCCCCTTTGGTCACTAATGTCTTTCAGGGAATGAAATCTCACCCAGTCTGGCCAACAAGCAACTTTGGATCCACAGCAATGTGTTTGATTCTTAACAGCTAAGTAAGGTGAGCATATGTGGTCACCTTCAGAGTGGCAGGATGTGGTGATGAATGGAGTGCTACAAGGATCAGAGGTTTTGATTCTTTAAAATTCATATTAATAAGAATGTTCGGGGGCACGGTTGGCAGGGGGTTGGTGAAAGGGCTGATTCTTTTCAAGGGGGGATCAGTAAGTAGTTAAAAGTGTGGTGGCGAGTGTCTGGGAGATGGGCAATGAGGCAATTCAGTGAGGCGTGGTGAGTGGGGCAGTGAAGGGTCAGTGGTGAGTGGTTGATTGGAAGAGGGGCAGTAAGTTTAGACAGTGATGTGGCTGCATAATGGTCAACTATCAGGAGAGGGGCAGTGGAGGGACTTATCAAGGGTGACAGGAACGGGTGATGAGTGGGACAATCAGGGATCAGAAGTGGGAGTCAGTGAGGAGTCAGGAAAGATGTCAGGAATGGGCATTGAGGAGCTAGGATGGGCAGAAGTGGGTTGGCTGGCAGAGGAGGACAATGGGCACACCGGCGGATGTCAGCAGTGGAGGTAAAGTTAACTCAATGCCAAGTCAGCCTGTGCAAATGAATCGTAGGCAGTAGCAGCAAACATAGCCCATTTCTGAAGCAGGAAATCAGTTTGCAGTTCTTCCCTCTCATTGCTGGTCTCCACCCTGCCTGCGGCTAGCCTACTGGATCAACTGGTTTTTACATTCAGCTGCAATTTCTTTTCTCATTACAAGGTTCACTCTCCTAGGCTGAATCACACTCCTCTGCTTCACTGGGATCTTATAGCCACTTACAACTCACTGTGTGTTTTTCTCTGTTCTGCAACTGATTCTACACTCACGTGTGGATGTTCATTCATGTGGAAACGTGTCGTTCAGTGCATCCTCTGGCTACTCGATCCTTTCAAATAGCTCCTGGACATTATCCACCCTGCAAACAAGTCTATGGAATTGAATGAATTTCCTTGATGCTCAATACCAACTCTACCACGCCAACATCAAACTTCAGTTCACTACAAGACTTCAAACTTTAATTCTGGATTCCCTCATGTTGTCCCATCTGTTTATCCCTTTTACTGAAGGAAATGTATGTTCTAGTAATCACTCCAGAACCAGGCCGACTTGAATCCATTCAGGGAATGGGAGCTGGGAGGGCTGGTTACACCCGCTCCAGACCTGAGCCCACAGCTTCCATTTCAATTGACTGGCCTGGTAAACTTTTCTTTACCTTTCTTAAATCCTATCTCCCAAAATGTAAAATAAAAAATCACTCATCTGATGTGAGTGTTGCTGGCTATGCCCATTCTAATTTCCCTTTTGGAGGGGTTAGTGTGGAACTGTCTTCCTGAATCACTGTAGCCCCTTCTAGGGGTCCCAAGAGGGAGGGCATTCCAGGATTTTGACCCAGCAACAACAAAGGAATGATGATGTATTTCCAAGTCAGGGTGGTGAGTGGCTTGGAGGGGAACTTCTGGTAGCGGTGTTTCTATGCATCTGCTGCACTTGTCTTACTAAATGGAAGTGGTTGTGGGTTTGGAAAATGTTGGCTGGGGTTCTTTGGTGACTTTCTGAAGTGCATCTCGTAGATGATACAACTTGCTGCCACTGAGTGGTGGTGGAGGGTGAATATTTGTAGATAAGCAGATGTCCTGATGATGTTAAACCTCTTGAATGTTATTGGAGTTACACTCATCCAGGCAAGTGGGGAGTGTTCCATGACATTCCTGGCTTGTGCCTTATAGTTGGTGGACAGGATCTGGGGAGTCAGGAGGTAAGTTACTCACTGCAGAATTCCTTGCCTTTGACCAGCCACAGTGTTTATGTTGTGATTCCAGTTGAGTTTCTGGTAAATGGTGACCCCAGGATGTTAACAGTGATGATGGGACTTCCATTGAACGTCAAGGGGTGATGGTTAGATTCTTTCTTGTTGGAGATGGTCATTACCTGACATTTGTTTGGCATGAATGTTAATTAACCCTTATTAGCTCAAAGCTGCATATTGTCCAGGTCTTGTTGTATTTGGACATGGTGTCCCTCTGAGCAGTCGTGAATGATGGTGAACGTTGTGCCATCATTGGTGAACATCCCCACTTTGATTTTATGATGGAGGAAAGCAGATGAAGATGGTTGGAAAGGCGGATAGTTCCCTGAGGAATTTCTACAGAGATATCCTGGTACTAAAATGATTGACTTCCATCTACCATACATATCTTCCTTGTGCCAGGTTGGACTCCAACCAACAGGACTTACCCCTGATTCCCACTGACTGCAATTTTGTAAAGGTTCCTTGATGCCATACTCAATCAAATGTGGCCTCAATGTCAAGGGCAGTCACTCTTACCTCATCTTGGTTATTCACGTCTTTTGTCCATGTTTGAGCAGCTCTAGTGGATTCCAGACTGCGCTCCAGTCACCAGTTTGTAGCTAATCACGTGCTGCTTGATGATATAATCCATCACTTTTCTGAAGATCGAGTTTAGACTGATGAGGTGGTAATTGGCTGGGTTGGATTGTCCTGTTTTTTGATTACAGGACAACTTTGCACATTGTCGGCTAATCTTGTGGCTGAACTGGAACTGTTTGGCTCGGCAATTTCTGGAGCACAATTCTTTGGGACTATAGCTGGAATGTTCTCAGGGCCCATAGCCTTTGCAGATCTGGAGCCTTCAGTCATTTCTGAATATTGATGTGGAATGAATCATATTGATTGAAGACAAGTATTGGTGATGCTGGGGACCGCTGGAGGGGGGCAAAATGGATTATATCCTCAACACCTCTGGCTGAAGATTGATGCAAATGCTTCAGCCTCATCTTTTGCACTGATTTGCTGGACATCCAAAAATTGAGCATGGGATATTTTAGGTTTAATTTTATCCAGTGAACTGTTTAATTGTCCACACTATTCACAACTGGATGTGGCAGGGCTGCAAAGCTTAGGTCTGATCCATTGGTTACGCAATTGCTTAGCTCTGTCTATTGCTTGCTGCTTTCACTGTTTGGCACGCAAGTAATTATGTGTCCACATTACGGCCTTTGCTTCTGAAAAATGTTGCCATCGAGTTATACAGCATGGGAGCAGACCCTTTGGTCCAACCAGTTGATGCTGAACATAATCCCAATCTAAACGAGTCCCTCCTGCTTGCAGCTGGCCCAAATCCCTCCAAACTTTTCCTATTCATGTGCTTATCCAAATGTCTTTTAAATATTGTAACTGAGCCCACATCCACCACTTCCTCAGGAAGTTCATTCCACACTCAAACCACCCTCTGTGTGAATAAATTTGCCCCTCATGTCTTTTTTAAACCTCTCTCCTCTCACCTTAAAAATGCGCCCTCTGGTCTTCAATTCCCCCATCCTAGGGAAAAGACGCGTACCATTAACCTTATCTATACCCGTAATGATTTTGTAACCTTCTATAACCTTTGATAACATTGACCTCTCAACCTCCTATACTCCAGTGAGAAAAAGTCCCAGTCCATCCAGCCTGTCTTTATAACCCAAACCGTACACACCAGGCAACATTCTTTAAAATCCTCAGCCAACCCCTTTAAGCTCCATATTCACATGCACCATTCACAGATTTCACTCGCCCTTTGTGTGTCTTACATATTTGACATTTCCCAAACAGCCAATCTGAGCACTCATTTCTTCTTGCTTGCGAGTCACTGTTAATCATTCTGCCCTTCCAGCACCTCTTCTACACTTACAGCTTGTCTTTGTATGGGCCTGTGACCAAGCTCTCCTGTACCACCATCCATTTCGTCATTTCACCACTCCTGCCTTCCTCCTGACCACAGATCTTTTGATTTCCTTTTACTCCTTCTTTTAACTCTATTCTTAAAACTCTTACCTTTTTGAACTTTGTCCAGTTCTGATCAAAAGTCAGCAACCTGAAGTATTAGTATGATTTGTTGAGTGATGGTGGCATTTTCTGATTTTATTTAAGATGTACTGCATTTGTAACATTGTTGCTTTTGTATTAAGGTATTCTGAATATCAGCCATCCCACCACTTGTGATCGAGTCTATTGCTCCAACAATTTGACTGGTTATAAAATGTCACAGCAAGCAGCAAGGGAGATCATGGAAGTTGAAAGAAGAAGGGATAAAATATATTTTAAGGGTGTGCCAGAAATAGACAACATTGTTGAATTCTAGAGCTGAGGTGAGAGTTACTGCCCTTGACAACAAGGTTGCATTTGGCCAAGTGTGGCATCAAGAAGCTCTAGCAAGACTACCTTCATTGGGAATGAAGTTGGTTGGAATCATACCTAGTGTAAAGAAAGATGGCTGTGGTTGTTGGAGGTTGATCATCTCAGTCTCAGGACCTCACTGCAGGAGATCCTCAGGGAAGTGTTCAAGACTCAACCATTTCTCAGCTGCTTCATCAATCACCTTCCCTCTGCCATAAGGACAAATGTGGGGATATTCACAGATGGCTGCACAACATTCAGCACCGTTTTGCAACCCTTCGGTACTTAAGTGCTCCAAGTACAGAAAGACCTGGTTATCATCCAGGTTTAAGAATAAATACACATTAAAATTAAACCATTAGTATTATTTCCAATTAACTCTCCCAACTATGTATTTTTTTAATATTATCTTGCTTGAGATCTTGAATTTCCTTACGAGAATCTAATGATGTTAAAATATTCCCCAAACTTTATATATTGCAGTATTCAAGATCAAGAATGACCTCTTCACTTTTTTTTCAGTCAGCATTCTGTATAAGAAACATTTGCCTTACGTGGAGCGCCTAAAGCCTCTTTGCAGTTTATTTAGATCAGATTAATGTGACCCATAATTAGCGTCCTCCTGTCCATGGCCTTATTTACTTAATCAAGTGTGTGTTACTTTCTCAGTTATAAGATTTGTTAAAGGTTAATTTCTGTATTAATAAACCCAGATGTTTACTCTGAAGTTAATTCCTTGATAAAAGCTATATTCTCTGTCATGTAACAAGTTACCACATCTCTTTTAATTTAACTTGCCTGAAGTTAACTTCCTGTCCCTTCTAATCCATGTTTAATGAAACTCATTCCACTTTCTGATTTTAATCATTTCTCCAGTAAGTTGAATAAATTCACCTGCATATTACATGCATCAGACTCCATTTCTTAATCTTTATATCAGTATGAATATATACTTTGTCATTGAACGATCCTTTGGCCCAGCCTCTTTGCTGACAAATATTACCCATGCTTTGTTAACCTGTAATAATTATTTACATATCTTACCTCACGATGTCACCTCACAGTCAACTATTACTCACAAACTCAGTTTGAATTGAGAGATGTGGAGCTCCAATTAACATTTCTAAAAACAGCATTAATTACTAAATTACTGGAACGTACCAAGAAAATTCTAAATACTAAAGCTACAATAATCAAGTCACTTGAAGACTTTGAAAGTAAAATTCCTACCTGCGATCCTCATTTTTGGCGAAGTTAGTTAGTATGTCTGAGTTCAAAAGTGGTATACTTGTGCTTTCATAACAGTTCCTGTTCCTTCCTCGTATGTAACCACCACCTCAGCACTCCCTGAAATGGCATGTCACCAATTAAATCAAATACAACCTTTTTTAACTCAGAAAAACTCAATTTGTGTATCATAACTTTAATTCAGTAAACATGAATCTTGATAAATATATTGTCCATATTTAATTGTAAAGACAAGTATACAATCTAAAATCAATATCTAATGCTGGAATGATGCTACAGTTTTCATTCTGTAAAAATAACAACGTTTTCCTAGATTGCCTGAATTTGTTCTAATTAACATCACTGTGAGCTCTATCTCAAACAAACTGATTGTATCACTAAGGGACCTGTATGCACATTTGAAAAATGTGTAACACTAATTAGCGTAATTGATAAAGAAATGGAGAAAAACAGCAGTCAGAACATAAAAGTTAGGGAAAAAAATAGCAGCTCAGCACATTATCAATGCATTAGTAACTCAACATGGCTCTCAGAGGATGAATGCTGATGCCTTTTGTCTCATCCCACATTCCCACTTTTTAAAATTCTATTTAGTTAAATGTGATGGTGCTTAATTTTTTTGAATCTTCTTCAGTGGAATTTCTAAAGCTCTTGCTAATCAGGAAGCCTTGCATGTTGTCAAATCTGTTAACAAGAATAGGTAGAACATCAAATGAAATTTACCTCATGCTGCATGCAAGATGAGTGATAATCAAGTATTTCAGAAATTCCCATCTTTGATTAATAATGACTGAGTAAAAGAACTTGCTTTGAGCTAAAATGATTGCTTTATCCTTTTTACAAGGATCTCTCACTATATTTTGAATGACATCAATATTTTTCTTTTATCACTTTGTCTGTTATATTGTTGAAACATCTCTCACTTCTTGTGAAAAGAAATTCCTAATTGTTACTTTTATTCTGATGAACATTCATCAACCATTTTGTGACTATTGTAAAAATAGGTTGGAAGGCAAGTAGTGAAGATAACACAAGAAATCTGCAGTGGAAAATAGATTAAGTGAGTGGGCAAAAATGTATTGGATGGAATACAATCATAGTCATAGAAACAGAGCTGTACAGAACGGAAACACTCTTAGGTTCAACCAGTCCAAGCCGAACGTAATCTCAAACTAAACTGGTCTCACCTGCCTGCTCCTGGGCCATATTCCTGTATTTATCTAATGTCTTTTAAACATTATTATTGTGCCCACATCCATCACTTCCTCAGAAAGTTCATTCCACATGGGAACCAACTTCTGTGCGAAAAATTTGCCCCTCATGCTTTTTTTTCAATCTCTCTACTCTCACTTGATAAATGTGCTCCCTCATCTTGAAACCCCCATCCTCGGGAAAAGACACCTACCATTGATCTTATCTATACCTTTAATGATTTTGTGGACTTCTGTCAGGTCATCTCTCAACCACCCATGCTCCAGTAAAAAAAAAGCTTCAGCCTACCCTGCTTTTCTTTATAATTCAAACCTTCCATGCCCAGCGACATCCTGGTAAATCTCTTCTGAATCCTCTTCAGCTTAATAATATCCTTCCTGTAACTGGGCAACCAGAACTGGTCACAGTATTTCAGAAGAGGCTTCGACAAAGTCCTGTACAACCTCAACATGATTTCCCATCCCCTTGACTCAAATGACTGAGCAACGAAGGCAAGGGTGCCAAACACCTTTTAAACCAACCTGACGAAATGTGACACAAACTTCAATGAATTATGTACCTGAACCGCTAGGTCCCTTTGCTTTACAACACGACCCGAGGCCCTGTGAGGTTATGCATTTTGACCCGAAGAATGGAAGAGCCAGGTACTATCTAAATGGAGAAGGATGACAGAAAGCTGCAGCTCCACGGGTTTTGGAGGTCCTCATGCACGAATCATAAAAAAGCTAGCATCCATGTTCAGCTGGTAATTAGGAAGGCAAATCATCTACCAACCTTTATTTCAAAAGGAACAGAGTATAAAAATGGGGAACAAAATCAAAGTTGCTGGAAAAGCTCAGCAGGTCTGGCAGCATCTGTGAAGGAAAAAGCAGAGTTAACTTTTCAGGTCCAATGACCCTTCCTCAGAACTCTTCCTCATGAAAGGGTCACCGGACCCAAAATTAACTCTGTTTTTTCCTTCACGGATGCTGCCAGACCTGCTGGGCTTTTCCGGCAACTTTGTTTTTGTGTCTTATTTACAGCGTCTGCAGTTCTTTCGGTTTTTATTTAGTATAAAAATGGGGAGGTCGTGCCAAAACTACACATGGTATCAGTCAGAGCACATCTAGAACACTGTGAATAATTTTGGTCTCCTTATCTAAGGAAAGATTTACAGGCATGGGAAGTAGTCCAAAGAAACTTCACTAGGTATTCCAGCATCTGTGGTAAGGTATTTTTAATTTGCCCTGTTTGTCCTGCTTGGTCCATTCTATAGTAATCAGATTCACTTTAAACGTGGCTTTGGATCTATAGTTGTTTCACAGACAGATACATTATCTTAACTTAGAACTACTTCATCTATTGATGCCTGCTTTCTCAGTTACTTTGAGTTTATCACCTGACCTCAAATTAAATAAAACATTAGCAGGGGATATCCCATTATATCTTATTCTTGCTCGCTGTGATATGTTTGACGTAACACCAGACATTCCTTCGCAATGTGACAGTAATCTTAGTAAACTAAGTGACCAAACAATTCAAATAGCAAAAGAAACGTAATGCAATTGACATACTTAGAGGTCAGCACCTGAAAACATGCAAGCAAGAAATTAATTTTAGCAACACTTTGATCTCATTCAATATTAGATGTTCCTTCTGCACAATTACTCTATAGTCTTAAATGTGACAGCCAGAGATGTCCCTTGTTCTATTTGTTGTCTGTATTTTCTAAAGGATTCAATATAGCAACATAACAAATGCAAAGCCAAAATATTTCAGTGGTGCTGGAAACCTGAACTAGAAACAGAAAAGGCTAGAAATGCTTAGGAAATAAGTAGAATCCAGAATAAAGTAGTCCCATCCCAAGAGCTGCTGGCCTATTGTGACAGAGATTATAACCACTGTCAGTTCCACTTCAGGGATCATCACAGGAAAACTAAACGTTGCTTGAGAAAGAGGGAATCTTGCAGGGTGGGGATCATGGGGAGAGGCAGCCAGGGAGGTTGGAAGGAAGGGCCAAGTAGCTGGTGTCAGAGGTCACACCTGCTCTCCATTCCCTTGAATGTGCACGAATTTATTGCAGATTTAGGATGGAACCACAGATAGCTCCCAAAACCATTGACAACCTGCCAGCCCTGGTTAGTATGTCAGTCAGGCCAACTCTTGCCTATCTCACCTGCTGCTGGACATTTTCTCATCAGGCGAGACTTGAACCCAGGCTTCCTGGTTCAGAGGTAAGGGCATGACCACTGTACCACAAGATCCCTTCACCTGGAGCTATAAGAATTGTAGCTACAGCAGGAATAAATCCTTAGCCATCATTAATTGTCCACTTCTTGTTTCAATTGGTAGCAGGAATGGAAGGTGGAGTTTAAATGTTCCCACTCAGGACTTCATTCTGGTGGAGGCAAGAAGGGTGTGAGGTCCTGGTTCCCAACATCCCTCCTAATTAAGCTCCTTACACACTCCCAGGCCTAGAAGATTCCACCCAACACTTCAGATCAATGATGAACCCTTTACATAATGTACCACCTTCTTCCTCTGTACTGGCTACCACTAAGAGTAAGACCAATAATGTCACAAGCATCACCCCCAAGTCATACATTATAGTCATTACCGCCAGATCTATTGCCAGGAATTTCTAACCTAACACCTTTGCTGGTGCTCCATCAGCATAAAGAAGATCAACAGGCTCTTTGTTTTTCAGCCACTAAGGTTAGATAAGTGTGGAGACAAGGAGTTCTACTCTAGCTTTCAGAGAAAATATCTCTGGATCAGTTCCAATAACTCCTCACCAAATGTGACTATACTTATTGTTGTCTTGCAATAATACTTGTTATCTGGAAACAGTGCCTTTCTGCAGATATGCTATAATAGTACATCTTCTACCACTAATCACCAGATAAGCCCAAGACAAAGGCAAACAATCCCAAACAATCATTATCCAGAATCACATATCATGTACTGGTAAGTGCAGCTGATACCACAGGTATGCAAGGCAGTCAACTGGGAAAAACCACACCTGAGAGTCTGGAACACCCAATTTTGGTTCTTACCTGAAATTTATGACTCATTTCAGCAACAACAAGATGCATGCATATATTGTCTTAATATTGGAAAAGATCTTAAAATACTTAACAAGTGTCAAGATAAAAATGGACACAAAACCAAAAGGGACATTTGGAGGGATGACCAAAGCTACATTAAAGTGATTTTTAAGGAAGGTGGTAGAGTGCACGAAAAGACAAGTAAGTTTAGGGAGGGTGATAATGGGAACTGCAGATGCTGGAGAATCCAAGATAACAAAGTGTGGAGCTGCTTGAACATCGCAGGCCAAGCAGCATCTCAGGAACACAAAAGCTGACGTTTCGGGCCTAGACCCTTCATCTGATGGAGGGTCTAGGCCCGAAACATCAGCTTTTGTGCTCCTGAGATGCTGCTTGGCCTGCCGTGTTCATCCAGCTCCACACTTTGCTATCTAAGTTTAGGGAGGGATCTGGAGTATTTGCAGCAAAGGAAGCTGTTGACGGTGTGTAGGAGATGAGAATGTAAAACATGTTAAAGTCATAGTAATGCAGAGTTTGGAATGTGGTTATACAATGGAGGGAGCTTTGAGAACAGGCTGGTCAAGTAGTATTATTGCTCAACTATTAATTCAGGGACCCAGGTAATGTTCTGGCAAGCAGTGTTATGGAAATCATTAAAAATCTGGCATCAAGAGTCTAATGATGTCCATGAAGCCACTGCCAATTGCTGGAGAAAAACCCTGATGTCCTTGAGAGAAGGTAACAGTCATTCTTACCTCAGCTGGTTTACATGTGACTCCAATCTGAAAGCAATGAGGTTGACTCTTAATTGTCCAATGGAGAATAAATGCTGGCCTCGCTAATGATGTCCACATCCCGTGAATGAGTTTAAAAAATGGAGGTGGTTACACAGGCAGAGAGGGAAAAACCCATTACAAATGAGAACTTTGAAATTGTGGACTGAAGGGATCTTGAAGCAATTTAGGTCAGCGATGATGAGGCTGAAGAGATTTCCTCTTGTACTGTGCTCATGACCAAAATCTATGCAGTTTTTAATTGGATATTGAAGGTTAATTTTAAATATGAGAATTGCAATTCATAATTTAATCTTGAATGACTGGAAGAGCTAACACCCAAGTAATTTTGTTTTCTTTACTATCGGTCAACATCAATGAAACAAGTCTCAAGCATATTTTATGTGCAGTGTCCTTTGTGTTCACTGAATGCACTGATCATAGGCATTGAAACTTTAAAGTTGGTATTGTGTAAAGAACAACGTGGATTCCAGAAATGGGTTGTTAGGCTTAGCAAACGTAGAGATATGTTTCAAGCCACACCTTATTTCATTCTGGGTTCATATTACTGCTCATTCTTAGAAATTTGAGCAAGTACAAGAAGATTTTAGGTGGTAGTAGACTAAGGCAGCTGAAATAGGGGATGTGTAAAATAATACAAGCTAATGAGGACACACGTCTAAGAGAATCTGTGAGAAGTACTAAATGAGAGAAAACCCAGCCTTGTGTGGAAAATAGCAGATTCTTAATCATCCATTTTGAGTATATTTGACTATAGAATGAAAGTGGTGTTTAATTGAATTTATTCAATCATAATATCAGTATGGATTGTGAAATGGATGTATACTTTTAAACATATTATCAGCAATTTAAAATACTAATGTGCATGGGGAATAACATTCATATGGGCCCTTTTCTATACTCAGAACTGTTTGATGTCATGTCAGTGTTTCGCTCTAATTGAGGCTTAAATTCTCAAAAGTCACACTATGTTTAGGACAGGAACCAACTTGCTTGTATGCAATCACAGAGGTCCCAAATTGTTAAAACTAAGGGTAAGGCTCTATGAGGTCAATTGGATAGGCCCTAAAAATACACACTGAGCACAGCGAAGCTTCACAACCTCTTCTCACAACTTACGCACATTGGCAACTATTCATCAATCAAGAAGAGTTTTTCATAGTCCTTGACATACTTTGCTGTCTTGTGGGACTAAGTGTTATGGACCAGGCCAAAATCCCTCAAAATATATTAAGAAGATAGTCTAGACTCTAATGTTTTCTTATGGTAAAAGTAAGTGTATGGCATTGCCTTCCAGATGCAATTCTTTGGTCAAACTACTCGATATCAAGCAAAACACTTTTTTTTACACTACAATTAAGACAAGAAAAAATTGGCTTAACTGTAACTCTTTCAAAATGCTTAACAAAATAATAAATATATTAACTGCTTGTAATTAATTGCTCCAATACAGTAATATCCCATAAACACACACATGGCAAAGGCAATTCTGTAAAACAGATTGTTTCATATACAATTCCTGCAAGAAGGGAACCCCAACGTTTAGCTCCAACAGAGAGGAATAAAAGCTTTCACATCTAGTTTCAAGACGCGAGCAAATACTACTGCTGACATCTAAAACTGGCCTCACAAAAGGCCTCACAAGCTGTTCACTTTATTGGCTTGAGAAAGTGCTCTTCTTAATCTTTCTTCATTTAAAAAAAGGGACAGAATACACCTCTAAAAGTTATAGTATTGTCACAAAAGTGATATATAACCAGAGGCAATAGAAACTGACAAGTGGGGAACACACATGCTTGCATGACCAATAGCCCACACAGGAGACAGTCCTGACTTTATTGGGATGTAATGATGTAATATGTTTGTGTAATAATGTTGTGTTTGGGGTTGGTCTGACATCATCAAAGAGAACAATATCCTCAAATTTAATCCCCACCCTCACCTCCCACCTCAACCTCACACCGCACTCAGACATATAAGTTACAAATGCTGTCGGCTGACACCCTTTCCTTTTCCTCCCTTTCTCCACAACTTCACATTTGTGGCTTTTTGCTTTCAGTTGCCAATATTTTGAAGCTGTCAGGCAGGGCAGGAATATCAAAAACAGGGGCACTCATGGCATTGCACCATCACTTGAATCGACATTCTCAGCCACCAGGTCATTTACTAACATTGTCTGCATCTTTGAGGATAGATCAGGGGAAGGCATCACAGAAGAATGCTGGTAAACAATGCAAGGCAAAATGCTTCGTGCATGGGAAAACTAACCACGACAACCGCAGAATCAAAGAACTTTACAGAAAAAAGGAGGCCATTCAATCCATCTTGTCTGTACCAGCTCCTGTTGGGGCTAACCAGCAAGTCCCACTCCCCAGTCTTCTCCCCAGAGCTCTCCAAATTTATCACTTTCAAATATATAACTGTGGCTAATGTCAAGCAGCGCGGAAGAGTACAGAACCAACTTGGCACAGGACTTTACATTGACCTTGGAACCAATCTTTCTCATGTGGCAGCAGTGATCATTCATTTCACCTCATTCTCACGTTTGTAGACCAAATCACTGTGCAATGTCCCTTGGTGTTGTCATAGAGTCATACAGCATGGAAACATACCCTTCACTCCAACTCATCTATTCTGTCCTAGTTTCCGAAACTAAACTAGCCCCATCTGCCTGCGTTTGGCTTGTATCTGTCTAAACCTTTCCTGTCTATGTTTTAGCTTTGAATGCAGCACAAGCAGCAGCAAATAGGAGTACTTCAGTGGAAGGTCAGACTGCTATCATACGCTTTTGAATTATTGTGCTAATGTGGTCTGCAGGGTATCACAGCAATTCAGCAATATGTTTAGCAACAGATTGCCAGAACTGCTGAGACAATGCTGAAGTGTCACTGTGTGAGAGTGGGAGTGGTTCCATTATGCACCAACTTGCTGTTTTCTCTCAGGGTGACAGCAATCCCCTACCCACTCAGCTAGTGGCCTTACTGTTCCTGACCAGGCAGCCACCCTGGACTGCTGCTGCTGTATGCAGAACTCAGCCGCACCATCTCAGTGGGCAAGGTTGTGTTTCAAAGCCATCTGCAGTCTCTAACACTGAAATTTAACTGCATGAGGTTGACAAGTGGCAGGTAACATTTGCACTACACAAATAATATCGTAAGACTGTTACAAAGAGGAACAAGAAAGGCTGCTTGGTTCCTTGAGCCTGCCTTGCCATTCAATAGGATCATGGCTGATCCAATATTCCTCACACCCACTTTCTTGGGCTTTCCCCTGACTGCTCTACTGATCAAGAATCTCTCTATATGAGCTTTAAATATACACATCTCTGGGTGGCAAGGAATTCCAAAGACTGACAACCCTCTGTGAGAAGACATTCCTCCTCATCTCAGTTTTGAATAGGGCAACCCTTTATCTGAGACTATGCCCTACGGTTCTAGACTCTCCCATGAAGGGAAACATCTTTTCATCATTTAGCCTGATCTTTCAGCATTCACTCATTCTGACCCTACCTAGATGCTCACAGCATCTCTACCTTGCGTTGCTTAGCTTTGTATTTTTGCAGCTGTCCCTCAGCCAATTATCAGGCTCACTGACCTACTGTATTTCCATGGCATTTAGTGCAAGTAGAGAGGCAGGAGACTTGTCCTGGTCGCCAGCAATCTTCAGTCAACTCAAGGGAGATTGCCCTTATTTATGGGGTCCTGGCACAGTAAATCAAGGCCAGCTTACGATATCAGCCCAGAGGCTTGTACGTGGTCAGTCAGCTAGTTGAGCAGAGTCAGAATCTTCTCTTCCTAACGTATAAGGAGCCAAGTACAGGCAAGCCACCACATATCTAGGCTCTCTCTGCCTTATTTCAGGCTGTTTTGCTCCAGGAATGACAGTTATTATGGGAGATAAAAATGAGGGTGACACAGCTGTTATTTTTAATGCAGCTGGGAGGTGTCCTGAGTGAGTGAATAGGCAGCACAGTGGTCATGCAGGATAAGAGGTGTCAGGAGTGAGAATGAGTGAGGGAGGATGATGCAGGGAACAGTGAGGGTGGCAACGCACGAGCCTTGGTGGGATGTTGGTGTAGTAGCAGAGATAGGGTGAGTGTGAGGTATTAGGGAGAAGCTGGGAGCACTTGCACTGACGGAGTGGAGAAGTTGATTGACTTTTTTCCCTACAGATGGCCCAGACTGCACTGATCTCGATGACAACTTTCAACCAGGCTGACATGGTCTGGTTTCGTGGTGTCCTCTGCAGGTCCAGAGACAAGTGGACTACCTGCCTCTGCACCATCACATCCAGCACAGCCTCCAGGTTTCTGCACACAAAGCAGAGTGCCAAATTTCCCATGTCAAGATCTATCAGGGTAACTCCACATTGACACTGACCCAATATTCCCATTTACACTAACTTTCTAACTCAGTGAATGGGTTATTTCTTGAGAGAATCATGAGGGTAGACTCAATTAATTCTTTTAAAAGAAAGTGGAACACCAAAAATAGATATGCAGGGTCATTTCGAAAGAGTTCAACTGATATTGCACAGAGCCAGTACAAACATGACAGGCTTTCATGTTGCAACTACTCTACGAATTTCATGATCGATGACTCTCAAAAGTGTGTACAGCTTATAAACTGGCATGGAATGGTGTTGAAGGAGGGTAAAGTGATTTTTTGTGAATGCTAGAACAGATTTTGAAGTATAGAATCAATTTTAATTGTTATTCAATGAATATACTTACAAATAGCTGTTGTTATCAAGATTTCCACAAGAGAATATACAGATTTTTAAAAATTCATTCATAGGGTTTTGGTGACACTTGATAGACTAGCATTTACTGCCAATCCCTAATAGCCTCAACACTTCAACCACATTTCTATGGGCCTGGAGTCTCATAGAGGCTGGACTAGGTAAGGATAGCAATTTCCTTCCCTAAAGGTCACTAGTAAATAATTGGGTTTTTCTGACAATTGGAAATCCTGGTCACCCTAAAACTCAATTCCAGATTTTTGTTGAATTCAATTTCCACCACTTGGTTCCATGGGATTTGAATCCAGGTCCCCAGAATATTACTTGGGTATTTGGATTAACAGTCCACTGATAATACCACTGGGTGGTATTAACCAATTTAGACAACTCCCAATTACATTTAAAGGAACCAGGCTCTTTTAAATTGATAATTGTGCTCTGAACCTCAGACTGGCCATAAGCAACACAATAGAACTTCCATTAGTATAATGATCAGAATATAGAAAATTGTGCCAGCTCAGATTTCTTTTGACCTCTGATTTACAGGTTCTGGTTTCTATAGCTCTGCTAATGTAAGATTGCGAAGGTTGGGAGTGTTGGGTTTCAGTCCAGAAGATTAATCACTTTAACAGGTTTACAAGGATCTTGGCAGTTTGTCTCTCCAACTCAGTCAGAGTGTACCTCAAGAGTAACAAGTGGCTACGTTTCATCCTTCACCTTAGAACCTAAAGTTTCAACTGTAGTAGAGGGCTTTCAGAGATACATTGAACGCTTAGAAAACATTAATCTCATTGTAATATTTTGCTTTTCGCTCTCATTCTGGTGTGACAAAACAATGTAATCCTGCAGATTTGGGACATATGGGTACAACACCCAGGTAGGAGACTATGTGCAAAATAACATAGAAAATGCTGGAGAAACTCAGCAGGTCTGGCAGCATCTGTTGGGAGAAAAACAGAGTTAATGTTTCAAGTCCGGTAGGATCACAAGCGTCTGCAGTGTTTAGCTTTAACAGGAGGATATGTGCTAGTGAGTTTTGAGAAGATTTGTAGCTCAGGTTGAGGTTCTGGATGTGAGTTTGCTCGGTGTGCTGGAAGGTTCGTTTTCAGACATTTCATCACCATTCTAGGTAACATCATCAGAGAACCTCCAGTGAAGCGCTGGTGTTATGTTCCGCTTTCTATTTATGTGTTTAGGTTTCCTTGGGTTGGTGATGTCATTTCCTGTGTTAATGTCATTTCCTGAACTTTTTCTCAGAGAGTGGTAGATGGGCTCCAAATCAATGTGTTTGTTGATGGAGTTCCGGTTCGAATGCCATGCTTCTAGGAATTCTCATGCGTGTCTCTGTTTGGCTTGTCCTAGGATGGATGTGTTGTCCCAATCAAAGTGGTGTCCTTCCTCATCTGTATGTAAGGATACTAGTGATAGTGGGTCATGTCTTTTTGTGGCTAGCTGATGTTCATGTATCCTGGTGGCTAGCCTTCTGCCTGCTTGTCACAGTTCTTGCAAGGTATTTTGTAAATGACGTTCGTTTTGCTTGTTGTCTGTATAGGGTCTTTTAAGTTCATTAACTGCTGTTTTAGTGTGTTGGTGGGTTTGTGGGCTACCATGATGCCAAGAGATCTGAGTAGTCTGGCAGTCATTTCCAAGATGTCTTTGATGTAGGGGAGAGTGTGCCTCAGATTCTGCTGAGGCCCAAAGGATAATCAGCAGGTAGCTTCATTTTTATCGATGCCCAAAAAGGAGGAGCACCATCTTGTCCTTGTGAGAACAGCTGGATCATTCGAGCAACTGTTTTCCTCTTTCTCAATCATATAGAAAATATGCAATTAAAATGAAAAAAAAATCATTTGAACCAACAAACATCAGGGCAAATTTGAAAGTGAATCATTTGTACCTAAATTAAAATGACCAGTGAGCATCTTGCCTGTGTTTTGGTCTCAATCCAGAACTAGATGTTGAACAATTTGTTTTTCTCGATGGACAAAATTTCATAATGTATTGTGCTTCATGTTACTTGAAATGAGTACTCACACTTCTGCGAGAAAGAAACATACTGTGCAACTTTCAGTTCTCTGCATTTATTTAGTTCATAAAATTTCCGAGATTTTTCAATTGTTTTCAATTTAATTTCAGTTGTTTTAATCACCTTTCCAATTTACATAAAAGTTGAACATATCTGGCACACAGTCGATGCACTGTATGAAGTAAATGCAATTTTTAAAGGGTCATCAGCATCTCAAGCAAGATGGGGTAATAGCTACAAGATTTACTTTAACAACATGGGGATAAATTGTATCAAATGAATTACAGAATTTGACACTGTTACTGTATTCATTCATCTTTTTCTTCAGATCTCAGCCTAAAGGCAGGGGACTCAATTAAAAAAGATGTCTGAAATGGGAAGGGGACTCATCAGAAAAGGTTCACTGGAAGTTGGGCAAGGTATAAGCAAGCAGAAAGAAGTGGAACTTAAAGGGTGCAATTGTTGGGGACAATAAAAGGATTCTGGGCTAATGGACGGAGCAAACTGGGATACAGTGGAGAAATTGTAGCATGAGGAGCAGGTTGGAAAGGGAGAATGGGAGCTACATTGTTCACCATTTGGAGCATTGGGAGGTAGAAAGGGAAGGTGAATTGATTAGGTGGCAGTGTACAACTCAGGTTGGCCCTGCACGTCTAGATGGGAGGGGAATCAAGGGAAGAGCAGGAATTTAAAGGGAGATTGTGAAAGGGCTGGTAGTCACAAAGGGAGGAAGGACATGACACCAGAGGATAGGGGAAGGCCATCTACAGTATTGGTGAATGTGGGCAAAGCTGTACACAGGAAAGCGAAAGTAGAAGGTGAACTACTCAAAAAGAAAGTTTACACGCATTGCCTTTCTATATATGTGTTTTCAAAACAAGGTGTCTCAGAGAATGTGGAGTCCAAAGACAGGGACTTGAGATCTATTTGCACATATTCCTGTACTGTGCCATCACGGCCAACTGAGACAATCAAAACAGAAACTGAAAGATTAAGGCCACAAATATTTTGCACATGGCAGAATCAGGGAGGTGAAACACATGGTACTTTCATGTCAGATACTTGACTCTCAGCAACACTGTTACCTTCACTCCGGTTATGAACATGAAGGAGGAAGAGGACGAGGGGAATGGATGAACAACATCAACCAAACCAGAGACACAGGAGTGGCGGCTGTGGATGAGCAAGCAACATTTGAAGAGAGGAACCAGGGTTTTTCAGTACCAGCGAGGCATGTACCAGCGCAGAGTGTAGTAAAGGCATTGCAACTGCCTGCAAATGTGTGGAGGACAGTGCCGGAGGCACCTTTGCAATACCGAGGGAGCCATCACCTGTATCTGGCATCTCCTGCAGGCAGAACCACAGCTGGGCAGCTTGGAAGGCAATGCTGCAACCATGCTGTGGTGGAAAGTTCGGGGGTCCTCTTTTTAAAACTAAATTCATGTAGTATTTTGTATTTAATACTTCCTGTGGCATGTGAATGTTACACCAGAAACCTGCCTTCTACAAAATATAAACAGATCTCTGGAGCATGAAAACAAATTGAAAGGTAATGAGAACAATAAGACTCACTGAGGTCATGATGCCCCATTCAACAATTCATCTGATGCCATGTATACACTATTATCGATGTATTGTTTGGGAAAATAAGAAGCTTATGTTCTTAGAAAAAATAGTGAATTAATCCTCCAATGAAGGTGGCAGCTGGGGCAATGAGCATTCCAGATACAGGTTCCTGAATAGGGAATGTTGGATAAGATGTCTTGGTGACAGCTTAGAAGATTGGGAGATGGCCCAGCCAACTTGTCTCCTCAGATGAGGAAGAAGGGGAGTCAGATAGAGGTACTGAGGGAGCTAATGCTGAAGGTGAAGAATAATGAAGAAGCCAGGGCAGTATTAAAATAAGGCAGACAAGTCTGAAAGAGAATCTGATAGTGACTTAATCTGAGGCAGAATGGTTTTGTATTTACAAAAATAGATAATCAGAACTGAGGTAATGGGAACTGCAGATGCTGGAGAATCCAAGATAATAAAATGTGAGGCTGGATGAACACAGCAGGCCAAGCAGCATCTCAGGAGCACAAAAGCTGACGTTTCGGGCCTCGACCCTTCATCAGAGAGGGGGATGGGGTGAGGGTTCTGGAATAAATAGGGAGAGAGGGGGAGGCGGACCGAAGATGGAGAGAAAAGAAGATAGGTGGAGAGAGTATAGGTGGGGAGGTAGGGAGGAGATAGGTCAGTCCAGGGAAGACGGACAGGTCAAGGAGGTGGGATGAGGTTAGTAGGTAGGAGATGGGGGTGCGGCTTGGGGTGGGAGGAAGGGATGGGTGAGAGGAAGAACAGGTTAGGGAGGCAGAGACAGGTTGGACTGGTTTTGGGATGCAGTGGGTGGAGGGGAAGAGTTGGGCTGGTTGTGTGGTGCAGTGGGGGGAGGGGACGAACTGGGCTGGTTTTGGGATGCGCTGGGGGAAGGGTAGATTTTGAAGCTGGTGAAGTCCACATTGATACCATTAGGCTGCAGGGTTCCCAAGCGGAATATGAGTTGCTGTTCCTGCAACCTTCGGGTGGCATCATTGTGGCATTGCAGAAACCATTTCCACTCCCCCTCCCATTCTTTAGATGACATGTCCATCATGGGCCTCCTGCAATACCACAATGATGCCACCCGAAGGTTGCAGGAACAGCAACTCATATTCCGCTTGGGAACCCTGCAGCCCAATGGTATCAATGTGGGCTTCACCAGCTTCAAAATCTCCCCTTCCCCCACCGCATCCCAAAACCAGCCCAGTTCGTCCCCTCCCCCCACTGCACCACACAACCAGCCCAGCTCTTCCCCTCCACCCACTGCATCCCAAAACCAGTCCAACCTGTCTCTGCCTCCCTAACCTGTTCTTCCTCTCACCCATCCCTTCCTCCCACCCCAAGCCGCACCCCCATCTCCTACCTACTAACCTCATCCCACCTCCTTGACCTGTCCGTCTTCCCTGGACTGACCTATCCCCTCTCTACCTCCCCACCTATACTCTCTCCACCTATCTTCTTTTCTCTCCATCTTCGGTCCGCCTCCCCCTCTCTCCCTATTTATTCCAGAACCCTCACCCCATCCCCCTCTCTGATGAAGGGTCTAGGCCCGAAACGTCAGCTTTTGTGCTCCTGAAATGCTGCTTGGCCTGCTGTGTTCATCTAGCCTCACATTTTATAATCAGAACTGAGTCAGTTTTGATGCAGAGGTATTCTTGCCCTCTAGGGACTGCTGGTTTCATAACTGAAAAAGATTACGTTAATTTGTCACGAACTGCATAATAATTTGTTCCCTTTGCACAAATGTCGTCCTTCTGACTTTGTTTGCCTGAGCATTCAAATGGAATTATGTAAGATTACATACAGGCTGCAGTTAGATGACTCAAGCTTCAATTTGCAAGGAGCAGTCATCCATCATTGAGATGTACAAGGGTCACAATTTTCAGATTGCCTCCTGAAAAATAAGTATCTCGTTAAGATCCTGCTTTCCAGAGTTTATGTTCCTTTAAGAGGACAACAAATCTTGACAGCCCTCGGGCTCTGTGTACTGCTCCACACAATGTCCACATGAGCACATACTCTGAGTGAATAAGCTTCTCCTCATCTCATTCCTAGCTGACTTGGTGACAATCTTGTAATTGTGACTTCTAGCTACTGACACAGCGAGTGGAAACAGAATGCCCTTCTTTAGCTTGTCAGAAGTGTTCATAATCTGGAACACCTCAATGAGGTCCCCTCTTAATCCTCTCTGCTCCAAGGAGAATAGACACAATTTCTCCAATCTTCTCTTGTATCAAAAATCCCTCATTCCTGGAACCCTTCTAGTAAATCTCCTTTGAACTCTCTCCAGGGTTTTAACATCCTTCCTCAAATAAGATGCCCAGAACTTCACACAATACTCCAAATATGGTTTCTGACCAATTATTTGCAAGGTGCAGTGTTAATTCCTCACCTTTATACTCTCTGCCTCTATTTATAATCCAAAGGAATCTATAAGCTTTCTTAATAACTGTTTCAACTTACCTGGCCACTTTCACAGAATTATGCCTGTGAAACCTAAGGTCCTCCTGCTCCTGTACTCCCCTCAAAGTTGTACTATTGAGCCTGTATTGTCTTTCCATATTTTTTCTACCAAAATGTACTACCTCCATATTTCTGTGGGCTATCTAGTATTAACTTATTTTTCTCTAAGTGTATGCTTACCTTATCCCATATTACAGCCTGATCAATTTTCCTACAAGTGAAGTCAGGCTGACAGGTCTATAGTTCCTGGGTTATGTTTTGTCCATTTCTGAAACAATGGCATCACATTTGCAATCCTCCACTCCCCCAGGACTAATCTTGTGTTCAGGCAGACCTGGAAACAATCTGCTAATAGCTCTGCAATTTGCTCCTTTACCTCTCACATCAACGTAGGATGCCTCCCATCAGGGTCTGGTGATTTGTCTGCCTGGAGTGCTGCACCTCTTCTTTATCTATCACTATACTGCTCAGTAGCTCAACACCCACATTTTCAACTGGGCCATTGTCACCATTTTCTAATCTGTACCTCTGCCATATCCTTTGCTTCAGAAAGCCGCGTATCCAGTTTGTTCCTTAAGGGCCCCACTCTATCCTTCACTGATCTTTAACTATGAATAATGTTTGATGAACTGTTTACTGTTTGGGTTAGCACAACCTGCCATCCTTGCTTCATGCTTCCTCTTAGCCTCGCTGCTGCATTTGAGATACTCTTCCTGATCACTATTGCTATTATTATTCAGTAATGCAGCAAATGCCTTGTTTTCCTTCCTAATTTTCTCATCAATATCCTTTGTCCTCCAGTGTACTCTAGCTTTGGTTACCCCGTATTCATTTCTCACTGGTAGTACTGAGCACAC
The DNA here is from genome assembly GCF_030684315.1 of Stegostoma tigrinum. NCBI lineage: Eukaryota > Metazoa > Chordata > Chondrichthyes > Orectolobiformes > Stegostomatidae > Stegostoma > Stegostoma tigrinum. The sequence goes on along the minus strand of NC_081364.1, from coordinate 52,021,107 downwards.
ACCCTATGCATCTCTCTTTGAAAGTTTCCCATTTCTCACCTTCTGTTTTGTCCAACAAAATCCCTTTCCAATCAAGCTACTAAAGTTCAACTTTTAGGCCACCTTTCCAGTCTAGGATCTGAAACCTTGACTGATTTTTATCCTTTTCCAACTTAATATTGTACCTTAAACTGTGACCATTATTTCCCTAAAAAAACTCTGATTTTCTCCATATGGCCTGCCTCGCTTTCTAGGCTCAGATCTAGCACAGCTCCCTCCCTGGTCGGACTGGAAACATATGGTTCCAGAAAGTTCTCCTGCACAGCATGCAGGAATTTTTATTCTCCATGTCCCACATTCTACTTTTATCCCAGTCAACCCTCAGGTAATTGAAATCACCAACTATCACAACTCGACTTGTCTACAGATAGGGTTGGAGACAATGAAATTAGAGTATAACTGAGAGAGGAACATTGGAGAAGGAGAGGGCTAGCAGCTTGACAGGGCAGGGAGACTGTTTCTTACTCAAATTTCTTCCATGGATCCCAAACAAACTGCAGGATCACAGGTTCAGAGGCTCTGAACATTACGACTGAAAGGGGTGAATTCAGTGGAGGGAGGGGAAGGGGAGAGAGAGAGAGATAGAGAGAGAGAGGTCAGAGAGGGTAGATTTTGTGATGGGGAGAAAAACATCATTGCTTTCAGTCTTATCAATATTTAATAAGATAAGCGGAAGGTTTGTGACGTAAAACTGAGTGTTGCCAGCGTACATGTGGAAACCACTGTGTATAAATTGGAAATAATAAGGGGCTATGGATAGATCCTTGGGAGACACCAAAGATAACTGTGTGAGAATGGGAAGGAAAACCATTGATGGTGATGCTGTGGTTATAATTAGATATCTATAGAAGTAAGTAGGGGTCTCTCACCTCTCTGATAAAACAGGAGAGTCTCTAATGGTGTGACCATGCACAGCCAGTCTCACTGCTATCCTAACTCTTGTCCCTTTCCTCTCAGTCTTTTTCTCAGCAGCAATGGCCTTCTGAGGAGGCTTTGAGAAGATACCTCGCAGAAATTTTATTAGTCCTGATCAAGGACACACTATTAAATAGTTTGTCTCTTCCAAATACCAGCACGTACACCAGCTTTATACCATGGATGGGATTACTGGTGAGTTGAAAAGATTGGCACTTGGTGCACATGTAAGTAGCTTCATGAAGGGCAGCTTCAGACATTCTAAACTCGAGCCATAGGGCACAAAACATTAACTGTGTTTCTCTCTCCATAAATGCTGCCAGACTTGCTGAACTTCTTAGAGAAAACTCATTGTTTCCTGCTAGCTTTGCTAAGGGAGCCAGAGGTGCTGACTCAAGGATGTTGTCATGAAAATAAGAGAATGACTGCAATATACCAATGACTGAATGACCTGCGGAATGACTTGGAGCAACTTTCTGAATGAACACAGAAGTCCACTTCCATTACCTGTAAACCTTTCCGATGGCACTTCATTTCTGCAATCTGGAATGTACAGCAGCGGTCAAGGACTTTCAGTCTGCAGTTATGACATTTAAGATGTCACCAACCAGCATTTCTAGGACACCTGTATGATGCACTTACAGTCTATCACCATTATTGTTGAGTAAGCATAATGTGAAATAGTCCATTTTTGTATCAGACATGAGCCCCACATCGATTACATGACACCCCTTGTGGTTGACATAGTTTCTTGCCTGTCCTCATTCAGCTTTGGTGCGATTAGAAGTGGTCTGACATTGAGGTAGACTCCAGTACTAGCTATGTTTGACTGCTGTCATCAATAGGAAATGAAATGCTTTCATTCACCTTGACACCTGTCATCTCATCGATGCACATATTGAGCAATAGATGTGAGATGTCCTCAGCAGCGTTTGAAGTGATGCTGAAGCAAGAAGGTTCAGGTCAGTTGGCACCTTAACACACGCTGACACGACAGGGATCCCAAGTGCGACTGGGAGTAAATCTTTACATGGCAGGCGACAAAGATCAGGAACAACCTGCCTTGAGAAGCGCAGCATCCTTCTTCACAATTTTCCAGACAACTCTAAAAAGATTCCCTTTGACCTGAAGACCCCCTGTCTTCGCAGATGTTCAACTACATCCCCTCTTTCATGTTAAGGTGCTGATCTCCATCCTCCATCTTTCACACAGTCAGAATTTTATTAACATCAACTTTATATGATGGAATTTTCTGGTAAGTTTTATTTCATTATCTTGCCTTCTCTTCAGCTTCTTGCTAAACATGATATTCCATATACTTAAGTATGCTATCCAGAATGAAGAGTTACTGATTGTAATCCAATTACAGGCTAATTATCAAGTAACAAACTGTAGCTAAATTGTAAAATGTAACCAAGCGTGTAAAATAATCCTTCTATTTGTTAAAATGGACAGATCGTCATCGTGGATACAAAAAGACACAAATTATGGCCTCAACTGAATTTTTGTAGATCCAACAGTAGTTTGAAAAACCAGGAAGTTGTAAAAATTCAACCATACTAAGCTAAAGTAAAATGAAACCAGTTTTTCCTTTTTGTTAATGGCTAACGTAAGTCAAAATATAAACTAAGTGAACTTACCTGTCATTCGGTCATTAAAGCACCGGTTTATTCCGCAATGATTATCTTGTCTTTTTTTAATCTCTGTGCTACTGGCTGTGCCTGAACCTAGCCAATTAAACTTTGTTTTCTGTTGGTAACAAAAGGAGGAGGAACTTGTGACAACGTGGCATCTAATCAAAGCGTCACACCCAGTTCTTACATTTGAATGTTTAAATGAAAGTAATTCAAGGTTAAAACTTCAGCAACCCTGTAAATTCTATGACAAAAAAATGCAACAAGTAATAAACTTGTGTAAATAAATGACTTTCAAATATCACCCTCCCACAAGTTGTAAACTGCTAGCAAATTTATTGTTATGTGCTTACAAAGTTTAATGAGAGCAGGTACAATTTGAACAAATCGGCAAATACAGTGTATGGAATTTAATCTTCAGCAGTTATAAAGCTATCCAAGTATGGTGTTCTATCAAACATTTAGGTTTAAATGGAGATTTCCTTTGCTTCTCATAAAAATAATTAAACCTTTTTTTATAATCTTAACTTAGTAACAAATAAATGGGCTCAGAAAAACACATCTCAAACTTAAAGATTTAGATCTGTTTTTTGCATTCATTACAGAAATTTTAGGCATGTCAATTTTTTGACATGGTTTAAAATAACTTGCACACTTAAAGATTTGGCATGTCAATTTAACCAGAATAAATAAAGATCATTTCAACACCTTGGTGGTTCTGCTTCATTGCATACGAATTTAAACATAACCTGTGGCTTTAAATTGATGTGAACAGTCATCAGTGAGCACCACAAAATGTTGGTCATGAGCCTTCCATTTCAAGCAACTGGTTAACATTCATGCCAGACAGATTGAAAGTCTACTTTTCTTAAGGGTTCTATGTGAGGGGAAGTTGCACCGACCCATGCTTAAGAATTGGCAATTGACTTCATCTAAAAGGCAATAGAAAACTATCATGTTATTAAGGAGCATTCATGCTATAGGAGTACCAGAAAATGACCACCTCAAACAGGAGCAAATTTAACCATTTCCCCTTGACATTCCATGCTGTTAGGACTATTAATATCTTGGGGTTACCGGTGACCTGAAACTGTACTAGCTCAGAAATATATATATCGTGGCTAGAACAGCAAGTCAGAAGTTTATAATTCTGTGGTGAGTAACCCACCTCCTACCTCCCCAGTGATAATGGGAACTGCAGATGCTGGAGAATCCAAGATAATAAAATGTGAGGCTGGATGAACACTGCAAGCCCAGCAGCATCTCAGGAGCACAAAAGCTGACGTTTCGGGCCTAGACCCTTCATCAGAGAGGGGGATAGGGAGAGGGTTCTGGAATAAATAAGGAGAGAGGGGGAGGCGGACTGAAGATGGAGAGAAAAGAAGATAGGTGGAGAGGAGAGTATAGGTGGGGAGGTAGGGAGGGGATAGGTCAGTCCAGGGAAGACGGACAGGTCAAGGAGGTGGGATGAGGTTAGTAGGTAGGAGATGGAAGTGCGGCTTGGGGTGGGAGGAAGGGATGGGTGAGAGGAAGAACAGGTTAGGGAGGCAGAGACAGGTTGGACTGGTTTTGGGATGCAGTGGGGGGAGGGGACGAGCTGGGCTGGTTTTGGGATGCGCTGGGGGAAGGGGAGATTTTGAAGCTGGTGAAGTCCACATTGATACCATTGGGCTGCAGGGTTCCCAAGCGGAATATGAGTTGCTGTTCCTGCAACCTTTGGGTGGCCTCATTGTGGCACTGCAGGAGGCCCATGATGGACATGTCATCTAGAGAATGGGAGGGGGAGTTGAAATGGTTTGCGACTGGGAGGTCCAGTTGTTTATTGCGAACCGAGCGGAGGTGTTCTGCTAAGCGGTCCCCAAGCCTCCGCTTGGTTTCCCCAATGTAGAGGAAGCCACACCGGGTACAGTGGATGCAGTATACCACATTGGCAGATGTGCAGGTGAACCTCTGCTTAATGTGGAAAGTCATCTTGGGGCCTGGGATAGGGGTGAGGGAGGAGGTGTGGGGGCAAGTGTAGCATTTCCTGTGGTTGCAGGGGAAGGTGCCGGGTGTGGTGGGGTTGGAGCGCAGTGTGGAGCGAACAAGGGAGTCACGGAGAGAGTGGTCTCTCCGGGATGCAGACAGGGGTGGGGATGGAAAAATGTCTTGGGTGGTGGGGTCGGATTGTAGATGGCGGAAGTGTCGGAGGATGGTGCATTGTATCCGGAGGTTGGTGGTTGGGGTGTGAGAAGGAGGGGGATCTTCTTTGGGCGGTTGTGGCGGGGGCGGGGTGTGAGGGATGTGTTGCGGGAAATGCGGGAGACGTGGTCAAGGGCGTTCTCGACCACTGTGGGAGGAAAGTTGTGGTCCTTGAAGAACTTGGACATCTGGTATGTGCTGGAATGGAATGCCTCATTGTGGGAGCAGATGCGGCGGAGGCGGAGGAATTGGGAATAGGGGATGGAATTTTTGCAGGAGGGTGGGTGGGAGGAGGTGTGTTCTAGGTAGCTGTGGGAGTCGGTGGGCTTGAAATGGACATCAGTTACAAGCTGGTTGCCTGAGATGGAGACTGAGAGATCCAGGAAGGTGAGGGATGTGCTGAAGATGGCCAAGGTGAGCTGAAGTTTGGGGTGGAAGGTGTTGGTGAAGTGGATGAACTGTTCGAGCTCCTCTGGGGAGCAAGAGGTGGCGCCGATACAGTCATCAATGTGACGGAGGAAAAGGTGGGGGTTGGGCCCTGTGTAGGTGCGGAAGAGGGACTGTTCCATGTAACCTACAAAGAGGCAGGCATAGCTGGGGCCCATGCGGGTGCCCATGGCCACCCCCTTAGTCTGTAGGAAGTGGGAGGAATCAAAAGAGAAGTTGTTGAGGGTGAGGCCGAGTTCGGCTAGGCGGATGAGGGTGTCAGTGGAGGGGGACTGGTCGGGCCTGCGGGACAGGAAGAAGTGGAGGGCCTTGAGGCCATCTGCATGCGGAATGCAGGTGTATAGGGACTGGATGTCCATGGCGAAAATGAGGTGTTGGGGACCAGGGAATTGGAAGTCCTGGAGGAGGTGGAGGGCATGGGTGGCAAAACTTCCATCCCCTATTCCCAATTCCTCCGCCTCCGCCGCATCTGCTCCCACGATAAAACATTCCACTCCAGCACATCCCAGATGTCCAAGTTCTTCAAGGACCGCAACTTTCCTCCCACAGTGGTCGAGAACACCCTTGACCAGGTCTCCCGCATTTCCCGCAACACATCCCTCACACCCCGCCCCCGCCACAGCCGCCCAAAGAGGATCCCCCTCGTTCTCACACACCACCCACCAACCTCCGGATACAACGCATCATCCTCCGACACTTCCATCTACAATCCGACCCCACCACCCAAGACATTTTTCCATCCCCACCCCTGTCTGCATCCCGGAGAGACCACTCTCTCCGTGACTCCCTTGTTCGCTCCACACTGCCCTCCAACCCCACCACACCCGGCACCTTCCCCTGCAACCGCAGGAAACGCTACACTTGCCCCCACACCTCCTCCCTCACCCCTATCCCAGGCCCCAAGATGACTTTCCACATTAAGCAGAGGTTCACCTGCACATCTGCCAATGTGGTATACTGCATCCACTGTACCCGGTGTGGCTTCCACTACATTGGGGAAACCAAGCGGAGGCTTGGGGACCGCTTTGCAGGACACTTCCGCTCAGTTCGCAATAAACAACTGGACCTCCCAGTCGCAAACCATTTCCACTCCCCCTCCCATTCTTTAGATGACATGTCCATCATGGGCAGTGCCACAATGAGGCCACCCGAAGGTTGCAGGAACAGCAACTCATATTCCGCTTGGGAACCCTGCAGCCCAATGGTATCAATGTGGACTTCACCAGCTTCAAAATCTACCCTTCCCCCACCGCATCCCAAAACCAGCCCAGCTCGTCCCCTTCCCCCACTGCACCACACAACCAGCCCAGCTCTTCCCCTCCACCCACTGCATCCCAAAACCAGTCCAACCTGTCTCTGCCTCCCTAACCTGTTCTTCCTCTCACCCATCCCTTCCTCCCACCCCAAGCCGCACCTCCATCTCCTACCTACTAACCTCATCCCACCTCCTTGACCTGTCCGTCTCCCCTGGACTGACCTATCCCCTCCCTACCTCCCCACCTATACTCTCCTCTCCACCTATCTTCTTTTCTCTCCATCTTCGGTCCGCCTCTCCCTCTCTCACTATTTATTCCAGAACCCTCACCCCATCCCCCTCTCTGATGAAGGGTCTAGGCCCGAAACGTCAGCTTATGTGCTCCTGAGATGCTGCTGGGCCTGCTGTGTTCATCCAGCCTCACCTCCCCAGAACCTGGTCACAATGTGCAAGGCGAAATTCAGCAATGTGAGGGAATACTCTCCACTTGCCTGGATGGGTGCACCTCCAACAATACTCAAGAAACTTAATACTATCCAATGCACAGCAATCTTTTTGATTGGCAACCCATTCAGCACCTTCAACATTTCCTCCTTCCACCACCAATGCACTGCAGCAACCCAACTAGGCTCCTTGGTAGCAGTATCTTTCAAATCCATGACCTCTACCATCCAGAAGGACAAAGTCAACTGATGCATGGCACACCAGCTGCTGGAAATACCCCTCCAAACCTCACCACCTGGGCTTGGAAATACATGGCTGTTCCTTCACTGTTGCTACGTTTGAATCCATGAATTCCCTTCCTTAATAGCTTTGTGGGTATACCTACACCACATGGACTGCTGATATTTGAGAGGATGGATCACCGCCACCTTGCCCAGGGAAATTAGGAATGGGCAATAAATACTAAGCAAGCATATTCCATGAAATAAGAAAAAAAATTACACAGGTCTAGGAAGGTGTTAGGCCCAGATAAGTTGGTTGAGGCTTCAATATCTACCTCATACCTGACCTAGAAGTGCTGGATAGATTACTAAGATCATTAGATGTTCCATTATTCAGACATTGGTGCACCTAAAAAGATTTCCCTGAGGTCTTTCTTTAAAGTCACTAAGGCTAATGGAATGTTGGCCCTTATTTCAATTGGGTTGGAGTATAAGAGTTGGGAAGTCTTATTGCAACTGGACAAGGTGCTGATGAGACCACATCTGGAATGCTGTAAGCATTTTTCGTCCCCTTACTGAAGGAAAGTTATTATTTCACTGCAAATAGTTCAGAGAAGGTACACTTGGATGATCCCCAGCATGGAGAAAATGTCTTGTGAGCAAAGATTAAACAGGCTGGGCCTCTACAAAGTGGAATTAAAAAGAACGAGAGGTGATCTCATTGAAATATGTAGGATTCTTAAGGGCTTGACATTGTAAATGTTTTCTCTCAAGGGAGAGTCTAGGAGCAGAGGGCGTAACTGCAGAACAAGGGAGCACCCCCAATTTAAGACTGAGATGAGAAAAAATTTCTTCTCTTAGAGTGTCTTTGGAAATCCACGAGTCCTTGTGTATAAGTAAGGCTCAGATTGATCAATTCTTGATCAGCAGGGTAATCAAGTGTTACAGGGAAAGGGCAAAAAGTTGGACGGGAGAATTGTCGCATCAGCCATGATGCAATTGCATGGTGGAGCAGGCCCGAGGGGCTGAACGGTCTACTGTGTATTTGCTTATGATATTCCCTCACAAACAGTTCATTGATGGCAAACCATCATTCAAAGTTGGAAATTACACTTATTAACAGGGACGTGGCACAAGTGCTTCTTGCATGCGGACCTAAGAATGAATAGAAAAGCCTTGGTTTGATTGTTTACCTTGGACAATTCAAACTGTCCCTTAAACCATGTAGTTTGGTTTTAACTGGCTGCACAATAACAATATTGCAGCACATGATATAATTATTAAGCTGAAACTGGAACACATTCTGTACTGAATTAAGTTACTACACTGATCAATAAGAAAGAAAACTTCAGAAACAATTTTGACTCATATGGCAGTTTTAACATGGATAGCATCCTGAAATGCATCACTGAGATATAATTTGAAAAACAGTCAAAAGAAAGCTGGTTGGGCGGTACAAAATTGGGCCAAAAGTTTGGTATTAGAAGTGTTCAAAAAAAACTTCCTGTTATGAACTTTCTCAAATTGCACGTAACAACCATTTCTCATCATTTATATAAATGACAATGGATGTGAATATAGCAAGTATGGAGAGTAAATTTGCAGATGACACCAAAATTGGTGGTATAGTGGACAGTGGAGAAGGTTACCTCAGAGTACAATGGGACCCTTGATCAGATGGGCTGATGGGCCAAGGAATGGCAGATGGAGTTTAATCTAGATAAATATGAGGTGCTACATTTCGGTAGAGCAAATCAAGGCAGGACTTACAGACTTAACAGTAAGGTCCTGGACCGTGTTGCTGAACAAAGAGATTTTGGAATGGAGGTTCATAGTTTCTTGAAAGTGGAGTCCGAGGTTGACAGGATGGTGAATATTGCTTGCCTTCATTGGTCACTGCATTGAATGTAAGAGTTGTGAGGTAATGTTGTGGCTGTACAGGATATTGGTTTGGCCATTTTTGGAATCCTGCGTTCAATCCTGATCTCCTTGCTATTGGAAATATGTTGTTAAACTTGAAAGCATTCAGAAAATATTCATGAGTATGTTGCCAAGATTGGAGAGTTTGAGCTATATAGGCTGTAGAGGAGTGGCTAAATAGGCTGGGGCAATTTTCCCTGGAACGTCAGAGACTGAGGGATGACCAAATAGACGTTTATAAAATCATGAGGGACATGGATAAGGTGAATAGTCAAGGTCTTTTCCCTAGGGTAGGGGAATCCAAAACTGGAGGGCATAGGTTTAAGGTGAGAGGGGAAAGATTTATAAGGGACCTAAGGGGCAACGCTTTAATCCAGAGGATGGTATGTGTATGGAATGAGCTGCAGGAGGAAGTGGTGGAGGCTTTATAACTTTTAAAAAGGCATCTGGATTGGTATATGAATAGGAAAAGTTGAGATAGATATGGGCCAAATGCCGGTAAATGGGACCAGATTAATTTAGGATATCTGGTCGGCACAGACAAGTTGGGCCAAAGAGTCTGTTTCCATGCTGTACATCTCTATGACTCTAAGATCACATTTATGACAAATGTTGCTCATTTCAATTGCATCCTCTTTCCAGGAGTGATGCTGTATTGCCTGCATTATATCCTCTTGACCTTCTATCAGATCTGCAATGAGGTTCCTTAAATCTACCCAATTGTGTTTCTGAAACTAAAGTTTTGAGTACATGCATTAATACTGTCATAGTCTCATATAAAAATATGATTTATTTTAGAATGAGAACTGATTAATGTCTGGGGGAGACTCTGTTATATCCGAGACGACAAGTGTATCATGCAGGATATTCTCCTCAGTTTGAGGAAATAGCAAAGTCACAACTTACAGGAATTGCTGCTCAGGTACATGGGGGTCCAGGTCTTTCGGTCTGCACTGTTGACCACATCTAGAAGCCGCATTCACTGCTTTTAGCCAAATAAAAGTACTGCTTCCCCTAGTTCTGATGGTCACCGTCCACATTTTGAAAAATATTGCAGGTTACAATGTTATGCCTTCCAAGGAGACTTCACGTGCATAGCGTGAAGCAAAAGAATTTTGTGTAATCTACGCAGATTCTGAAAGTATGTATAACATTTGAAACACTGATAAAAGCTGCAAACATCCCACTAAATTTGGCTCACTTTTACAAAACTGGAACTGTATCATTTTGAACAGTTGGGCTTTTCAACACTTATTATGAAGTGAGAGGCAGAAGAACACAACAGGTCAGGTAAACAGAAAACAACTGGAAAGCTGTCCCGACAAAGGCTCACGAGACCCGAAACGTTAATTCTGATTTCTCTTCGTAGATGCTGCCAGACCTGCTGAGCTTTGCCAGCAACTTTGTTTTTGTTCCTGATTTCCAGCATCCACAGTTCTTTTGGGTTTTAGAAAACAACTGGATTGTGCTCATTAAACTTGGACAGACAGAACAATTTAGATTTCCCAGTTGAACTCTTTATTTTAACCCTCTTACATGCAGCATTGTGAAGAAAAAAAATGACTTGCATTCGTATTGTGCTTTCCATGATCACTGGACATCTCAAAGTGCTTTGCAGCCAATAATATACTTTTGAAATATACTCACTTTTGCAATGTTGGAAATGCAGCATCCAATTTGAGCACAGCAAGCTCATGGAAACAGTTTGTGGCAATGACAAGATAATATGTTCTTTATAATGTTTTGGTCAGGACATCAAGGATAACTGACCAGTCTTTCTTTGAAATATTGCTATTATCTTTCATGCTGACCTGAGAAGGCGGTCAGGATCTCAGTTTTAAAGTATCACCTGAAAGGTAGCGCTTGTGACAGCGCACTGCAGCACATCCTCAGAGCTACACTGAAATATCAAGCTTGATTTTTACATTGATGTCCTGGAATGGGTTTTGAACCTAGACCCCTGTGATTCAGAAGCAAGACAGATCCCAAACAAGCACATTCTCCCCGTGTCTGCGTGGGTTTCCTCCGGGTGCTCTGGTTTCCTCCCACAATCCAAAGATGTGCAGGCTAGGTGGATCGGCCATGCTAAATTGCCTGTAGTGTTCAGGGGTGTGTGGGTTAGGGGGGTTGGGTCTGGGTGGGATGCTTCAAAGGGGCAATGTGGACTTGTTGGGCTGAAGGGCCTGTTTCGACACTGTAGGTAATCTAACCTAAAAAGAAGCTGCAGCAATTAGCCTAGTTTATATGTGCAAATACTATTAAGAAGTAGAATTTTTGTTATTCTTCATGTGATGAATAACTAATAACTGAAATTCAACAAATTAGCCTATGATCACAATTCAATATCCTATGATGTTTTACAATAGTTTAGTTAATACCCATATTAATAATTAAAACAAAGTAACAGATATATCTTCAGATCAGATGTGAATTCAATGTCTAACAGAGAGCGTCACTATGATCCTGAACTTAATTCCTTCAGACTGTAATTTTGCACTTAAATGGAAGAATAAATCACGAACTGAATCCTTGTATTATTATTAAAAACATGAACGTTAATTCCGAACCCCCTTTTTACCCCTCCTCATACTTTGTTTTGTTACCGTACATACAACAAATAAACTTGAGTTTTGAAAAATCCTTCTGAACTAAATGGACTGTAGGTTTGTGCAGGCAGCAGGGGTGGAGAGAACATTTACTAATGGGAAATCCAGAAGTAAGAATTTCCAGAAATTAGTGACAGAATTTGTTTACATGTCTGCACATATCCTTCTGAGGGTCAATCTCATTAGAGCAGGCCTTGGACAAGGACAGGAGAAGAAGGAAAGGCTGGGGTGGGGGAGTGAGTGGAGTTGGAGAAGACCCTTGAAAGGGGTATGGGGAGAGGAGTGCATGTTGCAGATTGTGGAAGCTGGTCGTGGATTGTGGAGAGAAAGATTGTGCAGGTTGCTGGGAGTAGCTGTACCACAAATGGACATCTCCTGAATCCACCTGAAATAAAACAAATGTGTGATTCTGTGCCATTGATCTTGCTGTAAGAAAATGCATGAAAAAATGTTACAACTCATTTATCAACTTATTTCCTACCCTGATCTGATTAAACATGTCCCACTCACCTTTAGTTGTTTTCCGCGCTGGGGATTGCTAGGCCAGGGAGATCCGGATATGAGCCTACCCAGAAATCCATGAATTCAGCAGCAAAGAAAATCTGTATTAACTACCCCTGTTTTTGCAGCAGTGTGCTGTGTCCTGCGATGTAAAGCAGCACAGCCACTTTGACAACACCTGTGAAAGGGCGTGGCGTCAGGGCTGTCTGGGTGGCTGGTTGGCCTGGTGAGACGGGGTAAGGTTGAGGGGCCCAGACTAGCCAGACAGTGGCAGGGGAGTGTCAGTTTGGGTCAGATCCAGCAGCATGACAGGTTGGGAGTGATGGGAATGTTGGTCAGGCTGGGGTCTGGTCTGGGTGAGGGATCCTGGGAGTCAGGTTTGAGGACAGTTGTTAGAACTCAGCGGGGTATAAATGGTCAAAGGGCCATGCAGCTCAGGGGGTCAATTTAACAGTTGCCCAGGAGTAAGAGTAGACTTTTAGTCCCCTAATGTTTCCTGGCTAGCTGTTACCCTTAGCTCAGCGTACATCCTCTGGCGAAGTAGCAGGGCTATGTGTGTGCTCTCAAGGCCATGGCTCGTCTGCCCCAATCTGATTTCTTTTTACTTCTGCTCTTTTTCTTTCCTTCAAAGCTTTTTTGTGGTGGGTTAATTGGTGGCATTGGTGTGGAAGCGACAGCGGGCCGAGGGTGGAATTCTGGCAGCCTCCTGGCAGCCGGAGGTGTGTCAGCACTTCCTGGCGATTGGAGGCAGCAGCAGTATCAAAGCTCCTCCATCGATCGGAGGGGGTAGCTGCAGCGCGATTTTCAAGATGGCAATGCTGGCAAGGTGACAACCTGCAGGGGTGGGCAGCCAGAGCGGGACTCTTGGTGAGCTGGCAGTGGTGGAAGCCTGGCCTGGCAGTGGACCCAGGGATTCCGAATCGTAGTTGCTCCAGAGCGAGGACTCCTGGTGTTGGCGAGCTGGCAGCAGCGCAGTATGCCTGCAGTGGGGGTTCCCGGTGTTATTGAGGCTGCATGCAGCCACAGGCTCCTGCCTGTGGTAGGCCCAGATTAGAAATTCCTAGTTATTTGATGAGGTGGCAGTGACAGCTCCTGGTTGCAGTAGTCCTGGAGCCGGGTTTCCTGGTTCTGGGGCGAGTTCAGCACAGGATCTGGTATCGGCATTGGCATCAGCGAGGCGGGCCTACTGTTGAAGAGATCTGCCTAAAGAGTGGCAACTCCTACGGTGGTGGGTTCGACAAGATGGTGGAGGAGGGGCAGTGGCACAGGTATCATCAGTGAGCCAGCTCAGGGCTAAGGGCTCATGATGGAGACAGTCGAACAATGATAGATTCTCTCTCAGTTATATCTTTTTATTCTTAAACTACACAAAATGGCACCAGATTGTGGCGATAGTTGAAGCTCTTCGTCTTTTACTGTATTATTCACTGTAAAATGCAACTGACAATAAATCATTCAGTTCAATTTAAATCAATTCATGTCATCGACTGAAAAGAGCTTTTTCGCAGGTTCGGGTGCAGGGGAATTTCTCATTGGAAGTTTCAACTTCCCAGGCAATTCTGCATGGTTGGGACACACAACTCCAGTCTACACTGCTTCAACAAATCTCTGGCCATTGTAATATATGGAACATTAAATATATAATCACTGCTGGATAGCACCTTTGATCCTGACAAAGTAACTTTAAAAATTGTGAAATCTTCAATTGGCAAATTCCTTGGATCTCTGAAATATAAATGTTTTCAAAAGTTGTTTTCTTTATGGCTGACATCTTCTATCTTAATCTCATGTTTATGTACCACAAACTTTATTTTGCTGTCCATAAAATAATTAAGAAGTGAAGAATAATCTATTGTTTTACCTCTTGGTTTGTGATCTGTGGGAATTCTTCAATGTGATTGGCTGCTTAGCCTGTTTGACAATGTTTGTTGCTGGGTGCCAGTACAGTCCTGAGAGCTGATGTCCGAATCAAAATAACACCAGGAAGCCTGACACTTACGCCACAGAGATCAATAGATAATTGTAGCAAGTGCCAATGCTTCACAGCATTGTGAGGCACCTGATTTATTTTCCTTTTTAAGTATCGTAAAAAAATTACTGGTATATTTGTTGTAGATGACAGCTCACACATTTTCATACCGAACTGCATCCAAACAATTCAATTTCCAATGAAGAAATGAAGCAACATAGCACATTGGATCAACAAAAACCTTATCATAACTGGGACAATAACTTAAATTATTCATTTGATCGAAGCAAAGTTTATTTTTAACTCGCTTATGATGTCTTAAGTCGAGAACACACTTTCTATTAAAAAATGAAGCAGCATGTCATTATAGTTCACGAACTAGTCAGTGCCATGAGGATAAGCTGCAACAGGTTACAAAGGTTAAGATGTTGGCAAGGATTAGAGATTTTACACGAGATACTGTGATGTTGGTTGTTGGAAGATTCTTTGCTTTTCAGTCCCACATTGGGTGGAAACCATTTTTCTCATTGCTAAGGGGAATTTTAAGCTCCGCTTTACCGATGATATAGATGAACACTAATAATTGAGATCACAATTATATTAGCAAACTATGGTCATACAAATGCATTTTTCATGGAATCAATTACATAATATAGTCTAAAAGGTCAGGACCAGTTGATGCACCATATCTTTATGTGTTTTTGGGATCTGGACATCAATGGTGAGGACAATGTTTATTGCCCATCCATAATTGTCCTTGGATGCAGTGGCTTGTTGGCCACTGTTAGGGTAGTTAAGAGTCAACCACACTGCTGTGAGTCTGGAGTTATACGGCAGGTCAGACCAGGTAAGGATGACAGAATTCCTTCCTTAAAGGACATCAGTGAACCAGATGGGGTTTTGCATTAATCAACAGTGGTTTCAAGATCACCATTAGGTTAGCTTTTAAAACTTAGACTTTTTAATTCAAATTCAAACTTTACCACTTGCAATGACAAGATTTGCATCCATATCTACAGAACATTAGCTAGAGGCTCTGGATTACTCATTCAGTGACATTATAACTACACCAGCACCTCCATCTGTGCTAAAACTTTGTCCTGCACACGTCAGGCCAAATAAAAGAATGCCAAATTTTGAAGGGAGCAGCAATTTATACTTCAGTATGACTGACAAAAACTCATTCCAGTTCTCCAAAACTTGCATTTATATGGTATCTTGCACAATGTCAGGATACCCTGAAATGTTGCACAGCGAACAGCTTATTTTTCAATGTGTAATCACTGTTGTTTTAAAGATGTTATATCACAGCCAATTTAGACAGAGCAAGGTGCCACAAGCAGCAATGAGAGGATTAAATGGTAATCCATTTTGTGATGTAGGTTAAGGGACGATCTTAACTATGACATGGGAAAAACTCTCCTGATCATCTTCACATACTGCCATGGTATCTATTACAGTCACCTGACACAGCCTTAGTTTAAGACACTGCCTTAAAATCAAAACATCTCCAACAGTCTAGTTGTCTCCCAGCATCTTGTTAAAGCAATAGCCAAGGTTACTGGTTGGAGTGGAGTTTGAATCCACAGATTTCCGATTCCAAAGAAAGAATGTTATTGTCAGATTAAGCTGGTGCATAGCTAAGATATAATCATGATATGTCCAAGAGATAGGTTGGGTGTATAATAAATACAATAACAAATAATCAAACAAAGCAGCTTACGATAATAACAGCTGAAGGGTCAAAATCAACACGCTACACACGTGGACACGAGGGAATTTCCCCCTAAAGCTCTAAACATAAGCATCAATCTTGACTTATCCATCATATGCAGACAACAGGTAAAGTCAAAACTGGGAGATGTATCAACCTGCCAACACTGCCAGACACTTGCCAGCTGCAGAATACCAAAACCTCACTGACAGATGAGTTTTTCTCTTCTAACTGTGTTCAATTACTAAAATGAGACAGGAAGATAGATTTCATTTATTTTTGCCAAGTTGATAATATGAATTGAAGTCCCTAGTCAAGGGAATTTTCAAATTACCATCCAATCACTATGAAATAAAATTTTAATCATGCATTTTGCAAACAGAATACAGAATGGAGGTGTAGAATTCAGAGTTTAATCCATTTTTAGTGAAGGTTTAACCATTTGTAAATTTTGCCATATTTAATTATTTGCACTTTCTATGCTACTGGAATAAATTTGTACTTCATATTGTGCTCCATTTCATGACTCTTTTAATATTTTGCATGTTTTTAAGTAGAAGATTTCCTGGAAATTGCATGAACTCCAACAAAGGGCATAGCTTCTAACCTAAAGGTCTGCCAGTAATCCTTTTAGACAGTTCCTTGTAAAAGTGAGGCATACACTTTCATACCTTCCCAATGTTAGTAGGATATCTTAATGCTGAAAGGTAGGGAAGGTGAGCCTGTTTACATTAAGATACATTCTTACACTAACAGCTAGACATCATAGGCATTCAATACTTCTCCTACTATAATTAAGAATGAAAACTGTCATCTCAAAGTAACAATTATATACTAAATCACAACTGAATGCTTTGTAATACACAACAATACATATAGAATCTCATATTTGTGACCCTTCCTCACATTACCACAGCAAACATTCGATAAAACAGTTTATTTGATTGATTTTTCATGATAGTATATCAAGTTTTATTTTGACCTGTGCACTTCATTCAACAATTTCACATATGCTAATGGATTATCATCTCGAAGATGCTAAATTTTATAATTACTGTGTAATGATTTGGTAACCAAAAGAGACGAAAAGCAGAATTTTTGATACAGGACTGGAGGTAGGACAGCCTAAACAGTGGTCCCTGCCTCTGGTCCCAAATAGTAGATGGGAATGGGAATGGGTGGGGGGGTTTGACATCTATCATCCATTTCAGCAGGTAGCCTATGATGGCAATTAAATATTCAATTGAGTCAATGATGTGAGGCCATCTGAGTCAGTACACCACCATCATTTCAGCACGCAGCAGCCCAGCCTATCAATATTCTAGCCTTCACCTCCTTCCCTGCAGCCAACATCCTGAGATGCCCACAGCTTTGCCACAAGACGGCCCTTTCGTGGTCACGATTGGACAGTTTAACCTTATCTTTTCCAAAAGTCTTCAAAGGGTGCACACATCTTGAGGTGGTCTCTCTCGGCAGCTCCCCCTCTGATGGTGGGGCTGCTGATGTGGGCATGCCTATCATCCTTCATTGCCTGGCCACTAATTGGCCACATTGCATGAAGTTGATTTGGGTCTAGCTATTGCGATTGGACCTCAAATCCAGACTTAAATCCTGCCCAAAATAAACACATTGGAATCACAAGGCCTGGTTTTGTCAGACCTCTCTGACCAATGATTGAAAAATTGGGCACTCCATGCCGCTAAAGCCCTAATCTGAGCTGAGACCAAACACTGGCATGTATGACATAATTTTAATCACAAAGATTTCCAAACAAATCACCGATGAGGCTTTTCGCCTACAAACCAGGAATGGTTCTTGAAGATGGCATAATCATGTATGCCTGTTTCGTTGCTTTTTTTTCTTGGAAAGTCATTTTGCGTGTATATGCTGAGCAGTTTATCCATAAATCCTGTCTTTTGCAGTGAGCCTGCCTCACTGTCACATACCTGACCATGAGCTTCCATCACCCAACACCTATACTGGTGGGTTGCTTGCATGTCCAAGTACAGCCTCCCTTGAGTGCCCTTCCTGCAGCAATATCTTCAACTTTTCAGAAGCAGCGCTGTCCATACATTGCCACTGTGCATGGCAACAATAATCCACTTTCACAACATCACCACAACTTCCCCAAACTGAGAAGTTGCAGACTTTTCAAAAACTAAGCAAAAAGAAAATACTGTGGAGATTGAAAATCTGCAAGGATAATAGAAATGGATTGGTCAGATGGGCAGATCAGTGGCAGATGGAATATAGCCCTAATATACTTTGGAAAAAGGAGCAAAACAAGGCAGTACTCAATCAATGCCAGAAGACTAAGAAGCTCAGAGGAACAAAGGGATCTTGGGATCCATGTCCACAGATAGCTAAGAAGGTCTATGGGATGTTTCCTTTCTCAGTCAAGGCATAGACTATAAGACCACGGGCATTATGCTGGAGCTGCAGGGAACTGTAGTTAGGCCACAGCTGGAGTACTGTATGCAGTTCTGGCCAACATGCTATAGGAAAGATGTGATTGCACTACAGGGAGTGCAAATGAGATTCACCAGGATGCTGCCTGGTATGGACCATTTCAGTGGTGAAGTGAGGCTGGATAAGCTTGGGCTGTTTTCTTTGGAGCAGAGAAGGCTGAGGTATGTGTTTTATGAGGGCAATGGTCAGGGTGAATAGGAAGTAGCTGTTCCCGTTAGTGGAAGGGTCAAGAACAAGGGGACACACTCCAAAGTGAAAGGCAGGAGGAGATGTTTTTTCACCCAGAGGATGTCAGGGATCTGGAATGCACTGCCCAGGAGGGTAGTTGAGGCGGGAAACCTCGCAGCATTTGCAAAGTACTTGGATGAGCACTTCATGCGTCATAGGTTTCATGACTATGCACATAGTGTGGGCAAGTGGAGACAAGTACAGGAAACAGTGATACAGTCTTGTTGGCAAAGGGCCTCTTCTCTACAGTACGATTCTATATTCAGAAATGCTCAAATACTCAGTCAATCTGGCAGAATCAAAGAACAGGAAAATATTAGAGCTGTTCTGATGAAACATCACTGATCTTAGATTTAATTTTGTTTGAGCCTTCATAGATACTGCTGGACCTGCTGAGTATTACCTGCAAATTTAGATCCTACTCTTAAAAGTTGTTGCTTTGGAGCAGTTTGAGCTCAGCCGAAGATGTTGCAGACACCACTTTCAGGTGGCAAAAGAAACATGGAGTGGGGCCCAATATCATTCTGTTTCATGAGCAACACCTCCCACCTCCATCTTGCCATCTGATCCTTAGTTGTTGCAACCCCAAGCACCCAGCTCCATCACCTCCCCCTCACTGCAGCGCCCCCTGCCCCTGTTTCTGCCTCCCCTTCACCCCATATCCCCCTCAACCTGAGCTGCCGTTTCCCCCTCCCCTCTCTCCCCTACCCATACCTCCCCTTTGCCCCCAGCCTCCCTGGCCTTCTCATGCCTAGCCTGATGATGTCAGTGGCACACATCCTCTTTGACACAGCTTGTTGACATCACAGGCTGTGTTTGTCCTATTTGGCTCCACTGTGAGGAAGCTCACTCTGTGCCACGGGCTCCCACTGCAATGCCCCGTGTTGTGTCATTAGTTGGAATATCCACTTTTGCCTGTTGTGTAAAATCCTTCAAGGCAACATAAGTAGAACAGTTAATCAAATGACAAAAAACATCTGGCTACAGAAATATGTTTTAGTTGCTGTTAATTGTTTTTGAATTACAAACGTAAATCAGAACGGATCATGAGAAAACAGAGCAACTTGTGGGGGAGGTGCAGAAATTTAGAATTGATGATGTGATCTCAGTCTTTCTACTAAGAGGAGACTAGATGTCTCCCCATTGTCTTCTGCAAATAAAATGTGGCAATACTTCCATAAAGAAGAAATGGAATTTGGATTCTCTTGCATACCAAACAGTTGACACAAGGTCAACTGTTGAGATTAAATCTGAGATTGATAATCTTGTGTTAACAGGAGCTATTAAGGTATAAGAAGCAGTGGAAGGTCTACAGACTTAAGGTTCAGATCAGCTGTGACCTTACCGAACAGCAGAATAGGCTCAAGGGACTGAATACCCCACTTTCAGAGAAAGAAAGAAAATTGAAAACAGTCCAAAGTCTCTGTCAAAACCAAGATTAGTCAGTACTTGCTCTAAATGACATTACAGAAGATAAGGAAATACTTACTCATCTGAGCTCCACGGACGAGAGAGCCCAGAGAACCTAAGGAGAAAGTTAAGGCTGTTCCTTATGTCCTTAATCATTAAAAAGGACAGCCTAGCATATTGCAAATCCTTTCCTATTAATGATTCTGACTTCACTGTGCAATGTCATCTGAGGGTCCAGCTGATGTAATGAAGAGCGACAGGAAGGATGTAGACATACACACACTAACAAAAATATAATAAGAACTGCATTCCCCAAAGAGAAAAACATCAAAAGAACTCAATCTACAAATGTATCTGAACCTAATTTGTCATTGGTTTGATAGATTATTAGTGGTGCGAGTAGTTTCGAATGCACAGATTGCTTTCATTTTAATATAATTTTGCACACAAAATAAAACTGATGTGTTCTGTGAAATTCCCTTTCATATTTTATGAAATCTACCAATACAACTGATGGATTGAAAATATGTAAATTACATACTGATTACAGTATCTATCATCTCCTAATTTTGCTGCATAATCAAGTCATAAATGACACAACGTAACTATTACTTATGGCTCACGTTCGAATCATAACTATTGCTTAGGATTTAATTTTAGCTTTTGCAATGATAGAAAATTCCTGACTTATTCAAACGTATTAAATTAATCACAGTGCTGAATCACTGTAGAATTTAATTGTAAGACCGAATAATGAAATCCCTCAGCAGCAATTTATAAAAAATGAACATATCACACTAATAATCATTAACGCTTTTCCAAATATGATTATGCAGATGCTTTGTACGTCCATATTGGTTACATTCGTTTGCTCAGTTGTTTACCATTTACATGCAAATGAAACAAAAGTTGATTTGGTTTGCATCAATGTTCATAACTTGTTGGCAGTAAGGTTTGAAATTTTATCCCATAGACACAAGAAAGCACCAAAAAAAAAAAGCACACATGAATCCGAAATACTGAGTCCAAAATTCATTCAAAGCCTGCACTTAGGGTTTACTGAAAATACTAAAGTGGATTTCAGCACAATCTTCATTCTGGTTCCATCAAAAACTGTTTCATTCATTCCAAAACACTCTGCAAGCAGAAAATAAAGTTAAAAGGGTAAAGAATGTACTTGTTGAATTTGATCAAATTCAAACTAACCTTCAAAACCACAGTGCTGTATTTATAACTCAGTAAAGGAACACAATCTTTGAAGAGAGCACATGTCCAAAACTTACAAACTCTTAGCAAGGACTTTTCGAATTACGAAAGATTGGAAGCTCACTGACCATTAAGATGCTCCTTTGCTGAATTGTTCAATGTGTAGAGTAGAAAAAAGCTCATGGGCAAAAGACAGCAAATCAAAATATTCTCGTTAAATGTGTCATAGTTATTTTTTTTTGTCATATGATATTTCTAAATGTTCTTGCATTTATGAGATCTCTCTAAAGATATCAAGAAGAGGGTGTCTTGTGATATTAGAATCCCTGATACACACTCAATATTGATCATTGTCCACCTGGAAAAAGAACCAATGTACTGTTGCAAGTGCTCCTCCGAGTGGATAGCGTGGATGAGGATAGCCACTTTTCTGGCCTAACTAGAAGAGAATTGCTAAGTAAACAATAGGAAGTATATTGTATTACTATACCTAGTCACAGGTTAAATGGCTATGATCTACATTACTGCAGAGATGTCAGCAGGACATTGGCCTCATGTCTTCCTCTTATGAGCCTGCTCTTTACGCTAAGTCTCTACCATCATCACAATGAGTGATGTCTACATCAATTAAATGTTATTCCTTTCAGATCCATATATAGCTGCCCTCCACCTCAAGCCTTTTCCTTCTCGTGCATTTATGTATGTACTTGTACTTTTACTCAGTCACCCCTCAAGACTTTGATTTTAGAAATTCAGACAATTCTGCCTGATCTTTTTTTTCAGATTTGGAGTTACGGTAGTTAGTTGGGTAGAAGGTAGATGACTCGGACTGTCTTCCTGATGGTCTAAGATCTGTGCTTCTCTCTTGAACTGGAGGCCCCCTAACCTTTTCTATTTCTTTCACAGAGAACCTTAGTGATACATGCCTATTCTTTAAAGCTGTCAGTCTGGTCCCTTGTCTCATCGGATATTACTTTCCTGTCATATCCTTGCACATTATTTGTCTCTTTTTGGACATATTTTCAGAAGAGTTGTGTACACCTTTACTTGATTTTGTTAGTGGTATTTAGTTCTCACTCCACTTGGAGTTCTGGGCTGAAGTAAGTAGATTTATCAGTTCAATTTCATGAATATTCTGGGCTTCCTCTTTCCCTCTCAGTAATTGAATTATTGGCCAAATTGACTTGTTCACTTCCTCAATTGCAATGCCTGGAAATGTCTCAATATTAGTGGAAAACATTTCAGACAAACTAGTGAAATCTCAGCTTTCCATCTTGTTTGTGGTTTATGGGGACAGGACAGTAAGAAGGTTAAAGTATGAGGGTAGTGATATAGGAGCGTAGAGTATCTGAGAGGGGTGGAAGAAGAGAAGTGGGATTTAGGAGGGCTAAAGCAAAAAGAATTAAAAAGAAAGAAAAATTAAAAAAAGGGAGTGTGGATCTGCAGTCAAATTATAATATGTGAGAACCCAAGTAACATATATGCCTTAGTTAGGTAACAGTTGTGTAGCAAATGATGAATAGAGAGGACAGAATAGGTGGGAATTCAGAGCTCAAGTCAAAGCCTTCGTAATGGAATACAGCTGATGCACAGGGAATGGAATTGGAATTGGTGAATGGGTTCAGAGAATAGGAGTGGCAGACATGCAAAGCCCAGAAGCCAACTGAAAGGTAAATTATCATTGAACACACTGATGCAGGTATTTTCATCAAAGAGACATGCTAACTATCATCAAAACTCTTACATCACAAAGAACACCCAGCACAGGGTCGCAATAGCAAAATGATATCAATGTAAATTCTGTGTAAATGTACATCAACTGTGATTTGGGCACGAGTGGTCCTTGAGACAAAAGGCAGCACATGCAGACATTTCTAGTGCGGGCTGAGTTTGTCAAATATTGGTGCAGGTATTAGTGCATGTGGTGAAGGTTGCAAAGACTATGCGAAGTGGGCAGGCTGTGATGCCAGTCAGCAAGTCATCCTGGGGTTTCACCCTTAGTCAGTGCCCTGTTTTAATGACACACATATCCAGCAGCAGGAACCAGCAAAGGGATCAAATACAATGTTCATATTCTTGCCTGTTTTTCTTTTGCAACCTTTGCACATGTGTTTGATGCTATCTACAATTCTTCAAAGGTGCCAATGACTACAGGGAGTGACGCGGCAGGTGATGGAGGACTTGGTCCTGATTTCAAAGCTTCTGCACAAACTACTTGCTCCCAGACAAGACGTCAGTAGTAGGCATTCCCCTGGCACTTTAGCATGCCTGGGAGAATGGGCAGGTGGCATGCAGTCCAGGACAAACAGACAAATTGTCCAGGACAAGATGGCGAGGAGGGTGATTCTCAGCAGCAGCACATCAGCCCAGCATATTCAAAAGCAATTACCCACTGCACTTCAGCAAAATAAATACATGAGGCACTTGCACTTCATTGAGTATGTCCTCATTGAAATCTGCTATGTACTGCAGCCACTTGTTGCAACCTCACAGCAGGGATAGGATGGCTTTGCCCGTAGCTGTGAAGCTGGCTGTCACCATGAATGCTTACGCATTGGGCCCCATCCAGGTAAGAGTTTGAGTGCATTATCTTTGATCCTGCCATTCCCTGGTTGAAGTAAAGGAGTCTTGTATTCTTACTGAGCTGACTAGATTTGATTTCCTCTCACCAGGCAGCAGCTGGCAGAGCAGGCACATGGCTTTGCTTGAATTAGGGCCTTCATCATTTTGTACAACGCTTTTTTGCAACTGCATGCCAACTCTGAAAAATACCACAAGTAGTGTACTCCACTGACATTTAACTGGTCCGCAGGCAGCAAACCATGAACACTGATGCCTAATAACCTGGCAACAGTCATGGTGCCACCATACTGTGGCAGTCCCCTGTGCTGCACGCACTTGAGTCACGGCAAACCAGAGAGTAGTTACTGAGTGGCATGGACTATCCACTGATGACTCTGGTCGATAGTGCATGCATGGGAGGAGTATTAGTTCAATGAAAGCCACGTTGCTACACCACTAAACTCCGCCATCCACCCCGGCCCCATCAGTTAGCATTTTGTTCTGGAAGAGGAAGGAAAGTGTATCAAGGAGTTTGGTGCACTCTGTTTGGGTGATGTGGTTGTCATGATTGAGTAGCACCGGCACGTGCAAGTTTTGAATTGTGGGTATGAGGTTTACAAGAGTGTTAGGTGTGTGAGAATGAGGTTATGAATGTTCTTTACCAGTCATGAATGATACAGATTGCTGAGAGTGATGCAGTGCAGCGTACTGAACACTGTGTGAGATAAATGATGCAGTCCATGGCATAAGCTGTGAGGTCATTGAAAGTGTTGTTTGGTGCATAGATCCTGGGGGCGTGGTTCCTGATTTTGGTTGTGATGGCCACCTGGACCACAGCCTTCACAGTATCTGTCTGGAAGACCCTATGGAAAAAGGTCATCTCTCCTCCACATCCCTCAACAAAAGATTCCAGTGAAACAATCTTGGAGTCTGCTCTCTCCCATGCTGGGGCATCGTTACACCTTTTTCCACATTAAGATAAGTTCCACAGTGACTTCCAGTACCTGCTCTAGCCTCAATACAACTTTCCCTTCAAAGCTGCAGGTTGATTTGAAGTAGTGCAGACTGGCATTAGCTTAGGTTTGTCTATCACAATTTTGGTTCCTCTGCTGATGTGTACAGCCATTCAACAGCATGGTTAAAGCTAGCTGCACGCTACAGTCACTTAATTAGCAACTATGACAAAAATGTACACTGCCTGCGTTAGAAGCAATGGTTGCAAATTAATCATGTTATCTAATTTAGCTCCCAGTAGCTCTTACTATAGAGAAGAAAAGACGAAGAATTCTCTGTTATTTATTACAAACAATTTATTCTTGTACTTCTTGTACCCAACATTGATATAGAACAACATAGTCACATAATATACGCAACCTTACCCAAAATATTAAGCACTAGAGCTAAAACTGTTCTTCCTAAGCAGAAAGAGAAACACCAAATTGGATTCATTTAAATTAGGAACAAAAGAATCTCTTCCGAAAATGAAAAGCCTCGACAAAGGTAATGTTTATTGTGTACAGGTCAGAAATTTTGACTTTGCTGAAAATGTTATTAGAATGAAACAGACACTATAAACAGGTCCTGTCAAGACAAATGCTGGTTGAAACCTCTGTTATTGACTGGAGCTCAGATCGCAATCAGCATTTGTTGATGCAAGAAACCTGGCAGAGGTGACCCTCTGTTTCTAAAACATGCATTATAGCTATTAGATATCATCTGACAACTCAAATTAAAATCAATCTGCAAAATTAACAGAGCAGGAGAATGTCAGAATAGCAGCTTCTTTTCTAGCCACATTAAATGAAATTCTTAAGTCTTCTCTGAATGTCAGTAATACCACTCTCATCCTGCCCTGTTCATATGTCTAGATATAGCAACCACTAGGAATGGAGGGAGGCTTTTTGAATAGCATACCTGGTTATCAGTAACAATATGCACTGGTACAGCACCTAGTGCATTCCAGAGTGCAGTCAAGGACATTCAGCCTCCAATCTTCAGGTCAGTGTTCTCCAAGATGGCCTTTGAGATACACAACAATGCAGAATCGCTGAGCAGAAACTGATGGCTGCATTCCACACCCGTGAAGACGGCCTCAACTGTGATCTTGGGTTAATGTCATGCTACATATGACCCCAGCCTCACTGTTCAGTATTTGTAAAATCTTCTTTACTGTCCTGTTTTAACACCAACACCTTGATAGCGTGTTATGATCTCTCTACCTGTTTGTTTGTACAGTTTTGGATCACTTGTTACTTTGGTTAGATCCTCGACGTGCGGTTTGTATACCTATTATGTCATTCCAGCCGCTTAGTTTGTCTCCAACACCTCGTTTTTTTTCATTTTTTGTAATTATCTTTCTGCCACAATTAATTGGATTAAAGGTCAGCCCTTCACTTACTAGTCAGCTGTTGACACGTTACTCACATGGTCTGACACCTCTGACCACCTGCACAGACATCATTCAGACGATCGACATTACAGTCACACCATTTATATGATCTTTCGATCTATCCGCCTACAAATTCTGTGCCTGTATGCTTTTCTTCACTTCAGCAGACAATGGGGCAGCGCTCAAAAACCTCGTGATTTCAAATAAATCTGTTGGACTCTAACCTGGTATCATGTGACATCTGACTTGTCCACCTCAGTCCAACACTGGCACCTTTATATCATTCCAGACTGACTGAGAAGGCATTAGATAAGTAAAGAATTGAATGTGGGGTGCAAAGGAAGGGGACAAACTGAAAGCAGGTTGAGATGGACTTTTAGGAGGTTTCTGAAGACAACAGGCACTAGGTCAAAGAGAGTGATGGTCCAAGATATTAAATAATAGAACATAAAGTGTGCGTGGTTTGTCACAGAATGAGCAGTAAGCAGAGATGAAGAGCATGACCAGTGAAGGACACTGTCCACACAGAGCAGGTAAAAGGGAACCATATGACTTGGAAGGGTGATGTGTGCAAGAGGCTCTTTATATGGAAAAGAAACATTAATTTTACTTGAGAAAAATCTAACAGCGGAATCTAGTGAGAAAAGCAGTTAAGAAATCACTCCTAAACATGTGGACTTAGGATGAAAGTAATGAATGGAGGTAAGAACACAAAACAATATGGATCGTTATAAGCTTGTTTACAAGATTCTTCAAGGTTCTTCACAATGGGCCAAATGTAGGTATTGAAGTAAAACCAAGAAGTGAGAGCAGCCAAGGAGGTGATTCATGACTTGATGTGCTAATGCGATTTGAAAGGCTGACTTCAATTTTGCCAACACTGAGATAAAGAAAGGTTTAACATCAATGTGGGATTGGGTATGAGAGGGTGAAACATTCCAGAAAAATCAGGCACCTTGTTTCTCCAAGACAATGATTTCCTAACCCGGAAGAACTTGAAAATGTCAATAAGACTCGTTTATCGCTCAGAGGTGATGTCTGGATTGGAAAGTGTTGAGCGTTTACGAAATTTGTAAGAATGGGTGTTAGCACTTTTGATTAGAGGGTTCCTTTATGATTTTCTGGTTGGACTCCTGCACACAGCAGCTTGAAGTGCAGGATGGAGGCGTCAGCGGTATGAGTAGGGAGGATGGGAAGTCGGATGATGGTGGTGGGAGGTTTACAACCTTGTTGAAGCTGAAACAGACACTCCTGTTTCATAAGTATTGCTGTCATGGCACTTAGCTCATGCATTCAGCTTTTTTCAGTTTATTTCAGCTGCCACGTTAACCAATGCTTGTGAAAACTGGCTAAAGAAAGTTAATGACTATTAAAATGAATGCAGGCAACCTCATTATAGTATGCAAATGATGTGTGGGTTCTGCCTGCAGGTTGGACTTTGTCCATTGCTCTGCCTCTGTTGAAACCAGAAGTGGCTGGGTTTCGGTGGGTTGCAGGTTCCTGTTTAAGATTCTTACATTTTAACCACTGACAGCCCTGAATAAGCAAAATGAGAAATACCCTTATGTCCCTACATCTCTCTAGAATATCTCTCTGAGAAATGACCAAGAGCTGTTTTCATGGATTTGTAGAAAATCAAATCAGAACTAACATGTTCAGTAAACAAATGCGAAAGAAAATTTCATTACAGGGTGAAATTAGTCAACAAAATGCTTCATGGCTAACAATTACAGTTTACACCCATTTTGTTTTTGTGTTGTGTTGCAATCTAAAACCACAATGTACAATAAGCACATCAAAAGAATAAAAGTCAATTACTGAGAATGAAGGCAGTCTTATCAAGAATAACACACTATTATTTTACCTTATTGGAGTCTAAATCCTGCCTGCAGATGGCAGCCTCCTCTGAAATATTCAGCTCCTCATGCCTCCTCAATGTTGAATATGTATACGTTTGATTGCTACAATGGTTCAAAACACATTAATAACTATGCATAATTAAATAAACTTATTACAGTAAAATGATGTGGTAAATTAAAAGTATGTTAATTGCAAAAAAATGTAACGATGAAAGAACCTAGAGATAGTTGTTGAAGAAGGAGATATTTGGCTGAAGATTTTTGTCTTGCAAACATCGGGAATGCCAAATTTCAAACTATCACAATGATTTACAATGCTCTTCGCAGGCAAGAAAACTCAGTAATGTCACTCTTTTCAGCATTTTGTTTGGTCTAAAGTCGGATGAGTATTTAAAAGAGGAATACAGATATACACAGAATGACGTGCTGTTGTCTGAGAGATCTGAAAAAGGGCCAGATCGCAGCAATGCACACTTGGGAATGGTATAATTGTGAACATACCACCATCCCTCTTCCTATTCTATGCATTCATAAATCAAGTGTTGGAACATGTTGACCCAGACATTTCAATGACAGAGAATTGCTGAAGTGCAGAGTGGAGTTGTGCATCTGGTCCACATAGAATCCTCTGATGCATGGGAACTCTCCATTGCATTGGATCTGCCTATTGGAAAATTCAATTCAACACATGTGGAACGCTCCAAAAGAATGCATTAAAGTCAAAGAATTCATCTGCTTACGCTTAATAGTCATCTTGGAAACAGTAGCGGCTCAAAAATCTGCCCTAACTTCTGAGTAACAATTAAGCTGACTCCCATCTGTCCTGAATTTAATGTCCCAGTTTTGTTTACACTTATAGCCCCTGATCTGGTAAGCCTGCTGGGCCAGGCACTTTCCATTTGCCAATCTGATCCGAGCTGGACCCAAGTGCCATGATTTCCAGAACTGGTATTCTCTGCACTGCCGTTCTACCTGCCACCATCTCCTCCAAGCTAGCCCTACAACATCAGACCTGACACCCATCATCCTTGAGCAGACCTTGACCCAATAGTTCCCCTCAATCCAGCCCGAACCAAAAATGCTATCCATGATGGCCTGACCCACCCAGATCCAGCAACTCTCCACCACGACCAAACTCTGGGCCAAAAATCCCCCCTACAAACCTGACTCTGTAGCAGAATCAAACTCACTCCGGGCCAATTCACTATCCCTCCTAACCTTCCGCTCTCCGATACTGAATGTTCTGTACTCAGCAAAGATCTGAGCTTTACCCCGCTGCATCTCCACCTTAACAAATTTCAGGCACGACATGACATCAAACTCTTCTTCCACTGTCTTTGCCCCTGTGCCCATTTCTTTGGATAAGAGTCTCTCCCCATCCCACAGACCCCTCTGCTCAGTTTCAACACTCCCTGTCCACCTCCCCTGGACCCCTCCCTCTGGTATTTTGCCTGCATTTGGTATGTTCATTGAGAACTGTCGACATAACATTGGTTGCCTCAATTTCGCTACCCCCCTCATCCAATCCAACCTATCGCCCTCCGAACTGACTGCACTCCATGTGCTTAGCTCCAAAGACTGTTATTAAGCCTGCCAGTAAGGGTGGTGCTGTTGTAGCCTGGCATTCTGACCTCCAAATTGGTGAGGCAGAGTTCCAGCTCTCAGATACCTCCTCCAATCTTCCCCTGGATCATGACCTCATCCCCTGGTCATCAGGCCACTGCATCTACCAAGGTTATTGATCGCATTTCATTCAGTGATCTCCCCCCACCACCTCCAAGCTGATAGTCCCCCAGCCCCACACATAGCTTGCTTCTACCTCCTTCCAAAAATCCACAAACAGGACTGTGTGGGCATACCCATTGTTTCAGCCTGCTCTTGCCCCCAGGAACTCACCTCTTTCTATCTTAACTCAGTCTCCTCTCCCCTGGTCCAATCCCTGCCCACGTGGACCTGTGATTTCTCCGGCACTTTATGCCAGTTTCAGAATGTCCAGTTTGCAGGTTCAGCCACCTCCTCTTTCCCATGGATGTGCAATTCCTTTACACAATCATTCCCCACTTGGAAGGCCTTAGGGCTCTCCGCTTCTTCCAGGAGCAAAAGCCTGAACTATCCTTACCCAACACTATCCTCCTTCACTTGGCTGAGCTTGTCCTCACCCTCAACAACTTCTCTTTTAACTCCTCTCAATTTCTTCAGGTCAGAGGGGTGGCCATGGGTACCTGCATGGGCCCCTTTTATGCCTGTCTCTTTGTGGAGTACATGGAACATTCCTTGTTCCAGTCGTATTCCATACCCTACCCACAACTCTTTCTCTGATATATCGATGATATCATTGGTGCAGATTCTCTCTCTTGTCCGGAATTGGAAAAGTTCATAGATTTCGTGTTCAACTTCCACCCTGACCTCACTTTCACCTGGTCTATCTCTGACTCCTCCCTTCCCTTCCTCGACATTTCTGTTTCCATTTCTGGGGACAGACTGGCCACCAATATCCAGCATAAACCCACCGATTCCCACCGCTACCTGGATTAGACATCCTCGCACTCCATTTCCTGTAAAGACTCCATCCCATTCTCTTAGTTCCTCTATCTCTGTCGCATATGTTCAGATGAGGCCAACTTTGACAAGTGAGCCTCCGAAATGTCCACCTTCTTCCTCAACCGAGGATTCCTCAGTACCGTTGTCGAGAGGGCTCTCAACTGGGTCTGACCCATCTCCCGCACTTCTACCCTCACCCCCTCTCTTCCCTCCCGCAACAGCGATAGGGTTCCCCTTATCCTCACCTACATCCCACCAGCATCCACATCCAGAAGACCATCAGGCACCGTTTCCACCACCTCCAGCAAGATGCCACCACCAGGCACATACTCCCCTCCTCTTCCTTGTCCGCCTTTCACTCCCTCCAGAATACCCTGATTCACTTCTTTCACTCCCAAAGACCCCCACAGCCCCATGACACCTTTTCCTGCAAATGCCAAAGGTATAACACCTGCCCATTTACCTCCTTCCTCCCCGAGCAACACATCACCCTCACTTCCCACAATCTATCACAATGTGGTCTTCCTCTACATTGGGGAAACGAAGTGTAGACTTGGTGACCACACTGCAGAACATCTACGTTCTGCTCGCAAAAAATAGACCCTGAACTGTTGCCTGCCACTTTAACGCACCATCCTGTTGGCCAACATCTCTGTCTCTGGCTTGCTGCAGTGTTTCCAGTGAAGCTTAGCGCAAGCTGGAAGAACCACACCTCATTTTCCACATAGGAGACCCCGCAGCCCTCTGGACTCAATATCAAGTTCAATAATTTCAGGGTCTGAACTCTCTCATCTCCCAACCCCACACACCAGGCCTTGTTATCACATAGCCTGCCATTACACACCATCTATTGTTCGTCACTAATAGTCTCCATTAACAGCTCTTCCCCCTCCCAGCCAGATTGTTATCCACTCCTTTGTCTGTCCAACTGTTCTTCTCTGTCTTTGGACCATATCCCCACCTATTTTTTTACTCCTTACCCCCTCCCAACAGCGTATCTGCTGCATATAAGCCAACATTTTCCCAGCTACCATCAGTTCTGAGGAAGGGTCTCCGGATCTGAAATATTAACTCGGATTTTTCTTCATAGATGCTGCCAGGCCTGCTGAGGTTTTCCGGCAACTTCTGTTTTTGTTCACTCCCCACCTGCTGGACTTGATGACCCTGATTTACCCAATGTACCCATTTAATTAGCTAGCACCCGACCCAAAATCGCCACCACTTTCACCTCAGCCACCTGGTACCATATCCACCTCACCCGTCTGACAGACTCCTATGCCCCACTGGCACTCTCGACCCTCAACCAACTGCCACCCTAAACACACACTTCCCTGACACAGGTGCCCTTCCACAGCAGCTGCCAAAGTGAAAACAGAGTTAGTGATAATGGGAACTGCAGATGCTGGAGAATCCGAGATAATAAAATGTGAGGCTGGATGAACACAGCAGGCCCAGCAGCATCTCAGGAGCACAAAAGCTGACGTTTTGGGCCTAGATCCTTCATCAGAGAGGGGGATGGGGTGAGGGTTCTGGAATAAATAGGGAGAGAGGGGGAGGCGGACCGAAGATGGAGAGAAAAGAAGATAGGTGGAGAGGAGAGTATAGGTGGGCAGGTAGGGAGGGGATAGGTCAGTCCAGGGAAGACGGACAGGTCAAGGAGGTGGGATGAGGTTGGTAGGTAGGAAATGGAGGTGCGACTTGGGGTGGGAGGAAGGGATGGGTGAGAGGAAGAACAGGTTAGGGAAGCAGAGACAGGTTGGACTGGTTTTGGGATGCAGTGGGTGGAGGGGAAGAGCTGGGCTGGTTGTGTGGTGCAGTGGGGGGAGGGGACGAACTGGGCTGGTTTTGGGATGCGGTGGGGGAAGGGGAGATTTTGAAACTGGTGAAGTCCACATTGATGCCATTGGGCTGCAGGGTTCCCAAGCGGAATATGAGTTGCTGTTCCTGCAACCTTCGGGTGGCATCATTGTGGCACTGCAGGAGGCCCATGATGGACATGTCATCTAAAGAATGGGAGGGGGAGTGGAAATGGTTTGCGACTGGGAGGTCCAGTTGTTTATTGCGAACCGAGCGGAGGTGTTCTGCAAAGCGGTCCCCAAGCCTCCGCTTGGTTTCCCCAATGTAGAGGAAGCCACACCGTGTACAATGGATGCAGTATACCACATTGGCAGATGTGCAGGTGAACCTCTGCTTAATATGGAATGTCATCTTGGGGCCTGGGATAGGCATGAGGGAGGAGGTGTGGGGGCAAGTGTAGCATTTCCTGTGGTTGCAGGGGAAGAGGTGGGGTTGGAGGGCAGTGTGGAGCGAACAAGGGAGTCACGGAGAGAGTGGTCTCTCCGGAAAGCAGACAAGGGTGGGGATGGAAAAATGTCTTGGGTGGTGGGGTCGGATTGTAGATGGCGGAAGTGTCGGAGGATGATGCGTCGTATCCGGAGGTTGGTGGGGTGGTGTGTGAGAACGAGGGGGATCCTCTTTGGGCGGTTGTGGCGGGGGCGGGGTGTGAGGGATGTGTTGTGGGAAATACGGGAGACGCGGTCAAGGGCGTTCTCGACCACTGTGGAGGGAAAGTTGCGGTCCTTGAAGAACTTGGACATCTGGGATGTGTGGGAGTAGAATGCCTCATCGTGGGAGCAGATGCGGCAGAGGCGGAGGAATTGGGAATAGGGGATGGAATTTTTGCAGGAGGGTGGGTGGGAGGAGGTGTATTCTAGGTAGTTGTGGGAGTCGGTGGGCTTGAAATGGACATCAGTTACAAGCTGGTTGCCTGAGATGGAGACTGAGAGGTCCAGGAAGTTGAGGCATGTGCTGGAGATGGCCCAGGTGAACTGAAGGTTGGGGTGGAAGGTGTTGGTGAAGTGGATGAACTGTTCGAGCTCCTCTGGGGAGCAAGAGGCGGCACCGATACAGTCATCAATATGACGGAGGAAGAGGTGGGGTTTGGGGCCTGTGTAGGTGCGGAAGAGGGACTGTTCCACGTAACCTACAAAGAGGCAGGCATAGCTGGGGCCCATGCGGGTGCCCATGGCCACCCCGTTAGTCTGTAGGAAGTGGGAAACAGAGTTTCCTAGCCTGGTCGGAATATCTGAGCTGTTATATCTCACTAGCTGCCATTGATTCAAACTAATCCAGAAACTCCTTGATTGGACAAATAAATTATTCAGATAACAACATGTTAATGAGAAGGTGGATCAGTATTGAAACTAATTCAATTTGCATTTAAGCACAAATTGTAGGGATGAATGCAGATCTCATTTTCACATTAGGTTTAACCATCACGAACATGCTATTTTATGCCCTCTGAAATTCTACAGCCCCTCTGCCTAGAAAACCATGTGCTATGATTCTAATGCTCGGATTTCTCCAACAAAGAAGTTGTCTTCAATTCTGATTCTTTTACAAGTAAAAAATGGTGAAACATTGGAACTGCTGTTTGAAAACCAGAAAATGGAACTTCAATTTGGACCAGTACATTCACTTTCCAAGTTCTACTATATTTTTAACCTTGGCTTTAAAAGATCTCTACCAATCCCTCACCTCTGTCACTGACCCAGTATAGCAGTTACTTCAATAGGGGGACCAAAAATTCACAGTTCAGCGTTTGCAGCGGCAACTGCTGCCAGTTTAAGCCTGGCAATTATGCTCTCAGGAGTAAGGCCAAAGGCTTTAAAATGGTGAATACAGGAGAAAATAAATTCCAACAAACAAATGTGTAGTGGCATGGAACTCAGAAGCAAAAGAAATTACTTATTTCATGACTACAAATCATCAAAGCCAAGTGACAGTCAATCATGATTGGACGAGTACGACCAGTACAAAGCGAAAGAAATGATGAGATACTTTAAAGTAGTGAGGAGTTTAAAAATGTCTTCTCATAAATCTTACAAAGCTCTCCATTAACCAGATAATGTTTGTAGATGGTACTATAGAGTGCAGGCAGCTGCAACAAAGGTTATTTGATAGGGTGCTAGGGGTTGTACAATGGTACAACAACCGAGTTTTAAAAAAAACTACTTAAAACGTCTTAGGACCTGTTTTGGACATTAAAAAAATTGAAGTAGAGGCCTTCTTGTTCAATTTGGCTCTGCTACGCAAAAGGCAAACTCACTGAATTATCAGGAGCTCACTTGGTACCTTTTCAAAACCCTACCTTTTTGTTATCTCAACTCATTCGAGTCCTGTGCACATGAGAAACAGGGTGGACAGATGCTATGTTTTCAATTCTTTGTTATGCTAAATTTATTCGACAATTCTATGTGCAAGAAGGTAATACCAATTCCTGCTCAATGTTTAGCACTTATCCTCTACAGAGGTTTGGTTTAAACAAGGACCTTATCTTGTGGGAAATCAAACATGATCAAATATAATTTCTGATTCTACTAATCCACGGCAATAAATTATGATGCCCAATATGTCACCCCACCATGCCACTTTCATTTCAAACTACATAATTTCCGATATGTTGAAGATTTATTACAGGTAATGGGTTACACATTCTGCCAAAACACTTACTGTGTAATTGATGATAAATTTCACATTAAATGCCAACCAAGCAAAGTAATGTGTTAATATATTTAAGATTTTTAAACATCAAGAAAATTACAATCCCAAAGCACATCATTAGTCATAATGCTACACACACGTCCCTGAAGGTTCAGATGCACTTTGCAATTTGAAGCAGATAGGCTTCAAATTTTAATATTAAAAAAGATCATGCAAATTTAAGCAACAATTAAGATCCAAAAGACACGCCAATCAAATGTATATTAGAATACATCCCATAAGAAGTGTATATTTAAATTGGATGACTTGGCCTTTTCCTTGGATACCTGATTCAATCTAACTGTAACAAAGGAAGGCTGTTATTTAATTCTCTATTATGTACTACACTGCATCATAATGACTTTTTCATACCACAATACTTTACCAAACCAGTCCACTGAAGATAATGCAGTTTTCAAAAGAAAGAATGCACCTGAAGAACAACACTATTAGGTAGTATTGAGAAAGATTGTGAATTAGAGGAGTTAGAACATGCATGGGAAGCTGGTATTACCAAAGACCCAATGAGCTAGGCGGTACCTTTGTTCAGAAATTATAGAAGTCACATATCTAGGTGAGTGCACAGATGTAAGCTGCCATGGGGACAATTCCACTGTGTGTCATTTTCAATTTAAAGTCATACATGTATATGATGAACAAATACACCATTTAATTGAATGCACCAACGTTGTACTGCCACATGGGGGCATGATGCAATCATATTAAATACACGAGTGATCAATTCAAAGGGAAGCTTTCAGTGCAATTTTTTTATTTCTTCCTGACAGTCTGCATGAATACATTGCACTTTTTAATGAGAACATATGAAAACACACTTTCAGGAGTTTTCAGCAGTGCCTTAATACAGACGCACTTCCCCAAGTCATTCTCACAACTCGAACCTATTTGAAGTTTTTAGCAAAATTAACCTTCCCTCAATTAACAATGTATCTACATTCTTGTGAAAATCCCTTCTTAACTATAAGAACAGGGATACATGGAAATTAATTATTGTTTAGGGCCAGTTTATATGGTCATTCTAAAGCACCAAGGGACTGTTACAGTCATAGAAAAAAAGATCTTAATCACAGATGACCACTCCCAGGCAAACATTAAAACTTTTAGAATATTATTTAAAGAAGACCATGGTTCTTACTCATGCTTCAACCAACATAACTAAAGCATCATATTGTTATTTACCTCAGCTGCTTTTCTAGTATCTAGTTCTGATTTAATGGACAGCATGGCTACACAAAATTGTACATGGTGATTTATAAAGGGAAATGCTTCCCTTTTTACTCTACACCAACAATTTACATTTACTAAATCTTTAATATTGGGCAAAGGAAACACTAAGTGCTTCAATAAAACTTATTCAAGAGAAAATGAGCCAAGGATGGAGACACACATTCAAGAACCAGGATCTATAGTTTTATTAAAGACTTTGAATGTTGGAGGGGGAAAATTTTAGAGGAGGGAATTCAGACAGTTGAAAGCATTGCTGCTAATCGCAGAGTCAATGTTGTATACATACTGACTTAAATGAACAATTGAAAATTCTTTACCTTTGAGGAAAGCAATACTTTCTAACAATGCAGCTTGCAGATAGGAAAGCCAGCAGTGCAAGAATCACTACAGTTACAACAGTGCCTGGATGGGGCCGGTTCTATAAATTCAATGAAAAGAAAAATTAGACTAATTTTAGAAAACAGACTATTTCATCACAATTTAGACAGGAATGAAAATTCATTTCACTTTCCTTCTATTATCAACCAGTCTATGTTTAAACTCAACTTGCGTTATAAAATTTCAAAAAATCCAGCCACCTGTTTTAGTGGAGGCAGACTGGGAGACAAGACTAACATTCTCTTGAGTGCCGGGTCTGACCAGTTTTTGAGATGTGCTACTGAGATTGTGAGGCCCAATTTTATTTTTTGAGCCGTAGACCAGGTTTTCCAGGCCTTAGGAAGCATCGAACAAATGCCTTCACAGTATCTTTTAAAGTCAAGTGGAGTAGCAGTGATTATTCCACACACCTCCCCACCACAGCGCCACAATATCATGCCCCACATTTGATATTTCTACAATCTTCCTGTCTCTGCCATTTAATTAATTGATTTATTGTCATTTATACAGAGTACAGTGAAAAGCTTGGTTTATGAGCAGTACAGGCAGATCATAGTCAGCAAGGACGTACAGACCAAAAAACATAGACAGAGGCATACAGGTTACATTGCGTGATCAACATTAGCAAGATCAGTGCTATTTGAGGTTATAGAGTCCCTTCATCAGTCTAATACTAGCCGGAGAGAAGCAGTTCCTGAACTTGCTGGTGCATGTGTTCAAGTTTCTGTATCTTCTGCCTGATGGAAGAGGTTGTAGGAGAGCATTACCAGGGTGCGATGGGTCTTTGACGATGTTTAGCAGCCTTCTGGCAGCAACAAGCTGTGTAATTGGAGTCCATGGATGGAAGGTCAGCTTCCTCGAATGCCTGGGCTGTGCACACAACATTCTATGGTTTCTTACGACCCTGGGCAGAGCAGTTGCCATCCCAGGCCGTTATGCACCCGGACACTATGCTTTAAATGGTGCATCTGTTGAATTTGGTGCGAGTCCCAATGGAAATGCCAAATTTGCTAAAACATCTGAGAAAGAAGAGACGTTGTCACGTCTTCTTGACCACTGCATCCACGTGGGAAGTCCAAGACTGGTTGTCAGTTATTGTCACTCCGAGGAACTTGATGTTCTCCACCATCTCAACCTCAAGTCCATTTTTGTAGATGGGGCTATGTTCTTCTCCTGTCCTTGTGAAGTCAATGATGGGTTCTTTCATTTTGCTGAAGTTGAGAGAGATGTTGTTTTCATTGCACCATATCATCAAGTCCCCTACCTCCTTTCTGTATTTTGACTTGTTGTTAGATATCCATTCTACTATGGTGGTGTCATCAGTGAACTTGTAGATGGCAATCATTTGGAATTTGGCAACTCTGTCGGGGGTGTGTAAGGAGTACATTAGGTGGCTCAGATGCACCCTTGGGGGGGGGGGGGGGGGGGGCTCCAATCTTGAGTGTTATCGTGGAGGAGGTGCAGTTACCTATCCTCATTGATTGAGGGCTGAGGATCCAGTTCTAGAGGGTAGAGCTGAGACCGAGGTCACAAAGTCTGGAGGGGATAATGGTGTTGAAGGTGGAGCTGTAATCAATGAGCAGGAATCTGACATTGGTGTCTTTGATGTTCCAGAGATGAGTGCAGCGTTAGGGATATGGTGTTGGCTGTGGACCTATATCAGTAGACAAACTTTAGGGTACTGAGGCATGCTGGGGCTCTGGAGCTGTTGTGGGCCATGACCAGCCTCTCGCAGCACTTCAAGATTATTGAGGTCAGAGCCACTGGGCAGTAGTCATTAGGGCTCATTGCATGTTTTCTTGGGTATGGGGATGAT
Source organism: Stegostoma tigrinum (assembly GCF_030684315.1). Taxonomy (NCBI): domain Eukaryota; kingdom Metazoa; phylum Chordata; class Chondrichthyes; order Orectolobiformes; family Stegostomatidae; genus Stegostoma; species Stegostoma tigrinum. The sequence goes on along the minus strand of NC_081364.1, from coordinate 51,982,613 downwards.
GGTAGTCTTGTTGAAGCAGGTGGGGACTTCGGCTTGTAGGAGGGAGAGGTTGAAGATTTTGGTGAATACCTCCGCCAGTTGGTCTGTGTAGGATCTGAGAGCTTGGCTGGGGACACTGTCCAGGCCTGTTATTTTCCTTGGGTTGACTCTCAGGAAGGCTGAACTAGGCTCAGCGGGCACAGGTGTGGCTGGGGCTGTCGGGGCAGGCGTCACCAGTCTGCTGGCATTCTGCTCGAGCCTAGCATAGAAAACATTGGGTGTGTCAGGGAGGGATGTGTCTTTGTCCCATATCTTGTTCTGTTTCACTTTATATTCAGTAAGGTTTAGGTTTTGCCACAGGCAGCGGGAGTCTGTTTGGTAGGTTTGGGCCTTGAGCTTGGTCTGGTACTGGCTTTTGGCATTCCTGATAGCTGTGCAGAGGCCATATCTGGATTTCTTGCATAGGTCTGATCACCTACTGATTGTGCCATTAACAATCTGTGCTACCCACACCTTTGCCAAAGCCTTTCATTCCACAATTTGCACAGAGCTGAAAAGGATGAGGAGAGAAGGTGCACCACAGTTACAGTCTTAGAGAATGTAATTTGTTGCTCTGATGAGGGCCAAAATCAGTGCTGTGTCTCTGGCAGAAAACTGATGGAACAGCTTCAAAGACAGAGTTGGTCCTGGATTTGAGTAGCTCGGTGACTGCAGTTTTGAAAGAGAGAACAATATCAGAGCAGATACAAATCATAAAATACATTATGAGCATCAAAAGTTGAATATTCAAACACATATTCAGAATATTCAGGTGAAGGGTCAGTGGGCCTGAAACGCTAACTCTGCTTTCTCTCCACAAGTGCTGCCAGTCCTGCTGAGATTTTCTGATTTCAATTCTGATTTCCAGCATCCGTAGTTCTCCAATTCTTTTCAATATTCAAATGTTCAGCGGGAGTAAGGGCCAAGTAAACAGGAGGTGGATCCTTACAGTGTTCAGATGCTACTTTTTATTGCCAAATTACCGGGTAGGAGAAGTAACTCAACAAAGGTTGGTATCCTGTCACCAAGTCACACTTTATTTACACATGGAAAGACTTTGACACTGATGCAGCTGCCTCAGAGCCAGCTCTCAGAGTGAAGAGAACCTCTGACACTCCTGTTCTTATCTGTTCGCCAGGGCTCCCTGATTGGACCAGATTAACAACCCTAAACAGGGAACACATATTCAACGTGGTCCAACTGGCTGACCTGATTACAATCTGTACAGCAGGTCAAGTCCAGGGATAGAAATCACAACAAAGGAACTTCCCAAAGTAGCCCCTAGATTTCTTTCCAGAAGAAGTAAATGAGACCAAAAACAGTATTACAGGAAAAAGAAAAAAACAGACTATAAGGCGTGTCTCTCCTTAAGGTCTGCAGATGCAGATTTATTAAGGTATGCTCAGCACAAATCAGGAAACTAGATTTTAGAACATTTCCTACAATGGCATTTATTTCTTTACTTACTTTGGAGAACAAGTCATTTCCAGGACTTGGAACACAATTAAGTGGCTTTCTGACAAGCAAACAATCAGAGACTGACCCTTCAGAATAAATGGTCATATGTAATAGAAATCAAAGGGAGTATTTCAGTTCTGCCAACATATATAACTTTATGATAAACATATTAGTCTAGGAGTGCAACCGCATAATAGGTCTTAAATACTAATCAATCCTGAACAGATAGAAATCATTTTGGTAACAAAATAAATCAATCCAATGGCACCCACCTTTGGAAAAATGCATTTAAAATTACTTTTAGCGACTATTTGTGCAACCTTAGAGATAACTGAATACTGCAAAATAGGGACACTATCATTATTTACAACCATAAAGTCAAATCAAAACCTTTCAATGTGTTTTTATATGAGTATAATGATTTGGAGTTTGGAAAGGATCTATTAGGTTGGAAAATAGCAAATGTAACTCTGTTATTCAAAAAAA